>NC_042616.1:249347608-250835860 GCF_901001135.1 Rhinatrema bivittatum | reverse complement strand
TCTGACAGTCCTTTGGGCACAGTTGCTAACATTTTAGCAACAAACATTCCCGTCAGATTAGGAAGGACTTAATGTAACCAGGAGCAAGCCTAGAGGTTAGGCCTCCTACTACTCTACCACCCTCCTACATCCCCAAACACAAAAAAGCAAAGGTCTTATTGACCTAATGACCATATTATTGCTAGACACTACCTGCCTTCTGATATTAGCAGACTTTATCTGGCACTTTGAGGACCCAAAATATAGGGCAGCATCTAACATCTTAGCCACTACATTTGCAATGGACTTAAAACATATTTCTATTTACTCAAAACACAAGTCAGTTTAGAACATAAAAACATAAGACTTGCCATACTGGGTCAGACCAAAGGTCCATCAAGCCCAGTATCCTGTTTCTATCACAAGTACCTGGCAGGATCCAAGAGGTAGATGGATTCCATGCTGCTTATCCCAGGGATAAGCAATGGTTTTCCCTAAGTCCACCTTAATAATTGTTAATGGACTTTTCCTCCAGAAACTTGTCCGAACCATTTTTAAATGCAGCTACACTAATAGCTTTCACCAAATCTTCTGGTAATGAATTCCAGAGGTTAATTATGCACTGAGTAAAAAATATTCTCACTTATTAGTTTTAAATGTATCACCTAGTAACTTAAGAACATAAGAACATGCCATACTGGGTCAGACCAAGGGTCCATCAAGCCCAGCATCCTGTTTCCAACAGTGGCCAATCCAGGCCATAAGAATCTGGCAAGTACCCAAAAACCTAAATCTATTCCATGTTACTGTTGCTAGTAATAGCAGTGGCCATTTTCTAAGTCATCTTAATTAATAGCAGGTAATGGACTTCTCCAAGAACTTATCCAATCCTTTTTTAAACACAACTATACTAACTGCACTAACCACATAATCTAGCAACAAATTCCAGAGTTTAATTGTGCGTTGAGTGAAAAAGAATTTTCTCCAATTAATTTTAAATGTGTCACATCATGGAGTACCCCTAGCCTTTCTATTATCCGAAAGAGTAAATAACCGATTCACATTTACCCGTTCTAGACCTCTCTTGATTTTAAACACCTCTATCATATCCCCCCTCAGCCGTCTCTTCTCCAAGCTGAAAAGTCCTAACCTCTTTAGTCTTTCCTCATAGGAGAGTTGTTCCATTCCCTTTATCATTTTGGTCGCCCTTCTCTGTATCTTCTCCATCGCAATTATATCTTTTTTGAGATGCGGCAACCAGAATTGTACACAGTATTCAAGGTGCGGTCTCACCATGGAGCAATACAGAGGCATTATGACATTTTCCGTTTTATTCACCATTCCCTTTCTAATAATTCCCAAGATTGTGTTTGATTTTTTGACTGCCACAGCAGATCTCTTTCTTGGGTGGTAGCTCCTAGTATGGAACCTAACATTGTGTAACTATAGCATGGGTTAGTTTTCCCCTATATGCATCACCTTGCACATCCACATTAAATTTCATCTGCCATTTTGATGCCCAATTTTCCAGTCTCACAAGGTCTTCCTGCAATTTATCACAATCTGCTTGTGATTTAACTACTCTGAACAATTTTGTATCATCTGCAAATCTGATTACCTCACTCCTCATATTTATTTCCAGATCATTTATAAATATATTGAAAAGTACGGGTCCCAATACTGATCCCTGAGGCACTCCACTGCCCACTCCCTTCCACTGAGAAAATTGTCCATTTAATCATACTCTCTGTTTCCTGTCTTATAGCCAGTTTGTAATCCACGAAAGGACATCACCACCTATCCCATGACGTTTTACTTTTTACTTTTCCTAGAAGCCTCTCATGAGGAACGTTGTCACATGCCTTCTGACAATCCAAATATACATCTACCGGTTCACCCCTAGTTTTTGTACTCTTTGAAAGAGTAAACAAGCGATTAACATTTACTCGTTTCACTCTACTCATTATTTTAAAAACCTCTATCATATCTCCAATCATTCTCTCTTTTCCAAGCTGACGAGTCCTAACCTCTTTAGCTTTTTCTCTTAGGGGAATCGTGCTATCCTCTATCATTTTGGTTGCCCTTCTCTATACCTTTTCTAATTCTGCTATATCGTTTTTGAGATGTACTGACCAGAACTGCACACAATACTCAAGGTGGCCGATGCAATTAATTGAGCTCAGCCTAGCGCACAGGTTTACTCTCGGACGTGAGTTTTGAAAGCACTAGACTAGCATCCAATATAATAAGGAAATCAGCACATCCAAAACAAGTGCCCAAACAAAAGCATAGCCGATAGCCTCATCAATATGGAATTTACATGAAATGGGCTCTATTAGCTATTACCCCCCCCCCCCCCCCCCCCAATGCAGAAAATTGCTGGGCACCCAACAAAAATTTGTAACACAGCAAGTTTAACTCCAAACCAGGAGGTGGCATAAAGTCAATCCACAAATCAAGGGCTCATGAGAAATTAAGAAATACTGTCTTCAGTGGTTCTTCCTACTGAGTATCATTGTGACAAATTTACTGTTTGCAATGTTGAAAATAAATGTATATTAGCTTGATTTAAAAAAAGAAAAAATTCTTCTGGATGCACAATTTAAACACCCATAGCAAGAGGCACTTCGCTATAGGCATCTTCAGCAACCTCAGCAATATTGGCCAGTAGTGGGATAAAAACGGATGGTCGTATTGAGTGCCTTTTGCAATTATGGGTGCCTGATAGATTTGAGCACCAGGGATGCACAATTCTCCCCTAGTGTGTCCTATTTTATGCAGCCCCTCATTTAAATACTTTTCCGGGTGCCCAGGGGATGTGGCTGCAAGCGCGTTAGGAAAATTATTTTTAACGCACACATTTTATTGCATTGGCCCCAAGATGAGGCTGCACCATGGAGCAATAGAGAAGCATTATGATATTCTGTTTTATTCTCCATTCCTTTCCTAATAATTCCTAGCAATCTATTTTCTTTCTTGGCTGCTGCTGCACACTGAGCAGAAGATTTCAATGTATTATCAATGAATACACCTAGATCCGTTTCCTCAATGGTGACTTCTAATATGGAACCTTACGTTGCGAGGCTATAATTTGGGTTACTCTTCCCTAAGTGCATTATTTTGCCCTTGTCCACATTAAATTTCATTTGCCATTTGCATACACAGTCTCCCAGTTTTGCAAGGTCCTCTTGCAATTTCTCATAATCCTCTTGTAATTTAACAACTTTGAATAATTTTGTATTGTCGGCAAAATTTGATCACCTAACTTATTGTTCCTATTTCCAGGTTGTTTATAAATATATTAAAAAGCAGTGGGCCCAGAACCGATCCCTGGGGCACTCCCTTATTCATCTTTCTTCAGTGGGAAAATTTACCATTTAGCCCTATTCTCTGTTTTCTATTTTTTAACTAGTTCCCAATCCAGAATAGGACACTGCCTCCTAAACCATGATTTTTTAAAATTTCCTAAGAAGTCTCTCATGAGGGACTTTGTCATATGCTTTCTGGAAATCCAGATACACTATATCAACTGGCTCACCTTTATCCATATTTGTTTACACCCTCAAAAAAATGTAGCAGATTGGTGAGGCAAGATTTCCCTTCCCTAAATCCATGTTGGCTTTCTCCCATTAAGCTTTGCCTGTCTATATGTTCAGCAATTTTGTTCTTTATGATAGTTTCTACCATTGTGCCTGGCACAGATGTCAGACTTACTGGTCTGTAGTTTCCTGGATCACCCCTTGATCCTTTTTTAAAAAGGTTGACTTACTACTTTGTCTCTAATTCTAAGGAAGCAAGTGGATCCATCCACAAACTCAAAACCATTCTGATGGTCTGGTCTGAACATTCAATAATCACATTTGTTCTCAATCTGTGGCCAGAAAATAAAAATACACTATTATAGAAACAAGTCAGTGAAGACCTGAGTACCAAATTGGAAAACCACCAGTCAGTGCTTTAGTTCTTCACTGGATCGACTCCTGTACGATGGCCCTAGACCATGTGGCACCTCTGAAAGAGAATAATTTGCCCCCACCACTGTATGCCATGGTTTACAGAGCATGCAAGACAACTAAAAGAGTTCTACAAAAAGCAAGAAAAAAAATGGAAGAAAAAAACAGGGAAATTGGAAGACAGGATAGAATGGGCATTACCCTTTCATAGTTACAGGAAGGCTCCAAATGAGGCTAAGGGCTATTTTTTTAATGTTACAAATGGAGCAAAGAACTTTAATAATAAGCTACTCCACATTGTAAATAGTTTCCTAGATGCTTCCACAGCCTCAAAGCAGTGCACTGGGAAAGTCCTGCACTGTAATCAAATCAACATTTTTTGTACAACAAAATAACTGATATTCTAAAAAGGCTAGACATTGAATCTCAACTAGGTATTGAGGATAAACTAACTGCAACGTCAGCTTCTGGCCCCATTTCAGAAGGAGCAATGAAAAAACAAAATAAAGATGTATACCTGAATTTTCCAGAAGGATCCAAACCCCAGAAGAATAATGTACTTTGGTCAACATAGTTGTAGTAACAGGGGTTGCTAAGATTGGAAATACAAATGAGCTAGGAGCTGCAA
The DNA here is from genome assembly GCF_901001135.1 of Rhinatrema bivittatum. Taxonomy (NCBI): domain Eukaryota; kingdom Metazoa; phylum Chordata; class Amphibia; order Gymnophiona; family Rhinatrematidae; genus Rhinatrema; species Rhinatrema bivittatum. Next base: position 250,831,300 of record NC_042616.1, on the reverse strand, counting down.
TCCCACGACTGCACCAGAGATGGATAAATGGATAGAGCCATACTCAATTAATTTTACAAAATAGGCCTTGAGAACATCTGGAGGTCAATATTCAGTACAATTTATCTGGCTAAGTTCGTACTTTGCTGGAAAAAAGGTAGGATTTGGAAATTAGGGCTGGCTGACAGATTCTGAATTTTTTGACTAAATAATTAGCAGAATAAAATTTAGCAAAATAACTTGGAGGTGTTCTGAGGGCATTTTGGGGCAAAGTTAGCCGGATAATTTATCTGGCTAACTTTAAGAAACTTATGTATATTTAGCAGCGTGGCTGCGCTATTCAATATTCCACCAAAGTTAGCCAGATATGTTTATCCAACTAACTTTGCCCCCCACCTAGCAGCCAAATATGTACCCCCAAAAAACTTACAGGGCACTTAGGAACGGAGAATGCTCATCTGATCCATGCCCTACCCACTTCCTTAAGGATCCTACTACCAATGCCAACCCTAATCTCTCTAGTACAAAATGCAAATCCTTGCCTCCACACAGACCATTAAAGTTAACCAATGTTAGATCTATGCTAGAAAATTCCTCACTGGACACCTAAAATATAATTCCCAACATCAAAACCCCTTCCTACATTGGCAAACATTTGCAGTCTGTAGTCACCAGACTACGGAAAGACTTTCATAAAGAGACTGAAAGATTAGACCTAGCCCAATTGGAATTTTGTACAGGTTATAGTAGAGAAACAGTACTGGGTATTCTTTTCAACAACATACAGCTATTGATGGATTAAAGTGGATTGGGGCTGCCAATCCTCTTTGATCCAGCCGCCACATTTGGCACAGTAGATCACCAAATTATGAGGACTAGACTATAAAGCATACCGTGTTTCCCCGAATATAAGACAGCGTCTTACTTTCTTTTTACCCCCAAAAGTCCCACTATGTCTTACTTTCAGGGTATGTCTTATATTGGAAAAAAAACCTGAGTGTTCAAAAAAAAATTATTTTTAAATACCTGTCGGAGGGCCGCGTGGGTCCAGGCGGCTGGCGGCGGGAGCTGGGTGGTCGCGTGTTAAATCTTGGCCGCGGGCGGGTGGGCACTTGTTCCAGGCGGCGGGGGGGGGGGGGGGGGCGGGGGGACGCGCGTTAGTTCGAGACGGGCGGCGGGTGGTCGCGTGTTAAATCTAGGCCGGGTCGCACAGGCGCGCATTCATTCACTGCCGGTGGGGGCTGCTCGGCAGCCCCCACCGGCAGTGAATGAATGCGTGCACAGGCCCACAGCGCCTGTGCGACCCCTGCGATTCGGCGCTGGGGGCTGCCGGTGGGGGCTGCGGCAGTGAATGAATTCATTCATCCAGGCGGAGGAGCCGGCTGCTTTTGCCGCTGCCGGTTGCTTTCGGCTGCCACTGCCAGCTGCTTTCGGCGCTCAAGGCAGTCACATGCTGTGACGTCACAGCATGTGACTGCCTTGAGCGCCGAAAGCAGCCGGCAGCGGCAAAAGCAGCCGGCTCCTCCGCCTAGATGAATGAATTCATTCACTGCCGCAGCCCCCACCGGCAGCCCCCAGCGCCGAATTGCAGGGGTCGCACAGGCGCTGTGGGCCTGTGCGCGCATTCATTCACTGCCGGTGGGGGCTGCCGCAGCCCCCACCGGCAGTGAATGAATGCGCACCTGTGCGACCCGGCCTAGATTTAACACGCGACCACCCGCCGCCCGCCGGCCGTCTCGAACTAACGCGCGTCCACCCACCCGCCGCCGCCACCGCCTGGAACAAGCGCCCACCCGCCCGCGGCCTAGATTTAACACGCGACCACCCGGCTCCCGCCGCCAGCCGCCTGGACCCACGCGGCCCTCCGACAGGTATTTAAAAATATTTTTTTTTTGAAATGACAGGTACGTCTTACTTTCGGGGGATGTGTTACATTAGCCGACCCCCCTAAAATTTCCACTACGTCTTACTATCAGGGGTGTCTTACTATCGGGGAAACACGGTAGGTGTCTGGGGAAATGTAAAACTTGGCTCAAGTCCTTACTAACTGGCAGAACTCAGAAAATAAGAGCGGCAGCATCTACCAAACCTTGACCCATAAGATGGAGCATACTCCCAAGATTCCCCACACTCTCTCATCCTGTTCAATGTATACCTCATGCCCTTTCTGGCTATTATAAGGAAATCTGGATTCAAAGTATACATTTACGCTGACAACAGAGATTCTCATGCCAACATGCACCCGGGAAGTCACAACAGCACTCTTCAGCCAGTGAATCAAGGCAGTAACAAACTGAAGGGTTGGCAGCCAACTTCAGATAAAATGGGACAAAATTGAGATCTTAGGGATTAGCAATTCACCACACCCAGATAATGCCCCCTCTTTATCTTGGAAGACTTCACTCTGCTTTCACAGCATGGAGATTAAAATTCACCCTAGACTCTGCTCTGACTATGGAGAGCCAAGATTCAGCAGTAAGAAATATTTTGGTGTCTCTAAATAATGAAGCAATTTTTCTGCTTTCTGTCCCCAGCTGATCACAGAACAGTCATGGAATCATTAGTACTTGGACTACTGTAATACCAAAGTGTGCATCTATATGGACTGCCTAAAACGATAATGAATAAGTTACAGGTATTCCAAAATGCCACCACCAGAACAATTATAGGTAGAAGAAAACGGGACTAGGCCAACCCCTCTCTACATTGGCTCCCAATTTCTCCTTGCATCAAATTGAAAATTATCTCTCTCACATTCAAGGCACAAAGAACATGGTTCCCATTTATATGGCCAAGAAGATAAGACTGTATCATCTACAAAAAAAAAACTATGATCAATCCAAAAACAATAGCTGGCTGCTCCATCCCCACAAAACACTCCAATTGAATAAAAAACAAGATTTAGAGACTTCAGAGGTGTGGAACCAGATCTGTAGAGCACACTTCTGCAGTATCTGCAACACGTTAAAGACTACTTTGATTCTCGGCACCAAGAACATGGCTTTTGGGCCAGCTGACTGCCACCAGCTGAAAACATATCGTAATATATGATCCTGTAATTAGGTTCATTTTTCTGTAAACTATGATACCCAGGGGTTAGATACTTAAGTGTTTAGATTTTTGTTTTGTAAATTATGGTAACTGGAGCAACATCTGTTTCTGATCTATCCTATCACCAATCTTGATCTCTACAGGTTCCTTCACAATTCCCTTGTACCTCTAGGCGCAGCCACGTGAGTAAGAAATTCTCAGGGTGCTTGATGCTCCTTGAATCTGACGGCCCTGTATTAGCTATTGCGTCGTAAATTACATCATGCATACTCTGCATCAGCCAATCAGATCCCTTTGCATATGAGTTAATTTGTGAGACTGTTCCAAACAAGGCTTTTCCCAGGGATTGAACAGCTCTAAAAGAGAGCAGCTAAGACAATTTAAAAACTAGTGACATATCAATTTTTTTTTTTTTTTTTACTGACAGAGGGTGTTGTGTTAACTTTTGAACTAGCTATTATACATTACAAAATGAGTATATAGTTAACTTTAAAAAAAAAATCTCCATGTGCATAGCTGGTACAAGCCAGTTGCATTTTTCAGTCAGTTTTTCTTATGCTTCAGTGGAAGGAAGATGAAAACAGCCAGACAGCACAACTGCAATCAGTAATAAGAGCAGAACTCAAAAAATATATATAATAATTTTTTATCTGGATGAAAGGAAAGAGCCTCTGCTAATTGAGGAAGAACAAAAGCAAATTCCAAAATTGCACTAACAACATTTTATCAGCAGGAAGGTTTAAACACAATCATACTGCAGACCCACAGTGAAACCTGGCACAAGTCATAATCAGGCGGCATCTGCCACCCAACCCAACCTGTGTCAAATGACAGCAGCTGAAAACCGTGCCAGCCTCTCCATGTGAATTAATCCTCATTCCCCTGTGCATTCTTAGACAAACTGGAATCTTATTCAGCTTCTGCTCCACTTTTACAGTGAGGCACAAAATACCACCAGATCGATCAATGAATAAATATACCCATGTTTCCAAAGCAAAAAAGAGACAATGAAAACCAACCACAACTTTTCCCCTAAGTGTGAAACTGTCATAAAAGAAAAAAAACCACGCACAGGCACCACAGTACCATAGTATTCACTGTATATCGTTAAACACACAGGAAAGCTGCACTTGAGGGAAATCTAGCTCAATTACGGTAGTATAAGAGCCCATGCCAAAATAATTACACCGTAAGGTACAAAAAGTTTGGTTATGCAGTATCTTACACCAGACTCCATCTGGTACACCATCAGGATCCTCCACGCCCCAAGGCAAGTTCCCTCTGGCACAGTTTGTTTTCCTTGTCCAGATAAGTTCCTACCCCAGTGAAGCACAGGGTTTTTATTTTAGGTCTTCCAGTAATATTGCAAACCCTTTAACGTTCTTCTCTTCAGGCCTCCTGAGATTTTGGGAGAAAATCTCTGCCTCACTTCTGCTACTCCCTTCTGCAAGCCTGGGAGAGGATCACAGCTCCAAGCTGTCTCTGTCCTTCCAAAACAGTAGAACATCCCCAGACTCTGTAGGGTCAGGGTTTGCATTATTTCTCCTACTGACCAATCCCCTAGGGGATGTACCCCACTGTCTGTCAAGAGGGTATGGTACACCCGCTGACCCAAAACGACCTATAAGGTCTGGAACATTCTTACTCTAGCTCCAGAATAACCTTTTGACTTTGCGCATCGGGCTGCTGTGCACTACCAGCAGATGGTTCAAGCTTGAAGATTTCCCATAAAGAGAAATTCCCCACTTTATCATGCACCTTTTGTAAACCTCAGCTCCTATACACTCTGTGGCATAAGGGCGCCACACACATGTAAGGGCAGCCCTAAAACTTCCAGTCATGTGCAGTTGTTGCTGAGTTTAGAGGGTGGGGAACCCCAAACCCTTCCAGAGCCCAATAACACCACCATTGGTATATGGAGAATATCCTTAAAGACAAAAATATATATTGTTCACATTTACACACTTATAGGAGAGCAATTAAACAGGACCAAGAAGGCTTACTGTATCCAAAAGATAAATGAGTCATTTAATCGATCCCATGAGCTATTAGCAGTAGTATACAGGCTAATTACTACATCATTACAGAAGGCCATTTGCTCTGGAATCAACTGTGAAGAATTGGCTAATTTTTCACCTCAAGGAGTGCATTTCTTCATAAGTCCCTTGGACCTCCCATCAGTGACTCTAGCAGATCCCAGCAATATTATTTGGGATACCTTTCAGTCAATTAATGGAAGCGAAGTAATGAAAATTGCTCTCTTGGATGAATTATTCCCTGTGGATACTAAATCCCTGTCTGGCCCAGGTGATTAAGGCTTCCAAAATGTCCCTGGTGAAGATACTGATTTCATCTTCTAATGCTTCACTGATGAAATGTGTTTTCCCTTCCCCATCCTGTAGGGAGATATCTCATGTTTTACCACTGATTCACCAATTATGAATCATAATAGCCAAGAAACGTACAGGCCAGTGCCGTGACAGGCCCCAGACACTGTCACCGCAAGAAAGAATACATACTTTTAGCCAGGTGAACTTTAAAACTACACTGTCACAGTGGAAAATGAAGAACTTTTGTTTTGTTACACTAAGGATACCTTATCAGATGTGCCGGTTTACATGTTCCTGTGTTAATAGGAGCAAAGCAGACAAAAGAGACAACATGACTTAAGCTCCTAAGCCAGTGTCGTGGAATAGCCAAGGTCAGAGAAAAATGATGATACTGGCAAGACAGCCGGACATACAGACAGGACAGTTCTCCCCCTGAAGAAATGGGGAGGGGGAACAAGACCTACAACATGGCAGGACCCCCTCCCTTAGTCATGGGGAGGGGGGAAAAAGACTTGCAATGCGGCAAAAGACCATCCACCCACCACGAGGTTATGCATGAGATTATACATATTCATCAGCCAAATTTTTTGTTTTCAGCTATCTGCCATTTTGAGAGTCATTTATGATACTTGAACACCTGAAGCAGTCATTTTTTTCCACTGACACATGGGCCTATGTCAGGTTGTTATAGGCAATATGAAGTTCACAACAGGACTCCCAGACATCATATTGTTTTATCCTTATTTTCTGACATATTAAGATGTTTTCTCATATATTTTTGATTTTTCCACAATAGAAGATTTTTTTTTTAATTATTATCATTTGGCTGTGAGCAATTTCTTAATAATAGTTTTGCAAAATACTAATTCATTGAGCCAGATGATGAATGAATTATAAGTGTTGCTGTCTGATATCGTGCCAAGAGGCGGTGGATTATATCTTTTAGCATTGATATGAGATCTGACGCTGTATTCATTCAATTGGTCTAAACAATAGTTTACTTTTTCTCTAGTTCTTAAAGGTAATTTGTTTATGCCTCTTCATTTGTTATAGATATATTTAAGAGGTGTCTGCTTTTTGTTTTTGTAGACAAACATGTCACCTGGTATAGTTAGGCTGATAAAAAAAAAAAAAAAAGAACAAGCTGGACATCTGGCCAAGGTAACATGATGTAGGAAAACCAGCAAAAGATCCCTATCTACTAGGGCTATTTTCCCATTCTCTCCAGTTTTCTTGGAAAATTGTTCATATGCATCTGTGGAATTTCTCAGTTCTTCTGTCAAATCTTCCTTTCTGAAGGCATGCTACATAAATGCTGAAGATTCTCAACTGTTTCAAAAGGGATATTAAAACTGGAACAGAATTTATTGGTGCAGAATCTCCATAGCTGCAGATAGAAAAGGTGTATGTTTTACATTAGTTGTAGCGGGTACCTGTTATGAACCCCATTCAATGATCCTTCTGCCAGGATGTCAATACTTCCTAAATCCTCAACATAATTTTCACATTGTCTTGAAGTAGGTTACATAAATGTGAAATCCATCAAACTTTATGAACTTGTCAGAAGCAGGATTTTTGTCTATTTGTATCATAAATGCAATTTTTTTTCCAATAGTTACATCATGTGTCACAATAATGTGTCCCTGCTGTCACTCTTCAGCATTTTTCAGGGATCTCTTAGCTTCTGTCACAACCTGTGGTGATACTGTATATGGGGACTAGTTGATTTGTGGTAGATGCATTATTTTTTGTTGGGGATGTTGATCTTCTGAAACTTTGGATTCCAAGCTGTCCACATTGGAGTTCTTTCTCTTTTACATGCCAGTGACATCATCATACACATGGTCAAGCACAATGAAATTTTCATGGATGATCAGAAAGGCAGATCTCTTGCCTTCCTCCATTGATATAAATGGACTGTCTCCTTTCATGGTCTCTTTTCTGTATAGTACCACTTCAAAACCAGGAGCAGTGAACACTCTTCACTTTCTAGTCACTAAGAAGGGAGCGGATGAAGTTTCAATAATGTCCTCTTCCGAGTTCTTCACTGCAACATTCTGAAAGCAGATACTAACTTTGTCATGGACAGTCTCTTCTCCATCGAGTTGCAACATATGCATCACAGCTATCCCACACTACTCCCATATTTAACTGTGGTGATAAAGTTATTCCTTCTGGGGTAGCCCTAGCCTCATCAATTGATGTAAATCTCCTTTTAGTCTCTTCTTCCTCACCATAGTCCTGAGACAATTAAGCCTACCAAAGATCTTCCAGCTGCCAGTGATACTTTTTAATTACAATAACAAGTTCGAGATGTTTGAATGGCTTTTACACTCCCAATTGTTATAGCATTTGCAACATTTCAGGAAAATGGCGACACCTTCCTAGTGTTTCTTTTAATTTTGCCCGTGTCTCCTATCTAATCTTGGAAAAATTCAAGCAAAAGTTCATGAACTTTGTCTTCTCTTTTTCTATCCTTTGCTATTTGATTTGATGGTAAAGGCATCAAAGAAGCTTTCAGAATCTTATGACAGAAGAAATGCTGCATCGCAAACTGATAACTGGTCCTTTATCAGATGCCCTCCATTTTTTATCATGGACTGCTCTTGTGGTATGCCAAGAATATTTCCTGCCGTTGGGAGAAATTGCTATGGCTTTTTTTCTAGTATGTCATTCACACACCCACCCCTTTGGCAATGAAATCTATCTCAGCATTTGTTATCCTTCTGCATATTGGTGAATCTTATGTTAATTTCAAATGTTTTTGTAAAATATCTAACTTTTGCTTCACTCCTCGACAGGTCTTGAATGCACTTTTAAGTAAACCATGCATTTGTTTTGGAGCACACCTGTCCCTGATAAGAGTTCTGATATCAGAACTACTGGAGCAAAGAGAAGCAGATGCTGATGTTAACGTACTTGATGGCACATTCATTGAATTCTCAGCCGAGGTGCCAGCTTTAGAGCACGACGACGGTACCTTCAGTCAGGTTCTGGTAACAGGCAGTATGATATCTTGTGTCTGAATATGGAGTATCAGGAAGTTTGTTCACAGAATATTTTGCTTTCATTTGTTGACTTTGCAACACTTTAACCGTGTCCATTACCATGAGACCAATATACGCACATGTATTTTACATATTTCTAAAGTCCGTTTGGAGAATTCAACCCCTCTTTGCCATCATCATCATGTCCGTTTTGTAGGACATGCCTTCTTGTTGATTCCATTATAATATATCAAGGTCAAAGGATGTTAATGCTTACAGTGTGCTTTTTCTCTCATCATTCTGTTTTCCTGTAACATTGAAAATCAATCTGAAATATTCCCACTATGACCAGGTGATGACATCTGAAGACTAAAAATGCTATTTATTTTAACATTTGGCATTTTGATGTTCATGTTCCCCTCAAACTATCCTTACAAACTAGTCCAGAAAAAATAGTTCTGAAGTCATTTTTCTACAACTTGGATAGGCCTGGAGGAATTTTTAAATCCCTATTAATATTGCAGGGGCTGTCAAACTTATTAAGTCTCTGAGTGTTCCCTCCCAGGTCTGCTCCTCGTTTCTCAGATGGGGGATGGATTGCTCACCTCTTCTGTCCAAGGGCTCTCTCCTCTCTGTCCATCACCTCTCTATCACTCCCCCCCCCCCCCCCCCCCCATTTCCCCAGACTCCTAAAAATGCACCTTAACTTCTCCATTTTCTCTTGCTGTTTTCTAAAGAAACTTCTTTCCGTGCTGCATTTTGGACTGTCACCAGATGTCTCTTTTTCTGGGGGTTGTGAACACGCAACAGGATTCCCTGCGTCCTGCCTGTTGGGTTCCACAGTATGACAGCTCATTCTTCCTTAAGACTCTAGAATTGAGCTAAACCAGCAGCTCTATGAGCTGAGCAAGCAGGAAATCCTGATTCACATTAGCTTGACTCTTCCATTTTCCACTTATTAGTTCAGGCAGTCACACTGCTAGCTCAGCAGCACTCCTAGCTCCAGCAGCCATAGGGAAAGAAACTGGAGCTATGAAATGTCCCAATTCTCCAGTACAGCGATGCAGGGCAATAACCAGTGAACCTTCAACCCAGTCACAGATGGATGGATTTTGGGCACTCTGGGTGAAAAGCGTCTTTCTGCTACTACCTGATGGCACCCACCCCAGGCTTCTCTTTGGCTGCAACGGGATGAATTCAGGATTGATAATGCTGGTGGTGCCCAGGGCACTCCCCCAGCTCACGGCACCCCTGGCAACCACCCAGCTCGCCCCCTTCTAAATCTAGCCCTGTGGCTCCCACATTATTTGTAGGGAATGCCATCATTTACTTCTATCAAAACATGTTTGTAAATGTGTAATTAAGAGCCTATATAAGTGAGAGAGAGAAAACATGTGTATATGTGAGTGACTGAGAGCATGTGTGTATAGGTGTGTCATTGAGAGCCAGTGTGAGAGAGAGCGCTGGTATGTGACTGAGAGAGGAGAAAGTTCCAAGCAAACCACCCCACCTCCTGCTAATTCAAAACAATCTCAGGACACCTGGATATCAAACGTTCCCAGGTATGCAGAGCAAAAACTTTTTTGTATCATTATTTTTCATTACTGGGTCTTTGTGTCTGCTATTTTGAAATATTTTGTTGGTATCTGGAAATTTTTTATATGAGTTTTTAATTATTGGATATTCCACTCATCAGCTGTTTCGAAATATGTTCTTTTTGTTAGTACAGTTTTACTGCTGATGATTTTATATTTCTTGATTTGTTTTATAAGGATGGGTGATGTTTCTTTTTTCCTTTGTTACACTGCATACAGAGACTCGGGCTTGTTGCAGTTTCCAATTCAGTTTTTTCTGCATGCTTCTTGTTATGCGTTTTGGTCTCTTTATTCTATGTTAGGTGAGGGACAGCACGTGATTCAGGTGAGGTTCTCTGCTGGCGTGTAGTTTCTGTGTAGGACTCTATAGCAGCCTGACTTGGTCCGTTTTCCTAATAGGAGATGTATTGGTGTCTTAAGGCCTGGTGTAATATTTTCAGAGACTTATTGTACTTTAAAAGTGTGATCTTACATAAAATGCACACATTTACTTGTATTTAGTTTTAAACATATTGTATGGCTCTCATGGAATTACATTTTAAAATATGTGGCGTTCATGGCTCTCTCAGCCAAAAAGGTTCCTGACCCCTGCTCTAGAGGCAAATAGCTCAGGTTACCAAATAGCTCCCCCTGATCACAGGGAAAAAAAAGTCAAAGGAGTCCCCTGCATATTCAGGTTTGTAGTCAAATTTTCCCACAAAAAAAAAAACAAGGTTGGAAACAAAAAATTTCTGTGCAAAAGCTAGGATAGAACTAAGAGACATCTTTTAGTCTCTGAACAGACCAATGACAATGTGAAAAAATGAATTTAAAAAAAGAGAGACAGAAAGCTTTATATTAAACCAGTATGTGAACTCTTAGCAAAATTCACGCATGCAGATGCTGTCTGACCATAACCAGCAATGCACTAGCAACAGCAACACACACACATCATTACAATGTTACAGCCACGCAGCCAGCACCGTGCTGCTTCTCCTCAAAAAAGTCACGCAAACGCTATTGTAGGATTTCAACTTTCTACGTTATCTATACATTCTAAAAGTTTGAACTTTCGTCACCAGACTCTGGGCTGAGAAAAAGCAATATTCAGAAATGCAGAGACAATATTCGACACAGCACCACCACCATACACCAGCCACCAGTCTGTCAAGCAACTCACCAGAACCAGTCTCACTCAGTATTGCCAAGGTTCCCTTTCATCATTGTCATTTCTGTGTGACACATTTTTCCCAACACTAGAATTCAATGTGCAAGTCAGATTAGGTAAGGTACAGACACAGACTCTAGGTAGAACATAGCAGCAGTACATAAGAATTGCCATACTGGGTCAAACCAAGGACCAACGAGCCTCGCATCCTGTTTCCAATGCAATCCAGGTCACAAGTACCTGGCACATTCTTACTGTTACTCACTTCCAGGGATAGCAATAGTTTTACTTAGCATACCTAGCTCAAAGTGTGCTATGGACGTTTCCTCCAGGAACTTGTCAAAACCTCTTTTAAACCCCGCTATGCTAGATACCTTGATCACATCCCCTAGCAACAAATTCCACAGCTTAATAATGCACTGAGTTTAAAACTACTCTCGATTATTTGTTTTGAATCTGCTGGTTGTTAGTTTCATGCAGTACCCTCTTGTTTTAATGTTAATTGAAAGGATCCTCTCTTCACCCCGCTCCACCTCACTCAATTTTCTAAACCTCTATCATGTCCCCTTCTCAGTCGTCTCTTTTCCAAGTTGAAGAGCCCTCGCCTGAGTAGCCTCTCATCATAGGCAGGGCCTGTGCTAGTTGGTTTTTTTTGCTGCCCTGTGCAAAAAATTACTGTGCTGCCCCCCCCCCCCCCCCCCCCCCCCGATTCATTCAATGTCTGTCCCGGGCCCATCAAATAAAGCCCAGCTCCGTCCTGCAATCTATATTTTTAAAAACTGACAAGCCCCCCCCCCCAACCCCGCCCAGAACCCATGGATAGGGAAGTGTAGTGGGTACCCCAGGCAAACCTTACAGCCTTGTACACACACCACCGCCCGCCCCCCCCCCACACACACACACACACACTCCCCCAAAATTATGCATTTATAACAAATTTTACACAAAAAAGAATATTCAAGAGTACAGTCTTCTGAGGCAAAAATATCACTTACAACATGCATATTGGGGCCGATGCAAAACAGTGCACTCAGCTGAGCACAGTATTTAACCCACAATTAGACATGAGTTTTGGAGGCGCATTCACAGCCCCTTATGCATGTCCACAATGCGCATCCAATGTGCCACGAAAACAATAGCGCTCATGATATACAAATGCATGTTGATGAGCCTATTAGTTATTCACCCCACATGCAAAAAAAAAAAATCCGCACATTTCTGAGCAGCTCAAAAAAGAGTACCGAAAAGCTGAAAATACTGCTTTTCTGTACATCCTCTGACTTAATATCGTGGCGATATTAAGTCGGCGGAATGAAAAGTTTAAAAGATTTTAAAAAATAAATAATTTTTTTAAAAGAGTACAGGTGGTCAGGTTAGGGAAACGGATGCTCAGTTAACGAGCATCCGTTTTCCGAACCCGTGGCTGTGCGCCGGTTAAGATAATGGACGCCAATAAATTCAGTGTCTGTTTTCGCAACACGCTGATAGCCGACCTCTCCTGGGCGCCCGCTGCCAAGGAGGCACTAGGGACACATAATCAACCTTAGCACCACCTTGGCAGCACGACCCCTCCTTTAAATATTGCATCGCGCCCCCAGGACAGGTGTCTGGGCACATGTTAAGAAAGTGGGCACTGAACACTCAGCACCCACTTTGGATTCACTTTTATTGCACCGGCCCGATTATATTTTCATGCATTCCTGCGGTGCCAACTAGAAAACTCTGCAAAAAAGACATTTGGAGCTTCTATGGAATTAGACTTTTTGTAATGCGTGCTAGGTGTGGGCTTTGCCCTCAGAAAGCCATGAATAAACGGAATTACCATTACAATATAGTAAACCTCGCATACAAAAACAACCCTAATAGCCTTATCTATGAAAAGGCAACACTGCACATATTACACCAGGCCCTAGAACACCAATAAAAGCTCTTATTAGGAAACCAGGTTGCTATAGATCCCTACACAGAAATTACATGCTAGCAAAATACCTCATCTCAGTCACATATGCAGGACACAGAGAGACCCTCACCAAATGCAGAATACAGAGATCCGAAAGTATAAACAGAAACGTGCTGAGAAGAACCGAACTGGAACTCACAACCAGCCAGCATCCATATGTAGAGCAACAATGGAAAAATAGAAACATTACCATTCTTCATAAAACATTAAATAAAATCAAGAAATATAAAATGTTAATCATAATAGTAAAGTCATATTCATAAAAGGAATATTTCAAACCAGTTAATGAATAGAATATCAAAAATTTCCCAAACACCAAAAAAATATTTTTAAAATCTGATGAATAAAAAAGACAATTAAAAAATGTTCTATTCCCCCACCCCAAAAAAAAAAATTTCAAAAGAGCAGAATGATCAAATTACACCCCATAATTACCTGGGATCTGATTTCCAGTCACCCTGAGATAGTAGTGGATTGGGGGAGATAAGGCTTCACAAATTTTATCTTCTCTCACACATACATGCACAATAACACATTCATTTTCTCCCATTCTCCCTCTCTCTAACATACACAGGCTGTCTCACCCTCACTGATACATTGTGTGTGTGTGTATGTGTGCGCGTGTGAGAGCCTGTGTGCAACACACAGGCTCTCACAGGCACAAAACACGCACAAATGTACAGGTTCTCACACAGACTCACACACACACACGATCTCACACAAACTCACCACACACACGATCTTTCACAGACACACACATATGCACATCCAAACAGGTTCTCAGACACACAGACTCTCACTCATTCACACATAAGAACAAAAGAACATGCCATACTGGGTCAGACCAAGGGTCCATCAAGCCCAGCATCCTGTTTCCAACAGTGGCCAATCCAGGCCATAAGAACCTGGCAAGTACCCAAAAACTAAGTCTATTCCATGTTACCATTGCTAATGGCAGTGGCTATTTTCTAAGTAAACGTAATAGCAGGTAATGGACTTCTCCTCCAAGAACTTATCCAATCCTTTTTTAAACACAGCTATACTAACTGTGCTAACCACATCCTCTGACAACAAATTCCAGAGTTTAATTGTGCTTACGTATACATAGTCTCCTGTTATCATCGGGCTATGGCAGGATGAGCTCCACCACAGCCCCACAGGCCTCTTGCTATCTTCGTGCCATAGGGCCCACCGATCCTCCTGCTTGTGTGGGGAGGAAGGAGCAGAAGCTGTGGGCAGCATGCGCACACGCATGCTCATACCCTGAAGAGGGGCCTCTCCTTCGTCACCAGTGCTCTCTCCTTCGGCCGCCAGCTGGTTAGGTTCCACTTGTAGCCTGCGGCCTCTGTGCTGCCACCAGCCCACCGCCTTCCTGCAAATGGACGGTATGCACACATGGTCGCGCCAGGCCTGATCAAAGGAGAGTTGTTCCATCCCCTTTATCATTTTTGTCACCCTCCTCTGCACCTTTTCTAATTCTATGTCTTTGCATATGGGGAGTGGAAACCCGAATGAACTGTATTCGATGGGGGGGGGGGAAAGGCTGATGTGCACGGAGCAGGAGAGGGACCTTGGGGTGATAGTGTCTAACGATATGAAGTCTGCGAAACAATGCGACAAGGCGATAGCAAAAGCCAGAAGAATGCTGGGCTGCATAGAGAGAGGAATATCGAGTAAGAAAAGGGAAGTGATTATTCCCTTGTACAGGTCCTTGGTGAGGCCTCACCTGGAGTACTGTGTTCAGTTCTGGAGACTGTATCTACAAAAAGACAAAGACAAGATGGAAGCGGTACAGAGAAGGGCGACCAGGAAGGTGGAGGATCTTCATCGGATGACGTACGAGGAGAGATTGAAGAATCTAAATATGTACACCCTGGAGGAAAGGAGGAGCAGAGGCAATATGATACAGACTTTCAGATACTTGAAAGGTTTTAATGATCCAAAGACAACGACAAACCTTTTCCGTAGGAAAAAAATCAGCAGAACCAGGGGTCACGATTTGAAGCTCCAGGGAGGAAGATTCAGAACCAATGTTAGGAAGTATTTCTTCACGGAGAGGGTGGTGGATGCCTGGAATGCCCTTCCGGAGGATGTGGTGAAGACCAGAACTGTGAAGGACTTCAAAGGGGCGTGGGATAAACACTGTGGATCCATAAAGTCAAGAGGCCGCCAATGAAGAGTGGGTGACTCGCCAGAATGATGGCTACTGCCTGGAGACAATACCCTTATTCAATAAACGTACACATGCTTACTGTGACTCCAACATCGTTCTAGCTTCAACAGCAAGAGGAAATGTGGAATAAAGGATCTGCACTCACAAAGGGGGGAGTAGCTGGCTTGTTACGGCGGTTACTACCCCAAACCAAATAAGCCTGTTACTTCAATTTCTATGCATATACAGCATAGTTCTCTGCTTCAACGGCAGGGGAGAAGAAAAAACTGATACTACACACATCCAGCAGAGCTCTCTGCTTCAATGGCAGGGGAGAAGAAAAAAGGGTTCGCACTCACAAAGCGGGGAGTAGCTGGCTTGTTACGGCGGTTACTACCCCAAACCAAATGTGCCTGATACTTCACTTTCGATGCATATCCAGCATGGCTCTCTGCTTCAACAGCATGGGAGAAGAAAAACAACCAATAAGGGCTGTATAACATAGTCTGAGTAAAACAAGCATGGGTGTAGCTTGCTTATTGCGGCGGTTACTACCCCTACTACCCCTAACTAATCAAGCTAGATATTTCACTTGGATGCAGCTCCATCACTGCTTTCTTCATTAATGGTGGGGGTGGAAGGGAAATAGAACCAAGAGCTAAGAGAAACAGATAAGTATGAGAGAAAAAAGTGTGTGAAGCTTGCTGGGCAGACTGGATGGGCCGTTTGGTCTTCTTCTGCCGTCATTTCTATGTTTCTATGTCTTCTTGAGATGGGGTGACCAGAACTGCACACAATACTCAAGGTGTGGTCTAATCACGGTTTGATACAGAGGTAATCCAAAGGAGTGCCCACCATGAACAAGGGTGCGTGGACATTGTGTTCAGATAAGGAGAACTGGAGGTCGCAGGAGACCAGAATAGTGTATCCGGGAGTATGACTAGAATCAAGGCCAGAGTCTATGTGCAGAAAAGTCAGCCAGGCAGGGTCAGTAGCAAAGTCAGTCCAGATGTAGTGAGGTCAAGCAGGAGGTCCGGTTCCAGACGGCAGACGAGAGTAGTCTGTGTTCCAGGCACAGGTCAGGGCAGGCAGCGATCAAGGATAGTCTGCGTGCCAGGCAGAGGTCAGGGCAGGCAGCAATCAAGGAGTAGTCAAGAACAAGCAGAGGTCAGTACCGTGAGATCAGTCCGAAGGGTACTACCAGGAATGGAGAGACAAAGGAGCAGGAGATGCTGAAGAGCAGGAGACACTGGAACGGGAGACACAGGAGACGCTGGAACTGGAGACGCTGGAACTGGAGACACAGGAGACGCTGGAACAAAGACTGGAACAGGAAGACACAGGAAACTCAAGAAGGCAAACTCACTATCACAGAGTGATCGACCCGATTGCCAAGGCGAAGTCATGGGGACAGGGCCTAGCTATTTATGCTGGGACTGAGTGATCTCATCGGGGAGCGTCTTGGCTGGGTTACCCGCACTAGTCCCTTTAAAGGGAATGACGTCAGCCGCGCGCACACCTAGGGGCAGGGCTGAGGAAAAGCTGGACGCGGAGCCCCGGCGGGAGCTCCGCTGCGAGGCCTGGGATGCCGGGGAAGCCTGAGAGCAACAAGGACAGCTGGCACCAGCAGAGGAGGTGAGACCAGAGCTTGTAGACGGCTGGGAGAGGTAAGCAGGCCCGGCCGTAGAGCGGACACGGCTGGGAAGCGCAACAATATTCAGGCTTAGGCTCCTTAAAAAAAAAAAATGAACAAGAGCTGTAATAAGAAACCTTCTCTAAGTCACGAAAATCTGCATATGAAGGGTACCAACAAAGCGAACTCCTACCAGGTCTTACACCTCTTGGCTAGCCGATAAACTGTCCATCATTGTGTCTACATATTTGCTTACAAAAGGAGTAAAAAATTTGAAAGAACTGTTATGTCCATCTCTTTATCAGGAGAAAGGACAGCAAAAACCTGGCATTCGAACGGGACATTTTAAGTGCAGACATTGTTTAGCGTGCAAAGTCACTTTAGAGCTCACAGAATTTTTGCATCCGAAAACAGAGAAAATACAAGTTGAAATATTTAACTACATATGTATAAAAATACGTTATTTATATAGCTTTGTGTCCTTGTGACAAGATATATGTTGGAAAGACCAGAAGAACTTTGAGGGTTCGAGTATCAGAACATCGAAGTTGCTTCAAAAACAAGAGAATGGAAGCACCAATGTATAGATTATAACCAAGATTTGAAGATCTATGGGTTTTTTTGTGATAGATATGGTTTTACAGCATCTGCAGGGCGGTGATAGAGACAAGTGCTTATTACAGCAAGAACAAAGATGGATATACGAATTGGAAAGTATTGATCCACATGGAATGAACACAAGCATTTTATAACAGAAATTATAATAGTGTTCAATGGGACTATCAAGAGTGTCATTCGTGTGTTCCAATAGATTGAAAATGAATGGGACCAATCAGATTGCTTAAAAGAGTAATGAAAGTTGAATGTGATTGGTTAGCAGTTTGATTGACAACTGACTATTGCAATAGAACATTGGGGGTATGGATAGCATTACAATATAAGCTGCTGCCTTTCAAACAATGTTTAAATGGAGGTAGATTCAGATCACCATTAAGCTTCGTCCTCTCTCCAGAAAACGCCAACAAGCTGGCCAGTGTTTCGCCTTAACGGCTGCTTCAGGGAGACTTTTCTGAACTGTTCCTAATACAAAAAATAAACACAATCATGGTAAACTTTTAAAAGATTTTTCTCGCCCACAGCCCCCTGTGGACTAACCTTCCAAAATGATGTGTTTTTAAGAGGTTAGTCCACAGGGGGCTGTGGGCGAGAAAAATCTTTTTAAATTTTACCATGATTGTGTTTATTTTTTGTATTAGGAACAGTTCAGAAAACTCTTCCCTGATGCAGCCGTTAATGCGAAACACTGGCCACCTTGTTGGAGTTTTCTGGAGAGAGGACAATAATGGAGTTTTTGCTCGTGTGAATTAGCAGATCTGAAGCAAGAGTACTCCACCAATTTTGAATGAGCTAAGATAAGTACCGTGTGCTATCATTCATATAAACGGAGTGTTTCAAAACGCAATTTTATCTAGGTTTCCATTTTTGAGAATTAAGTATGAATGAGAAAAGGAAATGGACTCTGTAAAATCATAAATACAATTAGAGAATTGCACATGGGAATAACAATAAGTTCAGTGTTCCTTTTTAATTAACAAAAAAAGAAAGAAAATTTCAAAATAATAAAGGTAAAATTGTTAAAAACAAAAATAATAGAGGAGGTTTTTTTAGACTAATGATTTTGCCCCTTACCAGAATGACTTTAAAAAATAGTCAGTCTGGCATCTGAAGTCTTTTCCTCCTTGAAAACAAAATGAATTTAAAATAAAAATAAAAACATTTTGGAAATTTGAACTAATCAGTTTGTGATGTGGATTAGATAACTGAGTGCGCTATAAAGTTTGCAGTTACATATTTACTTGTGCCATCAGCCAAGTTGAAAAAATGCAGTTTTTCTGATACAACACTTAACTTTGCTGGGAATTGCACAGCAAATCGTATCTGCCTTCCACAAACTGCACAAAGACTTTGCACCAGAAGGCCTCTCCCATTGAATAATTAGGGAACAGGAGCACAGGAGTTCCCTCGTACTCAAGTTTCCTGAACTGCTGATACTTGTGCAAAATCTCTTAATTTAAAAATTTTGCGATGACTGGTCTTGGCCTGAGCTGAGCTGCTTCCTGTGCTCCTAGGCTGTGCGCACATTCCACCCGCAGGATGCCATGTGATTCCCCCAGGCCAAAAGCCTTGCCAAGCCACGTCTCTAAGGTGTCCCCTAGTGTACATTCATCCACAGTTTCCGGCAGACCAATAATACGTACATTGCAGCACCAGGATCTGTTTTCAAGTCCTCCAATTTTTGTTCCACCTTCTCCACTGCAGATTTTAAAGTTGCTATTTCCGATTCCAGCGATTAAACACAATTGCCAACCCCGATAAGGTGCATTTTGATATCTTGAGAGGGAGTGAGGGAAACCACCCAGGTTGCAAAGCCTTTTGGGGATGGAAAAGTCACTGAAATGCAAATGTGGGCCATTAGCCAATGTACAGCCAGATGAAAGAGTGCCACTTTCCTCCTGGCATTTGGGTTGCAAGGGGTAAGAGAAGGAAAATGGACTAGGCATAGAAAGATGTTTTGGGAATCCATGGGCAAGATGCTTGCCTGTCTTGGGCACTAAAATGCCCAGTTTTGTGACGAATCATCATAATCAGTCACATTCAATCTTCATTTTTTGTAACTATTTTCCTTATCGCTTTAATGATTATATTCCCTTATCAAACCTCATACTAGCTCTTTGCTAAGTAACTTCAGTTCTTGTAAATCCATTTATTCCCTATTTTCCTTATCTAAATATCCAAGTGCTTAACAAATATCTACCAATTTGCCTGCATAAAACTATGACTATGTAGATTATATACAATATTTATTTACTATTACAATACTCAAGGTAGATTATGGTTAAAAGAAATCCTATTCACCTTGATGATGTTTAGTGTAAGAACACAAAATTAGAGCAGCAGAAACCAGCTGATCCCGCGCTCAGCATGCGAGATTGTTCTTTTCCTCCAAATGTATTCCTCTTTACCAGAATGAGAATAAGTAGATGGTATTTAGTAATTCTACAGGCGCAATCTGGGTCACATTCCATAGGCTTGGATTTGTACGGCCCCCACCCCATCCCAGAATGCAGACAAAAGCCCCTAGGTCAGAGCAGCACATCGTGGGCACCTAACTCTGGGTAGCCACTTATCAGATTAAATTCAGTACTGCAGCCATGCTCCAAATTAAATCTCACAGCAACATGAGGCTCCAGCAATTTCAGCTGGAATTTTTATTTTTTTTTTCTCTTCTTTCATACCTCTTGCTATCGACTAGAATCTTTGAACAGGAAGAAGAGATGGAAGAGGGCAAAATTGGATATTTTACAATGAAAGAAGATGAAAGAAAGCTATTGTATCACATTATGATGCTCTCTCTCTCTGATCTTATATAAAGATGAAGCTTGCACAGAGAATATGAGTCATTCTTAAACAGAAATGAGGTATTTGGTGGGGGGGGGGGAGATGACCTTAAAGTATAGTTTCCTGAAGGGAAAGCAACCTTCCACTATGTGTTTTCATGCTGTGATAGTGATGAGTTCGACACAAGGATTGCCTGCAAATCTGTTCTTATTAAACACAATATAATAAAAATAAAACCAAAGCAAAACTGGAAAACTTTGCAGAGAAGCAAAGTCCTCTAGTTGCCCTTAAAATAAAAGGTTATGAGTGCCCTTTACCAATTCTTAATTCAAGAGCTCCGATGCAAACATGAACTTTCAACAAGTCAGGCCACCTGAAACCAGCTCTTTCCATTTCCGAAATTACCACCAAGAACAAAAAAAAAAAAATAGCCAATGAACTCAAGCCACATTGTGATTTTGGGGTGCTTTCCTATTATAAACGTGGTAATGCTAAATATTAAAGCAAGAGTAAATGATGTAGTACCTCAGACTCTCACACTCTATACTCAAGTACATTAAGAGCCTTACTTAAAAAAAACAAAAAAAAAAAACAAGATTTGTTCCATGGGTATGTGAGGCAGTGCCCCTAGTGTTCTCTTATTTACCTGTGCAGGACCAGGCCTGGTCCACCTTAAATTCCTTAAGGAGAGTATGCTCTGTGGGCAGGATTCTGCGGGGCAGGTGAAGCTCTGAGGAACTGGACTGGGCCCTTAGGCTTGGAAAGGGATCTCTCCAAACACCACCTTGATCCCAATAACTTGAGTGCTTAGTTGTGCTGTGTGGAACTTGGATGACAAGATCTGTGACCCCTGAATTAAGCTGCCGTGAAGTGCTGCCTGGACCTGCTGAGTTATACATGGAAACAGGATGCTAGGCTAGATGGACCCTTGGTCTGACCCAGTATGGCATTTTCTTATGTTCTTATGAAGTGAACCTGGGTTCACTGATTCCATCTTATCATATTTGCCTGCCCCTGCTCAGTGCCCTGCAGGAATTGACCCCTTAGCATTTGGTGCATTTAAAGTATAAATGCTATTTTCAACATATTTTTAAGGTGTGCAGGACGACTCCACTAGTTGTAAACCATCTCTCCATCCAGGTCCCTAAAGTCAGTTTTGCAAACTTGGGAGCTCTGAAATGCACTCCATATTCCACAGCCTTATTTCTTAAATCCTCATCCTCCCTAGCACAGATTCTGTATTGGACACAGACCCTATTCAGCATCAGGACATGCATAGTGACTCCTGGGCGTGTCTTTGCCATGAGCCTAGATAGCTCCAGGGAAGAGACAGAAAGCTGAGAGGGCCCGCCAGGACTACAACCATTTGTTATGAAAATGGCATACAACACTCAAGCTCTTTTTTTTTTTCTGGCAACATCTAACAACTGGAGATTTTGTCATGAAAAGGTCAGAATAGGAAAGGTTACAACTTGAGAGTTTCTCAGCCATTTTTAGTGTTCAGTAACAGAACAGAGAAATGGTAACTGTAACCAGGAAACGAAGTATGCACTTCACACTCCAGCAGTCACAGCATACCCATGACATGTCGGTTTCCTTTTCAGGAAGAACAAACATACTTAGTATTTCATTTCACATTGTAAAATGACAGGAAGAACTGTACTAGTCTAAGCAGCTTAAGTCATACTGTGTGTATAGATATAAGGGCATATGGCACCTCTGGATGGTGTCTGTCCGTCAGTAATTGCTGGGATGAACATGTGTGTGTCAGTGTGCATGCACACCCCTCCATCCAACAAGGAGCATAGGTGTGTACTCTCTGAGGTACACGTGCAAGTTCGGAGTTAAGCACATAGATTCCAAGTTATACACGAATGCTTCATGTGAAACTAGGGGCTGTGCAGGCCACAGGAAACCAGAGAGCTGCAGGACCAGGTGGAGCCACAGTGATCGGCGGCCTAGAGAAGAGGACTGCAGAACTGTAGAGAATCAGACAGATGGAGTAGGAGGGAAAAAAAATATTACAACTGCTCACAACAGGTTAAGGTTTATGCTGGGATCGGGCTGGGAGTAGGGAGGGGAAGAATATCCAGGACAGAAGTGATGGGAGGGAAGATAGGAGTTTTCTGGGGAGAGTGTTGGGGGTCAGACTGTGAGAGGGGTAGGGCTGTAGTATGCTGAGGTCAGGCTTGAGAGGAGGTGCGTGAATAGAGGCCTCTGGGAAATTTCACCAGTTATCAGATAGTCTCAAAATAATTTACACAGCAGCATCTGTAATAGATGCTGACACAGACCTCTTGGCTCGTTTAGGATCTGATTGACCGAGACACAGAATGGAGAAAAAAAACCCTTAAGTAAATCAGGCCCTTAGTCTGCACAGTTGCCCCCCTCTATGTGTCACTGAAGGGCTCATTCAATCTCCTGGCATATCGTCCTCTCTCGTCTTTATGCCACCCCCTCTATCTGCCTAAATGTGTTTGAGTTCTTGCACTGGTTTGATAACAACTGCCTTTGCTGGAATAGCTACTTCAGGCATTTATATCATGAGAGAACGACTCTCAAGGCACTTTCCTAAGGTTTGTCAAATGAGCTCAAAGAAATCATGCTGTCAAAGACTGTGCCAAAAGCAGGAACTGCAGGCACTGGAACAGTACAGCCAGCCAGTGCTTCTTTGCTATGGAAGTGCAGCTCCCTGGGACAACTACTTAACTCTTCTGAAGGGAGCACGTAAACCTAATTTTCTAATTAAATATGGGATATAAAATACAGAATGCAGTAGTTCAATGCAAACTTGTTATGACTTTAGCTATACAAAGTATTCTCAACACAAAACTATATGAAATTTGTAAGGGTGATTTTTCATTTTGGAAGAATAGGCAACATGGATTATGTTTAAAGAGTATTAATGGCCTGAACATTGTGCTCCTTTCCTTAACAGAAGTTGCAAATACTCTTCATTGTTCATTTACTTTGCTTCTAAGCTCCTGATCAGTAGCCATATTACATCCTCCTCTCTGTCAGTGACAGGATGTATCCCAAGATGCACCTCTCTCTGTGACATCACAATGCTGTTTCCTCTGCACTCAGACAGCATTTCTAGCGGGCCAGCCCACTGACTCAGTGGCCGTGTTTTACACTGCAATGTGGAAGGTTCCCAGTTTGGTCCCTAAGCCGTTTCCACTCATTGGGGCAAATGGAGCTGGAGATGCTTGGGAGGCTGCGTTAATAGCCCCCAAGAGAATAAGTATCATGGTCATTTCTTAAGAGTGACATCCAGTGGCCAGATTCAGAGACCATGATTGCAGGGTTCCAGAAACAGTGCTGGTTCCTGATCCCTGATATAAGATCAGACTACGGTAAGTATGTTGGGGGGAGGTTTAGTAAAATACAGGAAAAATCTCTGGATATTTGGGAATGAAAGCTTATGGTGGTGCCACATTCCAGCCTTGGATCCAGTTGAGCTGGAAAGTACAAATGAGTAGAAGGAAGCAGCCAGGTTACAAAAAAACAAAACAAAACAAAACATTGATAGTGCTAGTGTAAATCCTGTCCATAGTACCCTCCATTCTTTAATCATATTATCTGGCACTCACTGTAAGTTTTTGTTAACACTGGCTCCCCAATAGAAAAACACATAGGAGAGACTGGTGAAATGACAACGTTTTACTGATGCCTCACAAAACAGCAAACACAAGCCAGAATAGCTTCAACAAGGATGGCTTCTCCACCACAGCAGCATCAAATCCCCACATGCTCTGAGTTGGCCTACTTCGCTCTCTCAATTCTCAATCTCACCTTTTCCCTCTCTCCCTCATAGACACGCATATCCTACAGGAATTTAGTACCAGATCACTCAAGAAATCAGGAACAGCACAAATAGGCTTACTGTGGTATCAAATCAAATTCGGCTTTTGCTTCAATAGTCAATTAAACCCTTAATATTTATACTGACAGGTCACAGTAGCAATTGCCTACGGCCACCTCATCCCCAGGCGTCCCAGTCACACCTCTAATCATTGCTCATCAGGTGTTCTCTCAGCTGCCGCCGCCACTCATATGGTCCTCTTTCACCACATGCTGTCACTTATCTGCTTCCCTTCCCCTCCCAACCACCACCACCATCATTTTGTATTGCTGCTGCTGCTGTTCTTTGGGTCCTCTCCCAGCTCCAGCTGCTTTTGCCAGCACTCCTTGGGGGGGGTCCCTCCTCCACATCCATAAAACAGGTGCAATACTTACAGCCTTCCTTAGCTACTTCTGAAGCCTTCCCATGAGCCAGCCTCGGCTGCCGACTCTGGTCCATTTTTCCTGCAAGAGATCTCCCCAATGGTGCCAGAATGCACGTGTGAGAACGATCTCCACCCAGCACTGTGACATCGCTTTTACCAAACAACCTTTGCAACAGGGACAGGAACCTTTATTTATTTATTTTAAAACATATGCTTTCCAGATGAAACAAATGTCGCCCAAAGCAATGTACAGAAAAAATTACAAATACAATCACATCAAAATTGACATACAACAAACTAAAACCAAAGTAACAAAACATGGTCCTCTATTTGTGTGTTTTACGTGGAGTGCAACAGAAATTTCCACCGAAGAAGAGTAACCAGCAAATGTGTAACTGTAGACTGCCTTTCCAATTTTAGTTCTCTGCTTCTGTACAGCACCCTAAAATTAATAATACAATCTAGAGCAAGGACACAATCATCTGGATTATCACACTATGTCCTTTGCAGCTTGGGCAATGATAATCAATGCAAATCTCACTTCAAAGAAATCCTGTTTTATTTATTAAGACTGGTAAAAAAAAAAAACAAAAAAAAACACAATTCTGGGCTTCTCGTTCAATTCTTTCCTTCATATGGTTGAACAGTTTCTTAAATTACTGCTTGTAAGCTTGGAATTATCGTTCAATTGGCCCTTGCTTATCAAGTCTAAAGAGCAAAACGGTGCCCTCACTCACAGCAGTTCTTCCCTGATTTATAGAAATTACTTTATCCTCAGTATGTGTAGGATCACTCTCAACAGAATTCAAAAGCCTAACTCGCTGGCAGGTGAATTAAACAAAGCTAGCAAACAGCTCAAACAATAATCTCCACCTTCTGAAACACAAATATCTTTACATTAGCAAAGAATTAATCAGGAAATAATATTTGGAAGGTTGTATAAGAACATAAGAAACTGCCATGCTGGGTCAGACCAAGGGTCCATCAAGCCCAACATCCTGTTTCCAACAGAGGCCACAAGAACCTGGCAATTACCCAAACACCAAGAAGATCCCATGCTACTGATGCTAGTAATAGTAGTGGCTATTCTCTAAGTCATCTTGATTAATAGCAGTTAATGGACTTCTCCTCCAAGAACTTATCCAAACCTTTTTTTAAACCCAGCTACACTAACTGCACTAACCACGTCCTCTGGCAACAAATTACAGAGCTTAATTGTGCGTTGAGTGAAAAAGAACTTTCTCCGATTAGTTTTAAATGTGCCCCATGCTAACTTCATGGAGTGCCCCCTAGTCTTTCTATTATCAGAAAGAGTAAACAACCGATTCACATTTACCTGTTCTAGACTTCTCATGATTTTAAAGACCTCTATCATGTCCCTCCTCAGCCGTCTCTTCTCCAAGCTCAACAGTCCTAACCTCTTTAGCCTTTCCTCATAGGGGAGCTGTTCCATCCCCTTTATCATTTTGTTCGCCTTTCTCTGTACCTTCTCCATTGCAACTATATATTTTTTGAGATGTGGCGACCAGAATTGTACACAGTATTCAAGGTGCAGACTCACCATGGAGCGATACAGAGGCATTATGACATTTTCAGTTTCATTCCCCATTCCCTTCCTAATAATTCCTAACATTCTGTTTACTTTTTTGACTGCCGCAGTACACTGAGCCAACAATTTCAATGTATTATCCACTATGATGCCTAGATCTTTTTCCTGGGTGGTAGCTCCTAATATGGAACCTAACATTGTGTAACTACAGCAAGGGTTATTTTTCACCATATGCATCACCTTGCACTTGTCCACATTAAATTTCATCTGCCATTTGGATGCCCAATCTTCCAGTCTTGCAAGGTCCTCCTGCAATGTATCACAATCCACTTGTGATTTATCTACTCTGAATAATTTTTTTTTTCATCTGCAAATTTGATTACCTCACTTATCGTATTCCTTTCCACATCATTTATAAATATATTAAAAAGCACCAGTCCAAGTACAGATCCCTGAGGCACTCCACTGTTTACCTTTTTCCACTGAGAAAATTGTCCATTTAATCCTACTCTCTGTTTCCTGTCTTTTAGCCAGTTTGTAATCCACGAAAGAATACCGCCTCCTATTCCATGACTTTTCAGTTTCCTTAGAAGCCTCTCATGAGGGACTTTGTCAAACGCCTTCTGAAAATCCAAATACACTACATCTACTGATTCACCTTTATCTACATATTTATTAACTCCTTCAAAAAAGTGAAGCAAATTTGTGAGGCAAGACTTGCCTTGGGTAAATCCATGCTGTGTTCCATTAAACCAAGTCTTTCTATATGCTCTGTGATTTTGATCTTTAGAATAGTTTCCACTATTTTTCCCAGCACTAAAGTCAGGCTCACTGACCATTAGTTTCCTGGATCGCCCCTGGAGCCCTTTTTAAATATTGGGATTACATTGGCCACCCTCCAGTCTTCAGGTACAATGGATGATTGGGTTACAAATTTTAACTAAGAGATCTGAAATTTCATTTTTTAGTTCCTTCAGAACTCTGGGATGCATACCATCTGGTCCAGGTGATTTGCTACTCTTTAGTTTGTCAATCTGACATACTACATCTTCCAGGTTCACCGTGATTTGGTTCAGTTCTTCTGAATCATCACCCTTCAAAACCATCTCTGGAACTGGTATCTCTCCGACATCCTCATTATTAAACACAAACAAATAATTCACTCAGTCTTTCTGCAAGGGCCTTATCTTCCCTAAGAGCCCCTTTAGCACCTCGGTCACTTAACGGTCTCACTAACTCCCTCACAGGTTTCTTGCTTCAGATATATTTTTAAAAGTTTTTATTATGAGTTTTTGCCTCAACGGCCAACTTCATTTCAAATTTTCTCTTAGCCAGCCTTATCAATGTTTTACTCTTAAGTTGACAATGCTTATGATTTTTTCTATTTTCTTTAGATAGATTCCTCTTCTAATCTTTGAAGGATGATTTTGGCTATAATAGCCTTTTTCACCTCACCTTTTAACCATGCCAATAATCGTTTTGCCTTCCTTCCATCTTTCTTTATGCGTGGAATACATCTCGACTGCACTTCTAAGATTGTATTTTTTTTAAATGTCCATACCTGCTGTACACTTTAAATCTTTGCAGCTGCACCTTTCAGCTTTTTTCTATTTTCCTCATTTTATCAAATTTTCCCTTTTGAAAATTTAGTTTTAGAGCTGTAGATTGACATATTGTCCCCCTTCCAGTCATTAATTCAAATTTGATCATGTTATGATCACTATTGCCAAGTGGCCCCACTTGTTACATCTCTCACCAAATCCTGCGTTCGACTAAGAATTAAATCTAAAAATAGTTCCCTCTCTTGTTGGTTCCTGAGCCAATTGCTCCATGAAGCAGTCATTTATTCCATCCAGAAATTTTATGTCCCTAGCATGTCCTGATGTTACATTTACCGAGTCAATATTGGGATAATTGAAATCTCCCATTATTACTGCACTGCCAAATTGGTTAGCTTCCCTGATAGATAGATAGATAGATAGATAGATAGATAGATAGATAGATATAATTTAACTATCTATTTTACACTTTTCGGCACTTCAGAGCGGATTACATTCAGGTACTATAGATATTTCAGAGTATTGCTGACTGTAACCACCGGGCAAGCAAGCTGCAATCTAATATTTTGGTCAGGGAGAAGACAGAAGAAAGCACTGAATAAGTGGAGCAAAAGCAAAAGGCAATCAAACTGAAGGCACGCACACTGCACTTCAATGCCTGCGGTAAGAGAGGGTATGGCAGTTAATATTTGCACTACACATTTTATCAGATCACTTTGAAAAGTAGAAATATTCTCTAGCTTAAGCCATTCAAGGTCATATTCACTCTGTGTGTGTTAGAGGTCTGCAGTACTTTAATAAACAAGGGAACATCTTCAGGTCTGTACAGCAGGGGCAAAACTCACAGCTCTTTCTACCCGTGGATTTTGCACCCATTCTTAAAGGGAAAGTACGAGCATACTTTCCCTTTCAACCCTGCCCAAGAAAACAGCACTCGCAGAGATCCGCACCTGCTCTTTCTAGGCAGAACCACTCACGTAGCTTTGAAAGTGCTAAACCATATGTGTTTCTTCCTCCCCCAGCCTAACCACACACCCCTCCCCTGGGGAATGTCCAGACGCGCTACTTTATTTGATGGTATGTTTAAGAGGCCTCTATTTGTGAATCTAAGAGCACAGGTGGGCACACAGATCTTTAACAAGGAGTTTGCCTAAGGAAATAAATCCAACTTTAAAAGACTGTACACCATCACAGCTATTTTATAGAGGGTACGCTGCTGAATAGGGAAGCCAGTATATAGGTCTGTCTTTCCCACCCACCCATCCCTAGCTCAGCCCTTGATTTTTAGGCAAGAGACACTTTCTTATTAAAAATCAATCAGGCTCTTATCTAAATCATACTATTGCAGCAGCCCTTATTGAGAGTTTAATCATCCCCTTGTAGGACACCAGAAGATTCATTAGTAAATACATCTATAAATTTAAAATACTCTAATTCCAACCACTTAGTAACCTAAACTTAATTAGGAACTCAACAAAGTTAAGATGAAGACAACAGTCTAGCAGCAAGAGGGGGGCTTTCCAGTCTTTTGCATTGAGGGTAGGGATGTGCATCAGGGTCAGATACGTTCGATTCGGTATTCATATTCGTCGGGCCCCAAATCCATTACATCCGTTTTCAGGGGACCCCAATGTGTCCATTAGTTACATATGGGATTCGTTTCCCATTAAAGTTAAAAAAAAAAAAAAAAAAAACCATCCGAACCCTTTAAACTTAATTAACTACAACCCCCACCCTCCTGACCCCCCCAAGACTTGCCACATGGTAGGAGCACAAGATGGCACCAGTCGTCCATTGCTCCTACCATGAGACAGGGGCCGACCAATGGCACCGGTAGCCCCTGTGACATAGTAAGGGCAAAGGCTATCGGAGCCATTTTGAATACCGGCAGACGATGGCCCGAGTGCAGGAGATCACTCCAGAAGCCCCGCTGGACCACCAGGGACTTTTGGCAAGTTTTGGGAGGGGTCAGGAGGGTGGGGGTTTTATTTGTTAATGATACGTTGCATTCGTGGGGGTTCGCCATTCATTTCAGAACCCCACGAATGCAACGAATAGGGACCTATACGTTGAGGATTGCGCATTCGTTCAAAACAAATGCACATCCTTAATTGAGGGTCACATGTATGATTTTTTACCCACCGGTGAGAGAAAGTATGTATGCACCCGGTGCAAAGAGCTCCTGGCTCTCAGCGAGTCCGATCTTTGGAGGCTAGAGTGGCAGACCTGGAGGAGTTGAGGCAGACAGAGAGGTACATTGATGAGAACTTCAGGGACATAGCAGCCAATTCCCAAATCCAGTCTGGCAGCCCCAGTGCTGCCTTGGATCAGAAAGGTCTCCCAGTTGGAGAGCATTACCCTGATTTGGCAGGAAATGATCCTGTAGCAAGGACCTGCTCTCCAGGTGATACATTGTCCTTTTCCACTGAGGACGAGTCTCCCAGGGCTACTGCCCAGGAGGGAAGGGTTAGGTCGGCCATCATAGTTGGTGATTCAATTATTAGAAATGTAGATAGGAGGGTGGCTGGTGGACATGAGGACCGCCTGCTAACTTGCCTGCCTGGTGCGAACGTGGAGGATCTCGCGCATCACCTAGATAGGATTATAGACCATGCTGGGGAGGAGCTGGCTGTCGTGGTACATGTGGGCACCAATGATATAGGAAAATGTGGGGGAGAGGTTCTGGATCCATCTTTTAAAATGGCACGGGCCATCCATTGCTCCTACCATCTGACAGGGGCCGGCCAATGGCACCGATAGCCCCTATCACATGGTAAGGGCAAAGGGCCATTGGTGCCATTTTGATTAGTGTGAGCCGATGGCCCGAGAGCAGGAGATCACTCCCGGGACCCCCGCTGGACCACCAGGTACTTTAGAAAAGTTTGGTTTTTTTTTTTGGGGGGGGGGGGGGTCGGGAGGATGGGGGGATTCTAAATAATGAGATTTAAGGGTTGGGGTGGGTTTGGGGGTTGTTTTTGTGTGCCCTTTCTTTCCACCCCACCCCCCCAAAACGATAAGAGAACCCCACAAAGATTTTGTGGGATTTTCCTATTGCTTTCGGGGACCCCTGATTCCTGACGGATGATAAAATATCGTACGATATTTTCATCCATCAAAAAAATGATTCACATCCCTAATCAGAAAACCTATGAGGAGAGGCTGAATAATCTGAATATGTATACCCTGGAAGAAAGGAGATGCAGGGGAGATATGATACAGACCTTCAAATGCCTGAAAGGTTTTAATAATGCACAATTGTCAAACTTTTTCCATTGGAAAGAAATCAGTAGAACTTGGGGTCACTAAATTAAATTTCAGTAAGGACAACTCAGAAACAACATCAGGAAATATTTCTTCACAGAGAGGGTGGTGAATGCCTGGAATGCCCTTCCGGAAGAGATGGTGAACATAAAAACAGTAAAGGAATTCAAAAGGGGATGGGATAAACACTGTGGATCCCTAAAACTAGAGGATGGAAACGAAGAAAAGAGTGCATGGGAGTAACTTGCTGGTGTGGCAGTTACTGCCCTTAACCAATAAGCCTACATACTGTTAATGCAACTCCATCAGTGCTCTCTGCTTCAACGCCAGGGGAAAAGGGGAATGGGATTCAGACAACCAATAAGGGCCCTGATATTTACAGTCTGGGAAAACTGATAAGCATGGGGGTAATCTGTATGGGATGGCAGATACTACCATAAACGTGCTGGGCAGACTGGATGGACCATTTGGTCCTCTTCTGCCGTCATTTCTATGTTTCTATGTAGTACTTTTAAGCTTTAAGTACATAGACCTAAGAAGACAGCATTACAGTAATCAAGCAAAGGAAGAATAAATGACTGTACAATGGTTCAGAAATCTGAGGGATATAGCAGAGGTTTTAAGCCACGTACTACTCGAAGTTTGTAGAATCCGGATTTAATAACGACCTTAATTTGAGGTTGAAAAGAGAGTTTGGAATCCATATAGAAACCAAGATTTTTTTTTACATATGGAGAAATCGGAAGGACAATGTTGTCATTACACAGTGATAAGAGAATTGAAGAGTTAGTTAAATGGTGAACAATCAGTAATTCTGTCTTCAAGTTTAAAGTGAGCTTGATATGAATTGACCATTTAAAATTCACATAAAAATCTCTACATAGATGGTATAGCAAACATTGATACTCAAAATTTTTAAATGTTTGTATGTTTTGACTGAATATTCAATACATTGGAAAAAAAAAAGTTCAGGGAAAAAAAGCAGAAAAATACATTATACAAGTGAGAGATAATTATCCCAGGAATTTTCACATGCGATACCAGACCACTATACCTTTTACTGAATTAGAGGTAAATGTTCCCTGCGAGTTTTCAGACATTTTCTGGCATTTTGTACTCGCAGCTGCAGTGGATGAGCTAACTACCAGATAATTTTATATTCTGTGCTGGAAGGGGGTTCCTGGGAAACATTTGTTAAATTATTCTATGAAACTAGGGTATCTCCCAGGTATGAGAGAGTCCTTTGGTAAGCAGCTGGCACTACATTGCTGTCTTTAAGCAATCTACATTGTCAGTTTTTGACATATTCTATAAATGCATGCAGAAAGCACAGCTGAAGTTTATATTTCTATATAGTTCTTCTCCGTTTTTGGGGGTGCATTCCACTGAATGCAGAAACACTGAATGTGACAGCATGTAAGGGCCCATCTAAGTCTTCTGGTTTGCATTCCTAGTGCAATGCCACAGAACCTGGTTGATTTCTGGCTTCCATCTCATTTCTTTGCAATTAACGGATCCCTCTGTGCTCTCCCTCTGCTTTTAAATGAGAAATAAATAAAAGGTACTCAGAGCTGAAATGCTACCCGGGACGTAAACAATTCTCTCACCTCTCTGACTTCACCGAGCTGCCCAGGATACTGGCTTTTGGCTCTTCGTGCAGCAGCAGGCGACTTGTGATGGGTGATGGTGACGACGCTTTGCCCGCTGTGTGGCAAATGTCTCTGGCTGCCAGGGGATACGGAGTTGGTTGCTCCATGCGGAAGCAAAGAGACATTTCTAGTTCTTGAGGAGACTGAGCCCTAGAAGAAGCAAGAGAGAGAGAGAGACACCCTGAAATGCAGCACTGCTGTAGGTGTATAAAAGTTTGACAGTTTATGATTTAAAAACACGTGTCAAAAACTCTCATCTGGAAGAATCTATAAATATTTCCGGGCACTGCCAATTTTCTTTTTCCCCCAGAAGACAGCAGGTCACTTAACGGATGCAGTCATCCTGTACAGTATGGAGGCAGCTCATCTGTGAGTTCTGAAGCACTCAATAAAATCTGTTAACCGAAAAGTCAACAAAATAGTTGAGTGGATGTGATGCCTTTAATAGCCTAGTGCGTGTTTTAAGATGCAACTGTCAGCACTACTGAGATATTATCCCCAAGCAACATACTTCTCAACATCACTACAGATCCTTACATGGAGAGAAGTATAATGGCTGTGCGCAGAGAAGTCCTATGAGGCAAGACTTAAGTACCTAAATATGTATACCATGGAAGGAGGTGGAGATACGATAGAGGCATTCCAATACCTCAAAAGTATATGTAAAAGGGGTCCCACATATTGTCCCTGACTGGAGTACATCAGCAGATTCAACAGCCCTGCATGTAGAATGTGATAGAGTAGAGAAGGAGTGTTACAAAGTTTGGCATTCTCCAGCGGGAGGCGACAGGCATTTAACAAAACAACTGTGCCCTTGTGGTGCAGGGATCTTTGGGTTACCTCTCTGGCTAAAAGAGGTGCTGATGGGGTGACCTCTCTCCGGGGAGAGGACTACCGGTCCTACCTCCTGTCCTGAGAAGGTGACGGGGGCCCTGTTCAGGTACCCAAGCCTTCAGGATTGGAGGGGGCTTGTCTTGGGGGGGGCCTAAGAGTGGATTCTTGAGATATTCTGAAGATTCAAGGAGGTGGTCTCTGAGAAGAGGGGAATTAAGCTCCCTACTCTTTCTGTTTGCGAGAGAGATTTCAGAGAGATTTTAGAAAGAGGATTGTCCTTCATGGGAGTCAGAGGGAAGACTGCCTAACAAGGGGAAGTCCCAAGAGCAGCTGACTGAGAAAAAGAATCACCCAGAGGCTCATCGGTTTTGTAGACTGGAAGAGAAATACAGAGTAAACGAGAAATGCAACCAGAGAAGCAGATATTGAGGAGAAGAGCCCAGGGAGGGAATACCCGTCCCAGAAAGCTTAGCTGCCAGAGTATGCAGCATTTGCTATTACTGAGATTGCATTTTTGTGCTAATGGATTTCGTTTTTTTCTGTACTGAATGTACTATGATATAGTATACAGTCTGTGGATTCTGTTTTCCCTGCAAACAAGTAACCAGTAAAGGATCTTATTTTTTAAACCGTGTGGAGTATGTTTTTTGTTCTCAGTGGATTGGTTGCAGAGGAGCAGCAGGTGAGACAAACCCTTAAGGGCCTTGAAAGACTGACTCTTTCACTTCTGTGCAGGAAGAACCCGGAAACATGGATCTGGTCCTGGCCCATGACCTCCCATATGAGCCCCCTATCTGCCTAAAAATGATGGGCAGGGAGCTACCGCTAAATAGCATCCAGATGCAAACCTTTATCAGTGCGAAAGAGCTTAGAAAACAAAAGAAACAGGATATTAACGTGAAGGGGGACGACTTGGAAGTAACAGAAGGAAATATCTTTTTGGTTGATGCATGGAGTTGGTGGGGCAAAGAAAGTATCAAAACTCGGAGAGATTCTGAGGCTCTTACTGGAAGGAGGTACTGGGAAACTACAGTGCAAGGTCACATGGTGACACCCCCTCATCATTGCTGCTCTTCTACCACATCATACATGGCATTTCCATTTATATTT
Source organism: Rhinatrema bivittatum (assembly GCF_901001135.1). Classification (NCBI taxonomy): domain Eukaryota; kingdom Metazoa; phylum Chordata; class Amphibia; order Gymnophiona; family Rhinatrematidae; genus Rhinatrema; species Rhinatrema bivittatum. The sequence continues at coordinate 250,796,876 of NC_042616.1, read as the reverse complement.
GCTGTATTGGCCAGAATATGACGGTTCCTTATAGTCAGACCAATACAACGCTATCAGCCTCTGCCACCAGGAGATATTAGACTCCACTGGGACCTCCTCGGCAGCAGTCTTCAAGCTCAATGGGATAGGCTGGGCCAGGGCCACCTCAGAGGCAGTCTCTGGCCCTGGTGGTGCCAAGCTGCCACAGCAACAGTCATCAGTCTTCAGTTCTAAAGACAAGGTAGGTGTGATTCTCACATGGAATAACAGTATATAAAACAAATAAATAAAACAAACAACTCTTGTCTTCTAATCAGGCAGATATGATATTGGACTTTTCTGTAATATTTTTATTGTTTTGTAATTTATATCTTGGTAGAAGTCCCAGTCTGTGACACTCCCCCCCACCCCCACCCCCCAACCCAAGGACTATTGCTGTAATGGCAGGGTTAGGAAGGGTTTATAAAATGGGCGAGGAAGGAGAGGATCCATGGTGTTGCAAATGCAAGCTGAGCGGGAAGCCCAAGAGGAACAAGAGAAAACAGTTGCGCCCCAAAGAATAAAGCAGTAATATGGTTTTAATTGTTCAAAGTTTAAAAATAAATGTAAAAAGGAAGAGGACAAGTTCAGTAGTAGGAAAGCAAGGGCAAAGCTGGAGATGAACCAAGGCCTGCAGTACTGTAGTAGGTAGGGAAAACTGGGAGACTGCAGGGGTCTCTAGTCGGCCTTCTTGCATCATCAGCTTCAATGTTTTTACCACAACAGGGAAAAGAACACTGCATGTGTGTGAGGGCGCACTCGTGCGGGCATCATTAAAGGATGCAGTGCACCCAGAGGCTTCAGGATTTTATTTAACTCACCAAAATTTCCTAGACAGAACTCAAATCTCTGGGTGCCATGATGCTGTATCAAAGTTCCCTTTGTCTCCCCCCTCTTTCCTCTCCTCTGGTGCCAGGAGGGCACTAGAACCACAGAAGACCTGTCAGGTCAGGAGCAGGAAAGCCGTCCAATCGGCTGCTGCTTTCCCCCTCCTGCTGATTGGCTCATTGGCCTCACCAGACCCAATCCAGTGCACTCAGAAGCACTTTCACCAGCAGCAGCCAAAAGAGGGGAGAGAAGGAGAAAACAGAGTAAGGGGGGAGAGACAGCACGCATGGGGGGAGGTGAAGGAGCAAAGGGAAAAAAAAGGAAGGCAGGGTTCATTTATCTGTGAAAGGGAGGGGGAAGAGAGTCTGCACAGCTCCCCCCACCCCCACCCCGATCTACGCTAATATTAGTGTGAGCTTCAAGCATTCCCAGATGTGCCTATAGCGTCTTCCATCATGCATCCATTTCTGAGACTCCAGGAGCCCTCAACAGTGCCAGGCTGAGAACTCCGGACCCCCAATTGCGGAAGAGCTTCTCAGAGTAAATGTATAACATCACTTCGTTAAACAAACTTAAGAAACAAAACTCTAAATCCATTCAGTGACGGTAGACGTCATTTAATGGCTTTCATAGGGCCAGATTTTGAAAAGCGCCCCTCACATACCGGATGGCATTAACCCCCCGGCCTCTCTTCGACTGTGGCAGGATGGGATCCGCCACTGCTGGGTGGGTGAATCTGGAGGTGCCCAGGGCGGCCCCTCCCCAGGTGACTGCCCATCTCTCCCACACAAAATCCAGCCCTGGCCTTTCATTTTCTATCTGTTGGTTTGCTTCGATTTTTAATTTTGTTTTAATTTTATGGTGAACATCATGTCATGTAGTTTCCACGTGCGAATGGCTACTTTGCATGATTAAACAATGGAAGCGTCCTGGAAGCATGACACAGCCGTTTCTCCAATTAAAGAAAATGAACACAACCTCGGACAGGAACAAACACTAATAATGTAAAAATAGTTTTCTTCATTTCCGTTTTCTTTTCATGGGAAGGCAGATGCATTATATATTTAAAGCAGCAGGACAATCCTCTACTATAGGCATGCAGAAGGGCTGCAGGATCCACTTTTCACCGAGCAGTCCCATTTGGCAGGGGGATGAGGACAAAAGGGAACTGGAAGAACGACCAGCAAGCCCTCCGTCTTCCTCCTCTCCCCCTCATACCCTGAACTACCGACCGAATATCAATTACCTACTGGGTGCCCTTTCAAAATCACCCACTTGGCGCTCAGGGACAAGGTGAATTAGTGCAATAAAAGCAGAGGGGGACCATCGCGCTACCTCCCTTTGCTCCCAGTTCCTTACTCTAGTGCCACCTTTTTCCTTCGTTAAGCGCGGCTTCTATAGAAAGGGACGTCCCCCATGGTTCTTCACTCCCCTTCTTGTCCAAAAAGGCTGTCTCTCTCCACTGTTGGCAACATGTGACTCTGCTGCGAGCAGGAGACACTGGTCGGGGAAGGAGGGAAGGGCATGAACACTATATCTGCCCTTTGGCTTCTTCCACAAATTAGATCCCAGTCTTCTCTTTGCAGAACCTTCCAATGGTACTCAGGCCCAATTATCAAGTTCAACCACTGCAGAAAGCAGGAAGTTGTTAAATACAACAACAACAACAAAAAAAAGTAATCCAGTTAATATTTTAACAATGGGAAAAAGTGAGCATTTCCACGGAGGCGTTTTTCTGTGCATGTAAATGACTCTTTCCTGGCTGCATCCTACAGTTTATCAACAGATGGCTACACAGCGGAGACCAGTCGCCCCTGCAGGGGTGACTAGTGATGGTCTTACTTAGGGTAAAGAGCTCCCTACTGGGCCTCAATCAAATTACACATCAAAGGCAATTTGTCCAAAGCACACGCCACATCTGTGCCGCGGGACAGGAACGGACATTTTTTAATTGGAAGGAGAGCTGCCCTTCATTCTGAATGCTTTGCATCTTGGCAGCCTGTTTTTGGCGGGGCTGGGGGGAGCTGACCGGAAACATGCCAGAGTTAAAAATATGGTTTCATTACTGTTCAAAGAAGCATTTTCTCATGCAGAAATCTCGGTGATAAAAGGAAATTAGCTAGGCATCTATCCCGTCATGGGCCAAAGCAACTGGAATGGCAGAGTCAGCTTTCAAATCATACTTTCATGGTCTCTCTGCCGCTGGACGGAGTTTCAGCGACTTTCTAGCTAGGGAGCAAAGCTGATCTTTCATAATAATAAGTGCTCCAGTTATTTTTATGGGGAGGCCGGTAATCGTATATTTGATCTCCAGAAGATTGGCAAGGCAGCATGAGCCGCGCACGGTCTGTTGGGTGAACGTTGCTGCTGCTGCTGCTGCTCTTGCTCACGACGACCTTCTTAGTAGGTGGCATAAATCTTTTGGATGGCATCAGTAATACATCAGGGCTCCGTCAGTTTCTCCCGAGAGTTTGTGCCTCTCATACATGCAGAGCTGTACAGTGCGCATAACAGCAATTATAAATGTGACAGGCTGAACGGCTACCTGTGACGTACAGTCCGGTGGGAGAAACGGAGCAGAGGTCTTGTCAGCAGCGTCTGCCCAGTAACAGCAAATCATTTCCTATTTTTTTTATTTTACTGGACAACGGTTAAAAGGAAAATATACTACAATTTAATTTAGATTTTATAACTCGCCTTCTCAGGCAGACTGCACCAGGCAATGTACAAAATCATTTAAGCAAGAAAGGTATATATATATATATATATATATATAAACATTTGGACGGACAGTATTGATTCTACCAAGCACTAATAACCAAGAGAGGAGCACGAACAAAATGTGGCCACAAAAACAGGCTTTGCAATGACCTTTAAAAGGAGCTATTCAACTCCAACAACTGAAAAGATCAGTGAGAACAAAATGCTCCTACTTGGGGGGGGGGGGGGGGTAGGGTATTTTATTTTCTGGTTCAATGAACTCCCTTTGGCCCGGGTTTAAACAGTTTCATGCCCCCAGTGGGCTTGCATGGCATTGAGCTATCATCCCCACATTCTCCACCCATGCCTAAGACCCTCAAACTAGATCGTAACCGATGCAAAGCTAAACCGCACTAGAAGACGATCATTTCTCTTTAATACTCTCTTTCGGCAGGGAGCCCTCTATGTGGCCTCTTTTCAGCTGAAGGCTGGGTATTAGCAGAGGCTGCTAAAGAAGCAGGGGGGCTGGACCACCACTGGGGCAGGAACTAATGCGCTCTTGATGCATGCCAAGTTGTGAATGATAAAAAGGGAGAGAGTTATTTTCTCCTCTTGGGAGGAGCTGGCAGGAGTGCTCTACATTAGAGCCCTTCGTCCTTAAGAAAGTGTTTCAATTGAGTCACCTTGGAGTAAGGATGTGCACAATCATTTCTTTCATCTTGATTAGTGCACACTAAAAAACAAAACAAAAAAATTGGGTGCATTAAAACAAACAAAAAAAAAACTAATAATCCAAAAAGATGCACACCTCCTCTGGTTAGTCTGAAGTGCTGCTCTAATGCAGAGCATGGAAGCACAAATCATCCTAGGTGAGCTACTAACTTCTTTAAGGAATACTTTGAAAACCTACATATTACCACAGTGCTCCTAGAATTTCCTATCTTCTGAAATCTACTGCTCATCTTCTTTCTGATTTAGATGAATGTTCGCTTAAAAAAAACAAGTTTCATGGCATTTACAATTTGTCTGCCCTGTTTGTTCTATTTTAAAATTCCAATCTGTTTCCCCTGATTCTTCCTTCGGCGTTTGTGCATGGTTTTCTTACTGTTATCCTACAGATTACTACAAGCTCCTCTCCAAGTTCCCATGCTGGCACTCTTTTTCCTGGATATCCTCTGCTTCCCAGCAGACCCAAAACGCTCCATATTGGCCTTTTCAGTTCCTCAATTTCTGGGGTTTTTTTCCGCTCCAGCCCAGTTCCAGTTCCTACTTACCTCCAAAATGTACACAAATGTAGTCTACAAATCAGTTCTGTGCCGGAGCAAAAAGAATGACAAAAAAAGCTGGTCCCAATAGGTGTCACAGTTGTGAACCTACTAGGCCCACACCAGCAGCTGACTGACAATGCCCTTTGCTGGGGCTGGGTTAAACCTTCACCTATACCAGCCCTGTTCCCTGTAGATTGGGCCCTTGGGTTCCATGGACCGGCAGGACTTAGGGAAGTGTCCCTGAGAGCAGTCATAGAGAGAAAGTATCCAGAGACAGACTGAGGTCAGGACAGGCAGTGGTTTCCGCCACTTGTAGTAGAAGCTTGAATGATCTTAATCAGGCAACCCCTGAGACTCAAGGCAACCTTAGAGGGTTGCAGAACTCACTCTCAATACCAGGGCTAATTCTCCCTTCTTTCCCTAGGTAGAGGGTAAACTCCTAGGCCCTGTACATTAACTGCATTCATTCTCTTCCTCTGGGTGCCAGTAAAGAAGCAGGAAAATGCAACAGTGTCCCAACATAAAAACTTTAAGGTAGAAATAGTTTGAATATGAAAACATGGTACTCGATACAATTCTCTCTCAGATAAAGCAATTCAAAACAGAAAATCTGTGATCCACTGATCTATCCCTCAGGGTCCCTTCTTCAGCCTGTGCTAGAATGTGAAGCCCGCTGGAAACGGGAACTCAAAAATCACCCTGCAGAGTTACGTGCAAAAGCAATTTCACCTTTCCTTTTATGCATCCCACAGAGGCACGTCCAGGGGGCGAGAACATGATTTCTGGTTCCGCTTTCGATTTTTTTTTTGGAGGTATACGCTCGCAGAGATAATACCTGCTCCCGAGCGGGCATAACATGGAGCATACATGTCCGCACTGACTCCGCCCCCACCCGCCAATTTTCAAAGCTGATTTATGCGCACAAATCCACTTCAAAAATCCGGGACGAAGTCTGCAGAGGAAACGTACCCCCAGACTTCAGCTTATGGAGGGCTGTTTGACGATGAACCTACAGATCTCACAGCATCACCGTAATAAACAATGCTTACACATTCAAATCAGAGATTTAGGGGGGGAAGATTTACTAAGCCTTGGTATTTTCCCTGGAGGGAAATATACTGCAGCATTCACTAAGCAAAGGTACGGAACACTAGTGCAGATTAGTCAATCCCATGGTATTTTTCTCAGCGGTAAACGATGCAGTCTAGGAACGATAACGTGGCAATGCAGCACAATGTGATGGCGGCCCCCACATCCAAGGACCGACATCTTTTAAAGGGCCCACATGGGCAGGGAGCCGCCCCAGCCCCGTGTGTTCAAAGCCTCTCTCCTGCCCCCTTTTCTCACGCAGCAAAAATATAAAAATTAAACATAAAGTCCCACCTTATGAACAAAAACATCAGGGTCTTCTTTACAAATTTTCCCTGTTGGAATATAATAAATCCTAGATGTTACTGGAAAAGAAAGTAAAGATTTATCTCCTGTAGATAAGTTGCAATTAAACCTAACAGAGCTTTTAGAAACATCCCAGAAAGATCAGACTGTACCTGCTACCCTAGTGGTTTCCTTTCTAATGGAAGCAGATAAAGAATGGTCACTAAAAATGTTTTTCAGACATAGATCTGAGCTGTTTTTAGGTTGTAAGGTGAATGTATTTCCTGATCTTTCCAAAATGACTCAAAAAAGGAGAAAGCAATTCCTAGTTTTAAGATCTAGATTTTTGGAAATTGGAGGGATGTTTTTGTTGAAATTTCCATGTAAGTGTTTAATCAAGTATCAAGGTCTATCTTATGTCTTTTTTCAGCCAAATCAGCTTACAGCCTTTTTGGTTGGGAAAAATCCAATACCTAGTAGTTCTTCTCCTATTTGATTAGTGATAAGTAAGACATAAAAAGTTTGTTTATTGATGTTATAGATCAACAGTGTTTCAGTTTTCATTTTCTTCTTTGAAATTGCTTAGGCAAAAATTTTCTTGTGGTAAAACTTGGATCTCTGATTGAGGACTTGGATAATGATACAATAATCTATGTTTATAATAACTAAAAATTCCTGTGTATTAATGTTTAACTTGTATTTTGTTTCAAACAAGAAGTGTTTTCTTGATTATAAATTGTTTAAATTCAATAAAATATAAATTAAAAAAAAAAAACATCAGGGTCCCCCCTCCCACCAGACCCCCTACTCCGAACCCCTCACCAATGCCCCCACATTCTTACTGGGTGTCCCGGTGTGCCAGAGTGCCCCGAGGGCTCCAGCAGCTGCATTTTCAAAATTGTACCCTGCCCATCTCGTGTGCAAAGGGTGCATCTGAGGCCAACAGGCACCAGTCTGGAAAAGGAGCTACTGGAGCTGAAGGTATATGGGATGCTCCAGCATACCTATGGACCACCCATAAAGCACAGTAAGATTTTAAAGGTATCACGGAGGGGGGGTGGGACGAGGACTCAGATTTTTTGTTCAAAAGGGTGGCGCTTGGACAATGGGGGGGAGGGCCAGAGGCAGGACACGGGTCGCGGAAACTTTAGTTTTAATTTTAATATTTTTCCTACTTGAGGATGCAGCAGGGAACAGGATAAAACGGGTCTCACTAGCCCGCCAGGGCTTTGGGGCTGCTTGGCCCCTTTAAATAAAGGCTACAGGAGCACTGGATCATACATTAGCAGTCCAATGCTTCCGGGGAAAAGTTAGCTATACCTTTTGAACTGTCACTTACCATCTTGCCAATCCACTGCAAGCAAAGTTACTGGATTTCTGTGTGATTTGTGAATAAGTTAATGAGCTGATTTGCCTGCATTTGCATATATAGCAGCTCATTTAAATACCCACGTTGTGCAGGCTTTAAGGAGTAACAGATGACACGTGGAATTTCAAATTCTGCGAGTTATCTGTGTTGTAACACCTGTACCGTATGGTAAAGCATTATCCTAGCTTGATAAATGACCCTCAAAGTTCAGCAACTTCTGCAAGGGCAAACAAAGCCACAAAATATGTTGTGCAAGAGGAACCTGTTTTTTGATTTGTTTTATTTAAAAAAACAAAAACAAAAAAAACCACTATGGGACCTTTGCCCAATTTTAAAGTTTAGCACTTTCAGGGAAACCACACATTACTTTCTAAAGAAATAATTGCTTGTACATTTTTTTTTTGCAGTGGAATTTCTTTCCTGTTTTGAAGTTGTAGGGAAATTAAATTCTTGGATAAAAATGTGCAATTTTTCAAATCTGGTGCAAACAGACTTGCAGACATCTTTGTACTATTTTTGGCCTACTTTTTCTTGAAATCTGGCACCAAAGGGGGAAAGAACAACTTTGAACGTAACCAAGGCCAACCTAATGCCAGCTCAGTATAAACCCTGCACTCAGCCCACCGAGACGATAACCTTCAGAATATCGAGGTGGAACAGCATCATTCCGTTTCTGGTCAGGATCACTTTAATTTATTGCCTGCCCCCATTTACAGCCCCAAAGAGTTAAACAAACCCGTCTCACAGACTCCGACTGCTCTGACTTCATATCAAGCAATTTGCAAAGGGTCAGCCCACTATTGCTGCCTCTACATTTACAGATGGTACCCAAAAGTTAATGAATCCCTTGATTGCGGAGAATTAGCTACATGAAATCATACTGACCCCTCCTCTTTCCGGTGAGGAACCAGGGGATGTTTCTGGAAATGTTGGTCTGCCTTTAGATGAATTGTCTAAAAAACAGGTCATTTACCAGCTATGAGCAGGTGTGCTCAAGGCCTCACTGGGCATCCTTGTGAAGTGTTGCTTAAGTTCAAAGCAGTTCAGGCAAGTTCATCAGCTGTTTTTCAATCACTGCCGCTTTGCAGGGATTTGCATTCATTTGAAACAAATGAGTCAGTTATGACTAATGCGGTGACTCCATTTTTGGTTCGGTTTGTTGTTTCCAAAAACTAATGGATGGTGCTTCCATAAATGCCCCAAATTTTTTGTTTCATTCATTTTCAGATACATTATAGTCGATGTCCCCGGCCATGGGAGAAACTGCATAATTAGCTTGTTGCTACATATTTTACAATCTGCCAAAGAATCCACATTTCTGAAAGCTTTCACACCTCTTAATTCAATCTTTTGAAGACATCTGCAGGGAGCCTGCCTGCCTGCTTTCAGTCTCAGCTCTCTCTAACTCCTGCTCCAGCCCTTCCCCTCCCAAACAGCCTGCAGGGAACCTTCTTCTGTTGTTCCCCCCACCCACCTTCCTCCTTATCAAATAAAAGATGATTTTGATATATTTCCTGAATGGCATGATGTCCCTACAGAAGAATTTCATCTGTATACAAAGGTTCTTGAACCTACATATGTGGCCATTTCCAAAGACCTGAATGTATTTTGGAAGTTTGCAGCTGCTTGTGTTCTTCAGCTTACAGAGAGGGTGTTAAATTCAGTTCATCGAAGCCTTGAAGATTGGCTATTGCTCACAAGTTTCAGCTTGTGTCAATTCAACCCCTTTTTGTGTCTGTCACCATATGTCCATTATATGTGCACATATTTTTCTGTGTAATTAAAATGACAAAGTGCTGATGTTGAGGGCATTTTTAGCATACAGAAACTAATATATTCTAAAAGATGACAAAGATTTTCTCAATGTAGGGAACGTTTGGTTTCCCTAACTAAAAGGAGTGTGGAAAATTGACTGGGGAAGGAGAGGTTTGGGGTTTTGCTCCCTGTGAGAGAGTGCACAGGAAACTCCCTCAAAACACCTCAAAAGGACCTGCCACAGCTATCTGGACCAGTCCCAACCCAGCAAGGGCTAGAGTGGATCCCTGCAGTCTGGGAGAAGAGACCAGGGCCCAGAGAGATAGGGGAGCCCCAGGAGAAAGACAGAAGCCTTGAGAAAGCGAATATAACTGAATTGTAAGTTTTATTTTCACAACTGTTTTGTTGAACCACGTGAAACAGCCCAGTTGTTTTTTTTATGCTTTTCGCCGATAAAGAAGTATATAAATATTTTTGCCAGAGTCCAGCCTAGAGTCTGTTCTCTGGCTAGTCTTGATCGCTTGGTACAACATATGGTGATAGCAGTGGGATCCCTGTTTTAAACAAGAGCCCACAGAAACAGAAAAGAAGAAAAAAATGTTTTTTTCCCTTGTGGCCTGGCTGCAGGGCAGCTTGGAAATTCATTACCACAGGCCAAGGGGGCTAGCCTCGCCTGAAGCAGCTAGAGTAATACAGTTAGTAGCGGCTGGACAAACCAGAAAGGTTTTCTTTTTCCGGACTTACACGCCTGCCTATTCCTAAGAGACTCACACCTCGGTCCTGCCAGCCCACAGAACCCAAGGGCTCAACCCAAAGGGAAAAGATTTGGTATAGGTGAAGCTCCTGACCCATCTCTTCTCATCCTAAGTCCACCAACTATTGGTGAGGACCTACAGAGAAGGCTGTGGTGAGGTTGAGCCAACCTCACCACAGCAACAAGGATCCACGAGTCTAACAGATGCAATGTTGACTGCAATAGAATGCATAGTTAATATTAAGTCTCCATCTACTAAGGAAAGTTTGCAGTTGGGTTTTACAGATTGGAAAGAATAACTACCCAAAATGTTTTGTACAATTTACCCAACTTGCCTTATTAGTGGCTAGACTTGTGATTTTGAAATACTGGATTTCTGAAGTATTGTCATTAGCTAGAAAAGGTTTTATCTCAAATGCAAGAAAGGAAAAACTGGATGCCAAATTCATACAAAACCCTAAAGATGATCAGAGAGCATGGCATATACCTCTGTCACAATGGTTCTCAAACTTTGTTTTTCGCCCCATTAAGAACCCCTTTGGCTTCTAACTAAATTTTCTGGCTCCTTCTTTTTTTTTTCCTGGCCCATCAGCTACCCATTAGCAGTGGCAGCGGCAGCAGTAGTAAACTCCTTTCTCTGGTTTGTTGGTAAAACTGGGAAGTTTGATTTTGCTCATCCTAAAACAATCAGAATTTCTGTTGCATATGAAAGTGCCTCCTCTAAAATTCACTTCTTGTTGCCCTGAGCCCATTCTGCCCAGTTCTTCAGCTCTATTCCCATTGCAATCATCCCTTCCATCTATCACATCCTCGAGTCTATCACTCTCCACTGCTACTGTTGTTGCTGCCTTCAAACGTGCTGTAATCGAGCTACTCAAAAAAACCCTCACTGGATCCTACCTGCCCTGCCAACTATTGTTCCAGTTCCCTCTTCCCTTTTGCTACTTAAACATGTTGTTTACTACTGCTGTCCTGACTTTCTTTCATCTCAATCGTTCACTCAAATCTGGTTTTCACCCTCCACAGAATTAGCCCTTGCCAAAGTCTCCAATCACCTGTTTTATTGCTAAAGCCAAAAGGTCTTTACTCTGTCCTTATCCTCCTTGACCTATCTGCTGCTTTTGACACTGCTGATCACCTCCTGCTCCTCGATACTCTGTCCTCACTTGGATTTCGGGACTCTGTCCTGCCTTGGTTCTCTTCTTACTGCTCCCATCGCATTTTTAGTGTTTTCTTTCTGGCAGATCCTCCTCCTCTACTGCCATTCCGGTATCAGTGGTGTGCTTCAGGGTTCTGTCCTGGGATGATGTCTCTTTTCCCTGTATACTAATTCCCTTGGTGTTCCCATTTCCTCTCATGGCTTTTAATACCATCTTTATGCTGATGATTCCCAGATTTACCTCTCTATACCAGAAATTTCATCAGAAATGCAGCAAAGATCTCAGCCTGCTCGTCCGACATTGCTGCCTGGATGTACCACCACCACCTTAAACTCAGCATGGCCAAGACAGATCTTATCATTTTTCCCTGCCCAAGCCCACTTCCCCTCTTCCTCCATTTCTGTGAATAATACTGTAATCCTTCCAGTCCTCTCAACCCGTAATCTTAGTCAACTTAGACTTCTCTCTATCTCCTTCTCGCCACATATCCAAAACACTGCTAAAATGTGCAGTTACTTTCTCTGTAACACCACCAAAATCCATCCCTTCCTTTCTGAAGACACTACCACAAAGTCTATCCACTCTCTCACCACCTCCCGCTTAAATTACTGCAATCTGCTCCTCACAGGTCTCCCGGTGAGCCATCTCTCTCCCCTACAATCTATCCAAACTCAGTTGAATGATTTATCTTTTGGCAGAACATAAGAAAATGCCATACTGGGTCACACCAAGGGTCCATCAAGCCCAGCATCCTGTCTCCAACAGTGACCAATCCAGGCTGCAAGTACCTGGCAATTACCCAAACACTAAGAAGATCCCATGCTACTGATGCCAGAAATAGAAGTGGCTATTCTCTATATTAACTTGATTAATAGCAGGTAATGGACTTCTCCTCCAAGAACTTATCCAAACCTTTTTTGAACCCAGCTACTCTAACTGCACTAACCACATCCTCTGGCAGCAAATTCCAGAGCTTAATTGTGCGTAGAGTGAAAAAGAATTTTCTCCGATTAGTTTTAAATCACTACACCCATATAACCCTTCTTCTCAAATCTCTACATTTAATCCCTATCAGTTCCCACGCACAGTTCAAGCTTGTTTTACTAAAACCTTCACTCTGCAGTTCCTCACTACCTCTCCTCTCTTATCTCTCTCTACATCCCTCCTCGTGCACTCCACTCATCAGGCAAGTCACTCCTATCTGTGCCCTTTCTCCTCTACCACCAATTTCCCATGCCATGCTCTCTACCTATCTGCACCATATGCTTGGAATAGACTTCTTGAGCTAGTGCATCATGCTCCCTCTTTCCTCCTGATTAAATCCCTTCTAAAAACCCACTTTTTTTAAGGCTGCTTTTAAATCTTAACCTTTGATTGTCTTACTTAAAGTCACATTAAGTTTTAACCTTTTTCTTAATAAATGAAATTGCCCCATATGTTTGTCTTTATTAGACTGTAAACTACTGAGTAAGGACTGTCTCATGTGTTTTTGTACAGCACTGTCTACATCAAGTGTTAAGTAGCAGTAGTAATAGTAGTTAGTGTATTTCTAATATGTGACTGCTAAAACTGGAAGATTATGACAATGCTATACATGTCCAGTTTCTTCCATACCTCCAATTTCTATTATATATATATATATATATTTTTTTTTTTTTTTTAATTGTACCTCCACTTGGATGTCTCTTTACAGAATATAAAGTTCTATAAACTAAACTAAACTATAAGCCCCTGCTGCTCATACTATCCAAGACAGAATAATAGGCTTCATGAAGGGTTGGTCTGATCCAGTTTGAAAATTATTAAGTAGGATGGAGAGATCTAAAAGGAAAATAGGAAGAAAAACGGAAACTAAGATGGTAAGGACATATGAAATGCAACAATAGAGTGAGAAATATGGAACGAAAGGTACAATGTCAGCCATTTAAAATGATTGGTAATCCATGGAAAACTCTGAACATTCATAAAAGCTTGTAATGGTCTCTAATGGCGAAGGCTGTGGCTTGCCATGAATCGTGGGGTTTGGCACAGACTATCAGAAACTAGAAAGGGACCAGCAGTTTAGGAAACAGCAAACTGGAAAGCGAAGAGACCTACTCATCTTTCCATGGCAGAGACTTGTGGTATTTGTTTTCAATTATTTCATCACCTTCTCTGTCTTGCAGTATTCTCCTATAGGCCACCATTCTAAAGACCTCGGTGCAATCAAAGCCTGTAGAAAAATTCATTCTAACTCTATAAAATGCATCAGGACTTTCCAAATCTATCCTGGGGACTCGGCAGCCAGTCATGTTTTCAAGATATCCACAATGAATATGCATGAGGTAAAAGTTGCTTATACTGCGTTTGCAATGTACGCAAATTTATCTCCTGCAGAGTCATTGCGGATATCCTGAAAACCTGACAGGCTTGGGAAGCCCTGCTTTACACTTAAGTTGTGCCGTGCCAACTCAGACTAAAAGTGCATCGAGCCCAGAACATGAAACTGGGAGTCAGTTTCCATCCAGAGATAGTCAAAGCCCAAATCTGAATCAAACAGAAAATCTGTGGCAAAACTTGAAGACTGCAGTCCCCAGCCAACTTGAAAGTGCTTGAACTATTCTGTAAAGAAGAATGGACAACTGCCCCAGCCCACTGAAAAGTTGATAGACACTTATCCTAAGTTACTTGTGCCTGTTATTGCTGCAAAAGGGGCTTCCACCAAGTATTTAGCAAAGGAATTTAAAAACTTTTGGAATATTTCTATAATTGCTCTTTCACGATGAAAGTGTAGAATATGTTGCATAGATCAAGGAAACAAACTCCTATTTTAATGCATTTTGATTTGTATTTATAAGACAGCAGAGTGTGAAAAATGTACAAAGGTGTGGAGACTAGCTCCTCCCCAACTACCTTCCCTCTTTTCCACCTTTTACTTCCTACATATTTATGCAATTGACAGCAGCCTTGATGGATAAGATGTCTACAGATGTATATAGTAATATATAAGATGTATATAGTTCCTACTGCATTCACTTCTATCTGGTACGCAGTTTCTTTGTACACAGTTTATTATTGATATCCAACTCCTTCCTTTATTTCGACCTCATCTCTTTCCCCTTCCCTCTTCTTGCCTGCCCAATCTCCCCTCCCCTGTTTATTGCAAAATTTCCTCCTTTCAGTTCATTGTAAACCGGTATGATGTGCCTTACGAATGTCGGTAAACAAAAGCACATAAATAAACAAATAAATAAATAAACCATCAAATAGCTCTCAAAAGCCCAACTCTGAAGGACATATAACTATTGAGAGTGTGTAACTTAAAAAGATGTGGATGGATGAAAATCTCACGGGCTGCATCTTGGGCCCCAATCAAGGCTACAGCAAGTGGGAGAATAAGAGGCTAATGGGGGGGAAGAAAAGATTATGTTAGGTTCTATATTAGGAGTTACCACCTAGGAAAGATCTAGATGTCATAGTGGACAATACAATGAAATTGTCGGCTCAGTGTGCTTCAGCAGTCAAAAAAGCAAACAATGTTAGGAATTATTTGGAAGGGAATGGTGAATAAAACGGAGAATGTCATAATGCCTTTGTATTGCACCATGGTGAGACCACACCTTGAGTACTGTGTGCAATTCTAGTTGCTGCATTTCAAAAAAGTTAGTAGGTAGCACATTTAAAATAAATCAAATAAAATTATTTCACTCGGCACATAATTAAGCACTGGAATTCATTGCCAGAGGATGTAGTTAAAGCAGTTAGTTTATCTGGGTTTATTAAAAGGTTTGAACAAGTTGCTGAAGAAATCCATAAACTGACATTAGTCAAGTTGAATTAGGAAATAGCAACTACTTATTAACAGCATTAGTAGCAATCGATCTATTTACTGTTTGGTACTTGCCAGATACTTGTATCCTGGATTGGAAACAGGATGCTGGGCTTTATAGATCCTCGGTCTCACCCAGTAGGGATGTGCAGAGGGACGCCATACATTGCATTCGTGATTCGGATTCGTCGGGGAGCAGATACGTTGCATTCGGCCGTATGGCACCCCGATGCGTTAATACGGCGATTTCTATTCGTGTCCCAGCTAAAATTAAAATTAACTACAATCCCCCACCCTCCTGACCCCCCCAAGACTTACCAAAACTCCCTAGTGGTCCAGCGGGGAGTCCGGGAGACATCCCCCTGCACTCTCACACCCTCGGTGCCGGTTTCATCATGGCGCCGATAGCCTTTGTCACAGGGGCTACCGGTGCCATTGGTCAGCCCCTGTCACATGGTCATCGGCGCCATCTTGTGCTCCTACCATGTGACAGGGGCTGACCAATGGCACCGGTAGCCCCTGTGACATAGTATGGGCAAAGACTATCAGCGCCATTTTGAGTACTGGCATCGGACGGCCGGAGTTCAGGACGTCACTCCGGGACCCCCATTGGATCCCCAGGGACTTTTGGCTAGCTTGGGGGGGCCTCCTGACCCCCACAAGACTTGCCAAAAGTCCAGCGGGGGTCCGGGAGCGACCTCCTGCACGCCGGCCGTCCGATGCCAGTACTCAAACTGGCGCCAATCGCCTTTGCCCTCACTATGTCACGGGGCCAACCGTCGGTACCTGTGACATAGTGAGGGCAAAGGCGATCGGCGCCATTTTGAATACTGGCAGCAGATCGCCTTTGCCCTCACTATGTCACAGGGGCCGACCGTCGGTACCTGTGACATAGTGAGGGCAAAGGCGATCGGTGCCATTTTGAGTACTGGCATCGGACGGCCGGCGTGCAGGAGGTCGCTCCCGGACCCCCGCTAGACTTTTGGCAAGTCTTGTGGGGGTCAGGAGGCCCCCCCCCCCCCCAAGCTGGCCAAAAGTCCCTGGGGGTCCAACATGGCTTTTTCAAAAAGGCTTTTCAAAGTGAGAATGGGAAATAGGTGGTACTAAGAAACAAGAAAAGGACTTATACACACAGGCAAAAGTCACCTGAGAACATGTGTGTTTTTATTTTTATTTTATCACACTTAAGTATTAAGTTAAAGAATTACAGTATACCGCATCTACGGTGAGCTCATAAAGAGAATTTTAATACACTTTACATAGAGCTTATAATATCGAATCATGTATCTGAACAACTACGGCACCCTCTGGTTAAAGTAAAATCCATTTCAAACTTATTTATGTGCCTATTTGTAAACCGTTGTGATGGTATATCACTAAACGATGGTATAGAAAAGTTTTTAAATAAATAAATAAATAAACAAACAACGGGGGTCCTGGTGCGACCTCCTGCACTCCGGCCGTCCGATGCCAGTACTCAAAATGGCGCCTATAGCCTCTGCCCATATTATGTCACAGGGGCTACCGGTGCCATTGGTCAGCCCCTGTCACATGGTAGGAGCACAAGATGGTGCCGATGGCCATGTGACAGGGGCTGACCAATGGCACCGGTAGCCCGTGACAAAGGCTATCGGCGCCATGATGAAACCGGTACCAAGGGTGTGAGTGCAGGGGATGGCTCCCGGACCCCCTGCTGGACCACCAGGGAGTTTTGGTAAGTCTTGGGGGGGTCCAGGAGGGTGGGGGGGTTTGTTTAAATTTTTATTTAGGTGGCCGTATAATTCGGTGAAGATTCGTGTATTCGTGGGGAATCGCGATACGTTTCACTTCCCCACGAATACTACGAATAGTGCAATATACGTTGCGGATCGCCAATACGGCAAAAATGAATGCACACCCCTATCACCCAGTATGGCAACTTCTTATGCTCTTAAGAGAATGAGTGTGTATATCCTCATGATGTTTTTAATTGGGTTTTACCACTTGATAATGCATGGAATGAATCTCAACCTATTGATCCAAGTTTAAGTAAATCTTTTCCTTATCATTTCTCTTGTTTTGATGGTCAACTACGTAATATGTCATCACCTTGTTTGCTTTCTAGAAGCATCTGTTGAAAAGAATCCTACTGAAAATGTTATTGTGTATTATTTAGGTGCTGGACATTTCTGTTTTCATTTGTTTATACCATAAATTGTTTTCTTCACTACTACTCGAAGTTCTGTTCCATTTTCTATTGACCTTTCCAATGACACCTGGTGTTCTACTCAGTCTCAAATTTTAACTTCTCTTCATATCAATAGGACCTTGTTTTCTACTCTTATCTTTAAGCATTCCGTGGACATCACAAAGGACTTTTTCTTTTCATCCTTTACCATTGGGACCTTTTAGCTCTTCATCACTGCATTGCTTACTTAAAACTGAATACTACTCAAGTCCAACATACTATTCAAATCAAGAATGAGTGTGTCTTGTATTTTGATTAAACCTGTTCATTTCTCCTGGTGGGACTCACTGTTTAGATTTTCCCCAACAGCTATTCATGTATTTGACTTTTTGATTCATCCAATTGTTGTAATGTGTGTTATATGAGTAATATTCTTTGTCATTTTATTGTTTATCTGTTTATTGGGTAAGTAAACAGACTTTGCAGGTTTCAACTATGCTTACAGATTTTCATTTGCAATGCAATTTCTATAAGATTACTTAATTTTGCTGTGAATACTTACCGTATTTTCCGGCGTATAAGACGACTTTTTAACCCAAGAAAATCTTCTCAAAAGTCGGGGGTCGTCTTATACGCCGGGTATCGTCTTATAGGGCACACCTGCTCTCTTACCAGTTTCTCTCAATCACACACACATGCTCTCAATCAAATGCATTCTCTCACTTACACACAGGCTGGCTGTCTCTCTCTCTTTCACCCCCCCCCCCCCCCGAGCACAAATAGTAGCTGCAGCAGCTTCCTCCTCCAGCCCCCGCAGGCCAAGAAAGAAGAAACCCATCGGCCGCGGGAGGCTCATGCTGCTGTCTCCTTTCCCGATTACCAGCTCCTTCGACTGCTCGGGGCCGTTCCTGCTGTCGCCGCTGCAATTTTTTCATTCGGCACGGCTTTCTCCTTCCCGCGCACCGCACTGCCGTTGCCGCTGGGCTATCAGCACGTTCAAGCCCAGCGGGAACGGCAGCGGTGCAAAAAAAAAAAAAAAGCTGTGGCATCCGCGGCTGCCCTTTTCTTCTTCCCGCCCCCCCCCCCCCCTTTGAACCGGAACAGGAAGTGATGCGCGGGAAGGAGAAAGCCGTGCCACGTGAAAAAATTGCAGCGGCGACAGCAGGAACGGCCCCGAGCAGTCGAAGGAGCTGGTAATCGGGAAAGGAGACAGCAGCATGAGCCTCCCGCGGCCGATGGGTTTCTTCTTTCTTGGCCTGCGGGGGCTGGAGGAGGAAGCTGCTGCAGTTACTATTTGTGCTCGGGGGGGGGGGGTGAAAGAGAGAGAGAGAGACAGCCAGCCTGTGTGTAAGTGAGAGAATGCATTTGATTGAGAGCATGTGTGTGATTGAGAGAAAATGGTCAGCGAGCTCGTGTGTGAGAGACAATGAAAGTGACTGCTCAGAGAGATGACTGATGTGTATGTGAGTGTGAGAGAGAGAAAAAGCATGGAAGTGAGAAATCTGGGTATGTGAGAAAGCATGGGAGTAAGAAGCCTGATTATGTGAGAGAGAGCATGGGAGCGGGAGGGCTGGCTGTGTGTGTGTGTGTGTGTGTGCGCGTGCATGAGAGAGAGACTGGTTGATAAGGTGACGGTGTGTGTGAGAGAAAGAGACTGGTGTGTGTGAATGTGAGAGAAAGAATGTGATTCAGGGAATGAGAAGCCTGTGCACGTGGAGAGTGAGCATGGAAATGAGAGAGAGACTGGTGTGTGTGTGTGAGACAGAGAAAGTGATTATGAGAGTGAGAAGCCCGTATATGTACGGTAAGCAGAACACGGGAGTGGGAAGCCTGTGTGTGTGTATGGCATGAGAGAAACTGTTCAGGAAGGTGTCTGGTGTGTGTGTCAAAGACTGTTTGGGAAATGATTGGTGTGTGAGAGACAGAAACTGGTCATGGGGGCATGACTGGTATGGTGTGTGTGTGTGAGAGACATGGGCCCTAAGGAAGAGGAAGAGGAGTAAGAGAGCTGCTGGAGGGGGTAAGGAAAGGTGGCTTTTTAAGTTTATTTTTCTTGATTGACTGCCATTTTAATTATTTAATATTATGTGATGTGTCTGCTTTTTTGAAATATTTTATTGGTGTTTGGAGAATGTTTAATAGTTTTTATGAGTTTTTAATTGTTGGATGTTATTCTGTTCATAGCTGTTTTGAAACATTTATTCTGCTTATTAGTATAGTTTTACAATTATTTGTGTGTGGGGATCTATAGCTGCTTGCTAGTTCTGTTTTCCTAATAAGAGGTATATTGGTTTTTAGGGCCTGATATACGGTATTTGTAGTGTTGCCTTTTCATAGATAGGGTTGCTCCTGTTTGAGTGTAAAATTATTTTTTTTCTTAAAAATATGTATAAAAAAGGGGGGGGGGGTCGTCTTATACGCCCAGTCGTCTTATACGCCAGAAAATACGGTAGTTTGCTTTCCTTTATTACATAATATGTAGTGTATCTTAGTGAGTGGTTCCTTGTTCACTGATGGGTTCTCTTGGAATCATTTGAGGTAAATGTGGGGTGATGGGGAGATGATTTCTTTGATTTCTTGTATTTTTAATATTTCATCTGATACCAAAAGTGAGTTAGTGCAAACAGGCTGAAGATTTGGGAGTTTCTATATTTGCTCAGATATAATGGACATGGGTATGCTGGAAAGTTTACAAGAACATTTGGAAGCTAAAACAGTCTACACTTGGTGCTTGTGTATCAGACAAACAGATCGATACTGTAACGTGCGGTTGAAGATTTCCCGTCTGTAACCTGCTGTGAGCGCACAATTCGGACGCGTAAGGCGATCCAGCGATACAGTCTCCAGTTTCACGCGTCCTTAGCGCTTCTTAAAACAGACGCATAACCCTTTCCGCACCCAGCATGTATATAATATGTAAATGAACGAATTAGCTGTATAATGAAGGAATTAGCTATTCCCCTCCGATACTGTGACGCGCGCTCAGATTATCTCCTTTGTAACCCGCTATTTTGCCGCGTCCTTAACCTGTTAGTTTACCGCCTACCCTCTACTTGGTGTTAGTGTGGTGTTCGAAAATTAAAACGGGAATAAAGTGTAAAAAATGGGGGTAAAACCAAAGGAAGTAAAGTGTAAAAAACCATGGACGACCTCCATATTAACATTGCAGCGTAAGTTGTTTATATATATGTATAAATACCTGTCACTTTCCTGTCACTTTCCGAATCCCCCAGGCGTGCGGTCATCGAGGCGGCGGCGGGAGCCGGCAGGCGGGTGGGCACCCGTTCATCCAGGCGGCGGCGGCGGTGGGAGCCGGCGGGCGGGTGGGCGTGCGTTGGATCCAGGCGGCGGCGGGAGCCGGCGGGCGGGTGGGCGCCCGTTCATCCAGGCGGCGGCGGCGGCAGGGGCCGGCGGGCGGGTGGGCGCGCGTTGGATCGAGGCGGCAGCCGAATTCTCCCCCCCCCCCGGACAATTACTTTAAGGAGCTGAAAAAACTCACCCTTGTAGTCATAATTATAAATTTTACCCCATTGAACAGTGTTCCTGCTTAGGCTCCAGAGCAGAGAGATTGGTAAGCAATGAGCAAAGCTGTCAGTGTGAGTGTGTAAGTAAGAAGTCAGCTAACATCCATTACAAAAGGTGTCCTGGAAATTCAAATAAATATTCAAATCCCCATTCCTCCATGCCTCCCATTTCCCTTTCTACTTTAATCTACTACTGCCACCCCTTTGCCTGTCCGCCCCTTGCTATATCATGGTGGCCCCTGAACACTTTACATTGTTATAGAGTAGCACCATGCTAGTAGAACTATGAAAATGATTGGTACTGGTACTGGGTTACCAGGTCCGGTTAAATCCACTATTTGCAACTCTCTCCTGAATGCCATACTAGCGATGCAGAGACGAAAATTAACTTAATATTGCCTGCACTCCCATGCAAGGCCATAACACTGAAGCGCCACACAAGCAAGAAAGGCTGCAGGTCTTTGCACAATTTTAGTGCCAAGATGGTTTGTTTTTATTTAGGGATTAACAGGTATCCCATACAGATTATTACAAGTTTTGGTTACAATGAAAGAAACTTCAACAGCAATCAATCTGACTCTGTCTCTTGGCGATTTACCTTTGCATTAGGTTCCGAGTGCTGCTTGGCACAGGATCGAAGCTGAGTCACCCAGTACTGCCTCTCCTTCGCGTCAGCAGCTAAAACAGGAAGAGAGAAAGAGAGAGAGAAGCGCAGGGCTTGCACCACATCAGGAGGTCCCCAGCAGAAGCAGCTTTTCCTGTTTTCCATCATTAGGTTAGTGGGAAAGCAAAGGGGTAACCATCTCAATGATACAAAATGTCAGAACAGCCGGAGCCAGTGTCCGAGAAACACAGCATTCAAGTTACATGCACCTGTCCGTTCTATCCAAAAAAATAAATGCTCAAGACAGAAACCTAGCCTGCTTCAAAGATTTCATTAACAACCGAAATGTTTTCAGTCACTAGAATCTAAAATTCAAAAAACTGAAAACACCATAAGCATTAAATGTATTAAAGTACTAAAGAAGTTCTTAGAGTGGAATTACCCCTGTCAACCACCACAGCAGTCTGAAGGTTCTTTAAACATTAAGGGCCAGATTTTAAAAGGGTTACGCGCATAAGTTATGTGCGTAACCCTTAAAAAAAAAACCCTGTGCGCGCCGAGCCTATTTTGCATAGGTTCAGTGGCGCGCGCAAGCCCCGGGACGCGCGTATGTCCCGGGACGGGGGGGGGGGGGGGGGGGGGGGGGGGGGGCGTGACGTGGCTGGCGCGTCATCCGGGGGCGGCGCCGCGGCCTCCGGACCAGCCCCCAGATTGGACCATGGAACGCGGCAGCTGGCCTGGCGCGCACAAAGTTACGCCTGCCTCGAGCAGGCGTAACTTTGTCAACAAAGGTGTGGGGGGGGGAATGTAGATAGGGCTGGGGGGGTGGGTTAGGTAGGGGAAGGGAGGGTAAGGTGGGAGGAGGCCAGAGGGAACGGGCAGCGCGCGCAGGGCTCGGCGCGCGCAAGGGGGTGCACATTTGTGAAACTTGTGCGCGCCGACCCCGGATTTTATAAGATACGCACGGCTACGTGCGAACCTTATAAAATCCGGCGTACTTTTGTTCGCGCCCGATGCGCGAACAAAAGTACGCGCGCGCGCTGTTTTTTAAAATCTGCCCCTAAGTGACCCGAGTGCTGCCCAGTGAAGCCTTAAAATCTTAGTTACAAACCAATAAGAGAAACGGGCCCAACTGTTTTTTCAGCACTGGAGGAAAGCATAAAGCTGGTGACAAGTAACAATTCAGAGGAGTCGGTCACAGCTGTGACTTGACAGCCAGATGGGCCCTGCGACACTTTTAGCTGCTGTTGTCAACCTTCATAAAAATCAATTTGCAGCTTATATGACAAAATAATTAATGGACCTCACGGTAGCTACTTATAAAAAAAAAAAAAAAAAGAGACTGCAGCAGCAGCTTAGTGATTAGAGCACCGGACTGAGACCCGGAGAATCCAGGGTTCAAATCCTCCTTTCTCCCATTAATACTCCTTGTGACTTTGAGCAAGAACAGGGCCAGTGCTTCCATTAGGGAAATCAGGTGGTCATCTACAGCCTCAAAACTTTTAGGTTGCAAAATCCCACCAACTTGGACTGTAAGCTCTCTAGAGAAGGGACTTCACTGACTGTCCCTGAATTGTAACTCGCCTTGAGCTCAGGTTTCGAAAGGCAAGTAATTAAATCTCAAATTCAAATCCAAGAGTCTCCAAAATTGCTGTATTTGTCCAAAAAGAGAAATTTACTGTTGCTTTCTTCCTTTGCTCTCCCTCCTGAATCCCTCTCGGCTATCGGCTTTGCCATCTAACTCTGCTGCATCTTCTCTGCACCCCACTCCTACAATCTGCTGCTTCTCTTGTTTCTCCTTCTCGTAAGCCTGTCCCATGACCACCTGAGCTCCCTTCTGCACGCCGCTCTCCCCTGTAAGCCGACTTTCTATAAAGCAGTCACATTACAAAAGGCTTTCCACCCATGCACAACGTATCAGGTCCAAAGAGGGTTCCTTCAGAGTGGGAGATAGCTAAGACTGATCCTAAATAGTAAGAAAGAGAACAAGGAAGAAGATTGTGTGTGGTCTTATGTACACTGTTGGTTTAGTCCTTGTTTTATTGTGTTAAGTCTAATTTGGTTCTATTTGTATCGATGCCACTGTTTTATGTCATTATGCAGACTGCTTTGATTGAGAACCACTTGGATACTTTGGATTACTGGAGGTATATTAAATACACTAAGCACGATGTAAAGAAGGTAGGGAAAGGAAGGAATATATAGAATTAAAGAAGGGATAGTGAAGACAGTCCATGAATTGCAATATGGTAGGATGAGAGGAAGCAGTATAGGTTTTGGAAGGACATCGGTAAAAGGAAGAACAAATGGATACATATCAAGGGTAGAGACCAATTGAGAAAGGTGGATGAGTGGCTATAAAGTTGTTCCTGATGTATTATACGGAAAAAAACTGAGAAACTGCCATTGACAGAGGAGGGAGAAAGGTGGGAATAAATCCTTTAGGTAACCTGATTTCAACTTTAAACTGATACTGCATCTCTTCCCCCACAAAACCATCACTACCACTTTCTAAGTTTATTTTGTCTTCTGTTTCCAATTTTCTTTCTGCCATTGCTAGCTGGATGGCCTCCCAGTATATACAACTGAATATGTCAGTATTCCTCTGCTTTCCTCCTTTTTGTATACTTTTAATTGACTCCATTAACTCTCTTCCTTGGGGCTGTATCTCCCAGTAACTTGTAGATCTTGTTGATTCCTAACCTCTTTACAATTGACTGAAGAGGTTAGGACTCTTCAGCTTGGAGAAGAGACGGCTGAGGGGAGATATGATAGAGATCTATATAATGAGTGGAATGGAACGAGTAAACGTTAAATCGGTTTACTCTTTCAAAAAATACAAAGGCCAGGGGACACACAATGAAGTTACTGGGTAATACATTTAAAACTAATAAGAGAAAATATTTTTTTACTCAATGCATAATTAAGCTCTGGAATTCGTTGCCAGAGAATGTGATGAAAGCTATTAGGGTAGCTACGTTTTAAAAAAGGTTTGGACAAATTCCTGGAGGAAAAGTCCATTAACCATTATTAAAGTGGAGTTGGCAGAAATCCACTTCTTATTCCAGGAATAAGCATCTTGGAAACTATCTACCCCTTGGGATCCTGCCAGGTAGTTGCAACATGGCTTGGCCACAGTTGAAAGAGGATACTGGGTTTGATGGACCTTTGTCTCACCCAGTATGGCAAGTCTTATGTTCTTATGACTCATTGATAACCTTTTTTGACTGTATTACTATCACCAGTTCTTTTCATTTTCATCTCATCTCATTCATTTGCTGTTTTCCTTATCCTTCACACCACTGAAAAAGAAACAAACTAGTCCATGCTTTTGAAGTCTTTTGCTTGGACTATTACAGCTCACTACTAATTGTCTGCATTTCTGACCAGCTTCTAAAATTCTGTGATGACACCCACCTCATGTAATTAATCAAAAGAACTGTTATAATTGATTGCTGTGTTTCATGTATCAAGGTTCTCTTGATTGTATAATTCTGAAATAAATAGATTAAACTAAAAAAAAAAAGTGTTATAATGGATGACAGTCTTCTCCCTTCATAAATATTCTACCTTAGGCCCTCTTCACTCCCCACGTTCCATCCCATGTTCATCACTCTTCATTCTTTATAGACTTGCCTTCTTTATCCAGCCTGCACATTTTATTTTTAATAACTACACAGATCCTCAGGAATAAACTCCCAAATTTCTCTCACTCAATCACTCTCATCAGATAGTTCAAGTCTCCCTAAGTAATCACATCTACTAGATCATGTATCAATAAGATGATGTGAATAAAATACCTCCAAATAAATAATTTAATAATAATACATTTCCTTTATACTGCAACAGCAAACATATGCATGTAAATGCAATATGATTGGTTCAACCTGCTTAGCTTCAAATTACTGCAACGTTGCACAGCCGGGTTCTAACTCCTTCCAATTTATATCAAAAGCATTGACAAAATAATCAACCCAAAAAGCTAAACACATGCCCAATGTCAATACAATTCTATTTTAATTATATTCTTCAGCTGATGTATGTGTGAAAATATCTTAATAAAAATATTTTAAAAAATTCTATTTTAAAAAAATTACATTAAAAAATCTGTCCCAAAAGCTCTAGTGGTATCCTTTTCATACTTTGAAATTAGTATTATCAGGTCCTCTCTATTAAACATTATAATGTCCCTCATCAGCCATAAGCCCGTATCATTTTAACTTTTCCCTCAGATTTGCCTCTTCTGAAAATAACCTTGTCTTCAATTAATCAAATTTTAAAAACCCAAACAGATTTATCAACCTAATACTGTCCACTTCTACTACCATTTTCACTCTGGTTTTGCATTGTTCCTTTTTCATGCTTCTTCACCACTCATGTGACCATAAGGCAGCTGTTGCCTTGTCTTTACTTCATTCTGCTATTCTGTTCTGTTATTTAACAATTTCCTGTATAGTCTGCTTTGTTAAATATGTAAAATGTTTTGTCTTAAACCACACTAAGACCTGCATAAACAATAGACAAATTATCTCTAGTTGGGCATAACACAGTACAGTTGTAGGCACCCCTGATCAAATTGTATCTTTCAATGAAACTCTTAAGGGCTTGATTTTAAAAAGCATTTACATGCTTACAATTGGGTTATGCACATGTAAATGCACTTTACACCCGTGTAAGTGGGCTTTTGAAATTTGCTACAATATATGCCATTGATTTGTCCATATGTTATACATGTTTAAGTGCACTTTAAACACTTAAATGGCTTTTTAAAACTGCTACGATAGTAAGTTATATTTACACATGTAACTCCTTTTAAAATTACCTCCTAAGTGAAGAGGATCTGAGGCTACTTCTACATAGTACAAAGTTAAAAACATCATCTTTCTGCAATTTACAATACAAAATTACTATTTCTTGATTTTAACAGATTGAAAATATTAAAACAGGGAATGGCATTTGCAAAAGTTTGGACACTCTTCAAGTTGATTCATTATTACTCTTTTTAAAAACTTAGGCCTGGATTTTCCAACATCGCAAGCCTCTCTGAATTTGGCAATAACTGGGGGCGGGGGGGAAGGGGGCGAAGCGGGGTAGGGCTTGCGAAAGCCGGCAGCAATCACACCTCCTTGGTGCGATCGCTGCCGGCTTTCATACCCAATAGCGCCACCGTGAAAAGTGGTGCAATTGGGCGAGCTACTCGCGGCAATAAGGGTTCTTACCTTTTCGCCATCAGCGAAGCTTCCACAGCATCTGCCCCGACGCCGCCCTGACTCCTCCTCTTCCGGTGTTGACGCTGCCCCGAGTCCGCCCCGATTTAGCTATCGCGTGCGATATCAATAGAAAATTACCCCCTTAATTAGGCGCAAAAAGTTGATTGACTCATTAAGCCTTCAATTAAGTGAAGACAATTCCATGGTTGAACAAATACTCTAACCCTTCTAACTTCTCTGATTGTGACTTTTGTTCTGTCTACTTTCAGCAATCATAGACTCCTCTAAGTAGCAGCGGTTAAAGCATTTGAAAATTAAGATAATTCACTCTTAAACAGCAAGGAAAAGCTATAAAAAAAAAACTCTAAATGCTTGCAGCCAGTTATTTCAACTTCAAACATTGTTAAAACCTCATCTCAAAAGTCATGATCTAAAGAATCAAAATTTTGTTTTGCATACTTTATACAATTACTTTTCTACTGAAGTCATAGAAGAGGTTTCCTTCTGAAAGCTCTCCCATACAAATCATTGTTGTGTAAGCAACGCTGTGCTGTGGACCTGTTGACAATTTCAGTGTCAGTGAAACTTTTCAGCAGGACATTTGCAGTGAACTATGAATTCTAATTCTGTTTTACAGATATGTCCAGTTTTCAGGAAGTTCTATCGGAGATTTTTCTTTCAGGTCTTGCCTTGACTTCAATAGTTCCATGTAACTTCCATTTCTTAGAAATGTTTCTGACAGTTGAAATTTCTAGCTGGACGCATTTAAAGATTTAGAACATAAGAGCATGCCATACTGGGTCAGACCATCAAGCCCAGCATCCTGTTTCCAACAGTGGCCAATCCAGGTCATAAGAAACTGGCAAGTACCCAAAAACTACCGTAAGTTTATTCCATGTTACCGTTGCTAGTAACAGCAGTGGCTATTTTCTAAGACAACTTAATTAATTGCAGGTAATGGACTTCTCCTCCAAGAACTTATCCAATCCTTTTTTAAACACAGCTATACTAACTGCACTAACCACATCCTCTGGCAACAAATTCCAGAGTTTAATTGTGCGTTGAGTAAAAAAGAACTTTCTCCGATTAGTTTTAAATGTGCCACATGCTAACTTCATGGAGTGCCCCCTAGTCTTTCTATTATCCGAAAGAGTAAATAACTGATTCACATCTACCCGTTCTAGACCTCTCATGATTTTAAACACCTCTATCATATCCCCCCTCAGCCATCTTTTCTCCAAGCTGAAAAGTCCTAACCTCTTTAGTCTTTCCTCATAGGGGAGCTGTTCCATTCCCCTTATTTTGGTAGCCCTTCTCTGTACCTTCTCCATCGCAATTATATCTTTTTTGAGATGTGGCGACCAGAATTGTACACAGTATTCAAGGTGCGATCTCACCATGGAGCGATACAGAGGCATTATGACATTTTCCGTTTTATTCACCATTCTCTTTCTAATAATTCCCAACATTCTGTTTGCTTTTTTGACTGTCGCAGCACACTGAACAGACGATTTCAATGTGTTATCCACTATGACGCCTAGATCTCTTTCTTGGTTTGTAGCACCTAATATGGAACCTAACATTGTGTAACTATAGCATGGGTTATTTTTCCCTATATGCATCACCTTGCACTTATCCATATTAAATTTCATCTGCCATTTTGTTGCCCAATTTTCCAGTCTTACAAGGTCTTTCTGCAATTTATCACAATCTGCTTGTGATTTAACTACTCTGAACAATGTTGTATCATCTGCAAATTTGATTATCTCACTCGTCGTATTTCTTTCCAGATCATTTATAAATATATTGAAAAGTAAGAGTCCCAATACAGATCCCTGAGGCACTCCACTGCACACTCCCTTCCACTGAGAAAACTGTCCATTTAATCCTACTCGGTTTCCTGTCTTTTAGCCAGTTTGCAATCCACGAAAGGACATCACCACCTATCCCATGACTTTTTATTTTTCCTAGAAGCCTCTCATGAGGAACTTTGTCAAACGCCTTCTGAAAATCCAAGTATACTACATCTACCGGTTCACCTTTATCTACATGTTTATTAACTCCTTCAAAAAAGTGAAGCAGATATGTGAGGCAAGACTTGCCTTGGGTAAAGCCATGCTGACTTTGTTCCATTAAACAATGTCTTTCTATATGTTCTGTGATTTTGATATTTAGAACACTTTCCACTATTTTTCCTGGCACTGAAGTCAGGCTAACTGGTCTAGTTTCCCGGATCACCCCTGGAGCCCTTTTTAAATATTGGGGTTACATTAGCTATCCTCCAGTCTTCAGATACAATGGATGATTTTAATGATAGGTTACAAATTTTTACTACTAGGTCTGAAATTTCATTTTTTAGTTCCTTCAGAACTCTGGGGTGTATACCATCCGGTCCATGTGATTTACTACTCTTCAGGTTCTCAATCAGGTCTACCACATCTTCTAAGTTCACCGTGATTTGATTCAGTCCATCTGAATCATTGCCCATGAAAACCTTCTCCAGTACGGGTACCTCCCCAACATCCTCTTCGGTAAACACCGAAGCAAACTCCATCAGTAATAACAATAATTTCTTAAAGTCCCCTGTTACGGTCCCGTGTTTCGCGACTGCTGCATCGGGAGGGACCAAGGTAACAGTATCAATCTGCAATACAATGTAAGTACATAAGAAGTGGAACAGCTTTGGCTATGATAAACATTGCAATGTAAAACCACATACTTGTAGAAGTAATCACTGGAGCGCAAGCGCCCTCAAAATTGACAGCCATTTAAACCAGAAAAGGCGCGAAAGCAAAGCCTCTCGCGAGACCCAATTAAATCAGACTAAACAACGGATTTCCTCCATCAGTAAAAAAGGTGCCACTCAATGTCTTTATTGAGTCCTTTTGGGGGAAACAGTGTCGAGGGAAACAGTGTGGTTTTACGTTGCAATGTTTATCGTAGCCAAAGCTGTTCCACTTCTTATGTACTTACATTGTATTGCAGATTGATACTGTTACCTTGGTCCCTCCCAATGCAGCAGTCGCGAAACACGGGACCGTGTCGGGGGACTTTAAGAAATTATTGTTATTACTGATGGAGTTGCCAAAAGAATATTTGACATAAGAATTCTCTGAAATAAACAGAACTGTTTGAAATCCTCAGTGGAAGAGAGATTTGTCCTGCACCAGTGTGTCTGAGTACTTGCGGATGTGCAAGGGTTGTGCTTCAGTGTATTTTCGGTAATTGAAGTCTCCCATTATTACCGCACTACCAATTTGGTTAGCTTCCCTAATTTCTCTTAGCATTTCACTGTCCGTCTCACCATCTTGACCAGGTGGACGGTAGTATACTCCTATCACTATAGTCTTCCCTGACACACAAGGGATTTCTACCCATAAAGATTCAATTTTGCGTTTAGTCTCATGCAGGATGTTCATCCTGTTGGACTCTATGCCATCCTGGACATAAAGCGCCACACCGCCTACCGGGTGCGATATAATTTGTACCCCGGTATAGCACTGTCCCATTGGTTATCCTCCTTCCACCATGTCTCTGAGATGCCAATTAAGTCTATGTCATCATTCACTGCTATACATTATAACATTCCCCTGCTTTGTGAGAGTGACATGTTCATTTTCAAATACGCAACTGCTAAGAGGAACCTATGTTTGTTGAAATTAGACAGAACAATCACAACCTGACAGGTTAGAAGGGTCAGAGTATTTGCTTAACCATGGAATTATCTTCTCCTGACTAATGTTGCGTCCGGTCGCAGACGGCTGTGACCGCTCTGCCTTACCTCTTTTCTACCCTTTTCCTCCTCCTTGGGCAAGGTGGCTGTCTCCGGTGCCGAGTGCCGAAACCCTCGGCGTCTCCAACTCAGCATGGGCGTCCCAGTCCACCATGCTCCGTCCCATGGCCTCCTAGGGCGCGCGCGCGCACGTTGCCTACGCTTAAGTTCACGTCCTGGCGGGAACCTCGGGGGCATCCCCACCGCATGACGTCAATACCTCCAGGTATTTAAAGCCTCCACTACACTACCATCATTGAGTTAGCAAGGACTTCGGTTTAGCTACTTTGACTGCTATAAGCCGCTCGCTTAGACGCCTTGCTACCCTCCAGGGAATTTCGCTCCTAACGAAGCTCTAGGTACCCGCTCCTCGGGGGCCTCTCGCTTCCACCAACTCTTCGGGGTTTCTACTAACTAGACAACTGCTCCTCGGGGGTCTCTCTCTATTTCTTTCAGGATCTCCTGTGATATCAGGTACTCGCTCCTCGAGGGCCTACCATCTCCATTTGCCAGGAAGACACCCGCACTACGTTCCTGTGCGTACCTCTACGATCCAGTTCTCCAACTCCACCCACCAGGCTAGGCGTTTCCCGCACTACGGGTGCCTATCTACCTTGAGACATCTTCGTCTGAGACTGTCTGAACGTATTGGCACCTTGCTGGACTTCAGTGCCTTTCCTTCCTGCCTCATACCATCTATCTACAGCAATACAATAAAGCTTTCAACCTACAGGTGTCTGCTCTCTGAGTTTAGCCTACTGCTGTGGTTCCCCACGGGGCCCCTCCCCATGGGAGGAGTCACTCCACTGCGACTAAGGGTCCACAAGATGCCACAAACACAACAACTAAATGAAGGCCTGATGAGTCAATTTACTTTTTGGGCTTATTAACATTTTTAAAATAAGGGGTAAAGACTCAAATGGTTGATTACAATAGACCGCTTTGTTAGTTCATGGAAACTAAAGGCAGTATATAAGAATTGAAAAATAAAATAAACTAAAAACGTGTCCAAACTTTTGCATATGCCATATTCATTATTTTGTTTCCAATCTGTTAAAATCAGCCAATAGCAATTTTGCATTAAAAACTACAAAAAGATGTCATTAACTCTGTACCATATAGTAGTTGTATCAACTTCTGTTCACTTATTCATTGAAAGATAAATTTTGACTAGGGTGCCTAAACTTTTGCATACAATTGGTAATGTCCCAGTCTGCCCAGTGGTTCCTGCCTTCGCTAAAGTCTAGATCTAGTTAGAACTCTTCATCTTTCTTGCAAGAACATTATGGAATAGGAGCACCATGTAGCTCAAACTCACAGAGCCATGTAGAGTTATAGAATCACCAGCTGGGCAGAAAGGTGGCAGATGGAGAGCCAAGCAGTGAGGTTGGCAAGGCCACAATGGCTGGCACTTCTGTGGCCACATTTTATAAAGTGTATTTAAACTGTATTCTTCCATCAAGTTAATTACTTGCAACTTCTAATTTTTCTCGCTCATCTACTGTTCTCATCTTGATTGACTTGTTGATCATCAGGTTCTTCTTTCTATTTTCTCTTCTCTGGAGATTTTGGTGTAATTTTTGACTGGTTTTCTTCCTACTCATCAACCACACTTTTAGGATCTTGGTAAACCGCTGCTATTCCTCCCCATTCCTCATTAATGTTCCTCTTAGTTCCATTCTGTGCCTGCTCCTTTTTTCAGACTCAAATCATGGGACTTAATCTTGTGTGATAGAACCAGGACAGAGAGCACTGGAGAGAGGAGAGAGGGGAACAAAGAAGCCATGTTGCTTTAGGGAAAGGGCTGATGGGAACTGAAGTCCCAAGGAGACATGACATGGGAAGCCAGAAGTTAGCCAGCCAGAAAGCAGAGGGTACTATGGTGAAAAATTCATAGGACAAAGGCAAAGAACATGAGGCCACTGTAGGGAAGAACATACCAAGAACTGTAGTTCCAGTAGGTTCTGACGAAAGGCTTGGCAGGAAAGGGCAATGGCCAGCAGACAGAGAGCCAGGCAGTGAGGTTGGCAAGGCCGCAATGGCTGGCACTTCTAATGACTCTGTTTTATCTGCCTTGTAAACAGACATGAAGTTAACACGAATGTCGGTATATAAAAGTGAATAAATAAAATAGATGTAAGGTATACAGATTGGCTGATACAGGTGGACAAATCAGATCTTCATTAAAGCAGGGCTCCGTCTGGCCTAGTAGCTAGAAATTGAGTAGAGAATATACCATTTTTAAAATCCCACTTTGAGATGGAATGGTTTATTCCTATTTGAATATAAGCAAGTGACCCCTAATATCTGTGTGGAACTTTTAGTTTTGGAGTTGAAGGGGCAGGAGCAGTTACTTTCAGTTTCCTTAAGTATAGGCCCAAAGATTTAACTAAGGAGTCTTAGTTAAGAGATATACTTCCAAATCACATTCAGTGGTTAATAAATCCTCTCTTTCTGAGTTACACATAGTGTAATTTTTGTTGGGAGGAAATTTTACTCACCCTTCCTACCTAGGAGAGAGAGGAGAGAAGACTTTTTTTTTTTTTTTTCAAACAATCCAAGTGTCCCTGAGTTTGAAGATTCCATTGCCAATCTGGCAATTGATTGCAGGAGGTGTAGATGCCCAGCTGGTAACATAACCCAGTGTTTCCTAACCTTTTCAAACCCAAAGGCACACTTACATTAACA
Organism: Rhinatrema bivittatum; assembly: GCF_901001135.1. Classification (NCBI taxonomy): domain Eukaryota; kingdom Metazoa; phylum Chordata; class Amphibia; order Gymnophiona; family Rhinatrematidae; genus Rhinatrema; species Rhinatrema bivittatum. The sequence goes on along the minus strand of NC_042616.1, from coordinate 250,763,877 downwards.
AAAACCTCCACGGAGCAGACAGTGAAGATATGGAAAAAATGTCTTATATGGCCAAAAGAAGAACTAGCAAAGCATTGTAAGCCCTTTCCAGTCTCACTTCCAAATTTTGAAACAAAGGAAGAAAGGGGATGGAGGCATAAATGAACCCAATCACAAGTGCAGGAGAAGGGGGCACTTAGTGTGATGCAGACAGCCAGCTCAATGCACGCTCTCCAATCTCATACTGCCTAGGGATTAGACAGAAGCTAGAAGGAATCAAAGGAGGAGGCTCAGGAAGGGGAAGAGGAGGTGGTGCTGTGTGAAAGGTCTGCCCCACTATCCATGGCCAGCATGCTGCCTATTATCACTTTCTGGGCCTCAAGCTGTAGCTAAGAAGAAAAGCATGCATGACTGCACATGTTCTCAAAGGAGCTGCTACATATATGAGAGCAACCACTGGTGTCTCTTGTTGCTGTGAAATGCTGAGAGTAGAGTCCAGGTGCTTGTCCACATCAGAGTATCAGGTAGTGGTGGCTTTTCCAAGGCACACCTGATCAGGTCTGATGCCACACCAATGTGCCATGGCACACTGGTGTCTGGGGTAGTGGGTTCAAACCTGCAGCCCTGGGTATTCAAAGCCAGGGACTCTGAATCACCAAGAATTCTCTAGCCAATACCAACTAAAGCAAATTAAGGAGACTCGCCTCCAGAGGCTCCCTATTGGACCAGTATTAGGTGTGTCCCAGAGAGTTGTATAAAAGAAACTCTAGCCTGACACACCTTTATTGGTCCAACAGACCACACAGAATTCACTCTGTGATTTCCTGTGCCTTGACGTTGTTCCTGCATTTCCTGATTCCTGTTTTTATTCCGGTCCTGGTCCTCAATTGCTCTTCTGATTCCTGCTTTATTTCTGATCCTCAGCTACTCACCTGTTTCCTGATTCTTGCTCCAGTCCTGATCATCGGGCTACATTCTTGGTTCCTGTTCCTGTTTCGGTCCAGCCTTGGATCTCATTCCTGGATCCTACTAGCCTACAGGGGAGAGAAATGCTCACTCCTGTACACCCAGCCTCTCACAGGTATGCCCCTGCCACTGTATCTCTTTGTCCCCAGCAAAGTAGAACAAGCCAGATTGGACCAGTCCAAACAAAAAGCAAAGAAACCTATTGTGGGTTCTTTTCTTGGGTCCATGGCTCTAGGCAAAACTAAGATTCATATTGAATTCAGCAAACAAGTGGTTGTTTAACTAGGCCACTTGGGCTATGAACGTCACCTCTGGAAGGAAGAACACATAGCCACACTCATGCATGACGCTATGTTGGCAGCTGAGTTCACAGAATGGGCTTTTCGCCCACAGCAAGACAACACTTTTCGACCAGGCCAGCCATCTTCACAACACCCAATACTCCTTTCCAGGCTGCATCTGTGGCAGTTCCCAAGGCTCCACAGCAGCACAGCCAAAGACTTTGTTTCAAGCCTGTGCCTGCCACAGCGCCAAAGACTTCACTCCATGCTGTACCTACAGCAAACTCAAAGACTACATTCATAGCAATTCTAGCCTTCCACAAAGACAACTCCATCAAGTCCAGCATCAGCCCTCCAGGCCAAGCCAGCTTCTGCAGTGGCTCTTCTCCATGCTGAGCCAGCTTCTGCCATGGTTCTGCTCCTGGGAGAGTCCCCTCTGCTGTGACTGTTTCACCCCAAGACCTACCAACAAATTCCATGCCTGCCTATCCCAGTAGCCCCTATCCAGGCACTAATGAAGCCAGCCACTCTTATGATGATTCCAGATTTCCAGGCTGAGCCAACAATTCCGCTGACTCTGCTCCAGGCCTAGTCAGCTCCTGCAATGATTGCTCCTGGCCAAACCAACCAGTCCTGTGACAACTCCACTCCTGGTTGTGCCAAATGCTCCTGTGATGACTCAGATTCTGGCTGCACCCGCAAATTCAAGGATTCCACACCAGGCTGTCTCAGCAGCCCCTACCCATGCACCAGCATGGTTAGCGCCAGCTACCTCTACAGCTCAAATCCCTGAACTGGCACTGGTGAACTCCAAGTTAACTTCCTAGTCTACCTTGCACCAATTAAGTCAGCCCCAGCTGTCTATAGTTCGAGTGCCTTCACTGATATCGAACTCCACATCAACAGTAAGGAACCAAGATTCACAGATTCACTGCATTCAGTTGCATTATGGACATTTTTGAGACATGTATGAAGTACTAAAAGTATTTATGCTAAACCATCTCTTAAATAAAGTTTTATGTTGGGACACCATTATAGTGTCCAGTTTATTTTTTGGTTCCCAGAAGGCAATACACATAATTCCTTGGAGGCTTATCCTTCCCCCTCAACAAAGGACCTGCATTTGGGGTTGACAGAGGAAGTCCAAGAGTTAGCCCTAGTACTGAGTGTGGGCCCCAGCACTTATAAGAGAGCTTGGGTTGGTGTTGCACTTAGAAAGTGCAGAGGATTTCAAACGGACCACGACCACCACCCAGAATCTGTCAGGCAAACAAAGGTCATGCCACTGCCACGAGGCAGATACTCCAAAGCTGCTAGAAAAGGGAGGCAGGCAGAGAATGCCTAGGGGTAGGGTCTTGCGTTGAGAGACCTAGGAGTTACCAGGAGCCGAAGCCCAGAGGCTACCATGAAGGCAGAGATCCCAGAAGCTGCCAGAGGAGCAGTGACCTGACGGAATGGAGACAGGGATCCAAGAACTGATACGCTGGTAAGGGATATCAGGGCTTGGGAGCAGCAGGAGAAGGCTCTCGGGAGATGCATAGAGCTACTGCTGAGTGGTATCAAAAATGCCAGCTGTACCTATGAGCCGGTCCCTGGTGTACAGGAGAAATGAACTGCATTTTCACCTGTGATGGATCCTGGAACAGAGAGACTGTTTGTTTACAAGCCACAGCTCATGTGAATGCTATCTGATTTCTAGAGACTTGTTCAGCATAGTCTGCAGGGAGTGGAACGTGACCATCTTTTGATTGCTCTCATCATTCTTTTTGCCAGTGATATGCAAATATTTCTTTCATTCTCTCACCCATCAACTTCGGTTCCTTTTTCATTTTGCCTCCTGGTTAACTGCTGTACCATCATGGGATCAAGGAGGCAATATACTCCCTTCCAAAAGCTTTAGAAATTTCTGATTTTGAGAGATAGGAACCTGGCCAAGTGAGCATTTTTAATGTATTTTAGATTTAGCTCAGACCTTTTCATTGGGAGCTCAAGGCAATTTACATGCAGGTACAGCAGGTATTTCCCTGTCTCCACAGGGCAAACATTTTTCCCATAGATATAGAATGAGAGAAAACTATTAGAACAGGCTCCCTAACAGGTGAATTTTAAAAGGAATTTTCCATATAAATGTAACATAGTATCATAGCAATTTTCAAAAGTACATTTTCACATGTATAACCTTTGGATAATTCAATGGCATATATCTTAGCAATTTTCAAAAGCCCATTTATACAGGCAAAGTGCGTTTACATGTGTAAACCCCAATTTTAAGCAAGTAAATGCTTTTATTTTATTTATTTATTTGCATTTATATGCTGCTGATACCAAGGCTCCGCAGCAGCTTACAAAATAAACATACACAATAAAACACTGCTTTTGAAAATCAGGCCCTAAGTTGCACCTGAGAAAAGTCACTTGCCTAAGATCACAAGGAACATTAGTGGGATTTGAACCCTGGCTTCCCTGTCTCTCAGTCTGCTGCCCCTAACCACTGGGCTACTCCTCCACTCTCATTTTGAAAATCTAGGGATCTTAAATAACATAGCGTATGTTCCTCTCACAGCTTCCAAAAGAGCTGCTGCATGAAAATCCTGTCCAGAAGGATACATGCAATATTTTAGCCCTCTTTCCTTTGATCTAACAGTTTCTGCACCATGATGGTTAATGCTTCACTATTTATTTCTATTCTCTCTCCAATTTCACTTTCCTTTCTGACATACCCAGAATTTTTGTGCCTCTATATCTGGTACCAGTTTGCACGCAAGGCTTCTCTTGCTCTCATCCTTTTTTATAACCTTCCAACAAATGGAACTTCAGAAAGAATTATATAAAAAGGATCAGTGCCTGTCACTCCATCTGTCCATCCATCAGTAGACACAAAAACTCTCTAAAAAAAAAGAGATGGAAATTCACCAAATATGGAATGCAGGAAGCAAATGTGAGTATCTCGGATGAGTTTGAAAGCAGAAACATTGGATCAGTATTTATATAGAGTCAAACCTCCAAAAATATAATCCCCATTGCTTTCTAAGAAAAACAAGCTGCCAGAATGCTGACTAATGCTTCATTCCAAAACACTCCCCATCTCCCTCAGCATTCCAGCATTTTGGCCCAGGGCAACACAAGCAGACAGGAAAAAAATAATTAAAGCAATGGAGATAGATGACACCTAGGAGGTACCTAAAAAGCCACCTTCCCCGCACTTTCAAAGTGCACACACACACCCCATCCTCCGCACATACACTCAGCTCCACCCAACTCCCACCTTCAAAAACACACAAACATACTCCCACCCCCCCATCTATAAACAGGGAAAATAACTAATGAAATTTCTCAATTCACATTCCCCTCCACACATACACCCCAGCCAGACACTCCGCCTGACACATCTGCCCCAAAACATCCCCTCTCCACCCCACCCCCACCTACATACATAGCCATGGCACAAGAACCCCCCCCCCCCCCCCCCCCGATACACAATCCATGCACACATTATCCCCTCACTGAACCCTTCCACACACACAAAATCCCACCAAACACAATCATCCATCCTACACATATACACATGTCCATATACCCCAGACATCCCCGTGCACACACTCCACATACACATCTTCACCACCATATCCACTATTATTTGTGTTCCTGCACCTCTTGTTAATTGTAAACCGGCATGATGCGATACTCATCGCGAATGCAGGTATAGAAAAACTTAAAATAAATAAATAAGTGCAAATAAAATCATATCCCCAAAAATGCACACATCTAACAACTCCCATACACACAAAACCCCCTCCACAAAGCTCCGCTTATGTCTGTTTTTCTGTTAGCCACCTGGAACGCTGGATGGTGCATCGTATAAATATATTTTAGGAAATAAAATGAATAAATCTCTTACATGCCCAAAAAACAAACACACCCCTCCACATAATACCCCCAGGTACACTCTCCACATACACATCCCACATAACCCTATGTCCCCCACAGACACCCCCACACACACACACTCATTCACACACCTTCCCACACACACAACCCCATCCAAATCCACATACACCTCTCATCTAAACCCTCCTATATGTTCATTCTCCTCAAATACAACCGTATCCTTCTGCAAATCGTATGCGGGAAAGAATTCCCAAAGCCGTGCCTCTTCATGCTTTCCTCTATTCTTCCCTCCATTCCAGATCACTTTCCTCTACCATGTCCCAACCAATCCTCTTCCAGATCCAGCGAACCTCAACATCCGACTCTCCCTTAATCTCTAGATCGCCCCCATGGCCTACAAAGTCCTTAGACACAAGAACTGAGAGACTGATGGGACAGTCTAGCCCAGGAGTCTACAGAGCAAGAGGCAGAAAGGGCTCTCAGAAAGAAAGTCAGCCTCTCTGTGCCACTACTTCCTTGTTCTTGGCTCAAGCTCATAAACACTGCAAGCCCCCAACTTAGCCTATAGACTAAGCAGGTAGCAGCTTTTCTTGCTCCCTGCTTTGCCAGTTTCTGGGATAAAGGGATGAACGAATTGTGAGTGCTGCCTCCACACCCCTCAAATCCATGTTTAGAATGGACAGCTGAAGTCTGGCCTCCGGGAAAGGCATTTTAACAAACATGTATGGCCATAATAAAAGATGCACATTTTGCAACAGACTAGATGGCCTTTATGGTCCTTATTTACTGTTTGACACCATGTTCTATGCTTCTCTGTTTTATTATCAAAAGCATAAAGTAATATGCATTATAACAACAATGCCGAAATGAGGACTAGGCATAAGGAAGCAACAGACTCAGATAGGTAAATTATTTTGTGGACTACAAGTGGCACTGTTGCTTTAAGTCATTTAATTTAGATACCTTTCTATGCCATCTGTCCCTTGTGTCTGCGCCACTGGAGGTCTCAATTTAAGCAGCTCATGGAGCATGATGCGTTGTTACCCAGAGCGAGCAAGGAGTGGCAGAAGTTAACACACAAGTTTATTCTGGAGTTCAAAGCCTGCACACGTTGCTCATATAGACAAAGTGAATCAGAGGCGATCCTGAAGCATGGCAGATGATGAGAGATAACAAAGGCTGATGACGTTCAAGGATTCAGAGTCGGGCTAGGCCACCAAACCGCCGGCAGCATACACTTCCTGTGGCTCCCGGTAGCTGGGCTATGGGAAGCTTAAAGGCAGCAGAAAGAAGACGGTGCTTCCGGCAGCCTGAAGCCCCCAGACTTGAAGCCTTGCCAAAAACTAAGCCCTGAAAATCTTTAGCCATCCTTCTACTTACAAAACACCTGCAAGGAAAACCATGCCTTCAAACCTCTTCTAAATCATGCCCAGTTTTCTCTCCTGCCCAAGACCCACAACAATGGGGACAAATAATTGAAAGTGGAACTCTGGGTGCCTTTCACTCTAATCGTGCCAGGAGAGGTGGTTTTCTAAACCCTACTACTGGAAGCGCATTAAAAGTAGAGAATGTGTTTCTATGAATCAAAGAGGATGAGAGCGAGACTCCATTAACCTCTGCTTCAGCACCAGCACCAGGACAGACAGCAGAAAAAACTCACTTTGTCTGGATGAAATCTTATCGTCAAAACAGGAAGCCAAGCCCTCAGCTGTTAGATCTATTACTCCTGGGGGAAATCTGCGCACAAAAACTTAAAATTCTACAAAATTCTGAAAACTTTAATTGGTCAAAATAACACAATTTACATGACAGTTTTTAAGTAATTACATTTTAAATGAATACAGAAAAAATGGATTACTGGGGAGTAGTCAAGATGGCGGCATAACGAGGACGTGCGGAGGAGCTGCTTGTTGGTAATCCGAGTCTTTAGCTCGTAATGCCTCCTAAACGTAAGGGAAAGGTCCGGGTTTATCCCTCGGAGCCCTTCCCTTCTCCTGTTCAACAACTGGAAATTACTCAATTCATGTCCTCACCAGCGTTTACTCCAGGAGCTGAAGAGCCTGATGCGCGGGGTGGTTTGGGAGAGTCGCAAGCGCCGGCAGAGGAGGCGTCCCTGAGTCCAGATCTTCGACAGCCACCTGCGCAGAGATTGGGTGTAGAGAGTCCCTCTAGGGCTCCGGGGGATGATGACATTGCCGGGACAGGAGTAGAGGGAGTTTCTCCCCGCGCCTCACCACTGTAATTGGGTCCTCCTTTGGCGTTTCCCCTTGCTAGGGAGACTGTTGTGGGTCTCTCGGGTCCTGTTTTGGATGTCGGGGAGACTAATTTGGACCTTGCTGGTGGAATATCATCGACCATACCTGGAAACATCGACAGCGGTGAGTCTTTCAAGATTCCTTCTCGTCCAGCGGTGGTGACATTCGATTCCCTGTGGGATCTTGTGGCTGGCTTCGGGACCACATTAAAAACTCTGAATGCAAAGATGGATCACTCTGTTTCTAAATTTCAACAGAACGTTTTGGAAATACAAACCCAGGTTAATCTGGTGTCTACCAGAGTATCTGCCACTGAAGAAAAAGCAAAGACAGTTCAAGAATTTAATGTAGCCACAGTGAAAGTCCGAGAGGTACTTGCTAGATGAATAGAACATTTGGAGAATAATGCCAGACACCTTAACTTGCGGTTTCTTAATTTTCCAAGGGTGGCTAGGGAAATTCCCTTTGTAACATTGAAGAAATTTCTGCAAGAGGCTTTGGGAAAATTTACCATCAATAAATACTTGTTATTTTTTTCCAAAACCCAAAGTTTCTAGATTAGCAGTCAATATCTCATTTCAAAATGACCTGTCTAATTTTCTTGAAAATTCTTCTATGGAGGTTATTGATAGAGGAGCACTGTTAGTCTCCTTTATTTCTTCATTAGATTTAAATATAGTAATGAAAAATTACTTTTAAGAAATATCCTGTTAATTTTTTTTTGCTTCACCAGTAAACATTTTTCCTGATTTAGCCTCTTCTACTCAAATTCGGGGAAAAGGATTTTTAACTATTCACCAAGATGTTGTTGCTTTAGGTTTTTCTTTTTTTCTTCGTTTTCCTTGTAAATGCATAATTAGAAAAGGAGATGAGTGTTTTATCTTTTTCTCTGCAGAACAGCTAAAACTATTTGTTGAGTCACGGAAACCACTCATCTCTTCCCCAGTGCCTTCATGAGGATAAAATTAGTAGCGCTGGATGTGTTTAAGCCTTTACTTTTGAGTACTCTTGTTTTCCTCTTTTGGATCTCCCTTTAAATTTCTTTTTCTCTTCCCTTATTTTTCTTATTGTATTTCTGCTTGGTAGTGGAATAGATATTGTACCTCGAAAATCTTTTTGATACATTTGTTGTAAATTGTGATTGCCCACATATTTCTACTACAAACTTATGTTTGTAAAGTAAAACAATTATATAAATAAAGAGTTAAAAAAAAGAATAAATTATTACTTAAAGATGCAGAATTTTAAATATTTTGAGCAGAATGTTCCTAGAAATTCACTGTTAGAGTGTTCCTTCCACTCGCTCTCCCTACTCCCCTGGCCACTTTGCCCTCTCAGGCCCCAACTCCCCCACCTGCCAGTATCTCTCCCCTCCACTTCTAGGCTCAACCCCTTCCACTCCATCGTCACTCAGAGTTTGACCCCGTTCTCAGTACTGCCCCTCACACAGGCTCCCTCTGTCCCTCCCTCTCTCACACACATACTCCTCTCTCAGTAGTGCACATACACATCCTCATACGGGCTCGCTCACTCTCTCGCACACACCCATCCCCTCATGCAGGGACCCTCTCTCTTGCATACACACCCACACAAGCTCCCTTTCTCTCTCACGCATACACCCTCACACAGGCTACCTTTGTCTCTCTCTCATGCACCCCCTAACACAGTCTGTCTCACACATGCACAATCCCTTCACATAGACTAGCACCCTCACATACACACAATCCCTCTTTTATACACATGAGTTCCCAATCTCTTCCACACATACACACTCCTTCACAATCTCCTCCATATAGGCTCCCTCACTGAAACTCACACTCAAGTACCTCTCCTGCTCTCTTCACCTCCCCCTGCTTACCCTCCCTGGTCTCTCTCACACACACCCCCACTCTCTCACCCCCCTCCCCACTCTCTCTCTCTCTCTCACATGCTCCTGCTCATCCCCCTGCTCTCTCACCCCCCTTGCTCCCTCTCTCATCCCCTACCCCCCTCCCCTCACACACACCTCTCTACACACATTCACTCTCACCGGGGCCTTCCTCTTCGTCATGAGTGGAGCATGGCACACAGGGGCCTTTCCCTTCACCGCGAACAGCGCGTGTTCTGTTTCCAGCACGCCAGGGCCCTCCTCTTCGCCGTGAATGGTGTGTGCTCCGTTTGCGGTATGCTGGGGTCTCCTCTGCCATTTTCTGCACAGAATTTGGCAATTCTGCACAGGAGAGGAATTCTACACAAATTCTGTGCTCTGCAGAAGCACAGAATTCCTCCAGGACTAATGTATTCCTGCTCCATCCCTCAGGGAATCTTTCCCTTTTGATAATTTACAGAGACAAGTTTTAAAAACGTTGTTCCAGACAATTTTCTAATGTTCTAGGCAAATGTATTAAATCCTTTTCTGCTGTTGAAACTGCCTTCTTATAACTCATAATATGTTCCTCACAAGTCTTAAAAGCCTGTGGTTCCCTTTATTTTCGTCATTTCCTCTCAAAACGCTGAACTTATTTTTTCAAAAGCTGAAATAGTCTTAAGTGGTACATCATCTAATGCTGTTTTCAAGGGGGTATTCCAAATCTCAATTTTAGTCTAATTAAATTTTTGATGTATATTCCACCTTTTGTGAGTGGTCAGCTACTTCAAAGCAGATTACAGATATTTCCCTGTCCCTTGGGAGCTTACAATCTAAGGGGGGGTCACTTACTAAGCATTCTTCCCATAGATACAGAATAGGAGAAAACCTTTAGTAACTAGGCCCCTAAATTTGTGCCTGAGAGTCAAGGACAATTTCTACCAAATCTGCTGGACAATTATGTAAATTAGTAGTCAACGTTTCCAGGTGTATATTTCCTTAGTTACCAATAGTACTCCTAACCTTGTTTGAAGAATGACATATTGGAACAACATTCAATTTGAAGTATAGTAAAAAAAATGATCTGATCAAAAGAGGAAAATAGACCAGGATTTGAAAAATCCACTTGCCCGCTTGCCTGGATTTTCTCAGACAAGGCAGAAGTGTCGTCACCCCGACTGGGAGCCCAGGAAGAGGCGACAGATTTCTCGGCCCTAATCAACGGCATGGGAGGGGCTGATGGTCTTTGGTCCTGATCACATGCCTGTATGGAGACAGCAGCATTTTCACACCCCTCAAAGTCTGTGAGGATAGAAAGTATTATACTTAGCAGGAGGGAGTAAAGGTGGATAAGGAAAGGAAGAAGACAGTAGGAGAAAGAGATAGGGCTATGGTGGGCAGGGACTAGACTAGAGAAAAACAAGAAAGAGGGTTGCAAGGAAGGGAGTATCTTTGGGAATGGAGGAGGAAAGAGGGCTGCACCTGGACAGAGTAAAGTAGAGGATGAGCAAAAGGACTAGGGTGGAGGTGGGGGAAGGAATTCACCAAATATTCAAGCCATCCATCCAAAAGATCATTTGGGGGAGGAAGGCAGGCATACATTGTTCCTGGAGAACAACTCCTGGAAGATTTTTAAAATTCCTTTTCTATAAGAAATCTCTGAATTCAGTGAAGCCCCATTCTGAGGAGGCCTTGAATATTTCTTTGTGGTAATCTCAACATCCCTAATCTCTTGAAATTTCAGAGTTTAGATATCGAGGCCCCGATTCAAACATCAGAAATACGAAGGGTATCTAGCTAAAGCCCCTGTCCCTGATGGGTTTCAACCCAAATTTTACAGAATTCTTCGTGATTCTCTACTTAACCCCTTAAAGCATATGTATCAAGCAGCAAGGGAGATGGACTCCAGGGGCATGTCTCCAAGAAAGAAGGATGAGGTCAGCCATTGTAGTTGGTGATTCGATTATTAGGAAGGTTGATAGCTGCCAATGTTAATTGGTTAATTTTTAAATTTATCTGGCAAGGAAGATGGCCTCATATTAGTCTTAATATCTTGTAGAGGCCCAAGGAGTGGAGGGCATGGGTCTCCCTAATTTGCAGGAGTATTATTGGGCTGTGAGGCTATAAGGGGCGATGGTGTGGCTGCATAGGGATTGCAAGATAGCTTGGTACGCTTTAGAGATGCATTTGACTGGGGGTCTGGAACTCTCAATCTTGCTTATAGAACCTAAGGATTCATTAAGTCTTAGCAGGGTGCATAGAATATGTATTACAATTTCTCACATATTGAAGATATAGAAAACTGTGGGTAAGAGGTTTAAGATCTCCAAAAGTCCAGTTTTACCTCTCTCCTTTCAGTACATATTTTTGTTTAGCAAAGATGCCTCCGATTGGTGGAAATTAGGTTTAAAGTTTCTGGGTCTCTGGATCAGTTATAGGAGGATGGGGGCATTACTATGCAATCCTTCAATTACCTTTGCTATGATTACACATTGGATGTAGGATCCCATGGCTACTTTGGGAAACTTGCGAGTGCAATTGGGACTCATCATGCATGGGGATACTCATGCACTATGTCCTCTACTATTGAGAGAGAGTTTTACTCAAGGGAGATGTTCCTAGGAAGCGAATTTCTATGCTATACAATGCCATTACAGAGAGTTTGTTACTTGAAGGTCCTTCGTTATCTTGCATAGCGCAATGGAACAGATCTTAACTTGAGGTTGGATCATATTGATTGGAAGGAGGGCTGAACTAATGCTCAAATTATTACATGCACTTATCACTTTCCTTTATTTTCCACTAAGTTTTTGTCTGGGACTTCACAATTGTGTTGGAGGGGATGTGGATTAGAGGGTACCTATCTCCATATGTGATGGCAATGTCCTCTGGTAGTTACTTTCTGGAAGGGGTTGCAAGGGGTGGTTTCCCAAATTTTGAGGTTGGACTTGATCCTTACTCTGGAATTATGTTTATTGGGATGTGGGGCCATTAGAGCTTTCCCAACTTCAAAACATATTTTAGCAAATCACTTGCTCCATGCTAGGAGGTTTACTATTGTGCTTCTTTGGTAACAAACTCCAAGGATGGAGGTATGGTGGAAGCAGATCCATGAGATAGCCCTAACAGAACAGTTGACACAAATCGAAACAAAGACCCACTATATAATAAGATATGGCATCATTATTGGAAATATTGGGAAAGGTTTCATACATGATATTGTTAGTCTGTTTTCTTTAAAGCTGTTGCTTGGAGCTCAAGCTGATGTGTATTAGAGTGTGTCTTTTCTCAAAATGTATTCATTTTTTTCCCCAATCTTGCTATCTCAGATGATGTATTTCTTCACCTTGTGTTATATTGTCTGATTTGAAAATAAAATGTTACAAAAAAAAATGGAAAAGGGATCCAAATGAAATAAAAGCAGAAAATAACAACTACTGACAACTTAGATGCAAAGCATTGATAAGGAAGGCAAAGAGAGAATTTTAAAAGAGGTTTGCTGTGGAAGCAAAATCTCATAATAAAAACTTTTTCAGATACATTTGAATTAAAAAGCCTGTAAAGGAGTCAGTTGGGCAATTAGATGACAAAGGGGTAAAAGCGGCACTTAGGGATGACAAAGCTATAGCAGAGAGACTAAATGAATTCTTTGCTTTGTTATTGACTGAGGAAGATGTAAGACATATCCATGCCAGAAATGAGATTCAAAAGTCATGATTCAGAGGAACTGAAACAAATCTCAGGGAACCTCAAAGATATACTAGGACAAATTGATAAACTAAAGAATAGCAAATTATCTGGACCAGATGGCATATATCCCAGAGTGCTGAAAGAACTGGGAAATGAAACCACGGCCCTGCTATTGGAAATTTGTAAACTATTATTAACATACCGTAGTCTATGGTACTTGAAGACTGGAGAGTTACCAATGTAATGACAATTTTTAAATGGGATCAAGAGATGATCCAGGAAACTACAGACCAGTGAGTCTGATGTCCAGGCAGGCACAATGGCAGAAACTATCATAAAGAACAAAATTGCTGAACATATAGGCAAGCATAGTTTAATGGAACAAAGCCAACATGGATTTAGCCAAGGAAAATCTTGCCTCACCAATTTGCTACGTTTTGTGAGGGTGTAAATAAACACATAGATAAGGTTGAGCCAGTTGTTATAGTGTATCTGGATTTCCAAAAAGTATTTGACAAAGTCCCTCATGAGACACTTCTTAGAGAACTAAAATTTATGTATTTATTTATTTATTTTTAATTTTTATATACCGAAGTTCTAGTAGGGACTACAAATCACTCCGGTTTACATAAAATGAAGAACTGCTCAACAGATAGCGGAGCTTTACATGGAACCGTAAAATGTCATGAGATAGGGGGCAGTGTCCTATTGTGGATTGCCAACTGGTTAAGAGATAGAAAACAGAGAGCAGGGCTAAATGGTAAATTTTCCCAATGGAGAAAGATGAAGAGTGGAGTGCCCTAAGGATCTGTTCTGGGACCATTGCTTTTTAGTATATTTCTAAATATCTTGGAAACTGGAACAAGTGAGATGATCAATTTTGCCAATGACACAAAATTATTCAAAGTTGTTAAATCACAAGAGGATTCTGAGACATTTCAAAAGGACCTTGCAAAACTGGGAGACTGGGCATGCAAATGGAAAATGAAATTTAATATGGACAAGTGCAAGGAAAGAGTAACCCAAATTACATCGACACAATGCAAGGATCCACATTAGGAGTCACCAGTCAGGAAAAGGTTCTAGGTGTCATCGTTGAAAATACATTGAAATCTTCTGCTCAGTGTGCAGCAGCAGCCAAGAAAGCAAATGGAATGCTAGGGATTATTAGGAAAGGAATGGAGAATAAAAGAGAATATCATAATGCCTCTGTATCGCTCCATGGTGTGACCTCATCTTGAGTATTGTGTTCATTTTTGGTCACCACATCTCAAGAAACATATAATAGAATTAGAAAAGGTACAGAGAAGGGTGACTAAGATGATAAAGGGGATGGAATGATTACCTTTATGAAGAAAGGCTACAGAGATTAGGACTCTTCAGCTTGGAGAAGAGATTGATGAGGGAAGATATGATGGGGATCTATATAATGAGTGGAATGGAGCAAGTAAAGATTAATCAGTTGTTTACTCTTGTACAAAGACCAGGGGACACATAATGAAGTTACTAAGTAATACATTTAAAACTAATATGAGAAAATATTTTTTCAGTCAATGCTTAATTAAGCTCTAGACTTTGTTGCCAGAGGATGTGGTGAAAGCTATTAGTGTAGCTGCATTTAGAAACTGTTTGGAAAAGTTCCTGGAGGAAGTCTATAAACCATTATTAAGGTGGAATGGCAGATAATCACTACTTATTTTTGGGATAAGCAGCATGGACTCTATCTACCCCTTGGGATCCTGCCAGGTACTTGTGACCTGGATTGGTGACTGTTGGAACCAAGATACTGGGCTTGATGGACCCTTGGTCTGACCCAGCATGGAAAATATTTATGTCCTTATGGGATGTTTTTGTTGTGCTCGGGGGTGGAGCCCTGTCCTGTGGCAGAACAGGGACTGGCCACAGGGGGTGGAGCACAGAAGGAGACAGAGGCAGTGTAGATCTTCACCACTGGAAACCCGAGGTCCCCCCCGGGAGGAGCCCGTAGGGACCCGGGCCTCTGGGTCTTAGGTGGACCTCGCAGGGTCTCCTGGGAGAGTCAGAGTCTGGCGTGCCCACAGACACTGGGAGAGCGCTATCGGGTTCGAAGCTGGAAACAGGTTGGAGGACGGCAAACCAGAATAGTGTTGGTGAGGACAAGGCCAGAATCAAGCAAGGTCAGACGAGCAGGGTCAAAGTCCAAGAATCAGTCCAAGAAGTGGTCAACGAAGCAAGGGTCATGATCCAGAGGTCAGGCAAGGTCGAAGAGCAGGCTGAGGTCTTGGGCAGGTGGCAGGCAGGTCAGGAGCAAGCTGAGGTCTATGCCAGAAGGACAGTCCGAGGTAAGACCAGGGAGACGAACAAAGAACACAGGAACAAGCAGGCAAGGAAGCAGGTACAAGCAGGAACAGAACTGAAACAGAAGGATCCTGGAACGAGACTAGGAACAAGCAAGCAGGAACACAAGCAAGGGCAATCTCAGGAACAAACCAACCCGATTGCCAAGGCAAGGAAGTGAGGCCAGGAGCTTCCTTATAACATGAGTTCAATCAGGGTGCACCGCGGAACTAGGCCCCACCCTAGAACCTACATCAGGGCGGCTCCGCGCGCACGCACGCGTATGGGCGTGGCTAGCTGCTGGGAAGCTGAGGCCTGGCAGAGACTCGGCGTGCAACAGAAGGCCCGGTGACTGCCGCCGCGGGACACCGGAGCCTAGCTGGACTAGCAAGGACCGCGAGAAAGACAGGACTGGGACCCGCTGTGTGACCCCGAAGGTGAGCGATCCCGTGTGCGGGACGACCGCAGGTGGGGCGTGTAATAGTTTTGAGAATGGTCATAATCCTGCTAGGGTTGTCTTGATTCCTGAGCCTGGGAAGGATTCCAGTTTCCCTCCTGAACCAGGACATTAAAATTTTGGCTGCAGTGTCAGCATACAGATTGAATAATATAGCACAATCGCTTATTCAAAAACACCAAATTGGATTCGTTAAGTTTGCTATTCTACTTCTAATATTTCCAAAAGCTTTAATGGCTGTCCAATCATCCAAATTGCAAGTTACAGAAAGACAATTAGCAAACCTGGATGCTGAAAAGCATTTGATTGTGCTGGAGATATTTTTTGTGGGTTCTGCATCAACATAAATGTGGGGATACATTTCTTAGTTGGGTTCAATTGTTATATGCAGTAATTCACCTATGGCACAGCTTTAGGTCAATGACCAATTGTCTAATAAAGCCTTTGTAGAGCAAGATACTAGTCAAGGTTGCCCCTTGTCAAATTTACTTTTTCTTTTGTTCCTGGAATCATTGGCTATAAAGCTTAGTCATCTGTCAAGTTTTGAAAGTATTCCACTTAATATGACCACTGTTAAACTTAGTCTTTTTGCTGATTACATGTTACTATTTGTTGGCAATCCCTCTAAAAGTACTGTAAAATTCTTCAATAACAACTTTGTTTGGGAAGTTTTCTGGCCTAAAAATTAGCTTTCATAAATCTGAAGCTTCCCCTTTGAATAAACATTTACGGGATTTATTACATTGGGCTTTGGAGAGGTTACATTACTTTTATTTATTTATTTTATTTATTTAAGGTTTTTATATACCGGCAATCATGAGAACATATCTTGCTGGTTTACATGAAACGGGAGTGCATTAAATACATCAAACTAGAACTGAGGTGACCGAAGGTACAGTTACAATTAACAAGGGTAGCAAAACTTGGTGAAGAGGAAGAAATAGGAAAGAATAAAATGGTTAAACGATATACAAGTCAAATTACAAGTTATGTGCAAATGGCATGATTAATGGCTGGATGTTTTAGAGGAGTCCTTGGATTGTGTCATTAAATTGTGTCTGGGAAAGCTTGCTTGAATAACCAAGTCTTAAGTCTTTTCCTAAAAGTTAGGAGGCAGGGTTCTAGTCTGAGATCTGTGGGTAAGGAATTCCACAGAAGGGGGGCCAGCTGTGGAGGTGGCGCGATCTCTTAGGGTAATGTGTCTAGTCGATTTCGCAGGGGGAACTTGGAGTGTGCCTCTATAAACATCTCTGGTAGGTCTTGTCGAGTTGTATACTTGGAGAGGGAATTGAAGATCGAGGGAAGTGCATTGATGTATAGTTTTGAAAATGATACATATGGCTTTGTACATGATACGGAAGTATACGGGTAGCCAATGTAGCTCTTTCAGGATGGGTGATATGTGGTCTCTTTTTCTTGTGCCTGTTAGTAGTCGGGCTGCTGAATTTTGCACCATCTGTAATGGTTTGGAATAGGAAGAAGGCAGACCTAGCAATAGGGAATTGCAATAGTCTAATTTTGAAAAAATGACTGCCTGGATGATCGTTCTGAAGTCTTGAGCATGGAAGAGAGGTCTTATCCTTTTCAAAACCTGGAGTTTAAAGAAGCAGTCTTTGGTTGTTTTGTTGATGTGTGCCCTGAAGTTTAGCCGGTTGTCCAATAACACTCCTAAGTCTCTAACTTGTGTGGTATGCAGGTTGGTAGGAAGAGCAATGTTAGGTGTATTGTTCTCAGGAGAGATGAGTAGGATTTCTGTCTTGGAGGAATTTAAGATGAGGTGAAGGCTGTTGAGTAGTTGTTTGATTTTTTGGTGGCATGATTCCCAGTAGTCAAGAGTTTTAGAGTATGAGTCTTTGATGGGGATGATGATTTGAATATCATCTGCGTATAGGAAGTACTTTAGATTGAGGTCAGTGAGAAGTTGGCAGAGAGGAAGCAGGTAAATATTGAATAGAGTCGGAGATAATGAAGAACCTTGTGGGACTCCTATGGTCGAGTCAAATCTTGAGGATTCCTTGTTTTGGAGTTTAACTTTGTAACCTCTGTTATTGAGAAAGGTTTTGAACCAAGATAGGACGGTGCCGCAGATTCCTATGGACGACAACTGGTTTAGGAGGATGGCGTGGTTGACAGTGTCGAACGCTGCGGATAGGTCTAACAAGATCAATAGGAAAGAGTTTCCTTTGTCAAGGCCCAGTAAGATATGGTCTGTCAGCGAGGTGAGGAGGGATTCTGTGCCTCGATTTTTTCGGAAGCCGTGTTGTGGGGTGAAGAGAAGATTGTTGTCTTCGATGAAATCTGAGAGTTGAGAGTTCACTAGTTTTTCCATGATCTTGGCGATGAATGGGAGGTTAGCTATGGGGCGGAAATTGTTAGGGGTCCTTCGGGTCTAGGTTAGGTTTCTTTAGGAGCGGTGAGATTGAGGCCATTTTGAGATCATCTGGGAAGGTTCCTTGGGCTAGAGAGCAGTTGATGATATTTTTCAATGAGGTGGCTATTGTGTCTGGAACAGATAGAAGTAGTTTGGAGGGGATGTGGTCTGCAGGATGAGACGAAGGTTTCATTCTTCTCAGGATGGTTTGTATTTCCGTGGAAGAGACGGGTTCAAAGGTGTTTAAGCTGACGTTTTTGTGGGCAGGTTGTTGATATGTCTGGAGGTCGGCTGTATTGTAAGGCAGTTGTGTTAGGAGATTGGTGATTTTATCTTGGAAAAACTGAGCGAGTTCTTCCGCTTTGGGTTGTGCCATGTTGCCGGGGATTTCTCGCGGAATGGTTTGAGTGAGGCTGGAGACATAAGCGAAGAGGGCTTTGGCGTCAAAGACCAGGTTGTGAATCTTAGAAGCATAATAGTCTTTTTTTGATTTTGAAGTGAGGGATTTGTACTGGTATAGTGTGGATTTGTATGAAAAGATGGTGATGTCACAAGGGGTTTTGCGCCAAGTCGCTTCTTTTTTTCTTAAACTTGGATACTTGGGTATCCATTTAGGTAGATCACAAGGGGCCTTGTATTCTTCCAATTTTCTATCAGTTTTGGACACCATCAGGTCTTTATTGGACTCCCACTTTCTTTGCTAGGCCGCTGTGCACTAGTTAAAGATGGTGATTCTTCCTAAGATTTTACATTGTATTCAAATGTTACATTTATGGGTGAAAAAAGAAAGAAATATCAACTTTTAGATTTCTGGATACTGCTTTTATTTGGAGGAATAAACTGTCTTATTTGAAATTTGAGGTCTTAGTGGGAGGTAAAGAGGCTGGGGGATTATCATTACCAGACCTAAGACTTTATAATGTGGTCTCCGTACTTTGTTTTATCCAGGAATGGATCTCTCCTTGAAGTAAATTTGATGAGGAAGATTTAGTGTGCGCTTGGACATTTTCTTTTAAACCCACTAATCTTTTACATGTTAAATGGCGCCAACTATCTGCTGTAGTTTGCCTCATTTTTTGGTGGTCTTCTATTTGCAAAGCTTGGAGATGGTAGAAAGCTTTTTTGGGGAATGTGTCCTGCGGTGTGTCCCCTTTTGTCGCTTACTGGTAACACTGATTCCCTGGGGCTGTCCTGTGTAGGACAAATGGTTCAGCAGGACTAAAACTGTCTCTCGTCTTTTCAACAACTTAGAGATCAGTGGGGCCTTCTGTCTCTTCACTTTTTTGTGTATTTGCAGGCCAGACACTATTCATTACAGTTTTGTAAAAACCTAAAATGTAGATCTTATTCAGTTTTTGGAGGTGGAAGATATTTTTTGATACTCTCACCCCTCCTTAAATTTAATAAAATTTCGATCTGGCATTCTATGTAGAAGATTGATTTGAATTTGACTCGTATACAAAAGCTCACCACTCTCTGGAGCACATATCTGGGTATTGATTTGGGTGAACAAGATATTAAGCAAGCTTTTATTGTAATATTTAAATATCTTACTTCAGCAGCTACTCGTCAAATTCAGAATAAAATAGTACATTGAGTTCAAATAAAACTGTGAGATTCTGACGTATGTACCAAATGTAACTCTGAACCAGGTATTTTATGCCATATGTTTACTGAATGTTCTAAATTGAGCTCTTATTGGACACAAGTTTTTGCCTATTTGGAAAAGATACTTAACTTTTCAATTACTTGGTCTGGAAAATTAGTTTATTTACATCTTTTGGCATGTTAGCAACCATTACTGCCAGGTGCTAGGAAGTTTTTAATTACCTCTATATTATTAGCTAAAAAAGTTAGCCTCTCACCCTTCCAGCAAAGAAAGCTATCATACTTTAGATGTTAGAGAGCACAATTGAGACACATTGCATTAATGGAATTGCTGAAACAAGAAATCAGAATTTTAAGAGATCACCATTGCATCTGTCTTATCTTCTGTATTGGAAAAAGGTTCAATGTGATGTTTGTAACTGATTCTTCTATTTCTACTGATCAGTCCTGATTATGAAAATAGTGCTTATTTATGTTCTGTTTTTGATTTATTTTTATTTTGACAGTGAGGGTTGATGTGTGAGAGTGTGTTTTATTTGTGTGGTTGTTTGTGGGAGTGTGCTACAAGAAAAAATGTTTGGGTCATATCTGAGCTGTTCAAATTTTTTATTCTTACTTCTTGTCTCTTTTGTTCTCCATTCACTTCTCCAGTGATTTATAGCATTTGTATTGTTGATGAATAAAAAAAGAAGAATCCCTGTTCTAGACTAAATACCTAAGAGACCCCCAGGATATACTGAGCCCAAAATCAGTGCCTTTTTCCCCCAATGGTAAACATGGTCCTAGATAAATGTATCCAGTTAACTTTAAGTCAGCTGAGGATATTTAGCAGTGTACCTGTGCCCCTGAATATCCCAGTCAAGGTAGCCAGATGAGTTTATGCAGCTAATTTTACTTGCTGGATGGTGGCAGTGTGAAGGGTGCAATTTTCCCCTGCGTTCACCAAGTCATTCCATTAACCTCCCAGTCCGCATGATTGCCAAGTCACTTCCCTCTGCACTGCCACCCTACCCCCATCCCAGATCCCCTCACTCATCCGCTCATTAATTTAAACAGGAGGAGGAGACAGGCAACCTTCGGCATCTCCTCCTTCTCCTCTCCTGCCGGGCTTGAACCAAGGGCAGCAAGGACAACGCTCAAGTTCGGCGAGAGAGAAGATGGTGCCGGAGGCACTGCAAGAGTGCCCATCTCCTCTTCCTGTTTAACTTAATGAGCAGGGGTGAGCAAGGAGAGCCGGGGGAAAGGGGGAAACTGCGCCTGTCATACTGCCACCGATAATTATCTTCAGGGGTAGGTGGGCAGGAGAGGGCCCATACGTCACACGCTTGGTCTCCCCATGCAATTTGGCCAGCCTTGGCCACATTCACAGCAAAGCTCAATTCTGCAGCAGTAGCAGTGGATTGCGGGACACTGGAGCCCCTGGATCATACCACCTCTGGAGGAATCCCTTGTGCAACTGCACCTCAGATAGTTTGTGCAGTTTTGGTCGCAGAACTAGAAAAGATATAGAGAAGGGCAGCAAAAGGGGATAGAACAGCTCCCTTCTGAAGAAAGGCTAAACTGCTTAGGGCTCTTTGGCTGGAGAAGAAACGACAGAGTTGGTATGAGAGAGGTTTACAAAATCATGAGTGGGGTGGAAGTGGGAAAACAGAGGATTGATTATTTACCCTTCCAAATAATACTAAGATTAGGAGACACTCCAGGAAACTAACAAGTAGTAGATATAATTAAAATGGAGAAAGAATTTTTTCACTCAACACACAATCAAACTGTGAAATTTGTTGCCACAGGACGTGGCCAAGGCATCTAGCATAGTTGAGATTAAAAGTGGTCTGGACAAGTTCCTGGAGTAAAGGTCCCTAAACATTTAGTAGCCAGGAAGACTTGGGAAAGCCAATGGAATGACTCTACTCTTTGGGATTTGCAGCAGATCGCTGCTCTCTGCTGTTGAAGGCCAGATGCTAGGCTTGACAAACTTTTGGTCAGACTCGGTATCACAGACATTATATGTTCAAAGACCCACTCAATATTTTGAATTGGATTTATTTTTATTTTATTTTTTACTAGAATACAGCAAACTGGTGATATATATTAATGGGCGTAAGGTGCATCTTCCAAAACACAAAAGCATTTTTTGGCCTTGTTTCCAGGGATTGCAAAAGGGGAGGAAAGAAAAATTGGAGGAGAAAAGAGAAGTTGACCCAGTGGAAGAGGAAGGGCAGTAAAATTCATAACTGTCTACACTGATGTGAAGCCCTGACCTGCCTGAGTGCATGCACCTCCTGTTTCACCCAACACCCACACACAGCATGTTCTTGGCTGAATCTCTCTTTGTCATCACTGCAGTGCCTCCAGCTTGAGGCAAAAGTCAAATTATCCGTGATTAAGAGAGTTAAATGTTGAAAGCAAGCAACCCCCATCCCACCCCTAAAAAATAAAATTACTTGAGAACCAAGAATATAGTCAGCGTGTCTCTTGGCCATGTCTTGGCATTTTGAAAGCACTCAAAGTTGTTAGAGATCAGACAAGCGAGAGAGAGAAAAAAAACACTCACCAATAGGGATGTGCATCGGGTGCCCGATCGTTTGCGCTTTTGGGTTCGTCTGGCCATGGGAAAATCTAATTTTCCCCGTGGATCGGCATTTTTTTTTTATTGTAAAAAATTGTTTTTCGGCTTAGTGTGCGCTAACAAAAAATAACAAAAATAAACATTTTTTTGTTAGCGCGCGCTAATGGGAGTTAGCGCGCACTAACCCGAAAAACAATTTTCATGAAAATTCGGGAGAAAAAGGGTTTGCTTCGAGTTTTGACAGATATATAACAAATTAAGAAATATCGTGCGATATTTCAATTCGTTATAAAAACGATTCACATCCCTACTCGCCAATCATTTTCTCATTTCCCAGCTGATTGCATTTTAACCATTCTTCTAAGAAGCTGTCTTAGAAAAGAGTTTGACACTGTGGTTCTTTTCTTTTCCTTGGCTCTCCTGGGGCTTACCAGATGACATCAGATCATCAGGCTCAGGCTGAGTCTGTCCCATTGCACCCATGGAAATGAATTTCCAATTTGTCCAAGGAAACCAAGCTGCAAGTGTGTGAGCGTGGAAGGAGGAAACAGAACCAAACTCAGCTGGTCCCTGACCTGGAAGCAATCTGCTAGCCCTACTGCTATTAAAGGCAAATTATATCTGAAGGAAATGCTACCAGTTCATCAGGGCTTCATCTAGGAGTGGGAGAAGGGAAGGAAAGGATAAGGGGAATGAACAATGGCGATCGATAAGAGTGAATGCAAGTCTTAAATTCTTCTCTGAATGGTATTTATGGCGTCACTGTACCTCTGAGCTTGTACATCTCTCCACTGGCAGAGTACACTACGAGCATGTGAGGAGCTTCATCGCTGAGAGAGATCACAGATCCAGCTAACGGCAGGGCTCCTCGTGGCTTCTGGGTCTTACTTTGCTCCGTCACAAAATACTGCAGCACCCCGGATTCATAGTCCAGCATGAAGTACCTGTCCAGAGAAATCACAGCCCGGATCATTCCTCTGCTAATGGGCTTTCCAAAGGGTAAAGAAAACCAAACCATGTGTTTGTTTAATTTTCAATAAATATATTCTGTGCAACCCATGACAACATTTTTTTTTCTCCTACGCTTGTTTTTACCCTTAGCACATTACTTGATTGGCTGCCATTTTTTTATGTGAGGTTCTGCTCGAGTTACAAAAGCCAGGTAAAAGCCCCAATGTACCATAAAATTTTAGGATCAAACAGAAAAAGCAAGACTATCGCTATTAAGTAAAGCAACAGAGAGCTGACTGATCCTTTCATGCGACGAGTGGTCTCAGAAGCCTTCTTTTGAAGTAAGGCTCATACAGTGAAGATGCAGAGCTCTGAAATAAAAAGGAGGAAAGGCAATCCACTTTTGAACAC
The DNA here is from genome assembly GCF_901001135.1 of Rhinatrema bivittatum. Lineage (NCBI taxonomy): Eukaryota > Metazoa > Chordata > Amphibia > Gymnophiona > Rhinatrematidae > Rhinatrema > Rhinatrema bivittatum. Next base: position 250,740,289 of record NC_042616.1, on the reverse strand, counting down.
ATGAACAGCTGCACAGAGACTCACCAACATGCTACTGACCACAGGGGCGGGAAAAGGAAAAATTGGCTCCATGGTTTTTTGTGATGCACTCGTTGTGGTTACTACCTGTTTGCATGAACGGATAGTAACCACAATCAGAGGGCTTTGCGCATAAGGGAAGCCCACCCTGAACTCCAGCCTGCACATCCCAAATCATATCCTCCACAGCGAGAGAATTTACGTGTCAGAAAGGTTAGAATCAGACAATCTGAATGCCCAATATAGCACTGCAGCACCACACACAGACAATGCACAGTAGGAAACCGAGGACCAACAGGACCCAGAGTAATTAAGGAATTTGGCTGGTGAAAGCATCACAGTCTAAGTAAGATACGACAAGTTATGGCCAGTGCCGCCGCAACTTGGACTGCAAATTCTTGTCCCAGTCTCTCATCACCAGAGCTATAAATACTTTAAAAGCCAGGCAAAGTAGCCCTTATTATGCCTTATTTTACAAATTTAGGCAACAAGAGTCCTGATGCTTCCAACTATACTTCCAACAAGAGGCAATATTAATGGAGACAGAAGTCAGGAAGCAGTCAATTCAAAAGAAAGCAAATATTCTAACAAAACAGTCTGTATGAAGCCTGTGAGCCAGTGCAAGCTCAGAGGCCCTACAGCAGTCCCAGTCCCTCCCTCCTGACAAGGGCTCCCTGTGATCAGAGAAACTCATGTGAAGGCATGGCAGGTGAGTGGATGCTGGCTCACAGGCCCCATGCTGCCAGTACATGACAAGTGCTGCCATTTGAGGCACTTGTGACCCCCAGCTGAAAAATGTTTTGTGACCCCATAGTTTGGGAAGCTCTGATTTATGCTCTTGGAACTGATGGATGGAGCTGTGTCAGTGTTTTGCACCACCCAAAATGGCAGCAGTGCTGAGTTACAGAGAGAGAGAGACAGGAGTTGTATTGCTGAGTTCCCAGAAGAGATGGGTAAAGCTGAAAAGCAAAAGGATCTCTCTTTTCTGCCTTTGCAGTCCTAAGGATTGTGCTAAAGAAAGGGAAAACCCCTCCCTGTTATGCTATCTAAAGAGCCTGGATCTGGACAGCTGAACCAGAAACTGCATTTTGCCACTATCCTATACTGGAAGGGAAAATCTTGTTTAGAGCAGCTTAACCTACTATTTCCCAAAAGAAGGCTTCAGAAATTGCAGCCGATCGCTATGAACCATTTGTTATATAAATTACCAGCAGGACCCAACAAAAGATTTTGCAGGCTATCTTTTTAACTGATATGTGCGAACAAGTGGAGGTGCAATGACCAAATTGTCGAAATTTCAAATTGCACAGAAGCCCCCACTTCACTTTTACTAGAAATATGCAGCTGATAAATCAGACAATCCATTACCAAAAAAAAAAAAAAAATTCATTGGCCATGTTTTAACGCAACGCCTGTTTTAGGGGTATATATTCACAAAGCACAGTCAGGCCAATGCAGTATATAGTCCAAAACCCCTTATGCAATAAGGGGATCGCGCATCCTAACCAGCGCGTAGCTAATAGCACTCATCACATGTTAATTCATGTTGAGGAGGCTATTAGCTATTACCCCCTCGATGCAAAAAAAAAAAAAAAAAAGTGCGCCTGTCATGCACATTTTTACTCTCAAAATTTAACGCCTGCCTCGGAGCAGGCATTAATTCTTCAGGAGCCACTAAAATTAACAGTAGAAAATACTGCTTTTCTGTTCCTTTTCTCAGTTCCTCTGACTTAATATCGTGGTGATATTAAGTCGGAAGAACAGAAAAAAGGAGTAAGGGAAAAAAAATGTTTTTAAAAAGTTGCCGGCGGTCAAGTTAGGGAAAGGGATGCTCGCAAAATTGAGCGACTGATATCCTAACCCGCTAGGGGCAAACAATTTCCCCTAGCGCCCCCTTTTTTTTTTTTTACCGCGGCAGTCGATTTAAATATTAAATCGTGCACCCAGGAGAGGTGGATCGTCACGCGTTAGGAGAGCGGGCGTTCAATCATGAGCGTCTGTTTTCTGTGCGCCGATATTGCATCGGCCTGAGTGTTGCAGAACAAAAAAAAAAGACGAAAAAAGCACACAAATCTATAATAGTACAGAATATAATTCCCATGAAATCAGTCAGCTCATAGCCATCAGAAACCTGATCAGCAGCAATAAAGGCTTGAAAACCCAAAAGCAACAACATAAAAACACAAATGCATAAACGAAGGAAAAATTAACTTTTTTTTCATAAATGTGAATACTGTCAGGGCCTTATTTTGTGGTATTTATCTTCACTTTAAGTTTCTAGTATACAAGTTCCCAATATTAATACTGTTAGTCATTTTAGGGGGTCATTTTCTATGCGGATCACACGCGATACCAAGATAGGGGCGGAGTCGGGGCAGCGTCAGCCCCAGAAGAGTCGTCGTCGGGGTGGCACCAGGGCTGATGCCGCAAAGACTTCGCCAACAGCGAAAGGTACGCTTCTTTTTCGCTGCCAGTTTCACGCTGAATAACTACACCTTTTATGGTGTAGTTATTTGGCGCGACGCCGGCAGCGATCACACCACGGAGGTCAGCGCAGGACCAGCCCCCCGTTTCCCCCCCCCCCCCCGCCCACTATTACCGCCGAATTCACTTTGCCTTGCGGCATTAGAAAATCCAGCCCTTAGTTAGGTACATGGCAAACCAAAGAAAATTAATTGTTTACTGTTTGATGCCCACTCAACTCCCAGTTTTTACATGTTTTCAGTTTTTTTTAAACATTGCTGTTACTTAGATTAGTTACTCATTTGCTATACTCCATATATTTTGGGCCGGATTTTAAAAGGATTTATGCGCATAACCAGCCTTACGTGCGCCGGGCCTATTTTTAAAAGGCCCGGTGACGCGCGTAAAGCCTTGGGACGTGTGTAAGTCCCAGGGCTTTACAAAAAGGGCGGTCCTGGGGTGGGGCGCCTGTGCGCACATGTTATAAAATTGGGCACACGTGTGCGCGCACATGTACGCCACGCGCGCTTCTTATAAAATCTCCCCCTTTATTTTTTGTTAGTTTGCAATAAGCAGATTTCTGTGTTTCTAAAACATGCTTCTAACTGCATTTTATTCATATATACTCTGAAGTTTTGATGGCTAATCTGTCAATCCTTGTGATGGTGCAAGCCTAGCCAGTTTTAAATGGGATTTTGTCGTTTTGGGCAAGTACTTTCTTGATACTGATTAGATGGGGCAGCTTTGTTGATAGGAGACATCTGGGGCTTTAGCAGGCTGTAGTTATTTACAGGGCCAATGTATTTGGCGCCCTAGGTGAACCTTTGGTCATGAACTCTCATCCCCTAACTTACTTGCTGGTGGAAGCTCCAGCACAGCGCTCCCTCCTATTTTTGCATTTTTATTCTGCCTTTTGTGACACTTCAAAGCCGATCACATTAATGAACTGCAAGCATTTCCTTATCCCCAGAGGGTTTTAGTACCATAAGCAGGGGCTGGAGCACAGTACACTCTTTGTTGGTGTTGTCTTTGGCACTGAACTCCTGTGGGCCTCATGCTGGCACGATTTTGATGCCCCCAAAACTTTGGTGTTCTAGTCAGCCACCTAGTTTGCTTAATGGAAGCACCAGCCCTGTGTGTTTATCTTTTAATTTTAAAATTTTTAATATTGATGTTTCCTTCTGTGTGAACTTATGTTTGCGCCTTTTGTATGTTCCCCATGGTAAAGTTTTACAGACAGGAGTCATAATACTGTAGTAAGGGAGACAAAAAGAGTATAGTGGCGTTTTGGGGGTTTTGGCACGACTTTGGTTCCTCCGACTTGGATGATGGCAGGTAACTGTTCTTTATTTGCAGCCACTAGAATGAATACTTTTAACAGGTATCCAATTGCTTTTACTTAAGTTATAGCTTTTCTTTTCTATTCCGTATCACCACATGGCTTGCTTTTCAGTTCTGCCTTTGCTCCTGAACAGTAAAGGCTTCTGATGTTTGTCATTGTTTAAGCACCTGCTGATACTTGAGTTCTATACACCGCTGTATATTGCCTCTGGATTTTAGATTAGATTAATTTGGTTGGATTAAAGTAAATAAAATTGACTTATTTTTGTTCCTTTGTGTAAAGGTTTTTGTGCACACTCAGTTCAATATATTTTAACATTTTATTCACGATTTATTATGCATTTTTTTTTATCTTTTCAATTTTTTAATTTTGTAAAATTCATTTTATCACACATTAGTTTGGTTTTGGGGCTTTTTACTTCAAACTAGCATGCACGAAAACAAAATAAAATTTCACCCTACACAACCATTCCCTACAGGCCCATTCAGTAAACTCTGCGGGAGAGCCGGCGCTCCGAGGCGAGCGCCCACTCTCCCGACGCACGCCCAGGCACCTCTCCAGGGCGTGCAATTCTTTATTTAAATTAGGGCCCACGCTAATAAGGAGGCGGCGGCTGTCAGCGGGTCTGACAACCAACGCTTAATTTTACCGGCGTCGGTTGGAAATCCTTCTGTTGCTGTACTCCTCCATGATCACACTGGTAAGCTCTACCCAATGTTACTGCTCTACATGCAGATTACATAGTACCCCTATAGTACTTAAAAACTAAAGCAGCATTTCAGCCTCAAATTCAAATATTAAATGAAATTCAACAATTCAGCATGACCCATTTTCACTACCAAATTACTGTACAGAAAGCAACACCATGCACACAATTTAACCTAGCTCAGAGCTTCCCACAGTGTGGGTCAGGACCCTAAATGGGATCACAAAACCTTTTCAGCTGGGATCGTAACTGCCTCAAATAGCAGTACTCTTCAGGAACAGGCAGCATAGGGCCTGGGAGACAGCATTCACTCAGCTGCCATGCCCTCACATGAGTTTCTGTGATAACAGGGAGCCCCTGTCAGGAGGGATTGGGGCTGCTGTAGGGCCTGTGAGCTTGCACTGGCTCACAGGCCCCATGCAGACATTCATTACTAATGCTGCTGCTGCTGCTGCTTGCAGATCACAGTCTGGTTTGGGACCAGCCAAGGGAGGAAGGGGAAGCCCGAGTGTGCACAAGCTGGTGAAGATTGCCACCGCTCCTCTCTCCTAACCCACCACTGAATCCAGCCAAGAGAAAATTGTTGCCCCTGTCATTAGCCTGCCATCTCTTCCCAGTTTTCATCCACCTTTTGGCTCAGGGCCCAAAGGAAAATGCTGCTGACCATGTAAAAGCAAGCCTGTCCGAAGGGAAGGACAGATGCAGGAAGGGGTTGAGGGTTAGGTCAGCTAGAGGGATTAGCTGTGGAGGGTGTGAAAGGTGGAATGACAGAAAACTGACTAAGGGATGTAAAAGAAGCTGTGGGGGGTGAGAGGGGATCATCTGGGAGGCTGTGAAAAGGACTGTTGGGGAGGTGAGGGAATGGAGGATGGGGGTGACAGAAGATCCACAGGGATAATAAGAAGGGCTTGGGGTGAGAAAAAGAGAATGGGCTGGGAAGGTGAGAGTAGCTAGGGCATAAGAGGGGATCAGCTAGAAAATAGGTCAAGAGGAGCTGTGGAGTGGAGGATGTGAGAAAGGCTCAGAACGAGGAGATAAACTTGACTGTAGGGAGAAGGACCTGTCAATTTCTTTTCGTTGTCTGTTAATTTTTGTCGTCTGTTAATTTTCAGGTGATAAAATCGGAGAACAGTAACAAAAGTTTGGGAAGCCCTGATCTAGCTGTTAGAAATAATTAAACACAAAAACATCCACACAAATAGTAACTTACCACATTCACTAATCAAAAAAAGGCTAGCTAAAGGAACACAGGTACGGTTGGTGAAGTGGGAGCTGAACATAAAACTGGAGATTTCAGCAGAGCATTAAAACATGCATAACTCTGTCAACTTAATCTGCACAGAATTTTCAATTATTATGTAATCAAAGTTTTACCATGACTGAATTGCTTTTACAGGCTTTTATGTTCTTACGCTAGGGCCCCAGCATTGAACATAAGAAAATAGAAGCCAACAAGAGTAATGGATTTGGCTCACCTCCGCTAACACTCAAACTGTGAAAAAATGTTCCTCCCTCTTTTGTTCTGCATGTTATATTCACGTTGTATCATGCACCGTGCTCTAATAAATATCAGCAAATCAGCACCGCCATTCACTAAAGATTCAGAACAGTGGTATTGGCTATGGAAGAAGAGCTTTCAAAAACTGTAAACTAATTTTTCTACAGGTATGAAATACAAATTTGAATGAAACAAAGAAATTGTAATGATTTCAGCTTATTCCACCTGCCAAATGAATTATAAATCCAAATACTAAAAATAAAATTGAGCCTACATAGTTCTTTCTTTTCATATCAAATCTGGATTACAGAATAAGTAGATCATAAGAAAAACTAATATAGTTATACACTTATACTGTAGTCCAACTTTTCTAGTTTAAAACTGGAATATTTTGCTTTAAAAACAAAAGAAAATTTGCTTACCTGTAAACAAGGGGCTCCATAGATAGCAGCATGAATTAGCCACAGCACGAAGGTGACATCATCCAATGGAACCAAACGAACCTCTCTCTCTCTCTGAGCTCAGTATAAGCTTACTAAGCATGTGCGGTGTTTCTCCGTGCGCACACTGCCTCATGAACCCCTCCGTCAATTTCACAGATTAGCAAGCTTTAGCGAGCTAGTCGACTCTCCAGGGAGGAGGCTAAGTAGTAAGCATGGCTAGTTCATCCTGCTCACTATGAAGAAACTGGTTTACAGGTAAGCAACTTGCTTTCTCCATCGACAAGCAGGGATGAATTAGCCATGACACGTAAGGAGTCCCAAGCTGAGGGTTGTACAGCCGAGCACGTACTGAACCACCACCCAACCCCACCAATAGAAGGGGGGGGGAGGGTAAAGGGGTTGCACAAAACTACTTGTCCAAAACAATCATCCCTCAACATGCCTTCCAGAAAATAGTGAGATGTGAAGGCGCGTACAGACGATCAAATCAAAGCTTCACAGAGGTTTTCCATTGAAGCGGCCCTTAGGTGTCCCACGGAAGTCACCATGGCTCTCAATTGATGAGCACTGATAGAGTCTGTGATTTGTACACTAGCTACCGCACACAAGTGCACAAGACAGTTCACTAGCCAATTAGACAAAATTATTTTGGAAACTGCCACTCCTAATCTATTTGGATCAAAAGAAACAAACAACTGATAAACGTTTCGATGAGGCAGAGCCCTTTTTGAATAGTAAGCCAGGGCCCTCTTACAGTCAAAAGGATGAAGAGCCTTTTCGCCTTTATGAGCATGAGGCCTTAGGAAAAAAAACCACACAGAATAATGGCTTGATTTTTGTGAAAATCTGATATCACTTTAGCTATAATAGCCAACACCATAGGTATAGTAAACAATCTTCACTGATATCTCAAGCCTCTGTGCTGCAGGTGCTCCACGCCACAGCCAGGAACAGAGCACAGGAAGCATGGGAATCCAGGAAGAAGAGGTTGATCCACGAAAGACTGTACAGTGATGAGGAAGGACCTCCAGCCATAGTGCCATGCTGCTTCAGCTCAAAAAAGCTCTGCCTCAAGGATAAGAATTACTTAGGCACCAATGTCCATGCCTCTGCTGGTGCCGAGCGCATCTGCGCTTTTCATGATCCTGTACCTGCTGCAGATCCGGGGCTTGCCGCTACAGAAGGGGAAGATTTTACCACGGAGTGGTGATGGGAGGAGCCCTTTCTCCATACAGTGACAGCTCAAGGAGGCTCCATACCAAGAGGATAACCAACTCCTATGACTGGACTCATGGGTGCATTCCTTGAGCACTCTGAATATTCTCCATCTTCCACAATTTTAACTGCTTACTACGTCATGGTTTGAACCCAAGCATTTGTAACAAGCCCCATGGGCATCGGTGATCAACATCCAGCACCACAGGACACAAGGTTTGAAGCTGCTGATGACCAGCTTTTTCTTGAGCCTCTCTCTGGATATCTTGGAAGAAGCATACAGACCTTTTATTTATTTTATTTTATTTTTTTTATAGCACTTAAAAGTGCTGATGAGGGGCTGATGAGGTGGCAAGAAAAGAACCTGCAATGAAGCAGAACAGAAAAATATATCGAAAAATGTTTGAGAATGAGGGTCACACAAAAATCAGATGGAGGAATTACGAACAAGCACCCACATAGGAATCACTGCGCTTGGGCAGTAAGCTTTTTCAGAGCTTTGAGAGATAGGTTAATTAATTTGGCACCATCAGATGACCTCACCCACATCATGGCTAATTCAGCCCTGCTTGTCGACAGAGAACCCTGTTGACAGAAATCTTGAAATGAGGAGGATATTGCTGAATCCAAGGAAATGACTTTAGCCAGCAAAAGGAAAAATCTATGAAAGGTTTCGATCAGAAAGAAATACCTCAAATTCCTATCGGCTATTTAGACCAGGGACCAACCGTGCATTTGAGCTCTTCAGGAAGGATTATCAAATAGTTCGTCCCAACGGCCTAGTGGTGGCCTTGCACTTTGTCATGAAGCAGACTTGGGTTAGTTTCCCAGCAGTGATTGTGGATGCTACCAAAGTACTGTTCATAGGCCCAAGGTGTGGGGGAGGGGGGAATGTCAGACGCCACACGACAAAAATATCTGTGGGTGCAAGTTTAGGATTCACATACATGAGGAGTCAAGAGACAACTCTGACAAAAAGTAGACCATAGGTGCCCCAAGTTGGGGGTAACCTGTTCACATAAAAATTAACTTATTCAAACTTCAGAATGGGCCACTGGATTTAAACCAGGAAAAGGAATTAGAATTATGGATATTGAAATCTGAAGTGAAACTTCAGAAGTGCTGGACTAAGAAACTGAGCTCATTAAAAATACTCAATAGGAAAAAAAAAAAAACCATGAACAAAGATTAAGAACAAGCTTAATGGTACAAAAGTAGTAGAAGATTATACAATAGTACATAGCAGAGTAAATCAAAATGTTAGAACATGCGGTGGAGCAGTCGTCTTAATAGACCAAAAATTGGGAAATAGAATCTAAAGTTATGCTTTTATAAAGCACAAAACTGTCATCATAAGAATGGAAATCACTAGAGGCCACTTGACAGTAATTGGAGCACATGCCCCTTAGGAAGGAAAAGATGAGGGAAAACATTTTATGGGGCATTACAGGAACAAATGCATACAATAAAAGTGACTACTTAATTATAGCTGGAGATCTTAATGCCAGGATTGGAAATCTACCTATCCCCCCTGAAATAAGAACATTTGGCAAAGAGCAAAGGAACAGAAATGATTATGGACAAAGGAATTTGCAATATTTAGCAGCCTTAAAACAAATAGTTTTCTAAAATAAAGAATATACATAATGTAACTTGAAGTACAAGAAGGTTGAGATCACTCATTACCTATATCGTCGTCAATAAGAAACCATCCCCCTAAATCAGAAATATAAGTCTACAGAGGCAGTAACATCTATTCTGACCTCAATCATAGTCTGACAAGATGGGGAAAAAAAACAAAACGAAGTTAAAACCCAAAAATGGAAAAGAGGTTTATAAAGAATATTTGTTGCAAGAATAGAGCATTAAAATACTGTTTGAAAAAAAGACTAAAACGGTAGAACAGATCATCTTTAGTGATAATATAGATACTGAATGGGAAAATATATAAGGATATAATAAGAAAGAGAGCTAATAAAGTGTTAGGGAAGAAAAATAAAATGTGTAAGGAAGGAAGCTTTGAAAAGCTGGGACGATGAATTACAAATAATTATAAAATAAAAGCAAACATAGTAATCATGTAGGAAAGCAGACAGATGAAGCTAAAGAGATTTCTAAAATGAAAAAGAACATTGCGGAGAATTTAGTAAGAAAGGCCCATCACGAATCCTGGGAGAGCTTTATAAGCAATGATGAAGATGATATATACACAGCAGACAGCCCATGGCGAATAAACTTATGAAACATCTAGTTCTTAAAGATCAGGCACAGATAAATGTAAATACAACAGGCTCAATGGATAAAACACTATAAATATTAATGCTATAATCCACAATACAGGACAAATGTGCCAAATGGAAAAATATGTGATGCAGACTTGGATTTAATCGACAATAGACGAATTAGAAGCAACATTACTAAAAAAAAAAAAAAAAAAAGTGCAAATAGTAAAGTCAATGGGCTAGACAGCATAAATTCAAGATGCTGGAAACACAGAAAAATTTACCTCAAAGATTATTGAATTTGCTAAATGTTTGTTGGAAGTGATACAAACTACCAGTGGAAGGGAGGCTGGCAAGTGTAATCTGCTGTGAAAACCATAAAGGCATTAGTTTACTAAGTACAGAGTACAAAATATACAGTTTACCGATGTGAAATAAAAGAATAAATCAGTTTCAGATGAGACACTCGTGCATAGATATTTTTCCAATCAATAGAAAAAAAAAAGACAATTTAACTGGAAACACCATTTGCCTTTATAGATTTCAAAAAACTTTTGACTGCAATAAACTGTGGAAACTTTTGGGAGAAGAGAAAATACCCTCATCATCTAAGGGGCAGATTTTAAAAGCCTACGCTTGTAAATCCAGGTGGATTTACAAGCACAGTGGGGGTTACGCGCACTGGGCCTATTTTATAAAGGCCCGGCGGCGCGCTTAAGTCCCGGGGCTTGAAAAGATGGGCAGGGAATGGGCCATAGGCCTCTCTTCAGCCGCTGGGCCTGGGGATTGTGCGCCAGCACTTGGCTGGCAGGCATAACTTCTGGGATAAAAGGTACGGGGGGATTTTTTGGGCTGGGGGCGCTGAAGGAAAGTTCCCTCCAAGGCCCTCCCATTTCAGAGCGGCCTCGGAGGGAACGGGGAAAGCCATCGGGGCTCCCCTCCAGCTCGGCATGAGCAAGGTGCACTAGCGTGCATCCCCTTGCGTGCGCCGACCCCCGATTTTATAACATGCGCGGAAAAGGTAAGATACAATTTTGGTGGGGGTGGGAAGGTCAGGTTAGGGGGAAGGAAATGGAGGAAGGCAGTGCAGCTCGGCGCGCGCAAGGTGCACAATTGTGCACCCCCTTGCGCGCGCCGAACCCTGATTTTATAACTTGCGCGTGCCTGCGCACCCAAGTTATAAAATCAGGTGTACATGTGCACGCGCTGGGTAGCGCGTGCACATGTACGCCCACACACCCCTTTTTAAAATGTACCCCATTATCTGTTAGAATATGGGGAAAAAAACCTCACACAAACTGAAATATCTCTAGGAGCAAGGAACAAGGATATTGCTTATATCTAACACTGTTGAGTATCTTTATTGATGATCTTGTTAGAGAATGAAAGAGTGTAGCTGAACCCAGAACTCCATTAAATTGCAATGTATTTATAACTACAATACATTTTGCTGATGAGCAAGTTATAGTACATTAAACAGAAAGAGGAACTTCAGAAATGAATTCAAATACAGTACATCAACTCAGTATAAACTCTACCCTCAAAATATCAATAAAGAAAATCACAATACAGTTTAAAAGAAAATGGTCCATTGGAATTGAGATGCCCATTCCCAAGTATGTTAATGAACAAGTTTTGCATTTTAATTACCTTGGTTGTGACATTGATTATAATGATAACACAAATAAATTATATCGACTTTACAATATGTGGTTCCATTTATAGAATATTAGAAGAGAAAACCAGAAAAGAAGTACAACTTACATTTTATAAAGTTATGGCGGCAATAACACTTTTCATGGATATGTTATAAATCAGGACTCTTGGTATCCCATGATTTTGTGGCCACAGTAAGGGCTGCAAAATTCGACCCTTGCTGCTAATGTCAGTCCGGGTAGAATCCCTGAGGAATCATGGAAACCAGGAGAGAGCGGCAGTTGGCTGTGTGTGTGGTGCATCCCTCCCCAGTCATTCCCTCCTCCCCTCAAGCATTGATCTGGTAGCAGGAGGAAGAGGAGGAGGAGAAAGTGGTACTTCAGGCACTGTCTACTTCCTTTCATTAACTGGGCCAGACAGGTACTTTGCTTGGGCAACAGAAAAAAAAAGCAAATATTACCTGAAGTGCCTCCTGCTAGCTGGGGGAGAGGATCAGTCTGGGAAGAGGAAGCATGGGAGAGGAGAGGATTGGTCTTGAAAGGAGAGGGGGGAAAAAAGGGAAAGGGAACAGGGACAAAAGAAAGAGAATGGGGAGGAGCGACAGAATGGGGAGAAAGAAGATGGTTAGAGACAGAGGTGTTGCTAGGCTCCTATAAGATTCAAGGCATAGGCCCATAAGCCCTCTTTCTCTGCACCCCATCACCCCCAAGATTTTGATGATTAACTCAATCGTGATCAGCAGCTTCCCCAACCACCAAGATCAATCCCATAGAAACACATAATTGAACATCATACAAATGATATCTAGTCTACATTCAAAAGGGGGAAAAAAAAATCACTGAGTTTAAGCATGTACATACTTGTACTTAGAATAACAAAAAATCTTAAATATGACCATCATTTCTCTAGCCATAAACTGTACTTTTATTACATGTCTTAAGTCTAAATCATGGCAAGCCATTATAATCATAGGTCATAGCACTTGGAAATATTTTTCTGAGCTCAATTTTTTTTTTATATTATATGCAAATAAAAGCCACTTCTCTGAAGGAGTAATTGGAATCAAGAAGGAGTAGAGACAAGGACGGTATCTGAATTCAAGAAATGATGGGACAAGCACAGGGGATATCTGAGGGAGGGGTAGGGATTGCAGAGCTAAGCAGTTGATATGGATGGGCCATATGGTCTTTTTCTGCCATCACACTCAGAAGTTACTTTTCCCAATTTAATACCCCACCTCCTCCTACAAAAGATGGCTACCATAATAAAATCAAACCAATAGAGTTTGTAAATCTCAATTGCAAGTCTCTTAATCCACAGTGATTACATGTTTGCTGAGACACCATGATCTACGTGCGAGAACGCACCTCCGGGGTTCGACATGTTATACTGGTTTATCAAGTTGATCTCCAAGTGACATCAGATTAGTCACTCATTAGGTAACAGTCTTATTGTTGCTTTGCGAGCTTTAATGCAGAATGTAAGCTTTGGAATTATTTGCACAGCCATTCATTTCCCCTTAAGTGTGTGTTATTAAGTGGCTAGCATTACAGAATGCACAGGAATCCTGTTTGGATGATGCAAACCAATACTTCACTACCTTTAATCTGTATTACCATATACTGTAAAAATTAAATGAAATTAAATTTAAAAAACCTGACTGGCAGATAGTCAGAAAGCACCATTTATCATACCATTTACAGAAAATATTAGCCTATATTGATGGCATTTTGTTCTCAGTTTACTAAATTTTAGCCAGCATGTACACTTTGTTTTCTCCACATCTGCCTCTGCAGTTACATTTGTTTAGGGAAGGAGGCAAGCATAACTCAAAGGAACGTACTCTCTTTTGATAACTCCCTTCTTCCACATAAGATTAACCACCAAAGACTTCCTCCTGAATTTTGTTTAGCAAGACTTTTTGAACCCTTACACATCATAACTATTCATTTATTGTAAGTGCATGAAGTTAGTAGTGAGTTAAGAATGATAATTCTGAATTGCTTCTGTTTATGGGTGTTGTTTTATATTGTATTTTATATCAATTGCATTGAGGAAAAGTTGCTTGTTTGTTTTTTAACGTCTTCCAGTCCCTCAGAGAAGGGGGGATTGGTATAAGTTAGGGGAGGGTACTATTTATGGGTTATACTGTTAATTCTGATCATTTTATTGTAGTTTATGCTTGATTGTATATTGTATTTTGCTGTGTTGCAAGTTGCTTTACGTCCTACTCTGGAAAGCGGTGGGAAAAGTATAAATAGAAACTGAACAGACTGGGACCGAGAGCCGTATCTATACCCACGTGAACACTGGCACATTCTTATCTTTCCAAACAGTCTTAACATATGGCGAGAAATAAACCAGATCTCTTAGCTTTAACCAGCAAATGCACAATATTCTAATGCCTAGGATTAGAGTTCGCAATCAGCTTTTGCCTTTAGCCCTACAATTTTATTTCTCTTTGTGTAGGCTGCTTCAACTCCTTTTCCTATTGTTTACTATGCAGAATTTGTTCTGACTTTTAAAGCATCATAATTATATATATTTTTTTGTTGCTATTATTAAATCACTACAGATTTTAAAGCCGGAAGCGTGCCATTTTAGAAAAAAACTCTTCTTTTTAATTTCCTGTACTCCCAGCGAGGCTTTTGTACTACAAAACAAAACAAAACAAAAAAAAAAAAAGAGAGAAAACCATTTTTACCAACTTCATTTCTCAAGATATCAAAGCAACAGTGCCAGCAAGATCATTCACAATATCCGCATCACTGTTGCTGATCTCTATTACCTCTCTGTTGGGTTTTCATTCTCTCTCTTTTATTGTCCTGGTCTATTTTATTTATTATGCCTTTAGAGATTCTGGGGAGCACAATACTTGGGAATGAAAAATTTAAGATATATATATATATATAGAAAACTGACTGGATGGGCAGAAATACCTCTCTCTCCCCTCTCCACCGTCTCCTCTTTCCAATCCCAACTACCTCTATCCCCCAGTATCTTCATCATTCTTCCCTCTGCTTCAGTCTCTCATTGCCTCTAGTCTGGTGTTGCGCCCGGTCGCAGACGGCTGCGACCTCTCATGCTCACCTCTTTTTTCGCTGCACCATCAAATCTAGGACGAGTGGCGGCCTCCGCAAGTCACCGCAGACCTCCCTGGCATTCCCGGGACGGTGTGGGCGCTGCCGACCGCCATCTTGCTTCTGGAGTCACATAGGCGCGTGCATGGGTCAGCTATGTACGCGTCATGGCGGGAACCTCAGGGGCGTCCCCTCCGGATGACGTAGTCTTGCTATCTGTACTTAAGCAGACCGGCCCTATGCACTGACGAGTTAGCAAGGAGTTTTCTCGTTGCTGAATCCACTACTCTTGGACTATCTGTTCCAGTTCCTGGCTTGCTGTGTGAACGCACCGAGTACCCGCTTCTCTGGGGCTCTTCCGCGTTCCTAGGCTATCCGCTCCTCGGAGGGCCTTCCTGCCTTTGAACGTCTGTTTGTTCTACTTCTCAGGACTTCCCTTGGAACCACGCCTCGCGAGTACTTTCTTGTACTTCAACTCTACCAAGCCTTGCTGGGATTCCCTGCAGTGTACCCCATGCCTCGGGCCACTACTGCACTTTCCTCAGCAGGATTCGTCTCACCACACCCTGCACTGCAGATTGCTGCCTCAACTTCTTCAGGAACCTTCTGAGCTTCTGTACCTCTGACTACCTCAGCATCACCATCATTGTACAGTCATCCTCGGCATACCCCGCACTGTGGGCCACTACCGGATCTGCACACCTGAGGTAATCACTTCATCACTGAGTAGGCCGTCTGGCGTACCCCACTCTGCAGGCCACTACCGGATAATTACATCTGAGGTATCACCCTGAGCATACTCCTTGCTCAAGAACTATATCTCTACTTCAGTCCCCGCTCCACGGGTACTGCTCAAGAACTGTTCTTTCCCTTCAGTTCCCCACTTCACGGGTTCTGCTCTCTCTCATCTATAATAAAGTCTCTCTTACAGTTGTGTCCTAAGCCTCTGAGACCGCGCCTACCAACAGTGAGGACCACAGGGCTCCTTCCTGTGGGCGGAGTCATCTCTCACCTCGGCCCAGGGTTCACATCCATACCAAAACACAACATCTGGATTCTCCTGCTCCCCCAGCCTCTCACCTCTCCTGTCCTCCGCTTCCTTCCTTGCCCTCCTGTTTCATCTTCCCCCCCATACCAGAGTCTCTTGATCCTTCACTCCCCCCGTCTATTACTCATTTAGTTTCTCTCATGCCCTGACACCACTCTGGCACATAATCGCTGGCACTGCTTGTGTGTCCCTTCACTTGTGTCCTGTGGTCCTGTTTACTGTGACCTGCACAGGAGAGAAAAAGCGGCAACGGGGGTGGGGGGGGGGGGAAGAAAGGCAAAAGTGGTCCAGTCCACAGCACCACAGACTGAGACGCACCCTCGACAGCCCAGAGCACCGTGGCAGAAAAGGAGCGGCGGCAGCATGGTGGGCCACGACAGATGGGAAGCAAGAATAGGGTCCGACAGCAATGCGGTAGAAGAGGTGAATCAGGAAGGACAGGGAGGAGGTACCAGAGCTCCATGGCAGGAGAGAGACAGCAGCGGGTAGGAGGCAGGCTCTTTAAATTCCGCAGCAAGGGAAATTTTGCAGCCGTGGAATCATGGGAAACGAGGAGCTTTCTTTATAAAAATGATGGTGATCAGTTTCCCTCCGTTTTCACCAGAAACAGAGAGGTTCTGGAAGCCAAATTTAGGATTTTAGGTAGAAAGCTGAAATCCAGAACCTCCAGGGTGGCATTCTCTGAAATGTTTCCTGTTCCACGCGCAGGTCCCCAGAGGCAGGCAGAGCTCCAGAGTCTCAATGCGTGGATGAGACGATGGTGCAAGGAAGAGGGATTCAGCTTTGTAAGGAACTGGGGGAACTTTTGGGGAAAGGGGAGACTTTTCCGAAAGGACGGGCTCCACCTTAACCAGAGTGGAACCAAGCTGCTGGCACTAACTTTCAAAAAGGAGATAGAGCAGCTTTTAAACTAGAACAAGGGGGAAAGCCGACAGTCACTCAGCTGTGCATGGTTCGGAGAAATGTATCCTTGAAGGATACTAATGAAACAGGAGAGTTAGGGCATCCCAACAGAGAGGTTCCATCAAAAGCAAACATAGTTCATATGCCTATATGTAAAAAATCACCAAAGCTAATGATTTCCGAATTATCCCAAATAACTGAAAAGCAGGTTGTTAAAACAAGCAAAAACCACACTTTGAAATGTCTGTATGCCAATGCCAGAAGTCTAAGAAGTAAGATGGGAGAGTTAGAGTGTATAGCAGCAAATGATGAGATTGACATAATTGGCATCACAGAGACTTGGTGGAAGGAGGATAACCAAAGGGACAGTGCTATAACAGGGTACAAATTATATC
Organism: Rhinatrema bivittatum; assembly: GCF_901001135.1. NCBI lineage: Eukaryota > Metazoa > Chordata > Amphibia > Gymnophiona > Rhinatrematidae > Rhinatrema > Rhinatrema bivittatum. Next base: position 250,723,300 of record NC_042616.1, on the reverse strand, counting down.
GCAATGATAGGGAGGATCAACTTGGTGGGGGTGTGGCACTTTATGTCCGGGAGGGTATAGAGTCCAACAGGATAAAGATCATACAAGAGAATAAATGCTCAGTAGAATCTATATGGGTAGAAATCCCATGTGTGTTGGGTAAGAGTATAGTGATAGGAGTATACTACCATCCACCTGGACAAAATGGTCAGACAGATGATGAAATGCTAAGAGAAATCAGGGAAGCAAACCAATTTGGCAGTGCAATAATAATGGGAGATTTCAATTACCCCAATATTGACTGGGTAAATGTAACATCAGGACTTGCTAGAGACATAAAGTTCCTGGATGTAATAAATGACGGTTTCATGGAGCAATTGGTTCAGGAACCTACAAGAGAGGGAGCTATTTTAGATTTAATTCTTAGAGGAACGCAAGATTTGGTGAAAGAAGTAACGGTGGTGGGGCCACTTGGCAACAGTGATCATAACATGATCAAATTTAAACTAATAACTGGAAGGGGGACAATAAGTAAATCTACAGCTCTAACACTAAATTTTAAAAAGGGAAACTTGGATAAAATGAGGAAAATAGTTAGAAAAAAAACTGAAAGGTGCAGCTGCAAAGGTTAAAAGTGTTCAACAGGCTTGGACATTGTTTAAAAATACAATCCTAGAGGCGCAGTCCATATGTATTCCGCGCATTAAGAAAGGTGGAAGGAAGGCAAAATGATTACCGTCATGGTTAAAAGGTGAGGTGAAAGAGGCTATTTTAGCCAAAAAAACATCCTTCAAAAATTGGAAGAAGGATCCATCTGAAGAAAATAGGATAAAACATAAGCATTGTCAAGCTAAGTGCAAAACATTGATAAGACAGGCGAAGAGAGAATTTGAAATGAAGTTGGCCATAGAGGCAAAAACTCATAATAAAAACATTTTTAAATATATCCAAAGCAAGAAACCTGTGAGGGAGTCTGTTGGACCATTAGATGACAGAGGGGTTAAAGGGGCTCTTAGGGAAGATAAGGCCATTGCAGAGGGACTAAATGAATTCTTTGCCTCTGTGTTTACTAATGAGGATGTTGGGGAGATACCAGTTCCGGAGATGGTTTCAGGGGTGATGACTCACACGAACTGAACGAGATCACTGTAAACCTGGAAGATGTAGTAGGCCAGATTGACAAACTAAAGAGTAGCAAATCACCTGGACCGGATGGTATGCATCCTAGGGTTCTGAAAGAACTCAAAAATGAAATTTCTGATCTATTAGTTAAAATTTGTAACCTATCATTAAAATCATCCATTGTATCTGAAGACTGGAGGGTGGCCAATGTAACCCCAATATTTAAAAAAGGCTCCAGGGGCGATCCAGGTAATTATAGACCAGTGAGCCTGACTTCAGTGCCTGGAAAATAGTGGAAACTATTCTCAAGATCAAAATTGTACAGCATATAGAAAGACATGATTTAATGGGACACAGTCAACATGGATTTACCCAAGGGAAGTCTTGCCTAACAAATCTGCTTCATTTTTTTGAAGGGGTTAATAAACATGTGGATAAAGGTGAACCGGTAGATGTAGTATATTTGGATTTTCAGAAGGCGTTTGACAAAGTCCCTCATGAGAGGCTTCTACGAAAACTAAAAAGTCATGGGATAGGAGGCGATGTCCTTTCGTGGATTACAAACTGGCTAAAAGACAGGAAACAGAGAGTAGGATTAAATGGTCAATATTCTCAGTGGAAAAGGGTAAACAGTGGAGTACCTCAGGGATCTGTATTGGGACCGGTGCTTTTCAATATATATATAAATGATCTGGAAAGGAATACGAGTGAGGTTATCAAATTTGCGGATGATACAAAATTATTCAGAGTAGTTAAATCACAGGCAGACTATGATACATTACAGGAGGACCTTGCAAGACTGGAAGATTGGGCATCCAAATGGCAGATGAAATTTAATGTGGACAAGTGCAAGGTGTTGCACACAGGGAAAAATAACCCTTGCTGTAGTTACACGATGTTAGGTTCCATATTAGGAGCTACCACCCAGGAAAAAGATCTAGGCATCATAGTGGATAATACTTTAAAATCGTCGTCTCACTGTGCTGCAGCAGTCAAAAAAGCAAATAGAATGTTAGGAATTATTAGGAAGGGAATGGTTAATAGAACAGAAAATGTTATAATGCCTCTGTATCGCTCCATGGTGAAACCGCACCTTGAATACTGTGTACAATTCTGGTCGCCGCATCTCAAAAAAGATATAGTTGCGATGGAGAAGGTACAGAGAATGGCAACCAAAATGATAAGGGGGATGGAACAGCTCCCCTATGAGGAAAGGCTGAAGAGGTTAGGGCTGTTCAGCTTGGAGAAGAGACGGCTGAGGGGGGATATGATAGAGGTCTTTAAGATCATGAGAGGTCTTGAACGAGTAGATGTGACTCTGTTATTTACACTTTCGAATAATAGAAGGACTAGGGGGCATTCCATGAAGTTAGCAAGTAACACATTTAAGACTAATTGGAGAAAATTCTTTTTCACTCAACGCACAATAAAGCTCTGGAATTTGTTGCCAGAGAAGGTAGTTAGTGCAGTTAGTGTAGCTGGGTTCAAAAAAGGTTTGGATAAGTTCTTGGAGCAGAAGTCCATTAATGGCTATTAATGAATTATACTTAGGGAATAGCCCCTGCTATTAATTGCATCAGTAGCATGGTTCTTCTTAGTGTTTGGGTAATTGCCAGGTTCTTGTGGCCTGGTTTTTGGCCTCTGTTGGAAACAGGATGCTGGGCTTGATGGATCCTTGGTCTGTCCCAGCATGGCAATTTCTTATGTTCTTATGTTCTTAAATAGTGATGCGCTTAAATTGCAACAGGAGAACTTTAGATTCGATTAGTGCTTCTCAAACCACTCTTCAGGATGCATATTCATTGCGGAGAGCCTGAAAACCAGACCTAGCTGGGTGTGCCCTAAGGAATGGGTTGAAAAGCACAGTTAGCTTACCCGTAAGCCAAATAATTATCTTAACAGATCTTTCACAAACTGGAAAAGAGCTGCTGGGCATATCCAGCATGAGGGAAATAAGGCAGCTCTTGGATATTTATATAGGAAGGAAAAGCTTCAGCAGCCATGGTAATGGGTGTGAGTTTCATGCGATACCTACCAGCATAACACCAACAGCTGAAGCACAGACTCAGGAAAGGAAATTTTTAAATGGTGGTAATTCATGTCAAAGGGTCATAGAATGAAAAGGCAGAGAAGCACCATCCTCCTGTGTCAGGGCAGGACACATTAATCTGCTCCTAAAAATCCCCGGTCCCTCCTAAAGTCTAACCCAGAGGTTCTCAACCTTTTTTCTGTGGGGGGACACCTGGCAGAAAATGCTTACAGGCGTGTCGCACTGAACACTTGACCATCACAGGGCTAAATGTAAGCATATACTCTGCATCCACAGGACCCCACCCCAAACAATGGATGCACATAGGACTAGGATATTTCAAATGCAATCTGCTATATAAAAGAGATATTCTGATTCTGGTGCTATCTCAGTAACAGAAACACAAACTCCCCTACTAACAGGCGCATTGTAAAATACAGAACCTGAGAAAAAAACCACTCAGCACGTGTGTAGCAAACCTTCCATACCACTGCAACACTAATTCTAAGAACTCAAACAGCAATAGCACTGCCTATGAAAAGGCAGCAGTGCAGCACCAGCACATGTCCTACAGAGAATGAGAAAACACAAGGAAGAAGATTGATACAAATCCCTACTACTAATAAGATACCTCACCTCAGTCACGCATACAGATCCAACTTTCACCAAATACAGAATAAAAGACCAGAAATTACAAACTTGGAGACAAAACTGGAATGGAAACCTCAAAATGTCACTCTGCATGCAGTGCAAAACTGGAGAACCAGAAACAGAAACACATATCCTCCTACACTAAGCAAAGTGCAAAGATAGAAGAAATGCACATTCCCCAAACTGACATCATATGGCTCTTGTACCCCTTGTAATTCCCCTTCCATGCCTCCATCATCCTTCACTTTTCCCCCCAATTACTTCCTTTCAATCATCGGCTCACATTCACATCCCTGCCCAGCATTCCCGTCCCTCCACATCCTCTTCCCTGTGCTCGCTTTCTCCCCTGCTTGACTCTCCCTACCCCTCCCTGCCCAGCTACCCTGACCCCCCTGTTTCCCACCTCTTCCTGCTCAGCAGCCCCCACACTCCCTCTCCATTCCACCTTCATCTTCTCAGCATCCCCAACCTCCTTTCCCCCACCCTCCACAGGATGAAGAGATCAGCAGCAGCATCGCTCCCTGTCTCAGCAGGGGAAGATAAAGTTTATGTCCCATTGGGACCCAGAACAGCAGGAGCTGGCAATGTCTCACTCTGATCTGAGTGAAGGAGGAAGCAGCCTCCCACTGGGCCAGAAAGAAGTAAGAGGAGCCTCCCATCAGACCCAGTGTAAGAGAAGTCAACCAACTCCAGCCCAGGGCTGATAAGGAGGCAGCTGGCCCTGCAACACACCTCCCAGGACCTCGCGACACACCTGTTGAGAACCACTGGTCTAACCTAATGGATTATCTGTCTCTCCACTGTTGTGTGCACCCACCTTTAATTCACACTCCCTGCTGTATTTTGGGTTTTCTTCAGCAGACTTAAGCAGCATTTCATCTGTCTCAATTTCCCTTTTCAAAATAAATCCAAGATGGTTACATTTCCCTCTGCACATCTCTGCTGGTTCACGAAGGAGGGAGATTTTGTGATTTTCAATCATTATAACCGAGTAAATTTGATATCTAAATGCCGGCATTGTATTCAAGGCTTACTTGTGGGCAGAGGAGTTAGCTTTCAGGAAGAGGCTCAAGTTTTAAGCAAAGCAGAATACTAACCTCAGGTCATCAGACAACTCCATGTGATGCCATACCTCTCCTGTGTTAATCTGTGAAATATTTTCTAATGTGGGGGGGGGGGGGGGTGGATGGGGGAAAAAGGCCTACAGTATAGTAACTCTGCTCCCCATCAACAGGAAAAAAAAAAAACTCCAGCAGTAGTGGCACATTCAGAAAATAGTGTACTCAACGGAATGCAGAGCCAAGGCATGAAAATAAATCTGCCGTTACTCTATATACTGCAAAGGCTTTTACTCTGACAGTATTAAAAGAAGACTCTTTTACTATCATACATTACAACTAATATGTTTTCAACAAAGCAGTTTTAAACTGTGATTCAACATGGGGAGAACAGATTACTCCACGTCAGAGACAAGCTGATCAAATCATGGGGTTTGGGTTTTTTTTGCCTTTCTGTGATTATGACATTGTAAATTTTGCTTTTCTTGGATAAAGTAGTGTGGTTGCCATGTTAGTCCACTCTAATGTATGGAAATTAAAGTCAGCAAACACACATAGATAAAGGTGACACCTTTTTATTGGATTACTGAAAGAAGTACAACTCCTGAAAGCTAGTCAACAAGAGTATAAAGTTAGGCCAATAAAAAGATATTGCCTTGTACAGTATATGTTTTTATTTGTTCACCTTTATTTCTTTGCTTTTCTTGGAGACACTAGAGCTTTATGTCCATAAATGCCATGGGCGCAACCAGGATTGGTTCAGCTTAACCCTGCTGTCCTGCCAACTGGTAACCCTACCCAATGCCCGCTGTGAAGGACATTGACGCAACTTCCTTTTTCACAGTACTTTCTCACACTCTATCCCCCTCCCGACCATATGACATCCATGGATCCAAACTGAGCGTTCTGGCTCCAGCGAAAATCATACTGGGCTAGAGCAGATGCCCTCTGGTGAAAAGACAGGCTAGCTTTTGCCTCACTAACAGCTTCAAGTGGCATCTTTCTGCTGGCTGCATGCAAGACATGGAGTCCTCTTCTACTGCACAGGTACAGCGGCACTAGAAGGGAGACGGGACAACCTGGAAAGTAGACAGCTATAGCGCAAAGCTAAACCAACCGGGAAGGAGGGAAAGTGGCAAGACATCAAGAATATTAATTAAATTAAGGCAAGGAAATAAATGTACATTTTAAGTACACTTTTCTGTCTTTGGCGTTCCTTTGTTCCCCCAAACATCAACAGAGCAATTTAAGCAGGAAAAACTGGCATAAACATTTGGAGACTAAGCCCATGTGTTGCTTCAGCAGCTTCCTCTCTTTTTGGCAACAGCATGAGGCAAAAAGCATATCCAGCAGACAAAGCACTGGGGACCAACACTAGGACAGTTAGAAAAATGAGCTTCATTTGCAAAGCAAACCTTTCTACACAGGCAAGACATATTAATCTAATATAGGCTCAATACAAAGAGAATCAATCATTAACCAATGAAATTAATGAGGTCCATATTCAGTAAGGTCGTACTGAGTTTGGCATTCAGTGCCGAGAATTAAAAAAATCCTACCAGTCTAACTGTCCCAGACTTTACTGGTTAACTTTTTATCTGTCTAAAAAGATAGCCAGATAAATCCAGGGCAGGGCCGGTTATCTGGCTAACCAGATAAACATTGATTTTCAGCACTGTCTGGCTAACATAGCTGGATAAATTTAGGACAGCTAAAGAGCAGTCAATAAACATTATCCAAACACAAACTTATCCTATTAACTTTAAAATAGCTGGATATATTCAGGAGCAGGCCTGCATCGCTGACTATCCTGGCCGGGTTAGCCAGATAAGTGCACCTGGCTTGCCTTCTTAGCCTGCCAGCAGCTGAATATGGACCCCGACATGCCTATTATATCTGAATGAATAACTGCTCCCTTTACCACCCACGTCTCCATTTGAAACTAACAATCAGGGTTTCAAAAATCCACGCAAGTGGACTTTCTCAGCTGGTGAGCAAGGAGTAGGCAGTGGTTTCTTCACCCAGATCATGGGTATCTGAATTCAAGAAAGCATGGGATATATACAGGGGATCTCTAAAGAAGTAATGAGAATTATAATGCTAAATTAATTGGATGCATGGGCAGACTGGATGGGCCATATGGTCTTTTTCTGCCATCTTGTTTCTTATGGCCCAGAAGCAGGAAGTAGCAGTGTCAGACCACAGCAGCTTTGTCCCTATCAGGGCCCCAGTGGTTGTAGTGGCAGGGGAGTGGGGTGTGGAGGTGTTTTTGGCCTCCATTCAGGTCTGGGATGAGATCAAGACAGTTAGGAAGAGGAGGAGGAAAGGCATGAAGGTTGTGGGGTTACTAGAGAGGGGCACACGCGGGTAGGGCTGTGGTGGGTGAGATGAGATGTAGTTTGCTGGGTGGGGCTGTAGAGGGGATATGATGTGCAGGAGGAGAATGCGAGTGCTGCCCCAGGGTGGGGCAGAAGGATCTGTACCTACCAGGGAGGAAAATATTCGCAATGTACTCCGGCCACCACCCTCCCCCAACATAAATTATTTGGAAGGAGGGGCAGGGATGGGGGTAGAGAGTGAGTGCATTTTGCCCCAGGCTAGTAAGTCTTGGAGGAAGTTTAGAATTCCTGACTGATAGTAATGTTTTAATCCAAATATTTCACCTTTTCTTCAAAGAAATTAGGAAGAGTATCTTGAGGGGGGAGGGGAGCGGAGTGTTGTCCCTCTTCAAGCCCCCTCTCCACATGCGACTTCCCTTGGCAACCTCATTCCCTCGCTGGCCAAAGTCTGCAGGGGAAACCCCCTCCCAGCCTGAACCCCTCAGTGCCACTCTTAGGGTAGCAGCCGGGGGTCTCTCTCCACCTTCATTCCTTCCTCAGGGTGCAAGGACATTATATCCACCACATGCCAGAGCCTCCCTACATTACAGCACGGGCCAGCGCCAGAAGTTGCTGCAGTGTGTTTCCTAGATACAGGGCAGAGTGGGGAAAAAAAAAAAAAAAAAAAAAAAGATATATTCCACACTCCACCCCACTTTCAAACAGTTCTATGGAGTTTTACGCTGCTCTAGCCTGCAAGTTGCCTTCTTCCTCGTACCGACTTAAAAATCAAAAGCATATTTTTTTTCCCTTTTTAATTCACTCTCTTTCACCTTCCGGTTTGTTCAGTCAAATCAGCTCTTCCCCCAACACACAGCTCTGCTGACGACAAAGCCCGTCACAGGCATCCCTGGCTTTGTTTGTCTGAACGAGTGAAACTCAAGTCAAATCATTCAGGAACATTTCTGGGCACCATGTTGCCAACAGCGACCAAGAACAGATGGTTAAGAGAGCGAAACCTTGGTGCTGGAAGAAGAGCGGTAGAATGGGGATGGGGAAATACCATCCCCGTGGCCCCACCTCAGGGAGGGGGGATGGGGGAGGAGAGAAGAGGCCTGTGTAGGATGAAGACCACAGCCAGCTCTTCACCTCACAATACTGACTAATGTGGGTTCTTTGGCTAGTGCAGTCGAAATGGATATTTCATGCTCTGCTCGGAGTACAATACCCAGATTTCATGCTGGGTTCCACCTCTCTCTTTTGAAGCTGCGGATAAATCAAGTTTGCTTACCTGTAAAATGGGGTTCTGCATAAAACAGAAGGATGAATCAGCCTCGTCGTGCGAGCGACGTGTTCTGATGGTGCTGACGCAAGCCCAGCTCTCATCTTAGCTACAATGCACGGGAGCCCACGCTGGTGCACGATGTCTCTCTTCCAGAGCGGGAGCTTTTGCAAGGTTGTCACTCTCCAAGGCCGATTCATCTTGCCATCTACTGAGAACCCCCATCTATAGGTAAGCAAACTGCTTTCTCCATTGACAAGCAGGCATCTCCTGAAAGGGGATTGGTCCTTTCAGTGACAAGTGTCAGTAAATGCACCAATCGGCACTTAATATTAATGTATTCACTCCTTCACTTACTGCTGGCAGGGGTTCCAATTGGGCCAGAGCTTGGGGGTGCTGCTTTGTGGTTCCCCCTATGAGGAACTACAGAAAGTAGGTCTTTTTTTTCTTTTTTGAGCCCTTGAGCACAGCATGTTTCTGCTTTCTGTGGTTCCTTCTACTTAGTATCGCGATAATACTGACAAGAGGAATCACAGAAAGCAATTTTTTTTTTGGGGGGGCGGGGGGGGGTTTCAGTGAGCCCTTGAGCTCCCAGAAAGACGTTAAATTTGCCGCATTAAAATGGGCACCCTGGCTGCACGGCAATTTTTGGCATCGCAGGGCAATAGCTAATAGATTCATCTACATGGACTTTACATGTGATGCGCGGTATTAGCTGCGCGGTGGTTTGATTGAATATCTTTGGACGTGCTGAGCCCAGTACTGCATTGGGCGTAAGTCTAGCGCGTCCAACATAAGAACATAAGAACATAAGAAAATGCCATACTGGGTCAGACCAAGGGTCCATCAAGCCCAGCATCCTGTTTCCAACAGTGGCCAATCCAGGCCATAAGAACCTGGCAAGTACCCAAAAACTAGGTCTATTCCATGTTACCATTGCTAATGGCAGTGGCTATACTCTAAGTGAGCAGGTAATGGACTTCTCCTCCAAGAACTTATCCAATCCTTTTTTAAACACAGCTATACTAACTGCACTAACCACATCCAAAACAGGCATCCAACCGCGAGTTTAGCGTTGCGCTGACCTGAGTGCCCGATATTGCATCGGCCTGTTAATGAGCTCAACCCCATCTCAAAGGAAACTAGCCTGTATTTTTTTTTTTGCTGCCCTGTTTGCCTCTGAAGCTTCCTTGCACAAACTGGCTCCTATGATTTGCTCCACTCCAGCAACAGTGGATCCTTTCCAGCCATTTACTGCCACTCCCACTGCAGTTCTGCTGTCCAGGAAGATTCAGGGGAAATTAAACACACTGTTCCCTCCTGCTCAGCTTCATGGAGATGCTGCCTCTCTCCTAACCAACCGCAGAGGGGCTTTGAATTAAAAACCCCAGCCAGAAAGAATCTTGAAATCACTGCCTCAGTTGCAGAAAGACAGCTCAGAAGAGCCCTTATTGAGGGACACCAAGCCATCCTGGCCTCCGTTTCAGGAGGAGCCCCAGTCTTACTAATTTTTTTTTCAGAAAGATCCTGCAGCCATTGTCTTGCTCCAGAAGGATCCTGCCCTTCCAATCTCATCTCTGAGGGGCATCACCCCGCTAATCCAGTGCCATGAAGCAGGTACTGCTCGCCACTCCCAGCAATCAGAGGGAATTGCTATGGCTCAAGCTCCAGCAGCCCAGTGCCCAGAGGAAGGCATGGTGGCAATTCCAGCTCCAGCCACTCTACAAGCAGAGGAAGGTGCTGAGGTTCCAGTTTCCACAGCCCAGCACCGAGAAAGAGGTGCTGTAGTTCTAGCTCCAGCCACTCCACAACCAGAGGGAGGCGCTGAGGTTCCAGTTCCAGTAGCCCAGCAACCAATGGGAGGCGCTTCTGACAGTCCAGTACCCAGAACGAGGTGCTCTTCACCACTCCCAGTCATAAGGAAACCTTGTGCCGGTAGTTCAGCTTTCCACTCGCCCTGTACAGGTGATCAAGTCATCAAAAGATCCTGAGCCAGGGGTATCATGCTCCACTCACCCTATGCCAGTGGATCCAGTCTCCACTCATCCTGTGCTGGTGGTCTAACCTTCCAAGGATCCTGAACCAGTGGCCTTACTCTCCAATCACCCTGTACCAATGGTTCTGCTTTTCGAACATCCCAAGTCAGCAAGTCCTCTCACCCACACACCCTGAATGCCCAGAAGAGGGCACCTGCTTCAATACTATACATCCAGCAGAGGGCTCCTGCCCAGATACAGCCAGCCCAGCAGGGGCTCCCACCCAGACACAGCCAGCCCAGCATCTGCTATGCAGCCTCATCGTACCTTGACTCGCACGACAATGTTTCCTCTCAACCTGCAGAGGCCCCCAATGAGCTCTGCTCCTAACCACCTAAGCCGTCTTCTCACTGGGCATCCAACTCAGCCTGTGATGCAGCCTCCTATCTTCCAGGAGTCCTCAACAAGCCTAGTCTTCAGCCTTGCCAAGCTCCTCCTCTCAGCCTGCACCACACCCAAACTACAGTCCTACATAATCCAGCCTTGCCAAACTCTCCTCGCTTTTGCATGGAGTTGCCCTTGGCTCCTTGCCCAAGCTAATGTTGCCTTGTGACCTACCCTTGCTTTGCAGCCTCTGGCCTTCTCACTCCTTGCTTTTCCATGTGGCCTTCCGGCCTTCTTACCCCTTGCTTTGTTCTGTGGCCTACCTAGACCTTCTCTTGCTCTATGGCCTACTTAGGCCATACTGTGCTCTACAGCCTATCCAGGCCTTCTTTGATAAGTGTGTCTTCAGGCCTCTGTGTCCTGTCTTGTCTGTTTCCAGACCCTTACCTGTCTTGTCTGTTTCCAGTCCTTGCCTGCACTCAAGCCTTAGTTCAAGTCCTTGCCTGCAGTCTGTTCCAGGTCAAGCTCCAGTTTTTACCTATACTCACCATGATGTACTGCCGCTACAGTCAAGCTCTACTGGCCCCTAGAGCCCAAGGGCCCAACCTGCAGGGTTGGAGGGCTAGTTAGATGGAAGAACAGCTTATGTCCTGACCTGCTGTCCTGTACTACTCCCCAAGTGATGTACCCCCAAGTCCAGTCCAGCAACCCATGACACCAAGGCACTGGAGGTTTACTGATCAGAAGTCTGGAATGCCACAATCTTTTCACGAATGTTTATACTAATGGATGGAGAGATATCGGAGCCCTTATTGGACATCTGCCATAATGGTGCAGAGATGAATCTTAAATGAAAAGATACCAAAGCCAGAGGACAAGAGGAAGAAAAGGTATTAAAGCAAATCTTTCAGGCTATAAGAGGCTGGTTCCGCACCATGTTGAAAACATTTTCCACTTGAAAATGTAGGATCTTCTAGTTAAATGTTTCCTAGATAAAAATATGAAGGATATGTTGATTTCAGTGAGGAGTAAAGCAGAGACTGCAACGGAAAAATAACCGTTGCTGTAGTTACACGATGTTAGGTTCCATATTAGGAGCTACCACCCAGGAAAAAGATCTAGGCATCACAGTGGATAATACTTTAAAATCGTCAGCTCAGTGTGCTGCAGCAGGCAAAAAAGCAAACAGAATGTTAGGAATTATTAGGAAGGGAATGGTGAATAAAACGGCAAATGTCATAATGCTTCTATATCGTTCCATGGTGAGACCACACCTTGAATACTGTGTACAATTCTGGTCGCCGCATCTCAAAAAAGATATAGTTGCGATGGAGAAGGTACAGAGAAGGGCAACCAAAATGATAAAGGGGATGGAACAGCTTCCCTATGAGGAAAGGCTGAAGAGGTTAGGGCTGTTCAGCTTGGAGAACAGACGGCTGAGGGGGGATATGATAGAGGTCTTTAAGATCATGAGAGGTCTTGAACGAGTAGATGCGACTCGGTTATTTTCACTTCCGAATAATAGAAGGACTAGGGGGCATTCCATGAAGTTAGCAAGTAACACATTTAAGACTAATCGGAGAAAATTCTTTTTCACTCAACGCACAATAAAGCTCTGGAATTTGTTGCCAGAGGATGTGGTTAGTGCAGTTAGTGTAGCTGGGTTCAAAAAAAGTTTGGATAAGTTCTTGGAGGAGAAGTCCATTAATGGCTATTAATCAATTTTACTTAGGGAATAGCCACTGCTATTAATTGCATCAGTAGCACGGGATCTTCTTGGTGTTTGGGTAATTGCCAGTTTCTTGTGGCCTGGTTTGGCCACTGTTGGAAACAGGATGCTGGGCTTGATGGACCCTTGGTCTGACCCAGCATGGCAATTTCTTATGTTCTTATGCATTCAACATTCAGCTGTTAGGGCCAGTGTCATCAGATTTAGATACCAAAGTCTGCAGTTCTGTGCAATAAGTCAGACATCCCCAGTGGAATCAGAGACTAAACAAATAGATGGAGGAGATACAGAGATACCAAAATGAAACGAGATAATTGGTGCAAAAAATTAACTGGTCAAAAAAAGCTCTGCACCTGATTGCACATTGCAAATACTAAAAAAGATATGTGTATTTTTTATGTATTTATTTTATTTTGAGAAGGAAAATACTTCAGATGCCAAATATTAGTGAAACATTAATTATTTTGGCAAAGGGCAAAATCATTAGCCAAAAAACTCTTTTCTTTCTTCTTTTTTTTTTTTTTTTTTTTATAGTGTAACTATGTCTTTTACCCTTAATTAAATAAATACTTTTTTTTTACTGTCAAAGTCTAAATTTAATTTTTAATGTTTAAATTAATAATAAACTGTGGAAGCAATGCAATTCAAATTTCCAAACAGAGCCCTCAACTCAACCTTGAAGAAAAAAATACTTATCTTATTCTCGGTCGATCAGCTCCAGTTGTAGAGTAAGGATTCTACAGACCATAAGATTTTTCAATGTTTGAAAGAATCTCCAAGATTTTTCAGTGTTTGAAAAGATCTTGAAGTCAGTAGGTGAACGCTACAGATGAGTGTTTGTTAGACATTTGAACATTGCAACTATGAAAAGCTTTCGGAAGCCATGGAATATAAGTTATACTCCCTGAAGCAGCAGTTGATGGCGAAACACTGGCCAGGTCAGAGACTCTTTCAAACACTGAAAAAAAGGTATTTATTTAATTAAGAGTAAAAGACACAGTATCACTATAAAAAAGAAAGGAGGTTTTTGGCTAAGAGGACTTGGCGGGTATGCATAGAATAGATCTGTGCTCCATTCTAGCATAAAAGCATCAGGAGCTGACGCATGGAGCAGGAGCAGAACCTCTTAACCTTCCATTTGACCTCTAAGGTGGGCAAGTCAATCACCAGTGCTCCCCAGAAAAGGAACAACCCTTTTATCCAAGGGCTACATGTGTGATTGTAGGGCTTTGCTGAAACAGTCTACGAATAAATTCTAGATTCGAAATAGGTAGGTTGCTTGGAGATGGGCATTGTAATGACCAGCCCATGACCAGATTCCAAGGGCTTCCTCAAAGACAGCATATTAGTCCATGCTTCGTTTGTTCACGTAAACAAGGCTTTCTGGTTGTCCATCTAGATCAAGATTCTTTTTCAGAATAGTAGGCAAGAGAAAGTTCTTGGCACATAACAGATGACTCATAGCTCCAGAATATTGAAATTTGCAGATGGCTCCACTAGGGGCAATGACCATGCAGAACTGGTATGTGCTTCCAACCCACTGGACAAAGTATCAGTAGATGGTATGCTGGAGCACACAGCAAAAATCCATAGTTAGAACCTCCAGGTTCATCCACCATTGAAAAGATGCTCTTATCTCAGGACTTGGTAGTTTAACAGTTGAAACAGATAATCCCAGTGGCCTTAGAGGACCCATTGAAGATCCCACATGTGCAGATAACAGGAACTACATATCCTGCTGCAGCCATGTGTCAAGAGGCAGCAGGACCAACCTTGCTGATGACCAATTCTGCTGCAGAAAAGACCTTGCCAAGCCCATCAACATTCTAGCTCTTTCAATGGCAAGAAATACTTTCTCCTGAAACGAGTCTATCTAGGCCTCTATCACACCAAATTCTTTGATATGGTACCAAGTTGGACTTGAAGTTGACCAGGAAACCCAGGGACTGGGGAAGCTGCATTACTGTCCTGTAGGACTCCAGGGTTCCTGCCCAAAATGTACCTATCACCAACCAATCATTCAGGTACGGGAATACAAAGACTCCCTGCTGACAAAGCTGTGCAGCTACAACTGCTTTTGGGAACATTCCTGGGGCCATCAAAAGGCCAAAAGCAAGCACCTTGTATTGGCAGTGCACATTCTTCACTACTTATCTAGAAATTCTTCTGGTGGACAGGATGACTGGAAATGCGTCCTTCAGATCTAGAGCACATCTCTCTTGGTTGAATGAAGGGAAAAATCATTTGGAGGGAGTTCATATTGACCTATTTTAAACCAAAAATTTGTTCAGCTTCCTTAAATCCAACATAGGCCCATGGAATAGAACAGCTGGCCACATTCTTGTGAAGGTACAAGTTTGATCTCCTGCTGAAGAAGAGATTCTACTTCCAGCTGCAACTGAGCAGACTGGGAAGGATCAGTACTGAAGGCTGACATTCAGAGGGCGAGAGAACTGTAAACAGTATCCATATTCCACAATTTTCAAGACCCACCTGCCCTTTGAAATATGGCTCCACTCTAAGAGGAAAACTGGACCCTTTCCCTCCCCACCACCACCAAAGGAGGCAGGGAAACGAGCCTCAAGTGGGTCAAAAACTGGCTCCAGGCTTAGGCTGAGACTGCTACTGGATCTTCAGCTGATGCCTGTACCTCTGCTGACTTCTAGTGGGAAGTTGCTGCTGCTGTAGAGTGGGAGGAGCCAGATAGCATTGAAAAGTACAGATAAGATGCTTTTGGAAGAATGGACGCTTATGGGAAAAGTGCTGCTGCTGGGCCCTGGTAGGCTGATACTCTAGTTTAAGGAGCCTCAATCCACTATACAGTTGTCAGTTGTGGCAGAGTTACTGTCTCTTGCATCTTGTCCCCAAATAAGTTGTTTACTTTTTAGTGCACATCTTGCATCTTGTCCCCAAATAAGTTGTTCACTTTTTAGTGCACATCCACCAGATGGTCATGCACATCCTCATACAATCCACTTGCTTACAACCAGGTGAGCCTTTCTGTTCCTATGGAAACAGCCAAAGTTCTTGACATGCTGTCTAATGCTTCATATACCAAGCAGATAAGATGCTTCCACAACTTCCACTGTCCAACAGAACTCCACATACTCAGGGTCTGTTTATTCCATTAAAGATTTGAGTTTTTGCACATACTCCTGTTTTGTACTGCATTATATAGAACTGGTGAGATGCAATCCAGATGCTAAGCATGGACTCCTGGAAGACCCTCTTTCTGAACATATACAATGCTTTTGAATTCTTCCCCAGAGATGTGTTAGAGTGATCATAAGTGTGCTTAGAACACTTTAGCTGCCACACCACTCCATGATGGTAGAGATGGCATTGGATTACCCCAAATACTGGGCAGGCCTGGACCCTATGGCTGCCACATCCTCATTTGCAGGTCCTTGAAGTGTGTGTGCACCAGAATGGCCACTGAATATGCTGGAAGTTGAAAAAATTAAAGAAGCCTAAAGACATTGGTTCTCAAGTCTTATTCCTTCCTAACATTGATGGAGAACATCTTAGCCTGCTTATGCAAAAATCCAGACAATCTCTGCTACTCATGAGGAGAGGTATGCTGTGGCAAGTCCAATCTGAAGAAATCCTCATAGCATCTTCCTCCTTACTGAACCAAGACTCTGACCGAGAAGAGGGTGTCCAAGGAGGGTGGACATCTGGCACAAACTCAGAATAAACTGATCCCACTTCTACTCCTTCCAATTCATGAAGGGATTCCCCTGGAGGAGGTGAATCCACTACTTCAGGATGAGGATTTATCCCCAATGACAGAAGCTCTCTCTCAAGGAAAGGTACACACTTCTGGGGTATATGGAACAGTCCCACTGGTTGAGAAAACGCCCTCCTTCTTGAACAGTAAAATTTCCAATTTCCAGATCTTATGGAAACAAAGGAATTCTTCCTCAGCTCAAACAGCTGGACTCCCAGTGGTTGAGGGACTCTGTGTGCTGTAGTTGGAGAAAAGATATCCTCTTCTGATACCCAGATCTGCTCATCCTCAATTGCTGCCGGTAGCACAGAGGAAGAGCTCTGCACCATGGCGGTTACATCTACTGCAGGAGTAGATGTAACTGTGCCAGATGCATAGATACCTCCTGTTGAACAGTGCCATGTTTAATCACCAACACTAATAATACCTCCTTTCTGCACCACAGCCTCAACAGCGAGACCCTTAGGTTCATGCACCCAGGGCACTCTGCTCCAATGAAATCGAAGGTGCCATGGCCTGCTGCACCAAGAGGAATGAATGCACCCTAGAATGTGTACTCAGTGTTGATGTTACAGATGGTGTCTTCGTTGGTGCTGGGTCCGAATAAACCAGATGGCTTGGTGTTATAGAAGCAATTCCATAACATGAAGGGCAAAGGCACCCGATGAAGGGCCCACTCCAACAGAGCCTTGAACCAACAGCTCTGACTTTCTTTTCAGCACTGAAGATGGCCCGGAGGAGACTTTTATTATTATTTGAACTTAATATATCACCCGTAAGGCAATCTAACCAGCTGGTTCACAATAAATAAATAAATATATATATATATATATATATATATATATATATATATATATATATATATATATATATATATATATATATTATATATACACAATCAAGCAAATTATATGAAAACAGGCACAATATACATAAAATCAAATACAATACAGATGTTATATCAAACTGAGAAACAATAGTAATATTTCAGAAATGCTCAAGACAGGCGAAAAAAAAAAAAAAGTCTTGCCATGGACACTTAATCTTAGGCCTGAGAGAACAGCCAAGTTTTCACCGCTTTATGAAATTTCATTAGCTTGAGCTCTGCACAGATGTCTTAAGGCAGAGCGTTCCAAAGTAGTGGGGCTTGGTAGGTGAATTACCAGTCTCTAGTGACTTCCAATCTAATAAAACGGAGAAGGTGGAGGAGGTTTGGTTGGGAGGAATGTAATGTACAGAAGGGCATTTAGGGAATCAAGAGCTTTGAAAGATACTCAGGGAGTCTGGTGTTAAGGGCGTGGAAAGCGAGACAGAGAATTTTAAATGTAATATGGCAGGTAACAGATAGCCAATGTAAAGTTTGTAGGATGGGGGATACATGTTCCAATTATTTCAAGCATTAGATTAATTTGGCAGCTGTGTTTCGTAGAATTTGTAAGCTTTTAGACTGATTAAAAATATATATATACCTAGCAGGAAAGACCTGCAGTAATCAGTTTGCAAAATTATGGATAAATTATGGGTAAATGGATTCGAATTTCAGATCATGAGAATCAAGAAATTGATGTAGACAATGAACACAGCGCGAAAAGAATGATTTTTGGATAATGCTGGAGATTTAAGGACTCCTAGATAACTCTGAATCACATCGCTGAAGCGCTCTTCTTGGCACCTCCACCGGCATCGCACTCAGTTCCTGGCCAGTGAGGGATCCAGGAACCGACACCCAACGGAGAGAGAGAGCCTTCCTGCTGTGCTTGTGAGAGCAAGGGGAGGAAGGACGCTGCCTCGACGTTTCGCACCGAGAGTCCCACAATGCCTTGCTCCTGTACCTGCCCAGCCTCGTGCTGAGGCTTTGAGCTGTCACTCACTGGCGCCTTCCTCAAGGCGTCCATTTCCCAGACGCAGTACTGCTGCACCCTCAGGGACACTTTTTACATTTCTGCTCCCCATTTCATATTTGCTCAGCCACTTCAAAGCAGATTACATCCAGGTAGTTCCCTGTCCCCAGGAAGCTTTTCAATCTTACAGGTAAATTTTAAAAAGGAGCGCGCATGCACCCATATACATGCTTATTGGGCACGTGAGCAAATATACACTTAATTTTATATCCTGCGTGCAAGTGCATGTGTATCATTTAAAATATCCCTGCCACGCATGTGTGTGCAGCCTTTACGCGTGTACTCACACAAGTGACCGTATTTTTGGGGGGGGGGGGGGGGAGGAAAGAGAGAAAGAGAGCATGTTCAACTCAGGGGGACTCTCTCTGGCTCAAAATCTCCAGACTTGCACCTCTTCAGGAGCAGTAGTATAGTTACACACGTAACATGGTGCGCGTTGCCATGTTCAACCTTTGCAAAATTCGGGGTTGGTTTTTGCGCGAGCAACACTTTTAAAATCTACCTGTTAGTTTGTACCTGAGGCAATGGAGGGTGAAATGGCCTGCCCAAAGTCACAAGCAGGGCCGGTGCATCCCTTCAGATGAACTAGGCAGTCGCCTAGGGCACCAACCATTAGGGGTTGATGAAGAGAGCCGTGTGGGGCCGCGAGCAGAGCCTACCTCACTGGCAGCTGAAAGGAGTAGAGGCTCGGCAGGCCGCGAGCAGAGCCCACCTCACTGGCAGCTGAAAGGAGTAGAGGCTCGGCAGGCCGCGAGCAGCACCCATCCTGCTTGCGGCCGAGAAAAGCAAACACTCGGCGGGCCTCGAGTGGCATCTCTGTGAATGATTTTGGGACGGGGGGGGGGGGGGGAGGCGGACGCAAGGCAGAAGGCTTGCCTAGGGCGCCTAACACCCTTGCACCGGCCCTGGTCCCGACGAGTGTCAGCAGAATTTGAACCCTGGCTGCCATGGTTCACAACCTGCTGCTCTAATCACCAGCTACTCCTCCACTCCGACCACAGCCATAGCAGTTGGAGGGGTCATGATCCAGGCAGTGATAACAGATGAAATGTGCATCAGTGTCAGTGATGGCAAGCGATGCCCACAAATGCAGCCTTAAACCGCTGACTGCAGCCTTCTGGGATTTGGGTTTTCCATAATATATATTTTTTTTTATTAGGGTTTGTTTTGTTTCATAGAACTGAAGAGATCTGTTGAGAGGCTGCCAAGGCAGCAGCAAAAAATAGGTAACGTGCAACGAGGCAGATAAAGGATAAATTCAAGGCCAAAATCCAAAACACTGAAAGAGACTGGGCCACATCCTCGTAGTAGCTAGGATTAAAACAGACTAAGGGGCTCACAAGGCACTGTGGCATGGGCTCTAGAGCATTGTTCCCTCTCAGTTGAGCTAGTGAGCAATTGCTCATACATTTTGGAGCATCCCTCACAGGTTTTACATGGTTGTTATAGCACAAACTTTTCTTTGTGCTATATACAGAAATGCAACCCTAATACTGGCACTCAAAAATGGTTGCTTTAAAAAAAAAAAAAAAAAAAATTGTTGCTCACATGGAGGGAGCAGTGCTCCGGAACTGGGTTTGTGTTGGTTGACGTTGCCCATGCATTTTGGCCAAGTCATGCCTCCTTGTCGATGGAGAGCACTGTCAAGGTATAAAGACTCCACATTTCAAAAAAATAAAAATAAAAAAATCCAGTAAGCCACCCTGTATATCACTTATAGGCTGCAGGGCAAAAGATCTATCTTTTTTGGTATCGGCCAGGTATTTGTCACTGTCAGAGACAGGATGCTGGGCTTCATGGGCCTTGGGGTCTGAGCCAGTATGGCCCTTCTTATGTTCTTAAACAACAAGTTTTTCCCCTCCACATGCCACAAAAAATATTTTCAGTTTATTACCAGAGTGCCAGAAATTGATAAAACATTGCTTCATTATTAAAGCTTCCGCCCCCCCCCCCAACCAAGAGCTCCTGGCATTCATACTTTGCTACTTTGTTCTTCTTACCAATTCCGCCATCATTTCAGACTGGGTGCACAAATCAGCTCAAAGGAGTCTTGTATGCGGCCATTCAGTGGCTAAGGTTTAGGGTTAAAAGAAAAAGGGGAACTGCTGTCACAGGCAGCAGTTTTCTTTGCAGTTATTACAGCATCGTGTTGCAATCAGGCTGATAAAACATGAACTCGTGTGTTGCTTCTGTGGCATGACAGGTGCCTGTTAATCTACATCTCTGTATGGCCAATCCTTTGGCAGCGTTGCTACACGAGGAAATGTGGGACAATTTTACCACTGTGAGGAAACAATCGTGAAAAGAGAATGCGGAGAGAAATCTTCAAGAAGTTAAGAAGATTTATTGTTCATAACCCTTCACCCCCCACCCCCAGGGTGGGAAACAATCAAATAAGTAGCTAACATCATAAACAACAACTACATAAGAATTGCCATGCTGAGTCAGACCAAAGTCCATCGAGCCCAGCATCCTGTCTCAGACAGTGGCCAATCCAGGGAGAAAGTAAGTGGAGATTCCATAAAGTAGATCTAATTCCTTGGGATAGCAATAGGTTAGGAACTTTTAAACCTCACTATGCTACTTGCCTTCATCACATCCTCTGGTAACAGATTCCACAGTGCACTGAGTGAAAAAGTTATGACTGTTTTGAATCTGCTGGTTATTAATTTTCATGGAGCGTTCCCTTAGTTTAGTATTATTTGAATAAAAGGGTAAATAACTGTCCTTTATTTACTCATTCCACCCCACTCATGATTTTATAAACCTCTCTCTCTCTCAGCCATCTCTTTCCGAAGCTGAAGGGCCCTAGCCTGAGTAGTCTATTATCACAGGACAGACGTTCCATTCCCTTTACCATCTGTCACTCTCCTCTACCACTTTTCTAGTTCCGCTATATCCTCCTTTAGATGGGGCACCCACAACTGCACACCATATTCAAGGTACAGTCGCACCATGGCTCAATACAGCGGTAATATATTTTCCACTTTATTCTCCATACCACTCCTAACATTCTATTTGGTTTTCTGACCACCGCCTCACACTGAGCAGAGGATTTCCACAAGGACTCCAAGGTCCTTTTCCTGGATAATGACTCATAATACAGAACCCAGCATCTTATACCTGTAGTTGGGATTATTTTTTCTTATGTGCATTGCTTTACATTTTTCCACATTCAATTTCATCTGTCATTCAGTTGCCCAGTCTTCTAGTCTAACAAGGCCTTCTGTAGTTACTTGCAATCCACAGCTTAACAAATTTGAATAAATTGTGTCATCTGCAAATTTGATCACCTCACTCATCGTTCCCTTTTCCAGATCACTTATGAAAACATTAAACAGAGGTCCCTGTGGTATTCCACTAACAACTTGTCTCCATTTGGAAAATTGACCATTTAGTCCTACCCTCTGATTTCAGTCTTTTAACAATTTACCACTCCTCAACAGAACACTGCCTCCTATCCAAAGATTTTGTAATTTCATGAGGAGTCTCTTATAGTGCACTGTCAAATGCCTTCTGAAAATCCAAATATTCTATATCAACCAGCTCACCTTTATTTACACCTTCAAAAAATTCTAAAAGATTGATAAGGCAAAATTTTCACTTGTTAAAACAAAGTTGATTCTTCTCCATTAAGCCATGTCAATACATATGGCCAGTGCTTTTGTTTTTAAGAGTTGCTTCTACCATTCTGTCCAGCATCAATGTCAGACTCACCTGTCTATTCATTCTCAGATCACTCCTGAACTCCTTTTTAAAAATTGTCAGATTGGTCACCCAGTCTTCAAGAATCATGGCTGTTTTAAATGTTAGGTTACACATTACTAGTAATAGGTTAGTGATTTCATGTTTTAGTTCTTTTTAAACTCTGGGGTAGATGCCTTGTAGTCCTGGTGATTTGTTACTCTTTAATTTGTCAATCTGATCAATTACATTCTCTATTGTCTCAGATATTTGTTTTAGTTATCCAGAATCTCCACCAACATCCTCCTCCATAAAGACAGAGACAAAGCATTCATTCAGTTTTTCTGCTATTTCCTTGTCCTCCCTGAAGACCTCTTTTGCCCTTTGGTCATTCTAGAGGCCCAACTGACCCCCTCACAGACTTTTTGTTTTGAATGTACTTGAAAAATATTTTATTAGTTTTTTTATTTACTGGCAAGCTTTTTCTCAAAGTCTCTCTTGGCCTGTCTAACTACTGTTTTACATCTAACTTGCCAGTGGTTATACTCTTACTATTTTCTTCATTTGAGTCTGCTTTCCATTTTTTAAACAATGCTCTTTTAGCTTAACTAACTCCTTCACCTCATCATTAGACCACACTGACAGCTGTTTGTTTTTTCTTTCACCTTTTCTAGTGCAAGGAATAATATTTTGGAAGCTCAGATAAAATGTATTTTTAAACTATGTCCACACCCCATGCAAACTTTTAATCCTTGCAAGATCTCCTTTCAGTTTTTTTCTAGTTTCCTCATTCTATCGGTCTCCTTTTTTAAAGTAATTTCATTTAAATGTTCTCCTCCAGTGATTATGTTAAATTTGATAGCAATATGATTGCTATTGCTTAGCAGTCCTATCACAGTAACCCCTTGAAGCAGGTTGTACTTTCCACTGAGGAACAGATATAAAGTAGCTACTCCCTCTTGTCTGTTCTAGGATCAGCTGCTCCGTGAAGCAGTCATTTTTGGTGTCTAGCAAAATATCCTCTCTAGCATGTCCTGATGAGATACTAATTCAGTCGATACTTGGGTAATTTAAATATCCCTTTATTTTTGTGTTGCCAAATTTATTTGCTTTTTTTTTTTTTTTAATTTCAGCTAGCATTTCATAGCCTGTTTCTTCATTTTGGCCAGGTGGCTGGTAGTATTCACCCACTGCTGTACTCTTACCTGTCACACATGGAGTTTCTGTCCATATGGATTCCATAGTGTATTTTGTTTCCTGCAGGATTTTTATTATGCTTGACTCTATGCCCATCTTGAACTTTTGGATTTGTGGTATACAAAACTTTTAAAAACAAAATACAGTGCCACCCCTTCACCAATTCATTCTGTCCTATCATGCTGATTATAGTTTATACCCTGGCATCACAATTTAACATGTAGCATAGAATAAACAAACAATATAAACACTACAAACAGAGTAAAACCACAAAAACAAGCTTAAGACAGTCAACTAAAAATGATAAACTTAAGCATAATGAAGCTTCACTTACAAAACTTTAAAATTAGTCATTAGAGACAATAATAAAAATCAACTGAATGCCTGCAGAAAAAGAAAATTTTGACTATACAGTATGTCAATATTCTGTACACAATAAGCATCTCTAGATAGAAAATTCCACAAAAAAGCACACCGCTGCATTTTTTTGCCAAATTCAACTCATATGGGGAGAGCACCTGCAGTAAAGCCACTTGTACTGATCCTATCAGTCTAGTGGATAAATAAGGAATCAAGCAAGCTTTTAAATATAATGGACAAACCCTTTACTTGCCTTAAACTCTAGGCACAAAAACTTTAAACTGTATGCAATATTGTACCAGTAGCCAATGTAACTCTTTCAAATAAGGGCTAATATGATCACAGTAGCTGGCTCCTGTTTGTAAATGAACAGCCACATATTCTAACAGTCAAGGGCGGACTGGCCTATCGAGGGATCAGCATCCCCCAGTGGGCCGGTCAAATTGGACACATGATATTAGTAAGTACATTATCGTGTCCCCATGGTCTGCTGAATGGCCCAGAAAAGGCACTGCTGAAATCTGGCCAGCAGTGCCCAAACTGGAGAAAAGAAGCTGCAGGCCACCGTTGGAGCCTAGGACGGCAGCAGCCAAAAGAAGAAAATGAAAGGCTGCAGGCCGCTGTCGGAGCCCAGGCTGGTGATAGCCAAAAAAGAAAATGAGAAACTGCGGGCCACTGTTGGAGCCCAGGCCGGTGGTGCCAAAGAATAAACAGAGAGACCAGTGGTGGCTGAATAAAAAACGAGGCTGTGTGTATACGAGAAGGAAACTGTGTGGTGTGTGTGTGTGTAGGAACCTGCTTGGTGTGTGTGGGAGAGTGAGAAGGGGTCTGTGAATGTGTGAATGTATATGTGAGTGAGCGGAAACTTGCTTGTATGTGTGTGAAGGAAACAGCTTGCATGCGTATGTGTGAGAGAGAGAAGGAAGCTGTGTGAAAAATGGAGAGAGAAAGATAAGGAGCCTCCTTGTGGTTACCTCTGTGTGAGAGAGAGAGAGAGAGAGAGAGTGTGAGAGAGAGAGAGAGAAGGAGCCTGCTTTGTGTGTGTGAGAAAGAGAGGAGGGAACCTACTTGTGTGTCTGAAAGAGTGGGAGTGAGAAGAAACCTGCTTGTGTGTGTGAGAAAGAGGGAGCTTATTTATATAAGTGTCAGGTCAATACAGTAAAGTGGGGCCGCGGTTACCCCGCTCCTAACCCGCTTTCTACTCACTTTCTGGCCGTGTTAGCCCTTCCTGCAATACACAATCCCCTTTAACCGATTCTTACCGCCTCTTTAAATCACCGGGTAACCGCTTCCGCCCGTGGCATGTATATTAAATGTAAACGATCGAATTAGCTATTCCCTCCCATACAGTAACGCGCGCCCCGACTATCGCTATTTTACCCTGCAGTTTTGCCGCGCATTTAACCTGCTAACTTACCGCCTACCCTTACCCCTGCGTTAGAGGCAGGGGTAATGGTAGACGGCAAACTTTCCCCCAAAAGGAAACCTCTAAAAACCTAAAATCCCCTCCTCCCGAAGCAACTCGACATTACTTTTTGTTGCTTTCTTACTTTTTGTTGCTTTTCAGCCCCTTCCCTTCTCTGCCGCCCTCCGGAGGGGGCAGCCGGCGGCGAAAGCGGCTTGCAGCGTTCCCCCCCCGCGCAGGTCCCGGCTCGGCCCTCATCAGATTGTGAAGTCAGGTGAGAGCCCACTGTTCTGTGCCCTCTCCAGTCACGGCGAGAGCAGAGCGAAGCGTACTTTCATTGGCCTGAGCGCCCGTCAATTTGGGCACTCCAGCCAATGAAAGCACATAGACGGGCATGCGTGACGCACGCCGTGACATCACGCGCGCCCATCCATGTGCGCCCAAATTGACGGGCGCTCAGGCCAATGAAAGTACGCTTCACTTCGCTCAGCTCGCGCCGTGACTGGAGAGGGCACAGAACAGTGGGCTCTCACCTGACTTATTTATTTATTTATTTAAAGAATTTATATACCGGGGTTCCTGTATAGTATACATATCACCCCGGTTTACAAGGAACCATAACTATCGCTAAGGAAACGATCATTTAGCGGTTTACATTGAACATTTAGCGGTTTACATTGAACATAGTTAATTTGAGAAAACATAATGAAACATAGATAAACATAAATAAACATAAATGAACATAAATAGTTAATTTGAGAGAAGTATATAAAATGGTTAACCAGTTAATAACTAAAAAGCAGGTTAATAAGTAAATAAGTAAGTAAATAACATTGAACTTGGTAGAATCTGGTAACAGGATAAAATATAGTGTTGCATATGTTTAAGTACAGATGAGGGCCAAGCCAGGAGAACCGGGACCTGCGCGGGGGGGGACCGCTGCAAGCCGCTTTCACCGCCGGCTGCCCCTTCCGGAGGGCGGCAGAGGGGGGAAGGGGCTGAAAAGCAACAAAAGGTAAGTTGGAACATGTCGAGCCGCTTCGGGAGGAGGGGATTTTCGGTTTTTAGGTTTTCATGGGTTAAAGTTGGGATCCACTTCCTGCTGCCTGTCATTTCAAATGTCATTTGAAATGACAGGTACCAGCGCACCCTGGTTACTGTATAGGCGCTGTATTAAGCGCCTATACAGTAAAATGGGTTGCGCGGGCCTAACACTTCGCAGACGCGGCTTGCATTTGCAAGCACTTTAAATAGAGTATCGAGCGGTATGTGATCAGAACAGCGTGTGGGGCAAACAAGGGTGCGTCCGGCACTGCCGCACTCTAACGCGTCCTTGCTGTATCGAGCCGTGTGTGAGGAAGGTGAAAACGTATATGTCTTCTTTCTCCTGCTAATCCATGACAATCTTAGGATGACTGGAAATCAAACATTCCCAGGGATGGAGAGCATGGGATATTTTTTTATTTTTACTAATTGTAATTATTGGGTATTATTTGATGTGTCTCCCAAACAGAACAATTTCAAAACATAACATTTTAAAATGTGAGTTTTTATTTATTGGATATTCTATTCATCAGTTGCTTTTAAATATTTGTTATTTTTTAAAGTATGGTTTTACTATTACATTGTGGGGTTTTTTTTAATGTTTTATGAGGAATAGTAATGTTTCTGGTTTTTGTATACAGTATCTAGCTTGTTGCTGTTTCCAATTCAGTTGTTGTCTGCACATTTCTGTTTATACTTTCTGATCTCTTTTTATTCTGTATTTGGTGAGAGTCTGTCTGTGTTCTACCTGTCTCAGACAGAGGTGAAGTATGGTGCTGCTGTGTAGGGATCTATAGCAGCTTGGCTTGTTCTGTTTTCTTAATAGGAAGTGTATTGATATTTTAGGGTTTACAGTGTTGCCTTTTCATAAGTAGGGTTGCAACTGTTTTGAGTGTTGACAGTTAGTGCTGTTTTTGTATGGGAGGTTTGTTACATTGTAATTTATTTTAGTCATGGCTTTCTGAAGGCTAAGCCCACACTCACTGGGGTAGATTTTATAAATGTACGCACGGGCATACTTTTCTTCGTGCACCAGGCGCGAACAAAAGTACGCTGGATTTTATAAGATACGCGCGTAGCCGCGTGTATCTTATAAAATCCGGGGTCGGCGCGCGCGCAAGGGGGTGCACATTTGTGAGCCTGGCACGCGCTGCCTGTTCCTTCCGAGGCCGCTCCGAAATCGGAGCGGCCTCAGAGGGAACTTTCTTTCCACCCCCCCCCCCCCCCCCCCCGCACCTTCCCCTCCCTTCCCCTACCTAACCCACCCCCCGGCCCTATCTAAACCCCCCCCCCCCCGCCCACCTTTTGTTGGCAGATTTACGCCTTCTGAAAGCAGATGTAAATCTGCGCGCGCCAGCGAGCTGCTGGCGCGCCATCACCCGACCCGGGGGCTGGTCCAGAGGCCTCGACCACAGCCCCGGGCTGGCGCCACGCCCCCGCCCCAAACCACCCCAACCCCAGACAAGCCCCCCAGACACGCCCCTCCCCGCCCCTTTTACGAAGCCCCGGGACTTACGCGCGTCCCGAGGCTGTGCGCGCGCTGGCGCGCAGGGCATTTAAAATCCGGCCCACTGTGCATTAAAATAGGCCTAATACTATATGAGTTCCAAGTGTCTTTTTTAATTTTTTTGCAGGGTTTTCTGGTTGACACCAGCGCAATGCATGTATATACAGTATACATGTTGCAATATCTTTACTTCAGAAGATTGTACTTTCTCCCTTTTTTTCATGTTAAATTTTATTACAAATGCATACTTTTTAAGTGTGTGTATATATATATATTTCCCTAGACTTTGCTCTGCCTACCTACTCCTGGGGAAGTGAGGACTAGAGGTGATCCATTCTGCCTGCTTTCTCCAGGACTTAAGAAAAAGAAAATTAAGCCAACACTATAAGCATCACTGCTGCAGCCAAGAATGAGGAGAACCTAGCTCCAAATCAAATTATCCTCTCCCATAATGTGGAGCTAGGGCAGCTAGGACTGGTGCCAGAGTTATTAGGCAGCCTAGGCAAAGCTTACAGCCTTGCAACCCCCAGCTCCAGTGTGTGTGTGTGTGTGTTGGCTTAATTTTCTTTTTCTTAAGTCCTGGAGAAAGTAGGCAGAATGGATCACCTCTAGTCCTCACTTCCCCAGGAGTAGGTAGGCAGAGCAAAGTCTAGGGAACCATATAAGCAGCAGACTGTAGCACACAACCAACGAGCATGTGCTGGAGTGGGGAAAGCCCTGAGAAGTGGGAGGAAACCACTGTCAGAAAGGGAGAGGATGAGCAATGTTAGTGAGACTTCCATCTGAAGTGGCTGGGCTGAGTTTTAAAGGGCAGCTGGCTGTGGAAATGGTGAGTCTTCTGGAGAGTGAGTGTGCCAAGAAGGGGTGAGAATGAGAAGGGCTGCTGCAGGCTGAGGAGAAAGGGCTGGCAATAAGCATCAACCTTTTCATAATGAAACTGCAGAGCCGAGGCAGGGGTGGGGGACAGTCACTGAGCACAAGAGAAGCGGCACCACAGCAAATGCACGTGTCTGAGTCACTGGCTGGCAGTGTGGTGGTCTCATCACTTGGCAGCTGGATCAAGAGCTGATTGGTTGGCAAAAGCCTTTTAACACCAGACCAGAAATCCAGGATATATAAAAGAGATGTTAACCAAACGTGGGGGGCCAGGAGGTCTGCAGCTCTGTTTGCTCATCCCTGGTCTAGAATGTGCTCTACTTTAGAGGGTCATTCTCTAACGCTATCGCACGTGAAAAGGGACTTTTCGCGTGCGATAGCTAGCTCAGGGCGGAGTCGGCCCGACGCTGCGGACACATCGCTGGCGGCGAAAGGTAAGATTCCTTATCGCCGGCAGTTTCGCGCCAAATACCTTCACCTTTTTTGGTGTGGTTATTCGGCGCGAAAGCCGGCAGCGATCACAAGACTGCCCCCCGCTTCACCCCCACCCCACCCCCATTACTGCCGGATTCTCTAAGGTCTGCGACCTTAGAGAATCCAGGCCTTAGTTTGTTCGGAAAAGTATGAAATTTTATTTGGAGATTTTATTTTTGTCTCAGTTCTGCCAGCCCCCAAGTGTTCCTTTCAACAATTAGCTTGGTGTGCTTTTCGGAGCTGTTTAAGCACATGCATGAGGGAGTCACAGATACCCCCTGGGCCAGTTCTGAAAAAATCCCCCCAGGCTGATTTTTGCCCGCAATCCGCCCCTGCTAACAGTTGTAACATTTTCACATTCTTTTTAGTCAAACCTGAGCTCAAAATAATTACAAAGCCTATATAAAATAGTTGCCAGGTTTGTCCTTTCTGAAAAAGGACTCAGCTGTCAAAACTGATGTAGTGTAAAAAAAAAATGAACCTAGCACTTGCTGGTCCCTGCAGCAATGGCACGTCAGTCAGGAATTCTGGCCTATTCAGATTATTTTATGAAGCTAATTTTCAAAAGATTTTACACACGTAAATGGACTTTTGCAAACTGCTAAGATATATGCTACTTTTATGCATGCAATGCCTTTGAAATTCACTCCAATTTGTGCTCATTAATTCCACTATAGTCACTATACATTGATTCAGGGCCAGATTTTCTAACACACGCCCGATTTTATAGCATGCATGCACAGCCACGTTCATGTTATAAAATCCGGAGTCGGTGCGCACAAGGGGGTGCACACCAAGCCCTAGGGGAGCCCCGATGGCTTTCCCCGTTCCCTCAGAGTCTGCTCCGAAATCAGAGCAGCCTCGGAGGGAACTTTCCTTTCACACCCCCCCGGCACCTTCCCCTCCCTTCCCCTATCTAACCTGCCCCCCAGCCCTACCTAAATCCCCTCCCCCCCCCCAATCTTTATTATTTAAGTTGCACCTGCCTCTGGGCAGGCGTAGGTTGTGCGCACCGGCCGAGTGCTGGTGCGCAGTCCCCCGGCGGCCTCTGGCCACGTCCCTGCCCCTTTTTTCAAGCCCCTGGGCATACTCGCGTCCTGGGGCTTGCGTGCATCGCCAAGCCTATGCACAATAGGCTCAGCACGCGCAGGAGCAGGTTTTCGGGGTTATGCACGTAACCCTTTGAAAATCCGCCCCTCATTACAGTTTCAACCCAATACTCAATGCAGCTTTATATCATACCGTCAGCGTAACACTGGTAGCAAAACATCCATCTCTCTGAATCACCTGACTGGCTGCATGTAAATATTGAAAAGGAAAACCAACATCCAGCAAGGCAAATACAATCGATCCCTATGGAACAGCATAAAGTGGAGACCAAGGAAATGAACATGAATTATTTACGTTCACTAACTGAGATCACAGTGTGAAAAAAAATGAAGGTTTTAATCAGTGTAAACCAGACAGCCGCCAGTACCTGCGCTTTAATAAGCAGGCAAGTAACAAGATATGGTTTATGGTGTAAAAAGCTGCAGCAACATTCAAAAACACCAAAAGAGAGAGTGAGAATCTTTGCCTAGATGCAAACATCATTTGTGAGGGACGATAATAAAATGTTCAGTCCCATGGCCCACCCTAAAACCAGATCTTAATGGGTAAAAAAAATAATAATAATAATAAAAAAATTACATTTTCTCCGAGTAGGAATATTAGCAACACTGTTTAGCCTTGCTGGAGAAACTTTCCTTACAATTGGTTTAATTATTGATTTCTTTAACTTAACACAAGAACCTTGGTCCAGAGAAGTATTACCAATCAGGTTAATCTTGCAGGTGGACATTTTCTCATCAAAATATGGGTGTGAGTATGTGTGCAACAGGCACAACAGAATGCTTCAGATTCACGACAATTTTACAAGTTGCAAAAGCACCATACAAAATGATTAAAATAAAAAAAGGGAGCATAAGGAGAGACAGACAGCAAGCCACAAAGTGCTGATATTTTCTTGATCACAAATAAACCAAGCTATCAGTTTGTCCAGAAGAATTACTTCTTTAACATCATCTGCCATGAAGTCAATAACAGTGCAATCTGCTGCAGATAAGATCAGCCGCTTCCCCCTCTTGCAAGGATACAGCAAGCCTTTCATTGCTGGCATCTGTGGCTTTTGCTTATTAAAAAATAAAAAAAGAATTAAAAAAAAAAGATTCCTACTGTAGACAGCATATGTGATGTGACAAAATAAGCATCAGATAGTGCTGCAACTTCCCATCATTTCTGTAAGATCGCAGGTGAACCTTTCTATAATATTTGCTGAATTTGATTCCTGACCTTCCACTGCTTCCTGGAACTGCTTGCAATATTGAACGATATAAACCTGAGCATGGTCAAAAGACCGGGCCAGTGCTTGTTGGACTTAAGCCGACCTGTATTTTCCAATCTCATTACCTACAGTTCAACAAACACACACGGTAAACAGAGAGAAGGAAGGGGGGAATTCATGCCGACTGCTGAAAAGCAATCTCCATGAAAGGTCACGGAGAAGGTCACAGTTGTGCTGCGCGGAGGCGGCAAGTCAGGGCTAGGAGATGCCATGCAGCAGCCTGGTCAGATCTCCTCCCGGGCAGCCGGGGGCATAAGGCGCTCGTCTTTAGGTAACCAAAACTCACGTCGCGATTCGCTGGGAAAGACAGACCTCAAGAACGGTTTGGCTTTTGCAAAAAACACATTAGAACTTTGTACAGTTTTACATTTTGCTGGATCACATGAAACACTTTTACAAGTTCAAAACATGACACGTGACTAGAACACACTGTCGCCGCTAACAGATCTCGCTACTGAGCCGCAATGCGCACCTTGCAGCCCTTGCATTAACAGCTGGCCCCTGAACTACGGTGCACGGGGTCTCTCTCTTATTCGGAGGAACTGCTGCACTGTAGCGTCAGCACTCTTTGCTTCCTACACAGACCAGGTGGTGAATGGCGAGGCACGCCTGAAAACGTGCAGTTCTTGTGCCACACGGCCTTCGTGTTCCCAAACACTCCCGAGCAGTGGTAAGTTTGGCATTATCCTTTGCGGACGGCTGCATTAAATCTCCATAGTAACTGCAATAATCAGGGCGCTGCCACAGGAAACCGGTCTCTTCTCCCCTGGCAGGTCTCTTCATCCAGCCTCTCTGGATGAAGGGCTACAGGGAGGTAAATCCACTTAATTTAATTTTAAAATCTGTAGGCTGCCTATTCTGGTTACCCGTACAAACCAGCATACAGCATATCGAAAACCTAATACAATACAGCCTCAATTACAGCTAATAACATAAGCTAAAATAATCCAAGCATATCTCAGTTCAAGATACTTAATATAAAAGGTAGTTAGATAAGAAACAACTTAATACAATTCACAACTAGATAACCATGTTCAGGATGGGTCTCAGCATTCATGAGTCACTTAACCTCGGGCTGCTTGAATCATAATCATTAATTACAACCATTTTATACTAGCATCCCCCACAGATAAAAATTCAATGGCTGCCAGTAAAATGGGATAGCCCATTTACAATTAACACAACCAATGCTCAGCTTTACCATTAAAATAACTGGGAGCACTGAGAGCAGAGGATCACCTTGCTGGTGGCTGGAAAGAATCAGTAAGTACTGCCTGGGGAAATTTTTAAAACTTAAAAGTATTGGGGAGAAGTAAACTATTGGGGTATATTATTTAGTGAGTTTGTGTGTTTTATTTTAAATAGGTAGTCAGAAAGTCAGGCAACAAACAGAAGTTTGTATTTCCCAACACTAGCTCATCCTTTAATTTATAGGCAGGTGTCACTTTCACACTTAAAAACAATTTTTTTTTAAATCAGCCTTTTAACTTGAACTCAGAAAGTCCCCACATCTTATCAAGAGTTTGATCATTCCCTTGTAGGTCACTACCAGATATATAGTGAATACGCTAATACATTTAAAGAACCCTAATAGTATGCAATCCTACACCCATAGCAACCTAAAACTTAACTAGGAAATGAACAAATTTAAGATGAAGGCAGCAGTCCAGCAGCAAGGGGGGGGGCCTCCCAATCTTTTGCATAAAGTGTCACATGTATGGTTTTTTACCTGCCGTGAGAAGTTGTATGTGTACATCCGATGCAAAGAGCTCCTGTCTCGTGGAGAATGAGTCCGATCTCTGGAGGCTAGAGTGGCAGACCTGGAGGAGCTGAGGCAGGCAGAGAGGTATATAGATGAGACCTTCAGGGATATAGTAGCCAAGTCCCAAATCCAGTCTGGCATTCTTGGTGCTGCCTTGAAAGAAGAAGGACTCATGATCGGAGAGCATCAATCTGATAGCAAGGAGCTGCTCTCCAGGTGGTGCATTGTGCTCTCACACAGAGGATGTCTCTCCCAGGGCTTCTGCCAAGGAGGGAAGGGTTAGGTCGTCCTTCATAGTTGGTGCTTTGATTATTAAGAATCTGGATGGCTGGTGGGCGTGAGGATTGCCTGGTAACATGCCTTCCTAGTGCGAAGGTGGCAGACCTGAGGTGTCACCTAGATAGGATTTTAGACAGTGCTGGGGAGGAGCCGGGCACCGACGACATAGGAAAATGTGGGAGGGAGGTTCTGGAAGCCAAATTTAGGCTCTTAGGTAGAAAGCTGAAATCCAGAACCTTCAGGGTGGCATTCTCTGAAGTGATCCCTGTTCCACACGCAGGTCCACAGAGGCAGGCAGAGCTCTGGAGTCTCAATGCGTGGATGACACGATGGTGCAAGGAAGAGGGATTCAGTTTTGTAAGGAAATGGGGAACCTTTTGGGGAAGGGGGAGTCTTTTCCGAAGGGATGGGCTCCACCTTAACCAGGGCGGAACCAAGGTGCTGGCGCTAACCTTTAAAAAGGAGATAGAGCAGCTTTTAAACTAGAACAAAGGGGAAAGCCAACAGTCGCTCAGCAGCATTTGTTCAGAAGGAGGTATCTTCAAAGAATACAAATGAAGCATTAGAGTTAGGGCAGCCCAACAGAGAGGTTCCAAAAATAAGAAAAGTAGTCTAAGTGCCTATAATTAAAAACTCACCTGAGCTTAAAGATTCCAATTTATCCCTGTCAACTGAAAAGCAGAATGTAAATACAAACAAAAAACTCACTTTGAAATGTTTGTATGCTAATATCAGAAGTCTAAGAAGTAAGACGGGAGAATTAGAATGTATAGCAGTAAATGATGACATAGACTTAATTGGCATCTAAGAGACATGGTGGAAAGAGGATAACCAATGGGACAGTGCTATACCGGGGTACAAATTATATCACAATGACAGAGAGGAGCATCTTGGTGGCGGGATGGCGCTTTATGTCCGGGATGGCATAGAGTCCAACAGGATAAAGATCCTGCATGAGACTAAATATACAATTGAATCTTTATGGGTAGAAATCCTTTGTGTGTTGAGGAAGACTATAGTGATAGGGGTATACTACCATCCCCTGGCCAAGATGGTGAGACAGACAATGAAATGCTAAGAGAAATTAGGGAAGCTAACCAAATTGGTAGTGCAGTAATAATGGGAGACTTCAATTACCCCAATATTGACTCGGTAAATGTATCTCTCTAGCATGTCCCAATGTTAAAGTTCCTGGATGGAATAAGAGAGAC
This sequence comes from Rhinatrema bivittatum, assembly GCF_901001135.1. Classification (NCBI taxonomy): domain Eukaryota; kingdom Metazoa; phylum Chordata; class Amphibia; order Gymnophiona; family Rhinatrematidae; genus Rhinatrema; species Rhinatrema bivittatum. Next base: position 250,688,959 of record NC_042616.1, on the reverse strand, counting down.
AGTTTTATGGAGCAAATTGGTTCAGGAACAGACAAGAGAGAGAGCAATTTTAGATCTAATTCTCACTGGAGAGCAGGATTTTGGTGAGAGAGGTAACGGTGGTGGGGCCGCTTGGCAATAATGATCATAATATGATCAAATTTGAATTAATGACTGGAAGAGGGACAATATGTAAATCCACGGCTTTAGCGCTAAATTTTCAAAAGGGGAAATTCTGATAAAATGAGAAAAATAGTTAGAAAAAAAAACTGAAAGATGCAGCTATAAAGGTAAAAAGTGTGCAGCAGGCATGGACATTGTTAAAAAATACCATCCTAGTACTGGTCAGAGTCACCCAGTGTCCCGAGTTGTTTTCTTCTGCTGTGTTTGAAAGTTTGTATTGGATAATCAATAAAACAGATTTAAACATAAAAAATACCATTCTAGAAGCACAGAGCAGATGTATTCCATGCACTAAGAAAGGTGGAAGGAAGGCAAAAACGAGTACTAGTTGGTTAAAAGGGGAGGTGAAAGAGGCTATTTTAGCCAAAAGATCTTCACTCAAAAATTGGAAGAAGGATTCATCAGAAGAAAATAGGTTAAAGCATAAGCATGTAAAGACATTAATAAGACAGGCTAAGAGAAAATTTGAAAAGAAGTTGGCCATAGAGGCAAAAACTCACAATAAAAACTTTTTTTTTAAATATGTCCGAAGCAGAAAGCCTGCAAGGAAGTCGGTTGGACCGTTGGATGATCAAGGGGTTAAAGGGGCACTTAGAGACGATAAGGCCATCGCAGAAAGATTAAATGATTTCTTTGCTTCAGTGTTTATTGAAGAAGATATTGGAGAGATACCTGTTCCGGAGAAGGTTTTAATGGGTGATGATTCAGATCAACTGAACCAAATCACGGTGAACCTGGAAAATGTGGTAGGCCTGATAAACTGAAGAGTAGTAAATCACCTGAACCGGATGGTATACACCCCAGGGTTCTGAAAGAACTATAAAATGAAATTTCAGACCTATTAGTAAACATTTATAACCTATCATTAAAATAATCCGATGTACCTGAAGATAGGAAGATGGCCAAATTAACGCCTTAATTTAAAAGGGATGCAGGGGTGATCCAGGAAACTATAGACCAGTGAGCCTGACTTCAGTGCCAGGAAAAATTATGGAAACTGATATAAAAAATAACATCACAAAACATTTACATTGACATGGTTTGATGGGACACTGTCAGCATGGATTTACCTAAGGGAAGTCTTGCCTCACAAATCTCCTACATTTGTTTTGAACGGGTGAATAAACATGTGGACAAAGGTAAACCGGTAGATGTGGTGCATTTGGATTTTCAGAAGGCGTTCAACAAAGTCCCGATTGAGAGGCTTCTAAGAAAACTAAAAAGTCATGGGATAGGAGGCCATGTCCTTTTGTGGATTGCATGTTGGTTAAAAGGCAGGAAACACAGTAGGATTAAGTGGTCTGTTTTCACAGTGGAAAAAGGTAAACAGTGGAGTGCCTCAGGAATCTGTACTTGGACTGATGCTTTTTAATATATTTATAAATGATCTGGAAAGGGGTACAATGAGTAAGGTGATCAAATTTGAGGATGACACAAATTATGCAGAGTAGTTAAATCTCAAGCAGATTGTGATGAATTGCAGGAGGACCTTGCATGACTGGAAGATTGGGCTTCCAAATGGCAGATGAAATTTAATGTGGATAAGTGCAAAGTGATGCATATAGGGAAAAATAACCCATGCTATAGTTACACAATGTTAGGTTCCATATTAGGTGCTACCACCCAGGAAAGAGATCTTGGCATCATAGTGGATAGTACATTGAAATCGTTGGCCCTCAATGGAGAAAGGTGAATAGGGGAGTGCCCCAGGGATCTGTTCTCAGAGCACTGCTTTTTAATATATTTATAAAAGACATAGAAATGGAAATGAGTGAGGTGATCAAATTTACCAATGACACAAAGTTATTCAAAATTGTTAAACTACAAGAGAATTGTGAAAAGTTGCAAGAGGACCTTTAAAACTGGGAGACTGGGCGTGCAAATTAAATTTAATGTGGACAAAGTGATGCAGTTAGGGAATAATAACCCAAATTATAGTTACACCATGCAAGATTCCACATTAGGAGTCACCATTCAGGAAAAGGAGCTAGGTGTCAATCGGTGATAATACGTTGAATTCTTCTGCTCAGTGTGCAGCAGCAGCAGCAGCCAGAAAAGCAAATAGAATGCTAGGAATCATTAGGAAAGAAATGGAGAATAAAACAGAGAATAACATAATGCCTCTGTAGTGCTCCATGGTGCAATTCTGAGTCACCACTTCTCAAAAAAGATACAGCAGAATTAGAAAAGTTACAGAGAAGGGCGACCAAAATGATAGAAAGGAATGGAACAATTCCCCTCTAAGGAATGGCTAAAGAGACTCTTCAGCTTGGAAAAGAGCCAGCTGAAGGGAGATCGAATGGAGATCTATAAAATAAGGAGTGGCATGGAATGAGTAATCATGAACCAATTGTTTACTCTTTCAAAAAGTACAAAGACTAGGGGGACACACAATGAAGCTACTAAGTTATACATTAAAAAATAATAAAAGAAAATGGTTTTTTTTTTACTAACTGCATAGTTAAGCTCAGGAATTCTTTGCCAGAGGATGTGGTGAAAGTTCTTACTGTAGCTGAGTTTAGAAAAGGTTTGGACAAATTCCTTGAGGAAAAGTCCATAAACCATTAAGGTGGAGATGTAGAAATCCACTGCTTATCCCTAGGATTAGTAGATTGGAACCTAATCTACCCATTGTAGTTGTGATCTGGATTATCCACTATTGGAAACAGGATACTGGGCTTGTTGGACCTTTGCTCTGACCCAGTATGGCATATCTTATGTACATGTTATATAAATGCATACAAAAGGTGGCTCTGCATGCAAACCTATCATGATACTTATTGTGGATATTCTGAAAACAAGACCTGATTGTGGCTCTTGAGGACAGAAGTTGGCCATCCCCTGCCTAGATCAGCAAATCCCAAATCTATCCTGAGGGACCCCAGCTAGTTGGGATACAGTAAGATCTTTCAGGTTATCACAGCCACATACATGTTTGGCAGAAAAAGACCCAAGTGGTCCATCCAGTCTGCCCAGCAATCTTTTTTTTATTACATTTATTTTTATTTTTTATTCTGTTCTTAGTAATTGTTGCCCTATGCAGGTTGCCAAAGTCAACACAGGTTGCCTTTTTCTTTGTCTCCATCATTTAGCCACTTGTGTTCCTCGGTGTCTATCCCATGCTCTTTTGAATTCCATTCCCATCCTTGTCCTCACTGCCCCTTCTGGGAGGGCAGGCCATGCATCCACCACTCTTTCCATGAAGAAATCCTTCCACAAGTATCAACTGCGAATGAGATAACTCTGCATGCAATGCAGACAGTGCATGCAAATATCTCTCATGCATATTCATTGTAAATATATTCTGAAAAAAAAAAAAATTGACTGGCTGGGGGTAGATCCATAAGGACAGGTTTAAGAACCACTGGTCTAATCCAGTGCAAGCTACCGGCGCTTAGGGAATATTCCACTACTAAATGTAAAGGAGCAGAGAGTAAGTAATTTCAGGCGTATACCAAAACTAATCTGATGGTCTCCAGCACAGCTCATGCCAGTGTCACCTCGAATAGGATTTCAAAGCTCTCAATTCACTGTGCTTTGTAAATAAATATTTTTGGTAGTTATTCCACCCCCACCCCCAAATGACGTATAGCGCTAGAGTCTAAATTAGTGGTTCTCAACCAGTGTGTCGCCACACTTCCTAGTCCCTCCCCACTGACCCAGCTTCTCCCCCTGCCTCAGTGAAATAGGAACTCATCCTTTACCCAGGCTTAAAATGCTGATAGCCCGGGTGCAACACAGAAGGAGAGATGGAGTCAGTGGCACCAGCATGATCTCTTCTTCCCGCACCCCCCCTCCCCCCGAAGCCGGGAAGAGGAATCAGCATGCAGCGGCCACACGCGTGGGAAGAAGAGACCATGCTAGTGCATGCAGCAGCCTGAAGAGGAGCAGTGCGAAGCAAAGAGAAGCAATGTCAGCCCCTTGCAGCGGATGGGAGTCCTTTCTCGAAGCTGCAAGGGCTGAAAGTAGAGGAGACTGCTGCTGCCGCTAAGACAGGAGGCTGCTGCTGCTGCTGCCACTAGTTTGGTAGAGGGAGAGAGAATGAGCAAGCATATGTGTTTGAGATCCTGTGTGTGTGTGTGTGAGACAGTATGTATATAAGTGTGTGATTGAAAACCTGTTTGTGTGAAAGAGAGAATGTGTGTGTGTGTGTGTGTGTGTGTGTGCGCGCGAGAGAGAGAGATAGCATGAATAAGAACATAAGAAAATGCCATACTGGGTCAGACCAAGGGTCCATCAAGCCCAGCATCCTGTTTCCAACAGTGGCCAATCCAGGCCATAAGAATCTGGCAAGTACCCAAAAACTAAGTCTATTCCATGTTATCACTGCTAGTATTAGCGGTAGTTATTATCTAAGTCAACTTAATTAATAGCAGGTAATGGACTTCTCCTCCAAGAACTTATCCAATCCTTTTTTAAACCCAGCTATACTAACTGCACTAACCACATCCTCTGGCAACAAATTCCAGAGTTTAATTGTGCGTTGAGTGAAAAAGAACTTTCTCCGATTAGTTTTAAATGTGCCATATGCTAACTTCATGGAGTGCCCCCTAGTCTTTCTATTATCCGAAAGAGTAAAAAAATGATGTAAGTGTAAGTGAATGATTGAGAACCTGTATATGTGAGAGAGATCATGTGTATGTATGATTAAGAGCCTGTGGAACAGATTTTTAGAGGAGCGTGCGTAGGGTACATTTGTGCTCGCTACCCAGCGCGCACAAATGTACACCTGATTTTATAACATGCGCGTGCTGCCACACGCATGTTATAAAATCCGGGATCACTTGTGCACGCCAAGCCGAGGGGAGCCCCGATGGCTTTTCCCGTTCCCTCCAAGGCCGCTCCGAAATCGGAGCGGCCTTGGAGGGAACTTTTTTTTCCGTCCCCTCCACCTTCCCCTCCCTTCCCCTATCTAACCCACCCCCCAGCCCTAACTAAATCTCCCCCCCCCCCCCACCTTTGTTTCCAAAGTTATGCCTGCCCAAGGCAGGCGTAACTTGTGTGCACCATCCCCCGGCACAAGCCGCTGTGCCGGAGGACTCAGTCCCGCCCCAGGACCGCCGCCATGCCCCCAGACTGCCCCTTTCTCGAAGCTCCAGGACATATGCACGTCCCGGGGCTTAGGCTCAGCGCGCGCAGGGGTAGGTTTTCAGGGGTTACGCGCGTAACCCTTTGAAAATCTACCACTGTGTGTATAAGTAAGAGAGAGAGCATGTGTGTGTGATTGAGAGCCTGTAAGTGAGAGAGAGCAAGAATGTGTGGGTGAATGAGAGTCTGTGTGTATGAGAGAAAGACAGCATGTATATAAGTGTGTGATTGAAAGCCTATGTGTGTGTGTGTGTGAAAGTGTGAAAAGACAAGACAGCATGTGTGTAAATCTGTGATTAACAGCCTATATAACTGAGAAAGAAAAAGCATGTGTATATGTGCATGACTGAGAGCCTACGTAAGTGAGAGAGAGAGCATGTGTATGTGTGTGTGATTGAGAGCCAGAGAGAGAGAGAGAGAACACATTGCAAGCAAATCATCCCTACTCCTGCAAATTCAAAACAAACAATATCAGGGCACTTGGATATCAAATGTTCCCAGGTATGCAGAGCAAAGCATTTTTTTATCCTTATTTTTCATTATTGGGACTGTGTCTCTACTATTTTGAAATATTTTATTAGTATCTAAACTTTTTTATTTGAGTTTTTAATTACTGGATATTCCATTCATCAACTATTTTGAAATCTGTTTTTTGTTAGTATGGTTTTACTGCTATTGATTTTATATTTCTTGCTTTATTTTATGAGGACTGGTGAAGTTTCTCTTTTTCCTTTGTTACACTGCATATAGTCTCTCTGGCTTGTTGTGGTTTCTAGTTATGCTTTATGGTCTCTTTATTCTTTGTTAGGTGAGGGTCTGCACATGGAACTGAGGTGAGGTTTTCTGCTGGCGTGTAGTTTCTGTGTAGGGCTCTATAGCAGCCTGACTTGGTCCGTTTTCCTAATAGGAGGTGTATTGGTGTCTTAAGGCCTGGTGTAATATTTTCAGTGTTGCCTTTTCTTAGGTAAGGTGGTCACTGTTTGAGTGCTGGAAATTGGTGTTTTGGTATGGGATGTTTACTATTTATGCAATTAATGTTCAGACAGAGTACTTAACTTTATCTTGTATCATTCTTAACAATAAAAATAATACTGGACCCTTATTTTTTATTTCCGTCCTGAATTGTAATGAGCCGTTGGCAAACTATGGTGCACTAGTACTCAGAAAGAACGTTATGACTGAAGAACAAGTTAATTAAACAGAAATAAAAAGATTTTCCTCCACCAGAACCATTTGTGGATAATAATTCAGCTGTTAGCAATCCATAAGAGCAGATTTGCACAATCCAAAATAGGCCTGGTGCTAGCTACATAACATAGCACTCTCAAGCCAACAAAAAAAAAATCACAAAAGCATGGCAACCTAGTAGGTCAGGTTTTCCCCTAAGATGAAAATTACAGAACACAAGAGCCAGGTATACTGCATACTGTATTATCCCTGCAAACAACACACTGCTGTTCTCTGAAAGCCAACTTTTTATCTCTAACTGTATTTTTGCAATCACACAACAAAGCAGTACAAACTTAAAAACCAATATAGTTGCATGCGAGGCCAAAGACTAGCACAGAAAAATAAGATGACCAGAGAACATTGGGGCTACTGTAAACATGGATTTGTGCCTTGCCACTAACCATATATGGTTCCCATTGAATAAGTCATCTGACCTCCCTTTTAGAATGCATCTTAATTTCTCAAATTAACACTTTCCAGTGTTTAAGCTAAGGCACTGGCTTCCAAAATGAAAACAAGTCTCTGCCTTGCCACATGTATTATTGGCTGGGTGCTACCTTTTTTTTTTAATTTGCTTTTTCTTTTTTATGTTAACAGGAACCATGATCCCTTACTCCAATAACCCAGAAGACTAAATGAAAGACTGAAACCGATATCGTAACCTGAAATCATGGCTGAATCCACTTCTAGTGAAAAGGCCAAAATATTTGCGTACAGGTGTAAGTTCTCCATACACAGAGATGTGATTCGATACAACTACAGCCCCTCCAGCATAAGAGGCTAGAATTACTCAATTTAGAAATAGCAATGAAAATCTGTATGGATGGACCGGTGCAGTATCTTATACCACATTTCTCTTGTTCCTACAAGTCAAGATATTGCAGGTTGCTTTCCATAAAGTGTGCCCAATCATTTTCACTAAAGATTAATTTGAAGTTCTCTGTTGCACTTCTGAATCAGAGTTAGCGGAGAAGGCCATGCACCTTCTATGCAGCAAGAACACTCAGTATAATGAAGTAATGACCTTGTAAGAAGAAGACAGGATTGGATCAAGCACATCAGAACTCTGAAAGGCATCACCCTCCTCCATTCCATTTAGAAGAAATGTATTAAGATATTTTTTTTTAGGCTATCACCTTTATATTTTCGCTTTGTTTGTTGACCTGATCTTCTGGGTATTTGAATGCCCTGAGACAGTTACTATACCACGCTATCCAAAGAACCTTACAAACCTAAATTCTTATTTAAAAAAAAAAAAAAATTTCTTAATTCTAGTACCTTGTTTCAGTTGGCCAAAAAAACCTACAAATAGCAATCACACTAACAGAGCACCAGGGGAGTAAGTAGCTAGAGAGAGACAAGGAGGTGGCAGGGCTGAAGACAAGCTTAAAGATTTGCACTGAAATCTACAAAACAGACCTCCACACTTCAAGTGTATGAGAGATAGGATTATTCCTCCTGATGGGCCTTACAGATGGATAGGGATGTGCATCCATTAAAAACAAATACTAAAAATGCAACATATAAGGCCATGTTTGGTTCAAAATACCTAAAAGTGTTTGGGTAATTCTGTGTTTGTTTAAAAAAATAGCCTTCTAGCACCCGCCCCCACCCCAAGAAAGCCAGTGGAGGCCTCCTCAGCCCTCTCTGACCACACTCTCGCCCTGCAAAAGATGACTCGGGGCCAGGCCTACCTAGATCGGTTAGCCAAGCCCAGCCAGAGACTCCCTGGGACCCTCAGATCCTCTGCCAGACCCCTAGAAAAACTGCCAGGGCGCTTCACAGCTCCCACTTACCCCTCCATGTGGGTCATCCTGGGGTTCAAAGGGCAGGAGAGATGCCCACTCACTCCTGCCCTGGCTCATGGTACATTTAAAAATGGCATCAGCTGCATTACGGCTAGCGCCGGACTGACAATTTTGGTGCCTGCCTCAGGTGCGCCTGGCACATCATGTTCTAGAGCCATACAATGTATGGACGCCGGCTGCCCCTGAGGCAGGTACCAAAGCGATGTCATTTCCATGCCAGCCTCAGTGCAGCCAGCGCCATTTCTAAAATGTATCACGAGTCCTTCACATGGGCACCCATTGAAATCTAAGGAACCCACCCATATGAAGGAGTAAGTAGGGGCCAGGGCCCAGCAATGTTGCCATAGGATGGACAGGGGGTTGTCGGGGCTTGGGGAAGCCCTAAGCCCACCCAGGTAGTCCCAAGCCCAGAGTCTTATCTTTTGGGGGGCTAGAGGGGGTGCGGCAGGGGGTCTGAGAGGGCCACAAAAGACCACAAGTTGCTTTCTTAGGACAGGAATGGGTCAGACAGCCTTGGGTAGACCCATTTTAGTTCTTTACTTTGGTGGGTTTTAATGTTTTTTCCAGTTCAGTAAACAAACTGCAAAAAAAAAAAAAAAAAAAAAATTAATGTACCAAAAAAAACAAAATCTTGAGCCTGCAGCAAAGAAATTACACCAGAAGTGTCAAACTACAATTCTAGAGGGCCACAAACTGGTAAGTTTTCACAATATCCCTAAAATTGTAAAAATGTCCGAGATATTTGCATGCAAATATATTCCATGCATATTCATTGGGGATATCCTGAATATCAGACTAGTTTGTGACACTCCAGGATTGCAATTTGACACCTGCGTGAAACCGATTTTTAGCTATGATATAAAAGAGTTGGACAACAACCAGCCCCTAACATACATTCGTCTGGAAGCCCAATAACAATACTTCAAGTTAGGAAAGCAATTCCTCCCATCAGCTTTAGGGTTTATTTAGGGAGATTTATTATTCCAAATGAAACTCGATATTTTACTAAGGCCAAGAGCAGAGCTAAAGGAAAGTTGCAGGGTAGATGCTGGAATAAATCTAATAGGAGTAGAGGAGTAGCCTACTTGTTATAGCAATGAGCTGTGAATCAGATAATAGGGACGTGCATCGGGTGCTCGATCGTTTGCGCTTTCGGGTTCGTGTGGCCGCGGTTTTCCCACGGATTGGCATTTTTTTTTTTTTTAGTAAAAAATCTTTTTTCAGCTTAGTGCGTGCTAATGGAAGTTAGCGCTCACTTAACTCCTGTGCGCACTAACAAAAATAAACGTTTTTCTGTTAGTGCGCGCTAACTCCTGTTAACGCGCACTAACCCAAAAAACTATTTTCACGAAAATTTGGGGGGGAAAAGTGTTCATTTCTCATTTTAACCGATATATAACGAATTAAGAAATATCGTACGATATTTCAATTCGTTATAAAAAAGATTCACATCCCTATCAGATAAGCCAGGGCTCAAATCCCAGTCGCTCCTTGTGACCTCAGGCAAGTCACCTTACCCTCCCCACTGCCTAGGGTACAAGCTTAGATTCTGGGAATAGGGAAAAACCTACAGTAACAGAACATAATCCTCTTGGAAGTGCCTGAAAAAGCAGAATGTACATCAAATAAACAAACAAGCAATGTAAGGCAGCCATCTTAAGGTTAATTCTACCAGCCCAGGAAATAGCTCATTCTTTCCAGTCTTCCATATTTATTAAAAAAAAAAAATGTATAACCTGCCAATCCACAGTTCTAAGGGGACCCCCAAATTTGCCTCTTACTAGAGTAGTTGCCCCTGGATAGTGTAGGATCGGTGGTTTCAACAGACCCTGTCCCTGCGAGTGATACCAGAACAGAGCAGCAGTGTTTCAGAAGGGCTGACACTCCCCGGGTGGGGGGAGGGCGTCCCGGGTTTAATAAAACCTCCGTGCCCACATGAGTACCTGGGTAGTTGAGAGCACCCTTCCAGCAGGGAAAGGGACCTGGGGTGGGCCCCCTCTCAGCAGAGGGGGTGCCAAGAAGTGCTCCAGTCCGAGCATGGGAGCTGTGGCCCAGGGTCAGGGTTTCCCAGGTCCTCAGGAACGAGTCTTGGGGGTTAGGAGAGTGTTTTCCTAAGAGTTTATACAAAGCTAAGAAGTAAACTCAAGGAAGTGAGGGTTAAGTCCATATTTCTCATTTTTTCCAGAGAGAATGTACTTGGAGAAACTTGGGAAGGGGGGGGGGGTAATAAGAGAATTGGTGGGAGTTTAGAGGGGAGCTGCCCAATAGAGGAAGGTCCTGGAAGGGAATCAGCCAGAGGCTCTTCTGAATTTGAGAAGTGAGAGAGCTCCATCCAAACGCAGGTACCAGGGCAGTGCCTGTTCCAGAGAACTTAACCTGCTAAGGGTGGGCAGCACTACTGAGAGATTTTTCTTTGTACCTTATTTGCTGGACTCTTTGGTGCACTGGACAAAAAAAAAGTGTGCTACGTGGATTTTGTGTGCCTGAAACTAGTAAAAGGCTTACATTTTAAACAGCCTGGGCGTGCAGTTTGATTTTTGGCTGCCTGCTGACTGGACGGATGTGCAGAAACGCTGCCCTAGAGAAGAGAGAAAAATCATAAGAGCCTTCAAATAGCAATTTCCCCCGTCCCTGCCCTTAGTGCAGGAAGGACCAGCACGGCATGGAGTCTGCTATGGCCCATGACCCTCTCCACAAGCCCCCGTGTCTGTGTCCCGATCAAGGCAAGGGCACTGCTTTTTTCCTTATTGACGGAGCCCAGCCTGACAGTTGTAAAGATCACGCACATTTTTAACAACTTGAATCCCTAAACATTAAAACCATACGCGGCCGCCTTAAATTCTCTGAGACAGATTGGAACAGAGGTACGACACCCCACCCCAGAAATTCAAATCAACTTTTTGCTTCTCATAGAGGCATTGCTACTTTAAACGCAAGATACAAATAGATCCTGGCCAGGTACTGGTGGCGTGGATTGGCCACTGTTGGAAATAGGGTACTGGGCTTGATTGACCCTCGGTCTGACCCCGAATAGCAATTGTGTTATGTCCCTATGCAGAATGCAGTTTAATTATGCAAAAAGACATTAGTTTCAGACTCTCTCATACAGAGTCTTCAGTATTACTGAGCATATGCTCTGAAGTTGTTTTTCTCTTAAGTTGCAACAGGCATCTGTCTCTCTTGACCCCCCAAGTTTCACACGCCAACCTGCTCCCCTTGGAATTACAATCACAGCTGACAAACACTGCTCAGCTTTCTCATTTTAAAACTCTTCACTCCCAAAAACTAATTTTACCAAAGGAGAAAAACAAACTAATCAAAAAGGAAACAGCTTTTGTTGTTCAAACTGCTGAACAGAGAAGAGGAAATCTAGAGATAGTGAGATAAGCGCAGCTCACGAGACGTCCAGACGCTGCATTATCACTTCAGGGACTGCAAGCCTGAAGGCCATGTGTATCGGACATTTTTTGGCATCCCATCCTGTCCAGCCCAGCCAATGCAGCCAGGAGCCATGGAGGGCATGTCCACGCTTCAGGTGTCAGCATGGGCCCCCACCCGGAGTCTGGTCAGTAGCTGCTGCGTGAGGGCAGGCTCCCTCTTTCCCCGGGTACGATGAAAGCTGCTTCCACGGCCCCTGCTGACCCGAGGCTGCACGCAGGAGACGAACCCAGGACTCCCGCACGGCAGCACTGCCGCCCAGTCACCGGGGTGGCCTCTGGAAGCAGGATTTTGCCCTTCCTGGCAATTATGTTGGTCCTCCAAGGACCAAAAGGGCATGAGAAGGAACTGTTTCACCCTCAGACGCGATCCCTTTATAAAAAGGTGGACGGCAAAATGAGGGATCGTGCAGGAAGGCTGGGGGAGAATTCTCCATTATCCCATTGCACAAAAGCCAGGCAAATTTCAACCACATAAAGGCGAGTTTGAATGGCTTTTTTTTTTTTTTTCTGCTACCAACTCCACTGGCAGGCAGGCAGGCAGGATCGTGAAAATGTCACGTTTCAGGGCAGTAGTGCGTTCCTGGAAGAAGAGTCAGAGAGGCCGGGAAAAAAATAGATTCCCTCTTGCACGACTGCATTCTTGGGCCCTGCTGCTCCGGGCTCGGCACAGCCCTAGAAGAAGGATGAAGACATGGAGGAGAGGAGAAATCATGTGGGAAGGGAAAGGAAAAAATTAAAAATAAAAACCCCAAGGCTGGGAGGAAGGGACAAGTCAAAGAGGGAAAAACCGATGAAGGCGGCGAGAAGAAGGGCAAGGCAGATGCTTGGAAAGAAAAAAAAAGCAAGGAAAAACAAAAAAAGGTACCAGAATACGAGTGAATGAAGACAAATTCAAAATTAGGAGATTGAGATGAAATGGAGAAGGCTAAGAGGGAACGCCAAAGCCCCAGGTTAGGAAAAGGCTTTATTTCCTGCATCTTTTGTAACTTTATGTTGGACATATGGGGCAGGCCCAGGGTGCAGGCAGGCAGGAGAGTGATCTTTAGGGGCAGAGCCGTCCCACCCGTAGATTGCTTAGCAGTGCAGAGAAGCGTATTAAGCTAGCTTTAACCATCAAGCAGTCTACACCTCAAATCAGGTTTTCGTGGAGTACAGTATTACACAAAACTTCTTCACCCACTGGCTTTTTCTTATATATAAACTCTTAAGAAAGCTCATTCCTTGCAGCTTTTTTATTCGATTGAAGTTGCCCCTTCATCAACTAGTCCCACCTATTACCTACCCAGGTTACCTAACCCCCCCCCCCCCACACACACACACACACACTCCCTTTTCCATTAACTCAAACCCTCTTACTTGTTTGGGTTTTTTTTCTCTGTGTATCTTGTCTATTTGTCTTAACTAGAGTGTGAGCTCCAGGGAGCAGGGACTGCTTCTTACATGTTGCTCTTCCATGCTCCGTACAGCTGCTATGCACTAGCCAAATAATTATTAATACAGAATTTTCCCTCACTTCTTACCTAAAGCCTAGAACCAGCATGGGAATATGGTATGACTGCCAATGACAGTCTGAGGCTGCTATTGGCAGTCAATGCTCTTAATTATCTTGCTGCTGGCACCTCCCATCCATTACCCGCCTGGACTATTCCTTAACCTGAGCATGGGGGAGGGGGGACCTCTAACAGCGAAGCAGGAGGCTTGGGCGAGCAGGCCCTTCAGGGGTATAAACCAGGTTCCAGGCTCTACCGTTCCCTCACCTTGTGAGCGGGAGAAGCTGTGGGAGGCTGCTCCTGCGCCCCCCACACCCGTGCTTCCTTCTCCCTCGTGTGGCGCGCCAGGGTGACGGGAGGTAGCAGCGAGGGAGCTGGAGCCCTGCGCCCATGGCCCTGCACGAGCCTTGAGCCGTAAATGCAGTCATCATCCGTCACCTTGTGAAAAATGAAACGTTTGCTTGCATCTGTTCCCGCTAGATCATTTCTAGGCTTCCAGAATCTTTAGAAGCACATTCTCATTTCTGAGTTAGCAATGGCTGGATGATTGCCCAATTATATCACGAGCCGAAAAGGCACAGCTGGACTTTTCGTACAGCCGTCCTCTTTTGAGCAGCGAGCGAGCGAATGCAGGACCGATTTAAAAGAACATGGCTCACACAGAAGGGCAAGATCCTTTTGTGCTGTGTCTCTATTACCTTAACCCGAAGGTGGTGCAAGCTCGTTCAAAGCTCATGACAAATATTGTATTTTGACTGTGACTAAAAATATACACAGAAGCAGACGTAAGATTAAAAAAAAAAAAAAGGAGATGAGAGCTGGGTGTCAGGCTTGAACCTGCTCCTGCTGTTCACTACCGTCAGGGCTGGGAAGGGTCTGGATACAAAAGGGCAACAAAAATGGTAAAGGGTAAGGAGCAGCCCCACGGGTTAGTGCTCTTCAGCTTGCAGAAGAGACACAAATCGAGATGGGATATGCAACCAAGGTTTATAAAATTATGAGCAGTGCAGTCAATAGAGAATGTTTAGTTACCCCTTTTCAATAATTCTAGGCACAGGGACACACCCCGAAACCAACTGGTGGCAGATTTTAAAATAGAATTTAAGAAAACATTTCTCCAGTCAACGCAAAATTAAAAAGTGAAATTTCTTTCTGGTATAATAAGGTTAAGAACAGTGGCATAAGCGGGTTTGAAAAAAAAAAGGATTGAACACGTTTCTGGAGGACAGACAGACCCAGTAACGATCATTAGCCAGAGAGACCTGGGGACCGCCACATCTTACTTCTGGGGGTGAACGACGCGGAATAGATCTCCCAGTTAGGATCCACAGGCTCCTTCCAAGTGACCTGGATTGGGCACTACTGGAGCCAAGCTAGATGGATGATTGGGTCTGACTCAGTATGGCCCTCCTCCTTGTGTCAGGAACTCCTCCCCCGTGTCCTCCCTACAAACAGAATTTGGATCATTCCCAAGCAGGGGGGGGAAACATTCCATCAAGCCCCTTAGGATGTAGCGACTTGTACCCAGAAAAAAACCCAAAAAAAACCAAAACCCACTCTCCGCACCAAGAGTAGTGTTACAAACAAAAATCTTTCATGCCAAAGAAATCTCTTCAATTGAAATGATTTCGCTAACAGTGCATTTACTGGATGAAGAACGTGTTAGTCTCCATTTGCACATCCAAATATAGCAATCATTCAGGATCAATAAGGATCTCTCTGCTGCCCTGACTAGTTAAAGGCAACTCCCACATCTTTCAGGCTCCCCTTGTACCTGGAAATTCTGTTTAAACAGCACTTTTGCAGAAAAGACTACTCCGCTCTCTTCAAGCGCTGTGTTGGCACAAGAAGCACCTGTTTACACTGACTGGACAAGTCAGCATACTATTTCTGCTCCCTGCAGAGTCCCAGCAGACAGCGGTGTGGGGTCCCAGATCCCTTCTGAACAACCCAAACATGGAACTCTCTCTGTTCCATGAACAGGATTCTCATCGTGCCTGAAAATACCTAGAGCAAGAGCTATCTTCCACTTCTTGGGAAACTCTCACTCCTACATTGTCCTCGACTTTAGGACTTCATTACTTTGGGAAAACTTGTAAATGGGACACATTTACTGGAGGGCAATCTAGGGGTTCCTGCATGTTCTCGTGAGGCTGCACTCACATTTGCCACAGACCGGGGCTAGAAACATCGCTCTGACACCACCCACTGGACAAATCAAGGTTACCTTGACCATGGAACAGGCCTTGGGTTAATAGCCTGCAAGGGAGTGGGAGAAACTGCTAAGATGAAAAAAGATATAACGTGACCACAATGGAGTTAACATTTTACCTCATGAGACCAAATAGCAGGTCTGGTTAAAAAAACATTTTAAATGTACGCAATCAGCCAAACTTTTAGGAACCAGGAAAAAAAAAAAGTTTTGCTTCTTTTTTGCACATATTTATTCATTTATGTTTTGACTTATTATTTTAGAGGGCGAGTGGGCTCCTCGAATCCTGGACTGCCCTGCCTGGTTCCTGGCACTCGGGCCTGTGTGTGTGCCCGGTTCTCGGCTCCACTCCTAGTACTGCCAGACTATCAGTGGCTATACTACTCTGTTCCATCCTTCCAGTAGCTCACTTCCTCCGGACCTGAGACCTGAAGCATCTTCATGAAAGCAAAGTACATGGGAACTTTGCCCCAAGATTGCCTATGGCTCGGTCAAACCCTCACAGTGGGCAACAAAAGAACACAGAAGTGCAAGGGATCAGGAGAGAAATACTGGGCCAAAAGAAAAAAACCCAAGCAACAATGTGGATGAAGAAATGTGTTTGTAAATGATACCAAATTGGCTGGAGTTGCGAGCATCCTTGGAAGCTGGGATTCAAATTCAAAATGGCCTTGACATTTTGGCAGAATAAACAAAAATAAGAATAATGAAATATATCCTGGACAGATGCCAGGTACTATTACAAAGGAGCAATCCAGAGAACAAATATAAAATAGGGAAAGACTTGCAAGACAATAATTCTGCAAAAACAAAAAAAAAAGTCTCAAGGTTATAGAAAAAACACAAACAGAACTGATCAGCAATGTAATACTGTTAGGGAAATAAGTGAAGTCTGTACTAGGATGTATTAACAGCAACATTACATGTAAGAGACCGGTGAAGAATTCTCAAGCACTGGTAAGATTAGAGTTGAAAACTCTGTATCCAATTTGGACACCAAATTTCCTGATAGGATGTGAAGAAATTGAATAAAGTCCAGATGACAGGAACAAACGATTAGATGCCTATACAACAGGACCTACTAAGGAGGGGAGACTGAAGGAGAAGCATTTTTTTAGCGCACAAAAACAGTGTGACTTGATAACAGTCTTCAAAGTCACAAAGAGGTTTTACTAGGAGGATGGCAACTGGTTATTCTCTATGGCCACAGGGGGAAAAGGACAAGAAGAAATGGTCTTATAGCAGGGGAGAGTTAAGGTGGACTTAACGCAAAAAACTTTATGAAACACCGAGGACAGTCCAGGATCGGGAGAAATTATCTAGGGAGGTAGTAAAACCTCCGTCGTGAAGGTTTTTAAAAGCAGATTAGACAACCATTGTGTAGGGTCCGGCCACTACTGGATTGGAGCTGGGGAAAAGCCCAGGCCTGATGTTCTCATCAATGGACTAACCTGAGAAGGCTGGAAAACACCAACAGCACAGGGAGAATGGCCCCAAGGACAGTCTCCAAAGACATTGTGGTAGGGGGGTGCCTGACTGGCTAGAGTACTAATGAAATGGGATTGCATGCTGGGAACCAGGAAGTGGTCCCAGCACCTTGAAGGCTGCCCGGCTTCTAGCCAGGGAACTTCGATCCTAAGTTCTGACTCTAGATTTGACCTGCTTGCCTGCACTCCTACCTGCCCAGCTCTCAGACCAAACCTACCTAACCTATGAACTTCACCGAGCTTTGGCTCGGGACTGGAATTACTGGTTCCCTATTGCCACCATCAAACTGGTATAACACGGGAGTGAATGCCTAGGCCTCTCTCTAACCTGCAGTCCCTTCCATTTCATTTAGCAATCCTAACTGAATGGCTGACTAGAAAGGTATAAACATGTACATCCTAAAGAAAAGGAGATAAGTGTCTCCATCATACAAATGCCTCCAGGAGGCGGGTCTCTATCAACAGAAAGGAGGCTCTACAATAAGGGATCATAGGATAAGGATGAAAGGGAATAGGTTCAGAAGTAAGCTAAATAAATATTTCTTCACAGAGAAGGTGGTGAAAGCATGGAGCAGACAAGGGCAATATCAGAATTTAAGCAAACATGGGACAAGCACAGATGATTTCCTATGAAGAGGAAGGAGCTATAAAGCTGAGCAGGATGGGTCCTATGGTCTTTATTTCTATATTTTCAAACTGTTCATGAAAACAAATAGACTTAAAAAAAAAAAAAAAAGCACATTAGCACAAAGTTTTGAGAATAAGAACCAAAAGTAGCAAACTCTACATAAGCGAGGAGGTCGCTCTGCTCTCTTTCAACAATCTTGCTCAACTACTCCTTAATCTAGATTGAATCCAATTGCAGATCTTGAAATAGCATGAAACAAAGACGCACCCTGTGCTACTCTTTCAGGAAAGGCTGCCACGCAGGAAACCTAGTGCCTTGTTCTTGCTCCTCGGGCTGGCAGGAAGGGAGCCACGGGCACTGCACTTCAGCAACCCCTACAAACCAACCAGTCATTGTACATTAATCCATGCCTCTCAAACAAGGGCCGTTACTGCAATAGCCAGACTAGTTAAGAGGGAATTTAAAGAGAGGAAACACCCCAGTAACTATTAATAAGGACTTACGGAGCCCTAGCCCTGACTGGGCAGAGGTTGTCAGAAGTTGACAATGCCCAGAACTTAGCAGTAAAAAAACATAAAATCACAGAATATGACAGTAGAAAATAATCTAAGACCCACCTAGGTCTACCTAAATGCCTTCCAGTAATGTCTCAAGTGTGCCCTAGTTGACCTACGGCTTTCCCTTCACTTCTTCCCTTAGCCCATGTTTTGTTTTGTTTTTTTAATTGTGTTACGGTTTATTCCTGCACCACCTCAACTGGCAGACATCCACCAACCTCTCCGTGAAAGAACTACGTTCTAATATTACTCCTACAGCTAGCCCCTGTGAATCCCATACATGACTGCTTGTTCTATATATCAATCCCCAAGTAAGCTGAATCCAAAAAAGCTGAAATACACGAAAAGGAAAATTAGTTAGAAAAAAAACAAAAACTGAGGATTCAAAGCAGTCTATTCTAGGTCTCAGAGGAGGAAAAATAATCAAGTTTGTCTGAACCCTCACTACTCTCTTCTTTGTCATGCAATTTAAAAAACCCCTTCTGACTGCCGAGGTTCTTAAGACATCTACACCATACCTTCAGTATCGCCTTGAATTCAACTGGAAATTGCAAAAGAAACTTAGCTCCAAAACGCCTGAACATAATGAAATATCTCTCTTCCTACGCAGGTCTGGAAAGATCAGGAAAAATACTAAATCTTTAAAGGAAAGAAAAGATCTTCTCTTAAAAAATGGAAAGATAAAACCTAACGCCAAATCTATTGAAACAGAACACAAATTTCACTGCTAAGGCAGCCTTATCTGGGACAGAGACAAAAGCTCTCCAACAATTTCACATTTTTTCTTCCACTTTTATGCCTTGATGGCCCCCTTGCCCTAGAACTGGTGATGAGAGGGATACACTTTTTTTTTTTTTTTTTTTTTTAAATAAATAAATACCTTACCTCCAGTCACAAATTAGGCTTTAGACAAAGAGGGAAAAGAACTCAGGAAACTTCATAGCTTCCTCCAAAATAATGAAAAAGATTTAGAGCAGAGGATGATGGCAACTTGGGAAAGTTTGTCAGTCTCAAGGTTTTTACTCATTATTTTCCAAACTATCAAGAATTACATACACTATCTTTCCTCAGAGATTCACGAAGGGTTCCAGGTCCTTCCAAAGTCTTTTCAGCCCCAGAAAGCTTAAATCACAAAATCCTGCTAGTAGGCCTCCTGTGCTTCTAGCCTGGTTTAAGTCCCAAAGATTCAGATTGAGGAACCGTGACATTCTCAAGCAAAATGGCTTCCACTGTAGAAAGAGCCAACCACAGCTTACGCAAATGTGGCCGGTCTGGCCCTAGAGCGTGTCTTATGCTCAGGAGATGGTTCGTGCGAGTTAGGAAGTGATCTGTGGGAGCTTCTTTCCCCCAAAATGGATGGGTATCTGGTTTGGTATAAAATGTGCTTCTCACGAGGCACAACAGGAGTGGACTGGAGTAGAAGGACAGATAGAGATGGAATGGGGATCTTGTTTAAGGGTTTCCAGAGGTCTGTGCTGAATGTTTTTCACAGAGATGTATTTGCAATCTTCTGCGGGACCTGGATATTTCCGCAGTTTGCAGCCTGGAACTCTGCAGGGCTGGATTGCGGAAGCCTGAGGTTGGCTGGAGGAGCAAGTTGAATGTCCCTGTGTCACTACTGAGTGCCAACCAGGAGAACAAAGACCCCAGGGTCTAAGAGGACACCGTCCTGCCTGGGGGAAGCCTGCAGGCAGAGAAGGGTGAAGAAGAGAAATTTGGATGACTGTGCTCTTTGGTGGGGTCTTGAGGAGAATGGAAAACCTTGATGAGGAGCTGGAAAAAGAGCTTTGTCCAAAGACCTTAGGCTTAGACGAGTGAAAGAACTGAGTAATTTTTGCAATATTTTGAACTGCGGAGAGACTGTTCAAAATTCTTTTGTGATTTCCTGGAATATTCTCCTATTTTTCTGGACTTTAATTAATTATTAATTTTTTAATAAAATTCTCCCTCTGTTTCGGAACAAACTTTCTTTGGTGCAAGCTCCTATTACTCTCGTTAGATGCAATTCTCCCCTTGGACCTTACATCTTTGCTGTCCCCCGGTGGACTGAATCATGGTCCCAGGACAGCAGAAATGTTTTCACCACCCCAGAAGCCGCTGAATACAACCCCCGATGAAGGAGGGGTAACACAAGGTAACTTCTTTTGGCCGGACAGTCCCCCTCAAATCCTGATGAAACCATCCCCAGCAGTACAGGAGAAGATGATGATTCCTTAGAACAGGACACAATGTTTGCGTTTAAAGAGTCAGATGGAAATGAACCAAACTGCAGCAGATGACCCTTCCCTGCCCCTCTGCTTCTCTAGCCAATGTCAAAGTCATCTCAGCAGCTGCAGGGTTCAATACCGTCAGTCCCACATCTTTTCATACAGGCAACAAGCCCTCCAAAAAGGGCGTTTATGTTCCCCCCAAGTAGGGGAATAGACTATTCCAGGTAAGAGAGCAGTACTTATGCTACAGAACGAGGCACCTTCACTGCTGAGAGAAAGATATTGGATGGCATCTCAAACCCTATTCCCATTCAAGAGTCAGTGCAAGGGATGCTGCCATCTACTCCATCGGACTACGCAGCACAAAGCAGACTTATAGGGCATGAAGATGGATTCTCCCCTCACAGACCATATTTCCCCCTTCCCCATGCACCAGCCAAAGGGGGGGAAAAACCCACAGATATGTTGCCATCTTGGATACCAGGTCTTCTAGTCTTTATGTTCAGTCATATTCTATTCTTCTATAGTAAAATAGCCTCACAACATGAAGATGTGACAGGATTGCAGCCCAGAGATAAAATAACTAGGGATGGGCATTCAATAGAAATGAAATAGGAAATAAAATTTCCTATTTTGTTTCATTTCATTTTCAAAATGAAATGATTGAAAATCTGACACACTTTTTGTTGGTTTTCATGTTTCATTTTGGAAAACAAAAAAAAATTTTTTTAAAGTAGTCACCCGTCAGGCCTAGGTCCAGACCCGAAGCCCAAAGCAGGGTCCGTGGCCTGTGCCTGAGTGAGATGCCGGCACCTCAATGTAGGCCTAGGCCCAAGGCTGGGGCCTCACCTAGGCATAGACACACGGTGTAAGTACACATGCGCACACACCTACATACACTCACGCTTCCCTTCAGTCACAGAGCAAGCCAACATACGTGGGCACCTTTCCTATTTACAATCACCTCGATCAGATCATGGAAAGGGAAGTCAGTATGCCACTGGAAGGAGGGTCAGACAGATGGATATAATCAATAGAGTCAGCGAAGCTCATCCAGCCGACCACTGAGGGGGGAGGGAGGGAGGGAGAGAGAGAGAGAGAGTCTGCCTTTGTCACGCCACTCACTCAAGAGTGCTTTTATTTTTTCCTGCTGGCACAGTGAATTTTTTTCCCCATTTGGCAGGCCAGCTGGCTCGGTTAAATCGAATGAAATTAGCACAGCCAGTCTGGCCCGCAAACTTTTTAATGCACTTGCTGCGTTGGCGAGGAGAAGCATTCCTCAGCAGCCGGCACGGCACAGCACATGCTTAGGCAATGGATTTCAAAACAGTGTTGAAAAAGTGCACCGAGATCCATCCATGCCCAATACTCGTTTTCACTTTCCCTCGTTAATAGCTGCATTAAGTTTTCACAAACAGAGAGCAGCAATGCTCATCAAAGATATATGAATAAAAATACATTACAGCAGCATTAAATCCAACTTGCAAATGCTTTAAATTATTGATACGGTGATTAAATAATAATAATACACCTGAACTAATGGAAAGAAAAGTGTTAAATGTAAAGATGCATGTCATCTCAGATATTACAGAGGATATGTCCTTCCTCATTCTAAATAAAGAGAGATATTTATGCTCAGCCAGTGGGAGGGGCAGAAATTCTCAACCATGGCACCACAGTGACACCTCATGTCCAGACTCAAGAGTGCACAGGCCTCTCGGGCTCTGGAGAGAGCCGCAGTCGGTGTGTCCAGGTCAAGAACTGCCGCCACAACGGCTGGGCTGAGCTGCGTGGGGATAAAAATAGAAGAGAAAAAAAAACCCCAGTAGAGGTAAATAAAAGGGCTCATGATGCCATAACCCAAACACAAGAGGCAGGTTCCGATTGCACCAGAAACCCAAGAAGGCAGGAGGAAACTGGCAGGCTTCTCTTTTGCTTTAGATACATCAGATTAGCATAAAATGCCAGGAGAGAAAGCAGTGGATCTTCAGGAAAATGTAAAAAAAAAAAAAAAAAAAAATTTCACCCAGGGCTGGCCTGATGGCTTTGTAGGTGGGAAATAGGAGTTGGATTTCCAAGCCCGGCTTCTGATCCTCCAGGTTGTCAGGGCTGGCTGCAGAAGCAGAGCCGCCGCTCGGAGAGACGGAATCCCAGCCATCGCGCAAAACCTGCGAAGCCCAATTCAGGTTCCCAATATCTGTGGCCCCTGGCTGAGGATTGCCTCAATGGCTGGGCTAAAAATCAAAAGGGAGGTATAGTGCCACACACACACAATTTTAACCCCTCCCATCTACACAGCCATCACACTTAAAGTCCCCAGCCAGGGCCCACAAACACAGCATGTGTGTGCACCTCAGATCTGACACGTGCGCCTCTCTCTCCCTCCAGCGACTAACACTCACTGCCCAACTCTAGGAGCTGATGCCGGGCTCAGAAATCAAAGCTAGATCCCCCACACCGCTGCACATGGCGCTGCTTTTAAACCATCTGGCTGGCTTCTCTCTGGATTTCCCTGACTTTAGGGTAGGATCTAGCCTGAGAAACAGCTGTTGATAAGATTCTACACTTTGATGTATCTCTTACTTCCAGAGACATGTCACGTTAAGACCAGAAAACAACTGCCAAGCAGTATCAAAGACAGTCAAGACTCAATGAGCAGGCAGTAATAATCTTCAACCGATGGTAAGAGCAATTAATACAGCTAACTGCGGGCACATGGAAGAGATACTGCAGTATACAAGGACATCCTTTTTTTTGTTTGTTTGCAAATGGCACCCATAGCGAGGTATGCAGAGGGTCTTTCATATTCAGTTTTTAGTTTTTTTTCCCTGGGGATTTCATTATATATTACACCAAAGAACAAAAACAGGAGAAAATCAGTGGAAAAGATGACTTTTTCCAGGTAAATATCAGAAGTTTAGTGAATAGAAGCTAGGATCCCAATCTTTCTATGTAAAGGGCCACATAACTTGCAAAGTTATTGGCTGGGCCAGATGAAACCTTTAGTGAGCTCTTTCCCCAGCATCTCACCTCTTCTTTCCCTCTCCATCTTCTCTCAGTCCTGTCTTCCAGCATCTTCCCCCCTTCTTTACCCTGTGTCTTCTCTCTTCCTTCCCTCCCCCCCCCCCCCCAGCACATCCCTGATTTCTTCACCCCTCCCAGTGTCCTCCTCTCTTCTTTCCAGCGGGATACTGCTGCTCCCCTGTGCCACCCTCTTCGGAGGCGGCTCCAGTGATAGCTCTAGCCTTCCTCCACACTTTTTTGCTGCATCTTCAGTTCCGGCACAGTTGCCGGGTATGCCCCACAGACTGGATATTCTGGAGGAAGAGATGCTGGAAAACCTAACAACAGGTCTGCATCTATGTTTTTGAAATTAGGGTGAAAGATAAGGCATTTGTAAGTGACAAATTGGTTTAAACTGATAATGAAGGACCCTAACTATGCACTTATGCATTGTATACCGAGTTCCAGAGGTGATTAACAGACTGCGGCTCTCTCCAGAAACCGAGAGACAGAAGAACATGCCATACTGGGTCAGACCAAGGGTCCATCAAACCCGGCATCCTGTCTCCAACAGTGGCCAATCCAGGCATGCACTTCTTGAGATTTTTACACAAAAGTGTTGACATAATCAACATATTATATCATTAAATTAACTGAGATGTCCATTTGGAAACTTCCCTTTGATAATAGACAAACAGCAACCAAATTCTAGCCCACTTATTACATATATTTATTATTGTTATATAAAAATTTTATACTCTGCCACTTACACATCAAGTGTTTCCAAATACCACAGCGTGCTATTGCCCAAGCAAATATTGTGGGGGGGGGGGGGGGGGGGGGGGGAGAGGAGGGTCCATGAAATTAGGGATACAAGAAAAAAAAATCTGCAATTTATTTTTAAACTTCTAGACAGCCTCCACCCAACATCAAAAGATCTTTTATACACAGACTTGACAGAACATGGATGTCCTAACCTCATATGGAGCCGAGAATCCTTATAAAATGCTTTATGTGAATAAAAGCAGAATGGCACTAGCATGGTAATATGAATACTGCATTCCACATCAGCAAAATCTTGTTGCTTAAATCACAAGTATTTATGGTCTAAAAACAGTTTGAGAAGTGTGCTCTGCCAATTTTGTATTTCTGCCATAGACCTCTTTGTGTTTGGCACGTGGCACAACAGTAATCACACGGTACTTGCTACTGTCTTTAGCATGCATAGAAAATTGCATTAAATATGCTAATTTGCCTAACAAGAAAGCGAGGAACATGGCTTGTGTGCAGCATGTGATGGAAGTGAACTCCAAGCACTCACAAATCCATAACACATGGCAGCACTTAATACAATCTATAAACTCCCCAGCCACTAGAACACAATCTACTGGAAAAAGGAAGGAATAAACTCAAGATGTCTTTGGCAAAAGTACAGCATATATTACTGGAAAATAAAAAGAATGTAAACCGATACCATCAGTCAAAAATATCTACCCAGTCTAAACTCCATCAAGCAACAGAAGGGGTGAAATCTCACAGTGAAAACAGAAAATGTAAGATATACCTGGCAAGGAAACAAGGAGAGATGCGTGGTATGAGCTGGTATGAAGAAAAAGGCGCGAGATAAAAAGATGTGCCTCTCAACAAATTGCAAGAGTCCGGATAAGATCTCTATGAGAATTCACCAAAACGTTTATTCACAAACACCGTTCAAAGTTGCTGTTCCCAGGATGGAATCTTATTTCGTAAAAAGCTGCGTCGGATAGGACTTACGTCCTTATCAGATTTACACTTTTCTTGCAGGAGAGGTACAAACAGCATATGAATCAAAACATATACTTCTGCCATATCAATATTCAACACTTTTGTTCTAATATTACTTTTTTGGATTTTCACATTTCTTTTATAATTTGCATTTGAGTTTCAGAAGTACATTGGCGTTTGGACAGACAGGTGCATTATAAACCTTTTTAAATGCGTATTATGAAAGCAAACAAATGTATATCATTTTGTCCATCTGCAAACGTGACTTCACAGGCGGGGGCTAGCGAGGTCAAAAACGCTGCCCGTTTTCTGTTTTTCAACTGTTTGTTATACATCAAAAACTTTTTAATAAATAAAAAGTTTAAAAAATAAAAACAAAAAATGGCTGCCCGAGAGTCCCAGTGTAGACGAGACAAACAAGGGAAGGAAGCAGAAACCCTGAGCGGTCCTGGCTCTCCCCCCTCCATGCCTACCCTACCGTAGTGGGGGAATGATCCCAGCCTCTAAAGCAGTGGCGTAGCCAGAATTGATTTTTTGGGTGGGCACAAGGTTAACATGGGTGGGCTGTAGGCATGCAGGGCTACTAGTTGTTTTTTTACTGATAAATAATGCCAAATTATGCAGCATAGCATTCACATCTACGCCTAAGTATGAGGTTTACTTAATGATACAAACATAATTCACGGTGATTTGTGGTACTTTAGCCTTCTTATTATTACGATTTTATACACGGCTCCTACCTGTCCATAAATTTTGAGAGAGCGGTTGTGTTGCTTATATTTAAATTGCTAACATCTCAAAATATAGATATATATTTTTACCTTTGTTGTCTGATCTTTGTATTTTTCTAATCAGTTGGTCCTGGTCTCTTTTTCCCATTTTTTCCCTTATAGCTCATTTCCTAATTCCTTTTCAGTGTCTTTCTTCTATTACTGTCTTCTTCCCTTACACACACACACACACACACACACGCTTTCTCTCACACACTCAAGCTCTCACTCTCATATGCTCTCCCCCTCCCCCCCCCAAGCTCACATTCTCTGCAGACACACATACAAGTTCTCACTTTCTCACCCCTCCCCAGGCTTATATTCTTATGCACACACAGACGCACATCCAGGCACCCATTCTCACCCACACACATAAACCCAGACTCCCATTCTCACCCACAAACCATGCTCCCAGTCTCACCCACACATATTCAAGCTCGCATTCTCATCCATACATATACACATTTAAGGTCCTATTCTCACCCACACATACACACATTCAAGCACCCATTCTTATCCACATATTCAAGCTTCCATTCTCACCCACCCACACAAACCCAGGCTCTCATTCTCACCCATATATACACACACATTCAAGCTCCCATTCTCACCCACCCACAAACCCAGGCTCCCATTCTCACCCACACATACACACATTCAAGCTCCCATTCACCCACATATTCAAGCTTCCATTCTCACCCACACATACACACATTCAAGCTCCCATTCTCACCCACACACAAACCCAGGCTCCCATTCTCAAACACACATACACACATTCGAGCTCCCATTCACCCACATATTCAAGCTTCCATTCTCACCCACATACACACCCAGGCTCCAGTTTTCACCCACACACACTCCCATTCTCATCCACACATACACATTCAAGCACGTGCACAGCTTCCGCTTTCTCCCCCAAAACAGTAACTTCCTGTCGGGGGGGGGGAGCGGAAGCGCAGCGCACAACGTCCACTTCCTCCCCCCCCCCCCCCCCCCAGCAGGAAGATCGGCGGGCCATACAGCCCGA
This sequence comes from Rhinatrema bivittatum, assembly GCF_901001135.1. Lineage (NCBI taxonomy): Eukaryota > Metazoa > Chordata > Amphibia > Gymnophiona > Rhinatrematidae > Rhinatrema > Rhinatrema bivittatum. The sequence goes on along the minus strand of NC_042616.1, from coordinate 250,662,080 downwards.
TGCCCGAAGATAGCAGGAGGGCCGGTGGCAGCAGGAGAGGCAGCTGATCTTCCTGTTTTGGGGGAGAAAGCGGAAGCTGTGCGCGGCGCTTCCGCTCCCCCACCCCCAAACAGGAAGTTCGGTGGGCCGTTTGGCCCGAAGATAGCAGGAGAACGGGTGGCAGCAGGAGAGGCAGCTGATCTTCCTGCATTGGGGGGAGGAAGCGGAAGCTGCGCGCGGCGCTTCCGCTCCCCCCCCCCCCGAACAGGAAGACCGGTTGGCCATACGGCCGCAGCAGCGCTTCCCCATGTGTGCCGTGATGGCGCGCGAGGCGTGGGTTCTCTTGTTCGCTGTCGCAGGGATGGGATCCCGCGACAGCCTTGCAGTTCCGGTGCCAGTTGGGTGGGCCTGGGTCTAAGTTGGGTGGGCACCTGCCCACCCAGGCCCACCCGTGGCTACGCCACTGCTCTAAAGTAAGAGAACCTGAGCCATGGTGGGTAAACAGCAGCAGCTCAGGCGAGGAGGCAGCTTCCCATGAACCTCCCTTCCACGCAAGACTGCGCTTTGGCTTCGTTTTGGACTCCTCTCTCAGCGGGAGCCCGCAACTTCTCCAAGAGAGCGCCCTGCATGGCATTCACTCCTGCAGATGCTGCACTCCACTCTACCAGGAAATGGCGGCACAGGTAGCCCACAGAACTGCCAAGGCCTGACCATCTCTCTCTGTCACTGCCAGGGGGACCTGCTGGATTATAAGTGCCAGAACGGCTCTTGGATTGGGTCCTGCAGCTGCGGGTACGCCGTGCGCCGCCGAGTGGATGAATGGTTCCTGGCTCAGTCTCAGATCCTCGCCCTGCTGAAAACACTGCTTCGGTTCTAAAAAAAAAATTGATTTCCATAGAACATGCTCTTTTCAATTGCCGTGCAATTCTAGGCTTGTCTCTATTTGTTTCTTTTGGGGGGTTTTTTATTTGTAGTATTAGAGCCTACTTTTTACTATATCTGAGCCAGGATAAAACGGCACTAAGGAAAGCTGGAAGGACCAGGCAGGGCCTCCAGAAGTACAGGAACATTATGGAAGCCCATCACCTCCCATGGGTGCCTCTGAGATTGATGGAACTCGGCAATTAAGCAAAGCTGCCATTTTTATAAATCAGAGGAAAAATTATTTTCTAGAGCTTGGTTTTGGGGAGGAGGGATTTCTTCCACTTGAATGCCCTTTCAATAGTCAAACCCAGATACGCTAGATGGTGAAGAAATAAATACAGAAATGAGACTTAATAGAGAGGAAGCCTGGAAAACATATTTCAAGAAAAGGTTCCCCAGTTAAGGATCATTCTGCCAGATAAATATTACTGTATATGTGCTCAGCCAGTTTGCTTTTATACTTAACCTTCTAGCCATGCAAGCTGCATTCAAGTATGGTCAGAGCTCTCATTTCCAACATGATGATAAGCATCATGTTGGAAATGATGCTCTCTCCCCCGTGGGAGTTCACCATCCTTCGAGACTGACTTTGAATTTACCATAATGGGCAGTCTTTCCTTTACTCAAACTGTGTGGAGCAATCCCCACCATCTCAGTAAATTCCTGGCTTTGAGGACAGAGCGCTAGTTAGTTCCAACTCTGAGCTACCAGATTCCAGCAATTCAAAGAATGAAGCTGCAGCCGACGTAGGATGTACTCACCGCACTAACTGAATGCTCCATACCTTTAGACTCAGGGCCGGTGCTAGCAGTTACTGGGCTGCCCCCTCCTCGTTTTTTTTTTTTTTAAACACATAATACCCCACCTCAATTAAAGAACCAGGACATAGACTCACTCTCACCAAATTCAGATCAAAGAGAGACTATAAACAGAAACTGAACCGGAAACCGCAACAAGCCAGACTCTATACGCAATGCAACAACGGAGAAACAGAAACATCACCAGGCCTCATAAATCATTCAAACAATAAAATCAAGGAATATAAAATCAATCATATTAGGAAAACCATACTTGGAAATATTATTTTTATAGTGATCTAAGGAATAGAACAACATCCAATAATTAAGAGTCATACAAAATTTTAAAAATTTTCCAAACAAATTATTTCAAAATAGCAGACACAGCCATCCAATAAGTAAAACTAATAAGGATGGAAAATTCACTGCTCTCCATACCTGAAAACCTTTTAATTTCCAGTCAACCTGAGTAAGGCATGGATTAATAAGGCAGCACAAATTTTCTTCTCACACACACACACACACAACACACACACACCCCAAACAGATTCCTCTATCCCCCATCCAGGTTCCTATTCACATGCACACAACCCTCCAGTCAGCCTCTCATTCACACACACACACACCCCAACCGGGAGCCATTCTACTGCTCCTTCTTGTTTGAAGGCCTGTGCACTAATCAAATTATGGCGTCTAGAACTTCCTCTATGCTGATCTCGTGCATGAGATCAGCATAGAAAATGTGCCAGCCACACGTCTTCTGGCAACGAGCGCCAGCACTGAGAAGGAGAACGGACTCCTTTCTTCGGCTGCCGGTGAGATGAGGTCCACCAGCGGCCTCTCCCTGCTCCTGATGCCGCCCCACGCAATTGCACGGTTTGCAAACACAGTGGTGCCGGGCCTGATTAGACTGATCATCGCCACTGCTGGCTGCGTTGTCAAGGTCTGTGTCAAAATTTGCACTCCCCTTCATCTCTGAAAGGCAAACCAGACCATCCGCCATCTTGTAAACAAAATCCATAAGCATTTCAAATACTAAACAAGAACTGCACGAGCTTCTTGACACATTTCCATTCTCACTGTTGCTCTGCAATACCTGCAATATGCTCTGAACTGACATCTGCACTGATTGAAAAGAACTGGGCAAGATGAGCCAGGGAGCTAAGACAGACTCAGTGTGGAAGCCACCCTTGTGGAGAGAGGCTACCAGTAATTTTGTTATCCATCACCATCCTTACATCTCAGGTCCTGTAGGGACCACCGCAGTCTACTGAGCACCTCCTTCCTCGCTGCTGCTACCACCACGAAACTGGAACGAGGGTCCTCATCTCCATAGAATGAGGAACTATATCTCAGTCAGCAAAGGCCTTCTCTCATTAATGCCTCCTGTTTAGCTAGGCACGCTCATAGATATTTAATAAGGCTAATGTTTTTCCTAAATGAAATACAAGCTTTTAAGCCCTTCATCGCAGGAGAGATCTCCTGAATGGGCATAATGTCAGATTTTTTAAGTAATTCAATTTGTAACTTGATACCCATATGAATCTTCCCAGAACCTGCATAATATGCTGTAATGGGGTCATTAGAGAGATGAACAGAAGGCTGTCATCATATGAAAAGTAGACTGTGCCCTCACCCTGCTGCCCCAATAACCAAATGACCCTCTCAGGAGTAATAGTTGTTAAAAATGTAACTTCAAGGGCAAACAGAATTAGTGACAACAGGCAACATTTAGCAGTAATGATTTCTAAGGTCCTACAGCCATTTACTAAAACTACAATACCGGGATAGTCAAATACTAACATCCACCTGCAAAAATTTGGTTCAAAACCAAAAGCTATCCAAGTACACTAATCATGAAGCTCCTTTCCAACTGATTGCTTTTTTTCACATCAAGAGACAGAAGCAGGGATTGTTCCTTGCTCAATGAGGGAGACTGAGCAGAGGATGCTAAAAGTCCTCCAGGACTTACTCGCCAGGTAAGAAATGTACCTTGCAATTGTGATTTTTTTTTTTTTGGGGGGGGGGGGGGGGGAAGTGCTGGAGTACAAACTGAGTACATACACCTCCGATCCCATCCTAACACAGACTTCTCATTCTCTTCCACACATGTCCCTACCCTTCACCATGCAACCCAGAAGCACTCCTCTCTCTCCTCCACCTATACCCTCCCTCTCGCCCACCTTCCTGCCCCCTCCCCCCCCCCCCCCCCAACAAACTCCACATCCAGTCCTGGAAAACAAACATCAGTAGCCTAATGCACTGTTGATAAAATGCCAAAGAAAAACTAGCAATCTTGCTTAAAGGTAATACAATACCTTTACTCTGAAAGATTTCAGCAAATGCAAACGTTAACCGCCTCGCGTAAGCCTGAGAAAGGCATTATTTTGAAAATTCTGGTGGGATTTCTGTTTCGTTTTGTTTTTTTAGACTCTGGGAGTAATAAAATCTACAGATCAGAAAGGATTCTTTCATCCACTCCCAGGCCATTCTGGTGGGCCCCATAACAGATTCCATGCAATCAGGGCCGCCATCAGGGCAGTATTCTTGGGCCTGCAGTATGGGGCCCCAGGATCTACTGCCACATATGGGGGCCCGCCGCAGCCGCCAGGCGGCAGGTGCGCTTGGGGGATGTATTAGTTCATGGCAAAGAGGCCCACTGAGGCTCTCTCCGACAGTCTGTCGCCCAGGGGCCTACTGAAACCTGGAGCCGGCCCTGGGTGCGGGCCCCAGAGAAGGGAGAGAATCAATGCTATGCGTGTCTTTTAGACACACATAGCATTGATTTACAGAGCACCGCAGACAGAGACTCGTCCGCGCGCTCTGTCCTGCCAGCGTTCACTGTCTGACACGGCTGTGACGTCACCGCCGCGTCAGACAGTATGCGCCGGCAAAGCGCGCGGGCCGTCGCTGTCTGCTTGCTGTATGGGGCCTCAAAATTCCTGATGGCGGCCCTGCATGCAATGCATCTCAGCTCCACTCCCTATGGGATGGAAACAGTTTTCATGGTCACGGTAACCACGATATGTAAATCAGGCCAAATATATGCAAACATATCTTGTGCATTCACTGGGGTTGTCCTGAAAAATCAGATATGCTTGGGTGCCTTAAATACCTCACAGGATGGTAAGAAAGAGAAGTGCAAGTCCCCATTCAGTGCTGATGGTATTCGTGCATTCAATTCAAACATGCAAGAAGATTATCTGGGTTGCAAGCATGGATCACTGAATGCACCCCCCTCCCCCATGGGAATTAGAGATACTGCTTCAACCACCCAAAACCACCAAAGCCTTCAGCATTTGTTGTTTGTTTGTTTTTTTTTGGGGGGGGGGGAGGTAGTTATCCTCTTTCCTCGCTAACTCAGGAATTAACTGTGTTAGAAAAATCGGGCTTGATTTATCTTTGTCAACCAGAAATAAAAATCTTCCCTATGACAAAATGTTAAAGGAATGAAAGCCATTTCAAGTCAGATTAATTAAAAAGGTCCCTTGTGTTCTAAAAAGGCACTAATGAACTAATATTTCACAATTAAAGTAAAAGAGAGACGAAGAACTCACAGACCTGCCTCTCCCAAGTACAGCCGTGTTTATATATGGTGAGGTCTTCCAAAATTGTTTGTTTTGGGGGGGGAACCCCACACACACACACACACACATACTCACACACATGAAATGTAAAAATAATACCAGACTGAATCGAGTTTTGACAAATGCTTGCTTCAAAGAGTAAAGTTTATACAATCACTTTCTATCAGTTTCTTTTCCGATCTTTACAGACAAGATTCCAGTTCACATAGGACAAAAACATGCAACTGCTTCTGGATACCTCATATCCCCTCCAGCCACAGAGGGGTACTGCTGAAGCGAAAACGCAGTCACATTCTGGATGCTGTGAAGAACAGAGAGAGAATAGATTTGGTCTCCTCTGCTGCTCATTGTACTTAGAATCAATCATCACAAATTTACCAAATCGCTCATTAAGGGCTTCCTCATAAAGCATCTATTCATATTACGCCAGTTTTGTGAACGAGAAACCACTGGGCCAAACCCTTCGTGAACACGCCAAAAGATTCATTCAGTACAAGTTTGTTTCTGAAACTGACTGCACTAATTCAAATAATTGAGTTCTTAATTCAAAAGTCATACGACCAAACACCGCACAGCATTTATGAACACTTCACAAAATAGCCACCAATCCATCAAAATAGCACATAACCGGAAAATAAAACAAACAATAAAATGAACGAGCTTCTGCCTATCGTTGGCTCCTTAACAGACTTAAGTCTGTGAAACAAACTTATGTCTGTTTCACAGACATAAGTGATCAAAGCAGCTCCAGCATATGAAGTTACCACCCAGGAAAGAGATCTAGGCATCATAGTGGATAATACTTTGAAATCATTGGCTCAGTGTGCTATGGTGGTCAAAAAAGCAAAGATAATGTTAGGAATTATTAGGAAGGGAATGGTTAATAGAATGGAAAATGTCATAATGCCTCTATATCGCTCCATGGTGAGACCTCACCTTGAATACTGTGTACAATTCTGGTCGCCGCATCTCAAAAAAAGATATAGTTGTGATGGAGAAGGTACAAAGAAGAGCCACCAAAATAATAAAGGGGATGGAACAGCTGCACTATGAGGAAAGACTAAAGAGGTTAGGACTGTTCAGCTTGGAGAAGAGACGGCTGAGGGGGGATATGATAGAGGTGTTTAAAATTATGAGAGGTCTAGAACGGGTAAATGTGAATCTGTTATTTACTCTTTTGGATAATAGAAGGACTAGGGGGCACTTCATGAAGTTAGGAAGTAGCACATTTAAAACTAATCGGAGAATTTTCTCTCTCACTTAACGCACAATTAAGCTCTGGAATTTGTTGCCAGAGGATGTGGTTGGTGCAGTTAGTATAGCTGGGTTTAAAAAAGATTTGGATAAGTTCTTGGAGAAGTCCATTACCTGATATTAATCAAGTTGACTTAGGGAATAGTCACTGCTATTACTGGCATCAGTAGCATGGGATCTACTTAGTGTTTGTGTAATTGCCAGGTACTTGTAGCCTGGATTGGCCACTGTTGGAAGCAGGATGCTGGGCTTGATGGATCCTTTCTATGGCAATTTCTTATGTTCCTATTGTAGAAAAATGTTTATCGCAAAGATATTAAGTATAGTTTTGATCTTGTTATCTTATTCCCAGAAAGTAATGACCAATCCATTGAACGGAGCAACGTGTAACCTCAAACATAAGAACATAAGAACATAAGAACAATCCAATAGGAAAGAAACCCAGCTTGAGATGCTGATGCTATCATCAGCTCTTACAGCTGGCAGCAGGAGGCCGGCCTGGTTGTTCAATGGGGAAGGTTCTTGGTTCAATCCGAGTCAGGTCTTCCGCTCCCCAGGTCAGCTGGGGAGAGGAAGTCCTGGTCATTGCCTATGTGGCTGGATCAGGGGAGGGGGGAATATTAAACTAAGGGGGAACAAAGGCTCATGGCACCAGATTCTAGTCCTGGCACCATTTGAGCCAGGCATAGATTATTTGGCTTTTAACTGCTCTGCTTTTGAGTTTGATCAAAAATGTGGTGTGCAGGTGCCTTTTCATATGCAGAAACCCCTCCACCCTCTTTGAAAAACTAAATCTGTGCTACCTGGGAAAAACAGACCTTAACAATTCCGGGAATCTAATTCAGTGCCGCTGAACCAGCTGGCCAGACCCATTTTTTGCCTATTTCATTGCTCGCTCTTACTTTAAAACTGTCCATTTGAGCTAACAATTTTTTTTTTTTTGTAATTCTTTCTTGTTCACAGTCACTGCTTCGTAGATGTATCTTTTAGCAATTTATTCCTGAATGTTTCCTGCACAGCTGACGTAAAGGACTGTTTGCCTCTTCCTAGGCGAAGTACGATCACCACAGATAAAAATATAATGCATACACATTTTTAAAACAAGCAACCTGATGCTATTATGAGTCTCTGCTCAGTTTATCATTATCGGTGCTGGGCGGCCGCGCTACAGTGCAGCAAATACCTCAGTAAAAAGAGTACTATCGTTAAGGATTATTTTCCTAAAACATTTTATATCATTGCCTTTTGCCTGAACATTCTGCCCCTAAATCCAGGGCTCAATTTGTAGATTTATTTATTTAAAATTGCTTCTATACCGCGCCCTCCACAGTTCAGGGCGGTTTTACAATAAAACATACAAAAAATTAATAATTCCAACATACAGATAAAATAAATAAAATAATGCAATTTAAAGTTAAAATAAGTAATCAGAAGAGAAGATAAAAAAAAAAAAAGGAGATGGAAAGGGATCTAAGCAAGCCAAAAGAGGGAAATGTAGATAATATAAAAGAGGAAGAAATTAGGATTCACATAAATCAGCGAATGCAGATTTAAAAAGGTGGAATTTTAGGGCTTTTTTGAAGTCTTTAGGGTCAGGAATGAGTCTGATTTGAGGAGGAAGTGGAACTGTGGAGCTGGGGGTGGGGAAGAGGGGGGGGTCAGGGCTAAGCGCGACACCTGTGAGGGGGTGGAGCCAGGATTGGCTGTGAATGCTCTCTCCCAAAACACATATTTGAACACACTCTTCCCTCCATCCTCAGCCCCCACCAGTGCTCAACTTGCAGCTGTTTTTCACCACACCAGAACCGCTCCCTCAGGTCCAAGAGAAAAAAAGGTGGCAGAACAGCATTCTGGGTCATTCTGCCAGAAAGTAAGCCCTGGGTAACATTGAAGGTCTGCTCACCCGTGGCAGTCTCGGGCTAACTCAAGGCCTTTTTGTCCCCGTTCTTTAGACTGCAGTGTCTGCTATGGGATCGCACCCTCCCCTCCTGTTCTCTGGCACAATAGGAAGGGAAGGGGCAGATCACCAGGAGGGAAAAGGCTGAATTAGGCAGCAGAGTGGCTGTTCTTTGCTCGCTCTCTCTCTCTCTGCTCCAGAGTCAACCCTTGCTTCCCTGCTGTTCTGCCTCTTAAATCTGAAAGGTCCAGGCAGCACCCCCACAAATTAAGCCCTGCCTGAGCCCCAACTCAGTTGGTTTCTGGGGCGCTGGAGGCTGCTGATACCAGTGTCGCCAGGTTGCACTTACTTTATCTGCCCCTTGAGTTTTGTCCTTATCAAGTGTTGGCGAAAGACTTGGTTATTTGCTTACATTTTTTATGTATGGTGACTGTAACTCACCTAGGATTTAAGTGAGTAACAAAATCTTTTAAAATTAAATTAGCTAGTTACAGAATTGGGTGTTGAAATAAGACTGGGAAATTGTGCATTCATCTACCCAGGACAGTAGAAAACTGGAGGAGGAGGAGGATGAAAACGTGGTAGATAAGTAGCGATCTCCTACAGGGTTCAAGCTGCTGCAGCTGGAAGCTAGCATACAGATACATCCTTAGCAATGTGGAAAGGAATAACTGGGCAGACTGGAGGTGTTGGTTGGTCTTTTTCCACCACCTATGTTACTTTCTGTGTGCTGAAAATTTCAGAAGGGAAAACCAACCAGAATGCAAAGTCAACTGGAGAGAGTAGGGTCTGCTGTAGAGTTTCACTTCTACCAGCATTTTCTGCTATCTTTCAGGTAAGGGTTCTAACTCAATATGCTATAAATATAGTTATTAATCCAGACAGGGTCATTCCTTCTTATGAAGGAAAGTCATCCATTTTTTTTTATTTTTTTTTTATTAGCGATGCATGCAAAATCAGCTTAGCAATTTTAATTCATTTAATTAACCCTTATCAGTTTTAACTATTCAATATCAGTTTTATGATAAATCTAAAGCAGTTAGATTTCAGGTGTTCATGGCACCTTCCACCTCATGTCCAGCCAAGTCATGAGCAAAATCTCCATACTTCCTCATCTCTTCCCTATTGGTTAGAGGTCAGATGCGGAATCAATATCTGCCCTCCATAATTACTGTGTGTAAAATTTTCCCTTCCAGTATGTGATCATGATGCTTCTTAACAGTGCCTAGGGCATTATACCAAAACACTCGTGAATGCAGCTCCTCAAGAATGGAATATGCCCCAAATTCAAGTCTCACTGTCATGGAGTCACTGGTCATATATACATTTGCAATTAGGGGAAGGACAGGGGACGGAAAAGTAGGTTAAGGCAGGGATTCCCAAAATCTGTCCTGGTGACCCCTTGACCAGTTTGAAAGATAGCCACAATAAATCTGCATACATACTAATAATCTGCCTTCAATATCTGCATATATTTAAATTTTCTCTCATGCATATTCATTGTAAATACACAAACTTAACTGGCTGCGATGTTACCAGTACTCTAAGGTCACATTTTCCATCAGAATAGCCTGTGCCAGTGGATTACTGGTCACTGTTATCAGGGAAGCTGCTCACTGCAACAGGAATCTTGCTCTTCCAAAAGTTATATATATTGGAGAGTCTTACAGGCCGAGCCAATACAGCGCGCTCAACTGAGCACACTGTTTAACCCGCAAATGCATGTTGATGAGGCTATTAGCTATTCTCCCCAGATCCAACAAAAAAGTGCGTCCAACCTGCACATTTTTACGCTCAGAAATTAATGTCTGCCCAGAGCAGGCATTAATTTCTGAGCAACCCAAAAAAGTGTCAGAAAAGCAGAAAAATACTGCTTTTCTGTATATCCTCCGACTTAATATCGTGGCGTTAAGTCGGAGGTACCAAAAGGTTTAAAAAAGCAATAAAAAAAAAAAGAACAAAAAAAGTGTGTTGGCGATCAGGAAGAGTGACAATTAACAAGCGTCCATTTTCCTAACCTGCTGACAGCCACCACCCCTGGGCACCCGCTTCCAAGGAGGCGCTACGGGTGCACGTTTGTCCCTAGCGCCTCCTTGGCAGCACGACCCTTCATTTAAATATTCTAGCACATGCCCAGGAGACGTGGCTGGGTGCATGTAAGAAAAGTGCTCAACACTGAGCACCCGTTTTCCGTACGGCTTTATTAGATCGGCCTGTTAGTAGGTTGTGATGCCTCTCATTGGGCCAACAAAAGCGATGTTGTAGTGCCCGTGCTTTCCAGATCACATGGGTCCCATCCAAAGGAGGGATAGGATAGGTCTGGAAAACCCATGTCCCACATCAACATCTCTCATTGGCCCAATGAAAGGTTACCTACAAAGCTTCCGCTTCTCTTCAGAAACAATGTGAAGAGTTAGGACTTCAGGAAATGATCACAAGGTTAGCAGGAGATTTCCTTCAACAGTATGCACTGTAAGAGAGACCCCACGAGGTACGTGATATGGAGCCAGATGGAAAGATATCACCAACAAGATGAAAAATTCCATCTTGGAGGACGGGAGGCAGGAGCTTACAGGAAGGAGGCAGGAGAGCGCAGGTTCTTGCCTGCTCCTTGTAAGTTTCCCCAATGGAAAACTGTGCTGGAGACGATGAACTCCTGCCTCAGAGTCTGCAGAAGTCACTAGGAAGGCTGGGGGAGGGGGGGGGAAGAGGGGTCTCTAGATCACCCTCCCAGAACATTCTATTACAAGCACGATTGCAGGGGTGCCCTGATAAAAAGGAATTTTTCCACTGCAGTCCCTGCTCATGGAAAAATTTAAAAATATACCATGAAGGAGGTGCACTTTACTAATATAAGAAAGAAGGCGCACTTGAATATTTTTCCTTTTTAAAAGTGGTCTTCCTGTCTGAATTCAATTGACTAAGAGTCAAGGAAACAGCAGAAAAGCTCTTAGTCTGCCACCTCCTAAACACCAGCTGGAGGGAATATCATTCCAAGAGCACCGGGCTGGGGGCCAGGGGTATGAGGAGCTGGAAGAGAGAGACTGAGGACCCATTGCTTATTTTCTCAGCTGAAAATTAAATTTAACATGCTTAGCGCAGAACACCACACCCTGATCACTGCGCTTCCACTGATGATTTTCTGCTGGTTGTCGCCCTGCGACCTTTTAGAATAGTGGCAAATTGTTTCTGTAGGGATCTCCTTGCGTTTCCTATCGACATGTCCTTAGTACAGGGACTGCAGGGGAAAAATCCCATTTTTCTGGGCACCCCTCCCATTGTGCCTGTGACAGAACATTCAGACAAGGCAATCTAGGGGACCCCCCCCCCCCCCAGTGACTTCTACAGAAGTCCAGTGGGAGCTGCACACACAAAGGCAGGAGTCTACGAGCTCCAGCAGTTTTACATTGGGAAACTTGCCCGAAAGAAATCTTCGTTCAAGGCGACGAACAAGGATTCAGTCCCCGCTTTTGGTAGAGGAGGATTTCATCACTGGGCCATCAGAGGTTTTCCGGGATCCCTTGCAGCAGCACACTGTGTACAAGGAGGAGAAGAGGATGGGGAAAGAGAGCGAAAGAGCCGTGACGCGCTTTCACCCGTCCAGCGCCACCTTACGTGGGAAAGAGGAGTCCTGCCCGCAGCTAGCGGTGTGAGAATTAAACTGGCACCAAAGATATTTTAGGTATGGGTACCTGGTAGAGGAAACAACAGGAGATTGATCTAGCAACGCAAATTTCTCCATGCAGAGAGAACAGCTCGGGAAGGAGTGATAAGCACTGCCGAGTGTCCTTCATGCCCCCGTACAACCGAAGTTAACACAATCAGTCAGAGAAACTGTCACCGGAAGAATAAAATCCCGAAAGCATGCTCTGTCAGAAATAAACAGTGTTGGAGCTGCGAGGGACGTGTTGGCATCTCTGGAGGGGAGAGTACAGATTTATCACCTGCAGTCTGTAACACTGTCACAAAAGGGATGTTTATTTGTTTGTCCTAAGAAATTTATCCTTTGGACCAATAATCCTACGTGGCATTAACTGCGAGTTCTAACCCATCTGGTTCCTGCTACAGAGCACCAGAGGGACCTCGAAGTATCTCTTACACCCTGCCCCGATAGGAAAAACTCCTCAATATCCCCTTGCCAGTGAGGACAATGAAAGGGGGGGGGGGGGCCCTAAGCTTCATTTTCCCCATTGCAGTGGAGTGGAAGGTGAAGGTTGCCTCTGGCCCTGACTCTGCCTTCTTGTTAAAAAAAAAAAAAATGTATATCAGCACTACCTGCTTCCATAACCACAAAAGGTTCTCTCCCCTAACGCAGAGGAAGATTTAACTTTACAACCAGCAGGGCAGGCACATGCTGCAAGTCTCACTCATCAGATTTACAACGTTGCCAAAGGCCTTTCAGACAGCGTTCCACCTGTTAGTTTGCCCATTTAGAACCACCTCGGCCTGCGATGATCATCAAGTTATAAAGTTACCTGTGGAGTTAAGCTGAGCACGGTGTCCAGAGACTAGTACAGAGCATGTGAACACGTTCAATAAAAGTCCCTGAAAGACAGGTTATGAAACCCCAGTGGAACAGGACAAGCTGATGGCCTAGTGGCCAATATTCTGCCCTGGGCTACTCAAGACAAGGAGTGGCGCTGCTGCAGCACTCATGGCCTCTGGAGGGTAAGCGCAGCTGATGCTGGTCATTCAGAAACAGACGCCCCACCCTCCCCCTGTGTAAGCCTGTCCTGGGACTCGCAAGCTGCTCCATTTATTGCTTAAACCTCACTTTTTTTTTTTTTTTTTAATTTATATCCCACCTTCAAAAGAGATTACATTCAGGTACTGTGGGCGCTTCCCTATCCCCAGAGGGCTCACAAATCGGACAAGCCGATGCAGAGAGGTGCGTTCAGCCGAAAGCTCAGGTTTACCAGCAAAGCGCACACTTTGAGAATGTAAAGCTTACTGTCTATGCAGCAAGGCGTTTTATGCTCCAAAACGTGAGGTCAGCTTGGCACCCTCGCATGGAAATTCCATGTTAATGAGGGCATTAAATGGGCCCTCCCAATGCAGAGAGGTGCACTGGATGAACTTTTTTTTTTTTTAATGTTAGAAACTTTACATCTGGGTCAGAGATGCAGTAAAGTTTCCAGCACTGCTGTAGGATTACATAAAAATTTTTTTTAAAAGGATGTCTTTCCCAGTCTGCCACCACTTAGCTGAACAAGTCCGTATATATCGGCTTAAGTGGTGCTGGACTGCAGATGAACTCTCCCCGCTGGCAGCTCCCTCACCCCCTTCCCCCTCTCCAGCTAAAATGTGCGCATGTTTTAACCCTCGATGTATTAGAATACCATTAGCTTACTGCATCGGGAGTTAAAAATATACAAAATTAGCCTGGGCATTAGGAAACCGTGAGCTGAACTCCAGTGCACAGTTTTAAACGTGGAGATTTCTGCATTGGCCTGTAAGTCTGTACCTGAGGCAATGGAGGGTGAAGTGACTCGCCCGAGCTCACAAGCACCGGCGGTGGTATTTAAGCCCTGGCCTCCCTGGTTAACATCCCACTGCTCTGAGCACCAGGGTACACCTCTGCTGCACTCCCATTTTTAACAGGCATGCTATAAAAATGCATCAGGGTTCAAGATGATTCTTTCAAAAAATCATCATTAGACAATGACCAGCGACAGATTTAAGGTTTTGACGCCATTAGGCACTGTTGGTGCCAATGCCCTTGCATGCGTCCTCCCCCCGGCCAAGGGCCAATAGAGCAGAAGGTATAAAGCACAGGTTTTTTTGCTCTGCTCTATCTGATTCAGGCTTGCCTCCTCCCCTCATGTCCCTAACTAACAAGAAGAGAGGTGGGGGGGAGGGGGGGCGAGCGGGCCTAGGGAGCAGAGTGGTTTCTCTTTGCTCCCTATTTACTGTGACCTCACCCTTCACTTCATGTTCCCTGTAGAGATCAAAAGGGGATGGAATAGGGAATGGACCAGTTCTGTCTTTGTTCTGTCTCTGAAAACAAAGAGGTAGGCGATCTATAATGGCCGTCAGGTAAAACAAAAAAAGAATAGATGCCTTGATCTTTTCCAAATATTTATTAAAGTAGAGACGTATAGACGTATTCATAAAAATGCCCGACTCAGGCCGAGTTTCGCAGCTCAACAGCCGCTGCCTCAGGGGCTTGGACAATCAAGAATCTCAGATGAGTATAAAATCATCAAGGGAAGGTCACTGTGAACCAACACTGAAAGAGAACTTGCAAAACGCCATCATGTATTCAGTCTCAAGTTCTCTTTCAGTGTTGGTTCACAGTGACCTTCCCTTGATGATTTTATACTCATCTGAGATTCTTGATTGTCCAAGCCCCTGAGGCAGCGGCTGTTGAGCTGCGAAATTCGGCCTGAGTCGGGCATTTTTATGAATACGTCTATACGTCTCTACTTTAATAAATATTTGGAAAAGATCAAGGCATCTATTCTTTTTTTGTTCTGTCTCTTCCAGCCTCATCCCTCCCCCCTCCAAGGTCTCTGCACTGGAGGGGAGGGGGGGCTTCAGCAGGAAGCAGAAGGCTGCTCTCTGGTAAGAGAGGTTCAACCCAGCCGGGAGACAGCAAATCCTATGTAGGCCTTTAGGCCTGCTGGGCCCCCCCCCCCCCCCAGGCCTAGTGTGTCTATTGGGGAATTCAGGCCTGACAATGACTAGTCTATTGTCCAATGTCACTTCTCGAAGGACTCCAAGGCAGTAATTTCACAGTGCCATGCCTACCACCAAGCTCAGCCCTTGAAAGCTGCAAGCAGGTCAGGTTTTCACAATATTTAGAACAAATGCATCTAAAAAACACATCTAGATCTGAATGCACTTAATTTTCATACACACCATCAAATCTGAATTCCCTTACACAATCGTAGCCCCATCTTGCTCAGCATTTTGGGCATGAAGGCGCACGGGGAGGGTCATGGGACTCTACAAGGCCCAGGACCTCCCAGGCCTCCTGCACAGGAAGGGGGAAAGACCCCTTCAGGCTTTACTCCCACCCTGGCGCTCTTCTGCTCCGTAGTCCAGATGCCAAACAAACCATCACAACACACTCCGACGCTGCTGCCCAAAATTAGGAATCTGCCCTGCAAACTGGGAAACTAAATCCATGAAATCTGGCTGAGCGCACCACACTGCCTCGGGCCTGATGAAGAGCGCGCGCCCTGCCGGAAGCACAAGCTGCTGAAGCCCCTGCTGCTAGCATAAGGGCAGAAATTTGGCATCCCCTCCCACAATCATACGGAGAGGGGAGTCTGGGGAGAGCAACAATGGCTGGGGATGGAAGCCAGGCGACGAAGGACGCAGACTTCTCAGGGATCCGCATAAAACAATACTAGCTTTCCAAAAGTGCAATGATCCTCCAAACAGCAGAAATCCACCCGAGGAATTTGCACGCCTTTGGGCTAACCTATCGATGAGGAAAAAAAAACCTAGCTGTTTCCTTGGGGGTTTTGGTTTTTTTTTTGTCATCAAACCCCGATCGCCAGATTTCTTGCCACATCAAGAGTAGATTTATGACTTGGCACGGATGCAACCAGCTTGTGAAAAATAGCTGGGACTGCTTAGCATCTGGCAAACAGCTAAAAGCAATGACTTCATTAAGCCTTCGCCTGTCTTGCCTTCAGCTGCCAACTACATGAGGCTGCAAAAACCACACGAGCCAAGAGGCCGGTAAAGACTAGCGTTTTCCCCAAACCACTGCTGAACATCGTACTTTGTGCAGCAATGATCACATACCCTGTCCTTCATCCCCTTACTTTGCGTAGCAGTCTAAAGCCGACCAGGCTTCAGCAGAGCATAAAGTTTGCAAACCTCCATCACTGGGAAGGTTTCAGGGATGTGTATGCATTTTCTGAGTGGTAGTTCAAGGTCCATCCTGTACAAGGTGGGTCTCTGTGGTCCAAATCTAATCCGTCCAAAGGCAGAGACATTGGCTAGAGGAGTGGGGAGAGGCAGCGAGGGCTGTGGCTTTCCAGGGTCCTGGAAGGGGGAAGGGGTAGGGTAGGGGTAGGGTAGGGCAGTTTGCCTTCATTTTCCTTTGCGAGAGCACCACTTGCTCGCTCTCTGTCTGTTTGGAGTGGGTTCCAGGAGAGTTTCTATCCCGGGCAGAGGAGATTTGGCAGGATTGTACCCTATCTGCCAGGTATTTCTGCTTGTCCAAGTGGGACACAATAGGACTTCATAATTTCTAAAAGAGGTTTTAGGGAATAAGAAACCCACTCTGAGCGAGAGATGGTCCCAGTTTCCTGCTACTGTTACTCAAGGGCCACGAGAGTCTACATTTTTGTGCCACAGGCTTTCGAAGCTATTTTTGTACTACTGAAACTTTTTAGGATTTTGTCTTCGGCGAAAGATGTTTTGTTCTGGAACTTCATCCACTGTACTCTAGACGTCTTTCATTCAGAGACCGTGTGGTGATCCCCCTTGAATCTTATGGTTCTAACTCCACCCCCCCGGCCTGCATGGTCTTCTTCAGCTGTGGACGGCAGCCAATAAAAACGAGGCAGAGCAGCAGTGACCGCAAAGATTCAAAATGGCGCCTGCTGAGCCACCTGGGAGACTCGAGGTGCTGGTAGGGCAGAGCTTGGTTTGTGCCACCGCTGCCAGCAAGATCCCCGAGCCCCCATGGAGTACCACTGCCAACAGAAGAGAACAGTTGGGACGGTGGGGGTGGGGGGCAAAGCCAGGCCTGGGCTGCCATCGAAAAAAAGGTGGTAAGAGAAGGGCCTGGAAGGGAGAAGAGCGACTTTTCCCACTGGGCCCCAGGGGGAGGCAGCTGTTGCTGAGCCACTGTTTAGGGGATGTAACTGCTGCCGTGCCGGAGAGGGAGGGGTTTGGGGGAAGAGGGTAGTAGGGGCAGGGTACTCACATATGTAATAAAACTCTACAGGGTAGGTGGCAGGGATTTATTTATTCTAACATTTAATAAAAACTGCCTCCCCAACCTTGAGAAAATATTGGTTTTATAAATGTTATACACTGCTCTGAACCAAAAAAAAAAAAAAAAAAAGTTACATAATAAAGCAGCCTATACACGAGACACGATCAACTAAAAATTCTGCCTTAAAAAAATGTTGAAACAGCTCAGGGAAGAGAAAGGTTGCAAGCTGCTTTCCAAGAGTCCAAAGACAATTCCTGTCTAAGTCAGTCAGGGAGATAATTCCTTAAAAGCAGGATTTGTAATAACCCCCTCCCCCCCAACAAAACCACAGGGGAATACTGTGCGCCAATTCTAAAAAGACTAAGCCACCTGGAGCAGTTCCGGGAATGGGGACTAAAAATCCAAATTCCCTTTCCAGGGAGGGCAGAGAGAACCCATATAGATAACAAGCCCTTTGTAATAAATACAAATAAACTGCAGCCCCAATCTATGGCTTGCTAATCTTTACATCTAGGCAATTTACACTTATTTAAAATTATTTATAACTCATGCCTCTATTCGTTCAGAGCAGGTAACAAAGTAACAGACACAATGAAAGTTTAATATAAATACAGCATGTAACAAAAATAAAATAAAAACTTTATATAGAGATATATATATATATATATACACACACACACATTTATTTTACACACAGTGCTAACAGTAAGATAAAGGCACTCTCTGTACTCTTAATTTTAACAAAGAAAGTGCCCAAGATCTGGTGGTGGTCCATAATTATCCCTGGTCAGATTACATTTCAGGCCTTGTGCCAAGATAGATCATATTTTGCTGCCGTTTCTCCTGTTTCACTCAGGATTATATGGAGTTTGTCCTGCTATTTCTTTTGTGAGACATCTTTGATTTCATGGTTAATCTTGGGAAATACGCATCTCTTGTGTATTGCACACTCCTGGGGGAAATGCGTTTCTGTTTCTATTTCTCAGGTGTTGCACTTGAATAGAGAGTCTGGCTTCTTGGGGCTTCCAGTTTGGGTTCCTGCATATTTCTATTTCTTTTCTGTAGTCACATTCTTTATTTGGCGACGGCCTTCCTGCATTCTGCATGTATGACAAAGCTAAGGGATCCTGCTAGCGTCAAGTGCTGTATATGGATCTACAACAATCCAGTTTACTCTGTTTTACAGTCTGCACTTCCCACTAGGAAGTGTACTGATGTTCTAAGGCACTTTGCAGTGCCACCATTTCGTAGGTAGGGCTGTTGCTGTTTCAGTTATGGGTGTTAGCACTGTTTTAGTATGGCAGGTTTGCTACATATGTACTGAGAGGGGGTGTTTTTGTTTGGTTTTTTTTTTTTGGGGGGGGGGGTTTTGCAGGATTTTGTGTTTCTTTGTCTGGAGGGAGTTTTCATCACTGTCTTTTAAGATGATATAGTTTATTGGTCTTATTTATCATTGTGTTTGTTTTTTTATGTATTGGATTGTGATTGTATATTATTTACAGCAGATTGTTTTATTCATTTTGTATTGTTTTCAATTTACCAGACTGTAACCTGCTTTGTGGTTATAAGGGAAATGTGGCTAATGAAATACAACTACAAAAATAAATTATGATTTTCTGTGCCTAAGGACTGCTAGGAGGATGGGGTGCCAGAGACCCTCGCTATGCCACGGTCAAGGGATGCCACTCAGTGCTTGCAGAGCCAGATTTCAAGAATCAGCACCAGACAACTCTGCCGTGACTGAGCCTGCACACTCAGAACCACAGAAAGCACCTCCAAAACGATCCTAATCAAACCACAGCAGCAGCTCTGCCTTTGCTGATTAATCTTGTTAGACAGGAGCAAATGAGCTGGCAAAAAAGTGTGCTTTCATCCTGGCACGGTTCATCTCACATTTGCATATAGCAAAATGAAATATTCAAAAATGAAAAATAGGTTATTGGTGCTCTGGTTCAGGCTGCAGGATAGGAGACTAATTCAAATCCCCCTCCCTGTCCAACGCATGGCGTGGAAGTGATCGCTCAATTCTCTGAGGAAGGCGCACGACTGCCACTACTGCAGAATTCCCTGCCACCGGGTGAAGGAAGCGTCTTGGGAGTGGCGAGAATCAGAGAAAACTTCCTTCCAGCCCTCCTGGTAGGCACATCATGCATCCCTCATATCAGGCACACTTGTCTTCAGTAAGGTGGGGAGGGGCCATGTAAGAGAGGGGAAAAAAAAAAGCTTAAAATAAAAGAAAAATGTTTTGTAATGGAGAAAAATTATAATGCAAACACTAGATTTAATATTTAAAAAATTATCTAAGCCGTTGCTTTCTAAAAATTTACATTTTGGGATAAAATTTACCAAGTGTTTATTATTAAAAAGAAAAAAAAAATACACCCATCAGGAACTGTGTAAAGTTTCAAACCATCAAACAAATAGTGAGGCCTAACTTGTATCAATTAAATGTTCACTGTTGAGTTTGTTTTAAAATTTTTAAAAAATGTAAAAAAAAAAAAAAAAAGCACCAGGCAGCTAGAAGGGGAAAAAAAAAATAAATGTGTGCACACCCCTTTTCCAGGGAGCGACCAGGCTGGGCAATTCACACAGAGCAGGGAACTACTGAGAAACGATGCTTGGCGATTCGCAAATCGATAGCTACAGCGATTTCGGGGCTCGGACTTGGAACCAACAGGCGGGGAGGGGAAATCTAGTTAGGGCCCTTCCAAAGACAGTTTCCCACCCCAAGCATTAAAGTGCGGGAAAACAGCAGGTGCCTGAGGCGATGAGGGACATCCTTGCCCAGTCCCTCCGTAGAGAGAGGGAACGTCTCCGGCAGCTCACCACTTTCGTTTGGACCTCTGCATTCTGATATAAGCTGCTTAGCCATTTTAAGAAATTACCTCTGTAACCAAAACGCTCCAAAGTAGAATAATAAAAAGGCCATTCAGTGCAGTCAAATGCCTTCTCTGTGTCTAAGGAAACCAAACACTGCCTCCTCATCCAAGCTGGATCAAGTTAAATCATACTTGAAACGTTAGCAGCTCCACGGCACCCTTTAATGAAAAAAAAAAAAAAAGTTTAATCTCTATTAATTAGATTGGGAAGCAGGGTCACTATCCTAGGTGCCAGGCCCTTACCTAGAAGCTTAATATAATTCAATATGGAAAACTTGGCCTACAAGAACCACATTCCAAAGACAGATGCCAAAAGCACAGCGCCCACGCTCCATCCAAAAACTATTAAGCAGGGCAGCAAATATCCGTATCAGAAAAAAGTCTAATAAGCGAGAAGAGACAACCCATCCACTCCAGCAGGACCGGATTTAAGCTTCTGGTGCTCACAGGCAGAATACCAGGGGTGGGGGCTTTCACCCACCAGAAAAGGAAGAGCAGCAAGGCAGTCCCAGTTTCTGGGTGCCTTCGGAATTTGGCACCCTGGGCACTTGCCCTTGCCTAAATCCGGCCCTGCTCCCCAGGGCTCTTATTGCCCTCCCCACTTCCTACACAGAAAACTGCTTTCCTAACCTATCCAACAGGACCTTAGAAGCTTGGTTAATTCAAGGAACCTCAAATAATTATTCATATCTTCTGACCTACTTGAATTTCGGAAGAGTAAAGAGCAAAGAAATAATGCACAAAAGGCATCCCATATACACTTATTATCCCATGCAGTTTTACCATCAGGAGATCTCATAGCATTAGCAACGTTATTATTAAAATCTAGCTTTTAGCCTGAAAGCCAACAGCTTTCTTCCCCTTGTCATAATATTTCTGCTTTACCCTCCTAATCATACCACCCACCCTAACATCAATAATGGATTTTAACACGGCTCTTGTGCATTACAGTTTCACTCAAATTGTGTGAACAGCATCTCTTATTCTTAGCTTGCACATCTAAGTCCCTTTTCCTGCCAGCAGCCAATGCACTAATATTCCCTCTGATTGATGCCTTCGCTGCATCCCAACAGATACCTCACCATTATCATACAAGTCAAAAAACATTATTCAATCTTCCTATTAAGGTAATTACAAATATTGTCATCCTTCAATAAGCAATCATCTAGTTTCCACTTTCTAGAAAACATATTCAAACCCAAACTATTCATCACCATAACTGGCACATGACCAGACCACTGAACTAGTTAGAGCCATGAATTGTTTTGTCCACTAGTATAAAATCAGTGCTCAATGTGAATTGTACTGGGGTGGGGGACATTGTTCCCTCTAAGCTGCACGTGCGTGCATAGGTCATGAACCCTGTGCACACAGCAAAACATAGTGCGCACAAGAAATCCCGATGATATTTGCATTATACTGCCTTGCAGTGCACAAATGTTAAGCTCAGCTTATAAAAAAAATTGCAAAAAAGAAATTTTTAATGCACATAGTCTTTCAAAAATTAGAAGGAACGTAGACTGGGGAGCGGGAAGAAAAGGAAAATCCTTTTTCCCTAGCATTCAATTGCCTCCACGTATCAACCAACCTACAAGTCTGTTAGAAGCCCATTCAATAAAGCCACGCTTTACACCTCTGCTCCTTAAAGACGGGACCCATTCTATCAAGGTTGGGAGAACAAGCATTAAAATCATCCCCCCAACAACTAAAGGACCCTCAGCAAAGGACAATGAATCACTGCGAAAGAAATCTAATCAAGTAAAGGTCTGAGCCACATAATAACCCTTTAAAAAGAAACCTATGCATGGTAACCTTTTTGATCTTGTGCACCCCCAAAAAAAAAGAAAAGTTCTGGAGATAAAAGTGTAGAGACCCCCAGGCCTCCATTAGATGGCCCGAGCTTCCTGCCCCTTTGGTTAGCTGCGAGGAGGGAAATACCATGTCTAGGGCACACCCCAAGGAGGCTTGCCTAGGTGGCAGAATCCTTTTCAGGTAAGGGAGGGTTAGACTAGGGAGGAGTGAGGCAGCGTAGATTTCACTTGGAAAGGCACAGATGTGTTTTCAGTGGGCTAAGTTTAGGCCCCCAGCCTAGACAGGGAAAAAGAGAGACCCTGCCCTGCCCGGTCCTGGTTATAGACTGGAGGGAAGAGAGAGATTGAGAGGCTTTTGATACGTTGAGAAGATGATGGGTTTTGGAGACCAGTGCTAGCCGGAAGGCAGAAATCCCCTCTCCAGCTGGTGCAGGAGGAACCTGGACACCCCTTCGCCCCATCAAGAGGAGGCTGCAGAGCCCTGACAGTGAAGATCATTTTAGTGCTTGCTTTCTTCCATTTTATGGGAAGGAAGATATTTTGCTGCCCCCTTCCTGAGAGTCTCAAGCTATCTTTCAAAGAGGAGTCAAGGAGCGGAGGAGAACCCCAAAGGAGTTTCCACCCTGGGTCACAGGACGCAGGCGGGTGACCGGTATATTTAACAACATTGTCACTGTTTCCACATCTGTTCACGGTCCCTTCTGTTTGGGGATTTTTCTGGGGGAAGGGAGGGAATCCCACCCACAGTACCCTTCTTTCCTGGGCGGAGGCACCAAGCATCAATCGGTGGAGAGATTGATGGAGTTTACCTACGAGCGGGGCTCACGCCCATTTAATCACAGTTTCGGGGACACCCCAAAAGTTATTTGGCATGGGGGGGCTTATGCTTTCATAAAAGATTTGGTCCAGAATATGAAAAATGATTGATCTACAGGACAGAGCACCGCAGGCCAGCATTTCTTTTTTTTTGGGGGGGGGGGGGAAGAGATCCCCAAATGCTCCAGGTGCTAGTGCTCAATCAGGGCCCCTGTAACCCCCCCCCCCCCCACTCCTTGCTCCCTGCTCCAAGCTGAGCAGGTAAACTACATCTAGGCAGGAGCACTGTACTTCAATTTAAGAGAAGACCTGGGGCAGGAGTTCAAGATTCCGCATTGCCATGAACTTTTCCTTTGGGTCCTAGTTTAAAAAGGCAGCATTTGTCTAACTTTCCTGCTCAATACATTTTTTTTTTTATTATTATTATCTAGGAGTCTGGTTTTATGAACCAAGCTTCCCGCTGAATTACCCCTTCCTGGAAAACAATAAAAAAATCGATGGTTTGGGGTTTCTGATGTAATTGATGACATCATAGCTGATCTAGACCAAACTAGATGCAGTGTGTGTGAGAGAGAAAGCCTGTTACAGTTCCAAAGTTCAAGAAAACCGAAGGGGAGCAACTTTAAAGATTTTCAAAATTAATTTACAAAATCTAGGGCACAGCACACAAGAAGTAGAGTTTTAAATAGGTATTTTTCTGGGTAGTCTTGCTGGAGAAATAATGCCTCCCTAGTGTGGGTGCTCTCTCTCTCTCTCTCTTAGGTGCTGCTCGGGTAGAAAGGCAGAACCCAGAAGAGTCCAGGAAAGTGTCCCCCTTCCAGTCATTATCCAGCACTTTCCCTGATGAATGCAGGCACCATTGGTGTTCCAAAATCAATGGAAAGAGCAAACTGTACAATGTGGGTAAGAAAAAATGAGCATCTCTCCCCACGACTTAATTATATTATTTCTATCCCACTTTTTGGGATTAGTCAGCCAAATCAAAAGCAGTTTACATTCAGATACTAGAGGTATTCCCCTGTTCCCAGAGGGCTGCAATCTAAGGGACTGATTTACTAAGGCTTCTCCCCTCCGCCCATTCTGCGTCTATGGGCAAGAAAGCTTAGGCCCTAAGTTTGTATCTCAAACCACTGGAAGGTGAAGTGACCTGTCCAAGATCTCAAGGATGGCACATCAGGATTTGAACACAGGCTTCCCTGGTTCTCAGCCCGCGGCTCTAACCACTAGACCAATCGATACAGAAACCCCAACCAGATAATGTACATTTACTAAAGTACAGATATTGATATTCTGCTATTTCCATCAACGTGATGAGTTTGCTAATAATGGAAAACCAGAATCTTAGCTTAAGTAGCCCTAATACTTTGGATCTTCCATGGCTAACATGAAAAGTAGTGCGGTTGCTATGTTACTGCACTCGAATGAATAGAATTAAAGAAAATCAGTATACATACACACATGATCGAAAAGTGCCCAGCATAACTCAGGTTGTCTGGTCCATAGATTTTAAAAATGAACAAAAGTGGTACTATATATTGTGTCATTTTATTAAGTAATTAACCTAAAACATAGAAATTGAGACTCTCTCTATATACTACATTTACAGTATTTTAGATGTTTCCCATTGCTGGCCGCCATGACACCCCCATCCCACATCAGCTAAAGGAGGAGAAAGCTGCAGCAGACCTCATCCCACATCGAATGAAGAAGGGATCTGGCAGTGGCTGAAGCAGCCCTGTGTGAGTGATGGGAGGAGCCTGTGTGTATGCGTGTGCCTTCCCTCAGAGCTTACCTTTGATGAGTGCCTGCCAGCGACATTGCCTGCACCTCCCTGTGTGTGTGGGAGTGTGAAAGACAGGGCTTTACAGATAGAGCACATCAGCGAAAGGTTTATCAGGTTATATAGTTCACAACTGATGTTAAGTGATCAAAACCAAAGCGGAAAAGATAAAGGATGCTTTAATGTATTAATAAATTAAGAGAAGAGCCAGTGAGCGTGCATGTGTGTGTGAGAGGGGGGAGGGGGGAGTCTGACAGCCAGGGCTTTGCACAGCATAGTGCACAACAGTGTGACTGACTGACCAACGTGTGTGTGTGTGTGTTTAGAGAGACGTCAGGTGATAACTTTTTTATTGGCATTTACACAAGACGAGCCTTCTCAATTGCAGGTCCCACTATTTGGAATTCAGTCCCTCCATCCATTAGACTAATGGCCAGGGCCAAAGATTTTAAGAAAGTCTTGAAAAGCTACTTATTCAGACAGGCACATCAACACGTCAGCAATGCGCAACATCCTTCAAGGCCAGTAAGCTTATGCTTTTTTGCCCAGTCCAGTAGAACTGATTTTATATCATGCAGTTTACAGAGTTTTGATGTCTGTTTGTTTTGTTTTTATGAATGTTTCTTACTGTAACCTGCCCCAAACACTGGAAGGCACGGGTAACAAGTTCTTTTAAATAAATAGATTGGACTAACTTAATACATTTCTTGACTAGCTTTTGAGAGCTAACACTCTTCTTCAGATCAGAATTTGAATGAGGAAAAGATATTACCTGAAAACATAAAATAGTGGGGTAGCCCCACTTCTTATCAAGAGCCAGGGTAATGAACTGTACGCCCCATTTCGGTTCAGCATCTAGACCTATAGAATAAGCAGCCATATACATGGTGCTCATGTATCCAAACATGCTACTCTTTAAATCTACACCATGCAGAGGTGTGCAAAAAATCATGCACAGAAGTACAACTGGATGAAAGAAAAGAAATAGATGCCTGTAGTCTTAAAACAATCCTTTATTGCAGTGGAGACACAAGGGTAGCCCGACTCTGGCCGAGTTTCGCCGTTTCAAAACGGCTGCCTCAGGGGCTTACAATAATCTTCTTGAATTCATTAGTTATATATCGACTAAGAATATAATGTGATCATATAAAGAGCTGTATGATCTCTTATGTTGCGTCTTGAAGCATTCGCGATAGCAGAACTCCACTAGCAAAGGCAAACTGTAAATGGCAGAACCCAATACGCTGCAATTCCAGGGGACCCACAGAAATGTTTTTGGAGGACAGAGCTTGACAAAAAAAAAAAAAAGGATGTATATGTAACCCCCGGTTGGGATATATAAAATGATTGAAGGGGTTCTCCTGTTGATTAAGGGTCATCCTTCCAAACTTGTTTGGTGGGTTTCTTAGACTGGTCATGCTGATGGTAAAGTGGACCTGTATAATGACAGAATGAGTCTCCAAAAATCACTCTCTTCTCTCTGACTGGACAGAGAGGACTCCCCTCCATGCGCTCTGATCCCATGCCTCACCCCAGTGCTGGCTCAGTAAAGATGAAGGACACCATGCTGCAAAGGTCCAACAGTTTATTTTCTAGCTGTGAAGCAGGTAACCTCATTACTCACTGAATAAAGCAGAATGTCATGGGCTTCCACAATCAGAATCACAGTCGTCAGATATGACCTCAGGAACATAATTATATCTCCTTTTTCCACACAATTACTATCCCATGGACCAACCGTAAGAGTTAGTCTGAACTCTCAGATACCCTTCCACTCATCTCTCAGTCCCAATCCTGTTTAAGGAATGGGGTTCACTGCTTAGTATACCCCTCTCAAAATTCACATTGAAGGGGACATAATCAAAAAATCACTAGGTCTGACATTGCAGACATCCAATACCATAGCCAATATGGAATTCGCTTTATTCAACTCTAAACATCTGACTATCGCCTTAATCTACGCTCCTCCCGGTCTCTTAGAATCAGACCCCTCCCCAATCATAGAACTAACAGCAAAACACTTAAATTCAGGAAAACCGGCTATCTTGATGGGAGACTTCAACCTCCACGTGGATGTCCAACCTCATTCCTCCAACTGCAAAACCCTTCTCTCCTCCCTCAACCATATGGGTTTCAGACAAATTGTGACAGAACCTACCCACAAAGCTGGTCATACCTTAGACCTGATCTTTATAAACAAAGGTCTTACATCCCACTCCACCCCAACCTGCCTTGCGGTTCCTTGGACTGACCACCGAGTCATCTCTTCAATGCTAAAGATCATTGAGCCCCTTCCCATAACAACCCAAACAATTAACATCTCAGTCAGGAAACAGTGTTCAGGAGATCACCTAAGTAAACACCTAGCCAAAGAACTAATGAATCTGGACCTCACCGACGCTAACTCAGCAACCTCATCATGGATCAACATCACCAACAAGGTTGCAGATCAAGTATGTCCCTTGACAACAAAGTCTATCAACCCGGACAAAGACAACAGGAAACCTTGGTTCACCACAGAACTAAAGTCTCGTAAACACGAGCTTAGAAGCAAGGAAAACCAATGGCGTAAAAGCCCATCTACAACAACCCTACTCAACTACAAATCATGCCTCAACACCTACAGAAACGAAATCAACAAAACAAAAAGAGAATTTTTCTCCAAAAAGATACACCACTTCTCATTTGATTCAAGAGCACTCTTCTCTTATGTCTCAGCCCTCACTAAACCTCCCGGACCAAACATCCCAGATGACCAAGCTCTAAAAAAAGCCAGAGAACTTGCCGACTTTTTCGACAACAAAATCACAGCCCTTGTAACCCCCCTCAAAGGGCCAACACCGCAAGCAAGCTTCGCAAGCAACCACAGCCAATAATCAGATACAGCAACCGCTTCTCAACCCAACACACACACAGCATTGCTCGAATCTCTTGAACCCACATCCACCTTAGAAATAGCAAATATCATTAAGAAGATAAAACCGTCCTCTCACCCCTTAGACCATATACCATCAAACTTGCTGAGTTCTATCCATGACATCATTGCCAAGCCAGTTGCCGATATCATTAATTGCTCTCTTGCCCAAGGCCAAGTTCCTGACCAACTCAAGTTATCACTGCTCAAACCTCTACTCAAAAAACCCAACCTTCCTACTACAGATCTGGCTAACTATAGACCCATAGCTAACCTCCCTATGCTAGCTAAAATTATGGAGAAAATCGTCAACAGACAACTTTCTGAATTCCTCGAAGACAACAATATCCTCACCAATAACCAATATGGATTCCGAAAGAAAAAGAGCACCGAATCCTTATTAGCCACACTAACGGACACCATTATCTTCAATCTCGAAAAAGGCCATCCTTGTCTCCTCGCGCTGCTGGATCTTTCCTCAGCGTTCGACACCGTGAACCACCCTAGCCTACTACAACGACTAACAGACATCGGCATCACTGGAGCAGCTCTCAACTGGTTTAAGTCCTTCCTAGAGAACAGAACATACAAAGTTAAGATAAACAACAAGGAATCTCACCCCATCCAAGTCAAGATGGGGGTACCACAAGGATCATCACTCTCCCCTACCCTCTTCAACATTTACCTTCTACCACTCTGTCATCTACTTACTAACCTCAAGCTCACCCATTTCTTATACGCGGATGACATTCAAATTCTCATCCCTATCACGGAGACCATACAAAAAACCATGGCCTACTGGAAAAAATGCCTATCATCCATCAACGATCTTCTAACCAGCCTCAATCTGGTGCTAAACACCAAAAAAACGGAAATTCTCATAATAGCACCGGAGCATTCTACCCCGCCAACATCCAGCAACTCTCCAGACGCCTCAGGATATTCCACCGCACCTCAAGTCAGAGATCTGGGAGTTCTACTAGACAACAGACTCAGCCTCAATAAATTCATAAATAACAATACAAAAGAATGCTTCTTTAAATTACATGTGCTAAAGAAACTAAAGCCCCTTCTACTCTACAGGGATTTCCGCACAGTACTCCAAGCCATCATCCTTACCAAATTAGACTACTGTAATTCACTCCTGCAAGGCCTTCCAGCATACACTACCAAACCACTCCAGATGGTTCTGAATGCTACTGCAAGGATCCTTACCAATGCCAAAAAAAGGGACCATATCACCCCAATCCTCCAGCATCTCCACTGGCTTCCCATCAAATATAGGATTCAGTTCAAGACTTGCACGATGATTCACAAGGCATTACATAACATCTCCCCACTCAACTTAACTTTCCAGCTTCAACTACACTCTTCTAACAAACCAACCAGAAGGGCATACCAGAATAGAATGATCACCCAACCTGCTAAATCTACCCCGAGGAAACGTGCTCTATCCACAGCAGGCCCGTCTCTCTGGAACTCACTACCACCGGACCTCCGCCTTGAACCGTGCCATACTACTTTCAAAGTGAAACTCAAGACTTGGCTTTTCCATCAAGCTTTCCCAGAGAGCTAAAAGCAAGAAGAACAAACTTTCAGCCTTGTCTTACAGCATTATTGTAATGTTTATATTGCGTCAGTTATATGTTTCAAGTTGTTTTCTAAGTTGATCTTAGTTGTTTTATAATAGATTTTACCTTGATTATTATCCGTTCATTATATTCGATATGTTCCATGTAAACCGCCTCCCCGGCGATAGTTATTTCTGTTAAATGTGAACCGGAGTGATATGTATTGTATACAGGAACTTCCGGTATATAAAAACCAAAAATAAATAAATAAATAAATAATGCAACTCCTATTTACAAGATTTACTCAAGTGACCTTCCATCTGAATTCCATACAATCTTCCTCCCAGTGCAGGCTCCCCAGAATACTGCACTCAAAGGATACTCTAGGGCAATCCTGATCTCAGACTCACCCCTGCTCTCACACTCCTGGCTCACTTCCTCTTCTTTTCATCTCCTGGTTGGTTCCTCAGGAGGAAGAAGAAGGGGGGGGGGGGAGGAACCACTCTCCTTCTACACAGCCTCGGGCATGTCCCTTGGAGGGGAAATGCCCCTTCAGGGTCCCACTCCCACTAGGAGGGTCCCTGGGCCATGCCAGTGTGCAGGCTGGCTCCTCCAGCTGGTCACATCTCTGGAGGTCCCTATTACCCACCTACTTCATGAAGGGCAGGGGCAGAAAGGCAAAATTCACCAAAACCTTTCCAAATTTATACCTCTTCCTACACACCAGTGACTCAATCAGAAAACTCCAAATTTTTAGTCCAGGGGAGGGGTGGGGGGGTCGACTCTGTGCTACTACAGAGCGCAGAATTTGTGCACAATTCCCCTCCTGCGCAGCTGTGCAGAAATTCTGTTTTCTGCACAGAATTTGCAGGCCCCGGCGTGCCGCAAGTTCCCGCTCATGGTGAAGATGAAGCAGGCCCCAGCATGCTGTGAGCGGAGCTGAAGCAGGCCCTGTGTGTGTAAGACTGCGAACCTGGGGGGTGAGAGAGAGTGCACATGTGAGGGTACATGGGTGTGGGTGCCAGAGAGAGGGAGCCTATGTGAGGAGACTGTGAAGGAGTGTATGAGTGTGAGAGAGACTGGGAGCTGATGTATGTAAAAAAGGGATTGCGTGTATGTGTGTGTGTGTAAGCAAGAGCCCGTGAGAAGGGATGTGTTTATATGAGAGAGGGAGTGTGAGCAAGAGAGGGAGC
This sequence comes from Rhinatrema bivittatum, assembly GCF_901001135.1. NCBI lineage: Eukaryota > Metazoa > Chordata > Amphibia > Gymnophiona > Rhinatrematidae > Rhinatrema > Rhinatrema bivittatum. The sequence goes on along the minus strand of NC_042616.1, from coordinate 250,631,776 downwards.
CAGTGTGCAGGGGCGTGTGAGCGAGAGACATAGGTAGCCTATGTGAGGGTGTATGCACGAGAGAGAGGAAGCCTGTATGAGGGGGTATGTGTGCACGCGAGTGAGAGAGAGAGAGTGAGTGGGAGCCTGCGTGAGGGGGTATAAAATACAATGCTCATACCTCTAAAAATGCCAGTGGTAATTTAGCATTACCTAAAACATTTTCTCAAAAATATCAACATAATAGCAGCGTCTTCCCCACCCAAACATCTTGTGCACTGAAACCTAAAAAAGAACATTTTTTTTTTGGGGGGGAGGAGGGGGGTTCCCTATATCCAATACAAAATGATACAAATACAATCACTGAAATTCAGGTAAAGAGGGGAAGGGAAGGACTCCTTGTGCTCTCATGGGGGCCAAGCGCACTGTATAACCTGCAGTCGGATGTGGGTTGAATAGGCGCTAAACAATCTCCTAATGCAATAAGGGGATTAGCGCATATTCAACGCGCGTCCAACGCAGAGTGAATCTAATAGTGAATGAGGCTATTAGGCATTCACTCCGATGCAAAAAAAATAAAAAAAGTGCGTCTTGGACGCACATTTAGCCATCAGCTATTAACGCCTGCTCCAAATAGCTGCATGCATTTAAAACAAGTATAGAAAAGCAGAAAAAAAATCTGCTTTTCTGTACTTCCTCCTACTTAAAATCGTTGCGATATTAAGTAGGAGGAAAACCTTAAAGAAACAAGTTTTAAAAAAAAAACAAAAACCCTTGACAGTCGGATGCAGGAAACGGACGCTCAACTGACAAGCGTCCATTTCCTGAACCCCCAGCGTCGGTTCTCCTAACCGGCAGACGGCCGAGTTAGGGAAACCGATCGGGTTCTCGTTAGCAAGGAGGCGCTAGGGGCGCGCAAGCAACCCTAGCGCCTCCTTGCTAACGTGACCCCCTAATTTAAATATTGCATGGTTCCCCCTTGGGGGCGCATTAAGAAAGCGGGCGCTGACTGTTCAGCGCCTGCTTTCTACGCGCATTTATTGCACCAGCCCCATGCTGTGAGTCAATCTAAATATCCTTTTTTTTTTTTTTTTATAGCCAGAAAAAAAACAAAAAAAAGTCCCAACACAAATCTGGCCAAGTGCTCAATAATTATGAGGAACTGAGGCCAAAGGAAGATTCTCTAAATTTTCCTATTTTCACATGCACACAACTCAAGATTTTAAAACCTAGATCCCTCACAATACACATTTATTTCTAAATTTAAAAATACAGAAGGTACTTGCTTCTGACTGTAATATTCCAAGCTGGTTCCAAGCTACAGAAGCACAGTTTTAGAAAGTCCCGAAAATACGTAAAAATTGAGCAGTGCCGAGAGTGGGAAGTTAGCCAGGTAAAAGTGAACCCAGCTAACTTTAGGGCAATGTTTGCAAGAGCTGGACTTACCTGGGTGAGTTCAGCCAGGTAGCACTCAATATCAGCATTACCTGGCGAAACTGAAGCCCAGCCCCCAGGGTGCCCACGATGCCACATTCTTTTCTCTGGGGAAGGTTTAGCCAGGTAATGGCTTACCCAGCTAAAATTTATCTGCTCGGCAGCCCAGGAAATTTAAAAAAACTTGAGGTATGTTTGATTACGTCCCAAACTTAACTGGACAAGCTCTTCAATTGACCACCATCTTTATTAAGCTGGTAAACTAATAGGGTTTGTGATTCTAGCACTGACAAACTGTAGATACCAAAATGCCAAGGAAGCAAAAAAAAATAAAAAATTGCTTTTTAACAGAAAATGTGCCACTAGAACAGAAACATGCTAAAAACACACATCTGACCAAGATCTGAGGTGGCATCTCATTCCCCACTGCCCCAGGAAAAGGATTTCTTGATAAACCATTCTGCCCTCATGACAATATGTTATTAACTCTAAGTGGTGTAATTATAATAACAACACAATAACAAAACTAAAGGAATGTCATTCTGCTCTTCACTTCCTGAAAGTATACAGGTGTGATTATGCCAGTGAAGCATGCACACACATACATATACATACCCCTTTGCTCACGCATGGAGGACTAGCTCAGAACATTGTCCTCTGTAAAATGAACAAAACTCTGTGCCAACTTTCCCCAAACTATTAGTTGTGCATGATATATGATCCATGGTGCATCCACACCTTGAATGCAGCGTTTAGTTCTGGTTACCCCATTTCAAGAGACCGCAGATCTAGAAAACATGCAGAAAAGGGTAACAAACGATAAAAGGACTGGATCAGCTCTCCTATAATGAGAGGCTATGCAGGTTAGGGCCATTCAAACTTGGAGAAGAGATGACAAGAGAAGAGATTACTTAAGTTTATAAAATCATGAATGGGGTGAAAATAGGTAAATGAATGATTAGTTACCCTTGCAAATAACACTAACAAGCAGCAGACTTATTTGATTGTTATAATCTGCCTTTCAGGCACTTCACCGTGCATTAAATTCAAGTACTGGAGGTATTTAAAACAAACTGTAGAAAGTATTTCCCCACTCAGCACACAATCAAGTTGTAGAATCTGTTGCCAGAGGACATGATCCAAGGTGACTAGCCTAGCTCGATTTAAAAAAAGATTTAGACAAATTCCAGAGGAAAAGTCCAAATCACATTTAGACCAGACAGACCAGGGAAAGCTCTCTCTGTTCCCGGGATCTGCCAGGTAATTATGAACTGGTCACTGTCGGAAACAGGATGCTGGGTTCAGACCTCTCATAGCCCAGATTATTATAGGCAACCAAAACAGCTTCCGCTAGAAATAAAAACAGCTTGAAATGCTGTATCACTTATTTCAGTGAAGCTATTCTACTACAGTGAAATTTTATCCCGCATAAACTTATCCCACTATTATTCTACGAGGCAGCTGACACAAAGTGCAAACATACAGCTCCAAAACTTGCACCGTGTAAGAACAAACATTTTAATTCACCAGTTGATATGAGTAAGAAAAACTGCCCTACAGCGAAACTCATTCATTTCCTTTCTAAACCTAAACCCTATGCCCTGTATAAATAACTTTCGATTAGCAGCCTTCCGCCCATCACTCTGTGAAACACGAAAGCATCAAGCAGTGACAGTCACATTCATCTCAACATTCAAGCATTTATGACATGGTCTTCTCTCCCTAATGCAAGGTAGAAAGGCCTAAAAAAAAGAAAAAGAAAAAAAAAAAAAGTCAAACCTCACTTGCATTTCTGCATTAACACAAACCAAGTGCATTTAAGTAAATAACAAAACAAAATCTGGGTCACATATTAGTCTGTAGCTTATAATATTTCTTTTACAAGTCAAAGGGGAAGTTTGTTGGAATCCTGCAGGTAGGAAAGTTGGCAGAGGGAGGGGTGCAGGTCTAAAGGAGGAACTCTTATCAGAGGAAGCAAGGAGTTTACTGCTCCTCTTCCCAGCAACCATAATTATTAATATATACAAGGAATGCGGAATAATGAAATGGTCCCTGAAGGACTGCTAGACGGCAGCCCAGGAGGAGGAGGAGGACCGGCCTAAACCTGTCCAGGAAGGAGGCAAACCGCAGGAAAAACACAAGAGGATGACACAGTTCCCAGGCTGACCAAAGCAGCGAGACTGCCGCAAATCCTACTTCATTCCTTATTTTCCAACTTGTCAGCAAAAATTTGTTGAACACAGTGTTCCAGGAAAAAAAACAGCTGATCTATTACTCGGGCTGCCATTCTTCCGCCGGCTCTACTGCGCCCCACCCCGCACCATAAAAAAACAAAAACAAACACCAAAACAAACAAACAAAAAGTGACCGAGACCCAAATGACTACAAAAAAAATTAAAAAAAAAAAAATCTCAGCGACTTTCTCCTGAGATAATCGCAGAGCAGAGTCATCGTATTCACGTTTCCACTTAAAACCGATCTCTGAACAAAAGCCACCCCAGGTGGAAACGAGAATTCGAGCTCCGCTTGCATCCTGGGGTCCCACGGCTCAAGCTGTCACTTTCCGTGGATGTGTCAGGGGGAGGGGGAGAGGGCGCGCTCCCCCCCCGGGCAATACCACGGTGCGCTGTCAGTGGCCCGGTGCCTGTGGACGTGGCAAGGAATGCTCCTCTGGAGCAAAGGTCACCGAATATGCCAAATCATTGCTGTCCTTCTCTGCCTTAGCTCAACTCCATCGCCAGGACAAGGGGGGCCAACACCGCGGGGGCTCTCTCTGAAGGCCACACATCCGCAAAGCTGAAGCTGAGCAAAAAAAAAAGGAAGGGCACTTTCAGTGCATCCCGGGTCTTTGGAGAGCATCAGCACCTTTTACCACACTTTCTGTAAGAAGTCAAACAGAGCTATTTTAAAAGCGTCGGCAGACACCCACGCGTGCCCCTTCAGCAGGGAGAGAGGCTGCACATCTAACTAGCTGGCAAGGACGGCACGCATTTTATTTCTATAATCAAATTTTACAAAAAGGAAGTTCCTTTCCTTCCGAAGCATTAATATCCTTAACGAACATGGCTGCTTTGGCAACGAAAAAGACATTGCTATTACCCGCTGTATACTTGACCTTTACAGCCACTAAACTTACTGGAAACTTTTCTATCTGAGATCTGCTTTAGAGCTGTAAAAAAAAAAAAAGAATCGCAGGAACTACCACAAAATAAAAAAGCTTACAAAGCACCAGCGTGGCAGCCGTCCTCTCTTTACCACTGGCTACTAAAGAAAGCAGGCTGCTGCCATGCCCCCCCCCCCTGCCCGAAGGTCACGGTGTGCCGGACCTTGCAGCGCAAAGGGAGCAGTTTGGGAAGCAGCAGATCCAGGCCAGTGCATGTCCGAGAGAAGTTCAGCCTTGAGCTCATAAACGTGCACATAGCAAAATGCCTTTGGCCTCTCGGAAAACGGAGAAGTGAGGGTAGGAGCTGACATCGGGGGGGGGAAGGAATCAACCCCCAGAGGCAATGTTGCTAGCCCGGCAGGCGTGCCCTCTCTTTACCTGTTCTGCCAGCCCTGGATGAGGTTGGTGTACTTGCTCAGCACGCCCTCCACCACGCGCTCCCTCGTCCTGCCTCCGCCGCCCACCAGCCCCCGGCCCGCCGAGGAGGGCGAGGAGCCGGCCGAGGTGGGTCTGCTGCTGCTCCGGCTGCTGCTGTTACTGCCCCCGCCGCCGCCGCTGCTGCCCTGCGCCGCCGCCGCCTTCTCCATGACCGCCGGGGCTGAGTGCAGCGATGCGCCGCTCCCCCCTGCTCACCGCATGCTCCTTTCCAGGCACCGGCAGCGCTGCTGCTGCTACTGCTCTCCCCACCTCCGCATCCCGCCTCCCCTGGCGGCTTCACTCAGCTCCCCCTTCCCGAAGCACTTTCACTGCCGCACGAGGAAATCCCCGCCCTCTCCTCTCTCTCTCCCTCCTCCACCAACCCGGATATACACAGTCAGCCCCGAGCGAGACCAGTCCCGCACCCTTTCACTGCTCGGCTGGGCTGGCGACCTGCCCGGCTTTGAACCGGACACTCCAGATTCTACACCAGTGGTGCGGTGACCCCCCCCCCTGACCAGACACCGTAAACTCCGATTAAACACGGCCAACTAGGGAGCCTGGGCTCCTTTGCTATTGGCCAGTGTGCAATCTCGTTCAGCAGAGAGCAGCCCTCTGCTTCCTGCTCCAGTCACTCCCCTGTCAGGACAAGGGACAGGAGGGGAGGGGGAGGCTTTGGAGAGCAGTGACCCATTTACTCCACAGGTTTTCTTGCTGTTAATACCACTCCAGCCTCTGTGGCTGGAGTGCTAGTGACTATTGAGAGAGGACAATTACTGCTCATTTTCCTTCTTCCATCACCACTTTCTCCCCCTCCTAACTGCTACTACAGCCACACCACTAACCCCACCCCTTTCCAGAAGCTAACTTCTCCCCCTCTCTCTCCCTCCCCCACTCCCAGCGTCCCCATAGGTGAACTAGGCAGTTGCCTAATGCTGCAAAGAGCAGCCATGTGGGGCCACCAGAGGAGCCCATCCTACTCACAGCTGAAAGGAGTAGAGACTCAGCCTGCCAAAAGTGGCAGAGACTCGGTGGACTACGAGCAGCGCCCATCCTGCTGGCGGCTGAGAAATGCAGATACTACTCGGTGGGCTGCGAGCTGTGCCCATCCTGCTTGTGGCAGAGAGAAGCAGAGTCTCGGCAGGCCATGTCTCTGCCCGTGCCAGTGTTTGGTACATTACCTCCTCTCACTAGCACTAACTCGTATGCAATAATGGAATGTAAACACGAATCAACCAACCTCAAACCCTCTCTCACTAATTCCTGCTGAATATTTATCATACTATTACCATTCACAACTGTCATATTTACTCATTTGATTACCTATGTACCGTTTCATAGTCTTATTTTTTCACTTGCTATTCTAATGTATCAATAGGCTGAAATGTAAATATTGTGCTGTTCAATTTCTCCCCTTCCATCCCAAGTTTATTTTCCTTGTTTTTGTAACTTTCCCTCTCCCTTTTTCTGATTCACTGTATTTAAAGTTCAAGGTTCTTATTGAAAATATTGTTTTTTACGTTACGTTATGCTTTACACTCCTTGTTATTTGTAAACCGGGTTGATGTGATGCCTATCATGAAACTCGGTATAACAAAAACAATAAATAAATAAATAAATAAATAAATCTTCCCCACCCATTCTTCTTCCAGCCCCCAGTGTTTCCTTTGGGTCCCCTCAGAGAAGAAATTAAGCTCCCTTAAGTTTTTTGCCCTTGCCCCCTTTTCTTTTTTTTTAACAAGCTCGCACAAACCAAACTCACCAACCACCCCCCCTTTTTTTTTTCCTCTCATTTAACTCTCCCCCCCCCCCCCCCCCCCCCCCCCCCCCGCAAGCTGTGTGTGTGTGAAGGTTAAACACAGACTAGCCAGGTACAGCAGTGTCTTCCTTTTCTTTAACCACCCCTCGCTCTGTGGTTTTTCTCTCCCTCCCCCTGGAACTTAATATCCACATAGGGTGCTGAACCCTAGCATCCCTTGCAGCAGGATGTAAAACAGAGGCTTTTCCCTCCACTCCGGTTCAGGAGGTCCTGAGATCCACAGGTCACATGGTACAGATCCCTGCAGGGCCGGTGCTAGCACACACCCCCCACCGCCCGTTCTCTTTTTTCTTTTAACACAAAATTTGTATTGTTTTCCCCAATTACCAACACAAAATGCATCTGACGAAGTGGACTAACCTCGATAGCTCATGCTTTAACAAGTTGGTTAGTCTATAGGGTGCTGCTCAAGTCCTGTAGTTTCAACACACAATAGAAAGGTGTCAGAATCCCCCCCCCCCCTTCCACAGCCAAACAAGGCCCTGCTCCCTCCAAACCTATTTTACCCCATCCACAGGTCTAAAATGTCTATATTGTGCAGGAATGATCCTCGCGTGCTCCTCCCTACCTACTGGTGCATAAAATTGATGTCAGCTGGGCCCTGTAGCCTGCACCAGTTTGTTGTACAGAAAAACATGCACTGCTGTGGTGCCAACCAGAAAATCCTGCAAAAAGACACTTGGAACCCATATAGTATTACTGTAATGCATCTTAGGTGTGGGTTTGGCCCTTGGACAGCCAACAATATAGAAAAATCCCATACCACAACAGTAAGCACTCAAACAGGAACAACCTTATCTATGAAAAGGCAAATATTACAGCAGGCCCTAAAACACCTCATATTAGGAAAGCAGAACAAACCAGTCTGCTTTAAATTCCTGCATAGAAACTATACATGCTAGCAGAATACCTCACCTCGGTTACACATGCAGAACACAGACAGACCCTGACCAAATACAGAATAAAGAGACCATAAAATATAAATAGAAATATGTAGACAGAAAGTGAACTGGAAACTCCAGAAAGGTAGACTCTAAATTATGAAGCAATGGAAAAACAGAAACATCACCAATCCTCATAAATCAAAAAATAAAATCAAGAAATAAAAATCAATCATAATAAGCATATTGCGAAAAAGATGACAAATAGAACATCATCCAGTAATTTAAGAACTCATATATAGAGCTTTAAAAATATCTAAACTGCAATAAAATATTTCAAAATAGCAGATACATCATACACCTAATAATTAAAAAAGGGAAAAATAACTGTCTTCCCATACCTGAAAACTTTTGATTTCTAGTAACCTTGAGCTTGTTGTGGATTGGTGAGGGTAGCAAAACATTTTCATCCCTCCCCCCCCTTCAAGGCAAGCTCCCATTCATACACAAACACATCTATCTCCCCCAGGCAGCCAGTCATATCCACCCATCCAAGGCAGGTTCCCATTCATACACAAACACACCTATTCCCCCAGGCAGCCAGTCATATCCTCCCATCCAAGGCAGGCTCCCATTCATACACAAACACACCTATCCCCCCAGGCAGCCAGTCATATCCACCCATCCAAGGCAGGCTCCCATTCATACACAAACACCCCTATCTCCCCCAGGCGGCCAGTCATATCCACCCATCCAAGGCAGGCTCCCATTCATACACAAACACCCCTATCTCCCCCAGGCGGCCAGTCATATCCACCCATCCAAGGCAGGCTCCCATTCATACACAAACACCCCTATCTCCCCCAGGCAGCCAGTCATATCCACCCATCCAAGGCAGGCTCCCATTCATACACAAACACCCCTATCTCCCCCAGGCAGCCAGTCATATCCACCCATCCAAGGCAGGCTCCCATTCATACACAAACACACCTATCCCCCCCACACAGCCAGTCATATCCACCCATCCAAGGCAGGCTCCCATTCATACACAAACACACCTATCCCCCCAGGCAGCCAGTCATATCCACCCATCCAAGGCAGGCTCCCATTCATACACAAACACACCTATCCCCCCCAGGCAGCCAGTGATATCCACCCATCCAAGGCAGGCTCCCATTCATACACAAACACACCTATCTCCCCAGGCAGCCAGTCATATCCACCCATCCAAGGCAGGCTCCCATTCATACACAAACACCCCTATCCCCCCAGGCAGCCAGTCAGATCCACCCATCCAAGGCAGGCTCCCATTCATACACAAACACACCTATCCCCCCCACGCAGCCAGTCATATCCACCCATCCAAGGCAGGCTCCCATTCATACACAAACACACCTATTCCCCCAGGCAGACAGTCTTATCCACCCATCCAAGGCAGGCTCCCATTCATACACAAACAAACCTATCCCCCCAGGCAGCCAGTCATATCCACCCATCCAAGGCAGGCTCCCATTCATACACAAACACACCTATCCCCCCCAGGCAGCCAGTCATAACCACCCATCCAAGGCAGGCTCCCATTCATACACAAACACCCCTACCCCCCAGGCAGCCAGTCATATCCTCCCATCCAAGGCAGGCTCCCATTCATACACAAACACACCTATCCCCCCAGGCAGCCAGTCATATCCTCCCATCCAAGGCAGGCTCCCATTCATACACAAACACACCTATCCCCCCAGGCAGCCAGTCATATCCTCCCATCCAAGGCAGGCTCCCATTCATACACAAACACACCTATCCCCCCCAGGCAGCCAGTCATATCCTCCCATCCAAGACAGGCTCCCATTCAAACACAAACACACCTATCCCCCCCAGGCAGCCAGTCATATCCACCCATCCAAGGCAGACTCCCATTCATACACAAACACACCTATCCCACCCAGGCAGCCAGTCATATCCACACATCCAAGGCAGACTCCCATTCATACACAAACACACCTATCCCCCCCAGGCAGCCAGTCATATCCACACATCCAAGGCAGGCTCCCATTCATACACAAACACACCTATCCCCCCAGGCAGCCAGTCATATCCTCCCATCAAAGGCAGGCTCCCATTCATACACAAACACACCTATCCCCCCAGGCAGCCAGTCATATCCTCCCATCCAAGGCAGGCTCCCATTCATACACAAACACACCTATCCCCCCCAGGCAGCCAGTCATATCCTCCCATCCAAGACAGGCTCCCATTCAAACACAAACACACCTATCCCCCCCAGGCAGCCAGTCATATCCACCCATCCAAGGCAGACTCCCATTCATACACAAACACATCTATCCCCCCCAGGCAGCCAGTCTTATCCACCCATCCAAGGCAGGCTCCCATTCATACACAAACACACCTATTTCCCCCCCAGGCAGCCAGTCATATCCTCCCATCCAAGGCAGGCTCCCATTCATACACAAACACACCTATCCTCCCCAGGCAGCCAGTCATATCCACCCATCCAAGGCAGGCTCCCATTCATACACAAACACACCTATCTCTCCCAGGCAGCCAGTCATATCCACGCATCCAAGGCAGACTCCCATTCATACACAAACACACTTATCTCTCCCAGGCAGCCAGTCATATCCACCCATCCAAGGCAGGCTCCCATTCATACACAAACACACCTATCCCACCCAGGCAGCCAGTCATATCCACCCATGCAAGGCAGGCTCCCATTCATACACAAACACACCTATCTCTCCCAGGCAGCCAGTCATATCCACCCATCCAAGGCAGACTCCCATTCATACACAAACACACCTATCCCACCCAGGCAGCCAGTCATATCCACCCATGCAAGGCAGGCTCCCATTCATACACAAACACACCTATCCCCCCCCCAGGCAGCCAGTCATATCCACCCATCCAAGGCAGGCTCCCATTCATACACAAACACACCTATCCCACCCAGGCAGCCAGTCATATCCACCCATGCAAGGCAGGCTCCCATTCATACACAAACACACCTATCCCCCCCTGGCAGCCAGTCATATCCTCCCATCCAAGGCAGGCTCCCATTCATACACAGCACACCTATCCCCCCCAGGCAGCCAGTCATATCCTCCCATCCAAGGCAGGCTCCCATTAACTCATCCATCTCAGGCAGGCTCCCATTCACAACCACTCATCCCAGTCAGGTTCCCCTTCTCACACATACATACACACCCATCCCCCTCCCCAGGCAGACTTCATTCACACACTTAGGCACAAACTTCTATGCAGGCAGGATCCAAGGGTCTCTCTTGCTGCTGTTGCCACTCAGTGCCTCCTTCCTTAGGAGAGCGCACGATTTGCAGCAGAGCTGTAAACATCCTTCCTACGGATGACTATACAGGAAGTGCTAGCACTGCCAGTATTGAGTGTCATGGGGCCGGCAGCACACAAGGAGGAATTGCAGAATGAGCTCCCGTTTCTTCTGCTGCTGCCGCTGACCAACAGGCCTCTGCATTTTTCTGCTGCTGGTGGGATGGGGTCCACTGGTAGCGACATAGGTCTCTCACAGCTCCCTGTCCTGGGCCCCCTTCCAGATTCTCAGCCGCCGCCCTCCCGGGTGTGCCACCACATGCAATTGCACCGTTTGCACACCCGATAGTGCCGGACCTGGATCCCTGCAGTTTCAGTTAGCAGCACAGCTGCTCCCCACCCCCTCAACCCAAGGGAGCATGCAGTACCTTACCTCAGCGGTGAGAGACATTGCTGGCAGTTTGGCCACAGCCCCCGCCCCAGACCAGACCAGACCACCATCCCAAATATCAATAGGCCCTTCCCACACACACCACTACCATGGCAGATCTGGTGCGGAAGGTCCCCAGTAGTGACTTGGTTGCCCCTATAAACATCTGCTCTGTGGACAGATTTTGTTCGTCTCCAGGGGGTAACAAATACACAAAGACACCAACGGACGCCATTATGGTGATACCTCAGTGCTATGTTACCGCAGTCCCAGTGGGCATCGAGTCAGCACCATCAACACAGGTGCCAGCTGCCCCAGATGTGACGCAACCCCAATTAAGCCTTCCATCAGGGCTATGTATCAACCCCTCCTTAGGAGGGACCCCGAGCAGTGGACCCATTTTGAGCCGGACCAGGATCACCATTACGGAGCAGGCTGCCCTGGGAAGGAAGACAGCCACCTCAGGAGAGGCAGTGGTGTTCCCTCAACTTTGTGCCACTTTTGGAGGGAACATTGTCACCTCAGAAGCCCTGGGAGGGACTGTCACGCTACTTTGAGTGCCATCCTGGAGGAGAAGGAGCCATCTCAGGTGCCTCAGGTGGGCCTCCTAACCTCCCCCCATCTAAGCGTTGACCTGGAGGAGAATACGGATGCCCCAACTCCAGTTGCCCAAAGAAGGATTGTGCTGTTCCAACAGCCATGCGCTGTCCTGGATGGGAGTGTCCTGACAGCTGATGCCCCGGGAGGGACAGTCACAAACGCCGCCCTGGGAGGGAGTATCCCAACCACAGCTGCCCCGGGAGAGACAATTAAGAGTGTCACCGTGGGTGGGAAATCAATAACCCTTAATGCCCCAGGAGGGAGCAATGCCTTGCAGGGCGCTGCCCTGGAAGATAACTTATTGTTCCCAGTCACCTTGAACACAGGACTGGTACAAGGCCAGACGCTTGCGCGGCCCATTACCTCTGCTTCCTTGAGCAGGACCCGCCACAAAGTGTAAGGCGATAGCGTTGCAGATGCAGTCAGAGTTCTGCCTATAGTGGGAGAAGCCTCCAAAGAAAGAGGCAAGAGGAAAGAAAAATTAAGGATTCATCCCAGTGCCTCTTCAGGAGATGAGACCCCCCCCCCCCCCCATTCACATGCTGATCCAATACATTCCACCCTGGTCTTGCCCAAACCGACGTATGCATCGGTGGCATTTTAAACGCAACTACTACACCATAGACTCGAACCATTCCCAACGGTTCTTGTCTAGGAATAGGGTGAAGACATGGGGGTTCACTGCCCCATGTCACAAGACGAAGAACCGTAAGACTATGCCTCCGCCATGGCGGAACTGCTAGGGCCCAGGAATGTCCTTGCCTGCGGCAAGATAATACTCTTTCTCACTAATCCAGCTGCTATCCACCAAGCGCTGGAAAAGGGGTTGGTGGTGGAAGGGCTTTATCACCCATTAAAACCTCTAGATGGTCTGTGGGCCAAGATAATCCTCTCCAATGGCCCACCCTTCCTCCCCTCTGCCATCCGGGCAGAACACCTAAGCTTTGTGGGAAAATTAAAATATCCATTTGCGGTGCTCCTGCTGGGCCATAGGGACCATAATCTGGGCCACATAGAGTGGTACAGCAGGAAGGTGCTGATCAAGTTGCCAAAAAGCCAAGAGGAAGCTGAGGGGTGGTTTGTCATCTCCCAAGAGGGCTACCCCTATCGCATCTACTACAGGGTAGGACGGGCAAGGTTGTATTTATGCAACGGAGTAGGATACACTCGCAAGTGGTGCCCCCAGGCCAAGAATAACACCAAGGCTGCCCCTCCACCACCTGAGCACCTTAGCCCCGACAACCCCCTTGGCTTCTCAAAAATAAGCCTCAGCCCTCTCCAGGTGCGGTCTGGAATAAAACGCCACTGCACAGACACCCGCAGACAGGAGGAAGGACCCTAGCCCCACCACCAGCTCCTGCATCAACAATCGGCACCTAGCAGCAGCAGCAGCAAGCAAGAAAGGAGACCAGCCCTACCAGCACCACTGCCTCAGAGGCAGTAGTCGAGATCCCCTCTCCATCTCATCCTGCTAACCCCTAAACTGAAAAGCCAAGTCTCAAACAACAGACCCTATGAGCCAGGATGGGAAGGCCAAGAAACCTAAGAGGAAAAGAACAGAAAGGAAAATAATCCAAAATCCCTGCTAAAGGGAACAACGCTCTGCTTAACACAGAAACTCCCCCAAATGACAAACCCGGAGAAAAACACCCCAATGGAGAACTCCCCTGCTGACAATGGGACACCGGCTGCCGAAGTAACGTCACTACCTGGGGAAATCTCGACCATCCTGGGAGCTCAAGGGGAGGGACAATAAGGACCAGCAGGAGATGGAAAACCAGGGGATGGGGAAAGACACAAAAAGGCCCTGATGGCGAGGAGCCTCACAGATGAAAAACCAGTCTCCTGCTCCGGATCCTTCTGTCCCTGAGAAAGCTAGCCTCGGCAAAAGGCAAAGGAAGGGAAAAGAGACATTCATGGTCAAAGTTCTGAAAAGGAGAAGGAGACATCACCCATACCTCACTAGGCAAGTAGTTGAGGAAGAGAGTACTGATGCCATTCAATCCACATCCACAGGGATTGAGAACATTGAGTGGGATTCCCTGCTGTCCCCAGTGTGGGGAGACCAATTGACTTCAACTATAGATTTTGGGGTCCTTATGTCTCCACCATGCCTTGATGTTGAGTCCACAAATCCTCTCCCCATCTGAACCCTCAATGGCTTCCTCTCCCCTCCACTTCTTTCCATCTCTCGCCACAGAGCAAGCCCTTATTGCGGTGGCCAGGGAGATAGAGGAGGCCCCCTCAGGGGCAACACCTGGTAAAGGCAGGGAACTGTTTCTCACTCCGGGGCTTATTCCCGGAGTCCCCTTCCCTTTAGGTTGAGCCCTGGGGTGCCGGGGCCAGCAGGTCTTAGGCAGGGGCCTATATTGAACAGCAGGAGGTCTGTGGAGATGATCTGCTCACAGGCCAGGGTCTGGGGCAGGCTGGTTTCAGGCATATTCAGGAGCAGGTGGAGGTCAAGGCAGGCAGCGTTCAGATATGGTCATGAATCAGGAAGCGATCAGTAGCGGGCGCAGTTCAAGCGTCGTCAAGAGTCAGACAGTGGTCAGTGGCAAGCAGGGTTCAAGCGTAGTCGAGTGACAAGCAAGCCGGGGTCAGAACCAGAGATCCATAGGGAAGGCAGGAAGAATAGAGAGGCAGGAAGGTGAGGAATGGCACAGGAAGGCTTAGAAGACACTGAAGAAGTGAAGACTGACCACAAGACGAGAACCTAAGAACTGAAGACTGACCACAGGACAAAGACAAAAACCAGGAACTTTATGCTTTCTCGAAGCATAAAGGAAACCTTAGGATAGGAAACCCTTCCAGTATCCTTTAGCTCATCATCACTGAGTATCTTTCTCAAAGACCTAAATAAGTAGCAGTAAAGTGTATTTAGGAGGTGGGGGAGGGAGGAGAGGACACTGTTTATGACCCAGTTGGCTGTAAATTTGTCAATAGTGTTGGTGCTGACTGCGTGCAAGTGCTCTGCCCTCTGCCTCGAGTGACCTGAAAAGGGGCTCACATGCAGCCAGATTTGTTTCCAGCCCGCCTCACCTCCCTGGCCCAGCTGATGGAACCTTTGGCTTCAGCCAGGAGGTAAATGGCGAGGCGGACTCAGCCACCTCCTGCTGGGACCGTTTGCATGGCATGCCCATAGATTAAAATGTGGGGTGGGGGGAAATGACATCCAGAACTTTAGAAATAAATTCCTTAAAAAGGAAGGTGATTAAATGAGGGCAAAGCCAAAAGATGTGGGTTACTGACTCCTGGGTTTGGCAGTGGGAATAGACCACCAGAGAGCCTGTGATCTCCTGCAGTGTTTGACCTGTGAAAATGGCTTCAGGCGATGCGTCAGCTGAGGTCACCACTGTCTTTGGGGGATAGGAGCCACATAGAATTCCTTCCATTGGAGCCCCTATTCTCCTCCTATAACCTGTCTCCCCACTGTGTCTGGCCAAGAGGACAGGGCAATGTTTGAGGAGGAGGTAGATAGCCCTCCTCTGCATGGCCTCTAAATTTGCCAAGGGTATGAGCCTACCAAGGCTACTGGGCGGGGCAGGTTGAGCAGAAATGGGGGCTCTCTGATGACAGTGCCTAAACTCAGGTCTGGAGAAGGGGGCATGGAAACCTGGTGGGGACCTCCAGCCTGTAGACCCTTCCCAATAGAGTGGTGAAGCTCACAGGTGGCCTAGTCTGGATGGGGTGTAAGATTAACAGATGGCAGAGAGGTCTCAATCCCATCCGCTGCACTGTTTTGACCTGCAATACCCAAGCATCTCGGTTGCTCAATAGGGAGTGACTGTTTGAGGTTCTGGCTGGGGTTGGCCGACTGCATGCCCTGTGGGACTCCAACATCCACATGCCCAGAGCGGGGGTACAGAGAGGAGGTGGCCATCCTCCTCATCACGGAGACCATGCACCAAGACTTAAAAAGATCTCAATAGAAGGGTGGCAGCGTCGAGAGGTCACAAGTGTGTTCTCTCACTTGGGTAAAGGTTGACAACCGTGCCATAACTCGTTCCCCTGGCTGAGGCCAGGGGGGCGTTACAGGGTAAGGGGGGGGGGTGTCTGTATACATATAT
The DNA here is from genome assembly GCF_901001135.1 of Rhinatrema bivittatum. NCBI lineage: Eukaryota > Metazoa > Chordata > Amphibia > Gymnophiona > Rhinatrematidae > Rhinatrema > Rhinatrema bivittatum. Next base: position 250,615,686 of record NC_042616.1, on the reverse strand, counting down.
CTCTGCAGGTCCTGAATACGGAATGTATGTACGTGACTTTTCAGGCACAGGAGGCCCTGTCTGCCCTCTTTCAAAGGAATGGCCAGGGCGCTCGTAAAGACCCACTGCTTCTTGCCGGTGCAGAAGAAGTCCAGCAACTTCCTCTGGGTCCAGGTGAGAAACTCTGTGGGAGGGCTCAGGGTGGTCAGCCAGTGCCACAACATGCGTGACACCAGTTGCTTTGCTATGAAGACTCTTCCTTGGTATGACAGCAGCCGTAGCAGCACCACCCTCAACCTCTAGGTGAGCATCTACCTTCTCTTCCAGTTCTTGCCAATTGACCAAGGCCACTGTCCCCTCTGCATAGAGATAGATGCCCAGATATTTCAGGGTCTCCTGGTTCCAAGAAAGATTACTAAATTTGCTCTGGAGCGCCTCCACATGCTGCAGTCCCATCACAAGTCCTGAGCATTTCATTCAGTTGATGCCGATGAGTAAAACCTGCCGGCAGGCTTGCATCCTTTCCAGATCAAGTGGATCCAGAACCATATGCAGATAAGGTGACACTAAGACTGGGCTCCTGCAGCATCAGGCCAGTGAGCTTCCTGCAAAGAGACACAGGAAGGGTATAATAGTTAGCGCTTAGAGTTGCCCAGACAAGAGGCAGCCCTGACACATTCCTCTCTTGAATGCCAGGGTTACTGTTAGAGACTGATTAACCTTCACCAGGCAGTCTATGAAAAAAAAAAAGCCACCAGCAGGATCTTCCTACAACAAAAATGAATCAGATCCCAGACTAAAAAGATGTTATCAAAGGTCGAGAGGCCCAGGACTGTGAGGACTGATCTGGATGGATCATTTGCTCGAGCATGGGTCCTAGCCTTAGCGAGAGCGTCTTGGATATAATCTTGTAGTCTGTGCAGAGTAACGAGACAAGTCACCAGTTCCACAAGTTGCGTGAATCCCCTTTTTTGGGGAGTAGTGACAATACTGTGCAGTAACACAACAGTAGTAACTCTCCAGTCTCCAGGGCTTCCTCCAACACCCGCAGGAGATTGGGTCCCAGCAGGTCTACAGTCGGAAGAATTGCTGGACCAGAGGCAGTATGGATTCATCAGGGGAAAGTCCTGTCAGACAAATCTACTTGGATTTCAGCAAAGCTTTTGATACAGTACAGCACAGGAGGCTTGTGAATAAAATGAGAAGCTTAGGAGTGAGTGCCGAGTTGATGGCCTGGACTGCAAACTGGTTGATGGACAGAAGACATTGTGTGATGGTAAATGGAACTTACTCTGAAGAGAGAGCGGTGTTAAGCGGAGTGCCGCAAGGATCGGTGTTGGGGCCGGTCCTGTTCAATATCTTTATGAGCGACATTGCGGCGGGATAGAAGGTAAGGTTTGTCTTTTGGCAGATGACACTAAGATCTGCAACAGAGTGGACACGTCGGAAGGAGTGGAGAGAATAAGACGGGATTTAAGGAAGCTGGAACAGTAGTTGAAGATATGGCAGCTGAGATTCAATGCCAAGAAGTGCAGAGTCATGCATATGGGGTGTGGAAATCCGAAAAAACTGCATTTGATGGGGGGTGAAGGGCAGATGTGCACGGAGCAGGAGAGAGACCTTGGGGTGATAGTGTCTAATGATCTGAAGTCGGCGAAACAATGTGACAAGGTGATAGCTAAAGCCAGAAGAATGCTGGGCTGCATAGCAAGAGGAATATCGAGTAAGAAAAGGGAAGTGATTATCCCCTTGTATAGGTCCTTGGTGAGGCCTCACCTGGAATACTGTGCTCAGTTCTGGAGACCATATCTCCGAAGGGACAGAGACAGGATGGAGGCAGTCCAGAAAAGGGCAACCAAAAAGGTGGAGGGTCTTCATCGTATGACTTATGAGGAGAGATTGAAGAATCTAAATATGTACACCCTGGAGGAAAGAAGGAGCAGGGGTGATATGATACAGACTTTCAGATACTTGAAAGGTTTTAATGATCCAAAGTCAATGACAAACCTTTTCCGTTGTAAAAAAAATCAGCAGGACCAGGGTCACGATTCAAAACTCCAGGGAGGAAGACTCAGAACCAATGTCAGGAAGTATTTCTTCATGGAGAGGGTGGTGGATGGCTGGAATGCCCTTCCAGAAGAAGTGGTGAAAACCAAAACTGTGAAGGATTTCAAAGGGGCGTGGGATAAATACTGTGGCTCCATAAAGTCTAGAGGATGTGAATGAAGAGAAGAGGCTTACGGGGGCTTGAGGAAATGACAGCTACTACCTGGTGATTAATACCCTTGTTCAATAAGCATACCCACGATTAATGAGACTCCAACATTGCTCTATGCTTCAATGGCAAGAGGAAATGTGGAAAAAAGGATTTGCATTCACAAAAAAGCAGGGGAGTAGCTTGCTTGTGGCGGCGGTTACTACCCCAAACCAAATAAGCCTGATACTTCACTTTCAATGCATATCCAGCATAGCTCTCTGCTTCAACGGCAGGGGGAATGACGATAGAGGATTTACATTCAGACAACAACCAACAAGGTCTGAATTCCACAGGCTGAGTAAACAAATAAGCGTGGGAGTAGCTTGATTATTGCGGCGGTTACTACCCCTAACCAATTAAGCTTGATACTTCACTTAGATGCAGCTCCAGCACTGCTCTCTACATCAATGGTGGGGGTGGAAGGTAACTAGAACCAAAAAGTTACTAAAAAGGACCAAGAGTAACAGATAAGTAAAAGAAAAAAATAAGTGAGAAAGCTTGCTGGGCAGACTGGATGGGCCGTTTGGTCTTCTTCTGCCAACAATTCTATGTTTCTATGATATATTTAAGTACCTCCAAGATACCAATCCATAGGAGGCAGGCATTTTTCAACAGAAAGGAAGCTCTGGATTGAGGGGTCATGGCATGAGGGTGAAATGGGGGGTCAACTCAGGTGTAATCTAAGGAAGTATTTCTTTATGGAGAGGGTAGTAGATGGATGGAACAGCCTCTCAGTGGAAGTGGTGGACACAAGGGTAGTATCTGAATTCAAGAAAACATGGGTAACACACAGGGGGTCCCTGTGGGAGTGCTAGGGATTGTAGAGCTGAGTAATTGGTGTGGATGGGCAGACTATATAGACCATAGGGTCTTTTTCTGCTGTCACATTTCTATGTTTATATGTAACAGAGTCCTGTGATATGTCCTTTTGTGTGCACATTTCTATTTCTAATTTGTGGTCCCTTAGTCTGTATTTGTATTTAGTGAGTTGTCTGTTTGTGTTCTGTATGTGTGAAAGAGGTGAGGTAGTCAGATAGTATGTAATTTATGTGTAGGGATCTATAGCATTCCAGCTTGTTCTTTTTTGTTGTTGTTAATAGGAGATGTATCGGTGTCCTCGGATCTTTTATAATGTTTGCAGTGCTGCCTTTCCTGGGTAGGGTTGTTGATGCCTGAAAATGTGTGCTGTTTTGATAATGGCAGATTTGTGCAGTGAATTGCGAGCCATTGCAAGACAAGTTCACCACAACATGCATTGAATTTTGTATGCAAAAAAATAAGCAGACTGAGGGTGCAGAGAGAGGATCCGGGTAAAGTTGCACTGAGCCTGGCCCCGAGGAGCGGGAAGCACTGAGAGAGGAACCTGGAAGGAGAAGCGCAGAGGTCTGACGATAGGAACAATCGGTCCGTGGAGAAAGTATGGCACCAATAGGAACCATGGAACTCATTGCCAAGTCAGTTAGTGAAGGCTACAGGTGGGGTTTAAATATCCCGGGTCAATGATGTCATCAGGCGGGACAAACCCGGAGTTCCCACCAATGTCCCTTTAAAAGCAGAGCAGGTAGCACCCGTGCGCCTAGAGAGGCCCAGGATTGGAGCGCTGGTCGGCAGCATTCCGGCCGCCACATGGAGTGCAGGGAACCGGGAGAAACGTGGCGGTGGTGACTGGCCACCGCTGTGAGAGCACCGGAGGTGGACGGCCAGGTCAGACATGTGGTGAGTTGGGCCTGCGGCGGACGGTGGTCATAACAAAAGATTTGTTGGGCTATCCACCTTGTTGACAGAACATGAAATTAAACAAAATATTGCCCTAAACAAACTTGTTTGCATATTTGCTAAACTGAAAGCATATAAGGTAAAAGGCTAATGTGTATTTTTTCTAGTATGCATTGTATGAAAACTGTAAAAGAAATTGAATCTTGAGAATATATAATCAATATCTTTCTCTTTTGTGGGTTTTCTTTTTCAAGTAAAATCTGTTATAAATATAGAATGTTTATCCCTACTGTTGCACAACATTATCACACTTTTATAGTGCTGGAAAAATCCTGAGAACTTTGTTTTAAATTCACTGACTGGAATATATAATGCTGTGATGTAGTAGCTATATCTCTCCTGGGGTAAATTGGATTCTGTTCAGGCTGTGACAGCTTTTACTGGAGCTGGGTAAGCATTATCCAAACAAACGTTCTGTACCAGGTGTTGCATAACCTTTGTCTCTCCCCCAGCACCCCACTGGATTATCCCACTAATATAATTTTTGTACCATTTTGTAGGCCATTCAGTTTGGAATTTAACAGTACCTTACACATTACTTAAATGTATTATTTATGGCCAGAACATATAATAGTGAAAAACAGTGTTGGATTGACCGTATTAAGTGTATTGCATTTCGTGAGGCACATGATGCTGGAGCAACCTTTATTATGAAAAAAGTGGTTAGCCGAAAAATTAGGTCAAAGTGAAAGCTGCGTTCAGAGGACATGGGACAAGACTGCCGATCAGTGTTTTACAGAATTTGGTGATGATCGACTGCTAAAATTGTCTCAAGCAAGCCAAAAATTATTGAAAATTCCAGCAACAAGCAGAAAAAAGTTGTTACTCTGCTCGTTTTAAAGCCATTTTGCAAGCTAACAGTGGGCACACCAACAATTAGTTACATGTTGTTGAATTCCATTTTGAATGCTGATTAAAATGGTCTTATGGCATGTTTCTTTCAGAATTCTGGTTGTTACTGCAATGGGGAGGCAAAGGTTATGCAATATCAAGACAATATAGGTCCTGTCTTCATTTGTGAATGTCTCCGATATGATATCTGGAAATCAGTCACTCTGTTCTGTGTTTTTACAGGATTATTGTTGGGGGGGAATAAGGAGGGCTTATCATAACTATTGAGTTTGTTATGTTTTGCGGTCCACGGGCTGCTCCCGCAGACCACACACTCACCTCCCTGGCTGGTCTCCTGCCTGCCTGCTCCCGACATGCTGCTTGGGCTCCAAGCGGCAGACCGAGGCCATTGGCCCCAGCTGACACACCAGGTGACTGACCTTTCTTAATTTAAATGGCCAGTGACGCAAAAGGCCCTGCGGTGCTTGATGATGATATCACTACTAAAGTCTATTAAAGGGCTCACTCGTTCCTGCCCTTATCGCCTCAGCAAGAGGTCTCTCTACTCTTGCATTAGAGTGTATTGCTCTAGCATCTTGTCTTCAGTTCTCCTTGCCTGCCTATGCTTCTCCTAGACTGACCTACCCTGCCTATCCATCATTTCTTCCCTTTCAGATGGATACTCGGTTTGACCTCAGCCTGATCTCAGATACACTTGACCGCTGCCTGCCATTGGATAAGCCTGACTGCCACCTGCCCCTGACCATTGCCCGGACCTTGGATTCGTCTGAACTCCATCTGCTTCAACCTAGCTACCCTAGGACGACCACTTCTGCCATCAGCAGAGCTCCCACCTAAGACCTGCCAGCTCCAGCACCCAAAGGCTCAATCTGAGATGAATGAGGGCTGGTATAGGCAACGCTCCAGCTTGGCCTCTGCTTTGTACTGGTCCACCCTCCAACGGTGGGAACCTGTAGGGCTCCTGCCTGCAGGTTGTGTCAAGCCTGCCTTGGCCCAAGGGCCCATTAACGCAACAGGTTGTTGAGGCCATGGATCCGGCGGACTTGGTTTCCCTGCAGGCCATTCTGGGTCTCACTCGCAAGCTGTATGATCAGCAACAAACCTTGGAACCTCTGGCCGCATCTATGCATCATCTATCTACCCACCTGAACACTTTGACAATCCTATGGTGCCACCCCCCGCCTGCACCAGATTTGCCACCTATTGTACCCACTACTCATCTGATACCACAGTTACCAACTCCTCCCCAGTAAGCCGGGGACCCAAGCCATGACAGGGATTTCAAAATCACTGCCACATGCACTTTCATCTGCAAGCACCACTATTCCACCATATGAGGTGGCAATTTTAAAATCACCTCACCTAAACATAGGAATGGTCTATTGCCCACCAGGACTACTACAAAAAGACTGCTCACCTCTAATCAAACTATTTACCAAGGTATTTCCATCATCAGTCTCAACCATAATTGTAGGAGACTTTAACCTACGTGTAGATAGAACACCCAAAACTACAGCATGTGAAACATTTTTAGAGACAATGGAAGCAATGGGATGGACACAATTTGTCACCAACGTAACTCGTAAAGCAGGCCATATTCTAGACCTAATATTTGCTAATAATAGTCTTATCAATACCTCCCACACTATATTGCTCTGGACTGATTACAGACTAATAAAAGCTGAAATAATCTTCCTCAACCCTACTCATAATAACAAACAACCACCAAACCTTTACCTTCAGGAAAAAAAAAATAGAAACGGACATACTTGCAGAATCAATTAAAAATAAACTACTTGATTTCAATCAAGCAAATGCCACCTCAGCATTTGACTCCTGGAATCAGATAGTCAATGAAATGGCCGAAAATCTAAGTCCTGTCCAGATGAAAACTATCCAAAAAGATAGGAATGCTACTAAACAAAAGAAGCCATGGTACAATGAGAAACTAAGATGCACTAAACAGACCCTGAGAAAATATGAGAAACCATGGTGGAAATGCTCATTGGTCAAATCTCTAGGAAAATACAAACCTCTCCTAACAAAATACCCAGTACTAATTAATAAAGCAAAAAAAGATTACTATGCTAAACAGATTCATGGGGTCATATTTAATTCCAAATTGCTCTTTGAAATGGTAAAACACCTAATCAAGGACCCTTCATCCTCCATCTCGAGAAACTTCTTACTTCATTAAGAGCACTTGAAGTGAATATGCCTAATCTTTATTAGAGAAAATCAACAGGTTGAAAACACAATTCCCTACCTGTCTACCAACAAAAGAACCTAATAAAACACATGGTCTAGCTAAACGGACTGAATTCGACAGAATATCTAAGCTCAAAATTAGTCAAATCATTACTAAAATCAAGCCTGCTACTTATCCATGTGAGCCAATTCCAGCTAGTTCTTTAAAACAAATACACAGTGTAATCACTCTTATCACAACCATGATCAATCATTTGCTCTCAGAAGGATTAGTACCAGATGAGCAAAACAAGCCGTGATAAAACCAATGCTGAAAAAATAAAACTGGTAAAATTGACGATTGGGTTAACTACCGCCCAATATCCAATTTACCTTTCCTCGCAAAAGTTCTTGAAAAGCAGTGCTACCCCAACTTGCAAACCACTTGGAAGACCATGATATTCTGTACCCAAACCAATTTGGTTTTAGGAAAAATTGCTCAACTGAGACTTTACTCATCTCTTTAACATAATCTGTCCTACGTGGATTTGATGATGATGAATCTTATCTCCTGGTACTAATTGATCTAACTGCCGCATTTGACACTGTGGATCCATACCCTGTTATGCAATCAGCTGAGCAAAATTGGAATTGGTGGGAGTGTTATCAAATGGTTCTCTTCCTTTCCATCTAATAGGACATTCCAAGTCAAACTGGGCAAACTACACATCTGATAACTTTCATATTGATACAGATGTCCCTCAAGGTTCAGCACACTCGGCAACACTATTCAATATTTATATACTCCCTCTGTGTAAATTACTGACAGAATTAGGAATAACCTTCTTATATGCTGATGACTTACAATTTTACATAGCATTCACCAAATCATTTGAAAAAATGACATCACTCTCAACGCACATGAAAGCAATACAACAAGAACTATCGCAACTCAAACTAGCACTGAATACAAAAAAATGAAATCATTGGACTAAGCAGAAATCCTTCTATAGCTAAACCTCTGACTCTAGGCCTTGATAATATTAATATTAACCCCTCAGATCAAGTATGGGACCTAGGAATAGAGATTGATGAGAACATAAAAGCACAATAATTAAAACTGGATTCGCCAAGTTGCAAATATTACATTGGTTGAAACCTTTACTAACATTTCAGGACTTTCGCACTGTTACAAACACTAATTTTCTCAAACTTTTACAGTTATTACAAAATGCCTCAGCAAGATTTTTATTAGGGACAAGGAAATTTGACCACATCACCCCCTCACTCATTTCACTGTACTGGCTGCCAGTACAATCCAGACTCTATTATAAAGTATTAATAATTTTTAATATCATCCACTCCATAAATCCGGGCCTAATAGGCATGAAACTTCAACCATACACACCACAGTGAACACTAAGATCGTAAAGTAAATGACTATTGACTGTGCCTGCAATGCGGAGTACACATTTACCACAAATAAGTTATGGAATTCTCTACTGAGTCGTTACGTTTGATATCAGAAAGAAAGAATTTCAGACGTGACCTAGGAATAGCTAGGCTCTTCAAAAAATGCATACGATCTAACTTAAAATATTAAAATGCAGAGAACTACAATATTAAGGCCAAAGATAATGATTAACAAGTAATGAGAGATGTAAAGTATCTTAAGACAACTCAAAGGCTAATATGTGAAAAATGATTGAAATAAAACATATGGATCACAAGCTATTGTCCTAGACCTTCAGCTAATACGTACCAGAAATCACAGTGGATGTATATCTATACTAATCCCTGTTGTGTTGACCTATTGTATGAATATAACATTTGTAAATCGTTGTGATCTTCATTTGGTACGACGGTATATAAAATGTCTAAATAAAATAAATAAATAAATATTCCCCGAGGACCGGACGAAAATCACATATATACTATCTCTACTGGATGGCTCAGCCTTAGCCTGGGCATCTCCCCTCCGAGAACGGGGAGATCCCCTCCCGCTCAACCTACAACAGTTTACTGAGCAGTTCAGAATTGTCTTTGAGGAGCCTGGCTATGCAGCCACCATGCATCTGACTCCTCCACCTCCAGAACCTTGGAAGAATATGCCATAGACTTTTTAACACTGGCTACTGAGCTAAACTACTGAGCGAGAAAACAGCGTGACTGCAATATTCCTCGAAGGCCTTTCACCTAAAATTAAAGATGAGCTCGCCACCCGAGACCTCCCTATTTCTCTAGAAGAGTTCATAGACCTAACTTGGAAAATTGACCGACTACAACAGAGGGCCTGGGAGGCTTGTGCAGCACGAAGGAGCATTGCTTTGACACCCCAAGAATCAGAACCCACTCTCTCACTCCTGGCTGCTGCTCCTTCAAACTCCCCCTTTCCCAAAGAGCCCATGCAATTGGGTTGTTCCCACTTAGCCCCGGAGGAGAGACTTCGCCGCAGGCAGCAAGGCCGTTTGCCTATTCTGTGCTGGTTAGGACCACCTTGCAGCCCAATGTTCACTGAGATTGGGAAACCTCAATGCCTAGGGTCCAGCGGAAAGATGACTCTAGGCCTCACCGTTCCAGCTCCTCAACAACTGATTTCCTGGAGCTGGGTTCCATACGCTTCATTAAGCAGGCTCTTTTGGACTCTGGAGGAAACTTTATTTTGAAGGAACTCGTTGAGCAACTCTGAATTCCCATGGTCCAGATGAATTTACCATTAATAATCTCTGCTGTCTACAGAGATCATCTTCCAGGCCAAGTTACTCTGACTACAGTACCCGTGAACTTACGCATCGGTCTCCGATATCTGGAAAAATTTAGTTTGCATGTAATCTCTAGGGCCATTCACTTTGAGACTGCTGAGGCTCCAGTGACATCAACCACAATTTAACTAGGCCACCCTTCAACTTGTTGGATGAGGCTGCGAGTGCAAGGATTCCTGCTAGGAACCTATAGAACCTCCTCATCCTTTAACCATGGCTACTTCACTTCCCCGTCTTCCCCAGCACTATGCAGACTATCAAGACATCTTTTCTAAGAAAAGGGCTGAAACTTTGCCACCGCACTGCCTCTATGACTGCCGCATAGAGGCAGTGCAGATGGGTTTTTCCTGTCTCCTCCTGAGACTCAAGCATGTCCGATTACATTCAGGAAAATCTACAACATAGGTTTGTCCAACCCTCTTCTTCTCCAGCAGGTGCCAGGTTCTTCTTCATCACAAAGAAAAAAAGCTTCTTCAGGCTGTGTATAGACTACCACGGCCTGAACGCCATCACAAAGAAGGACCGGTACCCATTACCCCTAAAAACAGAATTCTTCAACTGCCTACAAGGCACCAAAGTTTTCACAAAGCTGGACCTCAGGGGAACATATAACCTTATTCAAATCAAGGCCAGTGATGAATGGAACAATGCATTTATGTTGTGAATCTGATGCCTGATGGGAGGAGCAATCAGATAGGAGTTAGCAATCTGTTCAGAATCTGCTAGGGAGTTAGCAGTCTCTGTTATAGTTATGGGTGGATCCTTGAGCAGGTGGCAGATGACCACGCCCCCGGGGGAAGATCCCGAGAGGGACCACCAGTCAGGCTCAAAGTTTGGAGACAGACACACACTAGTTCTTTTATTAAACAATATATTGAACTACCAGAGATGGCAGTAGTGAGCTGAAAAACCCGGCTGGGCTGTAGTCCCTCAGATACTGGAACAGCGATCCCTGGAGGCTGAGCTGTAGAGAAACTGGTTCCAGGGAAAGCTCAGAGAGAACGATGGTAACTCACTGATGTAGCTGATATAGTTGGTAGTGATGACTTCCAGGCAGAAGAGTATATGAAGCAAGTCTGGAAACAAGGGCCCTCGAGGAGCGAGTACCGGTACCAGACTGTCACCTGAAAAACAAAGGAGAGAGCGAGGCCCCCGAGGCCTCCTCGGACTTACCTCTGGTAAGTCCGAGGAGGCAGAGTAGCTTAGGTAGCGAAACCCTTGCTAACTCGATGTGTTAGCAAATACTGAGACCTTAAATATCCGTCGCGGGCGACGTCATCTTCGGGGGATGCCCCTGAGGTTCGCGCCATAGCTGGTACTTCAGTCAGGGCTGCGCTGCGCACTCGCCCCTAGGCCTCCAGGAACATGGTGGATAGCAGCGTCGAGCCGGTCCAGGAATGCCCAAAGACTTGCGGCAGAAGAACGCCGCAGCAGCCAATCTTCCCGTGGTCGGAGAGGAAGGCGCCAGAGAGGTAAGGAGGGCGGAGAGAGGGCATCGGGCACTGACAGACACAACAATTTAACACTCGCGATGAACATTACGAATACTTAGTCATGCCCTTTGGGCTTTGCAATGCCCCAGCGGTTTTCCAGAAACAGTCAATGAGATCTTTACACCTGTCTGGTCATATATTTAGACACATCTTGATCTTTTCCCAAACATTGTGTTCCCATCATTGAGATGTTTGCATTGTCCTACATGACTGAAGAGAACAATCTCTATGCCAAGATGGAAACTTCTTTTTTTGAACAAGAGGAACTTACCTTTTTAGAGTACATAGTTTCTCGTGATAGATTCCATATGGACCCTGCCAAGGTAAAAGCCATCCAGGACTGGTCCCATCCCGAGAGGCTCTAGGCTCTACAAAGATATTTGGGATTTGTTAATATTGTCAGTTTATCCCAGATTTCTCCTCCATGGCAACACCCCTTACTGCCCTTACCTGCAAAGGTGCCAATAGCAAAAATTGGCCACCTGAGGCTCTAGAGGTATTCTAGAAGCTAAAGGATGCCTTCACAGATCAGCTTTGCCTGCGTCACCCGTATCCTACATGACCTTTCATCTAAGAAGTAAATGCCTCGTTTCTAGGCATAGGGGCTATCTTTAGCCAGCACACTCCAGAGGGAGTCCTCTGGTTATATTCCTTCTTTTCTAAAAGTTTTCTCCAGTTGAGCATAATTACAGTATCAGAGATTGAGAGCTTGTGGCTGTCAAATTAGATCTCAAGGAATGGCATCACCTACTCGAAGGAGCCCAACACAGTGTTACAATAATCATGGACAACAAGAATTTTGAACATCTACATCAACCTCAGCAGCTTAATGCAAGACAGTTCCGTTGGTCTTTGTTCTTCACATGCTTCGATTTCGAATTACGATTCCACCCCCACACTCAAAAATCAATGGGCAGTTGCCTTCTCTCGCTCCTTCTAGACTGAGGATGTTCCAGACCCTGCCAGACATCTTCAACCTTGCTAGGTTACTTTAGGCTACCAAAGTGACCATCTCTCCAGGGAAGGCAGTCATACCCTCTAGGTTCCATGAGAAAGTGTTGAAATGGGCCCATGACTCATGTGTTGTAGGTCATTCTGGGTGGGTGCAAACCCTTGAATTGCTTCAGTAACATTACTGGTGGCCCCAAATGAAGCAAGATGTCAAGGCCTATGTTGATTTGTGTCCCACTTGCACACAGCAAAAAGTACTGCATGGCCAACTCTGGGGGCTGTTACAGCCATTGCCAGCCCCCAGGGAACCCTGGAAGTACCTATCCACGGATTTTATTGTGGACCTCCCAATCTCAGACGGTGTCATCGTGATTTGGGTGGTGCTAGATTGATTTTCAAAGATGGCACACTTTGTTCCCCTACCAGGTCTCCCATCCACACCAGAATTGGCGAGTCTCTTCAGGCTCATTGTCTTTCGCCTGCACAGCTTGCTTAAACACATATTGTCGGACAGAGGAGTCCAATTCACAGCACACTATTGGCGTTCACTCTACAGGAATTTAATCATTACACTTGATTACACCACAGCCTATCATCCACAAGGTGACGGACAAGCAGAGTGCATCAGTCACACTCTCAGGACCTTACTTCATCATATGTCAATCAGCATCTGGACAGTTGGGCCACTCTTCTACTTTGGCCCAAATTCTCTCATAACACGCATATCAACACGGCTACCGGATCTTTCCCCTTTCAGTTGGTCTATGGGAAACTACCACTGCCTCTGTTGCCACTTCCCATGATAGTACCTTCACAAGCAGCTCAATTTTCTGCCAAAGAATTGCATGAACTATGGGAACGGACCAATCATCTGATTGAAAAAGCTGCTGACAGAGCAAAGAAGACTGAGGATGCCCATAAGAGACTTGCGCCCCAGTTTAAGATTGGAGAGAAAGTGAGGCTGAGTATGAGGCATTTGCACCTGTGACTTCCATCCATGTATCTCGCTCTATGTTACATTGGACCTTTCCCTGAACTCCAGCAATTGAGGCCTGTAACATAATCAGTGAAAGTTACCACCTACATTAAACATCCACAATGTATTCCATGTGTCTTTATTCAAACCACTGGTATTCTCATGGCCCTCTAGAGTGCTGCCCAAACTACAGGATGTGGCATCGACGGAGTTGCTGTATATGAGGTCGAAGAGGTCTTGGTCTCCCACCATAGGTGCAAGATAGTGGAATGATTAATTGCATGGAGGAACTATGGCCCAGAAGAAAATTTGTGGGAACCAGCCTCCAATGTGTTGGACCCCACTCTCTTGAGAGACTTCTATCATCAGTACCCCCAGAAACCCAAAGCCTCAGAGAGGGGGATTAAGAGGGGGGGCACTGTTATGTTTTGGTGATTCACGGGCTACTCCCACAGACCGCCGCACTAACCCCCCTGATCAGGCTCCTCCTGCCTGCTCCTGATGCATTGCCCAAGCCACACACAGCAGCTTGACACGCTCTGTTGATGCAAGACGCCGTTGACTCCTCACACAGCTCGATGCTGCCGGCCCCAGCCAACATACACCTTCCTAGGCACGTGCGCACCCGACTTCTCAATGTAAAGGGCCAGTGGCCGGAAAGGCCCTGCAGCGCTGGATGATGGTGTCACTACTAAAGCCCTATAAAGGGCTCACTTGCTCCTGCCCTTATCGCCTCAGCAACAGGTCCCTCTGTTCCTGCACTAGAGTGTGTTGCTCTAGCATCTTGTCTTCAGTTCCAGTGTCTTGTCTTCAGTTCTCTTTGCCTGCCTGTGCTTCTTTGACTGACCTACCCTGCCTATCCGTCCCTTTTTCCCTTTCAGATGGATACACATAAGAACATAAGATATGCTATACTGGGTCAGACCAAGGGTCCATCAAGCCCAGTATCCTGTTTCCAACAGTGGCCAATCCAAGCCACAAGCACCTGGCAAGTACCCAAACATTAGATAAATCACAAGCTACTATTGCTTATTAATTACTGTAATAACAGTTTATGGATTTTTCCTCTAGGAACTTATCCAAACCTTTTTTAAACCCAGTTATACCAAATTCTGTAATCACATCCTCTGGCAATGAATTCCAGAGCTTAACTATGCCCTGAGTGAAAAAGAATTTTCTTCAATTTGTTTTAAATGAGCTACTTGCTAACTTCATGGATTGCCCCCTGTTCTATTATCTGAGAGAGTAAAACTCTGATTTACATTAACTTGTTCATGTCCTTTCATGATTTTGTAGACCTCTATCATGTCTCCCCTCAGTCGTCTCGCCTCCAAACTGAACAGCCCTAACTTCTTTAGCCTTTCCTCATAGGGCAGCCGTTCCTATGACCTCAGCCTGATCTCGGATACGCTTGACTGCTGCCTGCCCCTGACCACTTCCTGCCACCAGATCTGTCTGATCGCCGCCTGCCCTTCTCCTGGACCTTGGATTTGCCTGATCTTCATTTGCTTCGACCCAGCCACGCTAGGATGACCACCTCCACCATCAGCAGAGGCCCCTACTTAAGACCTGCCGGTCCCCGGCACCCAAAGGCTCAGCCTGAGGGGATTGCGGGCTGGTATAGGTGAAGCTCCAGCTGGGCCTCTGCTTCATCCGGGTCCACCTGCCAATGTGGGAACCCGAGGGGCTCTTTCCTGAAGGTTGCACCAATCCTGCCTCGGCCAAAGGGTCCACTAATGCAACAGGGTAATTATGAAAATCTCAGGGTGTGCTCCTTATGGCCCTGAGCTCTGAATCTTTCAAATACCTAGCAATGCCTCCTTAGAAAGGAAAATAAGGAAAGAAATGTTAAATTGATGTTAGAATGTTAAATATAAGAGCAGCCCCCCTCCAGCCTCAAGCCCAGGGGAGGGAGAGAGAGAGTATGAGTGTGCTTCTCCTATCTCTGTGTTGCTCTGGGCTAAGTGCTGGAAGGGTGAGAGTGAATGAGGGGCATTTGGAATGGAATAGTGGTCAGCATTCTACATCCCTAAAAGTTTCCCATAGCAGTGGGGATTTTTATTTGGAGGCTCAGGGTCCTGAAACTATGGATTCCGTTTTTCTGGTTTTCAGTCTTGTTCGAGATATTCACATTTTCTTCCTTGCGCTTTCAATTATACGGCACACTAGAGAGAGCTCTATGCCGGTGGAATGCGAAGTTCAAAGCACAAGTCTGGCTTCCAGGGAGACAGAAGGAAGCAGTCTGAGATATTATTCCCTCTTCTCCTCCTACTGTAAGCCTGGGCAGTGGCAGAAGGGATTGTTGGTGAAGAGGGAGGTAAGAGAGGGGAATGGAAAGAGAAAGAGGGAGCTAGGTGTGTGCATGTTCGTCTCCAGCCAGTCCTACACCTGACTGGGCTTCTGGTTACCCGTGATCCCCTAAGCTACTGGGCAATTCTGTGGCAAGTGGCAGATTTTGCAGCCCTTGCTGTAGCCATGGACTCAGCAGAAAACCAGGGTCCCTGACTATGTATAAGCAAAACTCTGCCCCTGTTTCAGGAAAATAATATTTATATCAGATTGTGCACCTAACAACTCCCCCCTCCCCCCCCCCCCCCCCCCCCCATTATGCAACATTTGTCTCTGGTCATTGTTTGCCTTCCTACTGCCACTTATTGCATTTGAACCCAGAACTAAGTGCCGAATCCTTGCTTCACAAGCAGAGATCCTGAGTGACCCAGTTGAAAGAGGGAGATTTTGCACTCTTCCTAGATTTCTGACAGCCCTGCCATAAATGCACTATAGTAGATGCATGGCTGATTTCCAAGACCTTCTGTATGTGAAGCATACATGATAACCACTCCACCATGGAACTATTTCCATGCATGGCTGATTTCTTTTCTTTTTTTTTTTTTTTTCCTCTGGCCCCAGCTCTTGACGGGGCACCTGGGTCGGTTTCTCTGGCTCCTTTTTCTTCCTGAGCTTGGGTTGTGCCCTGGAGTCCTTTCGCCTCCGCTTGGCCGGGCCCTTCCGGGGCATGACGACCTTAAGTGTGGTCCCAAGGCGTCAGTGGCGCTGCCGCTGATGACCAGGGGAGAGGCCTCTCCGCGATACAGGAGTCTTAATTGTGTTGCATGGCTGATTTCACATGGAAGAGAAACAAGAGACTACAATTACCACAATGCAATGGGATGGAAGTTCAAAAATCAAGACTGGCCAAAAGCTTCCCTCCTTGAACTGGGTCAGCTTTCAGCTCTAAGTACAAGCCTAAAAGAGAGGAGTGTGCAGACCTCCGACCTAGAGTTCAAATTCTGGCACAGTTTAATAGCAAGGATGAGACACATGGAGGAACTTAAACATCAAGTGCGTGGCCTCATTTACAATTTCAAGGCATTTGCAGGGCTGTGGTATATAGCCCCATTGCTATGCATTAGAGCAGATTATTATTTTTTTTTTAACTAAAAATAAAATTGGCCATTTTTGAATTAAATTAAGGGACTGCCCCTCCAAATGAAGAGCGGTTTTCAACTAATATAAAACTCTCCTATAGTTGTTTCTATACAGAAAGATATAGAAAAAACAAAAACAAAAAAAGTCTGGAAAACATAAGCTTTAAGAACAACCTGGGCATGGCCAACTGTGGGAGAAACAAAGGAACAGGCAGGGTGCAAACATATGAAACGTTTTCAACAAATGAGTAAGATGTTGCGTCCAGGGCTGCTGGCAAGAAAAGAACTTAGTGCCAGGGACTACATTTTTTTCCATCACTAAACCTGCTGCCTCACCTCATGCTGGCTATAATAAACAACAGAGGAAGGACAGCCCCCACCCCTCTTTCAAGGGGTGCTTTCCAGCTTTTAACTCTGGCACCAGCCTCACTTTACCGCACATTAGATACAGAACACTTTGAGTGATTGATTTAGATCAGTAAATAAATAGCACATTAGATCTAGCCAGGGCGCCTCACGATAGAAAGGGACCATGCATGGAATTATCAGGCGGTACAGAGTTAAAAGAGTAATGATAGCAAGCATGAGACACAGGCTGGAGAAACTGTCACTGAATAACTAAGATAATAGTCTCAAAATCATCTATAGTGTAGTGTGTAAAGCGCTCCATGTTTCCAGTGCACATTATATATTTGGGTATAGTGTGCACAGACACAATGGATGCGCAGCGGCCGGACCAGTACAAATAGCGCCAGCTCCAAGCACGGGACTATTCGCTTCGCTGCAAAAGGGCGCGCGAGATTTCGAGAGGAGGCGAATGCCCGAGGGACTACAATACCCATAATGCATCTGGGCGCGGTTCGATGCTCGTATGCGACGTCACAGAGGCGCGCGGGATCCTGTTCTATCAGCGTGGCCGCGAGCTATAGCAGCCATTACAAAGCAGCTGGGCGCCTTTCTGTGACCCGACTGACTGCGTAAGTAACGAGGGCATAAGGTTTGATTCTTCGCTTTGCAATGGCAGCGGCGTCGCCTCTAAAAGTGTGCATCGTTGGATCGGGGAACTGGTGAGTGCTGAGCAGTGTTCTGCAAAAAATACCAGCAATACACTTTCGATTATAGTTTGTAAACAGTGGTTTGGAGGTTCTGCTGTGATTTTATTACTATCAGTGCTAGGGATGGAGTAGAAGAATAAATGACTTTTATATAGTTTCATTCATTAATGCTAAATCGGCGACAAAGTTTTGGATAATGTGTTCTTTATTTTTATAGAGCAGGTTGGGATGAGATCTACAAAATCGTGGGCCAATGTTTGCAAAAAGATCTAAACCCAAACTAACCTTCATGGGAAAGGACGAATTGGACTGTAGAGATGTTTCTTTTCGCTTTGATTATAGTTCTGTTGAGATTACTAAAATAGCATATGTGGTCAGCCGAATGCTCATTGAGATCATGCTCGGTATTATTTTGATAAGTCAAGTATCTAATACAGTTATGGCTAGATGAAGTTTAGTTTGTAAGTTCAGATGTGCATGTTTAAGCACTCTCTCTCTGATATCAGGGCTTCTCATAGTGCTGCTGGACCACAACTGTCACGTGGTTGTTCTCCCCTGTTCTTCTAGCTTCCTGGATTAGAAACCATGCTATTGTTTGGTTCAAGCTGGAGCGTGAGCTTTAATGTTTGTAGCCTCTGCATTTTCAAAATAAAAATACGGCGGTAGAAACATTTCTAGAGGAAATAAGTAGAATGTTATGTCTTCAGATTTTCTCTCTTAAACTAATTTCTGTTTGGAAGGACACGGGATAAGAGTATGGGTGGTTAACTCCCCCATGTGGGAGATAGGAGTGGTGAGTTCCTCTGATTTTATAAACTCGACCTACCTGGACATTTGTTACCCTTTCTGGGGCAGCATGCCCTGTTTGTTTTTTGCCTTTTGTGTGTTGGGTTATTTTTAAGTGTTCAGGCCTCCATGGAGACTTTTTGTTTTCTTTTAGATATGGCAGTTTCTTTTACCCTCCTCCTCCTCTTTTTTTTTTTTTTTTTTAAAGTTTTTTTGGTTCCACATCAATTGTTTTTTGATTTATATTCTGCTTTTCAGCATTTCAAAATGGGTTAGGTATGGGTACTGTAGGTGTTTGCATGTCCCCAGAGGGCTCACAATCTAAAGGGCCGTTACAGTAAAAAATGCGGGAGAGTGGCTGCTCCATGTTGAGCGCCCAGGCACCTCTCCTGGACACGTGATTCTGTATTTAAATGAGGTGGTGCGCTAATAAGCAGGCGCTAGGGACAATAGCGCGTCCGTAGCGCCTCCTTATTAGCGGTAGAAGTGGCTGTCAGTGGGTCCAACAACCGATGCTCTATTTTACCAGCGATGGTTCTCGAATCAGTTGACAGCCACGGGTTAGCACGGCCAATTCAGGGTAAACGGTGCGCTCGGGCAAGCACACCTTACTGTAAGTTTGTTCCTGAGGGAAAGGAGAGTAAATTGACTCGCCCAAGGTCACAAGGAACAGCGGTGGGATTTGAGCCCTGGTTCATAGCCCACTGCTATTCTTCCAGTTGCACGAACCGTAAAGGAGAAGCTTTAATTTCTTTAGAAGGAACTTGGGATCATCTGCATCCTGAAGGAGGGATAACTTACAGTTGTCTGGAAAGGGAGAAGGAGAAGAGAGGAGTCATCTGGGACACGTACCAGGGTTCCCATCCATCTACAGAAGACATTAGGAGAAGAGGTGTTCAGTATGTATCAGTTAGGTACACGTGAGAAGAAGAGGAGTAGTCAGAAAACTATTGCAGAGCTATGAGATGAGACTGTGTCTAGAAAACATCTGTATTAAATTGCCCTTTTTTTTTTTTTTTTTTTTTTAATACAACTCCCCACAGCTTTGAAGACTTCCTGAGCTGCTTTTAGATGGCCAGTCCTGCTTTTCTTTGTGGCTTGAGGGATACTTAACCTCTTTTAAAAAGTGCTCCTCTTTCATGACCTTGAAGTCATTTTTTTCCTCCCCCCCCCCCCCCCCCCACACACTTTACATGTCTTTTCTTTTTTGTGACACTTCATCACAAATGCACCTTTTTAATAACTTTCATATGTTTACTGATCACAACATTTCTACATGGACACACAAATCCTACCCTGATTAAATACTTGAGTTTTTCTGTTACATGAGCAATCTATCATTCACTATTATTTCCATAAGATTCTACAATATCTAAAGCAAATTATGATTAGGGCTTACGTGTTAATGTTCTAACAGCTACATATCTATAACCCCTCCCATTACAAAAACAAATAAATGAAGTAGGTGGTGTTCAGTGGATAAATGCACGGTGCTTTCGGCCCCCTCCTCCTTGCCTGCTTTGGATCCCCCACCTTACAAAGTCATGTGCAGTGCATGGACCTCCGTTCTCCCCTCGCTCTGCTGTTCCCAGCGGCAGCCAGCATTGGATCTGGTGATAAGACAGAATGAGCAAAGATGGGGAGACTGAGGGGGGGAGGGGTACAGGTGCCTCTGGGAGAAGGAATGAGACTGAACTGGTTTTATGGCAGTGCAGTTGTTATGGAAATGCATGTGCGTGATTTAACCTGAAATGTACCCAGTAATAGTGCCCTGTGCCACACCAATATCTTTTTTTTTTTTTTTTTTTTCCCCTGCCCTCTAGCCTGGTGAACTCTCTGCTATAGCAGTGATGCTTTGCCCCCTTGCTCTGGTTCCAGCATATTTTTAGGGCCTCCTCTCGTTAATGCCTTTCCCTTTTTAGGCCTCACCTCGGCACTGCAGCGCTCTGGGCTTCCTCTCCATGTGACTGCTCGGCCCCTACCTGCGAGTACTGGCGTGGCTTGGGAACATAACCGTTGCTTATATTGTGTGTCTAGGAGTAAAACTGTTAGGACTACGGGGTCCAGTTAAGGTCACAGACCATCTTTGCTATATGTAGGACCTCTTTGTGTGCTGTAGATAGCATTCATAAGCCTTCCTGAATCCTCCAACCGCACCTGCTGAGCTGTTCATGCCAGCTTTGTTTTTTTTTTTCTTGACATGGGTCACTATTTCTCTGTCAGAACTTGGAATATAATCTTGTCTCGCTCAGGATTCACGCAGCTCCTGGGGTTTGTTTTTTTTCTTAAAATGTCAGTGCTTTGCAGGGGTAGGGGATGTTTTGCGTAGATCAGAAGTTTAATGCATTTAAGCGACACAGGCGTTTCACCACATTAGCTCAAAATCAAGAGCTTTTTTGGATCCTGAAGCAGATCTTCTTCTCTGTCGCATGTCGTCCTCCCTGCGCTGGTGGCGCCCGAGCACTGCCCCTCTGTATTGTGCCTTGAATGAATTTCTTACAGCAGAGCAGAGTGTGAAGGAAACTGTGATCCAGCTCAGATCATCTAAAAAAAAAAGTCCTCCACACTCCTGGAATGGAAAGTATAGACACACATTGCAGTTTGGCATCTGAAACGGTTAAATCTTTGGGACACCCGGTGATACCTACTAAGTTTCACATCTAGGAAAATTCACCCACTGCACGTCTACAGCCGGTCCATTTCTTTGCTTTTACTATTTTTGGCCTGGCAGTTTCCTCATGCTTAACTGAAACCGGCCTCCTGTGTAGGACTATGGCTTCATGAGCCTTCATTTGTAATTACATGGGGATGGGGGGAGGGGTTTTTAAATGTTTTTTTTATTATATCTCACCTCCAACTTAGCCCAGCTGTTGGAGTATTGGCCCTTGGCCAGGAGGCATACATTGGGGCGGATCTTAGCCTGGCTACTGTTGGCGCAGTTGAGCAATGGCTAAGATTTTCTCCCTGCATCTGACTGTGGACCACTTGGCTGGCCCTGGGTAGGTCAATTTCTTAATGCTATTTGTCTAGCCGCAGTACATTTTGGATGGGGTCAACTAATCATGACCACTTTGACTCATATTGGGGTCCTACGCTGATAATCTGTAATGCAGGTAAAACTAAGCCGTGCCTTGGCCTGCCTATTGAGTTGCATTGAAGATATTCACGGCACAGATGGTTCCAAATCTGTAGATTCCCTCAAAGCATGCCGCAGTCCCCCAAAAAGAGAACTCCACTTGCTTTATACGGAATTGCCCTCGGGTACTTGTACCGGCATGTGATGGGTTGCTACAAGGGCAGCTGTATTTCTGAGTGGGGAGAAAGTATCTGCCCCGGTTTGTCTCTGGTGACAGTTGCTCTCCGTGATGTCTGACGATGTTCTGTCTCATCGTAAGCTCTGGCTCATGCACCTCTCAGAGAGGGGAGGACAAGAATCCGGAGGTAGCAAAATGAGGATTCGGGTGGTGGGGGTGCGAAAGCTTGTTCCAGTGAGGAGATTACAAGAGGGAACAGGGGAATTCTTCAGAGATGCAGAGTAATTTCCATATCTGCTCTTCAGTGGGGGACAGCAAAGCTCTGAAGAATTCAGAAGGAACAGGGAGAGAATGCAAAATCTGAAGAGAGAGAGGGAGTCGGCACCCTTGTGTAGATAATAAACCATGTATAGAGCTGATTTCAGCTCCAAGAGAGGCATCTCCGTGGCTAGGATACCTGAAAGCATGCAAAAAGAGGCACAAGGGCACTTAAAGTTAATAGGAGACAGTTTTTATACTTTTAAGTGCTCCTGGTGTTCTCTGAAAGCCTGAGTGAGGTGCCCCCTGGAAGAGATAGTGTGTACCTTCATCCATTAACGTCTGGCTGTGGGCCCAGCCCTCTCTGCTCTGTGGAGGCAGCCTCTTCCCTGGTTAATCTGCTCCACACACTGCACTGCACTGGCTTATCTCGTCCACCTGCCATATAACCCAGCCTGAGAGAGAAAAATGGCTCTTGCTGGGTTTTGTTTACAATTACATCTTAAAGTTTTGTGCACTTCCACCTCACTGTTTCTCTGATTTTTGTTCATTTTCATGATCCTTAAACCTTTTTAAAACTGACATTTTTTACCTTCCTAAAAACTGTCATGCTTTTTATTTATTTTTTGGGGGGAGGTTGCTGAGTTGGTGCTTTATATATGGAAAATGATGTATGAACTAAAAATTTCAAAGACATAGAAAAAACTTTTACAAGCAAATGACAATATCATAAAGATCGCTCTCAGAGTTTCAATCTGCAGCCTCTCGCCACTCAATGGGCCGCAAGCTGTATTCAGCCTTCAGAGCAATGTGATGTATTCAATCATTTATTGTCATTTTGCTAAATCTGTTTCCTTAAATTTTTATTCCCAAAACATATTTTAATAAACGTATTACTTAAACTACCAAAAAGGTTTTTCCAAAAATTCTCATGAAAAATAACCAAGTTCCCACATTTAAACTACCCAAAATTCTTTAAAATTCCCACAGAAAATGTTGAAGAAAGAATACTTAGCCCAATCGATGAAGCATTTAAGCCAAGCCAATAAAGGCTTTTGGAACATAATTCATAACTTTCCCGACATGATTCATGTTTCAACTGATATCTCAGTCTTTCTCAGGGGATTCATTATGTAATTTTCTTAAAGGCCAATATTCTTCAACCCTAATTTAAAAAAAACAAGATAAAATCAAAACTGCAAACTCACAAGAAAGGAGATACATATGTTTAAACTTTTATCAACTCCTGAAAATTGCACAGTAGAGAGACTTTTCTCTTTCTTTGTGTTCGTTAAGTCTCTCTGTGCAATTTTCAGGAGTTGATAAAAGTTTAAACATGTGTATCTCCTTTCTTGTGAGTTTGCAGTTTTGATTTTATCTTGTTTTTTTTAAATTAGGGTTGAAGAATATTGGCCTTTAAGAAAATTACATAATGAATCCCCTGAGAAAGACTGAGATATCAGTTGAAACAGCCTCCCAACCTTCAGGAAGAGACTTAAGACCTGGCTGTTTAAAAAAGCTTTCCCGGACACCGATTAATTCTATTCAGCCAGATTCTACCACTTCCACATGTAAAAATGTTATTACTAATGTAAATACCTATACCTAATGTTATTCTCTCCCTTTTCTTCTCTCCTCCCAGTTCTTTTACCTTGTTATTTGTAACTGCTTCCTTCTACACAAATAGGTTATTGAATTGTTCACTGTACACCCCTGTTATATGTAAACCGGCATGATGTGTTTGCAACATGAATGCCGGTATATAAAAATTTTAAATAAATAAATAAATAAATAAATGAATCATGTCGGGAAAGTTATGAATTATGTTCCAAAAGCCTGGGCCCACCGCCTCCTACCTCTTTAATGCCCTGCACACACCCCCTCCCCCAAAACATACACTTGCGTGGGCATAATTTCCTTAACTCTGAACTAACTGGGCTAGGCAGCAGCAAAGCAGCGTTTATCAAAAGGAAAAGTATTTTAGCCACCTGCTGTCCTTCAGACAGGATACTAAGGCTATTGGGCCAGCCTAGTTGCAGTTCTGCCCTTACTAGTTGCCTATGTGAATTTGCAGGGTGGTGTTCAGAGATCAGTGAAAGGCCAGGAAACAGGTAGATTATTCTGCTGGGCAGAGCAGAATCTACTGTGGTTTTTAGCCCTTCATATTGTAAGAATAGCCCATGTTTAAACTGACTGCTTCAACAGAAATAAAGCTGGTCCTCGGTGTGTGAGACCAGACTGGAAGCTTTCCTGAACAGATCAGATCGTGGAGATCCCCACCCAACAATTAAATCTGATAGTAAATAGAAAGTTTCTATGGCTGCCAAAGGGAAAAAAAAATCAGTGTGGCCTGGCTAGCTAGGACCCAGCTTTTTTTTTTTTTTTGTCTTATCAGCTTAAACCTTTTTTTTTTTTTCCTCGGAGAAATATTCTTCAGCAGTGACTCTGCTGGAGTCTCATTATTCTTGAGGCTTCTTTCATATCTTGCTGTTGCCCTGGCGGGTGGACATCCTATGCATGCTGACCTTCCGGCGAAAGGATTTTTGACCAGAGTTGGGCTCTTAATTCCGGGGGTCACAGATGCAGTTATTTCATGGTGCAGACATCAGATTCAGCACGTTCAGTGTTTTAAGTGTATTTGCCCTTCCTTTGGGGTTCCGATTGGATCTGAGGATTCTTGTCTCCACCTTTTTGAGGTGCTTAGTCACATGTTCTCGAAGGATAGTCCTTAGAGGTGGTGTCCAGAGTTTGGGACCTTTTAATTGGCAGTCGTTCCTCCTAGTCTTTCCACAGCCTTAGTCACTTTTTTTAACCACGGCCGTCCTTTTT
This sequence comes from Rhinatrema bivittatum, assembly GCF_901001135.1. Lineage (NCBI taxonomy): Eukaryota > Metazoa > Chordata > Amphibia > Gymnophiona > Rhinatrematidae > Rhinatrema > Rhinatrema bivittatum. The sequence continues at coordinate 250,590,843 of NC_042616.1, read as the reverse complement.
ATCCAAGGCTGATTTTGACTTTATTTAAACTGGCAGTATCTCTTCCAGTTGTCCCATAAAGAGGAATATGTTGGTGAGGGTAGTCTTCCCTTTTTAAAAGTTTCTTTGAACCTTTCTCAGATATTTTAAAAGATGGCTAATCCATTTTGGCTAAGCAGTAGTCCTCATGGGGGAGAGGCAGCTTCAGAATCCTCATTTGTCCATGTAAATCAAAACTGTGATTTTCCCCCCCCTTAGCCTTCATTGAATTGTCAACGGGTTCAAAGGTGCTTTGTGTTAAGCCCGTGTTTGGCCGCATGTTTTCGACGTGCTATTTTTACCCCTTATACAGTAAGGGGATAGGAATAACTGGGCAGGTTGGATGGGTTGCATGGTCTCTTTCTGCGATCATCTGCTATGACATTTTATGCAGAGATGATCCTGAGGGGGTAAGGCCCCCTTGTGTCACCTGCCGCAAATAAGTGGCAGAGTTTTTTTTTTTTGTTTGTTTGTTTTTTTGGCCTCTAAAAAAAGCTATTTATCAACATGTAGTTTCAAGTATACATAGTTCATAGGGATAATGTAATCCTGTGTATTAGTTTAAATAGGAAGTGTTTCTTTTATTTTCTAATTACCATAGTGCAGCGTTTCCCAACCCTCTCCTGGCGGCACACCTAAGCAGTCAGGTTTTCAGGATATCCACAATGAGTATGCATATGAGAGTTTTGCATAACAATCAGAGACCTAGGGTATGCAAAATCATCTGTTTCCTCCATATTCATTGTGGAAATCCTGAAAACCCGACTGGCTTGGAGGTGTGCCTGCAGGGGAGGGCTCGGAAACAGGGCCATAGTTGGATCCTTAGTTTCCTCTTCCAAATCTCACCTGTTGCAACCAGTGTCTCGCGTCTGGCCAGAGCGATCGCGGTTGGGAGTTTGGGCTGATGGGGAATTTATCCCTTCTTCCTTTTGCTGTTTGCTGCAGGGGCTCTGCTATTGCCAAGATAATAGGCAATAATGTGAGGACGCTGCAGAGGTTTGCCTCCACTGTGAAGATGTGGGTGTTTGAAGAAAATATCAGTGGAAGGAAACTGACAGAAATCATCAATACCAACCATGAAAACGTGAAATACCTCCCGGGTCATAAGCTGCCAGAAAATGTGGTAAGGTTTAACAGCATCTTATGTTTGTGATTCAGGTCTCTGAATGCACACACAGGAGCATGCATGCAATTCTTAAAATACGGGCTTCTGAATTGAATAAGGTACAGTTGCAAGTGTGTGTGTTGTGCGTTTTTTTGGTGGTTCTGATGGTCTGGAATGACCTGCCTCCAGAAGGGATTTACCATTTGATTCTAGCACTGTGTACTGTGAGCCCTGCTGAGCACTCGCATCCTGCGCTCCATTTTTGTGGCGGAAACAAGGTGGGGGGCTCTCCTGGTGATCTTTCTGTCGTCGTCGTCCATGAAATCCGATGGCTCAGGTCTGGGGACTACACTTGTCCTGAAATGTGTAGAACCCATCTTGAATGCTTGCATGGAGCGATGGTTGCTATCGCTCTTAAATTTAAAAAAAACAAACAAGCTTTCTGGGAAGACTAGATGGACTATTTTGGTCTTTATCTGCCTTCATTCACCTTGTCTGGGTCGTAGGACACTGGAGGTTACAGCACAGTGCTGCTGGTTATCTTGGGTAAAGTCTGGCACTCCTCCAGAAGGGTCTGGGCCTTGCTTCTGGGCGGGGATCTCGGCGTTTCATTTCTTGGGGAACCAACGATCCTTCTCCCTCCTGCAAAACTAAGGGGCCACCATGGCTGACAGTTCAGCTTGTAAACAAGTTGGTTACTGTAGATCTGATCTGTATGGTTTTGGTTTTGTGGTGTCGGGGGGGGGGGGGGAGAGGAGAGGTGAATTTCAGACAGCGAAGGCTTTTATTCGAAGGAGTTAAATTTTAAAACTTGCGTGCGGGCCCATTGAAACTCGCAGTGGAAGGTGATACAGAGTAGTAAGGATTCAGGTCACTTTCATGGCACGACAGTTTTACAGGTGCTGCCAAAATAATATACGGAATGATTAAAACAAAAGGTCTGGGAGAAGAAAAAGATTACAGACTGAGTCAAGTAGGGGTACAAGTTATGGAAAGGAGATTCCTTTAAAGTTTAAAAAAAAACCCAAAAAAAACCAATTGAAAGTGTTCCTGTTTTGTCCAGGCCTTCAGTTCCAAGAGTCAAGGGCTCAGCTGCTAAACAATCAGCTAAAGGTTGAGTGACACAAGCTGCACTTCTACCGAAAAGGTCAATTTTACCTGGTGCAGCTCAGTTGACCATTTTCCATCCTCCACCGTGGCTCTTGTTTTGGAATACATTTTTAGTTGGTTATTTTTATGAATGTTCTTACTTGTACTCCACACAGACTCTGGAATGATGCGGCATATAAATGTTTTAACAAAGCTGATTACATGATACTTGTGGTTTAAATTCAGTTTGAGCTATGCCAGAGAATGTGTGTGGGGATTTTTTTTTTTTTTAATGTTTTTTTTTTTAATGTTTTACTTGCATTTATAACTTAGGGCTGCTTCTTCACCACTTGTTTGCAGTTGATTAGACTCTTAAATGAAAGCTGAAATGGATCAGACTGCCAGGGCTGGGAACATTCTGGATGCTTACAAGACAGGACCTGGCACCCAGCAGAAGAGAGGTTGGGCCTGAGCCAGGAAGAGAGAATCCTGCCAAAGGACGCGAGAGACTGCAGGGAGGAGAAGAAGTTGGGAATGAGGTGGAGTTAGAGAGAGAGAGAGAGAGAGTACCTGGAAGGAAGGGGAAGGGAAATCAAAATAAAGGGCAGAAGGCAAAAAAAAAAATAATTCACACACGAGCAAAAATAGAGAAAAATAGAAGAGCTGGTTGGAGCATAACAGATCAGCCCTGAGTTAAAGGAGTCACATTGGTTGCCAGTTAGTTGCTGCTTTTGTTCATAAAATGCTTGGTTCAGACGCTTTCCCCCAGGATGAACTCTGTGCTACATAAGTTCAGTCCTCCACGGGTTCTGAGCTCCAATCACCGAGGACTATCCGATGTCCCTTCAGTCTGCTTCGCCAGGGTTGTCGGAGGCTCGCGATGGGGCTTTCTTGCTGGCAGGTCTGATTTTGTGCAGCTTGCTACCTGAAGCTTTACATTTCACCACCTCTACAAAACAAATAACTAAAAAGAAAGCCTTCAACGTGTTTGGTGTTTTTTTTGTTTTTTATTTTTTTTTATTTCAAATGGCATTCACTGATGTGCAGTGAGCTGTCGGGTGATAATGTGGACATTTGTATGGACAAAGTTTGGATATCTTTTCTGTTTGTCCCTTGTTCTGTTTTAATGTATGTTTTTATTCTGGTACACCACTTAGAGCTTTCTTTTAGGCAACTTATAAATATTTTTTAGTAACATCAAAAGAGAAAAAAAAATGGCCCTGGTTTCTAAAAATCTTTGGGTGGTGCCTAATTTTGTAAAGTAATCTTACAGCCCTGCAAACTACTAGCCATTATTCCTTCTCTTTCTGCTAGACCAATCTTTACCAATGGGATATCCCTCTGCCCCACAGCTGCTGGGGGTGGAGGAACACCTACATTCTCTTCACCCCCCCATGACGTGACTCTTGGTTATGGGGGAGGCGTGTCCTGACGCCAGACTCCGGCAGCCATGGACACGAAAAGACCTCCCTCCCAGAAACCCGGGTTTACCTGGTCTGGTAGAGCTGAAAGGACCATGCTTTCTGGAGTATCAGTTCTGCAACCTGCCTCCCAGAAAATATTTTACTTGGTTGAGCTTCCCGGGAACTTGCATCTCCTCCTGTTCTTTAAGGAGACTGGTCCCAGAGGGAGCCCGATGGCTTAAATCCCTAGCTTGGCCTATTTAGAGCAGCCGGTTTTCTTCAGCAGGGTTTGCTCTAGAGCAGAGCTTTCCAAACTTTTCATGTTGGTGACACACTTTTTAGACAAACATAATTTTGTGACACAGTAATTCAGTCTACCAGCAAACCAGAAGTTAAAGGTTATCTCATAATAAATATTTGCAGGCTTCCACTTCCTCCATGCTGATCTCGTACATTGTGAGATCGGCATAGAGAAAGTGCTACTCTTGCACATTCCCAAAGATTACATGTGCCAATCACTAAAAAGTAATATTTTTTTTTACCTTTGCTGTCTGATCTTAGTTTTCTAATCGGTTGGTCACAGGCTTTTTTTTCCACCTTTCCTTTCTTGTTTTTTTGCCAATTCCTTTTACAGGGTCTCTTTTTCTATTTCTTTTCTCTCCATCTGTCTTCCCTCAAATACACAATCAGGTTCTCATTCTCACACACTATCTCACACATTCTCACACACACAGGCTCTCACTCACATGCAATCTCACACATCCACAGCTCTCACTCTCACATGCCTCTCTCTCATACATACATACATACTGTCTCTCTCGTGCACATGCTGTCTCACTCTCACACACACAGGCTCTCTCACTCCTACATGCTCTCTTGCTCAAGCACAGGCTCTCACTGGCACATGCTGTCCCTCTGCACGGGTTGCCGAAGGATGGGCTCTTCAGAGGCCCTGATCTTCCCTGGCCGTGACATGGGATCTGCAGCGGCCCTGCTATCGGGTTTCCTCCTCTTCTCGGGCTGCCGCGACGTGGGATCCGCAGCGGCCCTGCTTATCGGGTTTCCTCCTCTTCTCGGGCCGTCGCGACGTGGGATCCGCAACGGCCCATTAATGCTGCTCTTCTTCTGTACGCAGCAGATGCTCCTCTTCCTTCCTGCCCACGCGGCTCCGGCAACGTTTTTCTTCCAGGGCTGCACAGGCAGGAAGGAGGAGGAGTGAACGTGACCCTTTTCTTCGGGCCGTGGTGATGTAAGCTCCACCACTGCCCGCCGATCTTCCTGCTATAGTTCCCTGCTTCTGCCGGCCCTGTGGACCAGGCGACACACCTCCACACTACAGGCGACACACTAATGTGTCCCGACACACACTTTGGAAAGCTCTGCTCTAGAGTCATCCTCTTTCTACTTCCTGTTCTCCCCCTCCCCTCCTGTGTGTTTCAACAAAGGAATCAGCCTGTAGGGAAGCAGAGCAATCGGATTAATCTCCCAGAGGTGAAGAGTATTGTGCGGGCTTGGAGAGGGGATGGAGGCATCTTAGGGTGAGTCATTCCATGAGGGGTTCCTATTGATATTTTCTTTGCTATATTTTTCTTAGTGAGCAATACTAGCCAAAAAAAAAAAATAAGAAAGAAAAGCATCAACTTGCAAGGGTATAGATGTCTTGCTAGCGGAGCCAGACGCTTGCTGAGTGTCTCGGGCTTCTTTTTGCCCAGAGTGCCACCATGATCACAGGCCGCCGACAAGGGAGGGCATTGAGGCTTCTCCCCAACCCAGATCACGTGGTGCAGGGGAAGGTACCCAAGAACCTGCTCACAGATGCTGGGGAACTCCTCCCGATCAGAGACTAGGTAACCCGTGGATCTCTGAAGGTGAAGGTGGCTGCTATTTCCTGTTACAGGAGGATGGTGAAGAGTAAACAAGCTTTCATGCACCCATGTTACCTGAGAGGGGTTAAGAGAATCCATTCTCCATTCAGGCCACTTGCCAAAAGAACATAAATTGCCATACTGGGTCAGACCAAGGGTCCATCAAACCCAGCATCCTGTTTCCAACAGAGGCCAATCCAGGCTACAATTACCCAAATACTAAGAAGATCCCATGCTACTGATGTAATTAATAGCAGTGGCTATTCCCTAAGTCAGCTTGATTAATAGCAGTTAATGGACTTCCCCTCCAAGAACTTATCCAAACCTGTTTTGAACCCAGCTACACTAACTGCCCTAACCACATCCTCTGGCAACAAATTCCCGAGCTTTATTGTGCGTTGAGTGAAAAAGAATTTTCTCCGATTAGTTTTAAATGTTCTACTTGCTAACTTCATGGAGTGCCCCCTGGTCCTTCTATTATCCGAAAGAGTAAATAACCGATTTACATCTACCCGTTCTAGACCTCTCATGATTTTAAACACCTCTATCTCTCATCCAGGAAGCTGCACTTCCTGGATGAGAGATATGTATGAAGGTCACCAACCCCTTCAGGAAGACTAATAAGCTATTTGTGTGGCATGGCGGCTGAAGGAAGGGCAAGTGGCCTCCAAGGTCTCGTTAGCCAAATGGATCAAGGAGGCAGTTGCATCGGCTTATCTGCTTAAGAGCTCGCAGGTGCTGGCTCTACTTCAGCATATTTCGTCAGGGCACAGGCAGCATCCTAGGTGGAGGCATCGGCAGTACCTCTGGATGACTTTTCCAGAGCAGCCACTCATCCTTGCACTCACAAGATTCTATAGATTGGATGTAAAAGCCAAACTGCGGTAGATTCAGCCTTTGGCACAGAAGTCCTTAAGATAGCACTGTCTTCTCCCGCCTGAGATAGGTATGGTTTTTGTACCTCCCGTTGGTAAAGACTGGTCTAGTAGGAAGAGAAGGAATGTGAAATTTAGGTCTTACCTGATCATTTCCTCGAGTCCTGCTAGACCAATCCAGAGCCTGCCCAGGAAGACAGTGATTGCCAATCGATCTTGAGTTCTGGCCAAAGTAGGTGATATATATTTTACTTCCTTTCCTCCTTTCTGTTCTGCCTTGTTTTGTCACTCTTCCTTCTCCCTTACATGTCTGGGGGAGGTTATCATTTGAATACAACTTGGTATCTCAAAAAAAAAAAAAAAGTTATGCAGAAATTAAGAACAGTCCTAGCCTTAGGAAGCAGCAGGGTGGCTGTAAATGGGAGTTTCCCTTCCCACCCCACCCCCCTGTTTCTGTTGTTTTGAAGGAAAAAAAAAAGTAAAAGTAAGTATGAGGGCATTTCCGAAGTGAATTTGATTTTAGTTATTAAGCAAATGCAATGCTAATCCTTCAGTCTGTTGCTCAACTCCGCTGCTGTGACAGCAGGGTACCGGTGTCTGTCTCAGGAAACATCTCCCTTTATACCCAGGAGTGAAAAGAATGTAAGTGAGTGTCCTCTGGCAGCTGGAGCATGGCGATATCCCATTGGTAAAGACTGGTCTAGCAGGACTTGAAGAAAGGAAATTGTCAGATAAGACCTAATTTTGCATTCTTTGCTAGGTATAATTGTGAGTGAGGTTTGGTATTCCAAGTATCATGTTCCATGTGCTGGGATCAGTAAAGTTGGAATGGGCCAAACATGGCATATCTCAGCTGCCCAAAGCAGCCATCCAGCTGGTCTTCTCACTGACCTGATGATCTGTCAACAAGCGGGATTGCTTTTATCTCAACCAGAAATGTTGCAGATGCATTCAGAATCTGTGGCCCTGATTTTTATCAAAGACTTTCTCTGTTCTCTGCCTCTGTGAAGAATCTTGAATAAATTAGGCCCAATGTGTCCACAAGTGTCTCCAGAGGAAAAAGGCATAGGCTGAGACTAGCCCTAAGTGGAGCCTGTTCCCTCTTTTTTTTTTTTTTTGCTTGTGTAAGAGCATGTACATTTATTAATGCCAGTGCCAGAGGCATTGTATCTTGGGGGATAAATAGTTATGTTAAAATCCTTGATTTTTTTTTTTTTTCAGAAGCTCCTAAAGTGTGTGCCATTTCCAAAAAGACACTACCAGAAGGGCTTGTAGTGGTTAAGATGGTGCAGTTCGAGAAGTTGACACAAACACATCCTCTCGCTAACATCAAAGGATACGATTTGATTTAAAAGATAGCTGGCTAGCTTGTTGGCTGAGTGGCAAGTGCTGTGCACAGCTATGTGGCAGACCTGGTTTCGATTCCCAGGCCAGGACAGTTTCCTGAGGCTAGGGTTCTTGCAGAGTCTGCATTCATGGCTCCTAGTGGAGAGGCTGTGGGGGAAAGCGTCTCGGGCCATCTGCTCAAGGGTGACATCTAGTGGCCAGGTTGGGGGTTCACATCTTGCTGGATGCTGGAAAGAAGCACAGGGTTTGCGGCTCCTGGCCAAGATGTTGCTGCCATGGCTGGGCTGAGTTGGAAGGAGAGAGAAAATTAGGGAAACCACCCTTCCATGCCCCCCCCCCCCCTCCCATAGCTATGAATGAAGGCTCAGGGCACAGTAGCCCAATAGAGACCAGTTACAGTTCAGCTGGAAACCTAAAGGAGCAAGAGGAAACTGCCAGACCAAAAAAAAAGAAAAATTAAAAGGTAAAATATCGGGCCTGTCCTACTAGATTTAGCTTAATGGTGAGATAAGTGACAGCAAAATGGGTAGCTTTGTGAAAACAAGACAGACAGAAGGCAAATGTGGCAAAAAGACTAAAAAAAAAAAAAAAAGTGGGAGGTTGCTAATTGCGGAAGCAGACCGAATTGTTAAAGCATCTGATTTCCAGAGTAGATAATTAACAGTATTCAGAGAGCTAAGCTGGAGCACGGTCTTGGGCTTTTTTTTTTTTTTTCCAATCCATATGGGAGGAAAATTAATGAAAGTGCTTTGGAGACCAGACTATTGGGTAATTATTTCAAAGCACCATTAGAATATATTTTCTCGTTATTTCTTTGTTGTAAGTAAAGCCCTTACCTTTCATTCTCTACAGATTTTTACCTAGAGATCGCCCACGGGATTTTAAAAATATCTCCATTGTACTTTTACTGACCTGCACTAGCTCGAAATCTTAGATGTTCCATAGCCACAAGATTTTTTTGTTTTCTGTAAAGTTAACCTTGAATACACTGTTAAAAATATCTGAAGCTGGCCTGACGGCAGCGATGCTGTGCCTCGCTTTATGGGAGAAGGAAGGTGAATTCCTGAGCCTGACATCTGTTGCTTTGCCGGCTGGGTCTCTGGATGCTGTGGAGGCAGTCGCTCAACAGCGACACCTGCTGGCTGCTTCCATGTGCACGCATGCCAGGTAGTGAAGAGAGAACCACAGTCTCTGCCTTTCGGTCAGAGGATTGTCGCTACAGTGAGTGGGCTGTGTGGGGGAGGGGGGCTATACAGGATGGCTGCAAATCAGAGCACCTGGTGTCAAACTCCCAGTTTGGGCTTTTGCTTCAAATCAAAACCTTCCCTAAGGGGTTGAATGAAAGCATGCGAACGTTCACTCATCACCCAGGGAGAATGGGAGACTCTGGTGTTTCGTAGATATCTGTAACGTTTGTTGCAAGCTCTTGTGTTTCCAGCTTGGTGTCTCCAGGTTCCTAGATCTTCAGCCGTCTCCTCCTCCTTTCTGAATATTTTCGGAGCAGGAAGGGAGTACTGGCGTACCTAGTAGCTGCTGTCAGTTTTGGATTTTCTTTTTTTTTCCCTTTCCTTAGGCTGGCTGATTTCTGCTTCCCTTGGAAATGTTTTTGTTCTACAGTCCTGTTAGGTTTGGTTGGTGCTGTGTACATACCTGCTGATAGCCATATCTGGAAGAACATTGAGTCTCTCTAGCTCTTGTGGCCGGCTGAGGTTGGGTGCTAGATTTAGCCACCATGTAACATAGAAATTTTAGGTTTTCTGCTTGTGCCAAGCATGCACAAGTCCAGTTCTCTAAGGCACAGAGCCACAAACTTGTCTTGGAGACCCCACAATTAGTGGGGTGTCAGGAGCTCCACATTGAATATGCATGAGAACATTTGCATACATTGGGAATCCATTATATGCTAATTGATCTCATGCATATTCATAGTGGATAGCCTTAAACCTGACTTTGGAGTGTCCAGGACAGGTTTGAGAGAGCCTGCTCTAGGGTGGCAAACTGGTCTTATTTTTCAGGATAACCAACATTTATGTTAAATAGTTGGATTTGTAGGGGCCTGATTGATTTGTATATATCTAATGAGCAGTTCATGACTTATTGAGGAGCCAAAACTTACATGGGTCCTTTCCGTCTGTGTGTTTCCTGCCATGAGAACAGGATCAGATCAGTCAAGACAATACTTGGGGGGGCCTGATTTACTAAGTTATAGAGACAGAATAGAAAGCCCTAGTAAATCAGACCCTTGACGCACTCCATCCTCTCCAGTGGATGATTGACAGTGGTTAGTTAGAGAAGAGAAAAAAATCCATAAAAAATTGTTTCAAATCCAGACTTCTGAGGAGAATCTCTGCAAGAACATCAAACGATGACAAACCTGGAGGTCCTAAATGGCCCACTCTGTGAAGATGTAGAAATGTATTCATCAGGAAGACTCAAATGTGATCAGAACTCTGGAGGGGGGAAGATATGCTGTTTTAGATATCAAATAAGTTTCTCTCTTTAGTCGGTGATTCTTGTCCCAGTCCTCGGGACACACCCAGCCAGCCCGGATTTTAGGCTAACCACAGTGAATATGCACGAGATGCAATGGATGCGTACGGTGCATTCAAATCTCGTGCATAGTTGTTTCCTCTTCGTCCTGCCAGATCAGTCTTCAGCATGGCTTTTGTTCCCCTACCAGCAGATGGAGGCAGAGCTCCAGATCTCTTTCCTGATATTCCCTCCTATGTAGGCTGGTTCAGGAGGGAAGCAGCCGGTGGTTCTCTGCCTCCAGTAGATGGTAGGTGGGAACTGGTCCAGCAGAAGAAAAGGAAGTGGTGGGGGCAGCAACCTCCCTGAGATCGGTTTCCCCAGGAGATGCCAGCACCGGGTCAGGGGTTCCTCCTTTGGACGACAGCCCTCCTAGAGCTGCTCCCTCCACCCCGGGCGACCAGGCTGGACGTCTTGAATTCATGGCCCCTCCCAAATAAAAAGGAAAAAAGGTGTAACGGCAGCAGTGTGTGGAGGCCTGAGAAGCCTAAAACCTCAGACCTGGCCCAAAGCTCCTAAGTCTCCTGTCTAAGGCAAGCTATGGTGTGTCTTGTTACCTTGTCAGCATGGAGAGGGGGAGGAGATGAAGGCCTGACACTTCCACTTCCCCCCTCCTAGCCTGGCATTCCTGGTGGTATGTGAGCCAGAGCCTGAAATGCACTCATCTGGCTATTCCCCAGCTGCTTCAGAGGAGCATGCAGTGGGTGCAAACGATTTCTCTGTGGAGTTCATCCTGGTGATACACAAGACCTCTTGTAAATGAAAGGTAAATCAGCTAAGACGATTGTTCAAATCCCCTGAGGCAAGGTCCTATCACCTTGCAGCAAAGGTAAAAAAGCAAGCAGTTCAAGAGTCTGAGCCCTGGTTATTAGACCTCCAGGTGATTTTTTTTTTTTTTTTTTTTTTTTCCCCAGTCCCCTGCCAAGAAAAAGGAAAAGGAACATACTTCATGTATTTTAGTCCCGAAGAAGGCTGGAACATATTGGCTGGTATTAGACCTCGAAAGAGTAAACTAGGCCATATTTCAAGATGGAAACCCTGGGAATGGTCAAAACAGCAGTAAGAAAAGGCGAGTTTCTGTTGTTGCTAGACCTGATGTATACATACCTGCACATACCAACGCGAGAGAATTTCCAAAGGTTCTTGCAATGCATTACCACTTTCAGGCACTGCCTTTTGGATTGGCAATGGCACCAAGAACCTTTACAAAGGCACTAGTGGTGGTAATAGCAGCCCACCTTACAGAAAGAAAGGATCAGAGCCCACCCCTATCTGGACGACTGGTTAATAAGAGCAGATTCTCCCCGTCAGAGAGTCAGTGCCACAGACAGAGTTATATACCACAGGTGGATGAACTGGGGTGAGTAGTGAACAAAGTCAAGTCACCTACACCCATCCCAGACACTAAAATAACCGTGTGGGCTCTTCGACATGAGCAAGGGAACGGTATCCTTACCCGAAGAGAGCGGGGTCAAATTACAGGCACAGGTGGACACTACTGACCAGCATCCAGAGTGAGAAAGTGCTGGGGTCAATGTCAGTGGCCATTGAAAGCCACTACAGGAGCTAGTGAGGTTCCGCAAAACCAGAAATTTGAGAAGAGACTACCATTGCCCATCCAAATAAAGCCTCAGGTGGTGCCAATTGAAGGACAGTCTGGTTAAGGGGGGGGGCCAGCTTAGTTTCCCCACAGTGAATCCTCCCGATGACGGATGCCAGCAATAGCGGTTGGGGAGGCACACTGTGAGGGGCGGTTGGCACAAGGATCCTGGACTGAGGGGGGAAAAAAAGAGAACTCCCTTATAAACAGGCTGGAGACCAGGGTGGTCATGCTGGCTGTAAATCACTTCAGAGCAAAGTTGGTGGGGGAAACCAGTCAAGATCCTCTCTCTGACAATGCCTCAACAGTAGCGAGTATCAACAGGCAGGGATGGACGAAGAGTTCACAAGTGGCGAAAGAAATAGCCCTGATAATGGCATGGTCGGAAGAGCACCTTCAGGATATCTCAGCGACCCACATAGCAGGGGCAGACAGTGCACAAGCAGACTTCCTATGTCCACAGAATATGGACCCAGGGGAATAGGAACTGTCTGAGGAAGCTTTTCAGTAAATAGCCCAATGGAGACAACCCCCCCACCCCCCCAAGTTGGACTTAAAATATCTAAAGGCCACGAAGTGTTTCAGAAAGTCGGGTAAAGCTATTGGACCTGTATAGAGGAAAGCGTAAAGGAAAGGCAGCGTCCAAGACTTCAGTTGCAAGATGGATCAAGGAGGTCATAGCCTCGGCACACATATGAGTGGTAAGAAGGTATCGCAGGATCTAAGCTCAACAGGGGCGCAGGCCTTGTCCTGGGCAGAATTTTGTCAGTGGCCTCTGTTTATGAAACACTACAGATTACATCTCCCATGAGAGAGAAGAAACAAAATTTGCCACGGGAGTTCGGGAAGCAGCTGTGGGACTTTCCTGCCTGGGATAAGTACAGCTCAGGGTCATCCCACAATGAAGACTCGTTTGTCAGGACAAAGAGGAAGATACAATTTAGATCTTACCTGCTAATTTTCTTTCTTCAAGTCCTGACAGACCAATCCAAATCCCCCCCCTCCCCCCCTCAAAATGTAAAAAAACATGTAATATAGATAATATATAAGCATAGAAAATAAGAGGGCACCCAGGGGGTTAAAGAGACTGAAGAAATGGTTACTGTCCCACAGGGAAACGTGCGGGTGACGAGGGCATGCCAATTTTCTTTTTTCTCTATTACTTTTCTCTTGTTTTGGGGTGCTTAGCAGAAAACGCATGCAGGGGAAGAAAAGGGAGCAGAAGAGCTGCTCCACCAAGTGGGATCCTCCACGCAAGAGCATCTGGGGCACTCGCTCTTTCAGTTATCATTTGAGGTAATTGCAAAAAAAAAGAGAGGGAGAGGGGAGGAAGAAAAACAAACTTCCCAGATACACGCAAACAGGAACAGGTGGTGAGATGGGCACCAAAAGGGAGTAAGGAATTAGCTTTTATAAGAATCTGACTCATTCCTTGCTGAAGCAGCCTGAGATCTGGATCTCTGCCTCCATCTGCTGGTAGGGGGACAAAACCCACGGTGAAGCCTGATTTATATCAGGACTTGAGGAAAGAAAATTAGCAAGGTAAGATCTAATTGTACCTTTTGTACCTATCCTGAAAAAAATTCAACTGTCCTGCAGGCTGGGTTGATAAGAACTGGACTAGGAGTAAAAGAAAAAAATGTTTAATTACCAAGTCCCATCCAAACTTAGACAGGTTTCAACAACAACAAAATGTCTGTCTCCAGGGTATGACACTTTGCTGATCTCTGCTGCATTAATCCTACACTCCTAGCCTGCAGGGACTAAGTGCCTCACTTTGAATGTGGCATTGCAGGATTCAGCCTGAACTGCCTTTCACCCTTACTAATGTTGTTGAAGAGGTTCAACCTCCTTAGACGTTGTCTGATGAAGGCGGATGAACACAGTTAAGGGACGTCTGCATTCATTCAATGCAAATAAGAAAATAATGCAGAGCAATTCGTGTGAGTACTTTTCACTTTTGGACTAGAGCCATAAGCTTCTTGGGGGAAAATGACTTTGGTTTGTAGCTTTTCTGTAAATACACCTATCCTGAAAATATGTGGTTGCTCTAAGTTGAATAGGACAGGAAATAATGAGGTAGATCTTCAAAACATACGCATGTGCGTACTTTTGTTTGCGCCACCGGCGCGAACAAAAGTACACCAGATTTTATAAGATACCTGCGTAGCCGCGCGTATCTTATAAAATCCGGGGTTGGCGCGCGCAAGGCTGCGCAAAATCTGCAGCCTGCGCGCGCCGAGCCGTGCAGCCTGCCTCCGTTCCCTCCGAGGCCGCTCCGAAATCGGAGCGGCCTCGGAGGGAACTTTCCTTCCGCGTCCCCCCACCTTCCCTTCCCTTATCTACCCCACCCCCCAGCCCTACCTGCATGCCCCTCCCGCCCCTTTTTACGAAGCCCTGGGACTTACGCGTGTCCCGGGGCTTTGCGCGCGCCGGTGGCCTATGCAAAATAGGTGCGCCGGCGTGCAGGAGTTTTAAAATTTACCCCAATGTGCACAAACAACAAATACATAAGCATGCTTTTTTGGGGATTTTTATTTTTTTTTTAAAGAAACTTCTAATATCTTCAAATACTCGGAGGGATAGCCATGTTAAGTCTGGTGTAGCAAAAATGACACAAGTTGAATGGTACTTTATAGACTAAATCTGAGGCATGAGCTTTCGAGGACTCTGTCCATCTGACAAAATGGATGCTGTCCTCAAAAGCTCATGCCTCTGATTTAGTCTATAAGGTACAATTCATCTTGTGTCTTTTTTTATAATATGTTATCTCTTAAGAAATGTGACAATTATACAGATTTTTTTTTTGTTTTTTTTCAAAACAAATTTAAAAAAACCATACGAGTGCTTGATGATCCAGTTTTCAGTCTCAAGTCATAAGAGATTCTCTGTAAACTAACTTTTTTTTGTATTTGCCTTTTGCAGGTTGCTATTCCAGTTCTCAGCGACGCTGTCCAGGATGCAGACCTGTTGGTCTTTGTCATTCCTCACCAGTTTATTCATAAAATCTGCGAGGAGATCACAGGGAAGGTTCACCCGAAGGCTCTTGGCATTACACTGATCAAGGTAGGAAGGGTGTTGCTTTGTTTCCAGGGGGTCATCGTTAGGGGGTGAGCAGGCAAGTTGACTTCCTGTGGTGTCGCGCCAAAGGGAGGGGCAGGGGGGAGGGTGCCACACTGCCCTTTTGAATCAGTCTGTGAGCCAAAAAAGGGAAGGGAGTGCCAACAGCGACTTTTGCCTTGGGCACCAATTTGAGCTTCCCTGCCGGTTTCCCATCAGTCTGAGCTGAGACAGCACGGTGCTTTTATACCTGCGCTTGTAACCGTGCTGTATTCCAGCCCGAAGGCTCAAAAGAGTGGCATCAGCACTGCCGTCGTACGGGGTCCGTGAGCAGTTTCCCTCTCATGAACTGGAGCGAGGCTCGGGTGTAATTCGGGACGGAAGCGTGGCATGGTGGATCAAGATGTTGGCATAAAGTTGTACAGATCGGAGCAGTAACCGATTTTTTTTTTTTTTTTTGAATATTCCATCTGAGAAGATGGGTCTCGGAACATCCGTTGTTTTCTCTTTTGACTGGGGCAGAACAGATCCTTGAGCAATTTCAAATTCAATCAGTGAACATAAAATTTGTAGGATTAGGACAGAGCTAACTATAGAACAAAGATGCCCAAATCAGTCGGAGCACGGTAGTACAGAAGTGTAGGGTGGTACTGATCCAGGCAACTGGTTGCCTAAGAGTCTGGCTCCTGGGGATGGGGAGGGGATTCTCAGCTGACTGCAGGCTGCCCTAGCTGGTGTTGGCAGAGTGATTTGCCTTTTCTCTACCCCAGTGCATGCAGCCCTCAGAGATCACTCATGGGTGCCGCTAGAGGAGCACTAAACTCAGCAGGTTTTTAACTCTCGATTTCTATAAAGTTGATTTCTTCAAAAATGGGAATTTTAAAACCTTTCTGGCAGAAAGTTTGACTGATTTTTTTTTTTTTTGTCAAATGGAAAATAATCAGGGTTTGAAAAATTCCTCCATTACTTACTTGGCAGGGATGGAAATGCATTTGTCATGGACTCCCAATGCCGCCCTACTTCCCCCCCTCCAAATAATTTACCAGTATTTGGTGGGGATGGAGGGGATAGAAGAGTACATAGCACGTGCATTTCATCCCTGGTTTGTGCATTCCTCCAATTCCACCCATGTGCATCCTCTCACACCTCCCTGCACTTCCAAGGGCATTTCTTTTTTCTCTTTCTCTTTTTTCCTCCTCCACACTTTATCACCCCACCAGCTACAGTCTTCTGTCTTCCAAGGGCAGACTGGGGCAAAACCATGGCATCATCCCCTCTGTAGCCCTGGATAGAGGCTGACGACGCCACTGCTTTAGCTCGGGTGAGCGGGCAAATTGATTTTTTAAGCCCTGAAATTAATTGCATCATTTTGATTTAAAAGACTTACCCTCAAGCCCTGTGTCTCTAGCTTCATTACAATGTGCATGCCCCGTATCACCTTGTCACTCTCCTGACATCACCTACATCTAGAACTGGCCAGAGAAAACATGTCGGCTCAAACTAAAGCTGAGAAGTTAATAGCCCTTGTGCACATTTTATTCCCCACACTGCCTTGTAATGTGCTCCAAACCATTTATGTGGTTCAGCTCCATAGGAAGCCATGGGGAAAGTATAGCATTCTCAATCCAGTAATGTCAAACTGCTGAAATCTCTGTAAGAAGTGAAATTGAGGGCTGGTTGAAGAAAGGGTTTCTCATATGTTGTGTCTATGGGAAAAATTGTTTAGTACATCCAATCCTCAACTCTATCTGCAGACAAAGAAATTAAAAAAAAAAAATAATTTCCGTGGATGTAGCCACAATTATCAAATCAAGATGTTTCTTTCCCAGTTGTTTTGCTATTTGGAATCTCTCTCAAGGATTAATTCAAGGTATAGGAAGGGGGAAGATAAATAGCATGAAGCATAACACTTTTGACATTCAGCAGATTTTTTTTTTTTTAATCAAGCTGGTATTATCAACAAATTTAGTGAAATTGCAAGTGACCACAAAAATGAACATAATTAAATGAGATGTCCTATAAAAGTGCAACTTTGCACACTAAAAATAGAAACCTGCCTTACTGAAATAGAAGAGAGTTGCCCTGCACCTGCATCGCCACCCTTGTACTCTCCAGCTCTGCCATTCTCTGCATGGAAATTGAAGTCTCTGTCTCTCTGAATTGTCAGTCCCCTCTCTGCTACCACACAGTACGCTTGAGCTCAGTCTGCGCACTCTCTACTGCCACACATCTCAATTACGCACTTCACGGTATTTCCCTGTTCTTGGATGATATTTTACTGCTACTATAACTATATAATGTGCTGCATTATAATAATCTGCCTAGTTCAAAAGTCTTATTAAATTTTAATAAATCTTCTAGAATTAGTTTTCCTGAAAAAATTAATTCTCATGAAAAACTAAATTAAAACAGTCTTAGTTCAGTTTTAATAACTGTGAGACATAATCTTAATTCAAAATAAGGGATGATGAAGAACCAAGCCTCAAATACACTGACCTGGAAAAATGTAAAAATGCTGTGGAACACCTCCTCTAGGTAAATGTAACCCAGACACCGGTGTTTCAGCGCGTGAGTGAGCCTCCCGCTTTGGGTGGGGGAGGGAAAGGGGGTGTGTGATTCAGATGGCTTCTGAGGAAAGTTCGACAGCTTGGACATCTCTGTGCTGAGTGATGCCACACAGCCTTCAGCTTCAGTCTTTCTGGGACCAGGAAACAAAAGAAATAAAATGACACACTGTCAGGCCGATACAGTACAGTGCATGTTGATGGCCCTATTTAGTTATTCCCGCGCGATACAGAAAGTAAAATGTGCAGCCAAGCCACACATTTTACTTTCAGAAATTAACGCCTGCCGGGGAAGTGTACAGAAAAGCAGAAAAAACTGCTTTTTTGTACACCCTCCGACTTAATATCATAGCGATTATTAAGTCGGAGGCCCCAAAAGTAAAAATTAAAAAAAAAAAAAAGTTAAAATTAAAAAATCAATTATGCTGGCGTCCGTTTTCTGAACCCGTGGCTGTCAGCGGGTTTGAGAACAAGCGTCGGCTGTCAAACCCGCTGACAGCCGCCGCTCCTGTCAAAATAGGAGGCGCTAGGGATGCACTAGTGTCTCTAGCGTCTCCTTTTAGCATGGGCCCTAATTAGCATAGGACTCCCTCCTGAATCGCGCGCCCGCTCTCCTGCGCGTTTTTCTGTATCTGCCTGTGTGTGGTGTTATCCAAAATACATTCTTGAAGGTGATATGCAAATTATGTCAATCAAGAATTATAATACTCACTGTAACAAATATCAATCACATGAAAACAGACTGGTCCAGATCCTTAAGAGCATAAAGTGCAAGTATAGATAGAGAATAGATCCATTGTTGGTCATGCTGCACTAGTATTTCGTCACGGTCCCCTCTTCTCCTCCTATCAAAGACCTTATCAATAACCACAAAAATCAAATGGGTGTAAACATTGACTATGCATAACACGGTGAGCCCCAAGGTACTTCTGAATAAACATTTTTGTGATTCACTTGTAATTTTATTGGGATGTACCTTTGGGGGGGGGGGTCACTTGTATTCCTTTATTTTGTGAGTTCTTTGATAGCTTTTACACTCAATGAATTGGCAGAATTCTGAGTAAACAAAAGTCCCCCTTAATAATGTACTTGGAAATTAAACTGCTTGACCCTGGGATACGCAGCATGGGATCTGTTGAACTTAGGAATCCTGCCAGGTACTTGTGACCTGGATTGGCCACGGTTGGAAACAGGATGCTGGGCTTGATGGACCCAGCATGGCAAAACGTACGTTCTTGTGACCGGAGGTACGGGCTGAGGGGTCTGGGAGGATTACAGCGTTATCCACAGAAGGAGTTGTAAGTGGGCTTGGGGGTGGGGAGGAGGGAAAGGGTAGGACCTTTATCTTGGCCATGCTGTATTTAAGGTGATGGTGGGACATCAGGCAACGCACATCCAAAACCTTGCTAAAATGTGTATTTTCCACTGTACATGGGAACCCTTTGCTCAAGATGACTGCTCTAAGTCACAGGAACACCTACAGGTGAAACTCATTCTTGATATGTAGTATGGTTTTTTGTTTTTTTTTCTACTGTTCATTCTTTTCAAAAATGTCCACCTTCTTCGTGGAGATGATACTGATTTTTCATTTCACCCTGCTCAAAGCATCACTATCAGAGAGCTGTAGCTGGTACTGTATTCATGTTGCCAGTTCTAGAAATGAATTATCTCTCCTCTGTTTTGTTAGTCTGTCCTTGCCACTCTCTTTCACAGCCTGACAATTTCCCTCCCCCCCCCCCAACCAAAAAAAAAATCTACCTAGTAGTATCTATCAACTCCTAATAAGTAGGGAGTAAATAAAAAAAAAAAAAAAGTCATGGGATAGGAGGTGATGTCCTATCATGGATTACAAACTGGCTAAAAGACAAGAAACAGAGAGTAGGATTCAATAGTACACTTTCTCAGTGGAAAAAAGTAAACCATGGCGTGCCTAAGGGATCTGTACTTGGACCAGTGCTTTTCAATATATATATAAATGATCTGGAAAGGAATATGACGAGTGACGTTATCAAATTTGCGGATGATGCAAAATTATTCATAGTTAAATCACAAGCGGATTGTGATACATTACAGGAGGACCTTGCAAGACTGGAAAATTGGGCATCCAAATGGCAGATGAAATTTAATGTGGAGAAGTGCAAGGTGATGCACATAGGGAAAAATAACCCATGCTGTAGTTACACGATGTTAGGTTCCATATTAGGAGCTACCACCCAGGAAAGAGATCTAGGCATCATAGTGGATAATACTTTAAAATCGTCAGCTCAGTGTGCTGCAGCAGTCAAAAAAGCAAACAAAATGTTAGGAATTAAGAAGGGAATGGTCAGTAAAATGATGAGACCAAACCTTGAGTACTGTGTTAAGTTCTGATTGCCACATCTCAAAAAAGAATTATGTGCACTGGAGAAAGTACAGAGAAGGGCGACTGAAAGGATAAAAGGGATGGAACAGCTCCCCTATGAGGAAAGGCTGAAGAGGTTAGGGCTGTTCAGTTTGGCGAAGAGATGGCTGAAGAGAGATATGATAAAATGTCTATAAAATCATGAGAAGTCTAGAACAGGTAAATGTAAATCGGTTATTTATTCTTTCATATAATATGACTAGGGGGTACTCCCTGAAGTTGGCAAGTAGCTCATTTAAAACAAATTGGAGAAAATTCATTTTCACTCAACGCACAATAAAGCTCTGGAATATGTTGCCAGAGGATGTGGTTAGTGCAGTTAGTATAGCTGTGTTTAAAAAAGGTTTGGATAAGTTCTTGGAGGAGAAGTCCATTAACTGCTATTAATCAAGTTGACTTAGGGAATAGCCACTGCAATTACTGGCATTAATAATGTGATCTATTTAATGTTTGGGTACTTGTAAGAACTCTTTTAACTAGGATTGGCCACTGTTGGAAACAGGATGCTGGGCTTGATGGACCCTCTGTCTGACCCAGTATGGCAACTTCTTATGTTCTTAAAGGTTGTTAGTGGAGTACCACAGGGATCAGTTCTGGGGCCTGTGCTGTTTAACACATTCCTAAATGATCTGGAAAAGTTAACGAGTGAGGTGATCAAATTTGCAGATGACATACAATTATTCAAAGTTTTGGGGTTTTTTTTTTTTTTTTGTTTTTTTTAAAGGAAAAAAAGGATTGTGAGGAACTGCAGAAGGACCTTGTGAAACTAGGAGATAGGTCAACTGAATGGCAAATGAAGATTAATGTGGGAAAAATAATCCCAACTAGAGGTATACGATGCTGGGTTCTGTATTGGGATTCACTACCTATGAAAAGGACCTTGGAGTCCTTGTGGACAACACGTTGACATCCTCTGCTTCATGTATGGCAGTGGTCAGAAAACCAAATAGAATGTTAGGAAGGATCCAAAAAGGAATGGAGAATAAAATGTAAAATATCTTATTACTTCTGTAGCAAGCCAAGGTGTGACTGAACCTCGAGTATGGTATGAGGTTCTGGTCACCCCATCTCAAGGAAAACATGGTGGAACTAGAAAAGGTGTAGAGGAGAGTGACAAAAATGATAAAGGGGATGGAACATCTCTCCTATGATGAGCCATGCAGGCTAGGGATCTTCAGCTTGGAAAAGAGACAGCTGAGAGGAGACATGATAGAAGTTTATAAAAGAATGGGTAAATAAACAATGGTTATTTACCCTTTCAGGCAACTCCATGAAGCTAACAGCCAGCAGATTCAGAACAGATCAGAGCGAGTACTTTTTCACTCAGTGCACTGTCAGCCTGTGGAATCTGTTACCAGAGGATGTGATCAAGGTGACTAGCATGGTGTGGTTTAAAAGAGGTTTGGACAGGTTGGTGGAGGAAAAAAGCCATAAACACATTATTAGCCAGGTAGACTTAAGGAAAGCAATTGCTATCCCTGGGAGCGAGTAACAGAACTGAGATCTACTTTATGGGATCTGCCAGGTATTTGTGTCCTGGATTAGCCATTGTCCGAGACAGGATGCTGGGCTTGTGGGACTTTGGTCCACTGGGTACCTTGAAGAGCTGCTCTGTGAAAGAATTACAAATAATGATGTGCGACACTATTCAGACTCATTTTGTTTATCCAATTCATTTTTGTCGGCAGCTGACTGTCTACAGTTATCACCATATGCCCCAAGCGGAGCTGTCTACAATCTTGGGCTTTCAATCACTTGCACGGGGGGGGTTTCCCCCCCTCCTAGTTTTTATTTCCTCTCCAGTCTAGTTTGGACACTGCAGCACCAGTCCTTGGTAGGGCCATAGACCCTGGCTGCTTTCAGAACCCTGTACGCATGCGCCCTGTGGCCAGTAGAGGGTGCTGTTTTTTGCTATGACTGAGGATTCCCTCTCCATGGATTGTGTGCACTACCTCTCCAGCATCCCCAGCCCTGGCTGGCCCAGGGAATGGAAGCCAGGTTTCAGAATTGAACCTAGATCCCCCTGCCCAGCAGGGAACAGTGCTGCCATTGAGTGAGACTGGCTGACACTCCCCTTCCCTCCCCCCCCCCCCCCATTCTGAATGCTCTGATTAGAGCTCCTTTCCACCATCTGCTTTTACTGAAGGCAATTTTCAGCAAAGCATACAATTGCTATTTCATCTAGTGCCACACAAATTACATTGACAGAAGAGAGTTTTTGATCTTGATGTGATTCTTTATCAAGAGTACACTGGGGCGGAGGGAATCCTGCACAGAGCATTCACTTGAATAACAAACACTGAACTGAGTTGTCACTAGTTGGATTTACTTTTTTTGGGGGGGGAGGAGGGGTTCTACACATTCTGTCCATCAGCTCAGTTAATTTTGACACCACTGTCTGTTTCCCAGCTAATGCCTTTTTCCATGTCTCTTAATTGCTGCCTGCAGGGAATAGACGAAGGCCCGGAGGGCCTTAAATTGATTTCTGACATTATCCGGGAGAAAATGGGAATCGATGTCAGTGTGTTGATGGGCGCCAACATTGCCAATGAGGTGGCAGCGGAGAAGTTCTGTGAAACCACAATTGGTAAGACATTTAGATGTAGAGATAAGGCCTGCTCTGGAATCTCAGAACCTTCCCTTGGCTCCCGAGTCTGTTTGCAAACATCCTATGGAAACTCTTTGCTATTTCTAGCTAAAAGAATTTAAAGTTCTGCATGGCCCTGCTGCTTACAGCACAGAGCTGGGAAACCTGGAGGCCAAGATTGACCCTCTCTGTGCTCTTTTGTACCAGTAACTTTGGGGGTGAATTCACCTCGGGCATTTTGAGGCTCCACTTGGCAGATATTTGGGTTCCGTTGAATAACAGCTGTTCTGTTGTGCCTGTTTTATTCAGGGGACCTTTTGAACAGGCAAACATCTATTTAGCTTGGTTTGGTTCGGGTAAAGAAATTTTGGGTGCACTAGAGGCAGAGACCTAATGGACAATTTATCTATTGATACACTGCGGTATCCCACCAGGGATTATTTAGCCCTACCCCACTTTGTTCACACTACCCCGTTACCACTGTCACTTACATGACTCTTCCAATTCTGAATCCTTAACCTGAAATATATTTACGCCATCTCAGAACCTGTATTTCCTAGCGTGTAGCCAGATGGACTCAGAACCAATGAGTTATGCTCTCCTGCCAGCAGATGGCGACCGAGTCAGATTTCAAAGCTGACGTCATCCTAGATACAGCCCTGCAGTGACCTCAGCCCTTCAGTATTTCTCCATCTCCAGCAGATGGTAGACGTACGTCTTCCTATGGGGATTGCTATACTTTCTGGGAGGAATAATTCTACATTTAAATTGGAGAAAAAATTGAGCCCCGCTCTCCTGCAGTGATGCCTAAAGGTCCCTCCCCAGGTGAGAATTCCTGAAACGATTTCCGAGATACCTTAGAGGTGTGCCTCTGAGGGATCTCGGAAATCGGTAGCCGGTTCCCAGTGTGGACTTTGCTGCTTAAGCAGCTGAAAGACAGCGGGTGCAGGAAGCAGAGCGTGGCAGTGACGGCCAAAGCCCTCTTCTTCCCACCCTCCCCCCCACAGCTGGAGACGGTCTCTGAACTCAGATGGTAAGCGCTGAGCCCAGTTAAGTAAACAAAAAAAAATGTACCTCCCGATTCAGAGACATTTGGATGGATTTCAGTAAGACTTCCTCCGGTTTCCTTGCTTGGCGTGCTGTACCAATGTGGTTCCCGATCCCATTGGGGTAAGGGGAAATGGGCTTCCGAGTGGGTTGAGCAGCCTCCTAGTGGGCTAGGCCCTGGTTTAGGCTTGGTCGACGCCACATGGTAGGCTGCGGCGGTGCAATCTTGTGCACGTCTTTGTGCATGCCGTATTACTCTCCATAGCACGTCGGTACGCACAGTGTGTCGGATTTTCGCATGTGCTGTGCGCATGATGTCACGTATGTTCATACACGCACAACCTACTAAGCGCAGAATACAGGTAAAGCCAGGCGCATGGGCTGTGCGTGCACCTTGCAGCATCCTGCCTAGGCGCATACAATTTTAAATGCGAGCCGACAGAACACAGTTACTGCCGCCAATGTCTCCAGCAGCCAAGAAACATAAGCACCTTTCTCTCTGGGCTGCTTGTCATATTAGGGCTTCACAGTCTGACCTGGATTCCTACTTAATGTCAGCACTGTGAGGAAGCCCAGGGAGAGTTGGCCTCCCCAGACTTTGCTAAGCCCGGCTCCTCCCGTTGAGAGGGATGGATTAGCCACAGCCTTAACTGGAAGTACCCCCAGGACTGGGTCATCCATGGGAGAAGGAAATTCAGCGGCACCTGCCCCCAGTACCACCTGGGCTAGACATGGACCCGGCTGCCTTCTCTTGGATGGAAGTTTTCCAGGGCCTTCAAGCCTTCGTACGGGTGCAGTCTGCTACCTCACTTGCCCTGTCTGGATGGAACCTCAGCTGGTAAGCCCTCCCTCTCCCAGTCCTGTCAGCAGACCTAGAGGTATGCCTTGCCCTCACCAAGGGTATCCCTGGCAAGGACCTGGATGCCACGGACGAAGAGGAGGATGCAGATTCCTTGGAAGATGGGGAAATTTCCCCTGGTTTAGAACCATATCGGACCATGTTACAGGTTTCCCACAGAGACGAATTGCCGGCCCTGGTTTCCCAGAGCCTGAAGATGCTGGGAGTTTTGGGACGGACTCTATGACGGAACCAAAGAAGAATCCCTGATCTCCCTACAGGATGCCTCTTGCTACTTTCCAGTGCTGGAAGCCATCCAGGAGTTGATTGACCTGGAATGGGATGGCCCAGAAGCAAGTTTTAAAGGGGGAGAAGCGTTAGAAACTCTATACCCACTGGATCCAGCAGTGAGAAAGTGTTTGTGTTTCCTTAAAGTGGATGCGTGATGGTCTGTGCCGGCTCTAAGCAAAAAACTATCCCAGTGGAGGGAGGAGCGGCCTTAAAGGATGCGCACGATAGACAGGTGTGGAGTCCATCCTTAAACAGACCTTTGAAACATAGAAATGACAGCAGAAGAAGACCAAACTGTCCATCCAGTCTGCCCAGCAAGCTTTCACTCCCCCCCCCCCCCCCCCCCCCCCATCCATACTTATCTGTTACTCTGGTCCCTTGTAAGTGACTTTTTTTGTTCTATTTCACTTCCATCCCCGCCATTGATGTAGTTAGCACTGCTGGAGCTGCATCTAAGTGAAGTATCTAGCTAATTGTTTAGGGGTAGTAACCGCCGTCATAGCAAGCTACTCCCATGCATGTTTATCCAGCCTGTGCAACTCAGTCCTTGTTGGTTGTTGTCTGAATATAAATCATCTTTTCAACATTCCCCCTTTCGTTGAAGCAGAGAACTATGCTGGATATCATTGAAAGTGAAGTATTAGGCTTATTTGGTTTGGGGTAGTAACCGCTGTATCATGCAAGCTACTCCCTGCTTTTTTGTGGATGCAAATCCTTTTTTTCACATTTCCTCTTGCCGTTGAAGCATAGAGCAATGTTGGAGTCGCATTAACTGTATGTATATTTATTGAATTAGGATATTAATCTCCAGGTAGTAGCCGTCATTCCCACAATCCGCCCCCATGCCTCTTCACTTCATTCACATCCTCTAGACTTTATGGATCCACAGTGTTTATCCCACGTCTCTTTGAAATCCTTCACAGTTTTGATCTTCACCACTTCCTCCAGAAGGGTGTTCCAGGCATCCACCACCCTCTCCGTGAAGAAATACTTTCTGTCATTGGTTCTGAGTCTTCCTCCCTGGAGTTTTAAATCGTGACCCCTGGTTCTGCTGATTTTTTTTGCAACGGAAGAGGTTTGTCGTTGTCTTTGGATCATTAAAACCTTTCAAGTATCTGAAAGTCCGTATCATATCACCTCTGCTCCTCCTTTCCTCCAGGGTGTACATATTTAGGTTCTTCAATCTCCCCACACAAGTCATTTGATGAAGACCCTCTACCTTTTTTGTCGCCCTTCTCTGTACCGCCTCCATCCTGTCTCTGTCCCTACGGAAATACGGTCACATGCCTTTTCTTACTCTATATTCCTCTCTCTATGCAGCCCAGAATTCTTCTGGCTTTTAGCTATCGCCTTGTCACATTGTTTCGCCGACTTCAGATCATTAGACACCATCACCCCCAGGTCTCTCTCTTGCTCCGTGGACATCAGCCCTTATCCCCCCTATCGAATACAGTTCTTTTGGATTTCCACACCCCATATGCTTGACTCTGCACTTCTTGGCGTTGAATTTCAGCTGCCATATCTTCGACCACTCTTCCAGTTTCCTTAAATCCCATCTCATTCTCTCCACTCCTTCCGGCGTGTCTACTCTGTTGCAGATCTTAGTGTCATCCGCAAAAAGACAAGCCTTACTTTCTATCCCATGAAGCTATGAAGCAGTAGCAATAACCTTACAGATTGCTTCTTGTTGTGCCCTGGTAGCTTGTTCATGCCTACTCCTCTCTCAGGAAGTGGATGACTCGTTGGATGAATTCCAGAATGGTTATGGAACCCACTGCCACCTTGTTAGCTGACGCAGGCTCTGATCTAGTCTGTACTTTGGCCAGAGGAGTGGCTCAGTGGTGGCAGCCAGAAGACAACTATGGCTGCGGAATTGGTCAGCAGACGCAACCTCCAAGGCAAATCTTCCAAAGATGCCCTTTAAAGGATCACTGCTTTTCAGAAGCGAATTGGAAAAGCTGGTCAGTAAGTGGGGTGAATCTCCAGTTCCCTGGCTACCAGAAGATAAGAGAAAGCAGTTACAGTGCCCCTTGCCTATGAGAGGTCGATCCAGGGGCTCCCAATGCTTTCGCCCCCTACAGAAACTCGACATTTCAGCGGTCTCTGCCCTTTGGGAGGTCTCAGTCCTTTCGTAGCAGACAGCCCAAGAGAGGGGCAGGCTTGGGTTCAAGCTGATCCTGAACCCCACAATGAAAATTCGCCAACCCACCCTCTGAACAAGGAGATAGGAGATCGACTGCCCCTTTTCTACCCGAGGTGGGTCGAGATCACTTCAGATAAATGGGTACTGGAGGTCATATGAGAAAGATATGTGCTGGAATTTCACAGCCTTCCTCGGGACATATTCACGATGTCTCCTTGCCACTCCCAGCAGAAGAAGCAGGCAGTGGAGACTACTCTTAAGGCTTCTCAGAATGAGGACTATAAACTCAGTACCTGTGCCCCAGGAAAATACAGGGCATTATTGCATCTATTTCATCGTACCCAAGAAGGAAGGTTCATTTCACCTCATCCTGGACCTCAAGCACATCAACCAACCTCTACGAGTGAATCATTTTCACATGGAAACCCTATGCTCCGTGATAATGGCCATACAATTGGGAGAGTTCTTAAACTCTGTGCCTGGAGGCTCAGTGCGCGTGCTGCCAAGCCTATGCAAGATAGGTTTGGCACGCGCAGGGCCAGCTTTTTGGGGGTTACACGCGTATCCCTTTGAAAATCTGCCCCATTATGCCTATATAGTCAGTTTCTTCTGTAGGTGCATACCGTAATAATTGATACAATTCTAGTATCCCTCTATCAATGATATTGAATTGTTGGCCTTTTTATGTCCTTTATTTTTTATTTTTTTTATTTCTTTCCTTCTCCTATTTCCACAAAGCAATCTCACTAGAACTGGGAGGGAAAGGTGACATTTTAGAAAATTGTTGGACTGTATTTTGATTCACTGTGGCAGTGATATTGTACTATTTAATAACCCCGGTTGCACAGTGTTGTCAGTTCAATAAAAATATACAATTAAAAGAAAAAAAGACATCCTATCATACTGTTCCCTTTCTCGAGATGGGTGGTGGATATGGAGTAGAAGTATACAGGGCCCTGACAAAAATGGCCCTCCTACGGCTGAGCCTCCTCTGTTCGTACTTCACTGTGGCAGACCCTGCTGTAGGGAATACTGCAGGGTAGGTGGTACCCAAATGGAGCCTTTATATAGGGCCGGTGAGACTCCTCTCTGTTCTGTATTGAAGACTTTTATGAGGCCAAAATAGCATTTCAGGAGTTGACTAGTGAATGCTCTAAGGGAAAGATGTGCTTTGACAATGCTGCAACCCCTAATGAAAGGTCATTCTATAAAGGAGTTAAAAAAAAAAAAAAAAAAAAAAGGAGATTAAATGAAAGACAAGGTATGTTAGAACATAAGAAAATGCCATACTGGGTCAGACCAAGGGTCCATCAAGCCCAGCATCCTGTTTCCAACAGTGGCCAATCCAGGGCATAAGAACCTGGCAAGTACCCAACAACTAAGTCTATTCCATGTTACCATTGCTAATGGCAGTGGCTATTCTCTAAGTGAACTTAATAGCATGTAATGGACTTCTCCTCCAAGAACTTATCCAATCCTTTTTTAAACACCGCTATACTAACTGCACTAACCACATCCTCTGGCGGCAAATTCCAGAGTTTAATTGTGCGTTGAGTAAAAAAGAACTTTCTCCGATTAGTTTTAATTGTGCCCCATGCTAACTTCATGGAGTGCCTCCTAGTCTTTTTACTATCTGAAAGAGTAAATAACCGATTCACATCTACCCGTTCTAGACCTCTCATGATTTTAAACACCTCTATCATATCCCGCCTCAGCCATCTCTTCTCCAAGCTGAAAAGTCCTAACCTCTTTAGTCTTTCCTCATAGGGGAGTTGTTCCATTCCCCTTATCATTTTGGTAGCCCTTCTCTGTACCTTCTCCATCGCAATTATATCTTTTTTGAGATGCGACAACCAGAATTGTACACAGTATTCAAGGTGCGGTCTCACCATGGAGCGATACAGAGGCATTATGACATTTTCCGTTTTATTCACCATTCCCTTTCTAATAATTCCCAACATTCTGTTTGCTTTTTCGACTGCCGCAGCACACTGTACCGACGATTTCAATGTGTTATCCACTATGACACCTAGATCTTTCTTGGGTTGTAGCACCTAATATGGAACCCAACATTGTACAATTATAGCATGGGTTATTTTTCCCTATATGCATCACCTTGCACTTATCCACATTAAATTTCATCTGCCATTTGGATGCCCAATTTTCCAGTCTCACAAGGTCTTCCTGCAATTTATCAATCTGCTTGTGATTTAACTACTCTGAACAATTTTGTGTCATCTGCAAATTTGATTATCTCACTCGTCGTATTTCTTTCCAGATCATTTATAAATATATTGAAAAGTAAAGGGTCCCAATACAGATCCCTGAGGAACTCCACTGTTCACTCTCTTCCACTGAGAAAATTGTCCATTTAATCCCACTCTCTGTTTCCTGTCTTTTAGCCAGTTTGTAATCCACGAAAGGACATTGCCATCTATCCCATTACTTTTTATTTTTCCTAGAAGCCTCTCAGGAACTTTGTCAAATGCCTTCTGAAAATCCAAGTACACTACATCTACAGGTTCACCTTTATCCACATGTTTATTAATTCCTTCAAAAAAGTGAAGCAGATTTTTGAGGCAAGACTTGCCCTGGGTAAAGCCATGCTGACTTTGTTCCATTAAACCATGTCTTTCTATATGTTCTGTGATTTTGATGTTTAGAAAACTTTTCACTATTTTTCCTGGCACTGAAGTCAGGCTAACCGGTCTGTAGTTTCCCGGATCGCCCCGGAGCGCTTTTTAAATATTGGGGTTACATTTGCTATCTCCAGTCTTCAGGTACAATGGATGATTTTAATGATAGGTCTGAAATTTCATTTTTTAGTTCCTTCAGAACTCTGAGGTGTATACCATCCGGTCCAGGTGATTTACTACTCTTCAGTTTGTCAATCAGGCCTACCACATCTTCTAGGTTCACCGTGATTTGATTCAGTCCATCTGAATCATTTCCCATAAAAACCTTCTCCATTATGGGTACCTCCCCAACATCCTCTTCAGTAAACACCGAAGCAAAGAAATCATTTAATCTTTCTGCGATGGCCTTATCTTCTCAAAGTGCCCCTTTAACCCTTCGATCATCTAATGGTCCAACTGACTCCCTCACAGGCTTTCTGCTTCGGATATATTTTTAAAAGTTTTTACTGTGAGTTTTTGCTTCTACAGCCAACTTCTTTTCAAATTCTCTCTTAGCCTGTCTTAGCAATGTCTTACATTTAACTTGCCAACGTTTATGCTTTATCCTATTTTCTTCTGTTTGATCCTTCTTCCAGTTTTTGAATGAAGATCTTTTGGCTAAAATAGTTTCTTTCTCCTCCCCTTTTAACCATGCCGGTAATCGTTTTGCCTTCTTTCCACCTTTCTTAATGTGTGGAATACATCTGGACTGTGCTTCTAGAATGGTATTTTTTAACAATGACCACGCCTCTTGGACATTTTTTACTTTTGTAGCTGCTCCATTCAGTTTTTTTCTAACAATTTTTCTCATTTTATCAAAGTTTCCCTTTTGAAAGTTTAGCACGAGAGCCTTGGATTTGCTTACTGTTCTAATGTTTAGGCCCATTCTGACCTTGTTGGGTATCGGGTCGTCTTGTTTTGTAGCTTGCTAGGGCTTTGGTTGCCTAGGCTTTGGACCGTAAGAAGCCTATCTCTGTATGTATCTTGCTGCTGATTCTTTCTCCCTGTTATATCCTGCTGAGCTAGGCCAAGAGGGTGTTTCAGAGAGAATTTTTTTAGCTGGAGTTTCAGTAGGTTGTGAGACTTTTAAAGGACCTCCAAAATATTGTGACAGTATGGGAGCTCTCGATCTCCTTGGCCGCCCTTTCAGATGACAGAGGCCTGTGAGGTCTCTTAAGCTCAGGAATCACTTTTTTTTTTTTTGCATTGGTCCCATGAAAGGTATTGCGCCTTAAAAAGATGTTTAGAATTCTCCAGGGCCAAAATCCAATATCCAGGGTTCCTGGATATTGGAACCCTGCACAGAGAATGTTTGAACGAGGCAGTGTGATGATTTGAACTGTGGGCAGCTGTTTTATTTATTTTTAACTCGACAGATAACATTTTAATGTGGACAAGTGCAAAATAATGCCATGGGAGGAGGGGGGAAGTAACCCACATTGTATTGTAGTTACACGATGTTAGTTTCCATATTAGGAGTTACCGCTCAGGAAAAGGACCTGGGCGTCATAATGGACGATACTTTGAAATCCTCTGTTCAGTGTGCAGCGGCGGTCAAAAAAAAGCAAGCACAATGTTAGGAATTATTAGAAAAGGAATGAAGAATAAAACAGCGAATGTCATAATGCCTCGCTTGCTCATGGTAAGGCCACACCTGGAGTACCATGTGCAGTTGTGGTTGCAACATCTCAAAAAAGACATAGTTGCATTGCAAAAAATACAGAGAAGGGTGACCAAAATGATGAAGGGGATAGAAAGGCTAAAGAAGTTAGGGCTGTTCAGGCTGGAGAAGAGATGGCTGAGGGAGGATTTGAGAGAGCGCTATAAAATGAATGGAATAGAATGGATGAATGTAAATTGGTTATTTACTCTTTCAAAAAATACAAAGACTAGAAGTCACTCCATGAAGTTAGTAAGTAGCACATTCAAAACCAATTGGAGAAAATTCTTTTTCACTCAGTGCACAATTAAGCTCTGGAATTCATTGCCAGAGGATTTGGTTAAAGAAATTGGTGTTGCTGGATTAAAAAAAAAAGTTTGCACAAGTTCCTTGAAGAGAAGTCCATAAACTGTTATTAACCAAGTAGACTTAAGGAGTAGCCACTGCTTATTGTGCGATAGCAGCATGGTATCCATTTACTGTTTGGGATCTTGCCAGGTACTTGTATCCTGGATTGGCCACTGTTAGAAACAGGATGCTGGGCTTGATGGTCCCTTGGTCTGACCCATATGGCAAATTCTTATGCTTTCATGATAGAAGTATCTGATGTTAGAAAAGCGGCTATGTATTCAGAAAGGGCTAAGGAGGCTTATATATACTTTGAGGCCAATAATGCATTATGCAGCTCTAAGATGTTAGAGCTGCATAATGCATCCTTATGCACTAATTAACAGCTTATTCACTGCTATTCAGGCTCACAAGGCTGCGCTTTGCAAACACAGGGTGGCATTTAAAATAGCCTTCTTTCTAGTTTCAGATTGGGTGACTCGAGTCCTGTGTGACTTGTTTCTCGTGCAGCATTGTGCACACCTGCTGTATAAATACTACAGTCTGTGCTTATCATAAGACAACAATATTGAAAACTATTTTTATTAAAACTAAGCACATCAGTCCCAAAATTCAGCTCTGTGGTGAGTACTTTTCACTATGAAATGGACTTTTCATTTCTTTTTGGAATTGTGTTCGTGATAATAAAACAGGCCAAAATCTCACTGAACATTTTCTAAGGATCTTCTTGAACTAAGTTTCTTGTGGATTTTTTCTGTCTCCCCCCCCCAAATCTCTTGTTTTCTATCAGTCTCCATCTGACTGCCTGTTGCTTGTATCCTTTTGCCAATCTCTGAAGTTAAGATTTGAATAAATTCACTGAATGCTCAGATTCGGTTTGCAAAATGTTGAATGCATTTTACCAAATAATTTAATAGATGTAATGGAACGTTCAGTGCATTTATTGTAATTCTTCCACACATGCATTTATGTTTTTTGTCTTGTTAAGATCCTTTCTCTATTGAAAGATTGAGGCCAGAGGCAGAACTAGGAAATGCCCAGAGCAGGAAGGCATTTTTCCTGCGAGTAGAGAAGAAACGTAGGACTTGTCATCCCCCAAGGGAAGTCTCGTCTTGCAGGGTAAAGGAAACTCCTGCTGTGACCTGTCAAAAAATCCAGCAGACACCACCTCCCTTTACAGTTCGTGTCCTAAAAGCTCAAGTGTTTTAAGTTCATCTGAGAACAGTTTGAGAGCTGATGGTGTTGACCTGTTTTTTTTGTCTTGTTTTATATTTGGAGAGGAAAGACTGTCTTTTTTTTTTTTTTTTTTTTTTTTAATTCTGTAAATGACTGGGTAGAAAATCAGCAAAACAAGATTTTCTGTTACATTTAAAATGGTAAGCATTGACTCTCTGCTCTGAAATTATTTGGATTCTCAGGTTTGCCTCTAACCCCGCCCCCCAGTTGTGGAATGAGGTGAATAAAGCATGATTGCTCTTCTCCGCAGGCAGTAAGATCCTGGAGCATGGCCTCCTCTTCAAAGAGCTCCTCCAGACACCAAATTTCCGGATAACGGTGGTAGATGACGTGGATACAGTGGAACTTTGCGGGGCTCTGAAGGTAAACCTGAGCCACCCCCCCCCCCCCCCCCCCCCTTCCTTACACAAACAGGAGAAAAGCAAAAGTCCCAGCCAGGATTTTTAGGAATACAGTGGCGCTGTACTGTGAGAGCTTGGCATTTCTATCTGTGAAAATCAGAAATGTAAAGACCAGAAAAAGACCATACAGCCCATCTCCTCTGCCCTTCCACTCCAATCCCTGCCACTCCCTTGGAGATCCCCTGTGCTCGATCCGTGCTTTTTGAATTCATATCT
Source organism: Rhinatrema bivittatum (assembly GCF_901001135.1). NCBI lineage: Eukaryota > Metazoa > Chordata > Amphibia > Gymnophiona > Rhinatrematidae > Rhinatrema > Rhinatrema bivittatum. The sequence goes on along the minus strand of NC_042616.1, from coordinate 250,557,545 downwards.
GTTCTTGTCTCCACCACCTCCAGTGAGAGGTTGTCCTATATATCTACCACCTATTCTGTAAAGAAATTCTTCCTTAGATTATGCCTCATTCCAGAGTCCATTGAAAGTGACTCATTTCCTGTGCTTTGATACCTTGTACGTAGGTATTTGTTTTTCTTCTCTGCTAACTCGCCCTTCCTCTAGGGCAGGGGTCGGGAACCCATGGCTCGCGAGCCAGATATGGCTCTTTTGAGGGCTGCATCTGGCTCGCAGACACCTGTCGCCATACTTCGCGGTTCCCCGCTGACCCAGCTGCTCCCCGGTCCTCCGCCGCCCGGGCTTAAAATGCTGTCAGCCCGGGCGGAACGCGGCAGGACAGCTGGAGTCAGCGGCACCGGCGTGCTCTCTTCTCCTCCCCCCCCCGCGGCCCGGAAGAGGAAGTGGAGAGCATCGGGTGCCTGCGCGGGAAGAAGAGACCACACTAGCGTGGTCTCTTCTTCCGCGCAGGCACCCGATGCTCACCACTTCCTCTTCCGGGCCGCAGGGGGGGGGAGGAGAAGAGAGCACGCCGACTGGAGTCATCCGGGTGCCTGCGCGGGTCTTCCCGCGCAGGCACCCGATGCTCTCCACTTCCTCTTCCGGGCCGCGGGAAGAAGAGAGCACGCCGGTGCTCTCTTCTTCCCGCGGCCCGGAAGAGGAAGTGGAGAGCATCGGGTGCCTGCGCGGGAAGAAGACTGCAGCGCGGCTCGGAGGAAAATGAAAATCTTCAACCGCGGCCGATGGGACTCCGCCTTCGCCTCCGCGAGGGCTGAAAATGAAGGAGGTTAGCGTTGGGAGGTGGCTGCTGCTGCCGCGAGTTCCCGGGGGGGGGGGGGGGGGGGAGAGAGAGAGAGTGAATGAGCGAGCAAGCATGTGTGTTTGAGATCCTGTGTGTGTGAGTGAGAGATTGCATGTATGTGAATGATTGAGAGCCTGTATATGTGAAAGAGAGTATGTCTGTGATTGAGATCCTGCCTGTGAGAGAGAGAGCATGAATGTAAGTTTACCATTGGGAACCTGTATGTGTAAGTTTGTAATTGAAAACCTGTTTGTTTGAAAGAGTATGTGTGTATGATTGAGATCCTTTGTGTGTGAGAGAGATCATGTGTATGTATGATTAAGAGCCTGTGTGTATAAGTAAGAGAGAGATCATGTGTGTCTGTGTCTGATTGACAGCTGGTTTAGGTGATGGAGCATGTGAGTATGTGATTGAGAGCCTGTGTTTAAATGAGAGAGAGAGACCATGTGTGTCTGTGTGTGATTGAGAGCTGATTTAGGTGAGGGAGCATGTGAGTATGTGATTGAGAGCCTGTGTGTAAATGAGAGAAAGAGAGGACATGTTTGTAAGCATGTGAATGAGAGTCTGTGTGTGAGAGAGAAAGACAGCATGTATTTATGTGATTGAAAGCCTGTGTGTGTGTAAGCGTGAAAAGATAGACAGCATGTGTGTAAATGTGTAATTAAGAGCCTATATAAGTGAGAGAGAAAAAACATTTGTATATGTGAGTGACTGAGAGCATGTGTGTATAGGTGTGTCATTGAGAGCCAGTGTGAGAGAGAGCGCTGGTATGTGACAGAGAGGAGAAAGTTCCAAGCAAACCACCCCACCTCCTGCTAATTCAGAACAATCTCAGGACACCTGGATATCAAACGTTCCCAGGTATGCAGAGCAAAAAAATTTTTGTATCCTTATTATTTTTCATTACTGGATCTTTGTGTCTGCTATTTTGAAATATTTTGTTGGTATCTGGAAATGTTTTATATGAGTTTTTAATTATTGGATATTCCACTCATCAGCTGTTTCGAAATATGTTCTTTTTGTTAGTACAGTTTTACTGCTGATGATTTTATATTTCTTGATTTGTTTTATAAGGATGTGTGATGTTTCTTTTTTCCTTTGTTACACTGCATACAGAGACTCTGGCTTGTTGCAGTTTCCAATTCAGTTTTTGTCTGCATGCTTCTTGTTATGCGTTTTGGTCTCTTTATTCTATGTTAGGTGAGGGACAGCACGTGATTCAGGTGAGGTTTTCTGCTGGCGTGTAGTTTCTGTGTAGGACTCTATAGCAGCCTGACTTGGTCCGTTTTCCTAATAGGAGATGTATTGGTGTCTTAAGGCCTGGTGTAATATTTTCAGAGACTTATTGTACTTTAAAAGTGTGATCTTACATAAAATGCACACATTTACTTGTATTTAGTTTTAAACATATTGTATGGCTCTCATGGAATTACATTTTAAAATATGTGGCGTTTATGGCTCTCTCAGCCAAAAAGGTTCCTGACCCCTGCTCTAGGGTGTACATGTTTAGATCTTTGTCTGCCTGTCCCCATGTATTTTATAACAAAGACCAATGACCATTTTAGTAGCCACTCTCTGGATGGACTCAATCCTCTTTTATATCTTTTTAAAGATGCAGTTTCCAGAAGTATACACAATATTCCAAATGAGATCTCAGCAGGGGCAATATTGCTGCCTATTTTCTGCTGACCATTTTTCTCCCTATGCCACCCAAGCGTCTTTCTGGGTTTTGCCATTGCCTTGTACACTTGTTTGGCCATCTTGAGATCATCTGCTGCAACCCCTACTCCAGATCCCGCTGGCGTTTCATGGATAGAAGAATTTCACCCCCTGGTCTGTACTGCTCCCTTGGATTTTTGCAGCCCAAATGCAGGACTCTGCAGTTTTTTTGGGGTTTTTTTTTTTGTTTTGTTTTTTAGCACTAAATCTTAGCTGCCAGACTCTAGACCATTCCTCAAGCTTTGCTAGATCCCTCTTCATGTTTTTCACATTTCTTGGGTATCTATCCTGATGCAGATTTTGGTGTCACTTGCAAAAATCAAACCTTTAACAATGTCACTTACAAAATTGTTGACAAGGACCAATCCCTGCGGCTCACCTGGTAGGAACCCCCCCCCCTCCCCCCATAGAACGCTCCATTTATCCTTTGTCGCCTCCCGCTCAACCAGTTTCTAACGCAGTCGGCCTCTTTAGGGCTCATACCAAGGGTCCTGTCATAGACTTGACCATAATATCCAAATCGTTACATTTTACAAGAAACAGCAGATATAAGCTTTAAAGAGCCTTGCATAACTCTTACCTTGTGGTCGGATGGCCAGCTCTGTGTCCTCTCGCGCCAGAGATTTGTAGCATCACGCCCTCCCCCTTTTTTTTTTTTTTCTTCGGGTATTGAATCATTGGAGATAACCACCCCTGTGGTCAGCTTCTGTACACGCCGGTGTAATCTGAGCTCCTTTTGGCAGTCAAACACCCATGTTGCTCTTTCCAGCACTGGCGCAAACCAAAGCAGCACTCGGGGAGGGGGCTACGTTCCAGGAGCTATAACTGGTCCCTCCCCTAAGGACGCGGCCTGCTTTACCTCTGCTTAGGCAGTCCTTGGGGCAAAGGTTGCTGCCTAGGATCAAGCGAGACCTCCTCCACTTCTTTGCCCCAATGCCAAAGTTAGGAAAATGTCCATTGGGGCTGATTTGTATGGGAGCAGGAAAGGAGTTGCACAGAGGGATAGGTCTGAATTCTCCCCTTCTGCTTCACCCAGTTGAGGAAGAGAGGCAAACATCTTAAGCTAAGACTATTTAAATGGAAAAAAAAATCATGGAGTCCCAGGAGGAACGCCCATGTCATCTTGGGCTACAGGCAGTCCCACGTTTTAAAGTAGCATTTACCTTCCATCCCATTATTTCTGCACAGATATGTGCTCTGCTTGCACAAACTGCAGACATTGTTTTGTTTTCGGCAGGAGGTTTTAAGCCCTTTGCTTTGGCAAAGGTTGCTACCCTATCACGTTCCCAGTGGGGCTGGGCAGTGAGGTGTTAAAACCTGCATGTTGTACAGGTTTTCAGCCTCGGCCAGCAGGCCAAGAAGAGATTGTTCTTGGTTCATAGCACTGATCCTACGCCTCTTAATCAAAAAGAAGCTGAGAATTCACATATAAGCAGCCCATATCTGGGACAGAGGTCTCCAGTATGGGATTGTGGTGCCTACTGGCAGGTTGTGGGCGGTTTGCAGAGAGAGCAATAAGATAGCTTAGCGTTGGTCTGTATTTATTTACCACAAAAATTCAAAGCATGTTGAAGGAGATGGATGCAGAAAGGGGTAGCTGATGTCTTTAATTTTGCTCATTTTTGTTTACTAGTTCATCTAAAAAAAAAAGTGTAAGTTCGTAAATTAACAAAATAAGATCCATGTAAATGTGTGTCCTGGAGTATTCTGATTAGTTTAATTCACAAATTACAGCAAAAACTCTGTTTATGCAGCATGCATAGGAGAGGTGCAGGGGGGGTATGATACATACCTTCATGTACCTGAGAGGATTTAATGATGCACAAACGTTGAATCTTTTCTGTTGGAAAGGAAACAGAAGAGCAAGGGGGTCATGACATGAAAATCCAGGGGGGAATATTCGGAATCAACATAGAATATTTTTTTTAACGGAGAGGGTGGTGGATGCCTGGAATGCCTTTCCGGAAGAGGTAGTAAGGATGAAAACAGTAAACGAATTCAAAAGGGCATGGGATAAACACTGTGGATCCTTAAAAGCTTGAGGATGCTAATGAAGAAAAGGATGCATGGGGGTAACCTGCACTGAACAGCAGTTGGTACTCTTAACCAGAAGGCATGGGGGATTGCTACCCTTAACCAGTTAGTCTTCACGATTTAGACAGAACTGCAACATCGCTCTCCAGTTTGATGGCAGGGCGGGGAAAAAAGGGTATTGGGTTTTGAAGACAGCCAACACTGGGTCCCGACTTTTACGGTTTCGGGTACTGATACGCTGACGTTAGGGATAAAGCTTCTGTGGCCAAGTCCAGAAGCAAAGAACGTTCAAGCAGCACTGTCTGAATTATCAGGAAGGATGTTCAGCATGCAAAACTGTTGCAGTAATTTTGTTATGGATTTGATAGTTGCTTGGGCTTGCTTGTAAGTATTACATAAGGCATGGGGGTAACCTGCACACAGCGGCAATTGGTGCCATGGGAAGCTTGCGGGGCAGACTGGATTGACTACTTGGTCTTTTTTCTGCCGACAGTATTATTTTACTGTGTTAGCCCATGCTGGTTATCTGTCTGCTCTTCCTTCCTTCCTTCCCCTTTTTAAATGTTTAGCGCTTCTGTTTAAACCTTCTTGGCAGCAGTGCTGGCGATCCTCTTCACCCAGCACTGTGTGGTGTCATGGGGCTTTAAAGAAATGTGTGCATGCCCGCGTCCTGTCGCACAGAAGAAGTAAAAACCAAAAAAAATGCCACGCTACTAGATGCTGGTTTGTTGAACTTCCCAGTTGGTTGAGTGCTGGAAAATGGGGGTTTTACTGTATGAAACCAAATTAGGATGTAAGTTAGTGTCTAACTCCAAATCTCGGACCAAAAAAGCAGGAGGGTAGGCTATCTAAAAAAGCCGTGGGGGCAAATATGGAGATTAGACGCCAATAAAATGTCCAAGTACAACTTTATTAACAGATGGAGACCATTAGTTTTTGTATGTGCCCAAACAAAAACTAATGGTCTCCATCTGTTAATAAAGTTGTACTTGGACATTTTATTGGCGTCTAATCTCCATATTAACTCCAAATCTCTCCACAGTACGGCATTTACACACACGTGGTTGTGTGGAGGTTAATACTAGTATTTGATAAACCGTGCAGTGGCGGCAGGAGCTGCACAATTTATAAAACATCACGTAGTTCTGCTCTGAAAGTGCATGTGTGTGTTTTCCATATGCGTGAATATTTCCAATGCAAGACAATGCTCATTTTCTTTTCCTATTTTATAAACGAAGGTGCGTTTAAAAAAAAAAAAAAAAGTACCCGTAATAACCCTGACTTATACGCGGAGGCAGGTGTTTTCTAAACTACGCACGGATGCCTTTTTGATAATACTTGCGCGTGTACTCGAAATTGCCAGTTCACTAAGACCTCCCTTCCCCAATCTGCAGACGACAGATCAGTGCAGTTTCACTTGCACGATTCAATTAGCAGATGTAAAAGCCTAGGAAAAAGTTTTGGTAATGTATGCACATGTTACTCTTACAAAACAGCAAGTGCTGTGCGTACTTCTAACCCCTGCATAAAACACCCCAGCCCTTTTTTTTCCCCTTGGTAAAATATATTCATGAAATGGAAAAATACCCTCTTGAACTCAACATTTATAAAATAACACACACGTGTGCAGATTCTAGTTTTACTTGCAAAACCCCCCTTGAAAATTCACGCCTGACTGTAAGCCCTCTGGGAACAAAAAACTGCCTGAGGGCCTGGTGGGGATTGTAAAATTGAATAGTTGGTGTGGATGGGCAGTCTAGATAGGCCGTGTGATCTTTTCTTTTTTTTTTTTCTACAGTCCTGTTTTCTACCTACAGATGAAAAGGCATGAGAGAAATCCAAAAACCTAATCCAAATACTACAGACCAGCAAACTAGATTTTTGGCACAATTTTAGTAGTAGTTGAAATGAGTATAATGTGTGTTGGGTTTTTTTTGGGGTTTTTTTTTTGCTGTTTTGATTGTTTATGAAACTTTGATATATTATTAGCGCCTTTTGGAAAAGCGAGCAATAAATAAAAAGAATAAATACACAGGACAACAAGGCTGTAGTTTTTGTAAATTTATTTTACATTCGCCAAGAGACATTTTGCAGCAAAATCATTACAGTTTTGAATTCATGTTACTTTGGATTGATGATCCTGGCTTCTTTAATGCAGGTTTCCAGTGGCTGTATCGGTCCTGCAGGAAAGTGGATTCTGTGTAGGGAGGTTGAGTTTACTGTAGGACCAAGATAGAAATTAAAAATGTTATATGTGAGCATAGGAGACCACATGACTCCTAAATGTTGGTCTGGGTTTGAATCCTAAACGGGGAGAGGTCATGCAGGGCAATTCTAGGATTGGATAAGGGACAATTCAGATCTTCTTTTGTTTCACATGGCCTGTCGCAAAGAGACGACATTCTTTGGCATATCAGCAGACATCGCTTTGTAGCCCTCTCCAGACATTTTTGAGAGGGGCTGTCACACTCCAAGTACTTCACCTGCCTTTTAGTGACTTTTTTACAATAGCTTTTTCTCTTTTCCTAGAATATCGTGGCAGTAGGAGCTGGTTTTTGCGATGGCCTCCGCTGTGGAGATAACACCAAAGCTGCCGTCATCCGCCTTGGCCTCATGGAGATGATTGCCTTTGCTAAAATCTTTTGCAAGGGGCCAGTGTCCATTTCCACCTTCTTGGAGAGCTGTGGGGTGGCCGATCTCATCACCACGTGCTACGGAGGCCGGAATCGCAGAGTGGCTGAAGCCTTCGTAAGAACTGGAAAGGTAATTGTAAGCCCCTTCCGGTTAGCAGCATTGTCTTAGGATTTGGTGCATTCAGTTTCTCGGTATTCCTAGTATAAAGCCTTGAAAAGGAAATCGTGTTAAGTCATAAGCTGAAGACGTCTGTGATCTTGTTGCGGCTCTGAAGAGAGTCCCAGGAAAAGAAGTGGAAAGCCAGAAATCTAGAGCGATTTATTAGCATGGTATAGGGTACAAAGCAAGGGGAATACTGCTGAAAACTCAAATCGGCGCATCCAGAGATCTGCATGGTAGAGGCAAGGAAGTATAATGTTGGAAATGAAACCAGTGGCAAAATCAGCTGTGTGCCATGTGCAAGTCTGCATCCTTGGCTAGTGTCTGCAGAGACCTTCCCTTCCCTCCCCTCCCCTCCCCAAAAAAAACCATAGGTGTCTGAGAAAATAGAATCTATCCTTCTCTTCAGAAATGCTGATGTATATAAACCTTTGTGTTATGCTTTCTTGTTTTCAATTATATGCCTTTTAGAGTATTGAAGATCTAGAACAGGAGATGTTAAATGGCCAGAAGCTCCAGGGGCCACAGACCTCTGCTGAAGTTCACCGGATCCTCAGTCAGAGAGCAATGGCGGATAAGTAAGTCTTGTGTCTCCACTCATTTATGGTAATGTCCTTGTTCTGTAACTCTTCACCGATGGCAGCCATCTCTGATTCTCTAGTGGAAAAAAGGGTTTCATTTTCTGTGAGTGGATACAATGTCAGGCTCACTGGTCTATAGTTTCCTGGATCGCCCCTATAGAGCCCTTTTATAAAAATTGGCATCACATTGGCTACCCTCTAGTCTTCTGGTGTTTATGGGCTGCAAATCACCAGAAACAGGCCTGCAATTTCATATTTGAGTTCCTTTCAAAGTCTGGAGTGATTTACCATCTAGTCTTGGTGATTTGTTGTCCTTTAGTCTGTCACTCTGATTTATTACATCCTCTAGTGATTTTGTTTAGTGGCTTAGAATCATTGTCATAAAAAAAAAAAAAGTTTCTGTTGTGGGTATGACCTGACATCCTCAGTAAAGACTGAGACACAATTCTTTCTGTTTTACTGTTATTTCCCTGTCATCCCTGAGCTATCCCTTTTACCATTTGTTCATCTAGTGGCCCAGCTGGATTCCCTTACAGGCTTTTTTACTCAAATGTACTTGAAAAAGGGTTTTTTTGTTTCTCTGAAAAATTTCTTGCCCTTTCTCACTACTGTTTTTATATCTAACTTGCCAGTATTTGTGCTTTTTCCTGTTTTCCTCATTAGGATATGTTTCTTTCCATTTTTTTTTTTTTTTTTTTTTTTGAAAGATGCCCTTTTGGCCTTTTAACTGACTCAGTTCACCATTCAGTCATTTGGTCTTCCTGCGACCTTTTCTTAATGTATGGAATTCATTTTATGTGGGCTTCCAAGATGGCATTTGTAACAGTATTCCACACCTCATGCAAGCTTTTAACCTTGGCACTCACTCCTTTTAGTTTCTTTCTAACTAAATTTCCTCATTATTTGATAGTTTCCTTTTTAAAGTTTTATATATGTTACTGTAGTAGTTTTACTTAATGTCCTCCCTCCAGTGATTGTGTCAAATTTGATTGCGTTATGATCTCTATTGCTTAGTGACCCCACAATAATAACCTCTCATGCCAGGGCATTCGTTCCACTGAGACTAGATCTAGCCGCCCCCGTTTGTTTCTAGGACCAGCTGCTTCATGAAACAGTCATTTATGGCATCTAGAAATTTAACTTCTCTAGCATGTCATGAAACATTGACCCAATCCATATTGAGATGATTGAAATCTACAGTTTGTCAATTTCGTCATTCCAACATCTGCTAGCATTTGTCTATTGTTTCATCTTGGCCAGGTAGACAGTAGAATACACCCTCTGCTATACTCTTCTCCCCCACTATACTCGTGCATAAGGACTCCACAGTGCATTCTGTTTCTTGCTGAACTTATACTCTCCCTCCTTTACATATAATGCCACCCCTCCACTGACTTGATCTGCCCTGACATGTAGATTTGGGGGTCAATTTTAAAAGGGGCATGCCGATTTTATAACATGCGCTCGCATGTTATAAAATCTCATGGCCGCATGCACATGTGCGCTGGATTTTAAACATTCTGTTTGCTTTTTTGACTGCTGCAGCACACAGAACCGACGATTTCAGTGTATTATCCACTATGACACCTAGATCTCTTTCTTGGGTAGTAGCACCTAATATGGAACCCAACATTGTGTAATTATAGCATGGGTTATTTTTCCCTATATGCATCACGTTGCACTTATCCACATTAAATTTCATCTGCCATTTGGATGCCCAATTTTCCAGCCTCACAAGATCTTCCTGCAATTTATCACAATCTGCTTGTGATTTAACTACTCTGAACAATTTTGTATCATCTGCAAATTTGATTATCTCACTCGTCGTATTTCTTTCCAGATCATTTATAAATATATTGAAAAGTAAGGGTCCCAATACAGATCCCTGAGGCACTCCACTGCCCACTCCCTTCCACTGAGAAAATTGTCCATTTAATCCTACTCTCTGTTTCCTGTCTTTTAGCCAGTTTGTAATCCACAAAAGGACATCGCCACCTATCCCATGACTTTTTTTTACTTTTCCTAGAAGCCTTTCATGAGGAACTTTGTCAAATGCCTTCTGAAAATCCAAGTATACTACATCTACCGGTTCACCTTTATCCACATGTTTATTAACTCCTTCAAAAAAGTGAAGCAGATTTGTGAGGCAAGACTTGCCTTGGGTAAAGCCATGCTGACTTTGTTCCATTAAACCATGTCTTTCTATATGTTCTGTGATTTTGATGTTTAGAACACTTTCCACTATTTTTCCTGGCACTGAAGTCAGGCTAACAGGTCTGTAGTTTCCCGGATCGCCCCTGGAGCCCTTTTTAAATATGGGGGTTACATTAGCTATCCACCAGTCTTCAAGTACAATTTGCCTTCCAGCTCAATTGCTACAAAAGCTGGCATTTTACATCGTGAGCCTTCATTTACAACTATCTAGGTATTCTCCCCTGCTCCTCCCCATTCAGCACAGTCACTGCAGCGAGAGTCCTTATGCAGAGGCTGTGCACTAGGGTTCCTTTAAGACCTGCAATCATGAGCTCTAAATCTGGCCACTAGCTGACCCCATTGCATGATGACGGACTCCCTCCCCGACCGACCGCAAGGGCCGTAAACACTGCTCCCGCAGCATCCCCAGCCCCAGCCAACTCCTGGAGCAGAAGACCTCCAAAGGGAAATGAACCCCAGTCCCTCACACTGGACCTGGCCCTCCTCTGTGCATTTGCAACCAAATATATTTAAAAGATAAATCTAAAACTAGCTTTATATGTATATATTTGCCTGCATTTTTCTCCTCCCTTCAGCCTGTTACCCCTAGTTGGCAAAAAGAGGATGAGGAAGAAGCGTTTCAGCCAGCCCAGGCTGATACTTTCTTAAAATAAAATCATTCCATGGTAAGGTCGGTGATTAGACACAAGGGGTCTCAGGGCAGGACCCCAGCACCTTGAAGCTCCACCTCAGTGACCTCACCCAGCTTTGCCAAGGGGGCTCCTTGTAATGTTGGGGCCTCGGGCAATTGCCCTGCTTGCCCCCTCCCCCGATCCTGCCGAAAACCAGCCCTTTGCCCTAGACACACTTTTTTTGAGTAAAAAAAGAGAAATCTGATGATTATTTGTATGTGTTTGCCAAATATAGAATAAGGAGAGGGAATCGCAAGGTTAATCGTTTAGCAGTAATGAGTGGTCAAGTGTTAGAGAATGCTAGATAGGTTTGACTCTCCATCGTTAAACAGTGTCCCATGCATGGAAAAGTCATGATCTTTGGTTGCCATGGCAGCCTTTTGAGGTTTGGTTTTCCTTTTCCCCCTGTCATATTTTTTTTTTTTTTTTTTTGTAGCACGACGTTGCTGGTACAGGTTCACGCTTTCTCCTTTTGGATGCTATGCATTAGTCTGTTTCTGAATAAGATCAAAGCGTGAAGCCAGAAACATGGTTGAATATGTAGGGAAAAAAAAAATAGCATGACAAAGGAGAATCGACAGCCTGACATGGGAAATGGGTGCACAAATGTTTCCACAGCATTAGCTAGCGCTAGTTACAAGTAAGGAAAGAATTGCAGAGCCAATTCAGACGAGCGCTTTTTATTTTATTTATTTATTTATTTATTTTACTAAAATTAAATCCATAAGTTTTTAATAAGATAAGCTCTCTTATTTTCAGGTTTGGGCTAGATCCATGAGTTTTATATTGGTAGCAGCTAAAAAGGTCCGTCGGTAATGAGGGGTCGAGATGGCTGCTGTGCTGCCCCCTCCCCCACCCTCTTGCGTCTGCCGCAGCTTCCTCTGTGCCTGCCCGCACGAACTGCCTTCCCTTTAGTGTTATTGTTCCCTGCCCTACTACTTGGGGGGGGGGGGGGGAGGCTCGTGTCTTTGCTATCGAGGTCTAGGCTCCCCACCGCATTGCAGGCCAAGGTGGCTAACTGGCTCGGGAGCAGACAGCGTAGAGTGCCACGTGCATCCCACGTATGCGTGTACAGCATGCCGCCAAAATACACACACACACACACATGATGCTCACGACCCCAACTCGTTATTACTGATCCCTGAATATGTAGTTTCTGTAGGTTTAATGTTTCAGGATATTAATGCAGGCACAGAGAAAGTAAATATAGATATATATATATGAGCAATTTTTTTTTTATTTTTAAGAGAGAGAGCACTTAAGAGTAATGACAGACTAGTCATGTGGTTGTGAAGGGTTGGCATTGAAACATGCTGGGGAGAAAAGGATTAAGAGCAAGCCACACATCTGAGTGTGTATTGCGGTCATGTGCTTTTCACAGACTGACAGGCAGGCTTATGTGCACAGACACTTATTTCCAGTCCCTCGCATTTAATTTTGAGATTTATATTCCACCTTTCATGCTTGGTCAGCCACTCCAAAGTGGATTACAGGACTGAGGAACGTTGCATGGGAAATGCCAACTATTGGAGAGTAATGCATTTACAATGGCGCAAGTTACCAGAAAGAGACAACGGGAAGATCAGCCCTGCCAACTTTTTTTTTTTTTTTTACCCGAGGGAATTCAAGCTGGCAGTTAAGATTAAAATCAAATCTTTAATAAGATTTAGATTGCATTCTTGAGATATCTGTGATCAGTGTTTTTGAAAGCTGCTCCCAGCGTTGTGAGCTAAGTAAATGGGGTTACTGCTGTGCCAGTCCTGATCGGCATAATCCTGCTGTTAACTAAAAGAGAGAGAATTGAACAGCTGGAGGGGGCTCGGGGAAGGAGAATTGTTTAAAAACAGGTTATAGTCATGCTAAGATGTACGTTAAATTATAAATATGAAAGATAAAATGAGACCGCAGTGAGGGCAAGCAAAGGATTCCTTCAGCCTTCTGGGGAGGGAGAGGCAAAGGTGGTGGGATTAAAGGGGAGAAAAAAAATTAAACTATTATTCCATGGATGACCATTGCGGCCTGTCTGTTAGTGCAGTGGTTCCTAATCTGGTTCTCAGGAGCCACTCGACCAGTCTGGTTTTCAGGACCCCTACAGTGATTATGCATGAGATATAGTAGCATAGTAATGATGGCAGAAAAAGACCAAAATGGTCCATCCTGTCTGCTCAGCAAGCTTCCCAAGGCAGTCACTGCCGCTCCGTGCAGGTTACCCCCATGTTTTTCTTAAGGGTAATAACTGCCGCTCCGTGCCGGTTAAGCTTTTTTATTTATTCCCATCCTCTAGCCTTTTAGGGATCCACAGTGTTTATCCCACGCCCCTTTGAAATCCTTCACAGTTTTAGTCTTCACCACTTCCTTTGGAAGGGCATTCCAGGCATCCACCACCCTCTCAGTGAAGAAATATTTCCCTGGAGTTTCAAATTGTGACCCCCTAGTTCTACTAAATTGTTTCCAATGGAAAAAGTTTGACGACCATGGATCATTAAAACCTTTCAAGTATCTGAAGGTCTGTATCATATCACCCCTGCTCCTCCTCTTCTCCAGGGTATACCTATTCAGGTTCTTCAACCTCTCCTCATAAGTCATTCGATGGAGATCCCACCACCATTTTTGTCACCCTTCTCTGGACCGCCTCCATCTTGTCTCTGTCTCTTTGTAGATACGGTCTCCAGAACTGAACACAGTACTCCAGGTGAGGCCTCACCAAGGACCTGTACAAGGGGATAATCACTTCCCTTTTCTTACTCGATATTCCTCTCTCTATGCAGCCCAGCATTCTTCTGGCTTTGGCTATCGCCGTGTCACACTACTTCATTTACTTCAGGTCGTTAGACACTATCACCCCAAGATATCTCTCCTGCTCTGTGCACATCAGCCCTTCACTCCCCAACGCATTACAGTTCTTTCAGATTACCACACCCCAGATGCATGAATCTGCATTTCTTGGCATTGAATCCCAGCTTCCATATCTTCAACTACTGTTCCAGCTTCCTTAAATCCCGTCTCATTCTCTGTACTCCTTCCAGCATGTCCAGTCTATTGCAGATTTTAGTATCATCCGCAAATAGACAAACTTTACCTTCTATCCCTTCCACAATGTCACTCACGAAAGATGTTGAACAGAACCGGTCCCAACACCAATTCCTGTGGCACTCCCTTAACACCATTCTCTCTTCAGAGTAGGTTCCCATTTACCATCACCCATTGTCTTCTATCCGTCAACCAGTTCTCTAGTCACCCAATCAAAGAAACCAATTAAATTTGTCTGACAGGACCTTCCCCTGGTGAATCCATGCTGCTTCTGAACAATAGCTAAGAGTACTGGCTGTTCTTTTTTAATTCTTAGCCCTAGAAAGCAGATAAAATAGCTCTCTTTCAGGTATCAGTTTCAATTCTGCCCCTTTCTAACACACAAGGCACAACCCTTTGCAAATATAAAGCCCTATTACATTAAGCACAAGTAAATAGCAAAATAAAATTGCACTTAGTTTCAGCAAGGCTCTGGCTCATGAAGATCCCAGCTCCAAATATATTTATATACACTGCCTCCACTGTGTGCAGATTTATTGTGGATATCCTGAAAATCTGATTGACCCAAGTGTGTTACCAGGACTGAGATAAGAACCACTGGGCCAATGTATTGTAGTGCAAGTAAGGCACAGCTGACCAAGGCTAGGGCTGCTTAGAATGGAAAGTGATGGTTCTTTTGCCTGTCTGTAGAGTAATCATAGCTGGAATGTTTAGCCAGTCCAGCCATGTTCCATAGTGTGACGAGGTATGGTCTTGCAAGAGGAGGACAGGTGAAAAAAGGGTCAAGCCTGAATAAGGCAAATAACCATGGGGCCTGTACACCCATCTCAGCCCCAGGGAAATAGCTTAGGAGAAAAGCAGATCAGAGTGTCTCTGCAGAGCCGACCAACCAGGGTCCCTGGGTTGGCTAGAACGCCAAATCACCACTTCACACAGGTGTTTGATATAGGGCTGAGATCCAGAAGGCATGTGGGGAGAAAAGAAAGATGGACAGATGGGTTGATTCCCCAAAGCTGAAGAGGAGTGACTGCTTTCTAGTAGGAGATTGACACAATGTTTTGCAGAACCTTGCAACACAAAGCAATCGCACCTCTGGGTGATTGAATTGTTTAAAAAAAAAAAAATATATAATTACATTATCAATTAGGTATAATGCAAAGAAACCCCTTATTTACTTGTAGCCGGTGTTATCATATTCTCAAGGAGGTTTTCCAGATGTAGAGGTTCTAGAAACGAATAAACCTTCCCATCAAACTTAACCACACAATTACAAGGATATTTTTTCCTGTGATGAGATCTGGAGATATATATATATATATATATGTTTTCCTATAAGTGCTTTATCTTATGTAACATGGTATATTGTATAAATATGTCCAGTATTTTGCAATTAGCAAGTTATTGTTTGTTATTTGAAAAATTCTTAATAAATAAAAAATTAAAAAAAAAAAAAAAAAAGCTACTGAATAAAAAGATGTGTAAGGCCAGGGATCCTGGCTGCAAGAAAGATCCAGAAGACCAATATGGATGACACCAGGGCAGTGCTAAACCTGAGACTTATACCTGAAGACTGTTTGTTTTTGTGGGGACTGAGCTGCACCTTTTGAATCTACGACCTGCCTAAGTTTTTATTTTCCTTAAAGGGTCAGTGCTTGGTAGCCGGCTGCTCCCAGAATATCATCCTGTTCCCAAGCCATGAGAAGTCTTCAGGATACAACCAAGGCCACAGGAACCAAACTCCCATCAGACTCCGGCCAGGATCAGATTTGGTTTCCCACGCCCTACAGCATGTGTTGCGAGTTTGGCCCCTTTGGCCTTGGACCTGTCAAAGCATGTTTACATTTCATTACTATGCAGTCTGAACCATTTTGTTTTTTGTTTTGTTTTTTCCTCCCTCTCCTGTGCCTGGTTCCAGGTTTCCACTGTTTACTGCCATATATGAAATCTGCTACGAAGGAAAACCTGTGCTCGAGATGATCTCCTGTCTTCAGAGTCACCCGGAACACACATGAGGAGCCGTTGATGATGCTGATATTATTTCAGACGGGGGATTGAGTTTCATGAATAGTACATCTTGACAACCTTAGCAACAAGAATGTGTTAAAATTATTGAGGGGGATGCGTGTTCCGACCAGGCTTGACATGGTAGAGCATTTCTGGGTGCATTGCTGTCACTTTGACAAATTAATCCTGTGGATATACAATCTAATTGGGTGTGTTACATAGTGCATATATTTTTTTGCAATCGAGTTTTATTCTGTCGCTTGTCTTAACTTCTCTCTCTCTCTCTCTCTCTCTCTCTCTCTCTCTCTCTCTCTCCCCCTCTCTCTCTCTCTCCCCTCTCCCCCCCCCAAAAAAAATTATGATAATTATGTATTCTGATCCTCATAGAAATGGGTTTTTAATTGATTTTTTTTAACACTGAAATTTTATTACACTTGTGTTATCATAGTTCTTCTTTAACCAATTTATCATTCAGAAATGTGACAAGTTACCAGAAAAGGTCGTTCTAGCTGCAGCACATTTTCATAATGCGAGTGATCATTGAAAGGAGTCGATGTAATTAATATCTTACGGTTAGGTTTGTCAGCTCCCCCGCTCTTCCCATCTCTGTGTGATATGGCATGCTGCATTTTAGTTTCACTTACTTGCAGTATCGTTCTTCCTTCTTCCTAGGAAGAGGGAAGAAGGTGCATCTTCTCAGGACAAGCTTCACCCTGCCTCATAGCCTTGGCCCTATCTTGCTCGAGTCATAAACTGGAGATGGGACAGGAAACCTGTATCTGTGATCACAAATCTGAACCCTACCCAAAATCATCTGGATATTTACAGTCGGGTGGGGTTTTGGAATGCAATCCCAGATCAGGTTAAAGCGAGCAGATGAGATTGGGGTTTAGAAAGTCACATTCTAATCCAACGTCGAATTTGCAATCCATTATACCCTGCTTAAAAAAAAAAAAAAGGGGGAATTCCCAAAATATGGGTGGGTTATATTAGCACAAAGCCATTCTTGCCTGCCTCTAACTGAGACTTTTCCTTAACTGGTTTTAGTGCCAAGAAAGGACACCACACTGCTAAGGTGTCTAAATTTAACTTGATAATATATGCGTGATATCACGAATGTTAGCTTTTAATGTAGGTTTAAGGAAATTACCAGTTGTCCCTTTTTTTTTTTTTCCAGTCTTTATTGGATTTTTAGCATATTGCACAACTATCAATAACACCGCCATTACAAACGTGACAACTGCAGAAACAAAGAACATATTTGTACAATAATAAAATATAGTAGCCGATGATACCATCACAGATCCTATCCCATCCACCCCCTCCACTTCCACTACCTTCAGAGCAGAACCACCACGACCTCCCGTAGCAACTCCCGACCAGAGCACCTATCATCGTACAATGTACAGATCCATACCCCCAGCCCCCTATTCGAATGCCCCTCTGATTCTATAAGTTCACCGTACCCTTGACCCTTAATTAATCCCTTGCTTCACACAATAAAGCCAGAGAGGTGCACAATTCCCTAGGTGCTAGAGAGACAAATGGTCGCCAAATCTTTGAGAATCGCTGATAAGATTTGTCTACTAATGGATCAATAGATTTATACTCCAGCATCATCAGTTCTATCATGTTACCTTTCCACAGTGATATGGAAGGCCCAGTCTCAGCCAGCCAGGTGGATAAAATGCATTTTTTTGCTATTAAATTAGCTTTAACCAGCAATACTTTCCGAGCTTTATTGAATCAAATCTTTTCCCCCTTTACACCTAATTAAAAAAAAAATGTTGCAGACCACTCCAATTGGCATTTTAATAGGGAATTTAGAAATAGCAAAATTCAGTAGCCCCTTTTTAAAATGTCTGTTGTCTAAAGATTGCGTTGGCCTTCTTTTGATTAACTGTGATGACAGAAGTGTTAATGAAGGTACAATGAACAATTTGTGTATGGAAGCTTTTCCAATCTCGTTTCATTAAGTAGGGACAGAAAGAGGGGGCTGAGAATATAATTCTGGAACCTTTTTTTTTTTTTTTTGTTAAGACTCCTCCCGTTTGTTCCCATGGCCTTGGTAGATAGGGCGATGCAGACTTTGTGAAAATGTGTAGTTATTAAAATTCACGCAGTTCCTTTGCAAACCTTTACACTAATAGCCTCTGTCCTTGCATTTATAGGAAAACATCTTGGGCAACATATAGAAAGGCATTACTCCAGATAAGCCCCAATGTAGCTGGAGAGACCCCAGAAGTTTGAATTTCCTACCAATTTCACTGCCCTGATGTATCCGGCAGCAGGGTGCCGGGGTGGAGCAGAGTTATCCAGCTAACTTTAGCCAGATAATGCTGATATTCAGTGTTATCTATAACGGACTATATTCAGAATATAGCTGGATAAGTACTGGGGGGGGGGGAGCTTGCAAGCCTTCAGGCCCTACCCTCCCTCCCTTAAATACTTTAAAATATATGGGGGCATAGCGCCTGATTTCTTTTTTTTTCACCCCTCCCTCACCAAAATTTAAAATAAAAAGAAGCGGGCCACAGTGGTCTGAAGCCCACCCCCTCCCCAAAATATATTTAAATAAAAGGCCCCCAAGCCCCCTCGTTCCCCCACCCTGGCATCCTTCCTGGACCCCCCCCCTCCCCCCCAAAGTCGAGCCGAGGTGATCTTACTGTGCTTCCGGCTGCTTCCGGGGAAGGCAGCATCAGCGCATGCTTCTGGCGATGCTGTTGGAGCAACACTGGAAGAGGCCAGGAGTGTACAGTAAGACTATACAGGCTTCCAGTGTGGGTTTGGGGGGGATCCGGGTGGGTCGCTGGGATGGTAGGGCTCAGGTCCTCTCTATTTGAATACATGGAGGGGTTCCTGTGGTAGCTATGGTGCACTATTTTTATTTTGGTGGGCTGGGAGGGAGGAATTGGATGCTATGCCCACACATTTTAAAGTTATCCTTTTTTTATTTTTATTTTTTTTTTACAATTAAGGTCTGTTAGCTTGATATTGAATACATCCAAGATGCTTTGTTTCTAACAAATTCAACAAAGAACTTACTGATTTTTTTTACTCTGGGGGTACAGTAGTAAATGCTTTTGCTTCCTCGGACCATGATGTCATTGCAGATATGGAGCATGGGCTAGGTCAGGTGCTGCAGAACAGAATCTGGACCTTGTATGAGTCCTGTTAGAGGCCCACAGAATATGTATACCATGCACCTGATGTGAAGTTATCTTCCCTTTTGCACAGAGCTACCCATGACCAGCCACCCCAGGTAAACTGGTTAAATCTCTACTAATTTAAAAACCTGCATTGGCTTTAAGAGAATGAAGAGAAAATTAAGTGTTTTATAAATTGGGGAATCCTGCCTCCTATGGTGCAGTAAAACATTAATAAGAGCTGAAACATCTAGATATTCAAAGTAAATGTATAATTTATTACCCACATAGAGTGGCAATTTGGAACCCCTGGACTTCATCGGGGTCATTCCAGATGTGTAATAGATATATTTTAAATTGAGTAACACTTTTGGCGCACTCGGTTACTGCTTTAAATCTCTGCCAGTAGCAACCATAAGCTCTGCCCAACTGGTGATGGGTCATGGCTGAATGTATTCAAATGACTGTTAAATCCCTAAATTTATTACCCCAGTGCTTCCACATTGTTTCAGAGCCTTTTCCCCACATAGCTGGTCTGTTTGGGGAATTGTTTTCTTCTGGGTGTGGGGAAAGAAATCCTGACATTCATCATCTCAACCTTTTTGGCTCTATTCATCATTGTTTATATAGTTTTTCCAATGAAAATAGTCCTTTCTGTAGTTTAAAGGCGAGGTCTTGCAAAACTGTTTCCCACACCTTTTAGGTAGCATCTAAAATGGGTCTCACCCCCACACCAGAATTTCTCAATTTTACTCCTGTGTTCTGATGACCTTTTGAGTTATCTTTGGCTCCATTTGAAGGCAGACTTGTTGTCTAGGAGGGTCCTGACGAGTCTTATGCAGGCAGTATATTGTAAATGATGCTAAACTGTAGTGAGCAGAACAGCTGATGCTTTGCTGGGTCCTTTGAAGCAAAAAGAATCAAAGAAAACCCAGTGCCTTGAAAAATTAAAAAAAAAAAAAAGCTAATTTTCTTGAACCCAAGAAAATGCAAGGTGATGTAGGCGGCAGTATCTCTTGGACCCACCTAGCTCCTACTTGAGTGATTTCTCATAGGCAGATTCATAAACAGGATCTTTTGCAGAAGCATGCAGATTGTTGGCTTGCCCATCACCGCAGAGGAGCTGAAAGATGCTGTGTTCTGCTGCCCCACATTCTTTCAAGGCCTGAGAAAAAATTAGATTTAAAAAGCTTTACAATTCCTCTTAACCATGCCTCTCGATCTGGTTTTATCTTCTTTGATCCGTAAGCCCTCCTGTTCAGCGCACGGAAATAGGAAGGCCCTGCCGCTTTTAATAGCTTTGTCATTCACAGAATTTGATTTTCAGGGCAGGAAGAAACCATCATCCCTAACTCCAGGGGGAATCGCAAGCAAATAACAGTGAAGTGTTCCTCAGCGCCGCAGACCTTTTATTTCCTTTCTCAGCAGGCGGCTGTAGCCATCTGTTCCTGAAATCCAAATCTTTTCTGGATCCATTACCAAACCAAAACCAATTGGGATGTCTCCTCTGGTGCCTGATATTTCATTTGTCTCCATGCAGGGTGACGACATCACTCTGGGATTTGGGGGCTGTAGGAAACAGGTGGTCCCCCCTTCTGTCCTGCCTTCGTGTTCTGCTTAACTGTTTAATAAACTTTTCTGTGTTAAACTGGGCATCAGGAAGTTACTGGAGAGATTTTAAAAAGGGAGGCTAGGGCCTTACATTTTTATGTTCAGGCATTTGTGAAACGGTCTCTATTAGGATTTATTTTATGGCCTTGATACTGTTTTTTGGCCTGGTATTTTTATATCGCTACCTATTCCAGTCAAGCCTAAACGGAATTACTTCTGACAGACTATGGGTTGTTCACAAATGCCATTTTTTTTCTTCCGGTGCCATCTGATTATGCCATAATGTATTGAAGGAGTGATGAGAGTGTGTCATTTCTCTGTATATACCTACAAGTCTGAAAAGATTAAGATAAGTCTTCTACTTTTTTTTTTTACAGTCTGTAACGTACTGGTTTGTGGCCTATGTACTTGTTCGAATGTAACAGTTTAATATAATAAACCTTTCTCCTGGAATCCTGTATCATGAGCTCTGTGCCTCCTTCATTTGTTTCTGGCATTCACAAGCAAACTAGTGGATGGGCTGCTGTTGTGATGGGCTGACCCATGGATACTGTTTGGGTTGTTTTTGCTGTAATTTGCTTGACAGTACAAAATTAAAATATGTTTTAAAAAAAATATATATATATATCAAAGTGTGACATGTAAACCTGTTTTGTTTCAGTGGGTTTACAATCACTGGGAATTGTTTGTATTCACGGTACTATATCACATTGCGGTAGGTGAGATGTGAGAGACTTGTGTGATGTTAAATATTGGGCAATTTTCAAACTGTGTGTTTAGGGTGGGGGTAGGCAGCTGTGGTCCTGGAGTGCCACAAAAAGGCCTAGTTTTCAGGATATGTATGCAAATCTATCTTAAGCATATTCCTTGTGGATATCCGAAAACCTGTTTGCGGCATTCCAGAACCACATATAAGTCGAAGCAGTAAGTGCGCTGCGGCTAGCTCACGGCTTTACACGAGATTGGACGCATGTTTTGGACGGGAGTCCATAACCCCCGATGCAGTACGGGGATAGCGCATCCAAAACACACGTCCAGACCACCGCGTAGCCAATAGTGCTCGTCGCATGTAAAATTCATGTAGGTGAGGCTATTAGCTAATACCCATAATTAAAAAAAAAAACAAAAACTTCCAGCGTGGCCAATGCACCCATTGCAACACGGCTGGCATAAAGATATGCCACGCGCAAGGGCTCATTGTTAAAAACAAAAAATCCTGCTTTCTGTGATTCCTTCTATTAGTATCATTGCGATACGAAATAGGAGGAACCACAGAAAGCAGATTCAGGTTAAAAAAAAAAAAGTCTTTGGGGGGGGAAATATAATTCTGGGGGCCCAATATACACGCAAAAGATAACCGGCCCAATGCATGTATATTGTGCCGAACGCTCATATTCAGCGTCCTTTTTTCGAACCCGCGCTGACAGCCACCTCTCCTGTGCGCCCGATGCCGAGGAGGAGCTATTTTCCCTAGCGCCTCCTTTTTAGCACGACCCCCCCCCCTCATTTTAAATATTGCATTGCGTGCCCAGGAGAGGTGGCTGGGCGAGCGTTAGGAAAGCAGGCGCTCAGCATGGAGCGCCTGTCTTCTGTGCACAAATAGTGCATCGGCCTGAGAGTTGCTTACCAGTGGTGTAGGGACTAGGCTGAGGGTGGTACCTGTAGACTTATCATAGTTTTTACAGCAAAAGTATATTTTGCTTTTAAATATCCCTGAACGATTTGTAACTCATTAAGGTTTGCACCCACTTTTTTTCTATGGCATTTTTCCCATGGAAAATTAATGTGCTTGGATTTCAAAATGCAAGCTTACATATGTTAGCTTTTTTTTTTTTCCCCAGCCAAAACTCATCACCGGCAATGCTTCCTCTCTATTTATTTAACAGCTTTTCTGTACCGATATTCGTGGAGACATATCGGTTTACAGTGAAAACTCAAAGGAAAATACAATAAACAGGGAATGTGTCTAAATGCATGCTGTAGAAGATCTCACATTGCAGGATGGTTTTCAGACTATGCACAGAAAGTTCTGTTTGCATGGGGAAATGGTTTAGATTGTTCTCTAAATGTTGTCTTACACAGCTGCTGACACTTTTTTTCTCTTTAATACTTCCTCATAATATCTCCTTTGCCTTCACAAAGATGAAGGTAGAAAATGCAGTAGGAATTAACTCTTATCCTTTATTAAAGTGATTCAAAAATACCGAAGAGGTAAAAAAAAGTGACAAAGGAAACTGATCATCCAATGGAGTTTCCACCACTTACAGTTCTTGCTTTAGGGGTTAAAAAAAATCAGGATTCACAACAAGAATTTGCTCTAGCCTAAATATTTAAAAATGTTTGCACAACTCTTTCAATCATGCTTATTCAAAAGCTATAAGTAGGCCAATTTTAGAGACATCTAGCTTAGACTGCAACTCCACAAGGTTATAGTCAACTTAATGGTGTAAAAATGGTTTGATTTATCCTCCTGGGGATGTGTTATAAGAACATAAGACTTACCATACTGGGTCAGACTTGAGGGTCCATCAAGCCCACTATCTTGTTTCCAGCAGTGGCCAATCCAGGTCTCAAGTACCGGGCAAGATCCCAAACAGTAGATAGATCTCATGCTGCTGTTGCACAGTGATAAGTAGTGGCTATTGTCTGTCTATTTGGTTAATAACAATTTATGGACTTTGCCTCAAGGAATTTGTTAATCTTTTTTTATACGTAGCTAGGGTAACTGTCTTAACCACATCAGCTGCCCATGAATTCCAGAGCTTAATTGTGCATTGAGCGAAAAATGTACTCTTTTATTTTGAATGTGCTACTTATTAACTTCATGGGGTGTTCCCTAGTCTTTGTATTTTTTGAAAGAGTAAATAACCAATTTAGATTTACTATTTTATTCCACTTGTTTTATAGACTATTATGTCCCGTCCCGTTCTCCCCACCACCAATTTGTTTTTTCTCCAAGCTGAACAGCCCTAACCTCTTTAGCCTTTTCTCATTGTCTTGATTTCTCATCACAAAGCAAATAATTCATTGTACATATAGGCTAACCCCACATTACATTAATCCAAATAAGTCCACTTATTCTATTTTTGCAGAACTTAAATCGGTGGTTCTTGACACAGTCCTCAGGAACCACTTAGCTGGTTGTTTATAAGGATGTTCATAATGTGCCTGAGATTGATTAGCATACAGTACCTCTGTTGTATACAAATCTATTTTTAGATATATTCATAGTTGGATATCTTGAAAATCTGACTGACTAGGTGTGTTCTGAGGAATGAATTGAGAACTCCTTACCTCAATCAGCTCACATACCGTAGGAGAGAGAACGTCAATTCTAAAGTGAAAACCAGCGGGGAGTGGTATCCTGTATTCTCCAAGAACAAGCAGGAGGGGAGCTAGCTTCAATAAGCGACATCAGGTGGAGTTCGGCACAGGAGTTTCACTTCAAAATTTCTAGAAACATTTTGAGCATGTTCTATTGAGCATACCCAAAGGTGAACAAATAAAAACAGAGAGAGAGATAAGGTACTCTCTTTTTTTATTGGACTAAATGCATTTCTCAACTGGCTGTTGCGCTAATACTCTTTTCTGTACGTGCAATCTGCTCTTTCTCCATGCATGGTCCTTCAGTCTCATATTTTCTGTGGAGCCCACAGGTCATGGTTCTTTTTCTCTCGGCCTCCTTTTTTTTTTTTTTTTTGGGGGGGGGGAGGTTTGTTGTTTGTTTAAGATGGGGCAATCAGAACTGCACACAACAGGCAAGGTGTGGTTCCATCCTTGAACTATATAAAGGCATTAAGATATTCTCAGTTCTGTTCTCTGTTCTTTAACTGTATTTCTTTTAGCTCTCTCCCTGCCCTCTAAAACTGGAGAGGTCTAATTCAACAAGCATTTAAGAGATCTCACATGATGTGAGCCAAGGAGGATGTGCTTTCCGGGGCTCTGGGCACTATCCCCCTTCATCTAGCAAAATCTGTGGCATCTGCATCCCACACACTACATACTCAGGGAGAAGGTACTAACCAGTGCAGTCCAGATTGCTGACCTTAAAAGCTCCCTAGCTGAGCTTCAACTGCGACTGGATATGGCGGAAGATCAGATAGGCTGCTTAGAGGATGATTCCAACCGCCTCTGCAGTGCAAATTTCTAAGTTTGAACAACAGCTGGGAGCTCAAGCAGAAATAACTGGAAGACCTGGAGAACAGGTCCCGCAGGAACAACATTCGGATTCTGGGTCTCCCAGAATCTATTCTCAATACAAATCTGGTAGGAGTTTTGGAAAATTGGCTACTGGATGTTAGAGTTCCAAGCCCTGTCAGCTAATTTTAAAATCGAGAGGACTCATAGACTGGGAGGCTGACAAGACAGAGACTCGAGACCCAGAATTATCACCAGGATATTGAACTGGTCACATAAACGAGATTATGCAGTCTTATTGCTCCAAATGTAGCATCAAGTACCAAGGTGTGGAAGGTCACCTGTTCGAGGATTACTCGATGCAAGTTTCTAAGCGCTGCAAGGCTTTCAGTCTTATTTGTGCAGCTTTAGCGGCCAAGCAGGTGAAATTTCTCTTTCAATTCCCAGCACAATTGGTACTCCAGTACTACACAAGTGATTGAGGATATCCAACCAGCTAAAGCTTTCCTGGATGATCTGCCTTAGTGGACACAGATCTAATACAGGCTATTTTCATCTCTTGGGCTATTTAGTTCTAGTTCATCTTCTTTTTGCAGTTCTTTCAAATTACTATTTTGTTATTTCATGTGCTTTAAACAAAGTTTGAGTGTTTGAGATGTGAATGGAGCGTCAGAACCTCGCGGTCTCTGGGAACAGGCAGCATCAGTGCCGAAGAACCTACACACTGCAGACGACACACTCTTACATCAGCACTCGGCATTCTCTAGGAGAGAATTTGGAAAGACACTTCCTGTACTCTGCATGTGCCACAGCTTGGATACTTTTGGTTGTTAGACAGTTTATTCAGGACCTCTGCTGTACTGGGCTGCGCAGGCCTTTCAGACTCTTTCCTCCTAAAGCAGCTCCTGGTAGGTGATTCCAGGACTTTTTCTAGATGTCTATTCTGTCCACGATGTTCGGCTGTGATGGGGAGTCGTACCAGAGATGGCTCCCACTTGTACGGGGAATAAAATGAGATCTAGTTACCATTGGAGGTGGGTGCAGGCCTCCAATCTTTTTGTCTTGATTATCTACTTTGGCTTCCACTGCCAAGAGGAGCCATACCGGAGATGACTTCTAGAGCTTAATTAGCGTCTTTGCTCCATAAAGGACTCTCTTTTTTTTTTGTTTATTCACAATTAGGATAACAGACTTCGCCTTTAGATTTATATATGTAACTTATGGAGTTGAGGGTGATTTAAAGTTCTTACTTATTTGTTGTCTTAAAGCCATGTAGACAGTAGGGTTAATCTTCTTATAGCAATTGTACTGGGGGGAATAGTGCCCACCCATATTGTAGTGTACCTCAATTTCACCGAGATGCTTTGTCGGTGAATGATTGCTTTTGGGGTGGGGGGATGGGAGGTTTATTGAGCTTCAGGGGATGCAGTTAGAACTAGGCATATAAAGCTTTTCTCCCTTTGGTTTTCCGGAGATATGATTTTACTGGGCCTACTTCATTGTGGGTTTATGGAAATCTTAGAGGTTTTTTTTCCATGGCTGTGGATCTAGGCTGGGGGGCCCATGGTGATCTGTGAGTTTTCTCTTTTCTCTTTGTACCAAGCTTCTCTGGGATCGTGGGTGACCTGCTTCGATTGGTTTCATTAAATGTAAATGGGTTAGGGTCACCTATTAAATGAGCTAAGATACTGCACGAACTTAAAAAAAAACCAAAAAACACAAAGCGGATGTTGCTTGTATACAAGAGACCCACTTATCAGATATAGAAAACAAGAAACTAAGGAGGGAGTGGGTAGGCTCCTGCTTCTATTGAATGGCCTCTGGTAAAAAGGCTGGGGTGGTAATTCTTATACACAAGAACACTTCTTTTCAAGTTCATAAAGAGATCAAAAACCATCCACTTGAGTCTTTAATTTTAGTAGGGACATTTAAAGGTAGGGATGTAACTATCTGTAATATTTACGGTCCCAATGAATATCATTTTTTGAGACTGTAACACAACTACTGCTCTTGAATAAGGAAGGCTGGCTTTATAGTAGAGGATTTTAATTGTGTACATGATCCCTCTTTGGATAGACTTCCATCTCATAAGGCTTCAAGGGACTCTAGGAAGAACACTGGTATTGCATATGTATGTAACAGTTTACAAGTATTAGATTACTGGAGATTCCTCAATCCTACACTAAAGGATTTTACCCATGTATCCAGGGCACATACCTATCTATCCAAGACTGACTAGGCTCCCAAGACTTTTTCCCTCGCGTTTAGATTTGTGCACGCCGGGTTGTGCGCACAAATCTACGCCCGTGCATAGGTTAAAAAATCTGGCCCCCCGTGAATATCACAAATGTCTGAATACCTAGTAGTCCATAGGGTCAATTAGAATTCCTCAATAGACCGATGGTTGCTCCTGTTTATAAGGAAAAATCCAAATATATTTTGGGAAAAAAAAAACCCAAGCATTTGATTGGTGGAATTTTTCCAGATACATTTATGGGTATTTAGTTCTCATAGGGGTACATTTTAAAAGACAGCGCGTGCGTACTTTTGTTCGCGCATCAGGCGCGAACAAAAGTATGCTGGATTTTATAAGATGCGCGCATATCTTATAAAATCCGAGGTCGGCGCGCGCAAGGGGATGCACATTTGTGCAACTTGCGTGCGCCGAGCCCTGCGCACGCTGCCCGTTCCCTCCGAGGGCGCTCCGAAATCAGAGCGGCCGCGGAGGGAACTTTCCATTCACCCCCCCCCCTCCCCGCACCACCCCCTCCCTACCTTTATCTTAAAAGTTACGCCTGCCAGAGGGCTGCTGGCATGCGATTCCCCGGCCCGGGAGCCATTTCGGAGGCCTCGGCCATGCCCCTGAAATGCCCCCGGGACGGAAACATGCCTCCTGGACATGCCCCGAAACTCTGCGTCGGGCCCCCCCCCCCCCCAGGCAAGCCCCGCGCATCCTGGGGCTTGCGCTCGCCGCCAAGCCTATGCAAAATAGGCTTGGCGCGCGCAGGGGTTTTTTAAAAGGGTTACGCGTGTACCCCTTTTAAAATCCGGCCCATATTGTTTAACTCCATTCCATTGCCCGAGTCCTTTTTCTTTTCTAATTTAATTCCCAGATTTTCCTTTTGGTTTTCTCATTTCTGAATCACATGAAATGTTTTATTTCTTTCATTTTGTGTCTCTTTACTTATTTTCTTGTGTACTTTCTCAAGATATGTTGGGGATGTGTTTTTCAAGTATAAATGTAAAGAAAAAGACTGAAATGGACAAAAATGGAAACCAATTTCTTTATGCAATGATAAGCAAAGAATCCTGAAGAGTCAGAATGATTGGCTAATGCAGGAGTCTTTTTCTCAGAAAGTTTATCCTTCAGGAAAAACAGCCAGTTGGTTCGGGATCATAAATGGAACAATTTTCAAAGCCATTTCTGTGTGCAAACCATCCGCCTGAAGGTTGACTTTACTGTAGCTAATGGTCATCTGCGTGGAGCACCACGCAGATGACCATTTTCAATTTCGTGCGCATCATTTTCTGTGAAAACAAAGGAGTTGATTTTAAAAGGAGCACACGCGCGTCCATGTGCAGGCGGTGCCCGGTGTGTGCACATGGATGTACCAATTTTATAACATGTGCGTGCCGGATTTTAAAATCTGCATGTGCGGGTGGCACACATAGGGGGCCAAATTTTCAAATAATACGCATGGCGATGCAATCGGGCCTCCCCCGGTCCCCTACCAATCCACTACAATTAAGAAGCAGATGAGAGAGAACTTCCTCCTGGCGCCCCCCCCCCCCCCCCCCCCCCCACCTAATGGTCCTTCCTTTTTCCCCTCTCCACCCTGACTCCTAACCCCTATTTCGCTACCTAAAGAAAATTTTTTTTTTTACTTACTGCTCCTCCTGAGCAGTAGTTTCCGTGTGCCGACTGCCTGCCAGTGTGCACTTCCCCGGCCGACCTCCACCCTGCCACCCCCCCCCCCCCCCCCCCTGTTTTTCTTTTTTTTTTAGGCTCGGCACTTGTTAGCATAGCAGGTTTTACGCACAGGGTCGGGCCCATTTCAAAATGCACGCAGCACGTGCAAGGCCCAGCCACATGCTTTGCAAGCAGGCCTTTGAAAATCCACCATTGAGTGCCTGCAGAAAAAGTATGTACAAATGTCCACAGATAACTTTGTACCCACAGCAAGTTTCAAAGCAAAAAAAAAAACAAAAACAAAACAACCCACAGGCCTTTTCCCTTTGAAAGTTGGAGCAAAGTCTTGTCAGTAAAATACCTGCAGCCCTAGTCCCAAAACAGCCTATGATTATTTTCAGTTGAACCTTTCCAACCAAATGCAGTCAGGATAGATAGGATCCTGAAGCTCAAATCCTTGGAGCCTTCATTTTGGAGTCCCTCGGGCCTCCTTGCTCTCCCCAGTGCTTTTTAATATCACTGGGTGTGGTGATGAAATCTGCTGCTTTAGTTTTTTCGGTTTTTTTGTTCTTTGGGTAATAAAACCAGAGGATATGACCACTGCTCAATTCAGATTGGTTCAACATTAGCTCAATAAACACATTAAGCCTTAACCCTCTAAAAACTGAAGTCCTGTGAATCAGACAACCGTGCTTAGATTCAGCTTGTCTAACACGATGGACATATTTAATTTATATATTTGAGAAGGATTTCTTGGCAGAATTATACCCAAAGACTTCAAAGATTCACCCGCCCATTTAAAGGGAAAATCCTTGTCCCACACCCTTATAACCTGATCTATAGGTACCTTCCCATATTTGCTAACTTCTTGCAAAATTAAAACTAATGCTGTTTTCGGGTTAGTGATTATGCATCAGAAGATCAGCTGTAAAAGCTGCTAATTTAACCCCAGTTATTCCCTGATTATGGATGAGTTGCTTTAGAAATGAGTCTAAAGTAAGGATAAAGAGCATTGGAGATAAAAGAATAGGTTCTCTTTTATTGTTGAAACTGTACTTTGCCAGGAGTTCTTGGAATCAGGTGTTTTGTGACCGTAAGAAATAAAATAAACATATCATTTGAAAATTGCCCCCAAGAGGATACCATGCTCTGCATAAGTATTCTACTTTTACTAGGTGGCATAAAGAGAAACCAGCTCCAACCTCCGATGCTTGCTGTTTGTCTAGGTTGCAGAAAGCACTTCGTCGTTTGTATCACAGGAGCAATGTTAGCTCTTTCTTGGGCTATAAGGTCGGGCTTTTTCCTACCTTCTCTCATAAAAGAAAAATGGAACACACCAGTCCAGTCTCTGGCTCAAGGACAAAAGTAATCAATAGCATTGCTGTCACAATATCAGTATTCAAACTAAGCCCCAGTTTTAAAGACTACTGACTATTCCCACAATACGTAGCACGCATCTCACGCAAATAAGAGCTCGAGTGTTCTCCATAGTGGGCCCAAAGCTCTGGAACTTTCTACCGGAGACATTACATATCAGATAGAAATTTAAAAGTGAATTAAAAACATAGCTATTCATAAACACATATAATTTTAACTTTAAAAACTCAGAATATATGGAGCCACAAAAGCAAGAACGACAAAAGATAAGTGTATCATGAAGACTAAATCAAATGAGAGAATGCAAGGTTCTCAAACAACCCACAGACTAAGATGTGAAAACTGCCGTTTTATTTGTAGTTACCCACACTCCTTGTCTTATGTACTAATTTAACTCCATATGTCCCAGAAACCATCTTTAGTTTGACGGAAATTGAATACCTGCATTTGAATACCAGCATCGCAACCAATCACTTTGCTTTTGTTTGTTTGTTTGAATTTATAACTATGAATGTCACCTTGTAAACCGTTGTGATCTATACATGGAATGACGGTATATAAAATATCTAAATATCTTGGTAGTATCCAAAAGATTAAAGGAGTTCAGTGCAGGCAGTTTTGCCCCAGTATTTACCACAACAGCTTGATCAATATCACTTTCCCCCTTTACTGCAGATATGGATATATTTTTTAAAATAATTTTTCCTTTCAGGTAAGTAAAAGGTATGACTAACGGGGGAGGGGGGGGGGGAATTATTTAAGCATTTGCAGTATTTATGATGTCTATTTTTTAAACACGTCCAATGTTGAAATCTTGTCAGAATCGGGAAAATTTACAATACACCGATTTTCTAATCTCGATGGCATTTTCAAAGGTTTCAAGCTTGCGTCTCAGTGCTAAGTTATGGCATACCAAGACATCTATATTACTTTGTGCAGAGATAGAGCTCTTCTCTAGACTATCCGGTCTTTGGATGGTCCCTGCATGGCTTCCTTGGACTTTACTGGTCTGATGTAGATCAGACACCTCCATTTGAATCCCAGAAGAGAAAGAACTGAGCAGCTGAGCAAAGGTGCCCGAGCATCCGAGGCCTAACATGCCAGCAACACAGCCTGAGCTACTGGAAGAGGTGAAAGGCATACTGTATTCATAGGCTCTCTAAATCGATGCTTCTCAACCAGTGTGTGCTACAGTAAAATCCTGCCTGTGGCACTTGCCCCGGAGCTCTTTCCCGCCCTCCAGCCGGCAGGAGAGGAGTGACGCTTCTGGTGGAGAGTGCTGTATGCTTGCGGCAGATGCAGGTAACACATCTTAGTCTCCGCCAGTCAGTTCCCCCGTCGCCTGCTCGGCTTCTGCCTGCCCCGGCCCGGTCCTGAACCCAACCGCCTTCTGCCTGCCCCGCGGGCCT
This sequence comes from Rhinatrema bivittatum, assembly GCF_901001135.1. Lineage (NCBI taxonomy): Eukaryota > Metazoa > Chordata > Amphibia > Gymnophiona > Rhinatrematidae > Rhinatrema > Rhinatrema bivittatum. The sequence goes on along the minus strand of NC_042616.1, from coordinate 250,526,092 downwards.
TCTGGAGACTGAGAGCTGCGGGCTGCCCCAGCTCTCCCACGCTGTTCTCGGAGTCTCGCAAGAACAGCGGAAGGCGTTCAGGCTCCGCACGGTGCACGCTCTCAGTACAGGAAGAAGTGGGGGGTGTAAGAAGGACACCCCCCCCAGCGATTTTCTTTTTCACTACTTTCTCTCCCGTGCTTGCAGGAGAAACGGAGAATTCCGTACAAGGGAGATGTTGCACAAGTTCCCTCGTGTGTATAGCTTCCACTATAGCAATTTCACCTTTTCAGCCTGTTTACTAAGTGGAGTAAATTACAAGACACCTTTGTCTTTCATCTCAGCTTTGATCAAGTTAATTGATTTCTCTATCCTTTAACAGTAAGTGGTGCTGAAGAATTCCAGAAACTTTACACACTTGTTAGTTTTAAAAATGTTTCATAAATAAAACATTCTTGTCTGACTAGATTGTAAGCTCCACGGATCAGGCCCTGTTGCTTATCTGTATCTGTGCAGCCATGTCTACGCCTAGTAGCATAGAATTTTTATTTAATTTTTGTTCTGAGGAAGAGGAGGATACTTGACTCTCAATGAGTTTGGAAATGCTGCAAAAACTATGAGCTTCTCACCTACCACTAGAGGTCGCTTTTGGTTAAATGATATCTCTGCTCGGAGCTGATATTGCATGGGTTGTGCTGATACTACACACATACAGGTACCTAACTGTCAGCCACGAGCTAGTATTTCTTCACAAAAGGTACATCACCAACTTTCTCCACGTGTTAGTTGTTACTGTAATTTGGATCTGTGAATGTTCCTCAGTCTTTCATTGGCTTTATAAACTGTTCATGGCTCTGAGCAGAAAGGCTCACAACTCCTCTGCAATCCATTTCCTATTAAAGCCAGTGCCTAAGATGTGTTGGTTAAAAAAACCTTTTTTTTTTTGTATTAGGATATTTAACTTTGGTAATGCAAAACATTGAACATGGTTCATTTTATTATGAAGGTTGGTTTTTGTTTTTTGTTTTGTTTTTTGTCGTCTTTAACAGGAAAAACTTATCTCAAACACTGTCTCCTGGTCTTTTCAGAAATGGTTATTTGGTTCTCTGGGGTTGTCAGGAGTAACAGCTGTTTCTTTCTCTCTCTCCGTTTGTGAATCTAAAGCATTGAGTGGGGAAGTTAAATAAAAGCGTTATAGCAATACTTCAGTGCCTGCAGAGTACTGCGGAAAGAGCCCACACACGTCAAAGGGTCAGAGGCTCTCTCCAGTGCAATACAGAAAAGGTCAATTCAGCTGTACTAGGCAGCTGATTCATGGAGAAAGTGCATTTCAAAATATCTGCCAGCAGGCTTTATCTGCCTTGGCTTCCGCACAGCTTTCTCTTACTTGGTTGCTTCTGACAGTCCATACAATGTTATAGTTTTAATAACTTATGAAGACTGAGTTTGGGCAGTGGGGACTTGCTATTTATTTATCGTTTTAATTATATATCTCTGATTCTCGTGGAAACTTTAACTTTCTTTAATTTGATTTTCAGGTTTTATCTGCATGTCTAAATTCCTGTTTATATTTAGTGTATTTTGTTTTTATTTATTGTTACACTATTTTAGGTTTGGTTTATCTTTGGAGAGCATGTTCTGTTTTTATATTTTGTCTGATTTTTGTTTTTGTAAGCCACCTTGAACAATTTTATTAAAACCCTTGCCTATAAATTTGTAAATTATAAAAATTGAATTAAAGAAAGTGCTGTCATTATTAGTCAGAAGCTGTTAATAGGGCTGCTACGCAAGTTACTTAAATGCATTATCTCTCAGTGACGCAGATTCAGTCATAAGAATTGTCAGACTGGGTCAGAGCAGAGGCTCATAGTTTCCAGCCTCCTGTCTCTGGAGCAGGTGCTTAGAGTACATAGGAAATAGGGCAGCGCAGTGTGGGCTGTCCTGCACCATACATTCCAGCTGCTGGCAGTCATAGTGTAGAGCAGCGGTTCTCTGTCAATGTGTCACCAAGCACAGGCACATGCATCGCCACACTCCGGTCCCCCGCTGGTCCAGCTGCTCCCCCTGACCCAGCGAGATGTGAACTCCATACTGCAGTGGAAGTTGAGAGGGGCCACTAATAACCTTAAGACTTATCTTTTAGTATCATCGTGCAGACAAGCTTGATCATTTTTAGGTAAATGTTCAGGTCAACAAGGGAGATTGCTCATTTGTCCATTTGTGGGTTCCCCTATTTTTCTCCTGGTGAGGAAAATGGGATATTCAAAGAATTGGGGGGGGGGGGGAAGGACTAACACGCATCAGACTTCTTTTTAATGATAACTCCAACACTTTACATAGCTTTCAGGAGTTACAAACTAAATATCAGCTCCCACACAAAGACTTCTTTGCTTATCTGCAACTAAGACATTATGTCCTGAGCTTACTCATTAAAAATCCACATTTAGGGATAGGGGGTAAATTAGATATGGTTCTACTGGGAGGTAGGCCAAGGAAACCCTCGGGTGCTATATTTTCCAAGGCTCTTTTTAATTTAGATGACCAAAAGGAATTCCCAGAGGTGTTAGCTCACTGCTCCAGATGGCTGGAAGTTAGGCTGACAAGCAGTGACCTCCAGTAGTATTTTAAGCATATCCCAGACATCACAGAAAACGTGGTGTTAAGTAAATATGCCAAATAAATTTGAATTGTGTTTCCCTTATCACAAGACAGAGCGTTCAAGGCAAAGATTTGTAAATCTTCTAGATGGTTGAAGTGTGGAGCGGAAAGTAATGACTACCTTCATGGTTTCTGGAAATGTCCAAAAATCTCCTTTTTCTGGAAGGCAGTGGCAAAATGATGCTCCACAATAGTGGGTCCTTCCTCTGCCTGACAACCTAAAAACCTGGCTATTTGGTATTCATGACAGTGTTCCACCTGAAACTAACAAGCAGCAGAAATTATTTTTAGACAAGGCAGGGGTAATAGCAAAGAAGACAGTTTTAGCTAGTTGGATAGGACAAGACAGCCCATGTCTGGCCCATTGGGGAAAAAAGGATGATAAATTTACTAACTTTCAAATGTCTTACACTAAAATCTCTTTCTGAGCCCAAAAGGGAAGCCATCTTAGAGTTTTGGCAATCTTTTATAGATAGATTACCCTCCGTAGTCAAAAATGTAATTTTCCTAGCGTGTAGTCAGATGGACTCAGGACCAGTGGGTTATGTGCTCTTCTGCTAGCAGATGGGAGACAGAGTCAGATTTCAAAGCTGACATCACCCTAGATACAGCCCTGCAGTGATCTCAGCTCCTCAGTATCTCTGTCTCCTAGCAGATGCGGACACATCCCACACACTAGCACAGTGTTAGGAAAATTACAGCAAGAAGACAAAATTACCTTAACGAAGATCGAGCCCCGCTCTCCTGCGGTGATACCTCCCCTAGTTGAGAATTCCTGAGGTGATTTCCAATATCTCCAATATCTCTTTGCACAGCCTGCCACATAAGAGCTGCTCAGCCTGAACTGGAGTCCTGCCTGTGTCAGCATTGCGAAGAAGCCCAGGGGGGACCAAAGCCTGGTCCCTCAATGTCTGAGGATGGTTCTGGAACTACTTCATACGATAGCTCCCCGGAAATGAGGAGGGACTCCGTGCTTAGTGTTTTGCGGAAACCGTATTGTGATGGGAAAAGGAGGTTGTTTTCTTCAATGTAGTTTGAGAGTCGGGTGTTCACCAATTTCTCCATAATCTTGGCTATGAAGGGAAGGTTGGCGATTGGACGGTAGTTGTTTGGGTCATTAGGATCTAGATTAGGTTTCTTGAGTAGTGGTTTGAGAGAGGCCAATTTTAGGTCATCTGGGTAAGATCCTTGCGTTAATGAGCAATTTATGATGTCTGACAGGGATTTGCATTGGTGGCACGTTCCTGCTTGCTCTTCTTGAGAGAGGCAAATAACTCCAGAACGTATACTGGTGAGATGATGGAACCTGCAGCAGCCTTCCTGACAGACGCAAGCTCAGATCTGGTGCGTACCTCAGCCAGAGGAGTAGCCTCGGTAGTGGCAGCCAGAAGACAACTATGGCTGCAGAGTTGGTCTGCTGATGCGACCTCTAAAGCAAATCTCACAGGAATGCCCTTTAAAAGATCTCTCTTATTCTGAAGCTAATTGGAGAAGTGGGGCGAATTCCCAGTGCCTCAGCTACCGGAAGACAGGGTTAATAGATCCCAGCGCCCCTCCCCCAGAAGATCCAGGGGTAGAGGTTCAAAATGCTTTAGACCCTACAGGAACTCGCATTTCCTGGCACCTCATCCCTCTGGAAGATCCCAGCCCTTTCAGAACAAGAGAGGAACAGGCCCAGGGGCAGGCTCCAGCCATGCTCTCCATTGAGAATGTGCCGACCCATCCACAGGAAGAGGAAATAGGGGGTCGACTTGCCTTCTTCTACCAAAGATGGGTCGAGATCACATTGGACAAATGGGTACTAAACATCATTCGAGAAGCTTATTCTCTGGAGTTCAGCAGCATCCCTCGGGACAAGTTTATGATGTCACCCTGCCACTCCCACACCAAGAGACTGGCAGTGGAAGCCACTCTGACAAAACTACTTAGTCTGAAGGCAATAACTCTGGTGCCTACGCCCCAACAAAATATGGGGCTCTATTCCATCTATTTTATCGTTTCTTAAAGGAAGGATCATTCTGACCCATCTTGGATCTCAAGAATCTAAACCGTCATCTGCGGATACTACACTTCTGCATGGAGACTCTTCGCTCCGAAATAATGGCAGTACAACCAGGAGAATTCCTAACCTCCCTGGACCTCTCAGAAGCCTACCTTCACATTCCAGTCCATCAAGATCACCAGCGTTTTCTATGCTTTGCAATACTGGGACACCATTACCAGGTCCGAGCACTATCCTTCAGCCTAGCAACTGCCCCCAGAACATTCTCCAAAATTATGGTGGTCATGGCGGCAACACTGAGGAAGGAAGGGATCTTGGTACACCCTTACCTGGACGATTGGCTGATCAGAGCAAAGTCTTTAAAAGAGAGCCAGCAAGTGACCAGTAGAGTCAAGAACCTACTGCAGGAGCTCGGGTGGGTCATGAACACGGGCAAGAGCAATCTGCAGCCCCCTGTCTCTAGAATACCTGGGGGCCCGTATCAACACCAAATAGAACAAAGTCTTCCTTCCTCCCCTGAGGAGAAGGAAACTGATGGAACAATTACGACGATTGATGACCAATGCACGCCCCAAGGTATGGGATTATTTTCAAGTCCTCTGCCTCATGGCATCAACCCTGGAGGTCATCCCGTGGGCAAGGGCCCACATGCGACTGCTCCAGCACTCCTTACTGTCACGCTGGAGCCCACTGTCCCAGGACTACTCAATTCACCTCCAACTACCAGCAGAGGTACGTTCTCAGCTTCAGTGGTGGTTACAGGAAGACCACCTAAGCAGAGGAGTAAGCCTATTCCCACCGAACTGGATCTTGCTCACCATGGATTCGAGCCTGTGAGGGTGGGGAGCCTACTGTCAGGAACTGACAGCCCACGGACAGTGGAACAAAGAAGAGGTGGGATGGAACATAAACCGCCTGGAAGCTCGAGCAGTCAGACTTGTGTGCCTGCGATTCAGCCAGACTCCGAGGTGAAGGGATTTGAGTAAAGTCAGACAACGCTACAACAGTTGCCTATATCAACCGCCATTGAGGAACCAGGAGCCAGCAGGTGTCTCTGGAGATAGACCCTCTCATGGCATGGGCGGAGATAAACCTACAAGGGATCTCGGCCTCCCACATCATAGGAAAAGACAATGTCTCAGCAGGCTTCCTCAGTAGAGAGAGCCTGGACCCGGGGGAATGGATGCTGTTGACTATAGCCTTCCAACTGATAGTAAATCGCTGGGGCCTCCCAACCATGGATCTACTGGCCACCTATCCCAGTGCCCAAGTCCCCAAGTTCTTCAGCCTCAGACTAGAGCCATACTCCCAGGGGATCAACGCTCTCGTCCAGACCTGGCCAGAGGAAGAATTACTGTACGCTTCCCCCCCCCCCCCCCCATGGCCACTACTGGGCAAGGTCATCTGCAAGATAGAACATCATAAGGGACCAGTTCTACTAGTGGCCCCGGATTGGCCAAGACACCCATGGTACGCAGACATGCAAAGACTCCTTGCGGGGAGCCCTCTGTGCCTATCTCCAACAGGTACCTACTCTGGCAGGGCCCGATTCTTCACGAAGATCCATCTCGATTCTCTCTCTTACGGTCTGGCCCTTGAGAGGACTCACCTGAAAAAGTGCGTTTACTTGAAGGCCATGATTGACACCCTGCTCCACGCGAGGAAGTTCTCAACCCCTCTGGCATACATACGGATCTGGAAAATATTCGAAGCCTGGTGTGAGGACTTCAGGATACTCCCACAGACGGCCAAGATCCCCATGATTCTGGAGTTCTTACAGGACGGTATGAAGAAGGGGTTGTCTCTCAACTCCCTCAAGGTTCCAGTAGCAGCCCTCTCCTGCTTCAGAGCCGAAGTGAACGGAATCAGTCTTATCAGCTCATCCAGATTTGACCCATTTCCTAAAAGGGGTTAAGCAACTTTGGCCACCCCTAAAGTAGCCAGTGCCCCTATGGAATCTCAATCTGGTATTAAACTTTCTAGTGGGCGCTTCCTTCAGACCAACGTGCGGTCTGTCACTACGCTTCTTAACATTGAAGACAGTATTCCTGGTGGCAATATGCTCTGCCCGTCACATCTCCGAGCTGCAGGCACTATCCTGTTGGGAACTGTTCCTTAGGTTGAGAATGGGCTGACCGTTCCCTCCTTCCTACCGAAAGTGGTTTCCGAGTTTCATTTGAACCAAGCCATCTCCCTACCATCTCCGGATGAACATAAGGACTTGGAAGACTCCTGCCTTCTTTGCCATCTAAATATCGGCAGACTCCTGGTGCGATACCTGGAAAGATCGGAACCAGTCGTTCGTGGGAGTATCCCGCGATCCTCGCACCAGGCTTGATTTAGCAGGATAAACATCCCGCTGAATATACTTATTTAAAGTTATCCGGCTACATATAGCTGGATGACTTTAGCCCTAACTGGCCATTGATTGAATATAGCCAGTTAGGCCTTAGATTATCCAGTCTCATGTGGCCAGATAACTTGCTACTTAACATGGATATCTTCTGAGATATTTGGGTAAGTAGCACATCTTAGAAAAGAAAAAAACTAAGTGGCAGGCCTCCTTGCCTGATGCTCCCCCAACATCACCACATGTATCTATCTCCTCAGTTGTCCCACAGTTTGGCAATCGCCACCGGCCCTTGCCTCCCCCCCCCCCCCCACTAAAAAACTTTAAATGTCCCTCCTCTGCCTCCCCCAGTCATCCCCTCACCTGGCTGATACCCTCCCACCCACCCATTACCTCCAAAAGTGGACCGTGGATGCTCTTCTCTGTGCTGGGATCGCTTCTCGAAAATCCTGGCCGCTTCTCTCATAACTTAGACTATTACCTACGTAACGAACCTACTTTTACACTAAATAGTTATTAACTACATAATGCTGGAAGTGTTACGTAGGTAATAATTTAAGTTACGCTAGAAGTGGATATTTGGCTAGATTAGCCAGATAACCCAAACCGTTTCCGGAACACCCTCAAAATTATAGGCAGATAACTACTTATCTGGCTATAATTTAGATGGATAAGTGGCTAAATATGCCACATTTGCCATTTAGATGGATAACTTTTGAGTTTTCCATCTAAATGTCTTTTGAATATGGACCTCTTCAAGGTAATCTTTTAATTATTTGGTAACCACAGGAATCTGGCTAATGTAAAACAGCTTGATATTATTTTGAGGGTTCTAATGATTGTTTTCAGTGTAGATTTTATGTGGGTTAATATTAATGGTTCTGGATAGTGTTCTAGCATTTATAGTTTTTACAAGTTGGATAGGATTGGATCTGGCTAGTCTTTGAGAAGGCATGCAGGGCATGGGTCTGATGAGAATCCTCTATTTCCTAGTTCTGTGGTGAGTTTTTAAAAATATTCTTAAGGTCTATATTATGGAACTCCTCAAGCGTGGTTGTCTGCTTCATCTGTTTTTGGTTTTGTGCTGTGGTTGATGTCTCTTCCTGTGTTTGCATTTCCTATTTTGATTGTAGTGATGATCCTTTTTCCTGATTTATGTGTACTTCTTGTGGGGGGGGGAGGGGAGGGGATGATTTGGGTTACATTTCTAGTTTTTGTCATTACTTCTTCTAATATCTTTTTTTCCTGGTGTATGTATTCTTATGGGGAGCTCTGGGTTACATTATTTTTTTGTTTTTTCACTGGCATTTTTGGTGCATTGTTGTGAGGTTGTGGTTGTGTTTAGGAGATTATCAATGTAGAATAACTCTTTGGTGGGGATTTTTGCCTCCTTTATGGCCTTGGAGTAGTTTGCCTTTTTAGTTTGAGTTTTCTGTTATCTGTTAAAGGACAGTGCCCATTTTAGCTTGTCTTATTTTTCTGATATTTTTTTTCCCATTTTCTTTCCTGTTTTCAGCAGATCCTTTTTTGTTGCCTTATGCTTTCTGTTAAACATGGTTTAGAGTGATTGGGGCAAATAGTTTTGTTTTTAAATGGTGCCACTTGGTCCAGGGTCATCCTACAGGATTTGTTTCAGTGATGGACTAATTCATCACCTGGGCCTTCTAGGAAGGTTTCCAGTCTGGTAATTTGATTTTCATTAAATTGAGTACTATGGATTTTTCATCTGGTTTTCTGGAATCATTTTTGTAATATGGAGTTTTTATTAACTAGCCATATTCTGAGATCAAATGTGATCATGGTTTTTTGATTTTATGGGTGGATCCGCTGACCTTCTTGATACTGGAGGTGGGTAGCAAGTCGATGAAGTGTGAAGATGGTTAGATGTGAAGTTCATTTCTTGCAGGCCTAATGATATATTGAGGATAAGAAGTAAAGGCTGCACTGTGTTTTGGGTTCTCAGTATGCCAGTTAAAATCACCCAGTCAGTAGATGTGGCGTGTCTAGCACTAATTTGTCCACTAGATTAATATATATTTTTTTTATTTAGAATTTTTGGAGGGTGTACAGTAACAGTAGACCTAGTTCATAGTCTTCTCCTAATTTCACAAATGGTCCTTCCCAGGTCATAGGCAGCATAAAATATACCCAGGTAAGATATTTAGACTGTTAACTATTACGTTATCTGTCTAAATGGCGTTTGAATATGGACCTCAGTGTGTATCAGCTTTCTCTCTTCTGCCCCGCCCCTCACACTAAGCCATACTTTCTCTCTCTTCTCCCTCCAGGGTTGATCCCAGCATTCTTTTCCTTCCCTTCTCCTTTCTCTCAGGCAATAAAAAGCAACTTTTAATAAGCCACTAGCTTACACACCTTTTAAAAATAAGCAGTAATGTGCCAGGGGATAAGGCATGACTGGAGGTCAGCTACCCAGCAGATTGCTGACATTATTGACTTTCTATTTATATTGTGCTATTAACTGGGTTGTTGAGCAGGTGGGAGGTGTCCCTGGTTCCCTGGCAATATTGTCAACTGGTGGGTCAATTATTGCTAGCGGCTGGACTGACCATTGCCACATTTTGGAAACGAAATATGTTTAAATCACTGGCGTGCTCAAATGAGGGAGATTGCTGACACTGAGTGATTATGCAATGCTTTGAAGAATGAACAGTTTAAATGCAAAGCTGTGTGGAAAGTATTCCATCAATACTTTGCAATTGTTGTTCCTTGATTGTTATATACCTGCATGTAAGCTTATGATTATTTGGTGTATTGTCCTTCTGAACATGTATAGGCAGGTTGACTGCACTATTAGAACTGTAGTTCAATGCTGTATTCCTTTTTCTCTGATGCCATTTGTATGCCAAGAAAAGTTTAGAAATAAAGATGTAAAAAACAAAAAAAAAAAGTAATGATTCAACTGGAAGGGTGTCCAAACTTTTGCACAAGCCCTAGTCACGCTATTATTTTCAATCTGTTAACATCAATAAATTAATTTTGTATTAAAAATTGCAGAAAGATACGTTCTACAGCGTACAAATTGCATGTCGGCTTCTGTTCATTTAGAGATTGACTGAAACATACACTTTGACCAAACCGCCGAAATGTTTGCATACAAATGTATATGTATAAACACACACGCACACTTCACAGCCTCTTACCAATGAAGCATCTCTCTCATTTCTCATAAAGGCAGCTTTTCTGCTATATAACTTGTATTTTAGGAAGTGTACCTCATGACCTGACCTACACTTTTGACACATGCCATGATACAGTAGCTTAAGGGTATCCACTGCAAGACACCTTTTTTTCTTTTTCTTTTTTTTTTAACATCAGTAACCTTGAGCACAGGAGCTGTGTGCGATGAGCAGCGTAGGGTATCTTATCGCTAACTGCAAACATAAGACCTACAATCACACAGCTCTATAAAAAAAGCATTACTTTGAAAAATGAGATTTGAGACAAAAAAAAGTTCAAACATTTTCCAACATCAAGGACAATTGATTTTCAAAAGTAGCTGGTGCCATTGGATACCTCCACCCCCCCCCCCCCCCACACCCACCCAAAAAAAAAAATGTGTTTTCCATTTGAGACAGCTCTTTCTTGTTTTGTTGATTTTTCAAATTGTGCTTGCCATTTATAAATTGTTTTAAAATATGAGTGCCATAGTTCCAGGGATAATGGAGAAAACGATGGCCATTAATCTTGACGTGTATTGTGGAAAATAGAGAGTCTTTATCCTTATACTCGCATCTGAACTGTCACAGGTCAGCACTCAGGTAACAATGAGTCCTGAGTCAATCGGTTGTTAATGAATAAAGGACATTGATTTTTTTTTTTTTTTTCTGGCACGGCTTCCATGACCCTGTTAATGCTCAACCCAGAGCAAACAGAAAGGTCCTTCCAGTTATGAAAAACACCTTTTTCATGCCCTAACCTAATCCACTTATCATATTAAAGGATGACATGCCCTTTAAACTTCTAAAAGATGAAATGCTCTCATAGGGCACCAAGGCCAGAACCTTACAGCATGTCTTAGACACGAGTACTAAGAGTTGTTGCCTACAGGTGCAGAACGCCCTGGAGAGTCGTCATGCTGTCAGAGAAGAGACTAGAGTGTTTTATTCTTATTGTTTATCTATTATTTATAGAGCTACCTCCAAGAGAAAGGAGGTTAGAAGACAAAATAAAAATAAAGATGGGCAAAGTGTACCGAAGGAACACTCGCAACAGCCAGGCATTGTAGGCCCTTTCTTCTCAAGGGCTTATATATCAGAAAAAGCATGATGGAAATTAGCTGCCCATGGGCAGAACATGCCGCAGATTTAGAAGTCTGCACAGAACCTTTGTAGGCTCAGCGCCACTTCTGTAAGAAAGAAAGAAGGGAAGTAATAACAGGCAGGGGATAGTATTAGTACAGTGCTGTGTGCAGCTCAGTAACACCCACTGATCCCTGTTTTCTGAAACATAAGGGGAAAATATAGATGCAAACGCCACACAGAAATCTAGTAAGGAAGCCAACTTTTAATAAGGATTGGTGCTAAACTCAACACAAATTGCCTTTCTCTGGACACAGCAGATGAGTTTGTGTAGTATCAGGGGTGGTCAAGTGCCCATACAACTGACACCTATGAATCAGAGTCTTTATAAAATCTGTCCAAAAGCAATAAGCAGGTAAACATCAGTACAAGTCGCTTCTAATGCATGAGTAAGAGAGAGCAAAATTAAAGTTGTTGTTATTTTCAGCCCTGAAGGGCTGTACAGTCTCAGATTAAATGTCATAGGCTTCTGCTTGCAGTTAGTGTTTGCCACCTGATTATCCATGCAACACATGTGGATCAGTTCCTTGCCCCCAGATGAGTACCACTGCTGGATGTTCAGGATGCTTGAATTCAAATTAAAAGCATCCTAAGGTTCCTAAATCCTGGTGATATTTTACAACAGAAAGGGACGTACTCTGCCAACTTACAGGTAAGGCACCACAATCCAGAACTTGAAGAAATAAGTGAGTTTAGACCAGAGCCCTCAGTTTCTTGCGGCAGACTTTGCAAGATTCTACAGTAGAGTTGGCAAATTAGCATAATTTTGCATCTATTTGCAATTTAAAATGGTCATTTTTGTTACTTTATAAAAACAGTTCTTTTCTGACAGTTTTGTATCCGTTAACTTATTTGGTTCTTTGTTAGAGAAAAGGGATTCTTAGTGACTGGGGCTGGGGAGGAAGCAGTGAAGGGATCTGGGAAGAGGGGAGATTGCAGAGGTGGGGAAATAAAGAAGGAATCTTAGGCAGCAAGGATAGAGGGATAAGGGATGGAGGAGGACAGTCACAGAGGAAGAGGGAGGAGAGGATGGGAATGTGAAGAGGGAAAGAGGAGGGGAGGGGGATGAAAAGAAGTATTGTGGATAGGGGTGGAGGAGAAGGAGGAAAGATTGGGATGGGATGAAGAAAGAAGGAAGGAAGCCATAACCCCAACCCAAATCACATCCTACCCCTTCTTTTCCTTATCCCCCCTTCCAAAGCCCCTTGATCCCTTCACTCTTTCACTTCCCTTCTCCACTATCCCCTCACTCTCATTCACTTTCTCCTCCCTTCCATACCCTTCTCAAACCCTGGTTCACTCTTTCCCCCCTCCCCCAATGAACCTCTCACCCTGGTTCCCTCCCATACCCCTCACAAACTCTTGTTCCCTCCTCCCACTCATTATGGTTCACTTCCTCACCCCACTCAAGCAGGTTCATTCATTCACTCACTAACCCACCTCAATTCCAGGTTCATTCACTCCCTCCACTCCCTATGGCAATCCCTGGATCATTCACTCCCTCCTACAGAATTCCCCAGTTCATTCACTCCCTCCCCACCCAGGGCAATCTCTGGTTTATTCACTCTCCCCTCCCTTCTAGCAATCCCCAGTTCATTCACTTTCTCCCTCCTTCACAGCAAGCTCTGTTCATTCCCTCCTTTCCACCTTCCAAGATTCCCAATTCATTCACTCACCTCCTCTGTGGCCCTCCCCAAATCCCACTCACTCCTATTATAAAACAGGAGGAGGAGGACGGGGACCTTGCAGCCCCTCCAGCACTTCCTCTCTCCTACCTGGACTGGTTCTGAGTGTCAAGCTTTGAACCATGTGGGGCATGGGTGAGGGGAAAAATTGCATGTCCCACTGTCACTGTGCTTTTCTTTTTCTTAGAGGAGCCATGTGCCATCCCACCACCACCAATTCTTCTCTTCTGAGAGGACCTCCAATCTTCCATGGCAATTGGTCAATTCTGTGGTGAGGACAAATTTTACAGACCTTACTACAGTGGTGGAATCGCAGGAGAGCAGAGGCCCTGGCAGGGGTGGTTCTATATTGAGGCAGGGTGAGGCGGCCGCTTCAGGTGGCAGAATTTTGAGGCGGCAAAAAATGCCCTTCTCAGAAAGCCGCTGTGGTGTCTGCCTCACACTGTCTGCCCCTGCCGGGGCTGCCTCACACTCATACCTGGGAACTTTCCGGAGCTGGCCTGGAGATTCCGGAATTCTGAGCAAATTGCCGGGTCTCCGGGCCAGCACCCGAAAACTGCAGGTGCCCTGATGCAGAAGGCCAGAAGAGAAAGGGACTGGAGCAGCGTGTGCTTGAAGAAGGAGGAGCATCAGCACTCATGCTCCCAGCAGAAAATGTGAAACCCGGTGCTGCATAGCAATAAAGACGAGCAGGAGCGTCGCTCTCCTCTGCAGAAATTGAAGACGCGGGAGGAGAAGCAACAGTGTCGGGCCACGTGCTGAAAATAAAACAAGGGCAGAGCGGGCCAACGCTACTGGAGGAGGAGGAAGTAGAGTGCATGTCCTGTGGGCCTGAGGGAAGAGGCGGCTCCTGTGGCTAATGAGAACTGAAGTGAAAGGAGACAATGAGAGTGCATGTGTGTATAGAAGAGGGAGGGAAGTGAATGAGTGGATATGTGTGTGTTTGCATGTATGGGTGTGTGCGGAAAAGGGAGAGGGGTCGGGGTGGGGGGGGGGGGTGTGTGTGTGTGTGCGCACCATCTCATCCCTCGCCTCAGGCAGCAGCTTGCCTTGAACCACCCCTGGGCCCTGGTTTAGGTTGGTGAGTGATTGCTTCCCTGAAAGAGGATTCTGCAGCTCTTCACTGTCTGTCTCACTTGTTATCAGGGGAGCTTCTGAAAATAATTTGAGTCAGATGAAAAGCTGAAGTGATCCATAAAAGAAGGAGTAGACTGTGGAGGGAAAAAAGCAATGAACAATGCTGGGGTGAATCCACTCCGGTTTTACAAGTTTGGCAACCTCTGATGCAATATTTTAAAATTGCATGGCTGATTTAATGTAAGCACACTAGGAAGTTTGGCTTTGGCTGTATCTTTGCTTTCAGTGCAAAATTTAGATAGAAAGACAAACACTGGCTTCTATTAGGATATCTGTCGTGTTCCCATAAAAGAGGGCCATGAAATACCATCAACCACAAGCAACCACGCCGCATGCCAGCAGTTAAAGCCCCAGTTTTGCCACACACACACACACACAAACACACACACACACACACGAGAATTTGAACCTGGAGACTGCTGAGGCTGGAGAAAGGGGGGCTGAGGGGGAAATGAAGGCTGAAGGAAATTGCTCAAGCTGGGGGGGGGGGGGGGTGGGGGCTGTTAACCCATTCTGCTGAGATAAGGGAGTGATCTGATGGGTGAGACTGGGGCTGGGGGTCCAAAAATAAGGCTGAGGGGGGGATGATTGAGGGCAAGAGAGATTGCGGGTGGACATTGGGGGGGGGGGGTGTCTGCTTGAGACTTGGTGGGGTAGCACGGTGGGAATGATGGAGTGAGTGGGGGAGAGTAATGGGACCTCAGGATTGAGTCGGGGGGGGAGGGAAAGTGACAACTGCAGATTGAGCAAGCACACACACATGGACACACACACACACATGGACACACACAACACAAAAGAAGAACACCTTTGGAAATTTTGTGTTCTTCATGGAGTACACTTTTCTAGTGTTCAGAGAGAATGAACGAACTATGAGTGCACTACAACGCTGACAGTTTCAAGCTCTCAAATCCTGTCATTTATAATGGGCATTCTTCTCGCATCAAGCATTCAAGCATTTCCCGAGAGCTAAGAGCAGGAAGAATGACAATTTCAACTAAGTCGTTGTCCCCCAGCCCCCTGCATACAAGTTCCTGAAGAGTTCACTATGGAAATGTAAATAATCATGTTTTTCTGTTCACTGTAAGTTCCACTAAGTTCCTCCTTGCGCCTTCATGTTTTCTTTGTTTAACTGTTCAGCAATAATTAATTGTTAATTGTTTAACTGTTCAATGTAAACCGCCATCGAGGCGATAGTTTTTTCCTTGTAAACCGGTGTGATATGTATATTATACAGGAACATCCGGTATATAAAATCCAAAAATAAATAATAAATCTGCATACATGCAGGATATTGCATGGTACTAATGGTCGACACAATACCAAAGTCAAGTTTCAAAATGGTTTGGGCAGTTGCTACACTACGGGTAATTTCCACCTATGGATTTTGCACCAGTTATCAAAGGGAAAGTTTGCACATACTTTTCCTGTGAAAATTGCCCGAGATAAAAGTACCTGCAGAGATTTGCACTTGCTTTTCTATGGATACTCTTTCCAGCCAAAGCAACACATATCATTTTGAAAAAGCAAAACTGTGTGTGTTTTTTGCCTCCTCCTCCTCCTCCTCCTCCCCAGGGTCACCTGCTCGGGATCAATGTGCACACTTTCACCAGTACATAGGGTGAGCAATTCTCAAAAAAACTTTTTACGGGGGCCAATAACTGTTTATATGGGTTGAAATCTATTGAAAATTGCCCTCAATACTTGTCTATATGTTAAAACTCAATTATGGAATAAAACTGATTGTACAATTAAACATTTATGATAATGGGGTTTACAAATGGGGTTTTCGCTACCAAAACACCACTTATGAGAAGGGCTACAAAAAGAACCACCCCAATCAGCTGGGTGATTTAGAATGGGCATGTGGAAGATGCCCACACAACTAAAGGTTCTCCAAGGAATGTGGAGGGAAAGCTGGAGCAAGAAAAATACAAAATAAAAACCACAAAATATCACCATTGCAAGTAGTATAAGCATGTACATTTACATAACACATTCAGACTCATAAACCCTTGCCATTATAGTAAAACAAATGTTATTGGCATTGGAAAAGGTAAATTATTAACAGAAAAAAAAAAAAAATCCAGTCCTATCTCTCGGTTTCAGTTCAGGCCAATTAAAAATGAGTTTCTAAAATTCCCACCTACATTATGGCCAGAGGGTTTGCATATGATTTCTCAGTTCAGTCTCACATGATTGTCAAATGCTTTAGAGGAGATGAATTAACTGTTGACAGCCCAGACCCCCGTGGTTCTATCCCGCCCCTGCCTATCCGGTCCAGACACCCAACATCACACACACACACACACACAAGGAAAACGTGAATCGTCACTGAGATGCAAATGGCCGCAGCCGTTTGTTAGAGTTACCCTAGCAGGGGAGTCTAATTTAGGTGCCGAGTCCTGCCGCCACGGCCTATTCTCAACCACAGGGCAGGTGCCAATGTCTCCGTTTCATTCCGCCCAATCGGAAACAGTAGGGGGTGATCTTGCTCTCTGCGAGCCCCTGACTGGCGTTGGACCGCCATCACCCGGGGGGGGGGGGGGGGCCTGGCAGGCCACCACGCAGCAAGCCCCGCCTGAGCCCCTCCCAAACATGCCTGGCTGTCGATTCGTCAAGGCCCAATCCCCAGGCCTGACATTTGTCATCTGTGGCCATTGGCCAAACACCAAATGGGGGCCCCTAAGGCCCCTCTCTTACTTACTGGCACCTCCCTGTTGCGTTTTACAGCCTCCAGCATCACAATAGTCTTTCCAGGACTCGAGGGGACAAAACTGAGCTGCCATATAGTAAGGTACTTGTGCTGAAGACCAAACTGAACTGCTTGGCATTAACATACTGGTGCTGGGGGACAAAACAGGCAGCACTGAACTGCTTTGTATTAACTGCTGATGCTGGGGACTAGACAGCCAGCACTGAACTGTCTTACGTTTAATACTGGCACTGGGGGGGGGACAAACCAGCCAGCACAGGACCGCTGTGTATTGAAGTGCTTGAGCTGGGGGACAAACTAGATGGCAGGGAACGGCTGTCTATCAGTGACGGAGCTGGGAGGGAGAACCAGAGCTAACTCAGACTCAGCTGTGCTTCTAGCTCTATTCCGGCTTCATTGGACAAGGGATCCTGTGGGGGGAACTGACCTGGGGAAGGTCCAGCAGCGGCATTCTACCCAGCAGGTTCCTGCAATACCCTCTGCAAAGCTTGCAGAAACAAATCATTTCCCATATTTGACGAATGCACTCCTACAGTTCTGCACCATGCGTGTCCACCCACGCATGCCTCAAACGATATCCGCCCATTGGTTGAATGGCCTTGGCTATCTGGGGATTGAATTTGGCATGCCAGCAGATTTTGAAGACGGCCAAGAAGAGACAATGCGGCTCAACTCATCCCTAATCGTGTTCAGCAGTGTGAGGCCAGCGCTGCAGCCAACGAGCCACGCAGCACGATGACGGACGGCAGCTGCAAGAGAAATAAGAGCTTAAGTCTTGGTATGTGCCCGACCTGGTGCGAGCACAGGGGAAACCGGCGTCCTGCCCAATGCTTGACGCAAAAGCTCTGGATCGCCATCGACACATCTGCTGTATGACAGCTTCCAATATTGCCACTGCCGGGAGACCGGCAGTGGCAATATTGGAAGCGGCTCAGATGCAGAATGAGTGAGTGCCGAAACTTTCACTATGAAGCCCAGCCTTTGCCAAAGTTCTCTAGGGGATAGCCGAAAATTGGTATCTCCTTAATGGGGATTTATCCTGGAGAAGTAAGAATCAGTCATCCCCTTTTGGGTGTATGGATAAGCCTATAGTCCCAGCCACAACCGGACATGCCTTTCCTGCTGTCAAAGTCATGCTATGACCATGTGCCCCTCAATCAGTCTTAGACTGCTTTAATCTTAGGCATAGCATATCATTCGAGATGCTGACGACCTCCCGCAATAAGCCCTGTGGCTGTGATGCGTTCCACGATGGTGCTGTCAATTCACTACTGCACGAGGCTCCACAGAATGCAAGCACGAAGGCAACTCAGAAAAGTGTAGTCTCAAACACGTCCGCTGCTCCCACGGGCAGGACGCGCCAAAGCAGTAACAGGAGGTCATGGGTCAGCGGTCTCCATGTGTCGTGCCAAGGTAAGAACTCCCTGGCACCCCTTTGACAATGAAATACTGCTCTAAGTGGCCCATTTCCAGCTTCGAGAAAAAAGCCAGAGCAGCCAGGTGCAAACGAACCAGCCATTCTCAATGAGGAAAACCTTCACTCTGCTGCAGTTGTGAATGGAAGGGTTCCATGTGGATGGAGCAAGTGATCCTTGCAATATCTCGCGCTCGCGCGCCCAGTTCCAAAAGATCAAAGCTGCTCTGGGACCCACTCTCAGCCCAAACGGGATTTCTCAGATTCTCCCCACCCAAGCGGGATTGAGGATCTCACTCCTCATGAGCCCCCCCTACAGGCATCGTGAACCCCTTCACCGGGGGGGGGGGGGGTGTCCTGGGCAGGCCACCATGCAGCAGGCCCCTCCAGAGCCCCCTCACTGACGTGTCCGGCCGTCGATCCGTCCAGGCCCAATCCCTGGGCCTGACATTAGTGCCCATGGCCCAAGCGCCGAGAGGTGGCCCCACTGCAACTCTGACACCAGGAGGCACCCGGAAGTCTGCTCGTTCGGTGACCGGACCACCACTGCATTGTCACACCACAACACCACCCGTTGACAAACCAAGTGCCTCATTCTAGATGTGCACGTCTACTTCAATGGGAAAACAGCTTGGTGGGTCCAGAAGGTCCTCATGCAGGCAGGGCTGAGCTGGGCTGGGCTGGGCTCCTTCCTCTCAATAACTTTATCTTTTCCTTGCTCCGTTCAGGAGGGGGGAGTGTTCGTGCTCTTGGCCTTCCTGATCCTGCAGCGCTGAGCATGCTCCCCTGCCCCTAGGCTGATCCCCGGCTCTGTCCCTCCCAAGGCCTCCTCAACTTCCCTTTTCTCTCGGCCCTCGGAGCCACAGCGCAGCGTTCAGGCTGGTGCCCAACTCTGCTGATTTGCTGAGGCTTCTTTTTCGTGCGCCTTCGCGGGTTTTCTGCCTTTCTGTCTCCTCGTGGATTCCTGCTCTCCAGAGCTGAGACAGATTGTAGATATATATAAATAGTGTAGTAACTAACGT
The DNA here is from genome assembly GCF_901001135.1 of Rhinatrema bivittatum. Lineage (NCBI taxonomy): Eukaryota > Metazoa > Chordata > Amphibia > Gymnophiona > Rhinatrematidae > Rhinatrema > Rhinatrema bivittatum. The sequence goes on along the minus strand of NC_042616.1, from coordinate 250,506,810 downwards.
CTGTTCCAACTGATTCTGCTGTATTCTGCTCCATAGATTGAGACAGGCCCTGGGTTCAAATTCAAATTTTGGGAGGCAGATTCGCCTTTAAATCTCTCTTTGATAACTCTTTCACAGTATCTGTGGCAAACGAATAATATAAGCTAAAGTTTCAGATAAGATTTGGCCCTCAGGAGTCTCACATGGAACCGCTGGTTCTTCTGCCTCCCTCTTGGTCCTTCATGTGCCATTCTGGCCCCCAGCGCCGCCACTCGTGTGGCCCTGGCAGATCACTGTCTCCCTGCGCCTCGGTTCCAAATACCAGCTGCCTGACGCTGCCCGACGCCGGAGGGGTCGCGTTCTCTCGCTGTGTCCTCTGCTGCTCCTAAGCAGTGATAAGGATCTGTTCTCTTTGCTGATTTACAGGGAGGCTAATAACATTGTTGCTTCTTTCCTTGGAGAGCTGTCGGCCAGTTCTCCGGGTCACATGAGGCTGGAGGTCATGCAGCAAAGAGGGGAGAAAAAGAGGACGATCGGAGGAGTGTTTGACTCGGAGGGCCCAGGAATATGGTTACTTGGGGTTGATGGGCGTTGTCCTTCTCCGATTTCACTAAGCCTGGCTCTTCCCAGCCAGATGTGGTCTGGGTAAAGACGATTCAGGCGGGGGAGCCTAGTTTTGCTTCCTCAGCAGGGGATGGCAGCTCAGTGAGTGCACCTCAGGGGCTGCAAGCCTTTCTTCAGGCACTTGTCCTCGATCTTGATTCATGCTCCTAGAGCAGTGGCGCAGGTGGAAACCTTGCCTGGATCTTTTTTGGACAGAAGGACACTGGTGGCTATATGTTCTTTCCAGGGGCATTGTCACTGCAGGAGTACATACACTGCGATGTCAGCTCACTCCACCTCCATTTGCAGGCAGTGTGGCGGGATCCACATGGGACGGACCGAACCAGGCTCCATCCTTTCACGGTGCGTGTTCGACACCCGGGTCGGCAGGGCTTATGCCGCCAGGGGCTGCACACGGCCTTCTCCTGGCCAGCGGTCGGCTCGGGGATCAAGGAGCACCCCACAGAGGGGATCATTAACTGGGTGCATGCATTCGCTCGAATGACCTTGGTGGTTGGGCGTGCAGAGCCTGCCGCAGTGCAGCCCTTATTCACATGCTTGGACACTATTTTGGGCGCTTATGAGAGGCACAGTGGAGTTGCCAGTCTTGATTATGATGGGATCTTTTTTGCGAGAAAATGGCCAGCGGGTCCGCTGTGTCTTGGGGAGGACAGGATGTCAGCCTCTGGCTCACAGGAACGGCGGTGAGCTGGCACGAGGTGGGCAAGTCAAGCTCTCGCAAGTCCCTAGTGGCTTTTGTTGGAGGTACAACTGGGGAGCCGTTGCCGCTGCCGATTGCAGATATAGGCACTTCCGTAATCGCCGAGCAGCACCTCACCCAGAAAACAAATTCTCACGAAAGGAGAAGTAAAGGTTGAGGTCAGGTTGCCACCCCAATCCCGGTGAAGTGGCAGGCGATGCTTCCTGGTTGGCACGTTACCGTAATAGGGTGGGGGCAAATAATTTGCTGTGTGGTTTCCGAGAAGGTTTCTCTTAACCCCCACAAAGGACAGCCGCAATCTTTTAACGTGGTCAATGCCCCTTCAGCGTGCATTCTGGCCAGGAGGGAGGTTCACCTGAGGCGGATTGCTGGCCATCTGTCGTTGAGCCCCCATTGGAGCATCTTGTGTTGTCCTCACTGGTGGTTTACATTTCGAGGGGTTTTTCTGTTGTGACAGACGTCAGCCAATGTGATGCTGGATTTCATGCGCCTGTTTCGAAACATTCAGTGCCTTCCTGCACTGAGCAATCGCAGAGGCATCTAGGCTGGCGTTGCTGGTTCACTACCTGGGTGATTTCCTGTTTAGCAAAAGGAGGTACACCTGAATGGGTCAAGTTGTGTGACACATTTCTGGAGCTGTTGGCATCCCTTTGGCAGAGGATAAGTTTCAGGCCCGGTACTTACTTTTCTAGGGATCGAGCTTGATTCCACCTTGGAGGGTCCGGTTCGTGATCACCACCTCCTGAGGATAAGCAGGACACTTAGAGAAGACCTAGCTTTATGGTCTAAGTCCCTAAAGGATGGTAACAGCGTCTCAGCGTGGCTTCCTGGGCTGGTCAGCAGTGATGACATCCACGTATATTCTGATGCGTCAGGAGGCATCGGTTTTGGTGTTTACGTCAATGGAGCCTGATGTGCAGCGCATTGCCAGGACACTGGACAGCGTGTGGCCCAACCACGGCAGCCCCTCCACGCGCCTGAGGAGCAGCCGGCGGGGATGCATGAGGGCACCATGCGCGCGCGGCTGGGCTCCACGCACTGCCGGAACGAGTGGCACAAGCTCCTCACGCTGAACGGCAGCTCGGGGGCCCTGCTCAGGCGTGCCCAAGTTGACCAAGAGCAGCTGGCTGGTGCTCTCTAGCCAGCCCACCCACCGAGTGAGGTGCATGTCCCAGTGCCCTGGGGAACGAATCGCATCACGTTGGGGTCAAGTCTGAAGAGGCCACAAAGAGGGGAGCCGGTGGGTTTTAACTTTCTCGCCGGTCCCTCCCCCCCTGCCGGTGTCAATGCGTTGCTCCCCTGGCCAATCACGTGCCTGGCATCGGGGCGTGTTCTGATGAAGTCACTGCACCCGACGCTGTGGCCCAACCTGGGGGAGCAGCGTAACCTGCAACGCCCTGCCCGGCACAATCCTGAGGAGCTCCTGCTCTTAGCACTGGCCGGACGCAGTCAGCGCCGTTACAACCACCGCGGGAAGGGGGGGGGGGAGGGATCCCCCTCCCTCCCGCACTTTCAGGTGCGGCCAGGCACGGGGGTGGCTGCGCCCCTTGGATGCAGTAGGTGCCTGGTTATTCCCGGCGCCCGCACATCTGTGCTGGGGCTCCTTCCATTTCTCTGCAGTCCAGGTGAGCAGGTGAAGGTTGCAAGCTGCATGGGGAGTCTGTGATGTCTTCCATGTGGACCAAGTGATTTCCAACAAAAATAAAGGTTCCCTTTCTATTCTACAAAAAAATTGCAACAAATCTTCCAAACTTCCCTGAAGCTAAGTTACCCTAATACGAAAAGTGTGCAGGCCATTATTTTAATACTGTTTAAATAGCTTGAAAATAACAAAATCAGAGTTATCTAAAAATCACCTTAATTACTCATACTAGGAAAACAATGAAATGCTCTGTTGGTTTTAGCTGAATGAATGTGAGAGAGAGAGAGAGAGAAATAGCAAACCCCTGTGTGGCTGAGATCATCACTTGGCTATGAGTGTACCAAGAGTACTTTTAATTAAATTGGACAGTCTAAAATCCTAAAAATAATTAAACAGGTTTTGTAATTTATAAAGTGAGAGGATGAGGATTGTAGCAGGATCCGTGGGCATGGTACACACTCAATATGTAATTTTTTGCCTTAAAGTACATTCATTACTAGTTTTGTACATTTGCAAAATCCTGCCATATACTGATATTACTGCTTAGACATTATGAGAAAAGATGTAATTTCCAGGCTCTTTTTCAATAATAAGAGTTTTTTAAAAAGCATTTATGTAGGCAGCAATTATAAGCTGCATTGAGATGCCTGACATGCGCATCTTTTGAAGGGGATCGCGTTTCAAATTTAACTGCAGGAGTCACTCTCTATATTTGCAGCAGGTAGCAGACGAGTGTTCTAGGTGCAGCTTCTTATATGAACTATGTTAGAGCTGGAGCACACAGGATATATGCTTTGCAACAGATCACAATGGTCTGGAACTTAGTATTGGTGACATGTAGATGTCAAATAGCAAAACTGACAAGGCTAAACCCTATAGAACTCCGGTGTGTACAGGATGCTACATGGAATTATTGCTACCAATCCTTGTTGAGATCGCTCAGAAAGATATGATTTAAATCAACTCAGCACTATACCTGAGATCCTGCACTCTTAAATGATAGAGGAGGATTTTTAAAAAAATATTTAAAAACATTTTTTTTAAGTTTTCCATGCTTATAAATATCACATTGAAAATAATAAAGAAATACTGTATAAGCAAACAAAGAGAACAATAAAGAAACATAGATATAAAACACAATTAAATGCATTGGCTTATTACATACGGGCCAATACAGTAAAAGTCGTGGGAGAGTGGGCAAGCGCCCACTCTCCCGGCACACACATAGGCCACTCTCCTGTGTGCGTGATTCAGTAAAAAAAAACATTTAAATTAGGTCCCGCGGTGAAAAGAGGCACTAGGGACACTAGCGCTTCCCTAGCGCCTCTTTTTTGACAGGAGCGGTGACTGTCAGTGAGTTTGACAGCCGATGCTCAATTTTTCTGGCATCGGTTCTCAAACCTGCTGACAGCCACGGGTTCGGAAACTGGACGCCGACAAAATTGAGAGTCCGGTTTTCAACCCGCGAGCCACGGGCCGATTTAAAATTTTTATTTTTATTTTTAATTATTTTTAACTTTTGGGACCTCCGACTTAATATCGCCATGATATTAAGTCAGAGGCTGTACAGAAAAGCAGTTTTTACTGCTTTTCTGTGCACATTCCTGGTGCCGGCAGAAATTAACACCTACCTTTGGGTAGGCGCTAATTTCTGAAAGTAAAATTTATTTAAAATTTATTTATTTTATTTATTTATTTAAAAACTTTTATATACCGGTATTAGTATGCATACATCATACCGGTTTACAATGTAACTTTAAAGGTAGAAATTACAATGAACAGGGAGGGCGAACAAGGAGGAGTATACAAAGAGCAGGAGGTGGAGGAATTAAAGCAATAAATAAAAACTGCAACGGACTATTTACAGGAATATACAAGGCGTAGGCAAGATACTTGCAGAAGTCGGTGTACTTAATCAGGGTAGGCTTGTCGGAAGAGCCATGTTTTAAGTTTTTTTCTGAACTTGGCGTAACATGGCTCTAGCCTGAGAGTGGTAGGGAGGGCGTTCCATTGTTTAGGGCCTGCAATGGATAGTGCACGGACCCTAGTAGAGGAGAGGTGGGCTTTTTTCAAAGGGGGAATGGAGAGGGTGCCTTTGTTGACAGTGCGAGTGGGTCGTTCAGTGCGTATAGGACGAAAGGGTTCATCCAACCAATTGGAATTGTGCGAGTGGATGGACTTGTGCACTATGGTTAGAATTTTGAAGAGAATTCGGGATGCGATGGGGAGCCAGTGGAGTTCTTTGAGTATTGGGGTAATGTGATCAGCTTTCCTTGAGTTGGTGATGACCCTGGTGATGGCATTCTGGAGCATTTGTAAGGGCTTGGTGGTGGAGGAGGGTAGGCCAAGGAAGAGGGCATTACAGTAGTCCAGCTTTGAGGAAAGGGTGGCTTGGACGACGGTGCGGAAGTCATGATAGTGGAGGAGGGGTCTGAGTTTCTTCAGGATGTGAAGCTTGAAGAAACCTTCTTTGAGGATGGAGTTGATCTGTTTTTTGAGATTGAGTTGTTGATCTATGATAACCCCAAGGTCTCTTACTGTGGGTTGGGGTGTTATGACGTTGAAAGCTGGATCGTTGGAGATCGGTGGTTTGGGAGGGAGTTGAGGAGAGATAAGGAGCAGCTCTGTTTTGGAGGAGTTTAGAGCGAGGTGGATGTTGGTGAGGAAGTCATTGATGTTGGCAAGACATGTGTTCCAGAAGGCAAGGGCATCTGAGAGAGAGTTGTGAATGGGAATGACGATTTGAACGTCATCTGCATAGAGGTAGAATTTGAGGCCGAGGTCTGTGAGGAGCTGACATAGAGGTGTGAGATAAATGTTTGAAAAGGGTGGAGGAGAGGGAGGAGCCTTGTGGGACACCTTGAGACAAGGGATAGAGTGTGGAGTTGGCGTTTCCTATCTTGACGGAGAACTTTCTGTTAGATAAGTAGGATTTAAACCATAGTAGGGCTAGGCCTGAGATGCCTATTTCGGATAGCCGGTTGATGAGGAGGTTATGGTTGATGGTATCAAAGGCAGCTGAGATGTCGAGTAGGGCGAGGAGGTAACAGTTGCCTCGGTCCATGCCTATGAGTAAGTGGTCCGTGAGGGAGAGCAGGAGGGTTTCTGTATTGAGGTATTTACGGAAGCCGTATTGGGCTGGATGCAGAATGTTGTTGCTTTCTAGATATTCTGTAAGTTGGATGTTTACAATCTTTTCCATAATTTTGGATAGGAAGGGCAGGTTAGAGATAGGGCGGAAGTTAGCGGGGTCTTTAGGGTCTAGTCTTGGTTTTTTTAGGAGGGGCTTGACAATAGCTTGTTTAAGAGCATCTGGGACAGAGCCTGAAGAGAGGGAGGAGTTTATGATGTCTGCGATGGGTTTGGATATAGTGTTCGGGATGGAGAGGAGGGATTTTGTGGGAATGGTGTCTGAAGGGTGGGAAGCTGGTTTGAGTTTTCTGAGAATAGATTCCACTTCTTTAGCGGAAGTCAGGTCAAGGATTTGGAGGGTGGGTGAAGTGGGGGAAGGTTGGAGGGAGGTGGATGGAGAAGGGTGTTGAAATGCTGCACATTTTACTTACTGAATCGCGCAGGAATAACTAATAGGGCCATCAACATGCATTTGCGCTCTCACTCCCACAGGTTCTTCACACACACATGCAGGATTTCACTTTCACATGCTGTCTCTCATAGGCTCCCTCACACACACACACAAACACACACACATGCTTTCACCCTCATATGCTTTCTCACACACACAGGCTTCCAAATCCCACATGCTCTCTCTCACAAACCAGCTTTCATTCCCAAAGGCTCCCTCACATCACACACAGGCTCTCTCTCACGTGCTTTTACTCTCACAGGCTCTCGCACAAACACAAACCCACACACACACTCTCACTTTCTATCTCTCAGCGTCTCCCCATGTCTTCTCTTGAGCTGCCACAGGATGGGGTCTGCGGTGGCCCTGCTGCAGGGTTTCTTCTTGGATTACTGCAAGATGAGGTTGCAGCAGCTCAGCTGCAAGGCTTCTCCTTGGACCATAATGGCAAATCCTTTTTTGGGGGGGCAATGCCTCTTTCACATGAGCAGCGAGCCAGCAGATGGAACAATGATGTTAATACTTACATCATCTTTCTTGTGGCAAGAGCAGCGTAATCTCGTAGCTCCTATTGTGAGACAGGCCCCGTGGCAGCAGGAGCTGATGTAGACTTAAATGCTGCTTCTGCTCTGGCTCATGCTTAGTAGGAGAGGATGAAGAAGAGATTGAGGAACGGGTGGGTAAAAGGTTAGAATGCAGCAGATTGCACCCTATTAGATTGGGCAGTCGTTTGCATTACCCTGGGCCCAATCCGATGTTAGAAACCTGGGGTGACAAGCCATTTCTTGGGGGGTTGAAATTGCCACGCTGTAGTGACACCTATGGGGATAACTAAAGAGGATAGCCCCTTTGGAAGCTTCTGGATTTCAGCTATCTTTAACTGGTTTGATGTTAATTGCAGGTGCACCAGGGAATTCAATTTTTGCTACCAGAGGTTCCTCAGTTTTGTTGGATACGTTTATTGCTTTGACTTTTTTTTTTAAATTTCTCTTGTGTTTTTGGCTGTTCCCACTCCTGTTTAGTTTTGTCCCCTCTCCTGCTTCTGTCATCGCGGTCCAATTATAAGATCTGGGCTGCTGCCAGGATGGGTTCTTCCTACAAGGGTTGATTTAGAGAGTTGGAGTTTTTTTGGAGGTTGCTGGTGGGGCGGAATGAAGTTGAGTTTAAGTTGCGCTGCCTCTCGTGAGGGGGAGAAGGGATAATTATTGTATTTTGTATTTCCTTTTTTTAAAGTCTTTATTTTGCCATAGTGCAATATGTATTTTGTATTTAAATATGTTATTGCATTTTGATGCATTGCTCTTATTTTGAATGCTATTGTATTTTTGCTATTAAATTATAAACCACCCTCAATCCAGCATATAAATCGAAAATGTAATGTAATGTGCAAACTTCTAGGGAAATGTTTGCCAGCTAATTAAACAAACCTGCAAAAATATTTGCTGGTTCACTGAACTAGACCAATAAGCTATTTTTGTATTGCTCTGACATGAATTTCTAGAAACTGGCAAATACACCTTGAATCTCAACAAATCTGCTTGCATTTTCCGCTCGCCCCCACCAATTCCCCACCCCGACAGATCTGCTGGGGAAAACTTCAACAAATGTCATCAGCAAATCTGGGAAAAATCCAAAGCTTCTGTCAAATTCAATCCAGAGTGAAATCTGAGATTATTCACAACTCTTTGTGTGCATAATGCATGTCATTTACAAAACTCCTGACTGAGGTTCCCTAGGGAAGCTTCTTCCTCAGATCTCGGTCATGCAGACACTGCATGAAACAGGAAATATAGGAGGGATACTCCTCTTGATTGTATTTTTGCTAGTTACTCAGGAAAGGAGCATTCATGTCAGTCTAAATCAGGAAATATCTTGCTGCTGAATTTCGCTCCACCAGTACTCTATTGCATGTGCATATGGGCGGTGATGTCACTCAGGAACAAACATTTGATTCCTCTCTCTCGCTGGTTTCATTTCTTCCCTGGTGGTGTTTCATCAGAGAGTCTTCCAATTCTGGGGAGCAGTGGATATAAAAAGTCATTGCCAGCAGGGTAACTCCTAAACAAGCATAAGATGCTACTGAATTTATTAAGCCGTAAAAATTCCAGTCTTCAGGTTGTTTGTTTTTTTTTGTGTGGTTAAGTACTGGTGCAGACTGTACTCAGCCTGCTTAAAACCTGACTTCTAGCACTCTGGTCAGAAGTGCTATAGGCGACTGGCCTGGTGGCTCATTGGGCAGAGCTGTGCAGGGATTAAGCCCTAGGCTGGCTGGGGCTAAGGATGTCACAGAGGAAGTATCTACAGCTCTTGGGGGGCAGGCGGGGAAGGGAATTCCAGTCATTGTACAACAGTGACCTCCAGTGGTTAGATTTAGGATCCATGATTGCACAGCTCTGGAAGAAGCTCTGGTGAATGGCTCCCAGCCAGTAACTGAGCTAAGTCAGTTGGGAGGGGACATAATATAGAGCAAAATATCTCTGAATAGTTGTGCATAAAGGCTCATGGTGCTGGATTCCAGCTCTGGTGCTGATTGATCTGGTATCCCAAAGAAGCAGGAGGAAACTGCTGAGCCCCAAAAACTGCTGAGCCTATTTCCAGAGGCCTCCGACACAGCGGCCATTTGCTGCTGTGAGGGAGGATCGCGTGCCGGCAGGCTGCCGGTGTGCACAACCTGCGCCTGCCTGGAGGCAAGTGCAAATGTTTGATAAAAATTTTGGGGGGGGTGGTTAGAGTTGGGCTAGGGGGGGAAAGGTTAGGAGAAAGGGTGGGAAGGTTAGGTTAGGGGGAACGGGGGAAGCCTGTGGGCGTTGGCACATGCAAGGTGCACTAGTGTGCACCCCCTTGCGCGTGCTGACCCCCGATTTTATAACTTGCGTGCGACTGCACGCGCAAGTTATAAAATCGGGCGAACATGTGTGCGCGCAGAGTAGCGCACGCACATGTACGCCCGTGCGCAGGTCTTAAAATCTATCCCAAAATGTGTTAGTTTACCTTGTCGATATCTGAAATAATGCCAAGGAAGCAATAAAAATCACTTGTATTCTAGTATAGTACTGGAACTCATCTAATCATTTTTTTCATGCACATATATGAAATAGGAAGTATAAGAAGCGCACGCACCTGCATTTTTCTCGACCAAGATACCTCAGAACAAGTTTCTTCTCTAGTTATTCTCTTTTCACTATTCAGAGCAGGTTTCGGGAGGGGAGCTCGTACCCTGAAACCTCTGTAATTCTGCACAATGAAAGTCTAAAAGCATCAGGCATCCCTATTTTTGGAGCATGAGGGCGCGCGTGCTCCTCTGATACCTCACTGTCGTTTTTCACATATTCCTGCATCAGAGGTCTCTAATGAATCCGACCTCTGAGGACCCCGCTCTTTTGAGTCAGTCTGCAAGTCTGTGAGCATAGGAACCCGAAAGGGAAAGGAGCGCCAAGAGCAACCCTTGCCCACCCGGGGCATCATATTGTCCAGTGGCTGTCCTAATAACACCCACGTTTATAAAATTGTTTCTTGATCCATTGAAAACATCAGAGCCTCCCACTTCTCTTATTTTTCCTTGAATCTAATTGGCAGCAACTCTTGTGCACCTGGTGCTTTAGTCATGTGAAAGAGGCATGTGCTGTTTCACATATCAGAGGACTAAAATAATAATAAAAAAAAGACCTAGGTCAGAGGTTCCCAGACCTGTCCTGGAGGATCCCCAGCCTGTCAGGTTTGTAGGATGTCCACGATGAATATGCATGAGATAGATTAGCATGCCCTGCCTCCATAGCATGCAAATTTAATCTCATGCTTATTCATTGTGGATATCCTGAAAAAACTGACTGGCCAGGGGTCCCCCAGGACAGGTGTGGGAACCTCTGACCTAGGGGAACCTGAAAGCTCATTCCTTTCCACAGAATATTTTTTCATCTTGTCTAATTTAATTCAATTTCCGATGGCCTATTCTGCCTTTCATGACTGGACGGCCACTTCAAAGCTGAATACAGTAAGGTTAGCTGAGCGGCTGGTAGCGATACAATAGAAATACAGTAAAAAGAAGGGGTTGAGGGATTGTGTGTAATGTGTATAGACATTGAAAGCTGAAAATCTATGCATGTGCTTAGGGTAAGCAGGGGGAGTGGGTAGCCAAAGCTTGATGCTTTTGGGAGGCCCAAGGTTAGCATGCATGGCACTGTGGCCAGCCCTGACCCACCCTCCCTGCTGCACCCCATCCTATGTGGCAGCAGCCACAGAACCCTTTTCATTTCAGGCAATACTCTCTCTCCTTTCTCTTCACTTTCTCCCTGGCCTGTCTCTGCTGTTCCCCCGCTCTTCTGTGATTAAGACAACTACTGTGGTAGAACAAGGGTTAATCTCTCAGGCAGCTGAAAAGCAATCATGTAACTAGACTTTTACCCAGCCAAGGCATTCCTGAACCTTGAAGGGGCTGAGAGGAGAGGGATATACCTGCCAAAAGTAAACAAAGCCTTTGCTGGCCTCAGATGTTTACACATCTAGCTCAAGGGCACCTTTAAGGGTCAGTCTCAGATGGGAGATTATCCTGCTGCTGCTAGGGGGTGGGGACATTAGCCAAAAGGGAGAGGGACACAAGCCCCCCTCCCCCCCCCCCTTAAGGTATGACATGGCTGTTTATCTGCTTGGTTAGCCTAAAGGTTTGAAGCAAACACTATTAAACAGATGAACATCCATCTGAAGGATATGCAACCCATATCTGAGAAGATGAATTGCATACAGAGCTGTCCTTCGAAAACTCCCACAAGCGTTCTTAGCAATCTGTTGCTTGAGGTTTTTTGGGGTTTTTTTAACTTTTCCCATTTGCCAGCAAGCATGAAGCTACTTAATCACATTTTTTGACAAGAAAAGCTTTGGATCCTATGAAAATTACTCTAATTAGTGTTAATTGTTCCATGCAAAATGTTGGATGATACACAAGTAGTGAGAATTCTTGGAAGAGGTAGCTAAACCAATGTGATCCTATGAACAAAACTGATCAGATCACATGCTTTTATGTAGTCGGGATGCCGTATAAAAGATAAAATTTGTGCAAACGTGCCTACAACATGTGTGCATACTGGCACAGAGACATGCACAGCTGCACAATTTCATGCCTACAAGCACACACGCAGGGAAATTTGCTTTCATTGAAATTCTGTTTGTTTTGACTAGCAAATGTATTTCTTTAACCAGAGTTATGAACAGCTTTGTTTCAGATGTTTGAGACATCAGAAAAATAACTGCAGCTGTGCTCCTCAGGCATTTACCATTCCTATAGACGTGTGACTGTTAAATGCCTTCTTGTGGCTTTCATATTGATGTTATGAGCAGATGGTGGAGACTCATATGGTCCACAAAATAATGATGAAGCTCACAGGTTTTCTGTCTAGCGCATGTGCCAGTGCATTTTGCTAGCCCCTCTGTTACATAGCAGTAGAGCATTTGTATATGTCTGAATCAGGAAATTAATCCTGTTGCTGAATTTCACTCCATCCGGGCTCAGTTGCTTCTGACTATGTGAAGTGAAGTTACTGCAAGAGCAAAGCTTTGGCGCCTCATTCACTGTATTTTAATCTTCTCTGCTGCATCATTAGACTCTTGCAGCCACACATAATCAATGCAAAAAGTCTTTGCTAGCAGGTTAAACCCCAAAGAAACGCAAACAGGCTGATACAATACTGTGTGCTGGCCACAGCGCACGGCTCAACACACGATTGGATGCGTGTCCATAATCCCCGATGCAAAACGGGGCTGAGCACGTCCAAAACGCACGTCTAATTGAGCGCATGGGTAATAGCGCTCATCACATGTAAATTCATGTTGATGAGGCTATATCTATTCCCCCTGATGCAAAAAAAAAAAAAATGTGCATCCAACGCGCACATATTAACCTGCACAAATTAACGCCTGCCCGGAGCAGGTGTTAAGTCTTGAGGAGCCAAATAAAAATTACAGAAAAGCGGAAAATACTGCTTTTCGGTTCCGTTTTTCGGTTCCTCTGACTTAATAGCACTGCGATATTAAGTTGGAGAAACCGAAATAGGAGAATTAAAAAAAAAAAGTGTGCCTGTGGTCAGGGTAGAAAAAGAGATGCTCAATTAATGAGCTGTTGCGGGCGCGGAGGTGCGGTCGCTCGCTCAGAGAGATGTGAGCCCTTGGGCCAAGGCGCGGCTCAAGGAGGAGCCCCAAGACACACACCATGGGAGGTGAGAGTGTTCAAGCACGGGCTGGAGCAAGGCTGGACCAGGATCAAGACTTGGAACATCAGGAACTGGAACAAGGCAGGCTCAGCCCTCCGCTGGACCTGCACGCACCGGTGAGACCCAGCAACGCAATGCTGGTCTCAAGAGTAGCCCTCCGGCCATTCGGTAGCTCTTCTGGACCCGCCTGTGTGCGCAAGTTATAAAATCGGGCGTACGTGTGTGCGCGCCAGGTAGCACACGCACACGTACGCCCACACGCAGGTCTTAAAATCTCCCCCTAAGAATCCTTTGAGATCTCTCACCCAAGCTTCAGTCAGAGTCAGCTTCACCCAGCTCCTGAGATCACAGGAGATTAGAATCCAGGATGGTGTGGCTGCAGACCAGCTTTGACATTCCTGGTTGTTCCTTGGGTTGTGTTGTCCATTGCTTTCTGAGAAGTCTGTGACTCGATCAGGATTTTGACAGAAATATGAAACTTCCCACGACACACAATAAAATGTGTCTTGGTGGTGGGGTGTGAACTGTAAGGTCAAGCAAGTATGTTTTGGGGGCCTTTGTTGAAAATCTTTGAATAACTACAACAGTTGGTATTGAAAGTTAACACCTCCTTGAACTTTGTTTCATGTTTTGTTGTGTCAGTGCATGCATTTTTCCCACTCCTCCACATACCATACTCCACACTTTTCAGGACCATAATGTTTTACTGGGATACAAAGCATATACGTATCCAAAAAGCAAAACTAACATCCAAGCGTTGTCAGTATTTGATGGAAGCACTGTCGATTAGATTGAGGTCGGGGTTCTGACTGGGCCGCTCCAGCAAATTTAATATTTTTAGCTCCATAGACCCTCCAGTGTAGCTTTGGCTGTGTGCTCTGAGCCGTTTTCATGCTGAACAGTGAACCTCTATCCCGGATTCAGCTTTCTTGCAGGGGGCAGCAGGTTTTCCTCAAGGAGTCTTCTGCATTTTTCTCCATTCCTTGTCCCTTCTATCCTGACAGGGGCCAGCCCTGCTCATGAGAAACATTCCCACAGCCTGATGCTGTTAGTGCCATACTTCACAGTAGGGATGGTGTTCTCTGGGTGGTGCGCTGGATTGGGTTTGTGTCAAATGTAATGCTTTGCAACCAGGCCAAAAACGTTCTATTTTAGTTTATTGGACCTCAACATCATTTTGCCACATAGCTGAAGTATCCCCTGAGTGTTCTTTTGCATACTTCAAAAGGGATTAAGTAATAGCTGTCTTCTTGCCACACTACCAGGCCAGATTTGTGGAGTGCTTGGAATATTGCTGTCATATGCACACTTTGAACTGTTAAAAAAATCAATATAAGAGGTATGACAAATTATGATAATTACTCACCAAAAGCTGCCACTTATTAAAGTGCACATAAAATAATATAACAAAATACATCAGTCATATCATACATCGATATATAAACACATATACAGAATATCAATATATAAACACATTCACAAATATGAGAGGGGATTTATTGGTTTTAATTTTTGTATTAGTCATGGTCCTTAATGGTGTGGTTTTTTATATGCTTTGTTTGCTCATTTTGTTAATCACTTTGAGCAATTGTCTCAGTCTGTAAAGCGATTCATAAATGCTGTTAAGTAAAATAAATAATATAAATGTTACTATTAAATTAATACAAATAAAATCTGCTGACTTTCAAATTTAACTTGCTCCCAAGATCAGTTTTCTCTCCAATGTTAATTTTCTACTTCTTTCTCTTTAGTCAAATTTATTCCCAATAGCTGAAATCTATTGACCTTCAACCTGAAAGTCAAAGAGAGTTAAGTAGAAGACATTTGTTAAATAAATGTAGGTTTTAATGCATATTCAAATGTGATTTATAATTGTTTCATTGCAATAAAATAATTAGACATTTATAGAATGAATAATTATTAAGCAACTACCATCATTTGGGTGATTAAATTGTGAAAAAATGTTTGTAGGTTGGTCTAAAGTTAAATTAAATATTTTAATAAGTGGAGGTATTTGGTGAGTAAATATGCACATGTTATGTTCTGGTCTGGTTTGTGAACCCTGGCTCGAGGGGAGAGATGACTCAACCCACAGGGAGGAGCCCTGTGAGGACTCACCACGATAGGTGTGGTCTCAGCAGAGGAGGACACAGAAAATAATGAGACTTTATTGTACAGGAAATAATAGTAGAACCCAGTGGGAATATAGACACTGTCCAGAGTAGTGGGATAACCCAGTGATGATGACCCCGGTAGTGGCCCGCAGAGCAGGGTACGCCAGGGGATCCCTCCTGTAGATCCGGTAGTGGCCCGCAGAATGGGGTACGCCGAGAATCTATGAAGTCGATGGTAGCTGAGGTGCATGAGGTCAGTGGAACTGGTAAGATGACAAATCCAACTCTGGAGTGTAGATCTGAAGAAGTGAGTTTGGTGAGGCGAGCACGGTAGTGGCCCGAGGCATGGGGTACACCGGAGGTTCCTTCAGCAAGAGATGGTAAATTGAAGATGAAGGTACTCACAAGCAGATCAATGCAGAATTCCAAGCGTGAGTAGATTCTCTAGGCAGGAAGGCCCTCCAAGGAGCGAATAGCTGGAATGCAACAAGGCCCCCGAGGAGCGGATACCTAAAGCGTCCAAGGCTCAGAGACAGGAACAAGTCCCAACGTAGAATGGATAAGCAGCGAAGCGTCTCCAAACGAAGAGTGGAATTCAGCAGGAAGGAAGTCCTTGCTAACTCGTAGGAAGAGAGGGCTGAGCGGTTTAAATACACTGGCAGGTGACATCATGTGGAGGGGATGCCCCCGAGGTTCCCGCCATGATGTGTACAAGAGAGGCCTGGTCATGGGACAGCCCCGCAGCCAGCCTCACTCACCCCGAGATGCCATGAAGCTGGGCCTACAGCAGGGACACCACCATTGCTTCCCTCCGACGCCAGCACCTCCAGATGCATGCGAGCATGCCACTGGCCAAGTTAAGAAAGCCCCGTGGCAGGAACAGCAGGAATGGCACACCTTGATGATGTGGTACTTAAACCCCAGCCGCAGTCCTAGGTGGCGTCTCAGCACCAGGTCCTCCTGCCGTGCTTAGCTGCCTGCAGTGCATGTTGCTTCTTTGTTCCTGTTCCAACCTCTCTTGCTCCAGCCCTGCCTTGCCTCTTTGCTCCAGTCCTGTTCTGTCTCTCCCCATCCTCCTCTGTCCTAGTTCTCTACCTCCCTTTCTTTTTTTCTCTGACTGCCTCTTGGATTTTGACCTCTGCTTTGGATACCAATGTTGCCTGACCCTCCACCTGCCCTGACCATTGCCTGGATACCGACGCTGCCTGACCTCTGCCAGCCCTGACCTTGGCCAGGTTACCACCTCCACTTGACCATTCTTCATGGGACCCTCGCCTAAGTCCAGGCCGGCCTCAGAACCCAAGGGCTCAACTTGTGGGGGAAGAGGCTGGTAAAGGTGAAGCCCAACTCCTGTCCCAGTCTGAGCGAGTCTGCCTTCTGATGGTGGGGGTCCAGATGAAGGGCTCATGCTCTGTGACAATTTGGGACCAGCCCAATGACCTAGTGCAGTGTTTCCCAACCGTTTCAAGCCCAAGGCACACCTACATTAACAAAAATGTTGTGTGGCATACCAACCTCCATGGAACAGGAAGTGTGCACATGAAAAGGACTCATATGGCTTAAAAAAAAGAATTAGCAAAGCACTGAAAGCCCCACCAATATCTCTTCCTTAACCCCCTTCAAAAACCAAACCACATCCGGATGAGAGGCTAGAGTAACCCCCTGTACCTTACCATGAAAACAGCCTAACGCCGCCACCTGAACTCGCAGGAAATTAAAAGCCAAACCCTTGGACAATCCGGCCTGCAGAAATTCCAGAACCTCCGGAATTGAGGCCCTGGATGGACGAACATTATGCTCCAAACTCCAGGATTCAAACACTCCCCAAACTCGGACGTAAGCTCTGGAAGCGGAAGTCTTACAGGAGTGCAAAAGCATGGCAATAACTGCAGGGGAATAACCCCTCATTGTCAACCCCTGCCTTTCAAAAGCCATGCTGCTAGATAGAAGCGATCTACCTTGCTGAAACAGACGGGGCCCTGGCGCAGAAGAGCCGGAGACGGACAAAACCTCAGTGGACCGACGGCTGCTAGATTCAAGAGATCTGCAAACCACAGGTGCCATGGCCACTCCGGAGCCACCAGAATCACCTTGCTCAGATGAACTTCAATTTGGAGCAGCACCTTTCCGACTAACAGCCACAGTAGAAAGACGTACAATAGAACGTCCCTTGGCCAGGATAGAACCAGAGCATCTACTTCCGTTGCTCCCCTTTCCCGTTGCTGACTGAAGAATCGAGGAGCCTTGGCATTGCGGTATGTCGCCATGAGATCCATGAAAGGCATGGTCCAATGATTGCACAGAAGAGGAAAAGCCTCATCGGAGAGTTCGCACTCCCCTGGATCCAACTGGTGTCGACTGAGAAAATCGACCTGCACGTTGTCTACCCCAGCGATGTGAGAGGCTGCTATCTTGTAAAAGTGTTGCTCCACCCAGGTAATCAACAGCCATGCTTCTGCCGCCACCGGATGGCTCCTGATTCCTCCCTGATGATTGATGTAGACCACCACCGTGGCATTGTCTGAGATAATCCTCACCGTCCCTCCACTAGGGGAAGAAGGGCTTGTAACGCCAACCAAACCACCCTGGTCTCCAAACGATTGATCGACCAAGAGGATTCCGTCTTTGTCCATTACCTTTGCACCGCAGAACCCAGACACACTGCTCCCCATCCCAAGAGGCTGGCGTCTGGGGTGACCACGATCCAAATGGGAATTTCCAAGTCCACTCCCTGATGCAAATGGGCTAGGCAAAGCCACCAATGTAGACTGGAATGCGCAGAGTCCGTCAGCGGTATGCGAAGTTGAAACTGCTGGGACAAAGGACTCCAGCGAGAGAGCAATGCTGATTGAAGCGGACTCATATGAGCAAAGGCCCACAGTACCAGCTGGAACATGGACACCATCGATCCCAGAACCTGCAAGTAATCCCAGGCCCTGGGCTGAAGCATGGACCTGAAGAATTCCACCTGGGTAACCAATTTGGAAATCCTGTCTTCTGTAAGAAAAACCTTGCCCAAGACCGTATCGAACCTAGCCCCCAGAAACTACAAGGACTGGGAAGGAACCAGATGGCTCTTGTCGGGATTGACCACCCAACCTAAGGAGGTCAATCTCTGCAGCACCCTCTGGACCGTAGTCCTGCATGGGGCTTCCAGTATTGCATGAATCAGCCAATCGTCCAGATAGGGATGCACCAATATGCCCTCGCGCTGCACGGCCGCCGCTACTACCACCATCACTTTGGTGAAAACCCGGGGTGCCATCGCTAGACAAAACGGCAGAGCACAAAATTGGAAATGTTGTCCAAGGATTGCGAACCGCAGGTATTTCTGATAATCGGGATGGATAGGTATGTGCAGATAAGCCTCCGTCAGGTCCAATGATGCTAGGAACTCTCCCTTGTGTACGGATGCTATCATCGAACACAGAGTTTCCATGCGAAAACAAGGTACCTTCAGCTTCTGATTGACCTTCTTCAAAATCGAGAATAGGGCGAAACGTGTCTTCCTTTTTTAGCACAATAAAATAGATTGAGTAGCGCCAGCGCCTTAGCTTTCCGGCCAGAACCGGAATTATGGCGCCCAGATCCTGTAAGCACTGCAGGATGTCTTGTACCACTTGACGCTTTTGACGGTACGCGTATGGTGATACCATGAAGCGCTCGTGGATCGGAATGCAAAATCTAAAGCATAGCCGTGTTCGATTATACTTAGGACCTGTTGATCTGATGTTACAGTGGTCCACTCCTCCAGGAATAAGGACAGCCTGCTTCCTATTCTTGGAACCGAGGAGTGAACTGGCCGCACTTCATTGAGAGGACTTGGGACCCCCATGGGACTGGGGAACTCCGTCCCTGGCGGGCTGCCGGCCCCAAAAGGACTGGTTCCACGTATTTTGGTGGTTTTGGCCCTGGCGGAAAGAGGGACCGGTGGATCGGGAGGAGCGGAACCATTGATTCCCCCGAAATCTCGTCTGCTGAGGAAAAGAGCCTCTCGCCCTTGGTCTGTCCTCCGGTAACTTATGGACCTTGTTCTCCCCCAGCAACTTAATCATATCTTCCAACTGCTGCCCGAACAGCAGCCTCCCCTTGAAGGGTAGAGAACTCAAGTGCGCTTTGGAGGAAATATCCGCAGACCAATTCCGCAACCACATGAGGTGTCGTGCAGGGACCGCCGATACCATCGTCCTCCCAGAGGTTTGCAAAAGATCAAAAAGCGTGTCCACACTGTAAGCCACTGCGGCCTCCAACTTCCCGGCCTATTGAGCCTAGGCGTCCGAAAGGGACACGGATGCCTGCAAATCCTGGACCCAGCAGAGACTGGCCCACTGTGCAAAGCTACTGCATATAGCGGCCCGGACTCCGAGAGTGGACACCTCGAAAATCTTCTTGAGCTGGACATCCAACTTGCGGTCCTGTAAGTCCTTTAAGGCTGTGGCTCCCATCATCGGGATAGTCGATTTCTTTGTCATAGCCGAGATGGCCGCGTCCACCTTCGGCATCCTCAGCAGATCCAGCGTGTCCTCATGGAGCGGCTACAATTTATCCATAACCTGACTTACCTTCAGACCCAGATCAGGAGTGTCCCACTCCTTAAACAAAAGGTCAGACACAGATAAGTGGAACGGGAAAGACCGAGCCGGACCTCTGAGTCCCAGCATCACCGAACCCATATTAGCGCCAAACCGGGAATCGTCCTGAGGAACCTCAATTTCCAGCTCCTTCAGGATGACCGGGATAAGGGGCCCTAACTCATCCTTTCGGAACAAATGTACCACCTTAGGGTCGTCACCCTCCACCGGAGGCGAGCCCATGTGCTTGGTCGGTGGGGGTTGGGCATCTGGATCCCCGTCCGGATCCTGATCTGGAGCCTGTGGCGGAGAATCCCCCTCATCCGAAGAATCGCTGTCCACCAGGCAGATCACGGACCAAAACAGACACTTCTCCTTCAGCGCTCCGCTGGCCTTTGGCTCCTGAACTCGCTTTCGGTGTGAAGAGGACCCATCCCATGGTCCAGTTAATGTGGGTGCCTTGCGGGCCGCCCTAGGCCCCTGCAACTTTCCAGCTTTGCGAGCATTGAAAGCCTTATGCATTAAAAGCACAAAATCAGAGGTGAACAATGAAGAAGACCCGTCCGAGTCAACCCCTTCATTGTCCACTGCCAAATCCTCTGCAGCCCCATCCAATCCGGCCCCCCCAGGGGCACTAGGCCACGGAGACAACGGTGGGGGGAGCCCTTCCCCCATAGCTGCTCTCTCCTGCTCTCTGAATGTCCTTAAAATGGCCTCCGTTCCCGCGCTGAGCTGGAACGGATCCGGGGCCTGCTGTGACGAAACTGGGACCCCAGCCCCCTGACGCAATCACAGGTCACTGCCCTTCAATTTCGCCTTCAATTTCCCCCTCAATTTCCCCACGATCCCCTCTCTCCCCCTGACAAACACTCGGTGCAAATGCCGGCCCGGGAGAGACGTGCGCATGCGCTGCCGCACGCGGCACACACCACACCACGCGGCTTAAGTAGCAGCCTAAATTTAGCCCAGCAGGAGAAAGAAGCAGCGAAAACAAAGAAAAACCCCGATCAGGAGCTGCCTGCAGTCTGAACTACACACCCGCAGAGAGAAGCTAGGCCGGCATAGCAGGAGAATTTAAAGAGACACAACCTCTTTTTTTTTTTTAAACCTGGATAAGGTTAGACTGAAGGTGAGAGCCCGAGACCCCTGGGATCACCTGCAGTGGGCAGTTACAGGGTCCTCAACCCTCTGCTCCAAAGCCTCTATTACCAGGGAGGATGGCCCCACCAGGACCTGGCAACCCCCTGGGAGGCTAGAAAGGGGAAACTAAACCTGACCTTTGCCTAACAATAATCACAATAAAAGGTACAACCAAACTCCTAAACCTGACCAAACACCAGACTCCAGGACAGCATCTCTTCCACCTGCTGGAGACAGAAGAATACTGACAGACTCTAGGTGGCACCTCAGGGTTATACGACAGAATCCACAAAAACTTCTGTCTCCACCTGCTGGAGGGGAGGTAAAACCCAGGAGTCTGGGCTGATCCGGATACGTACAGGGAACACATTTTTATTCATTTTTGTGTGCATAACTTTCTTCACGATTTAATAAGGATTTTAGCACACAAAAAAAAAAAATGTGCACACAAATAAGAGTAAAAAGGTGAGCACAAATTCGTGCACTTCCATGTAAAACCCATGTTAATGAAAGCATTAGCTATTACTCCCCAATGAGGGGAGGTGCATTAAAGCCCTGAGGGCTTAACTCACATTCTTTTTAATGCTGGAAATTTAACTCCTGGGTCAGAGGTGGAGTAAAGTTAATTGTCATTTTGGGGGCTAGTGTTAGGCTATGGTGCTGTGCCAGCATGGTCC
Organism: Rhinatrema bivittatum; assembly: GCF_901001135.1. Taxonomy (NCBI): domain Eukaryota; kingdom Metazoa; phylum Chordata; class Amphibia; order Gymnophiona; family Rhinatrematidae; genus Rhinatrema; species Rhinatrema bivittatum. The sequence continues at coordinate 250,485,580 of NC_042616.1, read as the reverse complement.
CAGACCTGGGGTTCCTGGGTGCAGGGGTTCTGGACTTGGCTCTCTGAGATCCAGGGTAGACCACTGCAGCCAGGTACCCTAGATCTGGGACCACGCTGACACAGCACCATAAGCAAACACTAACCCCGGAAATGAGAGTTAACTTTTATTCCATATCCGACCCAGGAGTTCAAGCCTTAAAAAAAGTGAGCTAATCACTAGGGTATCGAAATCCAGGATCCCTGCCCTGAGGCAGAGACCCTCTGCTCTGGGATTCCACCTACCCACTAAGCCCCCCAGCTGAGACCACTTTACACCTGTCTGGAGTGCTTTTTCAGTTCCATGTATGCAAATCATGCTTTATTCATGCTCCACAAATTAATGGGACCAATGGAATAAGGTATGCTAGGCTGAATACACATTTTTACTCACATGTGCACACATTTTTGTGTTAGCATACTTCATCAGACTCTGCATTAGCTTCCTGACTTGGGAGTTAACTTGTTTTTCAGCGTTGTAAGTAAGGAAAATGTGCACTAAAATTTAGTGCATGTTGTTTACTCAGGTTTTATTACAGTGGCCAATTTAAAAAAGGCTCCAGGGGCGATCTGGGTAACTATAGACCAGTGAGCCTGACTTCAGTGCCGGGAAAAATAGTGGAAACTACAGTATTCTCAAGATCAAAATCGTAGAGCATATAGAAAGACATGGTTTAATGGAACACAATCAACATGGATTTACCCAAGGGAAGTCTTGCCTAACAAATCTGCTTCATTTTTTTGAAGGGGTTAATAAACATGTGGATAAAGGGGAACCGGTAGATGTAGCGTATTTGGATTTTCAGAAGGTGTTTGACAGAGTCCCTCATGAGAGGCTTCTACGAAAACTAAAAAGTCATGGGATAGGAGGCAATGTCCTTTCGTGGATTACAAACTGGTTAAAAGACAGGAAACAGAGAGTAGGATTAAATGGTCAGTTTTCTCAGTGGAAAAGGGTAAACAGTGGAGTGCCTCAGGGATCTGTACTTGGACCAGTGCTTTTCAATATATATATAAATGATCTGGAAAGGAATACGACGAGTGAGGTTATCAAATTTGCGGATGATACAAAATTATTCAGAGTAGTTAAATCACAAGCAGACTGTGATACATTACAGGAGGACCTTCCAAGACTGGAAGACTGGGCATCCAAATGGCAGATGAAATTTAATGTGGACAAGGGCAAGGTGTTGCATATAGGGAAAAATAACCCTTGCTGTAGTTACACGATGTTAGGTTCCATATTAGGAGCTACCTCCCAGGAAAAAGATCTAGGCATCATAGTGGATAATACTTTAAAATCATCGGCTCAGTGTGCTGCAGCAGTCAAAAAAGCAAACAGAATGTTAGGAAATATTAGGAAGGGAATGGTTAATAGATCGGAAAATGTCATAATGCCTCTGTATCGCTCCATGGTGAGACCGCACCTTGAATACTGTGTACAATTCTGGTCGCCGCATCTCAAAAAGATATAGTTGGATGGAGAAGGTACAGAGAAGGGCAACCAAAATGATAGAGGGGATGGAACAGCTTCCCTATGAGGAAAGGCTGAAGAGTTTAGGGCTGTTCAGCTTGGAGAAGAGATGGCTGAGGGGGGATATGATAGAGGTCTTTAAGATCATGAGAGGTCTTGAACGAGTAGATTTGACTCGGTTATTTACACTTTCGAATAATAGAAGGACTAGGGGGCATTCCATGAAGTTAGCAAGTAGCACATTTAAGACTAATCGGAGAAAATTCTTTTTCACTCAACACACAATAAAGCTCTGGAATTTGTTGCCAGAGGATGTGGTTAGTGCAGTTAGTGTAGCTAGGTTCAAAAAAGGTTTGGATAAGTTCTTGGAGGAGAAGTCCATTAATGGCTATTAATCAATTATACTTAGGGCTAGATTTTAAAAGCCCTGCGCGCGTAAATCCTGCCAGATTTACACGCGCAGGGCACTCGCGCACCTGCGCGCCTATTTTGCATAGGCCTCCGGCGCGCGCAAGCCCCGGGACGCGAGTAAGTCCCGGGGCTTCGTAAAAGGGACGGGAGGGGGGCGTGTCTGGGGGTCAGGGGGGGGGCCAGGGGGCGGGCCAGGGAAGGGAAGCAGGCTGTGCGGCTCGGCGCGTGCAGGCTGCCGATTTTGCGCAGCCTTGCACGCGCTGACCCCGGATTTTATAGGATGCGCGCAGCTACGCGCGTATCTTGTGAAATGTGGTGTGCTTTTGTTCGCGCCTGTGGCGCGAACGGGAGTATGCGCGCGCGTATGTTTTTAAGATCTACCTCAGCGGGAATAGCCACGGCTATTAATTGCATCAGTAGCATGGGATCTTCTTAGTGTTTGGGTAATTGCCAGGTTCTTGTGGCCTGGTTTGGCCTCTGTTGGAAACAGGATGCTGGGCTTGATGGACCCTAGGTCTGATCCAGCATGGCAATTTCTTATGTTCTTATGGCCTCTTTGTCTGCATTTGAACTAGCAACTCTGTTATCGTCTTCCTGTTAAGTGCAGGCTTGAGCTCCTGCAGACAGTTGTGCTGTCATTTCTTAATACTTTCTGCCTCTTCTTGGCTTAGTCTGGCTGATGAATGAACAACGTCTCTCATTCCCAGCAGATATGGTCCTAAATATTCCACAAAATAGTTTTTCAAAGTTGGCTACTCTAGTGAGATCCTGCTGGACTTTTCACATTTTATTGGCTGTGCCTTTCTGGGCCTGATCTGGTCTCGAGTGTTGGAAATGTAGGAGCTGTATTAACTTTAGGGCTCGGCCCTCAAGCTTGTTTTCCTATGTGTCATGGTCAGACAGGCTGGAGTCCGGGAGCACCCTCACAGAAGCAATACAGGGCTGCAGGACAGAACTGGAGCTGGTCTTCTGCCTATCCAACACCCTCCCCTGCAGGCTGGCTTCTGGGGGCTGGTAGGGTTTGTCTTCTGTGGAACATCATTACATGGAAGGAGCTGAGTACAGTCGTAGACTGGACAAAGCAAGGCAGGCTGGAAGCTGAGTTGGGAGATGGACACAGAACACAGGCTGATTGCTGGACACAAGACACAGGCTGGGGCTGGATACAGGGCATGGACTAGACCAGGGACAAGGGCTGGTAACAGAAAAGGGATGGACAGGGCGGAACAAGACAGAACAAGATAGAGCAAGGACAGGACTGGCAACAGAAAACAGGGAAGCCCAACAGGGCACAAGGTGGACTAGAAGAATGCATTAGGCCTGGAGGCCACAGAGCAAGACAAGGAAGCCAAAGAGGCCACACTTCAAAGCATGAGGCCCGGAGGTCACAAGGCAAAGTGAGGCAGAAGGCCCAGAAATCACAAGGCAAGGTAAGGCAAAACACCACAAGATAAGGAAAGGTAAGGCAGAAGGCCTGGGTAGGACACCTAGGAAGACAGAATAGCAAGACAGGGGTGGCCAGGTCAGAGAGCCAAGGTGACTCAATAAAGAGACACTGAAGCATTGAGCAGACGGGGTTATATAGGGCTGAGACTTGAGCCTGGTGTGACCAGTGAGTTGGTAACTAGCAGAGCTAGGACCAAGGCTCGCTGAGGACCCCTGGTGGAAGGAAGGTTGCGCCACAGGGGGAACCTTGGCACAGGAAGACTGCACAACAAGCAAAACTGTGAGTTTGCACATTGCATGCCAACTTCCTCGGTGAAATGGAGCCCAGTGATAAACTGTGTTCAGATTAAATTGTTTATTGTATTGTTTATAATGAAGCTCTTTCATACCACTAAAACAGATCATTTATCTGTTCTACACAGTGAAACAATCCCAAAAAATGAGATTACATGTACATAAACAATCCAAATAATAAATACATCACTCAAACACACCAAATAAAATCATAATGCAAGTGAAACATTCTAAAAAACCTTGAAATGTATTAAAATTAATTTAAAATTGAAGTTAAAACTAAATGCCTTCATAACATTTTCCAAACCCTTGCTGATTCCACCCCATCAATATCCTAATCTGTCGGAATTTTTGAGATATTGTGTTTGTGGATTATTGGTTGCTTTAAACTGTTCACGTGCTGACAGTATGATAAAGATGAATAGATATGTTAGCAATATAAACAACAGGATATGTGGTTGGCTAAATATCCTTCAAGAAATTCTGGTTTATTTTTTTCCCCAGGTCAGCTCATTTTGACTTAACAATCAGCTGCTTTGTGCTCGTCTGAGATTGTCAGAGTCAGTAATATCCTGTTAGCAGGGCATCACTAATTATTTACTCTGCAAACAGGCCCTTCAGGAGCCACAGCTGCTCCTGTGTATATTACTCTGGCAGTGTATACACTCGCAAAGAGGCAGCAGCTGGAATGTAAGCAAGACATGTAGGAGTGAAAATGTTCTGTTTTTTTAAAATATATTTTTATCGGGTTTAATAAGAGGTACATCAAAAGCATCTAAAAGTATAACAGTATTATATATCTAAACTGTGCAATACAACATATGTAGTAAAGTCCCCAAAAACCGTAATACAGAAGACCTCTTTGAAATCTCTCCTTCCGCCCCTCCCCCCTGCCAAAACCCTTACCCCTACCCTCCCCCTCCCGTCCACCCAGCCCAGAGAAAAGAGTTAAGAACATCCTTTGAAAGATGGTTTCTTCACATTTTTGTATTTCTTTTTATGTTAAACTGGGAGTTATGTCATTCCATGAGGTTGCCACGAATTTGTGAGGTTCCCAGAAAATTAAGTGACATTTTATTTTTTCAATGAACGACTGACTAGTGCCTGAGATGTAAGAAAAATGTGGTGTTTTACCATCTTACTATACTGCAAATATGCTGTGCCTGGAAAAAAAAAAAAAAGGTTTCTGCACTGAATGAGATAGATACTGTAAGTTTCACAGGATCGGGGAGGTCTTTCCTATGGAGAAGCTCACATCTTGAGAGAGTGGAAAAGGAGAAAAAATAGCTGCTAAGGCTTGACTGCCATTCATTGAATATGCAGAGGTTCTAAACATAAAGAAAACAAATCCAAGCAGATTTGCATCTTCTGAAAGAAATGTTTGTGTAAAAGTGCCAGCACTAATGCTTTTGTGGTCGCAGACAAGAAATAGATTAATGGGAAAGATGCTTTTGTGACTGTGGAAATGTTGGTTTGTGTAAGGCTTGTAATTCTGATTCCTCGCTGATGGCATAAGTTAGAACTGGAATGGATGGGTTCAAGTTCCTTTATTTTCATAGAAATGTATTGTTTCCTAAGAATGGGATGCAGGGAGGATGGATATGTGCTACTCTCTAAAGTAATGTAATTTGGTGGAAGCTGAACTTTGTGCAACAACTCAGAAATACTAAAGGGATAATAAAAATGTCTGTAAAGAAAACATTTTTTTAAAAAACTGCCTTATTCTTTTTTTTTTTTTTGGCATTCCGATCTAGTAATAATAAAAGTGACCTTAAAAATACTGATGAACCCACTCCCCGCATCACCCTCTGAAACTGATAAATAGTATGAGACAGAGTCTGTACAGATTTCATCCTCCCCTATAATGGAGCTGTCTTCCTTTATCGTGATCAACTGGAGCTTACTCCAACCAATTAAAAACACAAAACAAATCAGACTGCTGGTCACTGAGCCGGTCAGTAAAGCAGATAATAGCATTTATTATTTTTTTGTAGTGCCATCAATGTACACAGCACTGTACAAGATCTTTTTGCATGGTTATATTATCCCTGATCTAAAGATCTTACAGTCTAAGGTTGACTACAGAGGGGTTAAGTTACCTGTTTATGACACAGCAAGTGGTTGATAAGAGAACCCAATCAGAGTCTCACAATTCTCTTCTCAAAACAGGTCTGTGTGCTGGGCTGCCCTCCCTAATTCTTTCACTGAAATTAGAGTGCTCACTTTCTGCAGAAATGGGGTGACAACTGTGGCATGCTCAGAGCCTGAACTACCACAATATGCCATCCGCAAGGATCCCATCAACCAAAATAAGTGCACCTGACATAATTACTCAGCCTTGCCTTTGTCTCGGAACAATACAACTCCAAGTTCTTCAGCAGTTCAACAGTGCCAGAACCTCAGGTCTTGATCAATTGTGATCCCTCATAGCTGAGCAAGCACTCAGTGACCCTGTCAGCCACCCATGCCCATTGATCGTACTGAATGAACAGAGCCCAGGGATCACCTGAACTCATGTTAAATGAATGAGATCTTGATTTTCCAGAACATTGTTTTGTTCAAGCTGGTCACGTGTTGTCGATATGATAACAGATGTGTTTTTAGCATAAGCAACCAAAGCAGGCAGCCAGCTACCCAGTCAGTCAGGTCAGCTAGGGGGCTGTTTCACAAGCAAAGAATCAAAGACAACAAAATTAGAATAAGAACAGTTTCTCCAGGTTTTGGGATTCTAGCCGGGAGAATGTGCGAGAGCAGGGGTAAGTGCCGGGCCAACATCCATCCAGGGCCCCCCTCTCCCTGCCCGATAATGAGCAACCCCGATGCAGGCACCCCCAGCCCACCAGGAGTAAAGCCCATACAGGCTCCTTCCCCACCTACTCACTCATTACCATTTCCAAGCCCCCTACCCCGAAAGGGTTGAGGCAGGGGCAGGCCCTCCCCACCTGCGGGCCCTGCAGTAAAGGGCATACCCCTTTGCGTGCCTTTTCATGAGCCTTTCTTGGGACACCTCACCAAACCCAAACTGACCCACAAGCGTGACGATCCTATCTACAATCTACCAAGAGAAAGGAACGTGCTGCCAAAAAGCCTCGGATTTCAGCCCTGCGAGTAACTCATCTCACTTGGGGTCTCCCTGAAGACAGCAAGCAGCACTTACCTCCCCTATCCCCACCCCAGAATAATCAGTAGCTTGATCTAACCCTATCTGTGCTAGCTTCCCACCCCCCAAATCTTCCACAACATGTATATCACATCCCACATAACCCCAACCCCCCCTCCCCAGATACCTCTGCATAGACACAATAATGGGCTGCACTATTCATTGCATTCCCCATAAAAAACAAATCCCCACAGAACTATTATCCACCCATCTAGACAAACACCTCAAGTACCAACCAAAATACTCTCCCCAAACTGCTTCTCCTCAGCACCAGGTCCATCACAACAAACTGGTTCTCCTACAGGACCTACTTATTGATCAATCCACAGACATCATGTGCTTGACAAAGACCTGGGCATAGATGCCGACCCCCACCCCCCGCCCCCAATTCCTTCAAATCTGCCCCCAAAGCTGTACTTATGCCCATTCTCTGCACCTAAACAAAGAAGGCGTGGGGGTAGCAATACGTTTCGGAGCCTAACTCGCACCCAGCTACGTGATGAAACTGAACCCATCTTTCATTAAGCTGACAGTCAAGCCACATGGAGTTTCTTCCTGCTGTACCACCTACCACCTGATAAGGAGGAAGCTATGCAGGATCTCTTGGCCATCGTGGCAGAGATAATAGTGGATCGCCTGTAACCCCTCGACTATTTTGCCCTATTGTCAGAATTTTTGGGGATCCTCCCACCACATTTTGCCATCCCCTTTTTGGGATGTGTCTCGGGGGTGTACATTTCCCCCCCCCCCCCCCCGAGCATGTGATCATGGTCTTTATGCTCCCCTGGAAAACTGACCAAAGAAGAGTCTTTGCTGCTTCACAGTGGACTGACCCTGGAGTTGGAGTGTGGAAAGCTTTTATGGAGTTTTGAGAGGAGTCTGAAGGAGCTTGGACTTTTGGAAGATTTTTGAAGAGGGATTTTTTTTTCCCCTTCTGTGACCCTGAGATTCATTTCCTGACAGACAGGCTAACCCCTGTTCTTGAAAGGACTGGGTTTCTACTTTTCACCTTTGCACTCAGTTAACAACAGAGGGTGAGGATCTGAGGGGATAATTTTGAGAAAACGTTTTGGAAGATTTTTGAATCCAGTTTTTTGCAGTAAGGACAGTATTCCCTTGCTATGGACACTGGAGTTTGGTCATTTCATCCCATAGCCAGTGAACAGTGGGTGAGGATGCTTATTTTTGAAAAGGACTGTTTGGAGTAACATTTTGAGACATCTGTTTTTTGAGAAACAGGTGTGGTTTTGTTTTTATCCTTTTTTTTATGATTGTTATTGAGGACAATCATCCCACCTTCAATGGGAAAGGGATAGTGGAGACTGTGGAAGCTGGGTCAATTGGAGGAAGGAGAATGGCTGAGAAATGCATCATGGATAAAGAAACCACAGCTTTTGTTGTGATGACCATTATATTATTCATGATTTTGCCATAGTTTCTTGGATCATCCTTTTTAAGTTGGAGTAAAGTTTTGTTCAATTGAATACCACTAAGCCTCCATGCTTTATCCATAAAGGAAGTCCAGCCACTGACCCCCTGACACATATGTGTGAATTTGGGGACTGAGTTGTATTATCTACTACTGCATCAGAGCTCCCGGAGGTGTAGACCTTCTTGCCACCGGATGAACCCGCTGAAGTGGAAAAGACTGAGAGAGTAAGTGATCTGGGAAGGAGGAAAAAATCCTGGGAATTGTGTAGCACTCTGGCTTCAGCACTCCAGCGATCCAGGGGTCCCGCTACACACCCAAAAACACTATTCCTTGGTGATTTCAACATTCTTGTCGATGACTCAAACTCAAAATCTGCAGATGATTTCCTTGCCTCTTTGGAAACCCTAGGCCAGGGCTTTCCAAACTGTGGGTCGGGTCCCCAGATGGAGACATGAAACCTTCCACTGGGGTCACAAGTATCTCAAATAGCAGCACTTTACAGATGCCAGCAGCAGAAGCATTATTAGTAGTGGAAGTTGCCGTGGGGCTTGTGAGCCGGCACGCATTCACAGGCCCTGCAGTGTCACTGCCCTTGCATGAGTTTCTGTAGTTAGGAACCTGTGCACTAAGAAGGGATCAGGGTTGCTGAAGGACCTGTGAGCTTGCACTAGCCCACAGGCCCTTTGATGATGTTCATTAGTAATGCTGCTATTGTTTTGCAGATTACAGTCAGACTTGGGACCAGCCATGAAGGGAGAGGAGAGCTGAGTGTGTGTGTGAGATTGCCACTGCTCTACTCTTCTCACCCACTACTGAACCTACCCAAGAGAAAAATGTTGTCACTGTCATCAGCTTGCCTTTTCTTCCCACCAGTCATCATCCACCTATGGCCTAGGCCCAAAGGAAAATGTTGTTGCTAACCCTCATCAGGGGAGGTTTGGAGGAAGGGCTATTTGAAGGGAGGGATGGGATGCAGGAGGGGTTTGAGGGTTGGATAGGGTGGAAAGGTATTGTCAATGGAGGGTGAAAGGGTAATAACAGAAGATGAACTGGGAAATGTAAGAGGAGTTGGGGAGGGCAAGAGGTGATCAGCTAAGGGGAATGTAAAAATGGGTTGGAGAGGAAGCTGGGAGGCAAGAAAGTGGATGGGGGATAAGTGAGGAGGGAATGGGGTGTCAGAGGATAAGTTGAGGGTTATAAGAGCATCTTGGAGGTGAGAGAAGATCAGCTAGGGGGGGACGTGAAAATGGCCAGAGGGGGTGAGAGAGAGGGATGAGCAGGGGAGGTGAGAGGAGTGGAGGTTGACAGCAGGAGTCCATTGGAGGGGAGGAGGTTAAAAGAAGCAGTCCTCTGGAGATGGTGGAGATTTAAAGAGGAGATCAGCTGGAGTGCAAGAAAGGTGAGAAGAAATGATTGTTGGAGGGAAACTGAACCCCATGCAATTTGTTTTGCTCATCCTTTGGGGTAATGTGAGTTTTCAAGTGCTAAAATGGAGTCATATTGGCCAAAAGTTTGGGAATCCTTGTTCCAGGCCTTACTCAGCTAATTAACTATCCAACATACATGGTAGGCCAAACCCTCAACCTGGTACTTACACCGAACAATCTACTCCAAGAGCTGCAAGTTGATAACATCCAAACCAATCTCCTGGTCAGACCACCATCTAATATACTGAAGCTTGAGATGCAGCCACTCCCAATCAGTAAACCCTCAAAGTTAGTAACTACAAAACTGATCAGGACAACTTCAAATCTGAGCCTTGAAAACTTCCTACAAACCTTCCAGGAAAAGGAACTAAACAGCCCCTACCCACCAAACCTACTCCAATAAACTCATTTACGTCAATGATCAGCTCCTGGAACTAGGAACTCACAAAACCCTTAGACATGCTTTCCCCCAAAAATATCACCCACATCAAAAATCCCAAACCCAACTCCTGGTATTCACTTGAACAAAATGAACTAAAACAAATAGGAAGACTACTGGAGCACCAATGGTGGAAAGCAAGGGTTCAAGTGGACAGAAATAGCTGCAGAAGACTCCAGGCAATCTACCAGAAGGCCATCACAGAATAAAAAAGATCTCCAAGCAAAAACTCACTAAAAGAACTCTTTATGATAGCCAACAAATTCCTGGGTCTCAGCAATCTGCTATTAGAACATAAGACGTTGCCATACTGGGTCAGACTGAGGGTCCATGAAGCCCAGCATCCTGTTTCCAGCAGTGGCCAATCCATGATACAAGTACCTGGCAAGTACCCAAACATTAAATAAATCCAATGCTTCTAATGCTGAGTCACAGAGCACAAGCAATCTAAGGCTGGCTGGAGGACAAAATCACAGACTAGATTCCAGTTTCCTCTTACACAACTTTATTCTTTACACAAAAACACACTTTCAAACTGCTTACCTTGCAGTACTTCAGCACAAGAACTTCAGTAGGAGCTGCCTTCTCCTTCTCTCCAGAGTCTGTCATGCTCTTCTCTGAGCCTATGCTTTATCTGTGCCTAGGAGAGACAACTTGCACCCAGAATGTCCTGTGTTAAAGTATAAGGTGTTCTGAGGGTTTCTATAGGGCACTCTGTCACATATCTTCCCCCTCGGCTCAATGCTACCCAATTGAAGGACTGTTCTTATTAGGACTATGGCCCGCAGTAGAACCCTACTACGCGTGCCCTTGGTTCCTCTCTCAACCCGAGACGACCTCTTACCCATTCACCCCTGCCTGCTTTAGAACCATAGAATGGCCAGCCCTTTACCCACTGGGGATTCTTTTTAGCAAGGGTAGCTTTCTCCTCTAGCGAGGTACCCCTCCCCCCCAATCGTCTGGGTTGTTATATGAGGCTTCTTTACAGCCCCTCAGCCCTCTCGGTTCTCTGGTTGACCCACCTTGGTTAACCCCAGAGTCTATTCCCCTGAATTTCCATTTCACCAGTTTCTACTGGCATCTTGACATTTCCGGGCTGGATTTCCAAGAACTCCATTTCTTCACCATTCCTGACTTTCTCAGTCTCTTTTACCTGCAGATGGGTAGCAGTCCCATTCTCCCCAAACTGGTCTGGCATCTTCTTCGTTTGCTGGGCCTCTGGGCTCCAGATCTCTGACACTGCCTCAGGGTTAACCTCTTGTTCTGACTTTATATAACACCTTCCTTAGGTCACTCTTTTGATTCTCCAGGTTAGGTTTGGTCATCACTAACTCCAGCAATGCTTTGCCAGCCTCTATGATTGTGCCATCTTCAGGCCAGCCTCGGAGGTGACCCAGATCAGCCTTGACCAAACCGGCCTGCTCTCCTTTTTGTGTTTCCCAGCCTTTGTACTCTGGAAGGTTACGGTTCCAATCCGGCGCCACACCGGGTTGCTGTGCTACCTACGCTTTCAGGCCAAGCTGAGGTTCCTTAGGCCTTTGTCCCAACTCGCCCAGCTCTCTGGAGTAACGGCTTAAAATTAGGAGCACACCTATACTTAGTAGGCATATTTTAAATCATCCGCGTGCAACTGCATGCATATTTCAGATTTCAGCTTGTGTCCGGTCACGTGCGTGTATAAGCCCCCGCGTGCTCGTTTTTGAAAGTTACCGACCCTGTATTTTTGCAGTTGTGTTATAAGTTAGCAGTGGAGATCTAATCAATCAGATTCCATGACTGGCTGATCCCCACCTCCGCCATTCCCCCATTTTTAATCTTGGTGCAGTTTCAATTTATTTATTTATGTATTTATTTATTTGATTTATATTCCACTTTACATGTGGTGGAATGGCTGCTGGATGGTTTCACTATGAGCCACAGAGGAACTTTCTCCTGCAATATAATTCATTTTAAATAAATTAAAAAAAAAGTAATGTATTACAAATAACCTAAAGATGTCAAGTTATTAGTTTTTTTAAAAATAAGGTTTTATATATATATATATATATATATATATATATGCCGCTAACCCATGAGTGATATGATGAAAGGGTCAGACTGAGAGGGGATTTGGCACCAACTCTGACCATGGGAATGAATGAGGTCTTCAGTCCTTAAAGACCTGGTGTGAAATGCCTATGCACAACTCAGAGAAACAAATTGTGCACAGTTGTTACGGAGGGGAAGGAAATAGCATAATACAGTGAAACGAGAAGCACCCCCGAGCACCCTTAAAATAAATTAACATGTGCTGCTGGTGACGGCAAAGTGCGCAGGGGGCTGTATAGTCGCTTCCTATTTCATTGTATTATGCTATTTCCTTCCCTTCCGTTAACAACTGCATACAATTTTGTTTCTCTGAGTTGTGCACAGGCATTTCACACCGGGTCCTTAAGGACTGAAGACCTCATTCCCACGGTCAGAGTTGGAGTCAGCTCCCCTCTCAGCCTGACTCTTTCATTGTATTCACTCTTGGGCTAGCAGCAGAGTGTTAGCGTTATCATACAAAGACACGAACCGTGGAGACTGTGGCTTCATTCGCATATTCAACACTTAGTCCATTACCTGGCTTGAGCAAGTATAAAATGCGCCAGCTCTTTACCGGGCTGATGGCCTTGTAACTGTGAAGGCAGTGTGAAAGTAATATGTATTAATGCAGGCCGAGACTCAGTGGCCTGCCTTAAGATTAGTCCCTGGAACTTCGTGTCAATAATTGTTTCTCTTTTTTGCTCCTGCTGTCTTTTCAAAAGTGACCCGAATGTATGTCAGTATTTAACCTCTGTTAATGAAAGGATTATGCAGTTACAATGCGCCACAGACACTGATTTCTCTGTTTAATGTGGCCATATACAATACTTGTTGATTTCCCTGGAGGTCATGTGGCTGCGCCCTCAAGGCATCTAGACTGGAAAAGCTTGCAAAGACAAAGCACCCATCCAGTACAATTTTGACCAAAAAATTGTAGCACTCAAGGATGGCACCTAAACCACTGTCAATCGGACAATGTTTGTGTGAAATTGCAAGATACATACAATAAAATGCCAGGAAAAGATCATTTAATGCCCCAGAAGAGAGGCCGTGTCTGCTAGCAACAGTGGATTCTGGTACTCATGGAGCTGTTGATGCTGCGAGCTTGCAAGGCCCCCTGTAAAAAGGAGCCGAGGTGGAGAAGAGAGCCCTGTGATGCCGTTTCTTTTTTTATTATTATTTTAGTAGAGCATTTCTACCTACAACACCAATACTCTACAGTAAACTGTACAACTTGTCGAAGCCCGTCTTTACTGACAACACCTGATCTTCCATTCTATAGTGCAGAGTGTTAGGGGAAAAAAACCAATTTATGATCAGGAAGAAATAAAATATTGTTCCTGGAAAGAAACAGACTCTTGTAGGTTTCAGTAACTGTCATTGGACCAGCACAAGAGTAACATAAAGATGTCTGCAGTGGGTGAGCTTTTCAGATCACAGAGGTTTGGAAGAAGAGACATATGCAGCCTTGAAAGCTCAGGCACTGCGTGGCCTTTGGATTATCCCTGCGTTGACCCAATGGAAGATACTGCAGCCTGCAGAGAATACCAAGCGTACACTAATATATCTGATTGTACACATCAAAACTGAGGGGAGAAGCAGAATCCCCTCAAAAATTCAGAAAGCCTCTATTACTGCTCCTGTTTTGTGCCACAACTCTTTCTAATAGAAATAGGCCACGTTTTGCAGCCAGCTCAGTGGTATCTTTTTTTTGTTTGTTTTTGTTTGTAAGATATCAATGCTTCTATTTTGACTGTAGACAGCCCTTAAATGTTAGCTGGAGCATAGTAATTATATAGTTTTACTAGAATTGTAGAAAGGAATAAAATATTGAATTTGACATACACAGATGATTGCTCACTGCTAGATTAGTTTAAAGGATTTCCATATACCAAACATTAATTGTGAGAATTCATAAAGTCCTTTAATCTTCTTGATGACAGTGTATCAATGCCAAGGTATGATTCACATTCCATAGTGACATTGATACTTCCACCCAAGAAAAGATGTATTATTTTGATAATAGGTAATAAAAAGATTCCTTTTTCCTATATAGATGTGCTATAATAAAGAGGAGGATTGTTCTAGGTGTATTGTGCTTCTGATGTTATCTACAGGGAGGAAAACTAAATAGCTTGATAGGGTTCTGAAAGCTTTTTCTACTGCAACATGAAATTTGAGCCACAGATGGTTAATGATGCTTTTTTACATTCTTCAGATGAAATGAAATGAGACAGGCTTCTTGAGATTACGTGGAAGATACAGAGACAGACGCACAAATGTTGGAGCTAAGGGAAATAAAAACCTCTTATTTCCTTATGTAATTCCACTTTACAGTTATTACAGCAGGGCTTCCCAAACCTGTCCTGGGACTCCACAGCCAGTCGGGTTTCAGGATGTGCACAATGAATATGCCTGAGATAAATTTGCATATACATGCAGGAAGAGTTTAAAGCATTGCTCGCACAAAAGTGACCCCATACATGCAAGCAATGTAAATGTTAAGAAGCCAGGAAGTTCATGCATACATACCTGTGTGCATATCAAGAATAACAAGGCAGAGGTGGGGGGCTAAGACTTTCACACATAAGTGCTGAATTTTACAAGGCCAGCCATGACAATGTAGGCTATGTTACCTGCATAACTTCATTACTGGTTGGGAGGAGGTGCACCTCTGAAGATTTTGGGGCAGAGGTATCCTGAAGACTAGAAGGGTGGAAGAGGGACTGCTTACAGTGGGAGATATAAGCAGGGCACTTTTAAACTCAGGGTGGGGTTTTGTTTTTTTTTTTTGGGGGGGGGGTTACATTGGTCTGGGTCTATAGACCCTTCTAACACTGCCCCCCCCCCCCAACCCATCCTGAGTTGATATAAAATTGAGTGTGTTTATGGGCGCATGCATGCTCCTTTTAAACTTTACCTGTGAGTCTCCATGATATGCAAATTTATCTCATGCATATTCATTGTGGATATCCTGAAAACCCAACTGGCTGTGGGGTCCCCTTTGGGAAGCCTGTATTGCAGCAGTATATATTGGTGAAGTGAAAGGACTCTTAACCTGCAAAAGCCTCAGATTTCAGTCCCTTGAAAAATTCAGCTTGATTTAACATGACATACGAAAACAGATCTGCTCAGTACATGAACCTCCTCTATACATAATGTGCTGCACTTCCAATCAAGAACAGAGTTACCTATCCAGCATGCCAAGGAAATATTTTCTCATCCATCTACTCCCCTGCAGATGTGGCCAAAGTCACACACCGAAGGAGCTACCTAGGATGCATCAAGGCCTAGGGATGTGCTTTTGTTGTGAACGAAATAGGAAACTTCAACTAGGTTCTGCACTTTGTTTCCTTTTGAATCAGGAGAAAGGAAAATAAATAATATTTTGTTTGTGTATACAAAAAAACCCCCAAAAAAGGCAGGCTGACCTGTACCTTAAACGTTTTAAAAAGCATCCCCATCCCATGTTACTTTTCCCATCCCTTCAAGACCCAAACCGGAGCCCCTCCAGCCCTTAACTTGTGCAATTTCCCTCCGATGGGGTAGCGGAAATCCCCAGTCGCTCCTGTCCTGTCAGTGTCATATTCTAAAATGGTGCCAGCCGAGCCACACCCATCCAGGACCCTGCTCCAAGCTGCTTCCGAGCTTGCTCCAGGACTATGCCGTAAATGAGTAGGCCAGAGACTGGAAGAGCTCTCACTGGTGAGGTGTACAGCAGAATTCATAGGAATCAAACAGGAGCCATGGTTTCTGCTGTGACCCCTGGAACTGGACTGAGACCACTGGATCGTTTCACATAGGCTACCTAAGCTGGGATTTGAACCTGTGGCCCTGAGGCAAAAGGCTCTGTAAGGTTATGACTATTTCCCTGCGAGGTGCTATATTTGGAGGAAGACGACGAATGAAGATTTTTTTCAGTTTAGAGGCACTGTAGACGGTGGGATAGCGAGATCAATGCCAGCAGCCTAAAACACCCCAGAAACTAACAGACCCTGGAATGATGAGTTGTGAAAAAAAAAAAGGGGGGGGGGGGATGATAGTGAGCCGGCGGCCTCATCGCGACGGTATGTTTTCGCCCACCAGAGTTGCAGCCGCACTGCACACTATTGCCCCCATAGCGCCAATGGGAAAGGTGTAGTTAATTCCGTCACTACTGCCAGAGATCATGTGTAAAACATTGCCAGCAGTGGTACCCCACCCGTATCCCGCTCTAACCCCTCCCCTTTCCCTCATTTAAATGTTAAAGTCGCGATGCGGTAGGTATCGCATGCATTAGGGCGCTATTGCATGCAATAACTCCCTAACGCATGCGATAACGGTCCATTGCATTTTGATGACTTAGCAAATTATAGCAGCAAGAGTTAGAAAATTCTGTAGCAAAGTTTCTGAAATTCTGTGGCAATTCTATACCATATTTGTATAATCTTTAATATTTAATATAAATTTTCTTTTGCTTTAATACAGTGGTCCCCAAACCGTGGTTCGCAGGCCAGACCCAGCTAGCTGAGCTTGTTTGGCCAGCTCGCCATGCTTTTTTCTTTACACCGCAGCCCCCAGGATCTGTCCCGATGAAGGATACCGTTGATGGGGAGACCAAGGCCCACCAACGGGAGAAAAGGCACCAGGACCTACCCCCATGAATGACATCGCTAATGGGGAGGCCTAGCCCCACCAGCAGGAGAAGACACGTCGGGACCCTACTGGATGAACAATGCCACTGGTCAGGAGGCCAGGGCCTGCCAGTGTAAGGGCAGTGGGTGAAGAAGAGAGGGGAGGGAAGGAAGGAGTGAGAGAAGGGAGCGGAGGGGATAAGAGAGGGAAGGGAAAGGAGGGGAGTAGAGTGAGAGGTGAGTGATTTGAGGAAAGGTTAAGGAAGGGAGGGCTTGAGAGAGGGAAGGGAAAGGAGTGGGGTGAGAGAGGGGAGGGGTGTGAAGGAGATTGGATGAGGAGGGAGGGGGTATGAGTGAGAGGAGAGGGGAAGGGAAGGGAAGGGTGAAAGAAAGGAGGGAATGAGAAGGAAAGGAAGGAAATAGAGTGAGAGGAGAGAGGGGTGAGTGAGATGGGAGGGAAGAGAGTGGGTGAGAATGGAGGGATCAGAAAGGGATGGATGAGAGTTAAAGTGAAGGGGGGAAAGGGGGTGTGCCCCCCCCCCCCCACACACACACACATCACCCCTACCTCAGAGGGGCAGATGCAGGGGGAAGGAGAAGCCAGGGAGCAGAGTTCTCAGGGTGGTGGCAGGGTTGCCAACTTCTGAAAAATCTAAATTATTATTACTGTCACTATCTGCCTCATCTCTGGGAGCCCCGTTCTCTCCCTTTCCCAGTATTTTAAAAATCATCCAAAGAGCCAGATAAGCCCCATCCCTGGTCAGGAAACTCCAGTCATCTTGACTTGAAGTTTCCAATGTGGCCCTTCCCTTGATAAGTTTGGGGTCCTCTTGTTTTAATATAATCAAGTAATTTTTCAGCCTGTCTTGTATATTTAGATAATTATTACTTTTTCTTTTTTGGGGGGGGAGCTTTTGATTGGGGAAAAAGGGATCTCAGTGGTCAGTGCTGGAAAGGGAGGAGAGGGAGCAGAAATAAGGAGAGGGAGGGGATCTTGGGAATGGAGAGGTGGAGGGGTGGAGGGGTGGAGGGAAAGAGGAGAGAGCAGGAGAGAGCAGGAGAGAGGGTCTTACGGATGAAGGGGTGATCATGGATGGGTAGGAGAAAGAGGGATGACTTTACTGTGTCTGTGGACCCTTGGGCCGAGGCAAGATTGACTCTACCCTCAGGGATGTGCCTTGAAGGCTCTCACTGTCGGCAAGCGAGCAGAGATCAGTCAGGACTTTCACCTGTACCAGCCCACGTTCCCCTCGGGTTGAGCCTTTGGGTGCCGGGACGGCAGGACTTAGGTGCGGCCTCTGCTGAAGATAGAAGAGAAGGTCCTATAGCTGGGGTGGTAGGCAGGCGGCAGTCAGGCCTATCAGAAGTCCAGGCAGAGGTCAGACCAGGTATCCGTCTGAAGGAGAGGAGGAAGGATGGATAGGCTGGAACAAGCAGGCAACGAACGATGGTGCAGACTGGAACAATGACTGGAGACAATCTGGGACGAAGACAGGAATGCTGGGAGGCAATATGCACTACTCGGCAGTGGCTGGACCTGTTGCTGAGGCACGTTGTGTCTGGAACCCTGCCCTTTCATGGGCCGTGGAGCTGACGCCATCATCAAGGGCTGCTGGGACTTTCCCGCCCTGGTCCCTTTAAATGCCGGAAAGAGGCATGCATGCACGCCTAGGGATGGCTGGCGGTGGTCACTGCATTGGGAGGCGGCATGGTGCGTTGGCCATGTTTCCTCGCGTCGGGACACGGCACGGCCGGCTCGGGCCTGGAGGTGAGAGTGGCAGTTTGTGGGGGCAGACGGGCTGGCAGGAGAAGACATAAAGAGTATCCAGGATCAGGCAATCAAGGAGGGTGAGGAAGGGAGTGAGACCCAGGATTGAGGAGAAGGAGGAGGGGAGAAATCAATTTCTTCTCTCACACACATTCCCTCCCCCCAGAGTAGATCCCCTTTTTCTTACACACACATTCGGCACCGATCCCCAGTTTCACAGACACACATCCCACTGCCCAAACCCTATCTCCTCTCTTACCCCCCTCCCAACCACACCCGGACCCCCTTTCTTTCTTATTCATTCCCCAATGCCAATTCGCTCACTCTCTCCCCCACCCCTGGCACTGATGCACTTCCTCCCCCCCCCCCCCCCCCCCGAAAATCCCTTCTCAGCCCTCCCAGCTGATACCCCCTTACCCCTCTTACTTTCCTCCCTCTGCTGATCTCTCCCCTGCTTTCCCCTCACCAGCCCACTCCCAGTCAATACACCACTCGCCTCCCTTCCCCAGCCAATATCATCCCCCCACATACTGAACTGATTGACATTAGGAAGAGGAGGGCGGTGGCGCCTTGGGCCTTGTCCTCCTCCTCCTCTACCACAAGGAACTGATAAAAAAAAAGCTTGTGCGTATGTGCCTTGTGCCAGCGAGCGACCGAGGTGGGAGCTGGCCTGTTACCCCTCCCTTCCCCTTTATCACAGGAATGTGCCCACTGCGTGTTCTGCATCCAATATGCGCTTTGGCAGGTTTTTATTTAGAGGTGTGCCGCTCTAGTAGCTCTATTGGCATTCATCTATAGACGGGGCCTGTCTGGTCTGGGAAGCTCAATATCCTTTTGTTGCAACATCCTTTTAGCACAGCATCCTTTTTGTTGGTTGTTTCGAGGGTAATTTTCCGTAGTGTGCATAACTCAGCACATTCACCCGGGGTTGAGAGTGTCACTCTCCCGGCCTCTTCAACATATTCGAACGCCATTGAACAGGCGGGCTTTCCCGCTAGCAGGATCCACCGAAGGGTCTGCGAAAGGGCCTGGCCCTTCGAGTGTTCCTTGACAGAGTCCTTTATGTGGTATTTGAAATGAAGGCTTCAAGGGGTGGTATGTAATATTTTTTCTGGGCTCTTTTTTTGTATGGAACTATTTGTGGTTACTGGTCTTAGGACTGCGTGGACTATTCCATAATCTTTTTTTTTTTTTTTTTTTTTTTTTAATAATAAGAATATTGTCTTTGCTGAAGAGGCAACTTAATTGTAATGGTTTTACTCTGATTTATAAACGTATGGCTTCCATACCATATTATTGGGATAGGAGACCACTAAAGTTGACCCCGCAAGAATATTTTTGTAAGAGTAATTTGATTGCACCTCATGGCTTTTCTAACTGTTCAAAATTAGAATCGTCAAGAGGCTGCATGGATTTTTTAAAAATCTGTTTTTATCCAGAAGCAAAACAACATTCAAGCCCAAAGAATGAAACAGTATGAAGTACAGCATATAGATGAAGATCTTCTGACTACTAAGCACGCCTACAGAAATAATACCGATTATACGAAATATTATAAAACATTCTAAACTGTTAGAATTTAAAAAAACCTTTCAGTACTTTTCCCAGATCTTATCATAAGCACATTATTTTTCAGCTTATAGGTCAGCCTTTCAGTAAGTGTAAGGTCGTGTACCTTTTTGAGCTAGTGCTGCAGTGTCAGGGCACACTTCCATTTGGTTGCAGTAGTAAACCTCGCAGCATGGAGTCAATGCTTGGACAGAAATTTCTTATAAATTTCCAAGAACTTGATTCCCCCCACCACCCAAGCAAACAGAGTGTTGGTGTCAGATCTACCACATCCTCCAGGATCAGCAAATCATTCTTTTCACCCGCACCCAGAATGCAAAGAAGCTGCATGTTTGTTGAGGCTGGGCGCACACTAAAATCTAAAAAGTGTGCTTATTTATAATCTTGTTATTCAACATCAATTCCATTTTCTATGTGTAACCCTAACCTCGGGTTTTCCCTAATGAGAAAAGGCTTTTCCTAATGAGAGGAAGGTTTTCGCTAATGAGAAAAGGGTCCGTCTTCCAATTGTATTTAGTCAGTTCAAGCTGATAGATCATGCAGACGGTGAAGTGGACCCTGTTTGGGGCAGCAGGTGTGGTTGACCATTCCCTGGACTGGTCAAGAAGAATCACTATCATCCTCCCCTCCATGAATCCTGCCACTATATTATAATGATCATAGCTGCTAGTTAGACTCTCCCGCCAGCAGAGGTCTTCACGGAGCCAAGCTCTGCTTTGCTCTAGCCACCATCTTGATGGCTGCATGTATCCTGCCAAGGAAGTCCTGCTGGCCACCAGAACCTGCAGGCTCAGCCCAAGGAGGAGATGGCTGGACGGGCAGAAGACCATGCACTGCTCTGCTAGAAAGTCTTGTGCTGCT
The DNA here is from genome assembly GCF_901001135.1 of Rhinatrema bivittatum. Taxonomy (NCBI): domain Eukaryota; kingdom Metazoa; phylum Chordata; class Amphibia; order Gymnophiona; family Rhinatrematidae; genus Rhinatrema; species Rhinatrema bivittatum. The sequence continues at coordinate 250,464,602 of NC_042616.1, read as the reverse complement.
CCCATTAGAAGAATCCCCACATCCAGCTGGCCAAACCGTGAAATATATATAGGAATAAATTGAGGTAGAACATATAAATAGTAAATACTACATACACAGAGTTCATGGGGATATCCACAGTCAAAGTAATTCTTCACCACATATAACAAGTACCCCAACAGTGTTTGAATACTCAAACTCTCAGCCTTCCCTTGAAAATCATCATATATCTCTCCATTACACATTCCCAACTTTAGAGGAATATAAATGAGTTCATTACCTTTATCGCACAGGTCTCCCCTCTATATTAAACTTACCCATATCTCAACCAAGCCCTACACCGGGAACCCACATGAAGCTCTCAGAGTCCTCTTCATTTTAAACACCTGTCTCTAATTCTTACACACAATGATGGGCACCCCCTTACAATTTACTCACTATATTTATTTATTTAAAATTTTTTGTATGCCACTTATACATGGGTGGAGGTCTAAGCAGTTTATAGGCATAAAACAGACATAAATCATAGTAAATAAAAATAAAAGAGAACAAACTTTAAAAATATAAACAACATCAAAATAAAAAATAGAAGTAAATAATATAAGGCTAAAAATATAGTCAAGAATGAACATAAACTAAAAAGTTAAAAACATTTAAACAATCAGCGAGTTAAGAAAGAATGAGTGAGAAGAGTAGGGGTGGAAAGACTATTCAGGGTTATTAAATTGGAAAGCAGTATCGCATAAATAGGTTTTTAGTTTTTACTGAATTCTTTTGGGTGGGTTATAAATCTTAGTGTGGTTGGAATGAAATTCCCGAGCAAGGGGCCTGCCACGGAAAAGGCATGTTTTCTAGTGATTTCTAGTCTTGCGATTTTGACTGTCGGGACCTCAAGAAGGTGTTTATCTATTGATCTTAAATGATGCTGAGGCTGGTAAATACGTAATGAGGTGCACAACCAAATGGATGAGGGATTATGGAAGTTGAAAATTAGAGTTAGAATTTTATATTAAATACGTTGTTTGATTGGTGACCAATGAAAATTGAAAACAACAGGCAAAATATGTTCATTCATCTTAGTGTTTGTTAAGAGGCGAGCTGCGGAATTTTGTATGAGTTGGAGTAGACGGATTGTTGTTTCGGGAAGTCCAACATATAAAGAATTGCAATAGTCTAATCCTGAAAGAATGATAGCTTGAAATACTGTTCTAAAGTCTATTGGAAATAGGAGGGGTTTTAGACTTTTTAAAAGATTCAATTTATAAAATTAGGTTTTTACTAATTTGGATATATGTTCCGACATGGATAGCTTAGAGTCAACAGTGATGCCTAAATTTTGTGCATGAGTTACAATGGGGATCTGGTGATTGTTGAAGGTAAGATGCCATGGGGGGCTACATGGAGTGTCAGGAATGATGGATAGATGTATCAGTTCAGTTTTTGCAGCATTTAGTTTTAGTCTATTGTGGGACAACCAAGTTTTTATAGTTTCTAAGTAAAGAATGATTAATGAGAAGGTATGATTCCAAGAAGAAGTATAAGGGATGAATAGTTGGATGTCATCTACATAAAACTTGAAATCTATGCCTAAACCAGTCAGTATATGACATAATGAGAGGAGATAAATGTTAAATAGCATTGCAGATAAGCAAGATCCTTGGGGGACCCCAGTTGTGGTGATATACCATTCGGAATGATAGGAGTCTAGATTAATTTGTTGTGGACGGATGGATATGAAAGAGGCAAACCATCGAAGAACATCATCTCGTAGTCCTATGAATTCTAGGCTAGCAAGGAGCTAGCAAGGAGCAAACTCTAGTCCTTGATTCTTGCCTCCACTTCAGATTCTTGCAGGTCTCTCTGCTATCCTGCATGCCCTGGTTCCTTCTTGGGGCACTTGTCATCTCAGACCATCCCCACTCCTTCATCCTGGCCATTTTCCTCAAAAGGAGGGATCACCACTTCTCCACTCTGGACTCCTAGACTTTTCTTCAGGAGGAGAAAAAATTTTCTTCCACTCCATAACTGCTAGCCTTTTCCCTTGAGGGAAAAAGCCCCTGCAGAGCCCCACTCTATACTGGGGTAGTCTTCGGGCCTACCAACCCACAGGTTGGTGACTCCAGGCCACGACATCCTAGAGGTACCTTCCTCTGCCAGCTCCATTCTAGAAAGTGCAGGAAAAAAAGGAAGGGTCAGCTCTTGCCAAATTCTCCCACCTTTATACGTCCTGCTAAACCATTTACACCAACTAAATACCCTGGGCTCTTAAGGGGACCAACACACCACCCCTTAACCTAAACCATATTAACACATTGCATTACAATGTTCACCTCTCTCAAAATGCCATCCAGTGGTCATTTATTATTACTACAAGGTCAAACATTCAACACATTTCCCAAACAAGTCAAACAATGATAAATCCTGGGTCTCTCCCATCCAGAATATCTTGTGCGACTAGAAATCAAAGGCTCAGCTTTTGGGAGTATCCCCACACATGTTAACAGAAACATGGTTAATGGAAGAGGAAACAACTTGTCTGATTCAACCATGTCCTCTTGGCTACCTTTTTAATTATAAATGTAGGAACTGCAAGTAGGTGTGGCCATTATTTACCAAGTCTCCCCTTGTTCATTTTCTGATGTCTTATGTGTTACACTTTTTTAAGTTAAATCTTACTTGCTAGTGAGATAGCTTCAAGGGAAGAAATTGTTAGGTTAGTAACTGAAATCTTGGTAATCCATCTTAAATTACTGGCATTGGATGACTTTAATTTCTCTATCGATGTCCCTAGTAATGGAATGGCACAGGATTTCCTGATTTATATGGCTGATATGGGTTTAATACAACAAGATCATTCCCAGACACATACTATAGAATCTTTTATTTACTAGAGAGAATTGAACTCTAGTTAAGGTTTTTTTTAAAGTTAACTTTCTTTCTTTGGACAAATCTTTTTTTTATTTTTAATATGTTAGATTTTGCCTTACTGCCTTCTGCCTCTAAAAAGTGCATAAAGAGAGGTAGAAAAATTGGAGAAATCAATCTTAATGATTTTGTACAACATCTGGATTCTTTTCCAGCCAATTTTGCTATCCTTTCTTTAGAATTCCAAATAAAGGAATGGAATGTGATAACTCAAGAAGCTTTGAATAAGGTTGCCCCTTCTTGTGATACTAAGGTATCTTAAAGAAGATTGAACCCTTGCTGATTTTATGCTGGTCTTTCGCTTCTGAAAATAGAACAGAACCATCAATTAGATAGGAAATGGAGGAAGAATAAGACTAGTGTCAATACTGACAAGTTAAACAGGTTAAAAGAAATCACCAGAAAGATTATACTACTAATATTTTGAAACAAGCTGCAAACCATACTCATTTATTTTATTTATTTATTTATTTAAAGGCTTTTATATACCGGAGTTCATGCACTAGTGCATACCACTTCGGTTTACACAGAACAAGGAACAGAAAATTACATCAAACAGATTGAACAATTAAACAAAGTTGATGATATACCCATCAACTTTACTGGGTAATAGCTGAATTTGCCGATGATAGTATCTCTTAAGAATCCTGTGATATAATTAATTTGACAGCAAATAATTTTGCAGAATTTTTTACTTCAAATATTTACGCACAGTTCCACTCTAATTTGCTACTGAGTGAAATGGATCTTGATCTTTCAGACAGTAAAAAAGTTCAGGATTCTGATAGTTCTACTGGTGGCAGTAAATTTGTGTCTTTTTAACACTGTATCTCCCAGTTGATATTCAGAAGATATTGAAGACTGAAGGCTCCTCCCAGTCTTCCTTGAATCTTATTACCTCCAAAACTGATAAAATGACCTAAATTCAATCTTTTTCTTTACGTAACTGTTATTGTAAATGTTAGTTTATGTAACCCCACCCTGGGTGTGCCTGTCCTGCACGGGTAGGGCCACAAAAGAATGTATAAACTCTTCAAGGCAGGAACCCTGGCTAGCTCTTCTTTGTGCCCCTTTCTCCAGGGTGTGGATCCTTTTGGTTGGGAGGAAAGATTTACTTTCAGGGCCCAATGTGACAGGGGTGACTCTTATTTGTATTCCTTGGGAGGGATACACTTTTCTCCATGCTGAGGACACTGTAAGTGCCAGAAATGTATTTATTTATTTGTTTAGATTTATATTCCGCTTTTCGCACTTTTTTCAGCGCTTCAAAGCGTATTACATTCAGGTGCTGTAGGTATTTCCCTATCCCCAGAGGGCTTACAATCTAAGGCCCGGATTCATCATTCATCGCTGAATGATGAATCCAGCGAAAACGGGGGGTTGGGGGGGGGGGGACGGGCCTGCGAAAGCCCACAGCCTTCGCACCTCTGCGGTGTCTTCGCTGCCGGCTTTCGCACCGAATAGTTCGCCGTGAAAGGTGGGTGCTATTCGGTGCCCTGCTGGCAACGATAACGTTACTAACCTTAACGCCGCCAGCAAAGACACCGCCGAGTCCGCCTCCTCGCCGTCCCGACTCCTCCCCTCGCCGCCCTGACTCAAATTATCATGCTATCGCACGCAAAAATAACCCCGTACGTTTGTACCTGAGGCAATGGAGGGTAATGTGACTTGCCCGAGGTCATAAGGAGCGACAGCGAGACTCTAAATAAGAAATAAGACATGGGACTCTCCTTGTGTCCAAAAATCAAAGTTTTTACTGATGGGTAATCAGATGAAAAATGGCACAATTCAGTGTAATCCCTTTAGTTCGCACAGGTGGCTGTTTCAGTTCTTTCTCTTTCTAGCTGCGCAAGGGTCTCTTTATTTTCGTCGGGGGACAAGAGAAACACTCCCCATCCAGGGCTTGAATTAATGAGGTTCCCAAGTGGGCAGGAATATCCTGGATCTGGTACAAAAGGAAATGTTATTTTTTTCTCTGAGGACTCAAGAGATCGGAGCACAACCCAGAGCTTCTGCACCTCTCACAACACCTCCCTCGCTCACATCGAGACCCGGCAGGAACTGGATTTCACAATTCACCATAAAGGTCCCTCCGATCACTGGATCGGTCTGAGAAAAGAGCAAGGGCAGCCGTGGAAATGGATGGATGGATCGGAATTCAATAACACGTTTAGCATTTCACAGGAATCAGGTTGTGCCTACCTGACTGATGGCAGCATCAGGAGTGCAAACTGCCTCATGTACAGAAACTGGATCTGCACCCAGCCAGCACAGCCCCGTTTTTAGGAAGAGCACGGAAGGGACTTTGCAGACGCACATTTGTAGCTGCCTTCCCTGTCAGGTCACCTGTGCTGGGCTATAATTGACTCTCCCAGAGTGCTTTGTGTTTCCAATTACAACTCAAGGGCTCTGTTGCACTGATGAGACCCAAACAGGTCAAAATGTGCATGTGTCTTGTATAAAATATAAAGGTGAATCATATGTTTTTTTTGATCCATCTCAACTATCTTTTTTTTTGCGTGATAAATCACCTATGGAATAAATGTGTTGTGGAGATCATTTCACTCCTTATATATTACTAGGCAACCCTGATATTATACTGTAGATTGCTGTAATTTCTGCTTTAACAATCATAAATTCTTGAACCATATTGTATTTAGTTTCTATACTACTGTTATTTAGATCAGTATTTATTATTGTGGACTGCCTGAAAAAAAGAAAGAGTTAAAGAGATGTATTAGTGGTTTCTTTAGTAAATGAATTTTAGGATTCTTTTTTTCTGTTTTGTACAAGTATTTTCTTGTAATTATTTTCTAAAAATTGATAAATAAAGAAGAAAACAAAATGTGCATGTGTCTGCGTGCAAACACAAAACTGTTCTGGCATTTCTTCACTCTTTGAGGTTAGGATTTGCACCCCCACCAGAGTCTGGGTTTTGCCCCATTGCATGCATGGAAATGTAGTTTTAAGGAAACCAGGGTTGCAAAGAGGCGAAACCAGGCTCAGCTGACCCTGTGGAGTAGTAGCCTAGAGGTTAGAGCAGTGGGCTATGAACCAGGAGACCAGGGTTCAAGTCCAGCTGTTGCTCCTTAGGTAAGTCACTTTACTCTCCATTACCTCAGGTACAAATGTAGTTTTAAGGTAGGGAGATACCTGCAGTACTTGAATGTAATCCACTTTGAAGTGTGGAAAATAAAAAAATATATATATACAGTCTCTGCCCAGTATTCCCTATTATCTCTCTTCCCAGGGGCAAAGATGCTGAGTGGGGGTCCTCTCATGTAACCCAAATTTGTTCTTACAGTTTTCCTCAGTCCTTCTCGATCTCAACTCTCTTTTCACCAATCCCAAGGGATCCTCTAGAGCTCACAGCTTTCCATGTTCCTTTATCAGGGTAGGAAGAAGGGGCAGCCTCAAACATCCTCCCAGACCTCCAAAAAATGTCTTTCTATCCCAAAAACTGATATTAATACCTGAGTTGTTCCCTGGAGCAGGTCACCACCTCTAGGGCAGGTCTTCCCTATCCCTGGGTACCCCAAACATAGGGTTCCCCATGCCCAGGAGAGGCCCAGATGTTTCATAAGGCTCCTATCCTGAAAACTGTAAAATCCCCAAAACACCCAGAGAGAAAATCCCAAATAATAGTGCAAAAGGAAAACCCTCCCGACCCTGATCAGGATCCCCAGGCAGGGTTTGCCTGGCTCCTCTAATTGGGCCTGAAAACTCCAAGTCAACAAAGCTCCATACTACCTCTTCACTCTAACTCAAAGCAGCACTGCCGTCAGAGCTCACTCTTACAAGCTGCTTTTGTTAACTCTCAGGGGGTGGACCATCCCAGCTCCCTCAAAGGGAGGGGCTGTATTTAGTGTATTTCTAACTTACACTAAACTACTTTCTGGGCTTAATGGTGAGGTAACCCAAGGGTCCTTCACATTTAGAACGAGGCTTATGCTCTACTATTCTGAAAGAAGCCTATATTTGACCTGTTCCAAAGGGGAGAAAGTTCGATTTAACCAAGTTAAGTAATTACAGACCTATTTCTAATATGTCCTTTATTTCTAAAGTATTAAAGAAAGTTATACTTTATCAGCTGGACAAATTCTTAGCAAAGATTAATGCTCTTCATCCATAGAAGTTGGGATTTAGGGCTGGCTTTAGTACTAAAGCATCATTAATCGCATTGTTAAATGAAATTAGGCAGATTCAAGTATGGATGTTCTTATTATCTCACGAGATAAGGTCTACAGTTTTTTATTCCATTAACTATATATAATATCTTGTTACAGCGTCTCTTTGGTCTTGGGTATAGGGGTGTAGTTTTGCAATGGTTCTTATAGGGTGGTCTAGAACCAGATCGAGTCTGATTTGATCCAATATTATGTGGAGTTCTTCAAGATTTGAATTTTGGGCTCCATACTTTTTAATACACATTTTGGGCTGTTAGTTACCCTCGTTTAAGACTATAATTTTAATTCCTATGTATATGCTGATGATATTCAGCTGGTGGCCTTTGCCGACTCCAGTATCCAGTTGGTCTTCCATAATTCCATAAATAAATGTCTTGCTGCAATTGCTGATTGGCTGACGGAACACAGGTTGAAACTTAATCCTTCTAAAACTGAAGCCTTGTGGGTTAGTGAACAAGTCAACTCTTAAATTTTTTCCCAAAATTATGAGAACCAAAAGACTCAGTTACTGTATTGGTAATACAATTGGATAGTAGATTGACCATGAGCAATTATCTTCAGTTACCAGGGGAAGATTTGTCTTTTTGAGGTTCCTTCATCCAATCAGATTTTATATTGAAAGAAAAGACGTAGAATCTTTACTTCATTCATTAATTCTAAGTCACTTAGATTATTGTAATTTCTTGTATTTGGAGTCCACTGAAAAAAATCACTCAAACATCTCCAGCTAATACAAAATACAGCAGAAAGACTGCCTTTTAGAGCAGAAAGGTTTGACCATGTAAATGCACGGCGCCAAGCCACATGCATCAGCGTCACCTGTAACTGGGCACCTGTGCAATGTCCGGACCACCCCCCTTCATTTACCTGCCATCTGTAGGGGGAGGAGTTTGGTCAGGGAGTTTCCCCAGGGAGCTCTCCTTGCCGTGCAAATGGCCCAAGTGTGCTGGCATTCTCTTCCTGTCCATCACGGGTGATATTAACAACCCACGATGCTCAGCCCAGCAAGAGTGGGGGGTCAAAAGGTGTGCTAGGTCCAGCAGCCAATGTGTCCCCCAGTGCCCTACAAGAACATGGTTGGAATTCCCCCGCCTCCTTCCTCTCCACTGGGGGGGGGGGGGGGAGGTATCGCTGCCCATTGGAGGGCATTAGAGCAGGGTTCTGGAAGGTAAATAAAGGCTTGGGTGGTAGCCAGCCCAGCTAATTGTGCTTTCCTTCCAGGAGTCAGGCTAGGTTGCTGATCATCGCAAGCACAGGCCTGCCCATGTGCTCCAAAAAAAAAAAAATCTATCTTTATTCTGGACCTGGATTCCAGGGCTGGCACTGCATCAAAATAAAAAAAAAAAAGTCATTTGTTTTATTTTTAGCAGCAGCAGCTTCCGGATGCGGGTGGTCTTCCTCCCTTGCTCCACCTGTAGCTCTGGCCTTGCACAAGTAGGTAAGTCTCACCACCTGTTGGGTAGCTCCTGGCACAGAATATGCTGGCCGTTCAATTCAGCAGCTCCAATCCACCGTACGTCATGCAGAAAGAATGCTGTAGCCCAGCAGGCTGCTAACCAAGTGTAGAAGCTGTGGCAGAGGAGCAAGAGCACTCTTTTGCAGCAAGCATGGAGGCTAGCACAGCAGGCAAGTGGGGTGGGGATAGGGGCTGCTGGAGAGGAAGTTAAGGCAGGGCCCCAGGACTCTGGGGCTGGCTGAAGTGGCAGGTGGGATTCTGGCCAGATCAGGGCTGATTCTGCTGGGCAGGGCAACCCAGACCCTGCGGCTCACCCAGGGGAGGAAGGAATAAAGTGTCATGGGCTGGTCCCATAAAGATCTACTGCAGCTATTTAAAGGAAGAGATTCTACAATGCAAGAAGACATAGTCCCCCGGTCTTAGTTCAGCTGTAGTCAGGATCTGTATTACTTATGAGTAGGGTAGCTTCACAAGTACATAAGATTTACTATGCTAGGCCAAACTAAAGGTCCATCAAGCCCAGTATCCTGTTTCTAACAGTGGCCAATCCAGGTCACAAATACCTGGCAGGATCCCGAACTGTATATAGATCCCATGCTGCTCTTCCCAGTAGATTTCTGCAACTAAAAAACTGGTGTTTATCTGTGTTTTCTTGGCACAGATACTAGTGTGAGTTGTCTTTTCTGGTTCAATCAAATACATATGTAAAGCAGCTCAGGCCTTACTATAAAGTACACTGGTTTATTGGTTAAAATGAGGAATTTTCCAGCGTGGGAAGATTCTGGAGGTGTGCACAAGCAGCAGAGTGACAAGGAGTTCCTTCTCCCACAAGGGGATGGTTTGGGAGGAAGTTATAAAAGGTGCTTCAGCAAGCACCTGGGAGGAATTGTGGTTTTGGATTCAGTGAGGAGCGGAGACTCCCCTGAGTCACGAGGCCTGTTTTGCTGAATCTGAGACTTGGAGCCTTGAAATGAGAGTGTGAGAAGTATTCCTGTTTCTGGAGAAGAGCTGAGAGTGGAAGGAAGGTTATTCAAAGGGGAAAGAAAATCCCTCGTTAGTCTGGGATTTTGCTGTTCTGCCTTGGGACAGAGATGCGACAGGAGCGGAGAATCCTGAGGAATAAAAGGATCTTGATGGGTTGAACCGGGGGAAGCCCCTGACCTCCCAGAGGATAGTTTATGAAGTAGAGAGAAACTGTGAGAAACATCTGTGCTGTTGTGGAATATTTGGAAATTAAAAGCTGATTACCTTTTGTTTTGGGCCTGGTGCTTCTGAAGTGCATTTCCTGCTGTTATTTGGCTTTGCTTGGCCTTCTATTTTTTTTTTTTTCTTGTGGACTTTGAATAAGTTCTATCTTTTGGAACAATAATTTGCTATGGACTTTTGTGGTTTTGTCTTAGGCCTCCCAGCTTTTTGCTAGTCTCAAGAAACATGAACTCTGGTTTAATCTGTTTCAGGGCTGCAGAGGGCTTTTATACCACCCCTGCAGCCGCCAGAGGTGAACCCCCCTACAAGGAGGGGAGGAGGGGGTTAACAGATACACTTGTGCAAATGAGAAGGCCTCACAACACAAGGGAGGGTGCATGGCAGTGAGAGTAGAAGGGGAAAGTGATGTTTTTCCAGCCTTTAACCAAGCAGCACCTCATTTATTTGTTTTACAGTGGGATGTTTTATCAATATTTGTTAGTTAAAACCTAAAGTCAGAAGCCCCACTGAAGAAGCAGGCTCCTTGTTTTCTGCAGCTCCACACTGGATTCTCCAGCAAAACTTTTAAATTCTGCAGCCCTGCAGCAAATAACATATGCACACATGGCGCTACGTATGAGGCAATGAAATCTGACTGATTCTAGAAGAAAAGTGAATCTTTTACTATTCCGATATTAAAAGCCCCTGGTTACAGCTGCCTCACTGCTGAGGGATAATGAAATCTAACTTCACTGCATTCCTTTTCCTTGTCACCATTGTTTTGGTGAAGGAAGGAGAGAAAGTTTGTTTAAGATTATTACAAGACTATTCAGAGGCAAATCCTGGAGAAACAAACAGACTATCCTGATCTGTGTTTACATTCCTTCTAGCTACATTAAAGGTTCAGAGGAATACACATTGTAAACAAGGCCTGATTTCCCTCTGCCAGGTGCAGTTTCGAGTCATACTCATGCAACCCAAGAGAGGATTTTGAATCATGTTCAGACGTTTTCTTTCTTTTCACTGATATATCAATGCAAAAATGCTGTAGGGTGTGTTCTTTCTTTTAATTAAAACGCTAACGAAGAAGGACTCTGCAGAGGTGTGCAGCCTCTCTGGCAACTTTTGCATCTGCAGGAACACTACAGAGTCTTGCCATTGCATGATGACTGGAGGTGCTGTCTCTGTGGCCTCCCTCCAGTGAGGGCGTAGCCTGGTACTTCAGACCAGGTCCCCTGCATGACAGCGAGCAGCTCTTGCTACGAGCCACTGGGCTGGCCTGCTTTCAATGTTGACGTTTTCCTATGCTTTCCTTTTTCTTCCTCATCAAATCCCCAAACGATCATGGCCATTTCTGGGTGGCCAGGCTCTCCTTGAGTCAGAAGCCCTGCTGTCATTGCAGCAGCTCGCATGGAGCAGGGGAAGCATCGGAACTGGGGTGGGAAAAAAAAAAAAAAAGAAACAAAAGACACAGACTGAAGATGAGGTGGAGAGAAGACAAAAGCTGATGGACATCATTTGTTTTCAAAATAGATGTCCAGGCACAGGCAGGAAGGCAATAGGCAGGAGAAGCTCATTCAGAATGAGGCTGTACTGAGCAGCCCTGTCCTGTGAAGCACACACTCCGGACTGCACCCAAATTCTCGTGAGATGACCACAGTTCAACACTTTGGAATTCTATGCAGAATATGATGAATAAATGCAAAAACAGCATTTGCTAAAACTTGGTCACTTAGCTTTTAGTAACTTGTAAATGTAATTACTGATATTTATGTGCAACAAATGACACAGCAGCTGACCTTACTAGACATATTCTTCCTGGCCTTAAGGTGAGCAGACTGTTTTCAGATGAATGTGGATGAACACAGGGGTAGATGCAAAACAGTGCGCTCAGCTATAAGGGTATTAGTATGTCCAAAAATCCCCACAAAACTAATAGCGCTCATCACATGCAAATGCATGTTGATGAGGCTATTAGTTATTCTCCCCAAATCTAAAAAAAAAAAAATTGCGCCCGACCCGCACATTTTTACACTCAGAAATTAACACCTGCCCAGAGCAGGTGTTAATTTTCTGATGTACAGAAAAGCAAAAAATACTGCTTTTTTGGGCAATATTCTCTCCACCTAGCTTGATGTTACCCAGGTAGAGAGTCCATCAAGCTAGGTTGAGAGAACACTGCACAGATCTCATCTTGGAATGAGTTTCCTCACTCTGAAGGCCAGCAAATCTTCACAAGAGACCACTGTTCTGTTCGAATGTGTCACATAGAATGTCAAAGTGGCCCCTAACCCCCTACACTCATACCTAAACCCCACCTCGAGTTACTAGGTGGGCCTACCATAGGGATACAAATACCTACCTCTGGGGATGACATCATGGCTGGTCTCTCTCTCTCTCTCTCTCTCTCTCTCTCTCTCTCTCTCTCTCTCTCTCTCTCTCTCTCTCTCTCTCTCTCTCTCTCTCTCTCTCTCTCAGCCATAGTTTGTCTTCACTTACCATTTCTTGTTGATCTATTTCCCACTGAATTAGTCAGATGCTTAATTATTTCCTATTGAAATGTGTTTAAAGTTATCTGCCACCATCATGAGGGGAGGGTAAATTGAATGGGATTCATGGGGGCTTCCCTCTCCAATAAATAATGCATATAGGAACAAAGGAAGGTGTGTGGTAGTGATTGCAGCATTGAAGAATGAGTCAGTAGAAGATACAAGTTCAAATCCAGCTCTATGTGTGGTAGCAGTCCACTTTCCATTTGGGATAATACTGAGAATTACATTCATATTACATCAGATTGTACTTTAAAGAAAGATTTAATTAAATCCAAATTATTTTATCATTGCATACAAATAACGAATAACTACCATTACAACACCTGAGTCAAGCAAATAGGAAAAATGACAGCTCTCTTTAGTGTATGTGTCCATGCTTGTGTAGACTGAGAAAAAAAAAACCATGAGTGGTATATAACCAAAGATATGCCAAAGAGGAAAAACTATATTAAAAAAATATCATTTACAATAACAAAGATATGTAGAAAAATGCATGGCATTAGTTTTTAGTTTCTAGTCATTTTTGTACATATCTTGACCACATTCTCTGGAAACAGATTCCACATCTTGATTATGCGCTGAGTGAAAAAGAACTTTCTATGATTTCTTTTAAATCTGTTGATTATTGGTTTCATGGAGTGTCTCCTTGTTTTAGTATGATTTGAATGGGTAAATGACCATCCTTTATTTTCTCATTCTACCCCACTCATGATTTTCCATCTGAAGAGCCCTAACCTGCGTAGCATCATATCATAGGGGAGCCATTCTATGCCCTTTATCATTTTTGTCACCTTCCTCTGCACCTTCTCTAATTCACTATGGGGCCGATGCAATACCGTGCGTAGTGGCTAGCGCATGGTTTAACATATGATTGGATGCGCATTTTGGACATGCGTCCATAACCCCTGATGCAATACAGAGATTAGTGCATCCAAAACATGTGTCCAAATCAGCGCGTGGCTAATAATGTTCATCACATGTAAATTCCATGTAGATGAGGCTATTAGCTAATCCCCATGATGCAAAAACTTTCCCGTGCAGCCAATGTGCCTATTGCAATGCGGCAAATGTTATGCCAGCCTGTAATGCCACACTCGAGGGCACATTGAAAAAAATAGAAAAATCCTGCTTTCTGTGATTCCCTCTAATAGTATCGTAGCTATACTAAGTCAGAGGAACCAAATTGTTACGTCGGCCGGCTGCAGGGCTCGCGACCGGCCTCTCTCACCTCTCGCTCCGTTCTGCAGGGGACGCTACTCGGCTCTGTGGCAGGGTGGGGGGAGTGCTCCCAGCGCTGCCCTCTCTTTTGCAGCCCTGTCTGTCGTTGGGAGGCCTCTGCTTACGGCAGAGGTGGCAGAGACGCCGTCGCCGGCGGCTCCTTGCTCTCATGCCTCCAGGCACACGCACGCGCCCCTCTACATTTCTTAAAGGGCCCGCGGCACACCATGGCTGCCGGCCCTTCATCATGACGTCATCCCCTCAGGACTATATTAGGCGAGTCCTAACTGTCAGGACTCGCCTTGGCAACTTGTCTTCTCGCTTGGAGGGTTAGTTGCATCCACGTCTTCTCATCATGTTTGTCTCCTGTCTCCGACCACTGCTACGCCTGACCACGCCACGTTTGTCTCCTGCCTCCGACCATTGCTTTGCCTGACCACGCCACAGATTATCTTCTGCTTCTGACCATTGCCATGCCGGACCTCATCTCACTCAACCAGCTCCGCCTGCCAATGGCAGAGAACTGCGGGGCTCAACCTCTCTGGTACGTCAACTCCGCTACAGCCCAAGGGTCCACAAAAACCCGCGAGCCATAAAACAAAGCAGATTTAGTTAAAAAAAAACAGTTTTTGAAAAAAAAAAACATTCTGGACACCCAGTAGACGGTCCAGGCCATGTATCTTGTGCGTGTCTATGCCCATAGTTGGAGAAAATGGACGCTCATAGATTGAGCATCCATCTTTCCCAACCCGCTCGATAGCCACCTCTCCTCTGCGCCCCATGCCGAGGAGGAGCTAGGGATGAACAAATTTTCCCTAATGCCTCCTTTTTTGCATGACCCTTAATTTAAATATTGCATCGCGCACCCAGGAGAGGTGGCTGGGCGTGCGTTAGTTTTCTGCACACAAATATTGCATCGGGCAACCGGAATTGCACACAATATGCAAGCAGGTGAATTTTCAAAGGAGTTATGTGCGTAAATGTAACATACTATCATAACAACTTTCAAAAGCCATTTACGCCCGTAATGTGCACTTACACATGAATATCCTATGGACACTTCGATGGCATATATTGTAACAATTTTCAAAAGCCCACCTACATGGGTAAAGTGTCCATAGTTTCAGTTTTATTCTCCATTCCTTTTGGATCATTCTCAACATTCTATTTGCTTTTTTTTTTTTTACCACCACCACCTTGTGGATTTCAACATCCATAAGGTCTCCAAGGTACTTTTCCTGGCTGGTGACTCCCAATACAGAACACCGCATTATGTACCTGTAGTTGGAATCCCATATGCATCATTTTCCACTTTTCCATATTAAATTTCATCTACCATTCAGATACTTAGTCTCCAATACTTGCAAGGTCTTTCTGCAGTTCCTCACAATCCGCTGCTCTTTTAAGAACTTTGAATAATTTTGTGTCATCTGCAGATTTTATCACCTCCTTTGTCATTTCCTTTACCAGATCATTAATGAATATGTTAAACAGCACATGTTCCAGTACAGATCTCTGTGGTACTCCACTTACAACCTTTCTCCATTTGGAAAACTGACCATTTAGTCCTACTCTGTTTCCTGTCTTTTAATAGGGTACCAATCCTCAATAGAACACTGCCTCTGATCCCATGACTTTTAAATTTCCTGAGGAGTTTCTCATGGAAGACTTTATCAAATACCTTCTGAAAATCCAAATACACTGTATATCAGCTGGCTCACCTTTATCCACATATTTACTCATGCCTTCAAAACATTCTAAAAGATTGGTAAAGCAATACTTCCCTTTGCTAGAACCATGTTGACTCTTCTCCATTAAGCCATGACTTATCTATATGGCCAGTGAATGTTTTTAGAAATAGCTTCTACCATTCCACTAGGAATCCTGTGTGCTTTTTGAAATCCATTACTGTTTCTGTGTTGTGACCTGTTGCAAGGAGTTAGCAATCTGTTGTTAATCTGATGCCTGGTGGGAGGAACAATCAGATAGGAGTGTTGTGGGTGGATCCTTGGGCTGGTGGCAGATGACCACGCCCCTGGGGGAAGGTCCCGAGAGGGACCACCAGTCAGGCTCAGAGTATGGAGACAGACACACACTAGTTCTTTTATTAAACAGTACATTGAACCACCAGAGATGGCAGTAGTGAGCTGGTAAGCCCGGCTGGGCTGTAGTTCCTCAGACACTGAAACAGCGATCCCTGGAGGCTGAGCTAAGGAGAGACTGAGATATAGTGAGTAGGCAGGGTATGCAGATGGTAACATTCACACAATGTCCCAATGAAGCCCAGGAGCTGGAATGTATAGGCCCTCGAGGAGCGAGTACCTGCTTCTAGGGAAAGCTCAGAGAGAACGATGGTAACTCACCGATGTAGCTGATATAGTTGGTAGTGAAGACTTCCAGGCAGAAGAGTATACAGAGCAAGTCTGGGAACGTGGGCCCTCGAGGAGTGAGTACCGGTTCCAGACTGTCACCTGAAAAACAAAAGGAGAGAGAGGCCCCCGAGGAGCGGGTACCTCTGGTAAGTCCAAAGGCAGAGTAACTTAGTAGCGAAACCCCTTGCTAACTCAATCTGTTAGCAATTACTGAGACCTTAAATATCCATTGCTGGTGATGTCATCTTCGGGGGATGCCCCCAAGGTTCGCGCCATTGCTGGTACTTCAGTCGGGGCCGCACCACGCGCACGCCCCTAGGCCTCCAGGAAACATGGCGATTGCAGCGTTGAGCCGGTCTGGGAACACCCGAGGACTTGCGGCAGGAGGACACCGAGGCAGCCAATCTTCCCGCGGACGAAGAGGGAGGCGCCAAAGAGGTAAGGAGGGCGGAGAGAGGGTGTCGGGCACCGACGGACACAACATTCTGTCACCACCATCACCTCTGGGAGTCCATTCTATGCCTCTACTACCCTTTCCATGAAGAAATATTTACAGATGCTGCTCCTGAGTCTACCCCCCATGGAGTCTCATACTGTGAACATTCTTTCCTCTGAAAGAGATTTGCTTCTTGTGCTCAATTTATACCTTTGAGGCATTTAAATATCTCTATCATCTCCCCCTGTCTCTTCTTTCTTCTAGGATATACATATTTAGATCCTTAAGTGGCCTGATGTATGGTTTTTGTTGCAAACCCTTCATTATTTTGGTAGCATGTCTCTGGTTTATCCTTTTGGGGAAACAGTCTCCAGCATTAGATACAATATTCTAGGAGAGATGTCAATGTATTAACACCTCCTTTTTTTTCTGCTGGTTATTCCTCTCCCGCTGCAAATTAGCATATCTCTGGTTCTGGCCACTACTTTATCATACTATTTTAGCACTTTGAGACCATCAGAGAAAATGGAAGACTTATTAGCAACTGGATCATGAGCATGCGGTTTGTACAGTAATAACCAGATGCCCTAGCAGAAACTCAGGCGCTCAGACAGCCAGTTCTGTCTGGCAGGGCTGAGATGATAGAATTAATTAGCAACTGGGACTGTTTGACAGGCTTCTAGTGCAGTAACAACTATAGGTTCTAGCAGAAATGCAGACACTCACATTGCTGGGTCTGTCTGGCAGGCTACACATGTCTAGAGTTCACTGGATCCATGTGATGGGCTGATGATTGCAGGGCACTGATAGGAAAGACTTAGATAGTTGGGTAACAGCTGCAACGGTGTTAATGGTTGTTTGGATTTTTCTGGGACTTTGTAGTTGGTGCTGGGAGAGAATTGAAAAAATATATGTCTTGCATGCTACCTAGGAGGGTGGAGTACAGTGGAGAAGACGACAAAAGCTGTCTTAGATAAGAAATGATATCCTGCAAGCAGTCATTATCTAAGGCTGGTCCTTGGTAGTGTGGACAGGAATAACTGAGCAGAACAAATCAATCGGGTGCTTTTCTGCCATCAATTATTATGTTACTGCTGCTCTTACATGACAATGCCATCTATGAAAACTGTACTTGTGAGCCTTATTATTCAAATCTATTGTTTCTGGCATGGAAAATTAATGTGTAATATTAATAGCATAATAGCTAAACAATAGATATGATTTGATCAAGTGAGAGTGAGGTAGCACCATAGAGGACAGATCTGTTGAACTGGAAGTCCAAAGGAGCACGATGGGACTTCTGGGTAAAAAAAAAAATAATTATATATACATAATTTATTTTTTTTTACTTCTTGTTTGTATTAGTATGGGGGTTTGGACAATATAAAAGATGCAAAGATTGATTGCATCATCACTCAGTAATACAAGAAACTGCAGCACCCGTAACTACTTAAAGCAGCAGGGATCTGTTTTCCTAATACCTGGCACCTAGTACTGATTGTTTACTCCGGTGTTTTCAAAATGTTCTGAACAGAGTGAATTAAGGGCCTGAAGGTGAGAGTGTGCAGAACTGACGATGGGGAAATGCAGAGGAGATAAATCATGCACCACCATAGTCCCTGGGTTCTGATAAACTGGAATAAGGTCTCCCCAGAGTAAACAATATATGATTAGGTCAATATTGAAAACGGTTTGTTTGGCTAAGCTGGATTTAAAATCCTGCCAGTTTGACACTCAGTTTGACTACTTCCCACCCTGGCCTTAGCTGGCTAACGTTTTATCCAGCTAAAATGTTAGCCAGATAAGTCCAAGGCAGGGATGGGTATTCCAGGCTGGGGCCAGTTATCCGGTGAAGTTAGCAGGATGAATGCCGATTTTCAGCGTTACCCAGCCAAAGGAGTCAGATAACTTTAGGACTGCCGGATAACTTTGACATAGATGGGTATGTTTAGCGGCACAGCTGTGCTGCTGAATATCCCAGCAATATTAGCTGGATAAGTTTATCCAGATAACTTTCAGGCCGATTCAGGAGAGTAGTGCGCACTCTCCTGTGCGCACGATTCAGTAAAAAAAAAAATTCAAATTAGGTCCCGTGGTAAAAAGAGGCGCTAGGGACACTAGCGCGTCCCTAGTGCCTCTTTTTTGACAGGAGCAGCGACTGTCAGCGAGTTTGTCAGCAGACGCTCAAACCTGCTGACAGCCACGGGTTCAGAAACCGGACGCCGGCAAAATTGAGCGTCCAGTTTTCAACCCGGGAGCCGCAGGTCGATTTCACTTTTTTTTTTTTTTTTAATTTTTAATTATTTTTAACTTTTGGGACCTCCAACTTAATATCGCCATGATATTAAGTTGGAGGGTGTGCACTTTCCCGGTGCTGATAAAAATTAACGCCTACCTTTGGGTAGGCACTAATTTCTGAAAGTAAAATTTGCGGCTTGGCTGCACATTTTACTTACTGAATTGCGTGGGAATAACTAATAGGGCCATCAACATGCATTTGCATGTTGAGGGCACTATTAGTTTCAGGGGGTTTGGACGCGCGTTTTCGACGCGCTATTACCCCTTATTGAATAAGGGTTAAAGCTAGCGCGTCGAAAACGCACGTCCAAACGGCCTGTTTGCTCGTTGAAAATGGACCTCAATATTTTCACGGTCAAATTCTGCTACAGCGACTGCTTTTTTAAAAATAACACATTTGTTAATTCCCAGCTCAATGGCTACATTACAAGTGGCCACCCTGCCTATTAAATTAAATTAGTAACGGTTGCAGACAAGATGAATGGGATGCATAGTTCTCAAAACCTAGTTAATCCAATAAAAGGTATCACCTGCAACTGCAGAGAGAGAGAGTGCAGTTAATAATGACATGTCTACATAAGCCTTTACACAATGTGTATTGAGGCAAATTTGGTTTGCAGGCAGAAAGACCAGCAAGGAGATTTTCAGGATGTGGGATGTAGCATGAAACACAAAAAATGTTAAAGGAAGGTCTGTCACCATATTATCACTTTTCTCTTTCCTGATGATTTTGCACAATTACCTCTTGATTCTTAAGTTAGTAATTAGAATGATAAACTCAAAGGGGCTTTTGATAAAGTGGCTTCTTTAACACAGCGGCAAAAAAGTTCTAAGCGAAGTTACCTGTGGTTTCATTCATGGCTTAGGCTATTGAAGAGGCAAGTTAGATACAGGAGAGAATCTGGCACTGGGCAAAAAAAATCAGCAAATAAAGCTTTGTGCAGATCAAATATTAAATCTCATCATTGTGAATTGAAATGTGCTAAAAAAAGATTTCCTTTCTAAAAGTCTCCATTCAGCAGACAATAGACCTCGGCAATTATTTATTTACTGTTTGGATACTTGCCAGATATTTGTATCCCGGGTTGGCCACTGTTGAAAACAGGATGTTAGGCTTGATGGACCCTTGGTCTAACTCAGTATGGCAATCCTTTGTTCTTTTGTTCTTAATTGCACAATTTTCTAATAAATCCAATGAAATCACTGGAGAATTATCCCTTCGCTGCTGAGACTTTTGCTAAGGCTTTTGAGTTAAAGGTAAGTTATTTAAATAGTAAGTGAAAAACACTTGCATTCTGTGTACCTGGTTAAAGAAAACCAAGAAATGCTGCAGTGGTAAAAAGACAGGTTGTGAAAGGCAGCCTGTTGTATTCTTCCCTCACCAATGCCTGATTACCTCCTGTGATTCTGAAAGACAGCATGATCAGGCTGCAGCCCTTGTTCAGAAAACAAAAGCCTCGGAAGGAAGAGACTGAGAGGGCAGAGTGGAGACAGTTCCTACTACTAAAAAGGAAGCAGGAGTGCATTGCTGTCAATCGGCATCTAAAGACTGCCGCAAGCACCTATTTGAGCATGAGAGACAATGCACCCTGCATCATACAGCTAAGTTTGCACTCATACAACAGCCTAAGTCTGGCCAGACACAAGTGACATTCACTATAAAGGAGAAATACATAAATAGAGATATAGGAAGTAAATTATATTTACCTAAGAGAAAACCTGCAAAGACACTACAAGATAGAGAGCATCACAAAGCATCAATTTCAGAGAATACACTGATGTTAAGTAAAAAAATATAAAGAGCAAGAGTGGACAATATTGTTACTTGCCTGAATAACTGTCTTTAATGCATCTTGCTTGTTTATGAGAGAGAACTAGAATAAAATGCTAATTCCATAGTAACTGAGGGGGTTATTTTCCAAGTCACGTTATGGTGTTTTCGCATGTGAAAATGCCTTAATGCATGCGGAAAGCACCAAAACGCATGGTGAGATGCTAATTTCTAAAAGGGGAGGAGTTGGGGCAGAATTTTTGGAAAAGTGGGCTGGCTTCGCAAAGTGCAAAGCCATATCGCACAGTTTTAACACCAAAAATGGACTCTCTACCTGGGTAACATCAAGCTATGTTGAGAGAACATTGTATAAATCTCATGTTTGTGTGAGTTTCCTCACTCCGAAGGACATCAAATCTTTGCAAGAGTGTACTGTTCTGTTTGTACATCTCACTCTGCATGTAAAAGTGGCCCCTAACCCCTACACTACTACCTAAACCTCACCTCGAATTACTAGGTGGGCCTCCTATAGAGGTATAAATAGCTAACTACTAGAAGGGCCTTATAGCTAGGTTCTCTCTCTCTCTCTCTCTCTCTCTCTCTCTCTCTCTCTCTCTCTCTCTCTCTCTCTCTCTCTCTCTCCCCCAGTGGCTGCAGGAAGGAAATGCAATAATTGGGGCATTAGTGCAAAAATCATCCACATTGTGATAAATAGGCTATTACCATAAAACATACCCCTCTTCCTATTGCATGTGATAGTTTGATGAATCTAGCCCTGAGTTTATACAGGTAGTTCTAAAATCTCAATTGCTTAAGATTTAAAATGAATTTATTTACTATTGGTAAACAATAAATGTTGAACCTGATTTTTTTTTCACAAATCTTTTTATTAAGGAATATAAAACAAAAAACACAGAACAGGTCATAAAAGTCCATGGACATAGATTACCCATCCATTTTTAACATGATACTTTTAAGAAATCCCCCTACCCCCCCTCCCTCACCCCCCACCCCAACCTTCACTATCAAATATGTCAGAAAGTTCTCGGGGTCCAGTAGCAACGACCATAGAGTCTTTGATCCATTGCCGAAACAGCAAGAAGAGAAACATATTGTCCACAAAGTAGGTAAACTAAGCATTAGGTGTCCCCTAGGCAGTTGGGCACTCAGTCATCTAGTGGGAAAGCACTCTGAACCACACCCAGCAAAGTTGAATAAAAAGTTCCCCAAATTTCCTTAAAGAACATCTTCTTTTTTTTTTAGAAAACTTGCAATAAAGGGAACCATATTCCAATTGAAAGAGTTCTGACATTGAGGATTTCTACATTTCAACAGTAGGAGTAGTCATCTTTATCCAATAAGATAATATACATATTTTGGCAATAAGACATATCTTCATTAAAAATAGACCATTTTCAGAGTTTACACTATCTTTCCCAGAATCAACACCCAAAATGCAAAAAGCTTTGGACCAGGTTAATTGTAATCTGAGAATTTGGCTAAGCATAGTACACACGTCCACCCAGAAACTCTGGATTGGAGGACATTCCCATAATCAATGGATCAATGAGGTCTCTTTGGATTGACATTTTAAGCAAGACCCATCCTCTATCAACCCCATCAGTTTTGCATGCCGAGGAGAAAAAATAGTTTTGTGAAAAATGCATAATTGTTATTCCTGCAAGCTCACATTATAGGAGATTTTGTAAATCATGTCGTGACAATCTCATAACATAAGAGCATCTAATTCCTCCTTTATATCATTCTGCGATTTTTGCACCAAATTCTCAAAATTAAAAAATTTTCGGCTTTGCAGCAAAAAATAATAAAGATATGAAAGCGACCCTTGCCTTAAAGCAAAACGTTTCACCGAGGTCTGATAAGAGGCATTAGTTAAGGCACCTTGGCTACCAGATATAGCTTTTGGAAAATATGCTCTGATTTGTCCATAAAGTAAAAAATGGTTACTCTGAAAGTCAAGTTGTTGTTGGCAATATGAAAAAGAGTACACCTGATTTGTGTTGCCTTCTAAAAAATCAATAAATGCCCAATCCGATGATACTTTAAAGGTATGTCTCTTAGGCAAACAATATGAAGGAAAATTAGGATTTCCACGGAGAGGCAGCTGGGGCGATATTTGTACAGCTAATGACATCTCAACAAGAATTAAGGACCATATTTTCCTGACCGTATTGATCAAAAGGGAAGGCATAAGAACCTCTCGTATTTCTTCTGCTTTAGCATGAAGAACATATGTGGGACCTAAGGGGGAACACAAAGCATTAAACATCTGCCAATCAGTATAGTCAGATGTATCATTTAGCCAGTCGCCCACAAATCTCAAATTTGCTGCCCAGGCGTATATATGAAAGTCTGGGATATTCAGCCCTCCACGAGCTTTTGTAGCCATTGAGGTAGAATAAGGAGCATCATTAGCAAATATAATAGTTTAGGTGCCAACACCATCTTGCTCAATGTCACACACCCCATTAATGTTAAAGGAAGAGACTGCCAACTCTCCAATTGCCTGCGGAGTTTTTCCAATAAAGGAGGGACATTAGAAGCATACCAAAATGCAGGTTTCCTATGATATGATCCGCTGCTCATTTAACTGGGAAATTCTCCCAATTTTGGCGTAAAGAGACAGACACATCAAGAGCTTCTGTCTTATCCAGATTCAGTTTGAAACCAGAACCTCATTGATAATCCAAAAAGATCTGAAGAGCTGCAGGCAAAGCCATTCTGGCATTCGATAACAACAAAAGGATGTTGTCTGCAAAGAGTAAGGTTTTAATTTGGAATCATGTAACTGTATCCCTGTGACTGCCACTGAGTTCTGCAGTTTTTACACCAGTGGTTCCACCGTTAATAGGAACAGTAAGGGGGACAGTGGACACCCCTGTTGAGTTCCTCTCTGAAGATAAAAAGTCTTCGAGAGCAGTCCATTCACTAAGATTCTAGCAGAGAATCAAAGATCTTCCCCAGGAAACCACATTTTTTGAGAACCCTAAACAAGAAGGGCCAGGACACTCTATCAAATGCCTTTTCAGCATCGCAGCTCATTACTAGGGGTTCTGGAATGGATCTGTATGTATAACATTTTACTGCCTTAAACACTTTGTAAACATTGGCCGTTGAATCCCTCCCATACACAAATCTTACTTGGTCGGAGAATATGAGTTTGGGCAAAACAAACTTTAGTTGGGTTGCTATAATTTTGGCAAATATTTTGATGACCAAATTGAGAAGAGAAATTGGCCTATACGATGAGGGGAGCTGAGCATCTCTACCCAGTTTAGGAAAAACTACTATAGTTGCTTCTCTCATAGTATCAGACATTTTACCATTAGTACACATTGCTTCAAAGGTTAAACGCAGGATATCTGGTACCTCCTTCACCAAGACTTTATAAAAGAGGGCACCAAAACCATCGGGGCCCGGGGCTTTCATAGATGGCAAAGATAAATTTGCTGCTCTAATTTTTCCCTTATGAATGAGTCAATTAGGTTTTTGATGGTCTGATTCAGAGAGTTCAGGGCACTCAGTATCCTCCAAAAACTTATCCATCTCCTGAACACTTCCAGAGTCATCTGTGTACAACTTTTGATAATACGCAGAAAACACTGCGGCAATCTGCTCCATGTTAGTCAGGCACACCCCATTCCCATTTTTTCTTGACGAGATAAATTTAGATTGCTCTTGACCACAGATAAGATTCTCAAGCAGTTTCCTTGGTTTATTCCCAAACTGAAACAGTTCTCTGTGCATTCACTGTAGCAACCACTCCACCCAGAGATGAATCAAATTATTAAGCGCATTTTGAATCATTTTAAATTCGTCCCCGACCTTTCCTTGGACATCACTTCCAAGATTATGCTTATGGGTCCTCAAAACTTTCTCCTACTCAATGATGTCGGCATTTAGCTTCTTCCACTTATAACAGACATAGCTAATGATTTTCCCTTTATAACAGATTTAGCTTGTTGTGGAAGTGCTAGGGAGCGGTCTTGATTCTGGGGAGATTGGTGTGCCCTTGGACCACGGTGCGAGAGCAGAGGAGCTCCGTGGAAGCACCAAGGCAGGCAAGACGTGTCCAAGCATGGGCGGACAGGCTGACCACCAAGAGCCCTGACCTCTGCTGAACCTGAACGCATCGGGAGAGACCCAGCAACGCAATGCTGGTCTCTAGGGTAGCCCTCCGGCCACTCGATATCCTTTTCAGACCTGCCACCTGGGAGCGGCAGATGCGACAGGACAAACAGAAGTTGAGGACAGATGATGGTACTGGAACTTGGAACAAGTCATAGGAACTTGGAGACTTGGACAAGTCTTGAAGACTTGAACAAGACGAGGATGCTTGGAACTTGGATTCAGGATGCTCAGACATGGATGGAGATACAGGATGCTCAGATGCAGACTCAGGCTAGTCAGATGAGGACTCAGGATATTCAGACGAGGACAAAGACCAGGATCTAGGTCAAGAACAGAAGCAGGCATGAGGTACTCCAAAGACCTGGAACAGGATACAAGACTCAGGATTCAAGACTCGGAACTTGGAACTCAGAACTTGGAACATTAAAAGCAAGGGTCTTCCGGAGGCTTGTGCTGCCGACGAGAAGGACATCAGGATCAGGACTCAGAACTTGGAACTCAGATACATCAGGATCAGGACTTGGAACTTGGAACTCGGATACATCAGGATCAGGACTGGAACATAGGAGAACAGGTACAGCAGGACACCGGTACCTCTGACACCAGGACATCAGGGTGTCTGGACATCTAGGACCTCTGGAGATGAGGACATCAGGAACATCTGAAACATGAAACATGGAACATCAGGTACTTCTGGACCGGGGACGTCAGGACTAGGAACATCCGAAGACTGGAGTGTCTGAAGACAGGAACATCGAGAGAACAGGACAGACAAGGACACAGGAACCAAAGAGAGACCAGGACATGCAACGAAGATGAAGACAAAGGATCAAGAACCACAGATGAAGACAAGTAATTCCCACAAAGAACGGAGTGCTTTGAAGAAGTGAGGAAGGATCACGGTGGTCTCCTGGATTAAAGAGCTGGAACGGAGAATCCAGGAGCTGACTAGCTCCTTGCAAAGGCAAAGACGGACTGACAGAAGGCCCTCTTTATAGGGCTGAAGAGGAGATGCCTCAGGAATGTCATCAGGAGAAGCCATGGAGGACTGCCCACCACAGGCCCTTTAAATAATTAAAAGAGGTATAACCGCGTGCCTAGGAAGGAGGCAGGACCACAGACAGTGATGGCAGTGTTCACGCCACAAGGGAAGGCCCTGATTTCGCCGGCTCCCTGCCACGAAGAAGGAAGATTGATGGTGGCTCCCTGCCACAAAAGAGGAGCTCCGCAGTGGCTTCTGGGCTGTGGAAGAGGACCCGGTCAGCGGCAGCCTCCGGGCCACAGAGGAAGAACGGCGGCAGCCTCCAGGCCACATGGAGGATAAGCAGCAGTGGCTCCCAGGCCGCATGGAAGGAGCACCGGTGGTGGCCTCCAGGCCACGAAAATGGCAGCGAGGCAGCCTCCAGGCTGCACAGGAGAGGTGACGGTGGTGGCTCTGGGCTGCGGAGAGTGAGGCAATGAGTGGCAGCAGCGGTGGCGGTGGCCTCCAGGCCGCAGAGAAAGAACGGCATGGCCTCCAGGCTGTGAGGGGAACGGCAGTCGGCAGTGATGGTAGCGGCGGCCTCTGGGCCGTGCTGCGAGGTGAGAGGCTGCTTGTGGCCTAGCCCACAAGCAGCATTGCAACATAGCTGTTTCCCAGAATAATATCGGGTTGTTTAAATGTTGGCAATTGGATTCTAAATTTTCCTGCCATTTTTGTTGCAAAAACTTAGGGAAAGCTGGATCATTCTGTACGTCAGAAGGCATCCTCCATGTATTGGAGCGTGCGGGTGAGGAGAAGTCCAAGGTATCTAACACAGGGCAATGATCAGAAATCACTAAATCTTCTATACTAACCTGGGAGAACCTGGATAAGAGCTGTTCAGAGAGACCAATAGATAATCAATCCAATAATTGCGTCCTGTGTGCCTTGGCTACATGGGTGAACTCCTTCTCTCCTGGATGTAACACCCACAAAAGATCTACTAACCTCAGGTGAATGCATAAAAAACGAGTGCTTTTGTGCTCACTCAACAAAGAGCCTCGGGCACCAGGAATTCTATCCCACTCTGGGTCAATTATACAATTCAAATCCCTCCCGAGGAGTATGGGATAATCCCCCAACTGTGTTATCTAGGAGAGGATTTCCATTAAAAAGTATGTGTGTTTTGATTTGGCTTACATGCGGATACTAGAATAACCTACATTCCCATAAGATCACCCAATAGGAGTAAAAAACGTCCATTAGGGTCAGCTGTGCTTTGTATTAGTTGAAAAGAGATTTCTTTATGAATAAGGATCGCTACTCCACAACTTTTTGTAATACCGGTACAATTTACACAATTTAGCAGCTTCAGCGGCGGTCAGATGGGTCTCCTGCAAAAAAATAACCTTAGCTTGCAATTTTTGCAAGCAAGCCAAAACCTTCTCCCGCTTAATTGGCGTTCCCAAACCTGCCACGTTCCAAGTCCCAATATTCAATGAGATGATGTATTAATTGTAACCATCATATCAAAGTACTGTGGATCAGTTTGTGAACAGTGACACAAATCACATAGCAACAGACAATAGTGTGTGGAAACATATGACAGATATTGATAATCCAACCCTACCATTCCCCTGAATTACTCCGTTTTCATTATAGTGAACTTTCCCCTCCCATTTAATCATAGAAACTGGAAAAAACAGAAACAGCTTATTCGAACATTGCCCAAACATCTGAGCCCCCCAAGCCACAGACTTAGAATTCTCTCTTTCTGAGATACAGGAGGTCATAGATCAAAACATGAAGTGCTCAGGCACCATCTTCCTTTACAACAGAAGACATAAAGAAAACAAGGAAGCTCTAAAACAAACTCTCCACGCAATCTGTTAGCCCAAATTGCCAGCTGCCAGAACTCTTGTAAAATCATTCAATCAGCATGATCAATTTCATTATACCTCAGATTGCGGTAGGGTCTTTACAAACTCATTTGCACGTCTGCTTTTTCAAAAACATGAATGGAGCCCTGGTGCCAAATCGGCACTCAGCAGGGTACTGCAGAACGAAGCGTATTTGTCGATTTGCCAATTCCGTGCAAACCGGGGGAAATGCCTTCCGCTATGTTGAAACCTGGAGAGAAAAGTCTTGAAACATTAAGATCTTGTGATTGCCAAAATACACATCCCTCTGCTTGCGATAGATCTGTAAAATTTGCAGCTTGTGTACATAGTTCAGCACTTTAGCAATAGCCACCCTAGGTTTCTGGCCCTCGGAGGTTTTCGGGCCCAGCCGGTGCACACGTTCAAGGATAACACCACTGTTATGCCCGTTGGTCACAGATGGCTGCGACTGCATGTACTTACTTCCTACGCTACTCTCCTGCCCTCCCAGGGGCTGCGCATGGCTCGGGACAGCTTTCACCGTCGCGTTCCCCAGGATTCCTCATGGCGGCCTGGTCGCCGCTGCCATCTTCTTTGACTTTGGGGATCCCTAGGCGCACGCGCGCCACTGGGCCCTCCTATGAAGCCTCATCGGCGGGAACCTCGGGGGTGTCTCTGGTTGATGACATCATCAGGCCGGTGTACTTAAACTCCACCTTTGCCCTCAGCTAGCCGACTTGGCAACAAGTTCCATACGTCTTTGACTACTGCCTGAGACTCGCTCGTGCCTTGGACCTGGACCCTGTCTGGTACCCGCTCCTCAGGGGCCAGTGCACACATTGGGGACTCGCTCTCCTCACCTACCCTGCTCCTCGGGTTGGTTCTGCATCTCTTGAGTTCTAACCTACAAGGCGACCCATTCCTCGGGACTACCTCTGGAACATCTCAGCTTCCTGTGAGTTCTACAGAGGGACTTTCCCGCAACTCAGGGTTCTGCCCACGACCTGAATAAGACTGCTCGTTTCTCCCGCTCCTCGGGACTGCATTCACATTCTACAGTGATTGCCAGGGCTTCCCGCTCCTCGGGATAGTGCCCTCCAGCTTCTTGGAACCTTGCACGCTTCCCCGCTCCTCGGGGGTTGCGCCAGCCTAGTATATCGAGACTACCAACATCCCCCGCTCTTTGGGGCGGTGCTACATCATCACCTGAGGATCAGCTCGGGCTTCCCTGTCCTGAGGGTTGGCCTACAGTGTTACATCATCATCCTATGCTCTGCAGCTCCTCCCCTTGGAGTTGCCCTCCGAAGTATCTCCTGCTTGGTCAAGTCTCACACTCCCCGCTCTGCGGCCTGATTGGCACTCTTATCCTTGGGGTCCCTGCCCAGGTATTGCCTCTAGCCTCCTATTCTCGGGGGTTCTCTCCTGGCACCGCGGGACCTCTCCATTGCCTTACCCAGAACTCTCTGCTGTCTCTGACTTCGCCTCCCGAAGGTTCAGACCTGTGGGGTCCTTCCCACAGGCAGTAACAACTTGCGCCTCGGGCCAAAAGCCTACATAACCACAAATCATAGCAGCCACCATTCCTGTCTGATGCAAGGAGCTCCGATGAAAGCCATTTTTCCAGGATAGGCAATAACTCCTGTTCAGGAGTACTCTCTGAAAAACCTACAAAACGTAAGTTATTTCTGCGAGAGCGGTTTTCCAATTTGTTGTCCTTGTCATCTTGATGCTGAACTTCTTTTTCTAGCACTGCTATTTTCTGCTCGAGCACAAGCAAATAATCTTCTACCACAGTGACCCTTCCCTTTCACTGCCTCCATTCTAGCTTCGAAATCAGCTAAGGAATCTTGAAGTGCATTAATTTGATCTGATATTCGGGACAGTCTCAGGTCCAGGGCTGCAACCACCATTGCAGTAATTTTACCTTCCGGCCAGTCATCCACAGGCAAATCTGGGTCTTCAACCTAAGTGGCCCCTCCATTTTGGATTCGGGGCCTTTCTGACAGTCTTTATCTTTGCACAAATATTTCGTCGCCATCCTACCTCCCAAGTACTTGGAACTCTGGAAATATGGGTGCCTCACACAGTTTGAGTGCAAACCTTGCCATTCAAAGAGAAAACTGAGGCAGTAAACATGCAGAACTTGGAAGCGACGCCTGGAGCTCGAACACGCACATCTAATCAAGCCCACCACATCACGTGACCCCATTGAACCTGGTTTAACATCATTGCAAGCTGGTTAAATTTTTGATTTAATAATTGTTACAAAAATAAAGATGTTATTTTCAACCTATTCTTCCCTACATACAATCTTTTCTTACTCCCTGCTTCTGCTCCCAACTTCTGAGAGCTCTATTGACTGGGTGAGATTTCCCATTTATTTTAAATTACCCAGTCGGGAAGAGAGCCTTGAGCCATCATAACGGGAGAGTCGTTTCCACCAACTGCACCTAGGGGGTGCTGTAGTAAGATTCAGGATGAATTTTTCCAGTGGATCCTCTGCAGTAGGCATTATTAAAAACCTAGAGCTTAGAAGTCTAGTACTTCTTTACTAATCCCATATCCTGATAATATGTGAAAAGATCTGAGCTGGTTTTAGCCTAGCATAGTGCTAATATGGTTAACACTAGTCTAAAAGAAGGGTGAGTTCCAGAATCACTGAAACAGGCCATTGTCCATCCTTTATTAAAAAAAAATAGTATCTCTAGATCTGGGCAATATTAATCATTTGAGACCAGTTTCAAACTTGCCTTTTATTTCTAAAGTCTTAGAAAAAGTAATAGCAGATAAATTGTCTGACTTCCTTTATAAAACATCGGCCTATCAACCTAAACAATCTGGCTCTAGAGTCAGTACAGAATCAGCTCTAGTAGCCATGCTGAATGAGGTTAGACTCTGTGCAGAGAAGCATAAAGAGGCACTCATAGGGCCGGATTTTAAAAGCCCTATGGGGTAGATTTTAAAAGAAGCGCGATCAGCCTACTTTTGCTTGCGCATCAGACTCAAGCAAAAGTACGCTGGATTTTAGTAGATACGCGCGGAGCCGCGCGTATCCACTAAAATCCTGGATCGGCGCGCGCAAGGCTATCGATTTTGTATAGCCTGCGCGCGCCGAGCCGCGCTGCCTCCCCCCGTTCCCTCCAAGGCCGCTCCGAAATCGGAGCGGCCTCGGAGGGAACTTTCCTTTGCCCTCCCCTCACCTTACCCTCCCTTCCCCTACCTAACCCACCCACCCGGCCCTGTCTACACCCCCCCCTTACCTTTGTCGGGGGATTTACGCCTCCCAGAGGGAGGCGTAAATCCCCGCGCGCGAGCGGGACTCCTGCGCGCCGGGCCGCGACCTGGGGGCGGGTACGGAGGGCGCGGCCACGCCCCCGGGCCGTAGCCACGCCCCGTACCCGCCCCCAAAACGCTGCCGACACGCCCCCGAAACGCCGCGACGACCGGGCCCGCCCCCCGACACGCCCCCGACACGCCCCCCTCCGAGAACCCCGGGACTTACGCGAGTCCCGGGGCTCTGCGCGCGCCGGGAGGCCTATGTAAAATAGGCTTCCCGGCGCGCAGGGCCCTGCTCGCGTAAATCCGCCCGGTTTTGGGCGGATTTACGCGAGCAGGGCTCTGAAAATCCGCCCCTATGCGCGTAAATCCAGAGGATTTACGTGTGTGGGGGGGTTACGTGCACCAGGCCTATTTTATAAAAGCCCAGTGAGGAGTTAAAGCCCTGGGACGCATCAAGTCCCGGGGTTTTACAAAAGGGGTGGTCCAGGGATGGGACGGGGCAGGGGTGGGGCCAGAAACCTCTGGCACAGCGGTCATTTGCTGCTGTGTCGGAGGATCTTGTGCAGGCAGGCTGCCGGTGCGCACAACTTGCTCCTGCCTGGAGGCAGGCACAAAAGGTAAGACAGAGGTCGGGGGGGGGGAGGGGGGTTAGAGTAGGGCTGGGGGGGGGGAAAGGTTAGGGGAAGGGGTGGGTAGGTTAGAATAGGGGGAAGGGAACGGGAGAAGGCTGCGGGCATTGGCACGCACAAGATGCACTAGTATGCACGCCCTTGCGTGCGCCGACCCCTGATTTTATGTTATAAAATCGGGCGTAGGTTTGAAAATTTACCCCATAGTGTTTTTTAGATATGTGCACAGTATTTGATGCTAATAGTCAGCAGCTGTTAATTTATAGGCTGAAAGAACCTGTTTTTCAAGGAACAGTTTTAGAATGGTTTATAATTTTTTTGGATAACAGATACTTGTGACCTGATTGCCCACTGTTGGAAACAGCTTACTTAAGTGAATTGGGAAACAAAATTGTCACTATCACAAAGGTTAGATTGCAATGTACCCTTAGGATCAGTTTTAGAACCTATTATTTAGGTGCAATTGCATTCCTAATTTAAGACCTTGGTTTTAGGTCTTGTTTATACGCTGACATCCAGATTATAGCATATGTCCATTCTGGCAGCTCAGATTTATTTATTTATTTATTTAACTCTTTTCTATACCGACATTCATGAAGCATATGATATCGGTTCACATAGAACAGGGGTATTGTAGCATTAGAAAAGAAAGATAAGTTACATAGCAACAAGGGGGTTACAGGAACTTGGTTAACGGAAAGAGAAGGATTACAGGAAAGGCATAGAAGGAAGAGGTGAGAAATCAGTAATTAACAATGTTTAAAGACGTATAGATTTGTATATCTTGTAACAATTGATATAGCATATAACATAACAAAACTGGCAGCTGGCTAGTAGGGAGCTGAGATTAATGGGGTAAGGGTGGATAAAGGAGAAAAAAGTGTGGGGGGAGGGGGGAAGATAGCTTAGGTAAGATATTTATGCGTAGCAAAAGGTGACAAGTAGGAAACAAAGGTAGCATATTTTATAATGGTATCAAGGTGACATAATTGTGAGCAGTATATAGGTGACATATTTAAAAGTAACATATTTATGACTGGACAAAATCTGTGACTGCTTCTAGCTCATAAATTAAAACTTAATTTCAGCAAGTTTGAAGCTTTCTGGATATCCAAAAACAACATCCCTTTGGTTATTTGCCCACAGATGGCAGGCATTTAGACACCTCTTAAGGAGATAGTCACTACCCTTGAAATGAAAGTTGATTCTAAACTTACACTTGTGAATCAAATGGCAATTTTGATCCAACATTCATTTTACTATCTTCAATATATTCTGGATTTAAGAACTTTTTATAAATAGAGGGATTTTCAGACACCCATTTATGCCTTGGTATTGAGTACTTGGATTACTGTAATTCCCTTTAGCAGGGCTTGTCATTGTCATCAACTAGTCAATTTAAACTTCTACAAAACACTGCGGCAAACGTAATGTATGGGGTAAGACGTTTGATCTTGTTACCCCCTACTGGAAGAACTTCATTGGTTACCTATTGTTATGATTGGTGGCTTGCAGGAAGTCCCCACGAGCCGCCACACTCACCCTCACTGCTAGCGTTAGTCAGGTTTCCTCTCCGCAGCGAGACGCCACCGCATCGCCATCTCTGCTCAGTCCCCTAGGCGTGTCCACATGTCCAACACCAGATGATATAAAGGGCCTGTTGTGCTGGAGGTGGACCCTTGGCCTGGTGCAGGATTGGTACAGCCTTCTGAGGGATCCCAGAGGGCACCTGCCGCCAAGAGGCGGAGCACACAAGGAGACAGAGGAAAGCTGGAGCTTCACAAATAATGGCCCAGGGGCTCCGTGGGTTGAGCCCTTGGATTCCTGGGCTGCCTGGGCTTAGGTGGACCTCTGGGGGTCT
The DNA here is from genome assembly GCF_901001135.1 of Rhinatrema bivittatum. Lineage (NCBI taxonomy): Eukaryota > Metazoa > Chordata > Amphibia > Gymnophiona > Rhinatrematidae > Rhinatrema > Rhinatrema bivittatum. Next base: position 250,431,461 of record NC_042616.1, on the reverse strand, counting down.
CCCGGAGAGATGGTGGAGAGGTGTGCCCACAAGGAGTAGAGGTACGCGACTGACGGTGAACAGACGAGCTAGACCGAAACAGAGTGTACCAGAGACCACGGGTACAAGGCAGGAACTGAAGATCCTCTGGGCAGGGTAGGCAGTGTCTAGTGGTCTAGCTCGAGGAAGGCCGCAGACAGTGTCAAGGCAGGTGGGCCTGGTGGTCTCAGGAGAAGCAAAGATAGTGTCCGAATGGAGCGCAAGGGTATCCGTCCGAGGATGGTCAGCCAAAGCAAGGGTCAGTTCCAGGTATCAGTCTGAGCGTGGTCAGGGGCAAGTAGACGTCAGTTCAAGGTATCAGACCAAGCATGGTCAGAGGCAAGCATAGGTCAGTACCGGGTATCAGTCCAAGCGTGATCAGAGACAAGCTGAGGTCAGTTCCGGGAATCAGTCCGAGAAGGTACAACCTGGGTTGCAGAATGTGGAACAACTCGGGAGCGAAGGAACACAGGAACAGGCGCTGGAACACAGGAAGGACCACGGTAACACAGGAGCAATGCAGGAATACTGGAATGAGAACAGGAACACAGAAACAGATGTGGGAACACTGGAAAAAGCACAGGAACTCAGGAACACTGGAACAAGCACAGGAACACGGGAACACTGGAACAAGCACAGGAACTCAGGAACGAGGACGGCAACTAGCTCACACAATGTGACGACCTGTTTGCCAAGGCAAGGAATGGAGGGCTGAGCCCTGCCTTTTATGCAGGGCTCAGGTGACGTCATCGCTGGGCACTGCAGAGCAGTCTCCCACCATGGCACCTTTAAAGGTCGACCCTGTGCGCATGTGCACACCTAGGGGCTGACTGCAGGAAGGTGTGGCGCGGGCCTCTCCACACCACGAGGAACGTGGAGCACCGGAGCTGGAGGGACCCGGGTCCGGAGTTGAGGAGGCCGAGGAGCTAGGAGCCCGAGGGTGCAGACAGCTAGCTATGACCACGGGAGAGACCGGGGGAGCAGTGGAGGCTGGGTCTAGAAGGTGAGCAGGGCCAGTCGCAGCCCTAGCACGGCCGGGGCACGCAACAGGACCCGTGGCGAGAAATTCTCACGGCATCCCCTGATGACCTCAGCAGCTTTCGCCCTATATTTAGGGCTCATAGGACACTTCCTCCTTGCCTCAGCAACAGGCCCCTGGTGCTTGTTTCCAGTGCGTATTACTTCCTTGTGCGTTTCTTATTCTTGCCTTGTCTTGTACCTTGTCTTGTTGTTCCTGCTTTGCCCTACATTTTCCTTTCTTGTTTTCTGTACCTTGCTCTTGCCTTGTCCATGCCCTGCCTTTGGCTCTTCTGAGCCTTGTGTCCTGGTCCTATTTGTCTGGTCTGTCTTCTTCCTTGTTCCTTATTCCTTTGGCTTGTCTTCCTGGTATTGACCTTGGCTTGGATTTGGAATTCCCTTGACTGCTGCCCGGACATGACCCTTTGCTTTGGACCTGACCTTGCTCTGCCTTCTACCTGCCCCAACCTCTGGCCTTCTCTTCATTCCTGCTGTCTGCCACCTGCCTCGACCCTTGGCCTGCTGTCTGCTGTCTGCCCTGACCTATGCTTTCTCTCGGACTCTTGCTTCTGGACTGCCCTAGGGACCCACCCAAGACCTGCTTGCCACCAAGGGCTCAACCTGCGTGAGAGGAGATTGGTATAGGCAAAGCTCCAGCCAGTCCTGCCATGGGGCCTATTCACCAGCCAATGGTATGGGCCTAAGGGGCTTGCTCCCTAGGCAGTGCCAACCACACCTCGGCACTAAAGGTCTACGCATCCAACAAGCATTACAACTAAATTGTGAAGGGTGAAAGTTAAAATTGTATATTTTACCTTTAAAGCTTTTTAAAGTGCCACTCACTATGTTTAGCACATTTTCTTATTCCCTATAAACTAACTAGAATGTTATAATCATCACAAGCTAATTTGTTAAAATTACCTTATTTTACAGAATTCATGTTGAAGGCACTAGACAAACTTGCTCTGCTTATCAAGTCCCTATGTTGAAATCCTGTGCTCTTTGAATTACACCATGAATCAGACTACCGCAAATTCAAGAAAGGTACAAAAACAGCTATTTCAAGAAGCGTTTAGAAAATAATGTGTACCAGGGTATGCTTTTCTCTAGTAGCATTCTATGTAATTAGAATTTTATTCTGGCCATGCTGATTCATTTTTAAGGTTGGTGTATACTGAGGATTATTGTTTGTCAACTCTGGGTTGTAATTTTACTGTTTTCTTTTGTGTTTCTATAGTTTTCTCATACTGCTATCTATTTTAATTTTTGTCTTGCTTCATGATTCTAATTTTAATTTTATTTTTAATTATGTATTTAGTCATAATATTCATCACTTTGATATTTTACTAGAAAGGTGGTCAAACAAATATTAAATAAATTGAACTACATTCCCAGACATATTTGTTCAACAAAAACACCCAGACACAGGTGCAAACTTCTCGCTTGTCTGCATCTGGGACTTTTGGAGGAACCTTCATTTTAGCGATTGACTATTTTTAGTCCTATTGCTGGTTTCCTAATAAAGACACCTAGAGATCCATATTCAGAAGCATTTAGCCATCTAACTCAGAAGTTAGCCAGCTAAATAAATATTTGGGCATTTATCCAGCTATATTCTAGCTGACTAACTGGCATTTCAAGGGCATTTCAAGGGCATAACAGGGCATTTCAAGGGCATAACAGGGATGAGTTAAGTTAGCCGGCTAAGGCCAGGATTCATCATTCCGTGCGGAATGATTAAGCCTGCGTTAAAGGGGGAGGGGGCGAAGGAGGGGGTGGGCGGGCAATAGCCCCTAGCCGATCGCACCACAGCGGTGCTATTTCGCCTGCTGCGATGCAGTTGACTGCAGGCTATCGTGGGCATAGCACCACCGTAAAAGGTGATGCTATTCCCTGCGCTACTGCCAGCGATAATGTTGTAGTTAAGGCTGCAGTAGTCTAAAGCACATAGATGTGAATATTTCTAAACTGCCTGTATCTTCTGCTAATAAGCAGGTTATGACTATAAAAAGAAATACAAATGCAAATCATAATGTCTCCATGTGAATGCCAGAAGTCTGACAGCAAGATTGGAGAGGTGTATTGTACGGCATTTTACGAGAATATAGACATAATAGGCATCTCATAGTCATTGTGGAAGGGGGATAACCAATGGGCCATTGTGATACCAGGGTACAAATTATATCAACGTGACAGGGCAGATCAAATTGGTGGAGAAGTTGCACTATATGTATGTAAAGTTCAGCATAGAGTCAAGCAGGAAACAGAATGTGCAGCGTGATGAAGGGGTACTTGTTCGATTCTTGTATTTGTTGCTCTGACACTGCAAATGACTGTTTAATTTCAAAAAGGGATGAAGACGTTGACACAGTAGTATAGGCTCAGGTGGGCCTGGGTGGGCAGCTGCCCACCCAACTGGCACCGGAACTGCAAGGCCGTCGTGGGATCCCATCCCCGTGACAGCGAAGAGGAGGACCCAGGCCCGGTGCGCTATTCCGTGCATTTGCATGGCACACATGAGGAAGCGATCCTGCGGCCGTATGGCCCACCGATCTTCCTGTTTGGGGGGGAGCGGAAGCGCCGCGCACAGCTTCCACTTCCTCTCCTCCCCCCCCCCCCAAGTAGGAAGATTGGTGGGCCGTATGGCCTGAAGTTAGCAGGAGGCCAGTGGCAGCAGGAGAGGCCAACTGATCTTCCTGCTGGGAGGAGGAAGTGGAATCGGAAGCTGTGCGTGGGCTTGTGTGTATGTATGGATGATAATGGGAGCTTGAATGTGTGTATACGTGGGTGAGAATGGGTGCATGAATGTGTATATGTGTGGGTGAGAATGGGAGCATGGGTTTGTGGGTGAGAATGGGAGTCTGGGTTTGTGTGGGTGAGAAAGGGTGCCTGGATGTGTGTCTGTGTGTTCATAAGAATGTAAGCCTGGGGAAGGGTGAGAAAGTGAGAGCTTGTATGTGTGTCTGCAGAGAATGTGAGTTTGTGTATGTGGGGGGGGAGAGCATATGAGAGTGAGAGCTTGAGTGTGTGAGGGAGTCTGTGAGAGAAAGCGTGTATGTGTGTGTGTGGAAGGGAAGAAGACAGTAGTAGAAGAAAGACACTGAAAAGGAATTAGGAAATGAGCGACAAGGGAAAAAATAGGAAAAAGAGACCAGGACCAACTGATTAGAAAAATACAAAGATCAGACAACAAAGGTTAAAAAAAAAATTATTTTGAGATGTTAGCAATTTAAATATGTCATCTTTAGGAATGTGCATTTCTTATATTTTTGTATTTTGCTCTTTCTTAAGAAATGAAATGCAGTTTTTCTGCTAGCGTGTAGTTTCTCTGTAGTAGTAGTCCAGCTTGTTCTGCTATTTCCATAGGTTATGTATTAATGTTCTAGGGCCTGGTGTAGTATTTGCATTGCTGCTTTTTCATAAGGTTGCTGTTATTTGAATCCTGAGAGTCAGTGCTGTGACTGTACAGCAAGGTTCTAGATGCCTCTTTCTTTGCAGGAGTTTCCATTACTTCACAAAATAGCAGTGGAGGGATAAGTTTTGCTGAGGTGACACCAGAATTTGAATTTTTTTTTTCATGTTAGTTGTAATGTGAATTACCCTAGCTCTGCACTGCACCTGTTCTGATGATTAATTATATTTTATTGTATTTATGAAGATTTCTGGTTTTCTGCAAAGATGGTTCATGAAAGAATACATTAATTTTTGTTTTATTACATGATTGGATCTGATTGTTTTCTATACTTGTGCATTTATAAACTGCAATAAATATAAAATAAATTCTGATTAATAAGGAATTTTTAATGCTGGTAAGTGCTTGAAATAATTGAGGTAAATTATTTTAAAGTTTCATGCATGATGCATTATGGCTGTTGCAAATTACTTAGAAAGTCATTCTAGGGTGCAGTATATGGCATTATTTATCAGTAAAAAAACAACTAGTAGGTCTCAGACCTGCATGCCTACAGCCCACCCATGTTAACCTTGTGCCCACCCAAAAAATCAATTCTGGCTACGCCACTGCTTTGACAGCTACATGTGGACCAGCAATATGCTAAAGATTGATAAGAATCTATAGAATTTGAACAATCCTTTTATGGATAGGATTCAGAGCCAGTGCTAGTTTGTTGCTGCCGTGCGCAAAAAATTACTGTGCTCTGCCCACCCCCCCCCCCCCCCCCAGATTCATTCAGTGCCTGTCCTGGGCCCATCAAATAAAGCCCAGCTCCATCCTGCAATCTATATTTTTAAAAACTGACAAGCCCCCCGCCCAGAACCCATGGATAAGGAAGTGTATTAGGTACCCTAGGCAAACCTTACAGCCTTGCACACACGCAAATCCCCCGCCCCCCTCCCACACCATCCCACACCCTTTACAGACTCATACAATTAAATTATGCATTTATAGCAAATTTTACATGAAAAAAGCATTCAAGAGTGCAGTCTTCTGAGGCAGAAATATCATATACAATATATATATATTATATTTACATGCACTCCTGTGGTGCCAACCAAAAAACTCTGCAAAAAAGACACTTGGAGTTCCTATGGAATTAGACTTTCTGTAAAGCGTATTGGATGTGAGCTTGGCCCTCAGAAAGCCATGAATAAACACAATTACCATTACAATATAGTAAACCTCCCATACCAAAACAACCCTAACAGCCTTATCTATGAAAGGCCACACTGCACATATTACACCAGGCCCTAGAACACCAATAAAAGCTCTTATTAGGAAACCAGGCTGCTATAGATCCCTAACCAGAAATTACATGCTAGCAAAATACCTCACCTCGGTCACATATGCAGGACATAGAGAGTCCCTGACCAAATACAGAATAAAGAGATCCGAAACTGTAAACAGAAACGTGCTGAGAAGAACTGAACTGGAACTCACAACAAGCCAGCATCCATATGTAGAGCAACAATGGAAAAATAGAAACATTATCATTCTTCATAAAACATGAAATAATAAAATCAAGAAATATACAACATTAATCATAATAATAAAGTCATATTTATAAAAAGAATATTTTAAACCAGTTAATGAAGAGAATATCAAAAATTATCAAAACATCAAAAATATATTTTAAAAATCTGATGAATAAAAACTCCAATTAAAAAATGTTCTATTCCCCCCCAAATAAAATATTTCAAAAGAGCAGAATCATCAAATTACACCCAATAATTAAAACTAATAAGGATTTTAAAATCTGCTCTCCATACCTGAGATCTGATTTCCAGTCACCCTGAGATTGTCCTGACTTGGGGGAGGTAGGACCGCACAAATTTTATCTTCTCTCTCACTCACATGCACAATAACACATTCATTCTCTCACACACTCCCTCTCTCTAACATACACAGGCTGTCTCTCCCTCACCCTCATAGATACAGTGTGTGTGTGTGTGTGTGTGTGTGTGTGCGCGTGCCTGGGGGAGCCCATATTTGACACATAGGCTCTCACAGGCACACAAACATACACAAACACACAAGCTCTCATACAAACACATTCACAGCACACAGGTTCTCACACAGGCACACACAGAAACTCTCACACAGACACACACATAAGTTCTTACTCAGTCACACACACACACACACACACAAGCTTTCACACAGATACACACATGAACACACAAACAGGCTCTCACTCATTCAAACATATATACAAGCTCACACACACACATGGTCTCCTGTTATCATCGGGCCATGGTGGGATAAGCTCCACCACGGTCCTGTGGGCCTCCTGCTATCTTCAGGCCATATGGCCCACCGATGTTCCTGCTTGGGGGAGAGAGAGCAAAAGCTGTGCACGAGTGTGCATGCACACATGCCCATACCCGTAAGTCAGGCCACTCATTCCGTTGCTTGCGCTCTCTTTGGCCGCCAGCTGGTTAGGCTCCACTGGCAGCCCGCAGCCTCTCCTGCTGCCACCAGCTTGCCGCCTCCCCGGGTGTGCAAATGCACAGTATGCACACCCGGTCGCCCTGGGCCTGGTAGGATTTTGAACATACAACCAATCAGTGAGCAAAAAGGATCCCAAACTCAATGCATAATGCATTAGAGGATGTATAAGGTGCATTGTTACGGCTTTATTTCAAAGACAAAGAGAAGAACAGAAATTGAAGAAAGATGATATTTCTGTATAATTCAGTTTGTCTCCCCACTTACAGTCTGCGATCTGGGCCATCAGTCCAGAATGTATTTATTTATTAATGTTCTGTTTATTCATTTTACAATAACATCAAGAATCACTTGAGTTGAAATACATACTTCATGGCTTTTTAACATTCAATATAAAAACCACAATAGAACAAATATTTATCCCCCTGTGAATTTAAGTATTATCATAAGGAAAGAGAAAAACATAATACTTTTTTTTTTAAGGGGGATCTATAATTATTAGCTACAAAGCATATAATTAAGCTCTCAAACAAGGATCCAAGATTTACACAATCTGAGGAATTCACAATTTAAACAACTTTATGATAAAGGGGTAGTAGTATAACATTTATGATAGACAAGTTGCACTTTTAGAAGTACACAATCAAATTGCAGGAGAAGAGGACAACACATTATTTTTCTTTCTAGTTATAAAGGAAGTTAATTGAGAGGGCTGAAAAAAACCAAAAAGGAATTGCCCTGAAACTTAATCATGGCAGATAGATTGGCCTCATATCTGCCTAGTTACATCGAGCAAGGCCAAGTGGGGTTTGTCAGGAGACAAAATGCATTGGCTAACATCCGTTCCCTATTTACCACCATTCTTTTATGTAAACAACCTGCCACCTCCTTTCTAGCGGTAAGTTTTGAAACTGAAAATGTGTTTGATAGGGTTGAATGACCCTATCTTTTCTATATTTTTGATCAGTTGGGTTTGTATTGGTTTTTGGTAAAGTGGTTCATCTTCTATATAATGACTCCCAAGCTATGATTCTGGCTAATGGGGAATATTCAGAAGCTTTTTCTATTAATAGGAGTACTAGACAGGGTTGCCCGCTGTCTCTGTTATTATTTTTGCTCACTTTGGAGCTCCTTTTGCAAGCAATTCAACTGGACAATGGTGTGCGAGGTTTTCATCGGGGAACCCATCATGTTAAATATGCTGCTTTTGCAGATGATTTATTATTTTTTCTCACCTCGCCTGCTTCCTCGATGGAAAAACTTTTGAGTATTATTAGGCATTTTGGGGATTTCTAAGGTTTTAGGCTCAATACGGACAAATCAGAGGCTATAGCATATCCAGATTCAGTTAGGCTTTAATGGGTGGGGGAGTTTCCTCTGCATTGGCCATAAAAACGTTTAAATATTCGGGTTTATTAATGTCGCAAGACTTACGGAAATTGTATACCTTAAATGTGTCGCCTCTTCTAGTGGCTACTAAGGAGAAATTTCAAATATGGTACCATTTACCACTGTCTTTGATTAGTCGTATCAATCTATTTAAAATGATACTGTTCCCCAAATGGTTATATATTATCCAAACCTTGCCTATTAAACTGAAACACGGGGATATCCAGAAATTGGAAATGAATGATTAGCGTCTCTATTTGGAAAGGCAAGAAACTAAGAATAGCCTTTCATAGACTTAAGCAATCCTGCAGCTCGGGTGGCTTGAATATGCTGGATATGAAACAATATAATTTAGCTAGTTTGTTGAGATTGGTGCATGATTGGATTTTCAGTGAGGCTAAGTATGTTTCTCTGGAGAGTGAACAATTTCTAATCAAGCTGCTGGACCTGTGTTACCTGTTGCATGCCAACACCAACCTAGTGACCAAACATAACTTGAACAATATGTTGGTCACCCCCTTACACTGGGCTTGACAAAAAGCTATGCAATGCATGTTCTGCTTGCCAATAGCTCCTGCTCACTGTTTTTACCTATTAAGGGTAATTGTGATTTTTCTCCTGGTTCCCAATCCATATCTTTTAATCTGTGGGTTGATGTAGGTGTTGTAACTCTCCAACAGATTTTGGCAGTGGACGGATCCATTTTACCCTTTAAAGACCTGGTTAGCCAATATAGTCTAACGCAGTGGTTCTCAACAGGTGTGTCGGGACACACTGGTGTGTCACAAGGTCCTGGGAGGTGTGTCGCAGGGCCAGCAGATGGCTGCCTCCTTAATCAGCCCTGGTGGGAACTGGTTGACTTTTAACATTGGGCTTGATGAGAAGCTACTCTCACTTCCTTCTCTTCTTTCTAGCCCAGTGGGTGGCTGTTTCCTCCTTCACCCAGATCAAAGCAAGACATTGCCAGCTCCGGCTGTTCTAAGCCTGTTGGGACACAAACTTTATCTTCCTCTCCTGAGTCTGGGAGTGATGTTGCTGATGATCTCTTCACCCTATGGAGGGTGGAGGAAAGGAGGTTGGTGATGCTGTGAAGATGAAGGTGGAATGGAGAAGGGAGTGTGGGGGCTGCTGAATAGGAAGGGGTGGGAAAAAGGGGGTTGGGGTAGCTGGGTAGGCCAGGGAGATGGGATGAAGGAGGTAAGGAGAGTCAAACGAGAGAGAAGGAGCACAGGGAAAAGGATGTGGAGGGTCACAAATGGTAAGCAGGCTCCTGTGGATGCAGAGTATATGTTTACATTTAGCCCCATGATGGCCTGTAAGCATTATTTGCCAGGTGTGTCCCAACAGAAAAAAGGTTGAGAACCACTGGTCTAATGCACACAATAACGGCCCATCGTGTTTTAATGAATGACCCTGAACGTTTGGCACAGTATCACAAATCAGCTCACATGCAGGGTCATTCATTAAAACGTGATGGGCTGTTACCGCATATGTTAGGGCGTTATTACACACGATAACGCCCTAAAGCAAGCGATAAATACCGCATTGCGACAGTTAACATTTTAAATGAGGGAAAGAGGAGGTGTTAAGGTGGGGTTTGGGCGGTACCACTGTGGGCAATAATGTTTTACACATTATCGCCAGCAGTAACACTGGAATTATCTACAGCTTTTCTATTGGGCCTATGGGGGCGATAGTGAGCAGCGTGGCCACAACTGCAGTGGGCGAAAATGCACCGCCGCCATGCGTCTGCCTTCTCAGTATCCCAGGGATAGAAAGGAATCTGATTAGTACATGCAATGTATGTGATGCCTTTTGTGAAATAGTAAATATGGACCAGTCAGATCTACTGAGGGCTAAAATGGTTGCTGAGGGGGTGCAGGGATGGTTGTAGTAGACCCTTCTAAAGAAATTCAAGAATATTTTTTATACATGGTGATTACTATTTGTCATGTATACTTTAAAAATTTCTGGTGAATTTAGAGCTTATTAAAGGTGCTTGATTTACAGCACTAGAAACCGAAGACCTTCACCTTAAAAGCGATGGCTCTCAGGCAGGAAACAGCACTGATTAATGTAAAATGATTGCAAACCAAATTACAGAGTACTTACCCAAAGAAGAGTGGATAAGGTGAGGGGACCTAATGGTGTACACCCCAGGATAATAGAGTTCCAGAATGTGCTGACCAATACCCCTTGCAGCTCTGTTCAATTTGTCCTGGAAGATGGAGGAGGGGGCTGGGAGGTGTTTCTGAAGGATTGGAGGAAAGTGGATGTAGTCCCACTACACAAAGAGTGCAGCATCTTGCAATAAGTAAATTGCAGGACGCTAGACAGCATGGTTTCACAAAGAGAAGATCCTGTCAGACATACTTGACTTGAGTTCTTTAATGAGGTGATAAAAGTGGTGGATCAGGGAGGTGCAGTAGAGATTGTCTATCTAGATTTCAGTAAGGCGTCTGATACTGTTCTGCGTGTTAGTTAGGGAGGAGTTATGGGAGGAGTCTACTACGATTATGAAAGGGGTATTTTTTTTTTTAAGTAATTCATGTATTTCATGAATATATAGGTGAAATTATGCCATCTGATAGCTTTCTAGTTTTATATCCAATTCACACCAAATTTTCAGGAGATGTCAGGTAACCGACAAGGCTCCCTATGTGGTTTTATTTTTCAATCCACATATATGCATATTCCACAAATATGAGTGTGCAATTATACCAACTAATAACTTTTTTGTTGCATCCAATGCACACTAAATTTTCAGGACATGTCAGGAGGTCTATGAGAATCATGAGAGGATTTTTTTTTTTGGGGGTGGGGGGGGGGGGGGGGGGCGGGAGAAGAGAACCCACAAATTCCATGAATACATGATGTATGCAATGGGGTTTTGCATCCTATCCACAATAAATTTTGAAATGGCAGCCAGGAAGATTCAGACACACATATATTTCCTGATCCACCTAGGTGCATGCAAGGAAGTGTACGCCCGTTCCAGAAACTAAGCTCCATTAATTCTGTGTGGAACTTCCACTTATTATCTACTACCAGCTGCCTAAACTGAGATCATAGAAAGTTAGTGATTGTGACCATGAATGTTTGTGTCTGTATGTGTATGTGTGTGTGGGGGGGGGGGGGGGGGGGGGCTGCCCTAGTTCAAGGACATCGGCTCGTCTCCCCTTAGTGTTTGTTTGTAAGGATGTGTATTTAATTTTCATGCAGCAAGGAGAGGTTCAGCTAAAGGTTTTCAAAGAGGAGTGGAACATTTCAGAACTGCTGGGTATTAACGGGGGATTTATTTATTTATTTTTAGCAGGTAAAACCTTTTTTGACAAACATCTGTTGAAACTGATGGGAAGTCATATGGTGAAATATTAATAAAACAATCTGCTCTGAGGTAAAGTGAAGGGCACTGCAGGGACATGGTTTCAGGCACGAAAGCCCTAAGAGAAGAAACAGCTTAAGCTCCTTCCTTGCATTTGAGAATTCTTGGCATCTTAAAGGTTGCAGTTGCACTTTCCACAGGAACATTTCCTTCTTGTTCAGGGATATTGAACAGACCCATCCAACCAGGAACTCACTAACTAAAGGAACACTTATCTTTAATTAAATCAAAGGAACACCCACAAATAAAAAGGATTTCGCAACGACTGAATGTTTTTCTTCCATAATTTGATTCCTCTCTCCCCTTCCTCAGTTCCAGCTTTCTCTGCCTTCTACCTCCCACTCACTATTTACACGACACACACACAATAGATTTTCTTTTCTTTCTTTCTTTCTTTTTTTTTTTTTTAATGTGGAGCTGGTGAGGAGGAGGATCTGATTGAATTCTGAAAGCAGGGTTCTTGAAAAGCTAATGCACACAAAAGATTTCACACGTCTATGTGCCAGCGAGCTCTATTTTTAAGCCCCCATTACAACCCCCATTACAAGGGAGGCAAGAAAGGAAAAGGGAGGGAGGAGCAAGAAGGAATTCCAGCAGGGAGGGGAGAGAGAGAGAGGCTCTCTCTGGGCGAGTGGGTGTGAGGGCGCGGGTGGCTCTGCTTCTCTCGCGCTCACCTGAGGGCCCAGGTGCGAGGAGGGGGCCGCGCGCCGCTAGAGCAGCCCCCCCCCCCCCTACACACACACAAAAAGGGACGGCAGCAGCAGCAGCAAATCCCCCATCCCAGAGCAATTGATGGGGACCAAGTGAACTTGCAGTGGCCGCCTCCTTTTCAAATCGCTGTGGAGGATTTATTGACGTTTCCCTTCCTATTGTATTCGCGGGGTTATTTTAGATTTGTTTTGGGTTTTTTTTTGGGGGGGGGGGGAGGGTAATAGTTTGGAGGAGGGGCGGGGAAACGGCAGCGCAGCTCGGAGCCGGGACTTTCTTTCAGATTGAAGGAGTTGGCGGCGGAGGGGGGGGGGGGTCCTCTTTTTTTGTTGTTGTTGTTGTTGTCGTCGTGTCTCGGAGCAGCGCATCCCTGGCCTCCGTCCGTCTGTCTGTCCATCCCCGTGCCCGCTGCGTCCATGGAGGAGCGCCCTCGCTCGCCGGCGGTGGTCACCACCCAGAGCTCGTACAGCGAGGACACCTTCTCCAACAGCACCAGCTTCTCCTACGACAGGGAGTTCCTCCGGACTCCGCCGGGCGTCCTGCTGCTGGCAGAAATCGTAAGCAAACTCCGGCGGCCGCTTCTCCCTGGCTCTGCAGGGCAGAGTCGCTCGCTCGCTCTATGTGTTATATATAGAGATATGGGGGGTAATTTTCAAAGGAGTTACGCGCATAAATGTAACTACTATTGTAGCAATTTTCAAAAGCCATTTACTCACGTAAAGTGCACTTATGCGAATAAATCCTATGGACGATTCAATGGCATATATTGTAGCAATTTTCAAAAGCCCACTTACTCGAGTAAAGTGCATTTACATGCGTAAAACCCAGATTTATGCATGTAAATGCTTTTTAAAATCTGGCCCATGGAGCGTAGTAGTTCGTATTTTCAGGGTGTTTTGCGCGTCCAATTTGTTACTGATGTTCGCAAAAAAAAAAAAAAATGCATGGAAAAAGAAACAGACATGAGGCAAGCTTCAACAGGTAGCAAAAAAAAAAAAAAAAAATTCCTCGGTGATTATTAGCTTCTTCCTTGCTTGCATGTCAAAAGGCGGCGGAGAGTAAAGGAGCTCGGTGCCAAGCTCCCTGTTCCGATGTCATTTATGTGCCGATCTGCACAGGAGGATCGCCCTTGCTGCTGGCAGAGGTGACGTTTCCCCGGGCTGTTCTCTCCTTCACTTTTCTTCCAGTTGTTGGGAGAGCGCTTCAGCGGCGGCAGTGGACGGCGATTTTAGGCTTTGGTAGAATTTCAGGGTAATTTGCAGGCTGTGATCACGCTCTCAGAGAAACCAGTGCATGTGCTGTTCTACTCTTCCCATAAAACCATAATTTGAACTCGGGGGGGGGAGGCGGTTGGCCGCGCGATTTCGACGCGCTATTTTTACCCCTTATACAGTAAGGGGTACTAGCACCATAGTAGCAGGGCCGAAGGAAATAGCATCCCTACTTTAGGCAACCCTGTCTTTAGGACATGAATCTCCTTTTACTTAGAAGGCTTTATCCCAACCTCTGATCAGGGATTGGTTGAGGTAGATTTCTTTTTTCTAAGTGTGTTTTGAGAAAATGCTGTATTTTAAAACGTGTTACTTTTTTTTTAAGTGTGTTTGACATTTTGTAATTGGACACTATGCTATTATTGTAATGCTAGGACTGTAAACAGTCAGGCCAATACAGTAAACTTCGCGGGAGAGCCGGCGCTCCGAGGTGCACGCCCAGGCCACTTTCCTGGGCGTGCGATCCAGTATACAAATGAGGGCCCGCGGTAAAAGGAGCGGCAGCTGTCAGCGGGTTTGACAGCCGACGCTCAATTTTACCGGCGTCATTTCTAGAACCCACTGACAGCCATGGGTTTGGAAAATGGACGCAGTTATAATTGAGCCACCGGCCAATTAAAATATATATTTTTTTTAATTTTTGTTAAAATCTACCTCAACCAATCCCTGATACAGAGGTTGGGATAAAGCCTTCTAAGTAAAAGGAGATTCATATCCTAAAGACAGGGGTGCTTAAAGTAGGGATGCTATTTCCTTCTGCCCTGGTACTATGGTGGTTTTTGGCATCTTTGCTACAAAATGTGTTCCTGACTAGCATTCTGTTGCCATGTTCTGGTACTCATTGGTCATGAATGATGAGCAGGGAAGATACAAATTAAACAGGGGCTGTCTACTAGGTGGAGCAATTGCAGTGGATAGTGTATCACTCTGATTTGTAAGTCAATGTGACATTAGATTTATGAGATTGACTCAAAATGTAGTTTTTGATCAGCATAGGGAAGTAATGGCTAGAACAAAAGCTTAAATATTTTACATATGTTTTTTGAGAGTCTAACAAGATAAAGATACTTTTCCTGTGTGTTTTTCTTGGATGAGGACCAGTTGAATTTTTTTGATTGCTCTTTTTTTGTCCTGGTCTGTCTTTGGAAGAGACATGAGGCAGTGGACATTTCGCTCCATGATGCTTGCAGTATATGCCCACCTACACCGAAGCTCACCCCATCTAAATTTCTAAGAATGTTCCTTCTATGTCTACCATGAATTTAGAGTTCTAACCTGCACTGACAATCTTTCACCATGTGTCTGCGATTGTGTTGGAGATAATATGAATCCCTGAAAGATACCGTAAACATATTTATCATTATAAGATGACCTGCTTCACCAGGTTCCTATGCTCCCCAGCCCTTCATGTTTAACACATGGCAAGATATGACACAGTTAATTGAATTTTGTATATTTATAACACAATGGGTAAACAACATGGATTACAGCAGGTAAAACATAAACACAAAAAAATAACATAAGTAGTTAGGGGGTACAGTAAATGTCAAAACTTTGTTTTGACTGGTGGCCATGCCCACTTCCAGTTTAAGCCCCATCGTTTTTCCCACCCACAGGCATTCAGCGTTGACTTCTGGGTTAAGCCCTGCCCACAGATCCCACCTCCCAGCCAATCAGTGTTCAATTCCAGGTTAAGAACTGTCACTTTTTCCACCTTACCCCCACCTCTTTGTTGACATTCAGTCTAGCTCTGCCCAAGCCACGCCCCTTTTTGCCCATGGGGCAGCCATTTTGGTTGCCTGGGGGCCACTGTCTTGGATAACAGCATGGCTAAAAGAGGGTCACCCTCTTGGTTGACATCACTAAAAATATCATGGCTAACAGGGGGCTGTCCTCTTGGATGACATCACCCGAAACTTCATCACAGCTAAGAGGGGAGGCACCATGGTTGGTGAACGACAACACAGCAGTGTTCCTCTTCCCCATACAGAGGGCCATGCCTAGACATGCCTTTTGGGATCAGTAGGGGGGGGGAGGAGTGGAAAATTACAGGGCAAAATACAGTTTTTTTTGTGGGGAATAATGATAAGAAATGTATTATTCAAATTATTATTAACAGGATATTTAAAGGTGAACCAACACTTTTTTTAATTCATAGGTTTAACAATGTCACCACAGAGCAGAATTAGGAGCTTTCCCTTGCTATTCTCCATGAGAATAATATTCTCATTAACAGGGTCACAATACCACAGCCTGCACCCCAACAGCTCAGCAACACTGCAGAGAATATTCAAATACTGGTGTCCTCCATGCATACTTTTTTTTAATTCTAAAAATCCCCTTTTTTCTATATATGGTGACTTCAGAATATGTGGAAGCCATTTATTTTCAATTCTACAGCCATTCCTGCATCAACCCCTCACATTCTCACTTGTTAAATACAGGCAGGGGCAGAAATGAAGATAATGCTCTTTTATCTTATTATAAATGTCAGTTAAGATGTTTTTCTTTGGCAGAACACAAGTGTAGGACCACAGGCATTCTAGTCCTTACTTATAACAGCAGGGATCTGTGTTTGACCCAATGAGGGGGGGGGGGGGGAGTCTTAATATAAACTTTAAACAAAAAAAAAAAGGGAAAAACAATATTGTAGACTTGAAATGTCCCAATATGTGTTAGAAAACTATAGTATTGAAATCAATAAGCCGTTTCAAAACCTGTGCATGTCTGAAAATTAACAGCACATATAGGGGGTAATTTTCAAAAGGAGTTTAGGGCCTGATTTTAAAAAGCATTTACTCGAGTAAAACAGGGTTTTACTCGAGTAAAAGCACTTTACTTGAGTAAGTGGGCTTTTGAAAATTGCTACAATATATGCCATTGAATTGTCCATAGGATTTACTTGTGTAAGTGCACTTTACTCCAGTAAATGGCTTTTGGAAATTGCTACAACAGTAGTTACATTTACATGCGTAACTCCTTTTGAAAATTACCCCCTATGCGCATAAATGTAACTACTATTGTAGCAATTTTCAAACACTATTTACTCACGTAAAGTGCATTTATGTGAGTAAATCCTATGGACAATTCAATGGCATATATTGTAGGAATTTTCAAAAACCCACTTACTCGAGTAAAGTGCATTTACTCGAATAAAGCCCAGTTTTACTCAAGTAAATGCTTTTAAAAATCAGGCCCATATTTTTTTTTTATCATTTTAAGAAAATGTGAAAAAATAGAGTCAAATTTAATTCTTTTTTTTTTTTCTTACCTTGGGACCAGGTCACATAGTTTTGCAGAGTACCAGCTGGGAGCTTTTTTTTTTTTTAAATCACACTCTCTGGATTCCCGAGGCTTGTAAACTTTGTTTTTATTTGTAAAATTTTCAGACATATAAAGCAATCATCTGCCCCGCTTATCTGCCTCCCCTCATGTTTTACAAGAATATACAGAGCATTCTTTGAGATAAGCTGTAGCTGTCTGGCCATGCTATGGGGCAGGGTTGCCAGGTTTTCATGAAAGAACAAGTACTTTTTTCCAAAAAAACAAGCCCAAAAAAAGCCCAAAACACGTGAGATTGAAACTTTATTTTTTATAGCATTTAATAGAGATGTGAATTGGAACTGGAATCGGTTCAGATTCAGATTCACATCGTGAAATATTTTTCGTGCGGTCCAGTCGGTTTTTTTTTAATCGGCTGCACCCGAGCCGATAAACAAAAAACCCACCGACCCTTTAAAACAGATCCTTTAGCTTCCCCCCCCCCAAAAAAAAAACTTTTTAAAAGTACCTGGGGGTCCCGGGAGCGATCTCCCACTCTCAGGCCGTCGGCTGCCACTAATAAAAATGGCGCCGATGGCCTTTGCCCTTACCATGTGACAGGGTATCCATGCCATTGGCCAGCCCCTGTCACATGGTAGGAGTAATGGACGGCTGGTGCCATCTTTAAAAATGGCGCGGGCCATCCATCGCTCCCGGGACCCCCACTGGACCACCAGGTACTTTTAAAAAGTTTTGGGGGGGGGGTCGGGAGGGTGGGGGAAGCTAAGGGATCTGTTTTAAAGGGTCGGGGTGGGTTTAGGGGTTGTTTTTGTGTGCCGTTTTCCCCCGCCCTCCCCCAAAACGATAAGAGATCCCCACAAACAATTTTGTGGGGTTTTCCTATCGGTTTCAGGGAGCCCCCAATTTCTGACAACTTTGAAAATATCGTACGATATTTTCAATCGTCAGAAAAACGATTCACATCCCTAGCATTTAACGCTTGAAATACTTTTGTAATGCACACAAAACAGATGACTTTATTGTAATAAATTGTTGTAGCTCTCACAGTTAACTAAAACAAGGTGTGGCAATTAGTGATAACAGCCAGTTCTTCATTCTCTATATTGTCAGCATTGTCAGGATACATATTTTCGTTGAATCGCTTCAGCTTATTACTACCTGGCAAGAAGCTGGTACAACAAATTCCCTCATGCTCATTCCCCCCTCCGAGCACATCCCTGGCCCCCCCACATTGATTCCCCCCTCCTCACCACATCTCTGGCCCCCCACACTCATTCCCCTCTCCCTACCCCCTCCAAGCACATCTCTGGCCCCCACACTCTCATTCTCCCCTCCCTATCCCCTCCAAGCACATCTCTGGCCCCCACACTCTCATTACCCCCTCCCTAATCCCTCTGAGCACATCTCTGGCCCCCACATTCTTATTCCCCCCTCCCAACATACTAATTCCTCCCCTCCTGATACCTGGCTGTAGCTGCAGTCTGAAGATTCCTTCTCCGTTGCTTGCTGCTGCGCTGCAATGCCGTGCTGCTGGCCTTCCAGGTCTGCCCACGTGGGATGCTTGTGCATGCCCTGCTGGACGGTGCTGGGTCTGCCCACAGATGTGCTCGTGAAGGTTTGCACTATTTGAATCCAAGGCGCCCTGCTCTGGTTAGAAAAACGGAACAATTCTGATTGGCTTACTGCTGCAATATAGGGTGCGCCTGCTATGGACAGGCTTCATCGCAGCAGCAGCAGCCAATCACTGTAACAGAGCACAAGTCCCGCCCAACAAGCCCAAAAAAACGCAACTGGCAGAAAAAATAGCCCAATTAAAAGCAACCCGCGAATGACTAGAAAAAGAAGCCCAATCTCGCGGGAAATAAGCGAGGTTGGCAACACCGCTATGGGGAAACACAACTACCGCCCGTCTCATGTGTAACAAGTCTGGACTTGTTTTCGTGAGATCCAAGGGAAATCAGAAATAAGGCATGATGGAGGATGTAGTCTTTGTCTCCACCCCCCTTTCCTCTCTTATCTCCTTGTCTCTATCTTCCATTGGGAGAGTTGGCTGGTGCCCCTCTCCTTTCCTACGGTCTGAAATAGGCCTCTCTTATCTCCTGGAAATAGATTTTATCTTGTGTTTGAAACCCTGATGAGAAGAGGCTGACAAGGAAGGTTTGTTTGGCAACACATAATCCTTGCTAATTGCAGATACTCCATCAACATTTTTTTTTCTAATTAAAGGATGTTTTGTTTGTCCACTATTTAAAAGCATTAGCATTTATGCCTTATGTAATCAAGAATGATATAAATACATGTACATTAAAAATATAAGCCTGGATTTTCAAAGGCCCACACATGTAAAAACTATGGTTTACGCACGTGGCCTGGCCATGTGCTGGTACACACAGATTTCTTCTGCTCCAGAGGAGCAAAAAGTAATAAACAAAAAAAAAAGTAAGTAGATAGGAAGGGTTTAGGGGGTGGGGAGGAGAGGAGAGGGAAAGAGGGAGGAAGTTTAAGTTTAGGTAGGGGGATAGGGAAGTTTCCTCCCAGTCCGCTCCTTAATTGGAGCGAACTGGGAGGAAACTGTGGGAGGCCTGAATGTATTAATCAAAAATTCACCCTCCTGCGCATGCTGCCCACACATGCATGCGGCCATCAGAATTTATAGCATGTGTGTGTCGGACAGTGCTGTTTCATATTGCAAGAGTGCAATGCACTTGCATATTTTTGTTTCCATTTTAATTATGGCCAGTGGTGCTACTATGTTATAACTTAACTTTTTTCTTTGTCGCTTTGGATTGTGTCAAAGGTGAGGGGGGGGGCAGTGGGTAGGAAAAAAAAAACCTATATTGAAACTAAACCAAGAATCTACTGTTGTGCTTGGGGGTGGAGCCCTGTCCTGTGGCAGTACAGGGACTGGCCACAGGGGGCGGAGCACGGAGGGAGACAGAGGCAGTGTAGATCTTCACCACTGGAAGCCAGAGGTCCCCCCCGGGAGGAGCCTGTAAGGACCCGGGCCACTGGGACTTAGGTGGGCCTCGCAGGGTCTCCTGGGAGAGTCAGAGTCCGGCGTGCCCACAGAGACTGGAAGAGCACTATTGGGTTCGAAGCTGGAGACAGGTTGGAAGAGAGCGAACCAGAATAGAGTTGGAGAGGACAAGGCTAGGGACTACCAGAGACAAGCAAGGTCAGGCGAGCAGGGTCAAGTCCAAGAATCAGTCAGAGAAGTGGTCAACGAAGCAAGGGTCAAGATCCAGAGGTCAGGCATGGTCGAAGAGCAGGCTGAGATCTTTGGCAGGTGGCAGGCAGGCAAGCAGGTCAGGAACAAGCTGAGGTCTTTGGCAGGCGGCAGGCAGGTCAGGAACAAGAAGCAAGCCGGGGTCAGTGCCAAGAGTCAGTCCAAGGTACTACCTGGGAGTGCACAGGAACAAACAGGCGATGAGACAGCAGGACGCTGGAACAGGGCTGGAGGATAGATGTGGTCAATCAAATAGAGGTCGGGTTCCGGAGGGCAGACGTGGTCGCAGAACAAGCAGAGGTCGTGGTCAGGCAGTGGTCAAGCGTGGTCGAAGAACAAGCAGAGGTCAAAATCAGGCAGCGGTCAACCTAAGGTTTCGTAGAGACAGGCACAATAGCAGGAGCCCAGACAACTATGGAGGAAGCCAGTTGCAAAGGCTTACTCAGGGTTACTTAAGGCAGTTGCCTTAAGTAACCCTGAGGAAATGACATCATCAGGGAAGGCCCCTTTAAATCTTGGAGGAAGGCACGCGCGCTAGGGGAGGCCCCAGCCGGAACAGGGCTCGGCGGCGGGTGAACCGCGTGAGGGCTGGAGGAAGACAGCGATGGCATTCCTGCCGTGCCGCACGAGAGAGTCCTCTGTGCCACGAGAGAAAGGTGAGAAGAGCCGGCCACGGGCTCAGTGGCTGGCCTTCGGAACATCTACCGCCCTTCCTTTTTCCAAACATACATAAAGTTGGGTTTTTGTTTTTTTTTAAGAAATGAAAAAAAAAATATTTGGAAAATCTAAAATTCTCTTTTCATATTCAGGCCTATCCTGTAAAGTGCGGCCGCGTTTACCCTGCTCCTAAGCCGCTTTTAACTCACGTTTCGGCCGCGTTAGCCCTTCCTGCGATCCCGAATCCCCTTTAACCTACTCCTACCGCGTCCTAAATTCCCCGGGCAACCCCTTCCGCCCGCGGCATGTATATTGCATGCAAACGAGCGAATTAGCGCGATATTGCATGCAAACGAGCCAATTAGCTATTCCCCTAGCATCCCGTAACCCGCGCCCCAACTATCGCTACCTTTCCCTGCCGTTTTGTCGCGCGTTTAACCTGCAAACTTACCGCCTACCCTGACCCAGGCGGTAGAGGCATGGGTAAGGGTAGGTGGCAAGCTTTCCCCCAGCCCCCGCTCACCTGCCCCGGCCGCGATCATGGGTGCCAGTCTCCGTGGCAGCCCCAGTCCTCTCCCCTCCTCCCGAAGCAAAAAAAAAGCGAAAAAAAAGCGAAAAAAAACGTTGCAGCCCCCATTGGGGGCTGCACGTCTTCAGCAGCCAATTGTACGCCTTCCCCGTGCAGGCGGCCATCATGTTGGGAGGAGCTACAGGAGCCAGATCGTGTTCCTGCTGATGGCTGATGGCTGCAAAAAAGATAAGTTTTGCCGGCGTCCAAAAGCGACTTACTTTTGGGATCTTGACAGATCCCAAAAGTAAGTCGCTTTTGAAAAAAAACAAAATTTGCTCCCCTTTTTTTTTTTGCTTCGCCGCTGTCACCTCTTCTCCCCCCTCCCGGAGCAGGGCGCGAAAGCAGCCTTGCTCCGGGAGGAGGGAGAACAGACTGACAGCGGTCAGGTCGGGTCCGGTCGGGTCCGGGTCGGGGGTCCGGGTTGGGTCCGGGCTGGGGGAAAGCTTCGCCGCTGTCATCTCTCTCCCCTCCTCCCGAAGCAGGCCTTGCTCCGGGAGGGGGGGAGAAGCGCTGTCGGGTCAGATCAGATGGTAAAGTAAGTTGCTTCGCCACTGTCATCTCTCTCTCCACCTCCCGGAGCAAGGCCTGCTTCGGGAGGAGAGGAGAGAGATGACAGCGGCGAAGCAACTTATTTTTGCATCCGATCGGACCAGACTTCCTGGTATCTGTCATTTCAAATGACATTTGAAATGACAGATACCAGCGTGGCGTGAAGCCTTAGGCCCGCGCACCCAGGATCCTGTATAGGCGCTCTATCCAGTATCCTGGGTTGCATGGGACTAAGGCTTTTCGGACGCGGCTTACATTTACATATAATTAGGCTTCAGGATCGAGCGGTAGGTGAGCTGCACTGTGCGGGCGGTAACCGCGGGTGCCGTAGGCACTAACGCAGCTCTTCCTACCGCTCGGTACTGGATCACCCTGATTGTAAGTAAGACTGCAATGCACTCGCATTTTTTTTTCCGCTATTTTAATTATGGCCTGTGGCATTACCATGCTATAACCTTTTAACTTTTTTCTTTGTCTCTTTGGATTGTGTATAAAGGCGATATTGAGTACCAACTTATCAGGCTGTATTGTGACCAGGGAACAATAACTGACTCGCCAAAATCCACGACTTGCTGAAAAGAAAAAAAGTATTTCAATGGTTTTAAAAAGGTCTTGTCTCTAGCTAAAATTGTGGTAGCAACCAACCGAAGTATGTGTGACACAGAGAGTCAAATTATATTTTGTAACGACATCTGAGAATTAAACTGTTACATTTATTGCTTATCACATAAAATGCGCATTCTTTATAAAGAAATACCTAGAGAATATTAGTCTATTTTTCTGTCAGCATGCATTGTTTTTTCTTTTATAACAGAGGGTCAACAAAAAGTTTCTATTCACATCTTTGACAAAGAAAACAAAGCAGGGAGCATGCCACCCATAGATTTTGTTAAACATGTTTATATCATTCTTTTTTATGGATTGTTTCAAAATACATATACACACACACATACGCACATTACAAAAAAACAAAAGCTGCTCATGGAATTCTATACATAGTATTGTTGTTATTGCAAGCTGTGTGGGTGTGCCTCTGTCTTGCCCCACCCTGGACATCCTCAGACTTGTTGACCCCATTCCAACACCATAAGAAAAAAGGTATTTTGGGCCTGTCTAGGATTATTACTTCATATTTACTCTCTATGCATGTTAACTATTTGTAAAAGCACCCACCTGTTTTACCAAAAAAATAATTGCTACTACAGCCCAGAATCAAACCAGAGTCTTTAGAGTGGAAATGTAATGCTCTTGCTATCTGAGCTACCATCATTTTAGCTAGAAGCAAGGCCTTTTTTAAAACCATTGAAATACTTTATTGCTTTTCATCAAGTCTTGGATATTGGTGCTTGTCAGTTATTGTTTTGGGTCCTTGAAATACCTTTCTGTATGATTCTTCTGGGGTTAACATGGCTTCAGTTATTTAACTCACTCATTGACTGGCATTTAGGACAAATTGTCTCTAGGTCTCCTCCAAAGTTTATGGTTTCCACTCTCGTGGCCTCTGTAGTGGAAATACCTCCGGGCCTTCCAATGTAGTACCATGCTTTTGCAGATGTTTTTAGCAAGAAATAAGCAGAGATGCTCCCACAGCATCGTGAGTATGATTGCGCCATTGATCTGCCTCCTGGACCCATGCCACCACATTGTCAAACATACCCTTTGTCAGGTTCTGCAACTAAGGACAGGTCCAAACATATTCAGGAAAATATGGCTCGAGGCTTCATTCAACCAAAGTCCACTGCTGGTGCAGGATTCCTCTTCATACAAAAGAATGGATTCCTTAGGCCTTGTATCGATTACCAGGGCCTAAATAAGATCACAGTTAATGATCGTTATCCCCTGCCACTAATCTCTGAACACTTTGATAGACTTCAGGGTTCCCAGAGTTTTACTAAGCTGGACTTGCAGGGGGCCTATAACTTAATTTGGATCAGACAGGGTGACAAGTGGAAAACTGCCTTCAATACCAGGGATGAGACCTACAAGTATGTAGTCATGTCCTTTGAACTTTGTAACTCTCTTGCCATATTCCAAGCCTTTGTCAATGATGTTTTTCAAGACCTCCTCTCTCAGTATGTAATAGTCTACCTTGATGACATCTTGATCTTCTTCCCAAACCTGGACATCTTGTTATAATTAGTGAGGTTTGAGTGGACCCTTGGACACTGTGGCAGCTGACCATGCCCACAGGGGGAAGTCCCGTGAGGGGCCACAGGTCAGGCTCAGCTGAGGACACACAAACACAGAGATTGATCTTTTATTAAACAATGTGGTGTAGCCACCAGAGGTGGCAGTGATGAGTAGTTGAAGTAGCCCAGCCGGGCTAGTATCCCATAGCGACTCCTCCGGTAGCAGTGCTGTAGTGGAAAGAACTAAAAATAGTGAGTACAGTGGAATATGCACAAGCCCCAGTATGGAGAACCCCGGGAGAGGAAGAGCAGGCCCTCGAGGAGCGAGTACCTGATCCCTGAGAGCTGAGAGGCTTGAAGGAGATGTACTCACAAAGAGGTTCCACGTAACTGGAACGGAGGCAGGCCCTCGAGGAGCGAGTACCTGGTTCCAGGGAAAGTTCTGAGATGAAGATGGTAGGACTCACTGGTGTTGAAGATAGCAAATCCTTCCAGGCAGAAGAGAAGGTAGGAGCAGGCAGCAAGTCAGGGAACATGGGCCCTCGAGGAGCGAGTACCGGTCTCCTGATAGTGACCTGAAAAGCAAGTGAGGCCCCCAAGGAGTGGGTACCCCGTTAGCATTAAGAGTCTAATAGTAGATTGGAGGCAGAGTAGCTGGGTACGGAGAGCGAATCCCATCCGTAAGATACCCCCTTGCTAACTCAAAGGCTAGCAAACAGTGTAGGCTTTAAATATCTAGGCAGCGTGACGTCATCACAGGGGGACGCCCTTGAGGTTCACGCCAAGTAGGAAATAAGAGCGAGGGCCACACGGTGTGCGCGCCCTAAGGTACAGACGGAGCATGGCGGGAGGCAGCGCCCAAGCCTGTCCAGGGATGCCAGAGAGGACGGCAGGCAGACGCCGCGGCAGCCAGGCGTCCATCCACAGCAAGAGGAGGTGCAAGGAAAGAAAGGTAGGCGGAGTGAAGCCGTCGAGAACGGTCGGTTGCAACACATCTATAGGCAGCATGAAGTATAGGTCTTTTCTAGCCTTTGCCAATTTTGCAGTGTGAGTTTGAACAAGAGCAAATCCATTTCTTGGGATATGTGATCTTGGCTCAAGGGTTTGAGAGGGACCCAGATAAGGTAACCACAGTACTTAATTGGCTGATACCTTTAGGTCTCAAGGCATTCTAACACTCTCTGGGCTTTGCTAACTATTATTGGCGCTTCATTCAAAACTTCTCCAAGGTGATGGCATGCCAAGAATTCTTGGAATCCCCAAACTCAGCAGGCCTTTGAAGAAGTGAAGCAACTCTTTGCATCAGCTGCAATCCTGCATCACCCTGATCCAGCGCCAAGCCTTTCATCTTAGAAGCAGATGCCTCTGAGGTTGGCGCAGGTGTAGTCTTGTCTCAAAAATCTGATCCAGATTCTTGGCTCCACCCAAGTGATTACCTTTCCTGAAAGTTCTCTCCCGCTGTGGAGGAGTAACCTAGTGGTTAGAGCAGCAGGCTGTGGACCAGGGAAGCCAGGGTTCAAATTCCACTGCTGTTCCTTATAACCTTGGGCAAGTCACTTTACCCTCCATTTCCTCAGGTTCAAACTTAGATTGTGAGTCTTCTGAGGACAGGGAAATACCTACAGTACCTGAACGCAATCTGCTTTGAAGTGTCTGAAAAGTAGAATATAAATCAAGTAAAATAAATGATGTGGGAAACTGAGGACTCCTTGCCATTAAGTGAGTCTTGGAAGAGTGGAGAAACCTGTTAGAAGGAGCCACCTTTCAAATTACAATCCTTACAGATCACTAAAGTTTTTATTTTATATTGAGGCAGCAAAATGTTTGAACTCCCAGAAAGTTCAGTGGACCACATTTTTCACCCATTTCCAACTCATAATCTTCTATTATCCTGACTTGAAGAATATTAAGGTTGATGCATTGTCATGACAGTTTTCTTCTGAGAAGATTCCTGAACCTTGCAATAAAGGCCCCATTATACCAGCCTCCAGGATCAATCACAAATACAGTCAAGAATGATCTGATGAAGAAAAGTCATCTGGAATCTTCAATCCAGAAATCTCCTGTAAGGGTTCCTATTGGGCATGCTTTTGTTCCAGACACTTGCCACCCAGATGTTTTCAAAATGAGGGCATGATTTCAAACTCTCTGGACTTCCAGGAATTAAGAAACCTTTTGAACCAATCTTCAGGGTTTTTTTGGTAGACTTCTCTGTGCAAGGATTGTAAGACTTGTGTCTTGACCTGTTCAATATGTGCTAGAATCAAGATCCTTCATGCTAAATTTCAGGTGAATTGCACCCGCACCTGATTCCTTCTGTACTATGGACTCACCTTTCCACAGACTTAATCTAGATCTTCCAACTTCCATTGACTGTACTACCATCTTGGTGGTAGGGGACCAGTTTTCCTGAATGACTTAAGCTGCCTCCTGTCCTTTGAAAGAGGCCCACCTCCTATGCATGGAAACATTGGAGGTATATAATTGTCTCTGTCACATCTCTTCTAGCACACCTTTCCTCAAAAGGTATAAATCTTTAGATCCATGGGTGTCCTTAGCATCAGGTATATAGGCCAGTGCCCTGAGTCAAAGTTTGGTGACCCGAATTCTCAGTGGCATCTACCGCTAATTGTTTTTCTATCCCTGACATCTCCTCTGCAGGTAGCATGGTATGTTCTATTGCTGCCTCTGATTCGACCTCCCCACCCTGCCTCCAGCACAGTCTCAGAAAAAGAACACGTGAGAGGCAAACTCTTTTTATGAATCTTCACAGGAGGTGAGACCCAGAGCTGTGGGTGAATCGGAGGCAGCAATAGAACATGCCGTGCTGACTGCAGAGAAGATGTCAGGGATAGGGAAAAAAAAATTAGCAGTGGCTGCATCCTGGTTCATATGCCACCACAGACCCTGCGGCATCTGTCTCTGTTTGCCGCTTTTGCGTGGGAGGATTAAATACTGCCTCCTTCCACTCCTGGCTTCAGCAGCCAGCATGGTCCTACCGGACCTGCCAGCCTGAAGGAGAGAGCCAGTAAGGAGGAGGAAAGCATTGCTGTCTGTGAGCCAGAAGGAAGGGGAAATGGGAGTATTGAAAATGCTGGTGCTGCTGTGCAGGGAGAAGAGGGCATGAC
Organism: Rhinatrema bivittatum; assembly: GCF_901001135.1. NCBI lineage: Eukaryota > Metazoa > Chordata > Amphibia > Gymnophiona > Rhinatrematidae > Rhinatrema > Rhinatrema bivittatum. The sequence continues at coordinate 250,404,226 of NC_042616.1, read as the reverse complement.
AAGCAGGGGGTGAGGGGAGAGAGAGAGGGGATGCTGGGAAAGATGATCAGGGGATAACGGGAGAAGGATAAGTAGCCTAGGAAAGGTGTGCTTAGGGGTTCTGGGGATGGTTGGAAGAGGGTAGGGGGAGAGAATGGGTCAGGGGATGATGGGCAGAGGCTTGGAGATGGTGGGGGAGGCATGGGGGGGGGGAGAGTCAGAGAGATGCTGGTTGGGGAGGGGTCTTCTGGAATGAGAAGCGATGGCACCCTTTGTTTCTAATCCAGGTCTAGGAATTGGAAAGGTAGTAGGGGTAGGGCAGGACCAGTGTGTCCCAATAGGCAAACTAGATAGTCGCCTGGGGCGCCAGCCATTAGGGAGCGGCAAAGAACAGCCACATGGGGCTGCGAGCGGAGCCCATTCCACTCACGGCCGAGAGAAGCAGAGACTCGGCGGACCATGAGCAGTGCCTGTGTGTGTGTGTGAGTGAGAGTGATGTGTGTGTGTATGAGAGAGAGCAATGGTGTTAGTGATAGAGAGGGAGGGAGCTTGTGTTAGAGTGCATGTGAGCATGAGACAAGGACCTAAGGGTGTGTGTCTAAGTGAATGAGGTTGGGGCTGCAATCGGGGTCTGGACCTGGGGGGAAGGGATTGGAGGGCAGAAGTGTGGGGGAAGTGGTGATGTTTATTTTTCTGCTGTTGCACTGCATGCTCTGGCTTCTTTGGATTTCCAGTTTAGTTTTTGTGTGCATGTTTCTATTTCTAATTTGTGATTCGTTATTTTGTATTTGGTAAGGATTTCTCGGTTTTCTTTTATTTTTTTTAATTGAAAATCTGTATGTATTAACACATCAGATCACTTCCACAGTTGTATAAGCATACATTAGTAAGAGACACAATAGTTCAACTCTACCAGAAAATCTAATGAAAAATCATCCCAGTAATGTCTCGACATCTCTCCCCTTTTAGACCCCCTCTCATTCGGTCCCCTCTCCCTCATCATCAGATTTCCATTGCACATACTGCTGCCACATCCTCTGCTTTTGTTTCCTCTTGATAGCTGTAAGTTTACTCCTATAATACACCTTATCTAATCTTCGAATGATTCTTCCTATAGAAGGAATTGCAGCCTGTCTCCCAAAGTATGCTATTTCTCCCCTAGTTGCCAGAGCCACTTGTTGAGAAATATTCAAGACAGTGTCAGTCACTCCCATGACTGGTATATTCAGGAGAAAAAAAAACAACGGATCCCTAGGTATCATTTTACCCATAATCTGAAAAATTAATCTTATAACCTCACCTCAGAGAAGAACAATTTTTGGGCATTCCCACAACATAGTTAGTGGGAAGAAAGTTCCCACTAACCCACAGTCTCTCCAGCACTTATTATTCAGAGTGGGGTAGAAAGAATGCGGCCTAACAGGTGTCAAATGCCATCGAAATAGTACCTTATAGCTGTTTTACACAATTCAAGCAGAAACAGAGCTCCTCTTGGTGTGTAGAAAACAGAGATCCCAAGTCTTCCCCACCCCCAAAGACACATTCAAATCCTTTTCCCACGCAGAGATATGTGTGTGGGCTTACATTTAAGATCCCTATTTAATAAACTATATATTCTAGGTATCCCTCTGGTCACCCATTGTGCCTTGGCGCAACATCCTTCAAACAAGGATTTCCCTCACCTCAATGCTTCCAACACCTCCCCTTGCTTTATAAAGTGATGTACCTGGAGATAGGAATAATGATCTGCCTATGAGAGACCAAAAGTTGTCTTTATTGTTGAGAAATCAAGCACCTGCTTGCCATCCCACATTTGTTCTAACCAAGCACAACCCTTTTCCTTCCAGTTCTTTGAAGTAGCATACATCCAACCTGGTGGAAATTGTTTATTAAAATATAAAGATGTTCTATGAAAATAATGTTTGTCATTCTCCCCCCCGCCCCCCCCCCCCCCCCCCTAAATATACCTTCCCACCGGTCCCAAATTTTAAATGTTAACTCTACGATCGGGATCTCCCACCCTCAATCCCTGGACCTTGTCTTTCCTGTGAATTCTAGCTGCTAGAGGTTCTAAATAGAGCACAAATAGTAAGGAGATAGTGGACAGCCTGCCTCGTGCTCCTCTCTATCTAAAACAGCTTGGAGAATCTCCCATTTACCTTGATGCACGCACTGAGATTTAGAATAAAATAAGTTTCTCAATCCATCTTCAAAAGTTCCCTCCCAGTCCCACTTTGTCCAGCACAGCAAATAGGTAATCCCAATGAACCTGATTGAATGCTTTTTCAGCATCGTTAGTAAAGCCAATAGAATGTTTTGTTGAGCCCACCATATTAAATTGATCACTCTCCTCACGTTATTGGAGGCCAGTCTCTCCAAAATAAACCCCTTTTGGTCCAGATGAATTAAGGCAGGTGCGATCCCTCCCAATTTTGAGCTAAAATTTGTCAGAATTTTAAGATCTAAATTTATAAGTGGAATAGGTCTATGTGAGCCACAGAGCATAGCATTCCTTTCCGACTTTGCCAGTACCATAAGTTCTAGTCTATAGAATCATCTGTTATGTCGCCACCTGGGGGCAAAGCGTTATAAAAGCAGCTGTCAATGGTGCGGCAACCACCAAGCTCATTTTCCTGTAAAAACCTGTTGAGAAGACATCTAGTCCTGGGGACTTTCCTAAATTTCAATTCCCTGATCACCTGTTCGGCTTCAATTCAAATACTGAGATCTCTTTATTTAGGCGATCTTGCTGCACTGCAGATACTCTCAGAAGCTCTATGCCCTCTAAAAACTCCGCTATGCTATGCTTTCTAGTTGAATGTTCTTTTGCCTTGAATATAAATCTTGATAAAATTGCACAAAACGTGTAGCTATGTCCTTGGAATAAAAAATCATTCCCCCTTGTTTGTCTTTAATTTTCAGGATCTGGGTATGAGTCTCCCTCATTTTAAGTTTCCTTGCCATAACTCTTCTCACCTTGTTGCCCCCCTCAAAGTACTTCTGTTTTAACTTGTCTAATTGGAACATGATCTCCCCTGTATGTAAATTCCTTAATTCTAACCTTAATGATTCAAGTTCCGAACCTGTATTCAGAGTGGCCAGTCTTTTATGTTTTATTTCCAATTTGCCAATTTTTGGCATAAGTTCCAGTTTCTTTTTTCAAAAAGGACTCCTGGAAATGAACTTCCCCTGCACTACAACCTTCAAATAATCCCACACTATCCCCGGGGCCACTTCCCCGTTGACATTTTCCTTAATGCAATCCTGAATCTCCAGGCACAAATGGTCACAGAACTCAGAATCCTCTAAAATACTCTCATTTAATCTCCAACATTTCTTACCCACTGACCCCCCCTATCCCTTCAAAGAGAGTCATATTGAGGAATGATCTGACCATGTGATTGGCTCTATCCACACTTCTCCTACTTTATGCTCCAGATTTTTATCTATCAAGAAATAATCTATTCTGGTGTATACCCGATGAGCTTTAGAGAAAAAAAGGCATAATTTCATCCTGTAGGGTGCATCAGCTGCCATATATCCATCAGTCCCCCATCCTCTATAAACTCTTTCAGCCTTGATCTATTAAATTTAGAGGCACCTACATGACCACTACTGTTATCTAGATATGGATACCTAGTGAGATTAAAATCTCCCTCAATTTTAACATTTCCCTCTGCCCACTGTTGAAGAATTTGTGATAGTCTCCAAAAAAGCTCCCTGCCCCATATTGGGACAATAAAGATTCACCAATGTAAATATATCCTTCTGCCTTCTGAATTTTACAATTGAGAACCTTCCCTCTTGATCTCTAGCAGTTGATAAGACATCCACAACCACATTTTTAGAGAAAAACATTCCCACCCCACTATATTCATTAGCAACTGTTGCCGCTGCAAAATATTGTTGAGGGAAATTATATGAGATCATCAACCTCTCATATTTTTTCTTTAAATGAGTTTCCTGACAAAATAGTATATCTACTTTCATGCAGATTGCGTTGTTTAAAAGTAGTTTCCTCTTAGCACCAGCCTTTAGTCCCTTGACATTCCAGGATAAAATCTTTAATTCTCCCATCATCCAAAACATTGTGATATTCTCCAATACTTCTGGCCTAACAAAACACATTGAATAATCCACCCTCTCTTCCTTTTAAGTAACCCATATTTCAATTCCCTACTGGCATCCTTTCACCAAACACTACTCCCAACTTTCCTACCCGTCCAAAATAAGCAACAAAATTACCCTTCCAACCCTTTTTCCTACTTCTTCCCCTTACCCCCCCCCCCCCCCCCCCCCCCCCCCCATACCTCTCCAGCCAATACTCTGAGGAATGACATCACTGGATCTCATAACCGTTGTACACAGCTCACCCTCCCACCCCTTCTTAAATCAAAATAGCACTCCATATCTAGGTAAAGAACACCTCTTAGAAATAACCCTAACTAGGGCATACTTTAACTGGTGATATAAAGCCATTGAAGTCCCCCTTCACTCTCAACCAGCCACAATCCTCTTCCTGGAAGGTGCCTTTCAGGTGGCATCTTCTCTCCCAGGTAAAGATCCTCCAGAGTGCCCCCGCAGCCTTTTCCCTTCATATTGTAGGCACTAACATCTGGAACTGTTTTCTCTATGCAATAACGGAGAGGAGGAACCTGCATTGCTATCCATTTTGTTCATCAGACCCGCTGCTTGTAGATTCTTTTCGGCCTCCTCTACTGCTGTAACTTGAGAGGTTACCCCCTCTCTGGTAAATTGTAGGTCAAAGGGAAATAGCCACTTGTAGTGCAAATTTTCTTTCCTAAGCACTAGAAGCACCTCTCTGAAAGTCCTTTTCTTAATAGTCATCAGTGACAAATCTTAAAAAAAATTCCACTTTGTTCCTTTCCAGTGAAAGTCTTTTAATTTTCTGGCAGTACTTGTAACTTTCTCCTTCACAGAGAATTCGTGGAAGCATACCACTATATCCCTGGGCATGTTGCCTCTCGGTCTAGCCAGAGCTCTATGAGCCCTGTCTAGTTCAATTTTAGGCAGGTTTCCTTCTGTTTCACATCCCAACAGTGCTGTACAAATGTTGGTTACCACTTGTGCACAGTCCAAATACTCTGCTTCCTCAGGTATACCTCGAAAGCGTAGGTTCCCTCTGTGAGACCTATTTTCTAGATCTTCAACCCAGTCCTTTCGTAGGAGATTATCCTCCTTCAACTGTTTCATCTGTTGCTGGGCATTCTCCCATACAGCCTCTTGCTCATCTAATCTGATTTCAGTGGCATCTACATGATCTCCCAGCTCTGCACATTCCCTCTGTAGGTCACCCACTACTGAGCAAATTTCTTTTTTCAAAGAGGTCATATAATCTCTGAGTTCTTTAAACCAGTTTTGGAAGTCTGTTTGAGAGAAAGTGGCTCAGCTACCTGCTTCTCCAGTGCTGCTGCAGGAACAGCGTCATCATCGCGGCCTGCCTCCAAGTGGCTGTTCTCTCCTTCCAGCTCAGTTGGCTCACCAAGTTTTTGCCCTGCCAGATTCAAATGAGAAGTGCTTCAAAATAAATTGATTTTTTTGCACTTTGCCATCTTCTGTCAAACCGGAATTGAATCGCCCAATTCAGGAGTGGTAAGTAGTCTGATTGTCAGGATATTGGAGGGATTAAGCAGATTGGGGTAGAAAGCTCAGCCTTCAAGTGGCCATTTCCTCCCGTGGTTCCTTCTCCAGATTTGTCTGTTTTCTGCATATGTGATCAAGGTTATGGATTCTGTTTCTGTTTAGGAGTTGTATAGCAGTCCGACTTGTCCTTTTTCAATAGAAGGTGTATTGGCCTTCTAGGGCCTGGTGTAATTGCAGTGTTGCCTTTTCATGGATAGAGTTGTTGCCATTTGAATCCTGGGAGTTAGTGTTTTGGTATGGTAGATATGGTTTCTGGGCTAAACTGTATTCTTGGCAAGCTGTGAAAGCATTTTTGGATCTATGTAAATAGTATCCAAAAATATTGCACCTGAGCTTTTGCGACTATATAGGACCCATTTTCAGATGTGAATGTCTCTGATCTGACATCTGAAGAAGGGATCTATGTAGTTTGAAAAACTTCTGTACAATATTTTTAGGTAATTCTTAAGCTGATCCAGTAAAGGTTTTCAGAATCCCATGACTGGAATACAATTTTCAGTATTAAGTTAAGTTATGTACCATGTACAATTTATTTTATCAGCGAGATGACGGAGAATTAAATAATTTTGTGAAAACGAATAAAGGCACACTACACCAAGCGGAACAGTACCTAGCAGTTGCTTTTGTAGAAAGGGAAAGGTGTTACATCTGTTAAAGCAATATTAGAATGTTAAAAGTAATAGGAAGCAGGCTCCTGCCTGCTTACTATTCATGGAAAAGTTGGCCCCCGCTGCCTGTGTTCCTGTGCCCCAGATCTGTGAAGTACCTAGCATCGCCCCTGTTTAGATCTTTATCTGTCCCTATATACTTCAGAATGAAAGCCACTGACCATTCTAGTAGCCACATTCTGGACCAACTCCAACTAGTTTATATTCTTTTGAAGATGCAGTTTCCAGAGCTGTGTACAATATTCCAAATGATGTCTCACCAAGGTCTTAAACAGGGGCGGTATCACTTCCTTGTTTCTGCTGACCATTCCTCTCCCTACATAGCCAAGCATCCTTCTGGCTTTTGCTGTCACCTTATCCACCTATTTGGCCGCCTTAAGATATTCCAATAATATCACCCCCAGAACTCTCTTTCATGCTTAGAGGAATTTTGCCCTCATACAATACGGCTCCCTTTGTTTTTTTTTCACTTTGGTTTTTGTTTTTTCAGATTTAAATCTTAATTGCCAGACAACTCCTGGAGCTTTGCTAGATCCCTGGTGCTGAGCAAGGGATAGGGGGAGCAAAGTACCACATGAGTGGAGTAGGTAGTGTTATTTTTGAGCCACTGAGCCTCCATGTTTTTCTTGTGGGTACTGGGGGTGAGTGTTATGTAACAAAATACCCTCCATTCTCCACAAGAATAATGACAGGAGCTAGGTAATCCCCACATAACATCCCCCCCCCTCCCTCCACAGGAAAGATGTTGGGGGCTTGCCTCAAGTATGGGAGAAAATGTATTTCTATTTCTAGTTTTCCAGTTTTGCATTGTATACAGTATTTCGCTTATTGGGATTTCCATTTCAGTTTTTTGTCTGCACATTTGTAATTTGTGGATCCATTTTTGGATCTGCTGGGTAATTGTGACCTCTACTGACCACTGTCCGAGACAGGATGTTGGGATTGTTTGACATTAGTCTGACCCAGCTGTTAGCATAAGTAAGTGAGTGGGCCCTTTGGCCAAGATGAGAGGTGTAACCGCCCAGGGGGAGGAGCTCCGCTGGGCCTCACCGTTGGGAAGCGGAGCCTCGGCTGCAGGATGGGATACAGCAGACGCAGAAGTGGAGCAGGAGAGGGTGACCCCTGGAGGCGGGCCACCATACGGCAGCAGAGATGTTGACATCAGACACAGCTTGAAAGATGAGAGTCTAGGAGAGAAGCGGCACTACCCGAGGAGTGGGGAGAAAGTACAGTCACTGAAATATACTGAATTTGTAGTGAAGTATGCAGGAGGGTTCCTCAATGGGAGAATACAGTAGGGTACACTGGCGAGGGTTCCTCTGATGGTATCACGGCACAGGTCCACAGAGCAGGGAGGAACCTGGGAGTGAGTCCTCGAGACAATGGTCTGCAGAGCGGGGTACACCGATGAGGGTTTCTCTGATGGTGACACGGTGCAGGTCCTGCGTAGCAGGGGAAAACCTGGAAGTGACTCCTCACGGCAATGGTCCGCAGAGCGGGATACACTGCAGAGGATTCCCACATAGAAATCACCACAAGGATCCAGAGGAAGGTACTCACAGCGATTGGAAGCAAAAGTTCGTCCTGAAGTAGACCTCAGGGGTGAGGCAGGCTGAGGTCCAGGTGAAAGGCCCTCCGAGGAGTGGATAACCAAGAGATGAGGAGGGCCCCCGAGGAGCGGGTACCTGAAGTCTCACACTACAGAAGCAGAAACTGGAACAAGGTGAAGAGAAGCTGTGGAATGCAGCAAGTGAACTCTTTGCCAAGTCGCTGGCTGTCTGGGCTGGCGAGTATAAGTATCGGAGTGGAGTGACATCATCTGCTAGGGACGCCCTTGAGGTTCCCGCCATGATGTGATTAAAGCTGGTCAGAGAGCACGCGTGCGCGCTCCTAGGGAACCCCACGGTAAGATGGCAGTTGGCAGCGTCCATGCTGCTCGAGCAGGCCTGGGAACGGAGGTTGGAGGGCTGGCGGTGATTGGCTGAAGCCGCAAGTTCGCCCAACAGAGCCAAAGTTGTAAAAAGAGAGGTGAGCAATGGCGGCCGCAGCCATCTGTGGCCGTGGAGCGTAACACCAGCATGGCATTTCTTATTAGAGATGTGAATCGTGTGCCCGATCGTCTTAACGATCGGGTTCGGCTAGAGGGGGGAAAAAATCTGATCGTGGGTGATGTGGGTAATGTGAATCGGAATTGGTTCCGATTCACATCGTTATTTTTTTTGTAGTGAGGCCCGACCCTTTAAAATTAACCCCTTACCTTCCCCCACCCTCCCGACCCCCCCCAAAAACTTTTTACGATTACCTGGTGGTCCAATGGGGGCGCGGGGACCAATCTCCCGCTCTTGGGCCATCGGCGCTATTTTGGCTGCCACTCAAAAATGGCGCCGATGGCCCGATAAAAAAAAACCCCACCTGACCCTTTAAAAATGACCCCTTAGCTTCCCCCACCCTCCCGAGCCCCCCAAAACATACCTGGTGGTCTAGTGGTGGTCCCGGGAGCGATCTCCCGTTCTCAGGCCATCGACTGCCACTCATAAAGATGGCGCCGATGGCCCTTTGCCCTTACCATATGACAGGGTATCCGTGCCATTGGCCGGCTCCTGTCACATGGTAGGAGCACTGGATGGCCGGCGCCCTCTTTAAAGATGGCGGTGGCCATCTTTACGATGGCGGCGGCCATCTGCTTGGAGAAGATTTGGCTGAGGGGGGATATGATAGAGGTCTTTAAGATCATGAAAGATCTTGAACGAGTAGATGTGACTATTGTGATGGCTCACCGTCCGTGAGGCCTTGGGCGCCGCCCATCCGTCTTCCGTCCTGAGCTGCCACCAGCGGCCAAGGTCCCTGGAGTTCGACAGGCTCACGTAACTCCCCTGGTCCGTGCCTCTGCTGGCCCTGGTTTGGCTGGGCTCCTAAGTTCCCTTCAAGCAGGGTTGGGGGTAAGCAGCCCCCCCAATCCCCAAAGACAACACAGAGAGAGAGCGCTAGTTCCTTCCAAGCAGTTTATAAAGTAACACTGGATACATTACATGAGGGCTGTCCCCTCCCCCTCCAGCCCTCCGGTCCTCTTACAAGCAGTGCTATTACAGAGTAACCCTTTTTACCTCCTCTGCTCAGCGTTAATACAAGACCCAGCACAACAGGCCCCTTTAGAGCCCTCCTCCCGGGCTTCCCCTTTAGGCTAAGGAGTATACTTCACCCCCACATAGATTACTCAGTATCCATATACGAACTGGAGGACTCCTCTCCCCCTGAACCTACCTCCATCTCTTCCTCCTCTGACTCCGAAGAGCTGGGTTTTTGTGGCCAGTTCCACCAAGGGGGCACGCTCTCTTCCTCCACCTCCATGGACTCATCGGTGTCTTCCTCATTAACCTCTATGCCTGCCACCTGTTCGCCTTCAGGCTTTCCTCCCCTGTCTGGTGGTGTTTCAGGGAATCTGGGATTCGTAGTTCTTCTCTTCTTCCCATGCGCCCCCTGCTGTCTGGCTCTGGTATTCTTGTTGCTCTTATGGTAGCTTGTCAGCTCCTGCCTGCGGCCGGGCGGCGCTACATCACACTATGTTATTTACACTTTCGAATAATAGAAGGACTAGGGGGCATTCCATGAAGTCAGTAGGTAGCACATTTAAGACTAATCGGAGAAAATTCTTTTTCACTCAACGCACAATTAAGTTCTGGAATTTGTTGCCAGAGGATGTGGTTAGTGCAGTTAGTGTAGCAGGGTTAAAAAAAAAAGTTTGGATAAGTTCTTGGAGGAGAAGTCCATTAACGGCTATTAATCAAGTTTATTTAGGGAACAGCCACTGCTATTAATTGCATCAGTAGCATGGGATCTTCTTAGTGTTTGGGTAATTGCCATGTTCTTGTGGCCTGGTTTGGCCTCTGTTTGAAACAGGATGCTGGGCTTGATGGACCCTTGGTCTGACCCAGCATGGAAATTTCTTATGTTCTTATGTTCTTAGAATTAGCCGTCAAATCGACTGAAGTGCTCATGAGGCAATGCTCACATGGGAATACCCACACATGCTCAATAGAGCAAAAGCTCTATGAGCTTAGAGAGAAGGGTCTGTTTGGTATTGCTGGATGATATTACCCAAATATCATGGCTAATTCATCCTGCTGTCTACAAAGAACATTGTTTATGGTAAGCAAACTTGCTAGTTCAATGATTCAGCTGTTTTACAAATTTCATTCTTCTATCAGTAGCTACTCTTCTTTCTTAACAGAAGAGAACACACAAATGTTATTGCATGTATCAAAAGTCTGACCTTGGGACAGTTTTATGGTTTTTGTATACCCTCCAACCTATCAGGAGGGAATAATCTATTTTATTTTTGTGGTTCAGCCTGTCCTGTCAAACTCCAATGGCCGTACTGACCATGTGGGATTTTCTATTATACAAGTATACATGGTAAAGAGGTGGGACTGTGGGTCCCAGGGACCCCTCTTCATGTAAATTCCTGGGAAGACAGCAAGGTCCCAAATTTCATCTAATATCATCAAAAACACCATGGTGTCACCATGACTCAAAGTGCAGGAGGGACCCAGCTGGTTTACAATGGACTTCCAGTATCCACAGATGCAGGCCTTGAACCCATTCACTACATGTTTTTTGGCCTTAGGCTTATCCATGCTTCTCAATATTTCCTTAACTTTTCTTCTCTCTTTTTTTCTTAAACTTAGAAAGTTCTGTTTGAGGGACTGCTGATGCAAGCACTGAGGAAATTCAAGGCACTGAGCCCCCACAATAACATTTATAGAGACTGGGATACGTCCATAAGGTAGCTTGGATGAAGAAAAACAGAGGGGCTCATATAGCAGCATATGTGCGCAAGAAATCCTGTGCATGCTCAGAGAGCTGGATCTGTGTCAGCACCATTATATAAAACATCAACCACACATTATGGCTGATTCACGCCTACTGGTCAATGGAGAAAAGTATGCTGTGTGTGTACAAAATTATTTTTACAACCAGATTTCTAAAAGTATTTTTTATAATGAAAGTTCCTAAAAGTAAGATGGCGACTATAAAAATAATCGTTTTTTGTGGTTTAGCTTATCCAACAGGAAGATGAAGATTTAAAAATAACAACAAGGGCCAATAATAAAATATTGTTTCCCTTAAACATAGTTCTGCACATCATTGTTCTTTAGACAAGTTTGGGCATTGTTAAAATAAACTTGGCTTCCTACACCTAACTCTGGTCATGTCATAGGCACCAAGCATCAATAAATGCTTCACTCAAAAACAAACATGTGAGAAGATCATGTGATATGCTGCTTATGGAGTGGTACAGGCAGGTTTGGCTCTCTTGACCTAAGGACATTAATCCTGTACAGTCTCTGCACTTCGGTGAGCAAACACACATAAATGTTCAAAGAAGGTAAAAACTCTGCCAGCCCTTTAGGCTGACAAAACTGCAAAAACGCAGATGGTTAATAGGAAATCAAAGGAGGATAAGGCCTGCCTGGAATAAAACTCAAATTTGGGAAGAAGAATTGCCTACTCCTTCTACACTGCTGGACACAACTACGACATTGTGAAACATGTTTGAATCCTTTTCTTAGAAGCTTACCTACAATATTAATGCCAAAATGGGGGTGGTCATTGATCAAGTGGCACAACTGGTGGTATCTGTTCAGGAGAATACCACACGGATAAAGGAGATGGTCAGCCTTGTGGAGAAACTTGTGATGTCACTAATGGAGGAAAAACTCTGCAGCATGGAAAATTGAGGATGCTGAAAACAATATTACACTAGTGATTCTTCCAGAGAGAGAGGAGGGCTTGAATACAGTGGCCTTCTTTTCAAAATAGCCACCCAAAGTAATTGGTCTGGAGGCTAAGAAGGGCTGCTTGAAAAGTGAGAGCATGCATTGGGCCTTGGCTCTTCCCCCCACCCCCTTACCCCCGTGGTGGGAGCCCGAGCAATCATTATTAAGATTTATAACTATAGTGACAAAACGAGAGTCCTAGATAAAGTGGGATTATTACGAGAAGTGCATTACAAGCAACAAGTATTTTATTTTCTGATTTCTCTTAGTAGATGTGCAAAGACTGGGATTGAAATGTGTCTCTTTTTTCTTTATTTTTGAGCATCAGAGCCAATCACAGTGAATCTGGAAAATGTAGTAGGCCAAATTGTCAAACTGAAGAGTAGCAAATAGCCCGGACCAGATGGTATAAACCTCAGGGTTCTGAAAGAATTAAACTATGAAATTGCAGATCTATTAATAGTAATCTATAAGCTAGCATTAAAATCATATGTTATATCTGAAGGCTGGAGAGTGGCCAGTGTAACCCCGATATTTAAAAAGGGCTCCAGGAGTGATCTGGGAAACTATAAACTGATGAGCCTGACTTCAGTGCTGGGAAAAGTAGTAGAAACTATTGTAAACATAGACATGGTTTAATGGAACACAGCCAGCATGGATTTATCCAAGGGCACGTATTGCCTTATAAATCTACTTCACTTTTATAAGGCATTAATAAATATGTGATTTAGTGTATTTGGATTTTCAGAAGGTATTTAACAAAGTCCCTCATGAAATACTCCTAAGAAAATTAAACATTCATGGGATTGGAGGCAATGTACTTTTGTTGATTGCAAATTGGCTAAAAGATCAGAAAGAGAAAGTAGGATTCAATGATCAGTTTTCTCAGTGGAGAAAATTAAACAGTGGAATGTCTCAGGGATCTGTACTGGGACAGGTGCTTTTTAATATATTTATTCATGATCTGGAAAGAGAAAATGACGAGTAAGGTGATCAAATTTGCAGATGACACAAAATTATTTAGAGTTGTTAAATCACAAGCAGATTGTGATAAATTGCAGGAGGACCTTGTAAAACTGGAAGACTGGGCATTCAAATACCAGATTAAATTCAATGGGGCGGATTTTAAAAGGTGCGCGAATAGCCTACTTTTGTTTGCGCTCCAGGCGCAAACAAAAGTACGCTGGATTTTAGTAGATACGTGCGGAGCCGCGCGTATCTGCTAAAAACCTGGATCGGCGCGCGCAAGGCTATCGATTTTGTATAGCCGGCGCGTGCCAAGCCGCGCAGCCTACCCCCGTTCCCTCCAAGGCCGCTCCGAAATCGGAGCGGCCTTGGAGGGAATCCTCTAACGCCCTCCCCTCACCTTCCCCTCCCTTCCTCTACCTAACCCACCCGCCCGGCCCTGTCTACACCCCCCCCCTTACCTTTCTCCGGGGATTTACGCCTCCCAGAGGGAGAAGTAAATCCCCGCGCGCGAGCGGGCCTCCTGCGCGCCGGGCCGCGACCTGGGGGCGGGTACGGAGGGCGTGGCCACGCCCCCGGACCACCCCGGGCCGTAGCCACGCCCCTGTACCCGCCCCCAAAACGCTGCCGACACGCCCCCGAAACGCCGCGACGACCAGGCCCGCCCCCGACATGCCCCCCACGGAGAACCCCGGGACTTACGCGAGTCCCGGGGCTCTGCGCGCGCCGGGAGGCCTATGTAAAATAGGCTTCCCGGCGCGCAGGGCCCTGCTCGCGTAAATCCGCCCGGTTTTGGGCGGATTTACGCGAGCAGGGCTCTGAAAATCCGCCCCAATGTGAACAAGTGCAAAGTGATGCACATAGGCAAAAGTAACTTACGTTGTATTTACATGATGTTAGGTTCCATGTTAGGAGTTACCACCCTGGAAAAAGATCTAGGTGGTGTCATAATGGACAGTACTTTGAAATCATTGGCTCAGTGTGCTGCGGCAGTAAAAAAAGCAAACAGAATATTAGGAATTATTAGGAAAGGTGAATAAAACGGAGAATGTCATAGTACCTCTGTATCACTCCTTGGGTACTGTGTACAATTGTGGTTGCCGCATTTAAAAAAAAAAAAGATATAGTTGCACTGGAAAAGGTTCAGAGAAAAGTGAACAAAATAATAAAGGGGATGGAACAGCTTGGAGAAAAGATGGCTGAGGAGGAATATGATAGAGCTCTATAAAAATATTAGAGGACTAGAATGGGTAAATGTGAATTGTTTATTTAATCTTTCCTATAATACAAGGACTAGGGGACACTCCATGAAGTTAGCATGTGGCACATTTAAACAAATTGGAGAAAGTTCTTTTTCACTCAATACACAATTAAGCTCTGGAATTAATTGCCAGAGGATGTGGTTAAGGCAGTTAGCGTAGCTGGGTTTAAACAAAGGTTTGGACAATTTCCTGGAAGAGAGGTCCATAAATTGCTATTTATCAAGTTGACTATGAGGTGAATTTTAAAAGCTCAACACATGCTGAAATTAGGGGATCCATGAACATGTTGGGCCGGCACAGGCCGAATGTATTTTAAAAGCCTCCTGGATATGTGCATATCTCCCTCTGTATGCACAAAACCTTTTTTTTCAAAAAAGGGGTAGGGCATGGGCATTCCTGGATTTTACATTGAAATTAGCGCGTAAATTCATGTGCACAATGGTGCATGCCAGGATCCTGCCGCATAAATTTACTTCTGCTAGGAATGGTGTGTAAGTCATAAAACAAACAAACAAACAAAGAAACTAAATAGATCAGTGGGCTTTTAAGGTTGGGGCTAACAGGAGGGATGGAGACTATTAAACTAGATGGGGTTTGGAAGTCCTATCCTTTAGCTGGGAGAACTGGGAAAATGGGCAAAGATGGCGTGCATGTCTATTAAAATCCCCCCATTTACATGGTAGAAGTGGCATTTGTATAGGCACACAGCCACATGTGCGTGCATCCTAATTTATAACATGCACTCATTGTTATGGTTTTGAGGTGTTTGAGTGGATTCTTGGGTGCTGTGGAGATGACCACGCCCACGGGGAGGAGCCCCGAGAGGGACCACAGTACTAGGCTAGACTCGAGACACGCAAACACAGAGATTTGTCTTTTATTATACAGCTGAGATATACCACCAGAAGTAGCAGTAGTGAGGTGATCCAGAGGTAGCAGTCCAGGGACCCTTGGCAGAGGGGACCCGTCTCACAGAGATAGTATAAGGAGATTCGGTTGCAGATTCCCAGTGCAGCAGAGCTGTAGATGAGACAGACTTAGAATGTTAGATTACTCACTAAGGGCCGCATTTTCTAAAGTATCGCAGGCCTGAGATACTTTAGGGAATGAGGGGCGGGGGGCCGAAATGGGGGGCGGGCCTGCGCTGCCGGTTTTGCACCCAATAGCGCCACCATAGAAGGTGTAGCTATTGGGCGCGAACTCGGACGCGAAAAGGGCCTTACCTTTTCGTCGTCTGCGGCATCTTCGCGGAGTCGACCCCGGTGATGCCCCGACTCCTCCTCTTCCAGGGCCGACTCCGCCCCCATTTTGGTATCACACGCGATAAGGGACTTTTCGCATGCAAAACGTCCCTTATCACGTGCGATCCGGATGGAAAATGAGGCCCTAAGTTGGTAGCTGTATAGGTGGAGATCCCAGCAGGCAGAAGTAGTTATATACAGGCACCGAGCCAGGGAGAGCAGGCCCTCGAGGAGCGAGTACCTGGTCCCAGATAGGCACCTAAAAGAAAGCAAAGGGCCCCCGAGGAGCGGGTACCCAGGTTAGAGAAATACCCCGAAGGGCAGAGAGAGCTTCCAGCGGCAGCAAGGAAGCGGCAGAGCAGCTTAGACCGGAGGCTTTCCATCCATTCACGATCCTTGCTAACTTGATGAACTAGCAAACAAGGGCAGGCTAAATACCCGGATGGGGTGACGTCACTCGAGGGGGACGCCCCCGAGGTTCCCGCCATGACGTGGATAAAGACATGCGTGGTGTGCACGTGTACACCCTAGGAGGCCCTTAGGAGAAACATGGCGTGAGGCTTTGCCATTGCCGTTCTGGGGACGCCGGAGAGAGCGGCATGCAGACGTGGTGTTAGCCATCTTCCCAAGGCTAGTGGGGAGAGCAGAGAGAAAGGTGAGGCACAAAGGTCGAAGCCGCCTGAGACCGACGGACGCAACACTCATATGCATGCATATACTATAAAATAGCTGTGTCCCTAGGCGCAAGCCGGCAAATGCGTGCACATTTGTGCCCGCGCGCTGGTTTAAAAGTTACCTGCCCTGGGAATAGCTACTGCTTATTACCAGCATTAGTAGAGTGGGGCCTATTTAATGTTTGGGTACTTGCCAGGTACTTGTATCCTGGATTGGCCACTTTGGAAACATTGGGCTTGATGGACCCTCGGTCTGATCCAGTATGGCAACGTCTTATGTTCTTTTCTCAGACCCTAGCTATGGTTTGCTGGGAGGAATGTGTTCATCTTTTCTTTTTCTGGGATTCAAGATTTTCAACTCTTTCATTGGATTTGCTTGGTTTTTGGGGGGTTTTTTTATTTGAGCTCTTTTGTTTATTTACCACTAAATTGTGTAAAGATTGATTGCCCAGGACTATTTTATGCAATGTTTTTCAATTTGCCAGAAGAAGATTTATTTTTCTTATGGTCTTCTGGCCTGCACTTGAGGGATATAGATCTTATTACTTTTTATGGGACATGTTATTTGTCACTTGGGATTTTATTTTTCTGTGTTTTCTTTTCTTGGGGTGCTGTGGGATTCTGGAACCAGGGCCACCTCGTAGCAGTAACAGTTTTAGATTTTATTTAAGGTCAATTGTGTTGGGAGCAGCCTCAGTGATGGGGAAGGCACCTTACTGGCTAAGAGAGGTTCAGAAATCCTGCTAAAATGAGGTTTGGTTTTGGGGTGGGTTTGTAAATGCTATTTTTTTCTCTCTCTTTTATGTTATTAGTACAATATTAGAAAAGAGAGAGTTGTTGGTTTAGTGATTTTCTCCCCTTTTGTCTTCCTGTCTCTTGGGTCCATAATTTTAGGTCCTTTTTATATAAGCATGGATTTTTTTTTTCTCTTAACATATTTGTGGGGACCATTGGACTTGGTGGTAAAAAATACAGAGACTCTTCATTAATTAGGGGGAAGCTTTCAATAAGGATTGAAGTTATGTTAGTTTTCTGCTTTTTCTTAACTGGTGTTTGAGGGGCTCTTTAATGTGTTGGCACGTGGTGAACATAGGGGTGTTCACTAGGGCTTGGTGGGTGGCATGAGTGCCTTTCTTTAGTATGGAGGAAGGGAAAATAGTGTTAGTGAGGTATGGTTGGAATTTTGTCTCTGTTTGGCATAGATACACTTCTCCTTTTTTTTCTTTTTTTGCCATGGTTGGCTGGGGAAACAATTAAATGTTTCTCTCAACATCACAGGAATTTCCTCCCCAATTAGAAGGCAGAGGATTTTGCTAGATTTGAAGAAACAAAATGCTCAAATTGTATTTTTACAAGAAACACATTTCATGAAAACTGAACATGTTAAGCTTTGTAGGGATTGGTGGGCCAGAATTTTGCATCCTCATTTAATTCAAAAGTCATGGGATATGTATTTTAATTCAGCGCTCCTTGCCTCTGGCAATCAGTTTTATTGTGATTCAGATGGATGTTTTGTGATAATAAGTTATTACATTAATTAATGTGTTCAGACCTAACAGTAATCAGGGGGACTTTTACCAAGAATCGTTTTCAAAAGTGGCCACTTTTAAGGTTAGTAATGTAGTTATTGATGGTGACTGGAATATTTGTATAAATTATAGGGTTGATAGGTCCAGCAACAGCATCTCTCTGCCATATCTTCCATAGGCTTTTACCTTGTGGATAGAAACCTTGATGTGAAGGATGTTTGGAGAGAAAGGAATCTATCATGTAACTACATGTGTTTCTCTCCAAGTCACCAGACTAATTGATTTTTTTCTTTGAAGTTCATCTTTGCTGAGGAAGGTCTCCGATTGTGATATTTTATCTTGTCATTTATTGGATCATAGCCCTATTTCTCTTTCCTTGGAACTGGGGCCTGATGAAGTGCATAGTGGTAGATGGAAGCTTAGTTTTTCTATGTTATCTAGCTCTGATTTTGGAAATGTAGCGCAGTCTCCTCTGGCTGATTTCCAGCAATGACATCCTCCTGCTGAACGTAGCACTCTTTTGCGGTGGAAATGTTGATGTCTGTTTTACAAGGAAATATTATAGCATACGCCAGTCATCATAATAAATTACGACTGTGTCAACAGCAAGAGATGTTGCAGCAGTTTAAAGAGTTAGAGGATAAACAAAAGGTGGACAGTGCTCCAAAAACCTTGAAGGCTCTGACCTTGACAAGAGATGAACTGCATGCACTATAGGCTGCTACAATCAAAAAATTTTGCGGTTTATGTGACAGAAATTTTATGATCATGGTAACAAGCCTGGCTTATTGCTTAAACAGTGTTACGCGTGCCTTCCACGGCAGACCCGCGGCACGGCCCCCTCACCTTTCCACAGGGATTCCAGCCTCTGGTTCATCCTCACTGGTGGCGGTGGGCTGCCAGCTCCATCCTCGGGCCTCCCCCCGAGCCTCCGGCTCTGCCACAAGTCTCCGGCGTTCCCAGTCCTGCTGCCACTGCTCGTCGAGCCTCTCTGTGTGGCCCGCGGAGAGACGCCACTACTCACACTGCGCCCCTCCCTAAGCGAGCGCATCACTGATCCTTAAGTAGGGTACCATGACGGGAACCTAGCCGAGGCCCTGGATGATGAGGTCAACCTATCCTTAGTATTTAAGCTCAGGCTCCGCTCCCTAGCATTGCCTTTGCAGCAGGTCTCCTCGCTGGTCGAGTACTCGTTGCTACTTAGAGATTCGTCTCATCCCTACGTTCCTGTTCCTCGTTGTTCCTGGTTCCTGTCTCTTCATTCCTGCCCTGCTTATGCTTCGGATTGACTACACGGACTTTGACTCTGCAGCCTATCTCCAGACCCAGACTTCTGCTGCAGCCTATCTCCGTGATCAGACCTCAGATTTGCTTTGTTAGACTACATCTCCGTGATCAGACCTCAGCCTTGCTTGCCATTGCCTCTGGATCGCCACCAGCCCTGACTCGAGCCTACCATTGGACACCTCTTCTGACTACTCCCTGGATGTGGATTCATCAGGCTTCGGCCTACCTTTGCTAGAGTGCCCCCTGTCTGCCTTCTTTCCATTGGCGCTCGGGTTTCCAGGACATTATCCAGTCCGGAATAAGACTGTACCATCTCTCGCCTGCTGTCTCTGGGCTGAACCAACTTCTCCTGCAACTATATACAGAGGCCCACTTAAGTCCTACCTACCCGGCACCCAAAGGCTCAACCCGTGGGGAACGAGGGCTGGTATAGGTGAAGTTCCAGCGGCCTCTGCCTATCAGCCTACTCCACCTGCCGACGGTGGGGACCTGTAGGTCCTTACCTATGGGTTGCGTCAACCCCACCTCAGCCCAAGGGTCCACCTCCGACGCAACAGGTTGCAAAGGCCATGGACTCAGTAGAACCATATGCCCTCCAGGCCATCCCAGGCCTGGCATCCAAGGTACAAGTTCAGCAGCAGTTTTTTGAGGCATTGGCCTCCTCCATGGATCATAAGAAAGAACATAAGAAAATGCCATACTGGGTCAGACCAAGGGTCCATCAAGCCCAGCATCCTGTTTCCAACAGTGGCCAATCCAGGCCATAAGAACCTGGCAAGTACCCAAAAACTAAGTCTATTCCATGCTACCATTGCTAATGGCAGTGGCTATTCTCTAAGTGAACTTAATAGCAGGTAATGGACTTCTCCTCCAAGAACTTATCCAATCCTTTTTTAAACACAGCTATACTAACTGCATCCAATTTTCCAAGATCTTTATAAGGCCAATCTAGGATTTCAACTGCTGTAAGGAGAATGCATAGATTGTAAGCTAACTGATAGAGTATCTTATTCAGTACTATTAAAGTGAATTTTTTCAGTCTCCTGCAGTACTCCCTTTGCTGATCTCTGATTTGACTGGATTATTGCACCTGCCTCTCGAGCAGAAATATGCATATAAATATCTAGGTCAAGTTCCTTTTTATTACAGTCTTCAGTCAGACATTTTTTTCAGTTTTACTTAGTTTTCACATATGTCCAGACCAAATGCCATCTGAGAAATTTTTCATGTCTACTAAATAACTTGAAACTACAACAGCTATAATGGTTATCTACAATAGTAGATGAGAGAGATATTACTGAATGGGCAATAATAGCTCTAGAATTAAGGCTAAGTCTATAACCCAAAGAGTTAGAGAGTAATATGTGGATGGATCATCTTCACGCCCAGCTTGATGCCCTCACCAATAATGCGGTTTCTATCCTGGCTTCTCCTCATCCACAGCCGTCACCATCGCAAGCCTTGCTGGCCCTACCAGCACCCCCACGCTTCAACAGTGACTCTAGACTCTGCAGAGAGTTCCTTAACCAATGCTATATGCAATTCGCTCTGCAGCCCTCCGACTTCCAGGATGAATTGACCAAAGACACCTTCATTCTATCTTGTCTTGAAGGGAAAGCGCTGGCTTGGCCTTCCCCCCTTTCTAAGGGAGTTGTCTCAGTTCGTGGCTGTGTTTCGACGGACCTTCGATGATCCCAGGCAGCATGCTGTGGCAAGCACCAGCTTATTACATCTTCGTCAAGGTCAAAGAAGTCTCTTCGACTATACCATTGAGTTTCGGACTTTGGCTTCCGAGCTCACTTGGCAGGAAGACTGCCTACAAGCTATCTACTTGGATGGACTTTCCTCACAGCTGAAGGATGAGCTGGCTGCAAGGGAGCTCCCTTCCTCTCTCGAGGACCTTATAGACTTGACAGGCTGAATCAACTACAGTCTCCAAGAGCGTCACCGGGAGAGTCAGATGCCCAAGAAGCCCTCTCGCGTTCGGTCCTGTTCGCCACAGACCACCAACCTTGCCTCGAGCAGGGACACTACTGTGGCTAAGATGGAAGAGCCCATGCAGTTGTGTCATGAGCGGCTGACACTGGAAGAGCACCTCCGGTGGAGACAAACCGGTCTGTGTCTGTATTGCGGAGCACCTGGCCACCATCTACAGACCGTCCGGGAAACTTGGGCACAATCTCTCTCCAGCCCCCCCAATTATCTGTACCAGTCACCTTGATCTGGGATTCCCGGTCCTTTCCAGTTCTTGCTCTGGTGGATTCCAGAGCAGGAGGTAATTTCATTTCTCAAGGATCTTGTCCAGCTCCTGGGTATAAAGACCTGTTTTCCCAGAGACCTCCTTGTGTATAGCATCTATTTATGGAGAGCCATTACCTGGCCAAATCTTCCTTACCACGGAACCTGTCCAGCTGCGCACTGGCGCCCTACATACAGAAGAACTTGAACTGTTAGTATTGGAGAAATCCATCCATCTGATAGTCCTCGGACTCCCCTGGCTACAAAAGCATTCTCCACAATTTAATTGGGGCTCGTTGCAACTGGTGGAGTGGGGTCCTGCCTGCCACCAGTCCTGTCTTCAGAAAGTGGTACCGCCATTCGTGGTTCCTTTGGCTGTCACTTCTTCTGGCATACCCGCTCCTTACGCAGATTTCGAAGATGTGTTTTCCAAGCAAAAAGCAGACCTTCTTCCACCTCTTCGGAGGTTCAATTGTCCTATTGATCTCCTTCCAGGGACCACGCCTCCCCGATGATGTACCTGCCCTCTGTCTCTACCTACCCGAGTCAAGGGCCATGACAAAGTACATCCAAGAAAATCTTGCAAGGGATTCATCCCACCCTCAACCTCTCCTGCTGGGGCGGGGTTCTTTTTTTGACCAAGAAAGATGGGTCAGTTAGGCTGTGTATTGACTACTGCGGCCTAAATGCCATCACCCGCAAAGACAAAGTATCCTCTGCCACTAATCTCAGAACTATTCGATCGTCTTCAGGGAGCATCTATATTCACAAATTGGACCTACATGGGGCATATAACCTGGTACAAAAATCTGTCCCGACGACAGTTGGAAGACTGCCCTTTACAAACCCAGGACAGGCATTATGAATACCTGGTGATGCCTTTCAGTCCTCAGTAAACGGTCCTGCAGTTTTCCAAAGAATGATGAACGAAATTTTCAGAGATTTGCCGTATACCAAGGTTGTGGCCTACCTGGACGATATCCTTGTCTTTTCTAAAGACCTGGCCACACACCACACTGATGTCCTACCATCCTCCAACGCCTTCTGAGAACCACTTGTTTGCAAAATTGGACAAATGCTTGTTCGAGAAATCCAGCCTGCCTTTCCTCGGATACATTATCTCCCAACAAGGATTTTCCATGGACTCGGCTAAGTTAAAGGAATCCGGGATTAGCTGCAACCCGTGGGTCTTAAATCTCTCCGGTGCTTCCTGGGGTTTCTAAACTACTATCGCCATCTCATCCCACATTACTCGACTCTGGCTGCTCCTTTGACAGCCCTAACTCATAAGGGCCAAGATACTCAAATTGGACTCCGGAAGCCGTCACACAGGCACCTCCTTCCACCGCCTCAAAGAAGCCTTCCAGGTGGGGTCTTGCCTACATCACCCAGACCCAAACCATCCATTTCAAGTGGAAGTGGACGCCTCTGCAATTGGAGCTGGGCGAGTCCTTAGTCAATGCACTGCTTTTGGTACTACAGTCCCATGCTCATTCAACTCCCATAAATTCTCATCTGCAGAGCGAACTACAGTATAGGAGATCGTGAGTTACTTGCCATAAAATTGGCCCTCTAAGAATGGCGCCCGTGGCTAGAGGGTACGCAACATAAGTTCACTGTGTTCACCGATCATAAGAACCTGGAACATCTGAGCCATGCCCAATGTCTCAATGCCCGTCAAGCTTAACGGGCTCTGTTCTTTTCCAGGTTCAATTTTGAGCTTATTTACCATCCAACTGATAAAAACCTCCGGGCAGATGCCCTATCATGCTCTTTCGAGCCTGAAGACACTCCGAAAGAACCCAGCCATATAATAGACCCAGCCTGTATCTGTTTGTCTGCTACTTACCCAGTCCCTGCTGGGAAGATTGTCATGCCCAGACGACTCCGAGAAAGAGTACTCCGCTGGGCGCATGATTCTAAGTTTGCCGGTCACCCAGGCAAGCATGAACCATGGCACTGCTCCAGCGGTTCTTCTGGTGGCCTACTATGGTCTCTGATGCTAAAGTATATGTCGAATCCTGTAACACTTGTGCACAGCAAAAGCCCCCCAGTTGGTCGACCTTGGGGTTTCCTGCAACCACTTCCAGCTCCCGAGGAACCATGGACCCACCTGTCTATGGGATTTCATCGTGGATTTGCCTCCAAAGGGTCATACCATAATATGGGTAACCATAGACCAATTTTCAAAAATGGCCCATTTCGTCCGTCTACCAGGCCTACCATCTGCTCTAGAATTGGCACACCTATTTTTTCAACCATATCTTCAGGTTGCATGGCCTACCCAAGGACATCGTCTCTGATAGGAGGTCCACAGTTCATTGCTAGATATTGGCGTTCAGTATTAATATCAGTTTAAAAAACTGCCTATCATCCCCAAGCTAACGGACAAGCTGAGCAAATGAATCGCTCTTTGAAGGCCTTCCTGCATGCTTACATCAATGACCGCCAAGACAATTGGTCCGGAACTTTTATCCTGGGCGGAGTTTTCTCACAATCGCCACTGCTACAGGGACATCACCATTCTCTGTCGTCTTTGGAAAACAATCACGACCACCACTGCCCATACCTCTGTCAGCACTGTCCCCTGTGCTCAGGCTACTGTGGTGCCCTCAAGACTTTATGGGAGCAGACGAATCTTCGCTTACATCAATCTGCTTCCCAGGCCAAGAGAACTTCTGACAGTCACCGACATTCGGCTCCTGAATTCCTCCCTGGCCAGAAAGTCTGGTTAAGTACTCGGTATATCCGACTCAGAATACCTTCCCAAAGGTTCGCTCCAAGGTATATTGGACCTTTTATGGTCACCCGATGCATTAGACCCATTACATACCAGCTTCGGATGCCTCCTACGCTGGGAATACTAATACGTTTCACGTAGTTCTCTTAAAATTTGTTGTCCTATCCTGGCCTGCCAGAAAGGCTCCTGAACCACCTCTACTCATGGCTGAAACTGATACGATGTACAAGGTACATGAAGTCCTCGACGTCCGCCGTAGGAGCTGCTGGTGGGAATACCTCCTTTCTTGGGAGATTTACGGAACCAAAGACAATTCTTGGGAACCAGCTCAGAACATCCTGGATAAAACCCTCCTCGTGAACTATCATCGGGCCCATCCAGGCAAACCCCGACCTACAAGAGGGGGGGTGTAAAAGGGGGGTACTGTTATACGTGCCATCCACAGCAGACCCGCAGCTCACCTTTCCACAGGGACTCCAGCCTCTGGTTCCTCCTCGCTAGCGGCAGTGGGCCACCAGCTCCATCCTCAGGCCTCTCCCTGTGCCTCCAGCTCTGCCACAGTCCCCAGTGTTCCCAGTCCTGCTTACACTGCTCGTCGGACCTCTCCGCATGGCCCGTGGAGAGAGGCCACTACTCACACCATGCCCCTCCCTAGGTGTGCGTGAGCATCGCTGATCCTTAAGTAGGGACTGCGGCAGGAACCTAGCCGCGGCCCCGGATGAAGACGTCAACCTATCCTTAGTATTTAAGCTCAGGCTCCACTCCCTAGCATTGCCTTTGCAGCTGGTGTCCTCGCTGGTAGAGTATTCGTTGCTACTTAGAGATTCATCCCATCCCTACGTTCCTGGTTCCTGTCTCTTCGTTCCTGCCCTGCTTATGCTTCGGATTGACTACACGGACTTTGACTTTGTTTCGCCCGACTATGCTACAACCTATCTCTGGAACCAGACCTCTGCTTCGTCCGACTACACTATTGATTATCTCCGTGATCAGACCTCAGCCTTGCTTGCCATTGCCTCTGGATCGCCACCAGCCCTGACTCGAGCCTACCATTGGATGCCTCTTCTGCTTCTTCTGGATTCATCAGGCTTTGGCCTACCTTTGCTAGAACTCCCCTGTCTGCCTTCATTCCATTGGCGCCCGAGTTTCCAGGACATTATCCAGTCCGGAGTAAGACTGTACCATCTCTCGCCTGCTGCCTCTCGGCTGAACCAACTTCTCCTGCAACTATACACAGAGGCCCACCTAAGTCCTGCTGGCCCCGGCACCCAAAGGCTCAAACCCACGGGGAACGAGGGCTGGTATAGGTGAAGCTCCAGCGGCCTCTGCCTATCAGCCCACTCCACCTGCCGATGGTGGGGACCCATAGGTCCTTACCTATGAGTTGTGTCAACCCCACCTCGGCCCAAGGGTCCACCTCCAACGCAACACACAGATGGTTAAAAATGGCTTTTAGGTCTCTCTATTGTGGGGATTAAAAATACAGTGGGCACTATGAGGTATTTACCCTCCAAGATTGTTAGTGTATTTCAGGAACATTTTAATTCTTTATATTCTGCTTCCTCCACAGTTTCTGAAGATGAGGTTGAAAGTTTTTTAGATTTGATAGTCCTACCGGAAAGTCTGGCAGAGAAAAGAGGAAAATATTGGCTGTTCTTATTACATGTCTTTATTCTTAAAAAAATGCCTGCAACCTGATTGTATTCATCTGGATTTTTAATCATCGGCTCCTGTCAGAGCTGACTCTGCTTTTGTGTGAACTTTTTAATTTGGTTAGAGCTGCTGATTCGACTGTAGACCATTTGACAGATGCTCTAATAATGATGATACGAAAGAAAGACAGATTCTACTAATTAGAACTCTTATAGACTTATCCCCTTTTAAATACAGATGTAAAAATTTTGGCCAAGGTGCATCAGCAATGCCTAAAGTTCATTATTCCTTTGGTGATTCAGGAAGATCAAACTAGGTTTGTAAAAGAGGAAAACTCAGTTAATTACACAAGGCACCTGTTTAATATAGTACATTTAGCTAGGAAGCGCAAAATCCCAGGGATGGATTATTTCCTTAGATGCAGACAAAGTTTTTCATCGCATTGCCTAAGGTTTCTTGTTTTCTGTACTTAGAAGATTTAGGTTTCCAGCAGACTTCATATTTTGATATAATAGGGCAGATTAACAAACTAAAGAGTATCAAATTGCTTAGGACAAATGGTATACACCTCAGTGTTCTGAAAGATCTAAACAATGAAATTGAAGATCTATTATTATTAGTAATTTATAACCTATCATTAAAATAATTTATTCTGCTTGAAGACTGCGTGTGGCCAATATGACACCGATATTTGAAAAGGGCTCCAAGAGTGATCTGGAAAACTTATAGACTGGTGAGTCTGACTTCAGTGACAGAAAACAATCAAACTATTCTAAAGAATAAAATCACAGAACATATAGAAAGGCAGGGATTAATAGGATATAGCCAGCATGGATTTATACAAGGAAAGTTTTGCCTCACCAATATTCTACTTTTTTTTTTTAAAGCATAATAAGCATGGGATAATGGGGATCCAGTATATTCAGTGGATTTGGATTTTCAGAAAGTGTTTAAACAAAGTTCCCCATGAGAGACTCCTGACAAAAATAAAAAGTCATGGGATAAGAGACAAAGTCCTACTGTGGATTGCAAAATGGTTAAAAAATAGGAAACAGAGTAGGAATAAATCGTTAGTTTTCTCAGTGGAGAAGAGTAAACAGTGGAGAGCCTCAGGGATCTGACTGTGACTGGTAATTTTTAACATATTTATAAATTATCTGGAAAAGAGAACAACGAGTGAGGTGATCAAATTTGCAGATGACACAAAATTATTCTGAATAATGAAATCACAAGCGGAGTGTGATACATTACAGGAGGACCTTGTGAGACTGGAAGACTGAGCATCCATATGGCAGATGAAATATAATGTAAAGAAGTGCAAAGTGATGCATATAGAGAAAAATAACCCATGCTGTAGTTCCATATTAGGAGTTAGTACCGAGGAAAAAGATCTGGGCATCATAGTTGATATTACATTGAAATAATCATTTCAGTGTGCTGTGGCAGTCAAAAAAGCAAATAGAATGTTAGGAATTATTAGGGAGGAAATGGCAAATAAAACAGAGGATGTTATAATGCCTCTATCACTCCATGGTGAAATTGCAACTTGAATGCTGTGTGCAATTGTTACAATTCGGCCTGTGGCAGGAGCCACAGACCACCTCTCTCCTTCCTTTTTCTTCGCGGCTGGGGCCACGTTATGCTCTCTATGCAGCCCAGAGGCTGCCGTTTTCCATCGCGACCGATGCCGCGCTACTCCCCATCACGGCTGGAGCCGCATTGTACTTTTAAGCGGCATGGAGGCCGCCGACTCACTGCACACGTAGCCGGAGCCGCGTTGCTGCCAATCTTGCAGCCCGGAGGCTGTCGACATCTTCACTCATGACAGGAGCCACGTTGTAACTCCTTAAGCGGCCCAGAGACCGCCAACATGTTTCCTTCCGTGGCAGGAGCCGCGTTGCAGCATCCCCATTTGGCCCGGAGGCCACTACCTTACCTTGAGCCCT
The DNA here is from genome assembly GCF_901001135.1 of Rhinatrema bivittatum. NCBI lineage: Eukaryota > Metazoa > Chordata > Amphibia > Gymnophiona > Rhinatrematidae > Rhinatrema > Rhinatrema bivittatum. Next base: position 250,376,602 of record NC_042616.1, on the reverse strand, counting down.
CCGGGGAAAGAGGGCCTGCATCCCCGGTCTCTCCTGATGGCTGGAGCCGCCAGCGATCCTCCTTCAGCAGCAGGAGCCGCCCTTGACACCGGGCTCTGCCTGAGGCCTGCTTCTCCTTCTGCAGTCTTCAGCGTCGTATCAGAGCTGCTGTCCAGGGTCCTGCTCTGCTTCCTGTTTCCTCCTAGGAGCCGAGGCCGGCTCTCTCTTCAGTATTTAAAGGGACAGCGAGGGAAGAGGTCCACCAGTGATGTCATCATGGGAGTCACCTCTTCTCCCTATAAAAGAGTCTTGTCTTCATTCTTTCCTTGCCTTCGCAAGGAGCAAGTCCTCCTTAGGACTTCTTGTCATCTGCTTCTCAAGGCACTTCATTTTATGTGGGATCCCATGTCTTCATGATGTCCTCACTCTACGTCTTCATCTTTTCAAGGTCTCCAGATGTCTCGTCTTGATGTCTTCTTTATCCGGTTGATCTTCGTTCTGGCAGCGCAAGTCTCCATAAGGTTCCAGCTTCTTATTTTAACCATCGTCATAGAGGCATCCCCTTGAATCCTAAACCTTGCCTGGATCCTTGGAGTCTGCACCCTGCCTCCACTTCACAAATGAACTCTATTATCCGATCCGTTCCGGCGTGGCCCTGCCTGGCCTTTATCAACTGTGCAGGGTGCATTTTGGAACAGGCTTCGTCGGAATCTTCACTTCATCTTCTTCTTCCCTCTGTGGGGAACCACCAGAGTGGGCCGTGACCTGTCTTTATTGGCTGAGAATATGGGCGCATGATGTGCAGTACCGACTCAGCTCTGCCAACTTGTGTGGGGAACCACTAGCGTGGTCTGCGACCAGCCTATCCTGGCTGTGTAGGGCGCGCTGCCTGCGTGGTCCGAGACCAGTCCGGCTAGGTTGTGTAGGGCGTGTGATGTCCAGTACCGACTCAGTTATCTTACCACTAGGTTTAAAAACGCTATTTTTAGGTGCGAAAATCACCACAATCTGTTGCCCAATCGACGTCGGTCTGACGTGCCGGTTAATGACGTCGGCACGTCAGACCGACATCGATTGGGCAACAGATTGTGGTGATTTTCGTGCCTAAAAATAGCGTTTTTAAACCTAGTGGTAAGCCAGCGTAGGTGCACTCTTACTTAAAAAGTCTTGACAGACTGATACAGGTACGTCAATATGTATTGTTACAAGGTGAACAGTAGTGCATTTTCTAGTATTAGACTGCTCGGTACTGACATTGTTCCTGGATATTATGTTCTTGTGCTTTTTCAGATTGTTGCTAAAATTATTCCCCCCGAGGCAGCCGGGTGGCGAAACACGGGACCATGTTGGGGGATGTTCGGTAAAAGACTGTATCTTTAACAAGGAGTTGCCGCAATAACAATTTCATAAATGATTAATTATAAAGTACACCAGGAACTCACTCATTTCTTGCACTTGTGTGGATGCTTACTATTGTGAGTGCAAGTGGTACTCCGGTGTGTTGTTGGATCTATTAACGCCTGCCAGGAGCAGGCGTTAAGAGATGAGCGCATCAAAAAAAGAATAAAAAGAAAAGAAATAAATGAAAAAGAAATTGACGATCACAAAAACCAAATGCCAAGTTTAACAGCGTCTGTTTTTGTGACGTAAGGGCAGACGCCGATGGTGTGGAAGGTGCAGCACAGCTCCGTTTTGTACTTGGGGTGGCGGGTCAGGCTGCGCAGCTCGTGGAAGCCGTGGACGAACTGGCACTTCTCGCTGTATTTGCAGGTACAGCTCTCTTCAAAGGGCCGACACAGCTCCATCTTGTAGCGGGTCGACTTGATCTGGGTGCTTGGTTTCTGCTGCTGCTGGAGGTGCTGGCTGTGCTCCCCGTTCTCACTGAATGAACGGTCGCAGAACTTGTTCTGTTTGTTCAGCAGGGCCATGCTCACCGAGCCCTTCGTCAGGTGGCAGAAGGAGTTGCCAGGGAACTTGGAGGCGGCGGTGTTGTTGTTGGCCAGAGCTGGTAAGTTGCTGGTCGAGTGTCTGTGCAGGAATCCCGGTACGAAGCTGGAGCTTTCGTGACTGCCGTACGCTGGTCATGAAAACCGTACGGCAGTAAGGGAAACCGATGCCGATAAACTCGGCATTGGTTTTTAGCGACCTTGCTGTGGCCACCCTTGCACTTTATTCTGCCTTATCCTTGTCCCTGTTTGTAGTGAGCCTGTTACAGGCCTTCTTGCCCTCTCTTTGTTCCTGTTTCCCTAGCTGATGTGGGGGCCTTCCAGTGGTCCTCCTGCCTGTTACTTCTCCCTGTAGAGATCGCTTGGATCCCTACTAGGAACAGGTATAGGAGCAAACCACTTTTGTTTTGGGAGGAAACAGAGGTCAATATTAAAACGGGTGCGTGTGCCCCCATACACACATGTATCAGTGTGCAAGCAAAGATACACTGGAATTGTTAATTGTGCATGCACTTGGAAATGCGTGTTTTAAAATGCATCAACCACGCATAATTATGTTCTGAATTTTAAAGATTACTCGAGCACAGCTCTTCCATAGGATCTTGTCATCTTTTACATACATACTTAAGCAAATTTCAAAACATGCTCTTGCAAGGCACATTCCCAGTTTTGCAATTAGTCCACCAGTTTGTCCAGTTAATAGCGAGATCTTTCAGACTTCTAGTTCATCCCTCATGTTCCCCAGATGACCCGAACCCCTCACCTTCTTCTATAAGCTCTAAAACTCAAGATCTTCAGACTTGCTCCTCATCAGGAGCAGCAGTAAAGTTATGCGGCTATCTAACGTATGTGCGCTGTGGTTTTTGGTTTTAAAATTCGGAGTTATATGCATGTCTTGGCCCTGTCCCAGAACACCCATGCCCCGCCCATTCTTTACATGTGCACGGGTACATATGCGCGTATTTTGGAGCTTTTTAAAATCTGCATTGCTCATGTGTGGCCCGCAAACATGCTTATATGGGCATTGGTGCACGAGCAACACTTTTAAAATCGGCCTGATTATAAGTGTAGTGTGGGTTTAGAGCTCCCCCATGTGGGGAAAAGTATTTGGTAAGTTCCTCTGCTATACAAGCTCTGACCACCATCAAGCAGGCCGATGCAATATTGGGCGCTAAGGTCAGCATGCCACTGAACGCGCGGATGAACGGGCTAGAATTACGCCCGATGCAATACCAGGGTTAGTGCATCCAAACTGCGCATCTAAGCTAGCGCATAGCTAATAGCGCTCATCACATGTAAAGGCACGTTGATGAGGCTATTAGCTAGTACACCCGATGTAAAAAAAAAGTTACCGCGCGCTGGCCACGCATGCTTTTACACTCAAAAATTAATGCCAGCCCCAGAGCTGACGTTAGGTATTGAGTTGCCCCAAGCCATGCACAGAAAAGCAGAAAATATTGCTTTCCTATGGTTCCTCCAACTTAATATTGTCGTGATACTAAGCAGGAGGAACAACAGAAGCAGCAAAAAAAAAAAAAAAAGGGCCTTTAAAGCAGTCAGGTTAGGAAAAGAGAAGCTCAATTTATAAGTGTCTGTATTCCTAACCCGTGACCGTGCATGGGTTAGGAAAAACGGATGCTCGTAAAATCGAGTGTCCATTTTCCTAACCTGCGCACAGCCACGTCTCCTGGGTGCTCGATGCCACGGATGCGCTAGGGACGCACAATTTATCCCTAGTACGTCCTTTTTTTGCGCAGCAGCTTATTTGCCTATTGCATCGAGTGCCCAGGAGAGGTGATTGTGCCCCTGTTAAAAAAAACAAAATAAACTATCCCCAGTTTGGACGCGTATTTTTAATGCACCGGTATTGCATCGGCCTGACAGAGTGTGGATTTTAGTTTCTTTTTCCAGAAGCGGCATGTCTTGGCTGTCCTCTTCTATTTTCTGTTGTTTAACGTACCTTTTATTTTGGATATGGGATTTTCTGTCCACCCTCCCTATCCTTTTTTGTATTTTTTAATCTGATTTCTTTGAGTTCCGAGTACCCATTAACTAGGGACTCATTACATTATTTTCTTTACTGATCTAACATCAAAGGGAGAAGTTGTTTCCCCGAAAAGGAAGCAGTGGATGGTCAGTATCCAGAGGACAATGAGAGAGAGGAGAACGGAGGTGGGAGGTATAAAGCATGCCCTATGCCAATGGGATGGATGAAACATCAGATTAAAGACTGAATCCGTTGGCTTTAACATCTTAAACTTAGCAGGACTGTGAGAAGTCGCACATTTATTTAAAGCAGTTGTAACATGGAAAAGTAAACTGACCTGCTGTAAAGAACATTTTCATCCTTTCATACTATGTCAGTAAAAGTATCATTGGAAACCATCAAAACTTCCAGCAGTATTTCCTTGTTTAATAACTTTAATACTTATCTGTGCTGTTATCATCACTGCAGTATACAAGAACTTTGAACTAGGAATTAAAAGTAGCATTGAAAGTTTATCTATCTTCCACTCCAATGTACGTTATCCCAGATGCTGAAATTGCAACCCCTTATGTTGCATCATCAGATACAATGTATTATACAATGTGGTGGAAGTATGTTTCCAAACGAGTCTGTGTGGCATTTGCCAAACAGCAATGGTATATAGAAATTCTTCTGAATTCAATAAAAATATATGAACAAAAAAATAAAATAGTCTTTTAAACAGGAACCTTTCCTAGTGGTTAAGCCATGTGAGTAACTGGCAGCTCATTTCTGAAACGTTCGCTGTTCCTAGATCTCCAGGGTCTGCAGCTTGTTGCGCTTTTACGACTAAATCGTTTGCGACTCCATCTTGTTTGCTGTCACCACTTCTTCCCTTGGATATGGCTTTTATGTGCATGTAGATTGTATCGTTATGCATTAAAGTTTGCCAAATGCCCTTTTTTAGTACTTACATTTCTTTTCTCTATTGCTCCTGCAGGTGCTGGGACTGCTGGTGTGGACACTGATAGCCAGCACAGAATACTTCCGGTTTCCTGCCTTTGGCTGGGTGATGTTTGTTGCCGTGTTTTACTGGGTTCTTACTGTCTTTTTTTTAATCATCTACATTACAATGACATATACCAGGATCCCACAGGTACCATGGACCACAGTGGTAAGTGAGGATACGAGCAAAAGCACCTAGAGTTTACTTTGCACTGGCAGGTTTAATTTTTTTTCCCCCTTTTATCAAGCAAAAAGTGTTGCCAAAAATCTTATTACCACTACTAGAGGGCAGTTCAAGACCCCTTAACATTACCCCCATTCGCAGGTTTAGTAATAGAATTCCATTTCAACTTGGCCCAATGTAATCAGACATGAGTAAAAAAAAAATGTGCACTGAATTTCGGTGCACATTTTCTTTATGTATGCGCTAAAAAAGGTTTGTGCCTGACGCAGAAAGCTAATAGTACGTGTAACCCCCCTGATAGGGTACATAAAAGAGGGTCTGATGCAGGAATAGTGTGGTCTTGGCACCGGCCTCCGTGAGTTTAAAAAAAAAAAAAAGTGCATCTTAGTCATGCAGATGGTGGACTGGACCTAGCTCAGAGGCTTGGGACAATATTTTCTTAAGATGGACAAGAAAAAATACCCAAATCCTTTTCCCCTCTGTGACTATCTGACCGCACCCTTATACCCACAATCTTCAGTCTTTTCTTCTTAAAGTTTGATATCTTCACACCTCAAATCCACAACCCTGGGATAGGTATTTAGAGTTGAGTTCCATCGGTAGTTATATTTCACAATGATAAATTTTTAATCTTCTGAGATTACTAACAGCGAATTCACAATAATACAAACAGTGACAGATTTATGATTTTGATGCTCCTAGGTACTGTTGGTGTTGTGGCCCCCTCCTCCCTGAGCCACCATCAGCACATTAGATCAGATAACAGGGAGCATAAGGTTTATGGCACAGCACCACAGTTTTCTGAGGAATTTCAGGCAGATTCTCCAGCAAAAATTAGAAAATTCTGAAGCACATTAACAAATACTTCCATCTTTTATTTTACATTATAAGAATAAAATAGTTTTTCCAATGTCGCTTAAGTGTATATAAATTATTTTCTTTTTATTGGATGGGGAAAAGGGATTGCAAGTATCAGGATAAGGAGGAAATCTCAGGGATAGGGAGAGGAATGGATGAGGACCAGTAATGGGAAGAGATGACTGGGAATGGGGAGGGAAGATCAGAAATCTTAGATAGGGAGAGAAGGCAGGAGGATCAGGAATGGGGAGAAATATAAGAAGGAGAGAAGACTGGGGATGGGAGGAGGAGAGGAAGAGAGGATTGAGAATGGACATAATGGAAAACAGGTAAGACTGAGGAAGGATGAGGGAATAACAGGGATCTGGGATGGGGAAAGGAAGGGAGGAGGAATACGAGAAGGAAAAAAAAAAAGAGGAGAGAGGACCAGGAATGGGGAGGATGGGGAAGAGGATTGTGAGAAATTGCAAGAGGATATTGCAAAACTGGGAGATTGGGTATGCAAATGGCAAATGAAATTTAATGTAGACTAGTGTGAAGTGATATATTGTATCTAGGACTTCCAGCCATAAATATTCGGCCCCTTCAAATTATTCAGAACTCAGCTGCTCGCTTAGGGGAAGATTTTAAAAGCCTTACGCGCATAGTGGGGTTACGCGCGCCGGGCATATTTTCAAAAGGCCCGGCAGCGTGCGTAAAGCCCCGGGACGCATGTAAGTCCCGGGGGCTTGAAAAAATGGGTGGTCCGGGGGCGGGGGCATGGCCACAGGCCTCTGCTGGGCCGGTGGATCGTGCACCGGCAGTTGGCCGGCAGGCGTAACTTGTGAAATAAAGGTACGGGGGGGGGGGGGGGGTGGGAAAGAAAGTTCCCTCCGAGGCCGCTCTGATTTGGAGGCCTTGGAGGGAATGGGGAAAGCCAGCTGGTCTCCCGAGGGCTCAATGCGCACAAGGTGCACTAGTGTGCACCCCCTTGCGCGCGCGACCCCTGATTTTATAACATGCGCACGGCTGCGCGCGCATGTTATAAAATCGGGCGTATATTTGTGCGCACTGGGTAGCGTGCACAAATGTAGGCCGCATGTGTACATTTTAAAATCTTCCCCTTAATATAGAACATACCTTGTAAAGATCATATTACCCCAACATTACAATTTTTACATTGGTTACCAGTTTAATATCGTATTCAATACAAAGTTCTTACCACCATTCATAATCTATAATCCATCATCAGTCTGGCTATGTTCAATGTTAAAGCTTTACAAACCGTCTCGACAAATACGCTCCATGGATAAATGCATCCTAGAAGTGCTTACCATTAAGACAGCAAGACTAGATTTGACTCATAAGCGAGCAGTTTCAGTGGCTGGTCCAGTTTTATGGAACTCTTTGCCTGAAAATATCCGTCTCATATCAAATACTAAAGGTTTCAAAAAAGCTTTAAAAACATTTCTGCTCCATTGCCTACAAAATCACATAGTTATTGTTTTATGACTTTTACTTGTTTGTTTAAGTTTTAATTTGTAGTCTGTTATTGTATATTGCTTTTATTTTTATCTTAACTTGTTTTATTTCTGTTATATTATTTTGTATTTATGTATGTAACCAATTTGTAAACTGCTGAGATCAATTACCCAATTATTTAAAGCGGTATATAAGAACATTTAAATAAATAAATAGGGAAGAATAACCCAAATTAAAGATACAAAATGCAAGTTTCCACATTAGGAGTCACCACTCAGGGAAAGGATTTAGGTGTCATCATTGAAAATACGTTGAAATCTTCTGCTCAGTGTGCAGCAGCAGCAGCAGCCAAGAAAGCAAATAGAATGCTAGGGAATTATTAGGAAAGGCATGGAGAATAAAACAGAGAATATCATAATGCCTCTGTATCGCTCCATGGTACAAATCTCATCTTGAGTACTGTGTGCAATTCTGGGCACCACATGTCAAGAAAGATATAGCAGAATTAGAAAAGGTACAGAGAAGGATGACCAAAATGATAAAGGGGATGGAACAATTCCCCCTATGAGGAAAGACTAAAGAGATTAGGACTCTTCAGCTTGGAGAAGAGACGGCTGAGGAGGGGTATGATAGAGGCCTTTAAAATAATGAGTGGAATGGAACAAGTAAAAGTTAATCAGTTGTTTACTCTTTCAGAAAGTACAAAGACCAGGGGGCACACAATGAAGTTACTGAGTAATACATTTAAAACTAATAAGAGAAAATATTTTTTTACTCAACTCATAATTAAGCTCTGGAATTCATTGCCAGAGGACGTGGTGAAAGCTATTAGTATAGCTGCATTTAAAAAAGGTTTGTTCAAGTTCCTAGAGGAAAAGTCCATTAACCATAATGAAGGTAGAGTTGCAGAAATCCACTGCTTATTTTCGGGATAAGCAGCTTGGAATCTGTCTACCCCTTGGGATCCTGCCAGGTACTTGTGTCCTGGCTTGGCCACTGTTGGAAGCAGGATACTGGGCATAATGGACCCTTGGTCTGACCCAGTATGGCAAGCCTTCTGTTCTTATGTAGAAAGTAAGAGGGGTTGGGAGAAGTCAAATCCAAGATCAAGGGAGAGAGGCTCTGAATGGTGGGGGGGAAGAGAGAGACGGGAGGAGGCAGGTTTCCTTACTGTGATTTGGTCCTAATCTCCCTTGCATTCCCTCTCTAACCACCCAATGATTCTAGCATACACACACACACTCCTCCCCCTCCAATACGAAGTCCTTCCCTCACATTTATAAACACACTATCTCCTCTCCCCCTCTCATATACAGACACATGCTCCCAGATTGATCCACTCTCCTCTCCCCAGCCTCTCTCCTCACACCCCAGTGGTCTCCCAGTCAGCCTCTCCTAACCTCCCTAAAATGATCCTCCTTTGCTGTGTCTGCTCTAGGCTCTCCCCCTCCCTTCCCCCCCCCTGTCCTTGAATGAAAGAAGATGAAGGGGTGCTGGATTAGGGCGCAGAGCAACTCTTATTTGCTTTGCTTGTAAGCTTTACTATCCTTAACATAAGGCATGGGGGTAACCTGCATGGAGCAGCAGTTACTACCCTTGGTGGACACTTGGGGGTAACCTGCATGGAGCGGCAGTTACTACCCTTAACAGAATCATGGGGATAACCTGCATGGAGCGGCAGTTACTACCCTTGGTGGACACTTGGGGGTACCCTACATGGAGCGGCAGTTACTACCCTTGGTGGACACTTGGGGGTACCCTGCACGGAGCGGCAGTTACTACCCTTGGTGGACACTTGGGGGGTACCCTGCACGGAGCGGCAGTTACTACCCTTGGTGGACACTTGGGGGTACCCTGCACGGAGCGGCAGTTACTACCCTTGGTGGACACTTGGGGGTACCCTGCACGGAGCGGCAGTTACTACCCTTGGTGGACACTTGGGGGGTACCCTGCACGGAGCGGCAGTTACTACCCTTGGTGGACACTTGGGGGTAACCTGCACGGAGCGGCAGTTACTACCCTTGGTGGACACTTGGGGGTAACCTGCACGGAGCAGCAGGTGCTGCCATGGGAAGCTTGCTGGGCAGACTGGATGGACCATTTGGTCTCTTTCTGCTGGCAATACTATGTTACTATGTTTTGTTACCCTTCCCCCTCCTGTTCCCTGCACGCTGTCTGGTTTGGTTTGGGGTTGACCAGGAAGTAGAGGGATGTTCTTTGCTAAGTGAGATTCATAACAGCTGAAGGACAGCAGACCTTCAGCCAGCCTGCTGCCCCACAGATCTATGCCATCCTAGGTACTGGTCTGGTATGTCTCGACAAATTCAGGCACAAATACAAAAATCACCAAAAAGAATGGGTCACAAGATTCATGACAGACATACAGAAGAACAAAAACAATTATACGTTTAGCTTCCTCTTCCTTTAGCTTTCAGATCTTAATCTGGTTCTCTATATCAGTGATTTTCAACCTTTTTTGAGCCGCGGCACACTTTTTACACTTAAAAAATCCCGGGGCACACCACCAACCAAAATGGCACAAAATGACACTAAAACAGTACATATTATACATCAAGAAAAATGAACTTAAAAAGCCATCTTTACTTACCCCCTCCAGCAGCTCTCTTACTCTTCTTCCATGCAGGCTGTAGTACACACCAGAAGCAGCAGTAGTGGCTAAGCTCTATACCAGGGGTCAGGAACCTTTTTGGCTGAGAGAGCCATAAACGCCACATATTTTAAAATGTAATTCCATGAGAGCCATACAATATGTTTAAAACTAAATACAAGTAAATGTGTGCATTTTATGTAAGATCACACTTTTAAAGTACAATAAGTCTCTGAAAATATTACACCAGGCCTTAAGACACCAATACATCTCCTATTAGGAAAACGGACCAAGTCAGGCTGCTATAGAGTCCTACACAGAAACAACACGCCAGCAGAAAACCTCACCTGAATCACGTGCTGTCCCTCACCTAACATAGAATAAAGAGACCAAAACGCATAACAAGAAGCATGCAGAAAAAACTGAATTGGAAACTGCAACAAGCCAGAGTCTCTGTATGCAGTGTAACAAAGGAAAAAAGAAACATCACCCATCCTTATAAAACAAATCAAGAAATATAAAATCATCAGCAGTAAAACTGTACTAACAAAAAGAACATATTTTGAAACAGCTGATGAGTGGAATATCCAATAATTAAAAACTCATATAAAACATTTCCAGATACCAACAAAATATTTAAAAATAGCAGACACAAAGACCCAGTAATGAAAAATAATAAGGATACAAAAATTTTTTTGCTCTGCATACCTGGGAACATTTGATATCCAGGTGTCCTGAGATTGTTCTGAATTAGCAGGAGGTGGGGTGGTTTGCTTGGAACTTTCTCCTCTCTCAGTCACATACCAGCGCTCTCTCTCACACTGGCTCTCAATGACACACCTATACACACATGCTCTCAGTACTCACATATATACATGTTTTTTCTCTCTCATATAGGCTCTTAATTACACATTTACACACATGCTGTCTATCTTTTCACGCTTACACACACACACACACACAGGCTTTCAATCACATAAATACATGCTGTCTTTTTCTCTCACACACAGACTCTCATTCACATGCTTACAAACATGTCCTCTCTTTCTCTCATTTACACACAGGCTCTCAATCACATACTCACATGCTCCATCACCTAAACCAGCTGTCAATCAGACACAGACACACATGATCTCTCTCTTACTTATACACACAGGCTCTTAATCATACATACACATGATTTCTCTCACACACAAAGGATCTCAATCATACACACATACTCTTTCACACAAACTTACACATACAGGTTCCCAATGGTAAACTTACATTCATGCTCTCTCTCTCACAGGCAGGCTCTCAATCACAGACATACTCTCTTTCACATACACAGGCTCTCAATCATTCACATACATGCAATCTCTCACTCACACACACAGGATCTCAAACACACATGCTTGCTCGTTCATTCACTATCTCTCTCCCCCACCCCAGGAACTAGCAGCAGCAGCAGCCTCCTCCCAACGCTAACCTCTTCATTTTCAGCCCTCGCGGAGGCGGAGTCCCATCGGCCGCGGTTGAAACTCCATTTTCCTCCGAGCCGCGCTGCAGTCTTCTTCCCGTCGGACACTAGCATGGCCTCTTCTTCCCGCGCAGGCACCGGCGTGCTCTCTTCTTCCCGCGGCCCGGAAGAGGAAGTGGAGAGCATCGGGTGCCTGCGCGGGAAGACTCCCGCGCAGGCACCCGTTGACTCCCGCGCAGGCACCCGGCTGACTCCAGTCGTGCCCGGCGTGCTCTCTTCTCCTCCCCCCCCGGAAGAGGAAGTGGAGAGCATCGGGTGCCTGCGCGGAAGAAGAGACCACACTAGCGTGGTCTCTTCTTCCCGCGCAGGCACCCGATGCTCTCCACTTCCTCTTCCGGACCGCGGGGGGGGGGGGGGCGGGAAGAAGAGAGCACGCCCGGTGCCGCTGACTCCAGCTGTCCTGCCGCGTTCCGCCCGGGCTGACAGCAAAGGACTCACATGCTTGAAAGCGCGGCTCTCTTAATTTTACCAGGGCAGTGCCGCCCCCGGGAAGCTGGCGCCCTAGCCTAGGCGACCGCCTAGTTCGCCTAGTGCTTCCGCCGGCCCTGCACAGGGGAGCACTATAGTTTGGGGAACTTTCCCCGCGGCACACCCGACCATGTGTCGCGGCACACTAGTGTACTGCGGCACACTGGTTGAAAATCACTGCTCTATATCACTGTTTTCAGAGGTACTCACACCCCTTCACAGAATTCTTCTCAGCAGTAATTCTCAATAAAACTGTCAGCTTCGTGGACCCTTGGGCCGATCGGAACCAGGAGATGGAATACCTTAGAGAGGTAGAGACACCGGTTCCAACCGGGAGGCGGCGAAGACAGGCTCGCGGACAGCTGAGAGGAGGACACGAAGGGCCCTATGCGACCAAGGGCCAGGAGGAGAGGCTGACCCGGTGGAAGAGGATCTTCGCCCTGGAAGCCGGTACTCCCCCGAGAGGAGCTCGTAGGAGTCCGGCCGCTGGGACTTAGGCGATTCACCCTGGAAGCCGGTGTCCCCCCGGGAGGAGCCCGTAGGAACCCGGCCGCTGGGACTTAGGAGATCTCTACCGACGGAGTCGAGCTCACCAGGCCAGGGTCAGGTGCCGGAGAATCGCCGTCAGCCAGTCCGCGTCTAGAGCCAGAGGATCGTCGTTAGCCAGTCCAAGTCAAGAGCCAGAGAAGTACCGAAAGCCAAGCCGAGTCGAGAGCCAGAAGTCACCGAAGCCAAACCAGAGTCAGGAGCCAGGAAGAACCACAAGCCAATCCGAAGTCGAAAACCAGGAGATCAAGCGATGAGCAGGAACACAGCAACTGGGAGCAGGACGAACCTGGGAACCTCGTTGCAAGGCGATGTCCTGGTCCAGCTGCAGGGTTTAAGTACCCTGCAGCATCTGATGTCATCAGGGGGCGTCCCTGAGGTTTCCCGCGCTGGCCCCTTTAAATACTAGCCCTAGACGCGCGCGCGCGCGTCTAGGGGGCGGGGCTTAGCACCGCGAGGCGCCGGCTGCTCCGGCGAAGCGAAGGAGCAGGAACTGAAGGCGCTGCAGGCCCGGGCGAGGTAGGGAGACGCCGGGCCTGCGGCGGCAGAGATCCCCGGAGGCCCGGGGAGCACGGGGCCCGAGCGGACGCGCGACCAGGTGGGTGGCGATTCCGGGGGTGGCCCGGAATCGCAACAGTACCCCCCCTCCTACGCCCCCTCCCGGGGGGTCGCGGCTTATCAGGATGCGCCATATGGAATCGATGAAGGAGGTCCTTATCCAGAATGTGGGCGGAGGGCTCCCATGAGTTCTCTTCAGGGCCGTATCCTTCCCAGGAGAGAAGATACTCCCAGCGATGACGACGGAACCGAACGTCCAAGACTTCTTTCACCGTGTACGTGGTCCCAGGATCAGAAGCAACCTCGGAAGGCTCCGGAGGCAGAGGCCGAAAGCGAGAGAGGACCACTGGTTTGAGGAGAGAAACGTGGAAGACGTCGTGTATCCGAAGGGTAGATGGGAGACGTAAGCGGTAGGAGGAAACCGCGCCAACCCGTTCGGCTACCCGAAAAGGTCCGATGTAGCGGGAGCTAATCTCATGGAGGGAATCCTGAGCTGGATGTTCCTGGTAGAGAGCCACACCCTGGAACCGGGCAGAAATACCGGAGCAGGTCGCCGAGACTTGTCCGCGTAAGTCTTGAAGCGTGCGGCGGTATGGCGGAGCTGCTCTTGCGTGGAGTGCCAAAGCTGCTGAATCTGGCTGGCCGTCAGTTGCGCTGCTGGCGAGGAGGTGGAGACAGGCAACGGTAATGGTGGTTTAGGGACCTTTCCATATACCATCTTGAAGGGAGACTGTTGCGTAGCAGAGTGTCAATGCCGGTTGTACGAGAATTTGGCCCAGGGGAGGAGAGCCACCCAGTTGTCCTGCTGCTCCCCTACAAAAGCGCGGAGAAACGTTTTCAGGGTTCGGTTCGTGCGTTCCACTTGACCATTGCCCTGGGGGTGGAACGCCGTAGTCAGGTCTACCTGAATCCCAAACTTCTTGCAGAGCGCCCGCCAGTACTTGGCCGTAAACTGGGGCCCACGGTCTGAGGTGATATGCTGAGGCAGACCGTGTAGGCGGAAGACATGATGGACGAAGAGGTCTGCCAACTCAGGAGCCGAGGGTAGCTTCGCTAATGGCACAAAATGAGCCATTTTAGAAAAGCGGTCAACCGTGACCCAGACAACCGTTTTCCCTTGTGAGGGAGGCAACTCGACGATGAAGTCTGTGGAGATGTGGGTCCACGGCTCCGCGGGTACAGGGAGAGGCTGAAGGAGTCCCCAGGGGCGACCAGGCAACGGTTTCTGCTGCGCACATGTGGGGCATGACTGGACGTAAAGGCGGACATCCTCCTTTACCTTCGGCCACCAGTAAAACTCAGTCAGGAGCTGGAGAGTCCGGGCTACCCCGGGGTGCCCCGCCGTCAAAGAGTCGTGTGCCCACGCCAGGACCCTCCTTCGGGCACGTACGGAAACCACCGTAGTCCCTGCCGGTGCTAGTTCGGTGGCCGCCAGTTGGACCTTTGCCGGATCCAGAATGTATTGCGGAGGGTTGGGACCATCTTCACTCTCCGAAACACGTGAGAGGGCATCTGCCCTGGTATTCTTGGCTGCTGGCCGATATTGGAGAACAAAATTGAACCTGCTGAAAAAGAGGGACCAGCGTGCTTGCCGTGGATTGAGCCTCTGAGCATGGGACAAGTACTCGAGGTTCTTGTGGTCCGTGTACACCACGATGGGATGTTGGGCCCCCTCTAACCACTGACGCCAAGTTTCGAAGGCCAGCTTAATGGCCAATAGCTCCTTGTCTCCTATTCCGTAATTTTTCTCAGCAGGTGAAAACTTTCGGGAGAAGTAGGAGCATGGTCGGGTTTTCCCGTCTTTGGAGGCTTGGGACAGGACGGCTCCCACGGCCACGTTGGAGGCATCCACTTCCAAAACAAACGGACGTAAGGGATCCGGGTGTCGGAGGCAAGTGTCCTGCAGAAAGGCCTCTTTAAGGTCCTGGAAGGCCTGGACGGCGGTGGAAGACCAGTTTCGTGCGTCGGCGCCTTTGCGTGTGAGGGCCGTTAATGGCGCCACCAGGGAGGAGTAGTGTGGAATAAAGTGACGGTAGAAGTTGGCGAAGCCTAAGAACCGTTGGATCGCCTTCACTCCCACCGGTTGGGGCCAGTTCCGGATGGCAGCAACCTTCTCAGGGTCCATGCGGAAGCCGGTGGAGGATACGATGTATCCCAGAAAGGGCAGAGATTCTTCCTCAAACTGGCATTTCTCCAACTTCGCATACAGTTGGTTTTCCCTCAGTTTTTGCAGAACCTGTCGTACATGCTGCCGATGTTCCTCGAGGTTCCGGGAGTAGATCAACACATCGTCAAGGTACACAATGACGGATGTGTACAAGAGGTCCCGTAGCACCTCGTTCATTAAGTTTTGGAACACCGCTGGGGCGTTGCAGAGACCGAAGGGCATGACGAGGTACTCGTAATGGCCGTCCCTGGTATTAAAGGCGGTCTTCCACTCGTCGCCTGGTCGAATTCGTACGAGGTTGTATGCCCCCCTAAGGTCCAACTTGGTGAAAATGCGAGCTCCTTGCAGGCGATCCAGGAGCTCCGGAATCAGAGGCAATGGATAGCGGTCCCGCCGGGTAATCTGGTTCAAGCCCCGGTAATCAATACAGGGCCGGAGAGACCCATCCTTTTTGGCCACGAAGAAGAAGCCGGCTCCAGCCGGGGAGTTAGACGGTCTGATGAACCCTCGGTCCAGGTTTTCTTTAATGTAGGCGGACATAGCCTTGGTCTCTGGTAAGGACAGAGGATATACTCTCCCACGGGGGGGCGTGGTGTCCGGGAGCAAGTCGATTGCGCAATCGAACGGGCGATGCTCTGGGAGTAACTCTGCCTTCTCTTTGGAGAAAACATCCTGAAAGGCATGGTACTGTGGAGGTACTGTTAATGAGGCCGTGCAGAGCGAAATGGGTTGTAGCGGGCGTGCAGGAAGGCAATGACGGTGGCACGCAGAACTCCAGGAGGTAATCTGTAGAGACCTCCAATCGATCACCGGAGAGTGCTCCCTAAGCCAGGGTAAGCCCAGGATGACTGGGTGGATGGATTTTTCCAGGATAAGAAACGAGATTTCCTCCTGGTGGAGGGCTCCCACCTGAAGCTTCAGAGGGCTGGTGCGAGTGGATATGATACCAGGAAGAGGGCTCCCTTGAATGGAGGAAACCCGCACAGGCGGTTCTTGCGGGCAAACCTCGAGCTGAAGCTGTTGTACCAGCTCCTGGAGGACGAAATTCCCCCCGGACCCAGAATCGAGTAAGGCTAGGGTGTCGAAGCCTCCCTCCGGAAGACACAGGCGTACCGGAACGGTACATGGGGAGCTAGGTGAAATGTTGCCTAGAGTCAACTCCCCGCTGAGCTCTAGGTTCGGGCGTTTCCCGGACGCTCGGTACAGCGGGCCAGAAAATGCCCCTGGCCCCCGCAGTAAAGACACAGTCCTTGGGTACGGCGGCGTCGGCGTTCCTCAGAAGATAGGGGACCACGACCCAACTGCATGGGTTCCTCGGTAGATGGAGTGGTAGCTGCAGGCGGAGACGTCCGGACTCGAGGCGGAGTGATCCTGCGTGTGGTTTGGCCCTGAGTAGGCCGTCGCTCTCGGAACCGACGCTGAATTCGTCGGTCTACACGCCCAGCTAGTTCAATGAGCTCTTGAAGGTCGTCGGGGAGGTCACGGCCGGCGAGCTCATCCTGAAGACGAGGAGAGATGCCTTCCATGAAGATGCCGTGCAAGCTGTCGGTCCCCCAGGCCAGCTCAGTGGCCAGGGTCTGAACTCTGTGGCGTACTCCTCTAGGGGCCGATTGCCCTGCCGGAGCTGAAGCAGTTCGGAAGCGGCCGTGGAGGCCCGGGAAGGCTCGTCGAAGACTCTGCGGAAGGCTTTGACAAACTGAACCAGATTATTCAGTCGGGAATCCTGTCGTTCCCAAAGAGCTGAAGCCCAAGACAGAGGTCTCCCCTCCAGGAGGGAGATTATAAAGGTCGTTTTGACTCGGTCCGTAGGGAATTGGGCGGGTAGTAGATCGAAGCGGATGTAGCATTGATTGAGGAACCCCCGGCATGCCTTCGGATCCCCTGAATATCGGGATGGAGCGGGCATCTGTACGGGAGCGGCGAAGTTGGGACTGGCCTGGGACATGGACGCCCGGGAACTTGCTGCGGAGGCTCCATCAACGCGATCTGCCAGACGTTGTACTGTCGACATGAGCGTGTCGAGGCAGCTCTGTTGTTGCTGCAACTTCTGGGCCAGGCCTGGAATAGCCTTGAGACCGGCAAGGTCCGCCGGGTCCATGGCCTTGCAATCTGTCAGCTTCGTGGACCCTTGGGCCGATCGGAACCAGGAGATGGAATACCTTAGAGAGGTAGAGACACCGGTTCCAACCGGGGGGGCGGCGAAGACAGGCTCGCGGACAGCTGAGAGGAGGACACGAAGGGCCCTATGCGACCAAGGGCCAGGAGGAGAGGCTGACCCGGTGGAAGAGGATCTTCGCCCTGGAAGCCGGTACTCCCCCGAGAGGAGCTCGTAGGAGTCCGGCCGCTGGGACTTAGGCGATTCACCCTGGAAGCCGGTGTCCCCCCGGGAGGAGCCCGTAGGAACCCGGCCGCTGGGACTTAGGAGATCTCTACCGACGGAGTCGAGCTCACCAGGCCAGGGTCAGGTGCCGGAGAATCGCCGTCAGCCAGTCCGCGTCTAGAGCCAGAGGATCGTCGTTAGCCAGTCCAAGTCAAGAGCCAGAGAAGTACCGAAAGCCAAGCCGAGTCGAGAGCCAGAAGTCACCGAAGCCAAACCAGAGTCAGGAGCCAGGAAGAACCACAAGCCAATCCGAAGTCGAAAACCAGGAGATCAAGCGATGAGCAGGAACACAGCAACTGGGAGCAGACGAACCTGGGAACCTCGTTGCAAGGCGATGTCCTGGTCCAGCTGCAGGGTTTAAGTACCCTGCAGCGTCTGATGTCATCAGGGGGCGTCCCTGAGGTTTCCCGCGCTGGCCCCTTTAAATACTAGCCCTAGACGCGCGCGCGCGCGTCTAGGGGGCGGGGCTTAGCACCGCGAGGCACCGGCTGCTCCGGCGAAGCGAAGGAGCAGGAACTGAAGGCGCTGCAGGCCCGGGCGAGGTAGGGAGACGCCGGGCCTGCGGCGGCAGAGATCCCCGGAGGCCCGGGGAGCACGGGGCCCGAGCGGACGCGCGACCAGGTGGGTGGCGATTCCGGGGGCGGCCCGGAATCGCAACAAAAACCACAGGATCCTCCCACAAGATACACAAGATAGTTGTGGTCCATAGTTCCCCCTAGGTGCACCTTGGCACTGTCTAGAAGTATACCATTTGCACTCCAGCTTCCATGGTGACCATGGGCCCTGCTGGTCTGTGAGAACCAGCAATAGGTCAAAACACAAATTGACCCCTTAAAACTATCCAAAACTCTGCTGCCCACATTCAAATTGGAAAAACTATTTGTGACCACATATTTATGTTATTTAATATTTATTTATTTATTTATTTATTTATTTATATACCGTCATTCTGAAGTTAACAGTCATACAACATTCCCTATACTTTTCACACTGCACTGGATCCAGGTTCAATGGCGAATTCAGTATAAGTTTTCCTCCATCATCCATAACCTAATTCATAATGTCACCTCTCCAAAGACCAATGCAGTTTTGAAGTTTTATACTCAATGCTAAAGGGCAACCAGTGCGTTATATATAAACCCAAAGAGAAAACTGCACATAGAAATCTAAATGCACATTATATAAACTAAAAAAAATTTAATTTTGATAATTTATTCCAATTTGTAATTTTTATATATTTGTTTTTCAAGGAGGAAATGTCTTCAGATGCCAGAATGACTATTTAATAAGTCATCCTAGTAAAGGGCAAAATCATTAGTCTGGAAAAACCTCCTCTTTTTATTAAATTTAATCTTACAATACTAAATTTTATTATCTTGACGTTTTTCTTTAAAAAGGAACGCTGTATCCACTATCGCTCCAATATGCTTATACCTATTAACATTCTATGAAATTTAGCTGAGAACCTCACTTTTCATAACATATGTTGCTCAATAAGGACCACTATTTCAGCCATATTAATTTGTAACAGTCCTCAAATTGTTTCTCAGCTTCTCTATCTTGTTTCAATTCTAGCTTCTTTCAGTTATTTCACATGAGCAAGAGCACTGCTGTAAGATTTTGAACAAAATTGCTCCAACAAGCTGGCCAGTGTTTCGCCTTAATGGCTGCGTCAGGGAGAATCAACTGGACTGTTCCTAAAAATAAGCAACATGCAAAATTTAAAAATCTAAATAACTTTCATTCACCCACTTCCTCCCATAAACCAACCTTTTCAACGATGTGTTTCATTCAAAAAAACTGTATGATACTCAAAGGTGATCCAGGTCTACCTCCATTTTGAATACTATGTTGAAAGGCAGCAGCTTATAGTGTAGTGCTTTTCAAATACCTGACTTGCTATTGCAACAATCACTTGTCACTCACACTATTAGCCAATAGCATCTGAATTTCTGCAAGTCTCTGATTGATCTAATTGGTTCTTTGTATATCTCAATGCCATTGATTCACAAAAGAATAGAAATGACTGGTTCTTGATTCCAGTGATTCACAGAGGAGTACAGCCAAATCCCAACTCACTACTGCTGCAATCAGTTGACAATCAAACTGCTGACCAATAGAATATAAAATGCATCTTTCACAAAAGTCCATTAAAGAAAATGTATCCATTCAATACTAATGTTCAAGTTATAGGGAACAATGCTTCCCAATTCATAAACCCACTTTTATTCTTGCTGTAATAAATATTTTTCTCTGTCACCACCCCACGGATGTTGTTCCACCAAATTTAAAGCAAAGAAGGGCAAATCATCAAGATTGTGATTTTTTTCTAGACAGTGTGAGATACCATTGGTCACCTTTGCGACATCAGATGAATCCATGAGTAGCGATGATTCAGATGGGACACAGTCTTCCCGGTTTTTTTGGAGTGAGGTCAATGATATCAAGGCAAAAAGAACTTTCAAAATCTAATGAAGAGAAGCAATTGGTCAAGACCGTTCACACGTTCTCAGAAGTCACAAGATCAATAACAATTGACCAGTCCACTCCGAAAGAGAGTGGCATCGATACTTTAAATAATAAAGATCTGGTCTTCAATTTATCAGATAGATCACTCTCTTCCTCTGAAATAAGTTTTACAAAAGGGGCTATCATTCGTAATAAGTAGACCTTATGATTCCTTTCAAATGAGGATTGATCTTGAACGATTTGTGAGACTGTTACAACTGAGGTATTTTTTGGTGACAAAGAATTTACAGAAGATGACTTTTCTACTCTCTGCCCAAAATCAACTTGGATACCACCTGGCCCCATGGATACTATATTATACACATTTAAAGAATCAGTGCTACAGGACATTCGACAATTAGAACAGAAAAAAATCATTCACCACCTACAATTTGAGGAGGGATCCAACCATAACAATAAAACCAGCTGACAAAGGGGGAGGGCATTGTTGTTCTCAAGAAAAGAGACTATCCAAGAAGTAGTGAATCAGCTATCAGATGCACAATATTACAAATTGACCAAGGATCCCACGAGGAGATTACAAATGGTTATAAAAGTGGTTACAAGTACTGCCATTGAGGCAGGTTTTTTGACCAAGAAGGAATTCCAGTTTTTAAATATGCAACATCCACGAATTCCTACAATGTATTTGTTACCAAAGGTCCACAAAACACTTATCAAACCACCAGGAAGACCCATAGTGTCAGCCAATGAATCTATTTTAGAACCGCTGGCTATTTAGGTTGACAATTTTTTTAAAACCCTATGTTTTACAGATGCCAACTTACATACGTGATACAAGTCACTTTTTAAGTGTGACTGAAATATTGAATCTTTCTGACCCTAGTTTAATGGTTTCCTTAGACGTGTGCTCCCTGTACATTAATATTCCACAGGAAGAAGCTTTAAATGTTATTTCCAATGTGTTGAGACAATGGCCTCATCCACATTCAGTACCGACATCTTTTATTGTCAAGCTGGCCAGGTTTGCTTTATGTGACAATTTTTTGTTTGTTCCACAAACAAATCTATTTACAGATCAAAGGAACTGCAATGGGCTGTACAATGGCCCCATCAATAGCAAATTTATACGTGTCTGAGTTTGAATCGTGTTGGATTGATAATTCACCATTCAGAGGAAAATTAAGATATGGGTGAGATATATTGATGACGTGTTTCTGTTATGGTTGGGGACGGTTGATGAATTACAGAAATTTTACAAATGGATAAATTCTTGTAATGAAAATATACAGTTTACTATGAATTACAGTCATAGGAAAGTCACTTTTTTGGATGTCAGAGTTTGTGGGGGCGATCGTGGAAATTTAGTTACAACTTTGTATAAAAAGACCACTGATCTTAATGCATATTTACATTATGGTAGTTTTCATCTGCAACCTTTGAGAGACAATTTACCTTTTTCGCAACTCTTGAGAGTGAGGAGGATATGTTCATCACTTCAAGAATTTAAGAAAAAATCTAAAGGAATGTCCGGTGATTTTTTTGGAGCGAGGATATCCAGTAGGTGTTGTCAGAAAAGCCTATAAACGGGCATTATTTTCTCCAAAAGAGAATCTTTTTCCTAGACCCAATAAAACTGAGCAATTGCAAGATGTTAATCTTGTCACTTGTGTTTTGAGACACAGTAGCCGTTCACGAGATATTACAAATATTTTTCTCAAGAATTTATCAATATTACGATTACATGAACAACTTCAAGACATTAATATCCGATTCGCCTATTCTGTCCTGTCAGGCCTACCTGAGACTCCCAGGTCTCTTCTATTTCCTAGCTTTCAGCGTAGCCCTGAGACTCCTAGGTCTCTCCCTGTTTTTAGGCCTCTCTCTGCCTGGCCCCTCGGGGCCTTCCTTTCCTATGCTGCCTTCGGGCATTCTATGTTCCATGTTCTGTGTAGTCCTTGTCCTAGCCTGTCTTGCCCCAGTCCCTGTTCCACCGCACTTACCTGCACCAGTCTCCAGTCTGTTCCAATTTTTCCAGTGCACTCCTACCTGCATTCAGTTCCATGTTCTGTGTAGTCTTTGTCCTGATTTGTCCTAGCCTGTCTTGCCCCAGTCCCTGAACCAGTTCCATGCTTACCCACACTCAGTTTGTTCCAGTGCACTCCTACCTGCATTTGGTTTCACCCTTACCAGCACACAGCTCCAGTGTGCCAGTTCCACCCTTACGAGCACGCAGCTCCAGTGTGCCAGTTCCACCCTTACCAGCACGTAGCTCCAGTGTGCCAGTTCCACCCTTACGAGCACGCAGCTCCAGTGTGCCAGTTCCACCCTTACGAGCACGCAGCTCCAGTGTGCCAGTTCCACCCTTACCAGCACGTAGCTCCAGTGTGCCAGTTCCACCCTTACCAGCATGCAGCTCCAGTGTGCCAGTTCCAGAGCTCCATTCTAGCTTCACTTCATCCCTGAGCTCCAGCACAGTCTGCGCTTGTTCCTGTTCCAGGCTCACTGGACCACCCATGCTTAATTCCAGCCTTGCCCTCCTGTGCCACTCTTGGAGTGGTGTTCACCACACCCTTGCTACAGCCCAAACTCACAACAGGATGCCGAAGCACAGCCATCTCCAGGAAGGGGGCAGGATCCTGCACCACCCCACCGAGTCCACTTCCCTTTTCTAACCAGAAGCATAATAGCACTCTTAGACTATATTATTCCTTCAGTACCTGCCAGGCTTTGAACTATTCACATAAATCTGAATGCCTAGCATGTAAACTTACTGACCATCAATCTTGGGCATGCAGTGGGTGTAGGGAGAAAAATGTCTTCTTGTTCCCATAATGTTTAAATTGTGACTCCCCCAAGCCAAACTGGTGGAACTGCCCCTGCATTCCCTCCTACATTCCTCCAGAAATGATCTGCCCATCTATGGGCCATCCAGCCAGTTTCCAAAAAGAAGGCATTCTTAAAACCTGAATCTGGACCAAGGGAGAAATTAATTAAAGATAATCATGTGCAGCCTGCTGCAAAACCTCTCTGTACAACACCTAAAAAAATACTAGCCTGTTTGACTGACTTGAAACCTGAGTCTAGTCAGGCAAACTCTATTTATGAAGAGAGAAAACTCTTGGTTTCCACTCCCTATACAAAACTGCTGATGCTGATGGCTCAAAACATCTTTAAATCTTGTTGCAATCATCCCTTTCCGATGGCTTCACTCCGCCTACCTCTCTTTGCTCCTCCTCATGCTGCAGATGGACGCCTGGCTACTGCGGTGTCTGCCTGCCGTCCTCTCCGGCATCCCCGGACCGGCTTGGGCACTGCCTCCCGCCATGCTCCGCTGGTACCATAGGGCGAGCGCACCGCGCAGCCCTTCTTCTTATTTCCTACTTGGCGCGAACCTCCAGGGCGTCCCCCCGTGATGACATCATGATGCCTGGATATTTAAAGCCTACAATGTTTGCTAGCATTTGAGTTAGCAAGGGGGTAATCCTACGGGAATCCTACGGATGGGATTCGCTCTCCGTACCCAGCTACTCTGTCTCTCCAATCTCTGTTGGACTCTCTAACGCTAACGGGGTACCCGCTCCTCGGGGGCCTCACTTGCTTTTCAGGTCGCTATCAGGAAACGGGTACTCGCTCCTCGAGGGCCCATGTTCCCTGACTTGCTGCATACTCCTACCTTCTCTTCTGCCTGGAAGGATTCGCTAATCTTCAACATCAGTGAGTACTACCATCTCCACCTCAGAGCTGTTCCCTGGAACCAGGTACTCGCTCCTCGAGGGCCTGCCTCCATTCCAGCCCCAGTGCCATCTCCGTGGAACTGCTGTGTGAGTACATCATCTGTAAGCCTCCCAGCTCTCAGGGATCAGGTACTCGCTCCTCGAGGGCCTGCTCTCCCTACCCTGGGGGATCTCCATACTGGGGTCTTGTATATTCTCCACTGTACTCATTTATTTATTTATTTATTTATTTATTTAGTGGTTTTTTATATACCGCGGCACGTTAATAACATCACCTCGGTTCACAATAAACAGTAAATTAGCAACAGGCTTTACAGTCAATATGAAATACAGTGACACATATCATATATCATTATAAACATTCTCTCAGTTCTTTCCACTACAGCACTGCTACCGGAGGAGTCGCTGTTGTAGCGCCTGAGGGATACCAGCCCTGCCGGGCTATTCCAGCTGCTCACTACTGCCACCTCTGGTGGTTTCCTTATACAGTCTAATAAAAGATCAATCTCTGTGTTGTGTGTCCTGAGCTAAGCCTCACCTGTGACCCCTCACGGACTTCCTCCCGTGGGCATGGTCAGCTGCCACAGTGTCCAAGGGTCCACCCAAACCTCACAGTTTACAACAAATCTGCACCAGTAGAGTCAAAAGAGACAGAATAAATCACTACTGGAACTACTGTTGTAACTCCTGCAAAAATTGCAGCAGAGAGGCCCATTACTAATCTTGTTGGCAGGGATCTAGTGGGTTCCTCACTTCAAGCCAGACATCAGATTGCCTGAAGCAGCAGGGATTAATTAGCCCCATCTGTGGGGTCACCAAGCCAACCCTGGGGAAAATCATGGCAATTTTAAAACCAGAGCCTGGTCCAGAAAGGGAACTAACTCCAGCTAACAGAGCACATACTATTGTAAATGTTTTCAGCATAACATCTTTAGGAAAAACCTTTCATCAAGAGATTGTAAAACACTCACCAGAAAAGACTGACACCAACTTGGTCTGTAGCATTCTTGTGGGTTTCTTGCTCTATTCCCAGACTCTGATTGTTCCTGAGCAGGAAGCACTAACTAACTCTTGAAACCGCAGTTCTAAAAGCCTGTAAAAACTCAACCTGAAAAGATTGTCAGGCAGGGATCCCCTGGTTTTCCTGTCCAGTTCACAGCAACATACCTACCAAGAGCAGGGATGACTAACTAAGCCAAGTAGTGCTCAATTTTCTCCATCTGCAATCCAGCAGCAGAAGTTGGCAAGCTTTCCAGGGAGATGGCTGAAAGCTGTTATGAAGTCTCAGTTTACTGGATCCTTGGGCCGACCTGCAGGAGACTGGGAAAGGTATTCAATCTCTCTAGAATGTGGCAGGCCGGGAGGCAGATGTTCAGGCGGGACGTAGAGGTGCTCTTCACCCTGGAAGCTGGTACTCCCCTGGGAGGAGCCCGTAGGAGCCCAGCCGCTGGGACTTAGGCGGCTTCACCCTTGGAAGCTGAAGTCCCCCCGGGAGGAGCCCGAAGGGGCCCGGCCGCTGGGACTTAGGCAGGTTGTTGATCAGGACTGAGAACTGGAACCAGACTAGGACAGTAGATAAGTACTGTAACAGGGCTCGGGTACTGGAACCAGGCAGGAACTGAAGCAAGACTCGGGTACTGGAACCAGGCGGGAACTGTAGCAAGGCTCGGGTACCGGAACCAGGCAGGAACTGTAGCAGGCAAGCAGGAACGGGGCGAGTAGCAAGGTAACTCACTCCGGGGCACGACGCAACAGGGAACCAGGAGGTAAGCCCGTTGCAAGGCAAAGAATGAGTGTCCGCGGCCGGCTTATCAAGGCCGCGGCGTCTGACGTCAGGAACTGGGCGGAGTCACCAGTGGCAGGAAACGGCCTAGAAAAGCGTCCAAGTGACGCGCGCCTAGAAGCAGGGCGTCCATGGGAAGCCTCCCGGCGGCACGGCCCCCGCGGGGACGCCACCGAACAGGGCGCAAACCAGGCCTCCAGACGCGGGAGTAGGTCCAGGAGCACGGAGGTAAGGGTCTGGTCGCGGCGCTCGCGGCCAGAACTGCAACAGAAAGCAACGTGTGTTTTTAATCATCTTGCACCTCTTACTCCTTGCTCCCTCAACTTGTTTCCAGACAGCTCTCAGAGGTTTCCAGCATCATCCAGGCTACTCCAGCTAAGGGTCCCAGCTTTGCTTCAGGTGCACCCAGACCAGCGAAGAACTCTCAGTATGGAAGAAACACTCCTTCACAGTCACCTTGACCAGCAGGATGCGCCTGTACTCGGCCAGTTCTTCCAGCCGATGATGCCTGTTCTCTGCTAACTCCTCCAGCAGGTAGCATCCATTCTCCACCAGCAGAGGACGCCTTCTCGCAACCAACCCATCCACAAAGGGGCATCTGTTCATTTCCAGCTGCAGTACCATAGGAGGGGACCATGCCAGCCACATTGCCCCAGAAGGAGCTCCACTCTCTCCAGTGGCTCCAGGAGGAGCTGCACTCTGTCTAGAAGCTCCCTGAGGAGCCCTACTCTACCAGTCAGCTCCAGGGGGAGCACAAGTCAGCCATGCAGTTCCAGCAGCAGCCCAAGCCTGCTATGCAGCTCCAGAATGATCCTCAGCAAACTTGTCCATCGAGGGAACCTGTTCCATGTCTGACTGGCAGCTCTGGGAAGAGCCCCAATCTGCCCAGCAGCTCCAAGGAAAGCTCAAGTCTGCTTATCAGCTCCTGGAGGAGCTCAAATCAGTACTGCCGCCCCAAAGGGGGCCGAAGCAACATCATCTAGTGGGAGGCACCTGCTTTCAGCAGATCTTGACCAACCCGCAGCATTCTCCTTCAGCTGGCACCCCCTGAAGTGATGGGACCCAAGAGGAGGGGGGTCTTAAAAAGGGGGGGGGGGGGGGTACTGTTGCATTTCTGGCCACTGTGCAGCCTCCCCTCCACCAGAGGACCCTGGTGAACCTGGCTCCGAACTACCAGCACATCTTTGGTCCCTGTCCTACACCCTGTGCGTCACCAGAAGAACTCCCCGAGCTCTTGCCCCTGGCTGGCCAAGCCCCTCTCTACTGCCTGCAGCACACCAAGACTCCTGCCCTACTTAGTCCTGCCTCTTCCATGCCTCAGTGCTTTGACATTGAGTTCCCTTGGGTTCCTTGCTTAGAGACCCGTGCCTTGTGACCTTTCCAGGCAATTCTCTTTATTTCCTCGTGGCCTCCGGGTCTTCTGACTCTTGTTTCCTTGACCCTTGTCCCTTGGCTTTGGGTCTTCTATTTCTTGGTTCCCTTGTCTGTCCTGTGATCCCCAGCTTTCTGTCCTGTCAGGCCTGCCTGAGAATCCCAGGTCTCTTCTGTTTCCAGGCCTCCCTGCTTCCTAGCCTCTGGCCTAACCTGACTCCTAGGTCTCTCCCTGTTTCTAGGCCACTCTCTGCTTTGCCCCTCGGGGCCTTCCTTGCCTATGCAGTCTTTGGGCATTCTATGTTCCATGTTCTATGTAGTCCTTGTCCTAGCCTGTCTTGCCTTAGTCTCTGTTCCAGTTCCTTGCTTACCTGCACCCAGCTTCAGTCTGTTCCAGTTGTTCCAGTGCACTTCTACCTGCATTCAGTTCCACTCTTACCTGCACACTTTTCCTGTGTTCCAGTTCCACCCTTACCAGCTCTCAGCTCCACGCTGAACTTCACTGAGTTCCAGTTCCACACTTACTGCATGCAGTTCCAGTGTTTGAACGCCATTCCAGCCTGCAGCTTGCTCCAGACCTCCGTTCCAGCTTCACTTCATCCCAGAACTCCAGCACAGTTTGAGATTGTTCCTATTCCAGCCTCATTGGACTACCCATGCTTAGCTCCAGCCTTGCCCTCCAGTGCCACTCCTGGAGGTGGTGTTTTCCACACCCTTGCTACAGTCCAAACCCATAACATCCATCTGATCTCCTTCTACTCTTCTCTGCCTTCCCAGTTTCCCAGGTCTCTCCCCCTCTCCTTTCCTAGTTCTCTTCCCATCCCTAGTCTTCTGGTGGGGATGTGGGGAGGAAGAGACTCTAGGAGCCTGGGAAAGGCTTTGCACATCATACATAGTCTGAGCTTCTTGGAGTTTTTAATTTGTCATTTGTTCTGTATTCAATGTCTGTTCTGCAAGTGTGACTGAGCTGAGGTATTCTGCTAGTTTGTAGGGATCTGCAGAGGTATTTTTCATTGTGTTTTGCCAACAGGAGGTGTATTGGTGTTCTAGGGTCCAGATTAATATTTCCAGTGCTGCCTTTTCATAGATAGAGTTGTTGCTTTTGCAATCCTGTGAATTAGTATAGCTGTGGAATGGCAAATTTGCCACATATGCTGAATGTATTTTTTTTCTGGATTTTTTAATTCACAACGTGCCTTGCAGCTTAGGGAGTTTTGTGCTTCTTACTTAGATGACACTAGAATTTTTTGTATAGGGAGGTTTACCTATATGTGCCCAGGGGATTCTATGGATAAAGAGTATACATTGTGTGATGTAGCGCAGCCCGGCCGCAGGCAGGAGCTGACAATCTACCATAAGAACAACGGTAATACCAGAGCTCGACAGCAGGGGGCCTATTTCAGCCTAGAACGAAATAGAACTGGGGGGAAGGCGAGGTAGCCGCCCCCCCCCCCCCCTTCAAAATGAAGAAATACAACTAGTGTGCCCCTGCATCCCGCAGGGTACGCAGAAAAAGACTGAAAATAAAGTCACAGGTGGTGTTTCGTGACCAGCTGCGAAGGTGCAGGCCTATGAGCCTTGAACAGGAGGAGGATGGAAGGGAGAGGTAAAACGCACCACTGCCTCACCTGCATAATGAGGTAGCCAGCTGCGAGGCCCGGGAGGAAGGAACGGAAGGGGAGGGGTGGGATGCCGTAACCCAGGCGGGGGGGGGGGGGTGCTGTGGGGTTGCTCCCAGTTGCCCACATGGGACCCCAACGCTCATGACTGGTAACTGGGGCGGGAACGCCTCACTCTTCCCGTGCACGCGTTCCCGAAGGATGGCGTGCGCCACTGCCCCAAGGGAAACCCCTATATGGCCTACAGTTGGAGCTCCAAGGAAGGCTGAGGCCCAGGGGTGACCATGCACAGGCCATCATCACATGCCCACTTCCAAATAAATTCCTGGACTCTGTCTGCTGTTACAGCATAACTGAATTCCATCTGTAGCCGGGTTCTCACGATACCGCAGAAACTGAGCCAGCAGGCTGTCGGTGTGCCGCCGTCCAGTGCCACTCTCCTGGACTGATGAATGACCTGTCTGGCGGTAGCGATGAGAAAATTAACGAGGTGGTCTCTCGCTTCCAACCTGGGATTCCGTGCGGTAATGTGCCCGTAGATGAAAAGGGGTGTGCTGAAGTGGATCCAAAAACTTGAGGAGGAGGGCTTTGAGGTCTGCGAGGAAGGTCACCAATCGTGGACACTGGAGAAAAATGTGTTCTAATGCGTCCTCTTCCCCGCAGAACTCGCACCCTCCTCTCGAGCCCCGGATCCGCTCCAGCAGGCCCCCAGTAGCGATAGCCCCATGGGCGATGCGCCAACTTATATCCCCGGTGGGTTTTGGAATCAATTCAGAGTAGAATTGTTCCCACCGGGGCTTTTGCGCACCGCCCAGCACCCTTCGCCAAGGTGTATCGGGGCGGCCTCGAAGGGTGTTCTGATGCACCTGGTGGTGGACCAGCGACTGGAGTGCCGCCTTTGGGGCTTCCTGGAAGGGCATCTGCCGGAGCGCTGCCAGCCGACATAGGCTGTGGGAAGGGGGGCAGGGAGGCTGAGGGGGTCCCTGTTGATGTTGAGGCGGGCCAATTATCAGGTCCGGGAGGACAGGGGGAGGGGTGGGCAGGGGTGGGGGACTCCCAGCCTGAGGGACCCCCTCGGACGGGCTGGAGGGGTCGGGGGGTAAAAAGGCCCCGTATCTCCCTGAGCAAATGACCGGCTACGTACAGGTGCCTCATGCCAATGCGCTGGGCCAGCACTTCTGGGGACACCCAACATCGCCGGTCAGTGCTCAGGAGATCTCCGACTCCAGGATTTTCTTTTCAGTGACGTAATTCTTTTCTTAAATATTTAGGTATATGCGTACCAATTGATAACACAACTGTTTACCCTTAATATTAGTGCAGCTGATGAAGATATGCAGACCCAGCTCTATTAGCATGGAACAATTTACCAATCTCCTTTTTTGGCAGATGCGCATTATTTAAAATAACATTACTGCCCAAATTGTGATATAAATTACAAATGTCACCTTGTTGGCTAACTACCTAAGATGTTGTGAGTCTGCATTCTGTGGTTATCCATTTCATTTGGAGAGGCAAATGTGCAAAATTGAAATATGCCACCTTAATGAAAGCCAAGAGATTTGGCAGATTAAATTTACCTTTCACTTTTATAACATAGTCTGATAAATGCACTTTTGCTGGGAATGGTACCCTGGCTTCGATAAATTTCATATTCCTTTGTTTATTGAGGCCATGATAGCTCCATTGTCAAGTAAGGGTAACCTTCATGCTTCCAATAGCCTCATTCCAATGCAAGTGAAATTTTATGTGTTGTTTAAACCTATATTATTGACTTGGCATGGTATTTGTAAATGGGGAGGTGTCACTTGTTTCAGATTTACTTCCCTTGGTTGGGAACTCTAACTTTATACCTGGACTTCACTATGAAATATTTTAAGACTGGAAATGTAAAGGGATTCAAGATTTTTTGCAATTTTATTGTATAATACAAAACAATCTTTTTCTTTTCAACAGTTGTCTGCACAATACACATTTTCTAATAAGCAATCTTTTGCATATTTACAAATCAGACATTATATTATGATATTAATGTCTAAACGTCCTCTGCTTTTTACTTCAGTGTCTCTATGGTCCATTGTTCATATGATGAATAAACGCAACATCCTATTGCACTGGAAATAAACTCCACCTTTCAAATTAATCTTCTGCTTCATGCTCTTCAGTAGCAAGATTCTGGAAAGATAATATAGGCTCATCAGTTACATCTATTGACATGGTATTTTTATTTTGATTTGGCTTTTAAAACAACTATAGATTCCAAATTTCAAGAATTACAATTTAAATTACTACATCATTGTTTTATTGACACAGTATAAGCATGCCATATGGCTGAAACTGATTCAGAAACTTGTGTTAAATGTCATATTGAGAGATGAACTCTAGTGCATTGCTTTGTTTGGTGCAAGACTATTTTCATGTTGGGAAGAGGTGTTACTTGTCCTGGAGTGGATACTTGATGTCAAACCTCCTTTTAATGGGACATTTTTATTATTGGGATCTAGGTAATAGGCTCCATAGTGGTCTAACAGATGCGTTGTTTACTAGAATAACCATATTGCTAGAAAAATTCTGTATTTTGAAACACTGGATTCTGGCCCCTTCCAGTGTCTTCTATGCTTTGATATCAAACTATGGGGGTCATTTATCAAAATGCGATAAGGTGTTTTTGCATGTGAAAATGTATGCGATAGCACCATATCATATGGTGTGATGCAAATTCAGAAAATAGGAGGAGAGTGGGCTGGATTAGCCTGTCTGTGAAGAGATATTGCACAGCTGTGAATTGAAAGAGAGAGAGAGAGAGAGAGAGAGAGAGAGAGAGAGAGAGAGAGAGAGAGAGTGAGTGTCTAGCCATAATGTCATCCCCATAGGTAGGTATTTGTATCCCTATGGTAGGCCCACCTAGTAACTCGAGGTGGGGTTTAGGTATGAGTGTAGGGGGTTAGGGGCCACTTTGACATTCTATGTGACACATTCGAACAGAACAGTGGTCTCTTGTGAAGACTTGATGACTTTCGGAGTGAGGAAACTCACTCCAAGATGAGATTTGGGCAATGTTCTCTCCACCTAGCTTGATGTTACCCAGGTAGAGAGTCCATCAAGCTAGGTTGAGAGAACACTGCACAAATCTCATCTTGGAGTGAGTTTCCTCACTCCAAAGGTCATCAAGTCTTCACAAGAGACCACTGTTCTGTTCGTATGTGTCACGTAGAATGTCAAAGTGGCCCCTAACCCCCTACACTCATACCTAAACCCCACCTCGAGTTACTAGATGGGCCTACCATAGGGATACAAATACCTACCTATGGGGATGACATTATGGCCAGTCTCTCTCTCTCTCTCTCTCCCTCTCTCTCTCTCTCACTCACTCACAAAAATGGTCCATGCAGGAAACACAACAGGTCTGACACTTATCACAAATTCTTGCAATCACATGCAGTACTTACCACATTTTGATAAATCCAGGCCTATGGTTGGTTGGAGAGGCTGAATATTAAATTTGCACTGTGACATGTAGGACTACAGTAATGTACAAGCATGGGAAAACATTTTTTTTCCTTACCACAGAGGTTTGTGGGCAAATTGCAGATAGTAGAGTATTCCTTGGATTGGTGTTCTTGAATAGACATATAAGATAAGTCTGCTCCAGTGATTAAAGATGAATGTGCTAGTGATATGTCAGTGCAAATTAATGAGTTGTCTTGTGTTCTGATTACCTTGTTATTGCATGATTATGATGTGGTATTTTCTGTATTGCATTCTTTACAAGTAAGAAAAAAAAGTTTCTGTATCTTTAGATCACATTTTTCTTGGTCTCAGATTACATCTCTTTGTACTTGATGATCTTCTCTCTCTTTCCATATACAGTACAGAATACTGGCTTTGTACTGATATTTCTATTAATAATGCCATTTTGTTATTTTCTCCTTCACTGCTATGTCTGGTTTTCTAGCATGAATAATTATACTCTGATTCATGCAAAGAGTGCATGTAAGAGAGAATGACCAACTTTCAATGTAAAGTAAGACCTTGGGGGTGGAGCTTGGGCATAGCTTGATTGCCCCCCACCCAAAAAGGGCATTCTGTTGCCCCTGGCTGAACATAGTCTGTCTCACCATCAAATTTTGAAACCCCAGAGATAACTGCTGCCTATTGAAAGATATATTTTTTTATTTTTGTGAACTAGAGGAACAGTTTTCCCTTCCATTCCTTCTCACTTCAAGCCTTGGCAGCAACTGGAGCTGCCAAGAGGGAGCAATTTTTGAGAGAAACTTTCAGTTCATGGCATAGCATGCTTTTACCACAAGCTCCCCTTCCCCATCCTTACAATAAAATCCCTTATCTACCCCAATGACTGCAGGGCTGGAAGAAAAGAGCAAATATCACCTGCCCCCTACCCTTGACCCATCTTGGTTCTTAGAGAAATCTTCACCAAAAACTTAAAATATAAATGTCTTCAACCTGCTTGCCCTTGGCATTATCCAGGTTTCCTCTTTTTTGCTTCTCATTCCTTTTATTTAAATATTTATTTTCTGGTTTTCCTTTTATTTCTTTTTCATTTCTGTTATTTTTCCTCCATGTGTATATCTCTTTCTATCTGCCAGCTGACTCTCCACAGCTCACTATCTTCTCTCACCTTCTCCTAATTTCGCCCCTCCTGCCAATTCCATCTCTCTCCTCATCCCTTCATGCCTCTTCCCTCCACTATGCTCCCCTCCCTTTTCACAACCCTTCTCATGGTTTACGTGCCCTAAAGCCCTCCCCCCTGGCCCCCGCTCTCTGTCTCACACAGCTCCCTTCTTAGTTCTCTTCACCTCTTGTTCCCTTTGCCTGACCCCTAAACCCTCACCCTAGCTCCTTGTCTTATCACAGTCCATGTCTTCTCTCCCATCTTGTATCCCCCTTCTCTCAGCTCCTTACCACTTCTCATTGCCCATATCCCCCTTCCCAGCCCTTCTTGCCCTCAAAGCCTGTGTCTGCTTCTCTCTCACACAGCTTCAAAACCATCCCTCTCCTCCGGTCCCAGCCAGAATCCCTTGTTTCAGTTCCTCTCCCAGACCCTCACAGCAATATTCTCCTAGTTAGTATCCATTTTACAACCAGTTGTCCCATAACCCAGCCAGCATTCCCTTTCCTCATCTCCCAGCAGTTCTCCCAGCCCCTTTTCTCACGCTCCTCAGTGCTCCTCCATTCCTTTCTGTCCCTCTTTCCCCTTTCCCATTACTTCTATCAGCAGCCCTCCCCATCTCCACTGCCCCTCAGGGCAGACCGAGGACAGAAAGCCTGCCTGTCCTATCCTCAGAGCCAAATTTAAGAAGATGGTGCCCATAGGCAGGGGACCTAAGGCAAGGGGTTTCCTTCTTCCCCTCCCCGTGGAAATCAAATGGCAAGAGAGGAGTCCCAGTTTTGGGTTTTTTGGCTCCTTTAGAATTTGGCGCCCAAGATGCACACCTGTGCTGTCTGTGCCTAAATCTGGCCCTGCCTGCACTGCTGCTGCTCTCTGGTCCCCCTGCAGCCTGTTAGACAGACAGTCCACAGTCAGCCAATAGCTTCCTGTGCCCTCCCTCAAGGCCCTGCAGCTCCTGATCCACACAGGAGTACCGGAGCCAACACTGGAGGAGCTCATGCAACGACAGAGATGGTACCTATGCCCATACATCCCCTCTGAGCTGAATGCAGGGCGCACTCATCCTAGAGGTCCTCCTTAAGACTCTTACTTAATGAGACAGCCGTGAACTATGCCACATACTCCTGTAACAGCACTAATCACAAAATAACCAAAATTAGAGGTTACATGGCAAAATTGGATTAAGATAAAAGAATACATTACTAGTGACATAGGTCCAAGATTTAGGGCCTGGGCCACATGTACAAATGCATCAGGAGTTTAAAAAAAAAAATGTGTGAAAAAAAACACCACCCAGCAAAAATCATGATTCTGAGCATAAAAAAACCTGAAAAGACATGTTAGGCTAAGGATTTTAAAAAGTGTTTCTGATTGGGGCAGACATTTGCAGTAACACAGTTGTCGCCACTATGCTGCACTTGTGTGTACAACTGTCTAGTACTGTTGCTGTGGGCTTCTCCGGATTTGTCTCCGTGTGTAAGACCTGAGAACTGCTGGCAGCAGAACTATTGGCCAGGCAGGTGCTGTATGACAGCAGCGCAACGGAGGGATGGTGGGCCTTGCACACCAAAACACAAGGAATCGGGAGAATCACAAGGTGACTGCATTAGTCAGTTGTACATACAGCGAGCACTGCAAAAAGGAGACAATTGTATGCTACTATAAGTGCCTTCCTCCAATTATATAACAATAGAGAGTTGCACGTATAACAATTTTGCATCTCTGAGTCCAGGCATCCCATAGCAGAGTCTCTCTGGCTGGGGGCTGCAGAGGGTACCAGGGTAAAGGGTCTCTGGCTTGGGGAACTGAAATCAGGTACCCCAATACTTGGCCCATTTTTCTTTTTTAAAATTAGATCTGGCAATTGAACTCCCAGGCCAGAGATGGAATAAAAGTTAACTCATATTTCTGGAGATATTGTTTGTCTAGGATGCTATGCCAGCATGCTTCCAGACCTGGGGTTTCTAGCTTCAGTAGTCTATCCAGAAGACCCGAGTCCAGGACCCCTGTACCAGGATCTCCAGGTCAAGGATTATTCTCCAGCACAGCATCATAGACTAAGACTAGCCCCAGAACCTTGAGTTACTATAACTCTACCTCTGATCATGAGTTACATTTCCAGTGTTAAAAAAAAATAAATCTTGTGTTAAGTCTTCAGGGTACCCTTCCAACTTAGGCCTTCCCAGTACATTTTGGGTAGCTGAATCTTCTTTTTCTCTCTGTTCTTCTCACTTTGATTCTTCTCCAGAGCCTTTGACTGGATTGCTTGATCAGTCTTTGACTCTGTAGATTTTCCCAGGACTCCCTTAGGACTCCTGGTACACTCATCCAAAATGTTGCTGAATTCCCCATTCCCCCTTCTCTGTTGGGTCTCCTGAGAATCTCAGGAACTCTTCTTCCAACACTTTGACCTCCCAGGAAGTCCCTCTGGAACTTCCTTCTCCTTTTAGACATCCCTTCACATAAGGATATTACACCCCATGGAGGAGGAGACACCTATCCACGTGGAAAGATACTTGCTTCCTCAGGTCCTGTGTTAAAGCTGAATCTAGATTCTCCCTGTGAATTATGAGCACAGGAGTTTTGTTAGCACTGGAGAGTGGTACACTACATTTACACACCTACAGTATGCTGACCTCACACATAGGGGCAGGGTCTGGATGGAGACCTCTGACACACTCTGCTGGCAAGCTTACCTGTTGAAGCCTCTGCTGCCATACTATTAAGGGGCCACCACTGCTAATAAGAGCCAGAATTCGGCTTCCCCCATCACAGATATTTCACATAGGTCCTATAACCAAAGAGCCATTACTTCATAATTTACCAAGATGGACCTGGAGACACTGAGCGCTAATTTATTATTTCTTATTACCTAGTCTGGAAAAAGCTTTAATATTCCATGTCCCAAAGTATGTCCAATAAGCAAAAGAAGTTATGTTTCTCACCCAAAATTCCTCGGTTCTTACTAAATGTTTAGATGGGCTAATCTTCAGCTTTGTGTTGTGAATCGCTTCTCTAGAATGTCCCATGAAATTCGTTCAAGTTCATGTCTCTCAACAAAGGTTGATCTCAGGATAATTGGGTCCTGGATCTTCTCTGCCTCTTTGTGTTCCATATTGTACAGCATTTTATAGGGAGGAGACATATTTTCCTCTTATCTTTAAGCTTCCAAACATGGTAACAGGCTAGCAAACTATCTATTCTTATGTCATCTCCATATTGATTGATTATTGAATGGTAATTAGCAATATTTATTTCACAATTACTCAGGCCTAGATTCATCAAAATGCTACAATTTTCGCATGGTTAATGCTCGCAATAAGAAAAAGGGATGTGGTTATGATAATTTTAGAATTACTGCACTGCATGCTTCGCATAGGTAGTTTATCACAATGTGTGTTGAGAGAGAATAGTAGTCAACTATTTATATCACTATAGGAGGGCCAGCTAGTAACTTGAGGTGGGGTTTTGGGACCAGTTTTACATGCAGAGTGAGATGTACGAACAGCACAGTAGACCTCAGTGAAGATCTGATGTAATTTGGAGTGAGGAAAGTCAGACTAAGATGAGATTACTTCAATGTTCTCTTGCCCTAGCTTGATAGTATATACCGGTAAATCTATTTAAATTCCTGAGACTGATGTACATACACAGAAGCTGGTACAGGAAAACAAAAGTTGTTCTTAAGAAAGACTTTTTTAAAAATAACAACAAAGACTATTTTACTTTGTTGGTTTACCATTTAGGCTCCACTTCTGACACAACGCAGAATCAAATTTCATGAGTTGCAGACAAGTTTCAAAACAGCTTGCAGAATTGCAAAGCCACAAGTACAATTTTCCCATGGACTCTGACCATTTCTCAGAGAGTTGCACCATAGGGATAAATGGAGTGGATGTGTG
Source organism: Rhinatrema bivittatum (assembly GCF_901001135.1). Lineage (NCBI taxonomy): Eukaryota > Metazoa > Chordata > Amphibia > Gymnophiona > Rhinatrematidae > Rhinatrema > Rhinatrema bivittatum. The sequence continues at coordinate 250,339,446 of NC_042616.1, read as the reverse complement.
TGGGGGGGGGGGGGGGGGGGGGGAGCGGGGAAGAATAGGAGTACCATGGGGAAAGATGGGAGGAGGAAGGAAGAGGAGCACTATGGGAAGAAATGGGAGGGAGGAGAAGCACTATGGGGAAAATGGGGATGGGTGGGGTAAAGGAAGACGAGCACCATGAGGAGAGATGGGGTTGGAGGAAGACGAGCATCATGGGAAGAGATGGGCCTTGTGGAGGGAGAAGAAGGAGGAACACCATGGGGAAGGATGGAAGGGAGAGATGAAATATTGGAGAAGAGGATTGTGGGAGTGGGGAAAGTATCAGTTTGTCTCTCCCTTGGTGAGACATGGTGAACTCTTATCCTTAAGTTCCAGACACAGGGATGGTTGTCATGTTTTTAGAAAATTCAACAATCCAATACACTATAATACAGTACATAAACAATGCCCTAACAATATTTAAGATTCCTATATTAACTGTTTAAGTGCCAGAAATCAACCATCCCAGAATTACAGTATTCACCATTCTTACTTGTCTGCTCATCCTGCTAAATTCCCAATCAGTCTGTTAGCCCACTCATTGGCAATCCTACCTCTGTAAGCAACCTGTTTCACTTAAATAGGAAATGCTCGCGCAAAGAGCCAAGTCTTCACTGTTTTTCTAAAATTAATCTCTTGTGGGATCAAATTCCAAAAAAATGGTGCCACATAAATAAATGCCGTAGAATGGGTAATTTCAGGTTTTACATGAAATAACGGTGCCTGTTGTGAAGATCGGAGAACTCTGTGGTATAGAGCTCTAAAAGCTCATAAAGGTAGAGTGGGCCTGTTTGATTCAAACAACTGTATACAATTTGTAACAATGTATATTTATCTCTTTGATTAATAAAGGAACCAATGCAACCTCTCTGGAATTAGTGTAATATAGTCCCTAGCTTTTGCTCTGACCAGTAAACTCACTGCTGTGTTTTGGAGGATTTGCAGTTGTTTCAGTGAACCCAATGATAATCTCCAATAAAGGGAGTTGTAGTAGTCATGTAGTCAGTGAATATTTGTCATAGATTTGCATACATTTGATTCAAGATCCAGGTTTATTTGTATGTAACCCCTGGACTGAGGTCCTCTATAGTCCAATGGGCACACACCCAATCCTGGGGCTTAAGGTACCAGTGAGGCAGAATACTCTCCCAGGACTTGGGTGTTGTTTTACAGTTTCTATAGCAGAGAGTAATAAGTACACTGGACTCGTGGTGAGTTTTCAGTATAATTGCACTGATAAGTGATTTTAAGGTGGAATATAGTACTGTTTATATGTCCTCTCTCTATACAGTCCATTATGCAAAAACTCATTCCTGGCAAAATCTGTGACTCTGCAGTTTCTTCAAAAACGGATTTCCCATTCAGATCCCTCCCTGCTTAAAGGGCAGTTTTAGAGCTTCCTCTCAGGGGATTTCTGTACGGTAGGATGGTGGATCAAATTCATTTCCCAGTTTGCAATACCTTTGATGAGATGTCATGGTATCAACTCCTTACTAATCCTTTGGTATATTATACTCCTTGTGCTGCCTGAAGGGTGCCTCCCAACTCCTTCCCAAAATATCTGATGGAGAGTGAATGGCACCAATCCTCCAGATTGCTGCCATTCTTTTCAGCCTTTCCTTTCTTCTGTTCTCTTCCTGGACATTGGATGATTGTCCAAGCCTCCTTTCAAGCTTCTGTGACGTAGGGCTGACTCTCTTAGGTGGAAAGATTCAAATGGCAAAGCAATATAGGACCAGTCCTCACAAATTTCAAAGAAAAGGAAGGGTGGATTGGAAACTTCCTGCAAATGAATCCAAAAATAAAAGCTCATGCTCCTCAGAAAAGAGTGAAACACACAGGGGTACATTTTCAAATGTACGCATGCTACCCAGCGCGCACACATGTACGCCCGATTTCAAGGGTCGGCACGTGCAAGGGGGTACACACTAGTGCACCTTGTGTGCGCCGATGCCCATGGGCTTCCCCCATTCCCCCTAGCCTGACCTAACCCCCAAAATGTTTTCTCTCACCAGGCAGGCGCAGGTTGCACGCACCGGCAGCCTGCCGGCACGCGATCCTCCAACACAGCGGCAATTGGATGCCTTGCCAGACACCTCTGACCCCACCCCTGTCCCACCCCAGGCCACCCCCTTAGTAAAGCCCCCGGGACTTAGATGTGTCCTGGGGTTTTATGTGCGTCGCCGGGCTTTTATAAAATAGGCCCTGCGCGCGTAAGCCACTCTACGCATGTAAAGCTTTTAAAATCCGGCCCACAGTTTCTTAAATTTCCCCAGTATGGAAGGTCTACAAGTTCTTCTTCTTTTCCCCAAACTAAAATCAGAAGAAAAAGAAAGAGGAACTCAAAAGAAACATTCCTGCTTCCTCCAAAAACAAACTAGAAATTCACATTCTCACTAGTGGTCTCTGCCTTTAATAGGGTCAGGAAGCAACCATTACAGCAACCCACATGGGGGAGCTGAAGAATAGGTGGTATGCTCCTTGTACCCTTACACTGCCTACCTGATCTTTATAAGCAAAAAACGTAGTGGGGACCTAGTGCTACAAGGACTGAAGTTAATTTTATTATTTATTTATTCAATTTAAATTCCACAATCCTGACCAAGTAAAGTTACACAATGTGGTTTACAATTTATGACTGTTGAAACATCATAAAAATTACATCATAACAATCAAATATAACAAACAATAGAAATTTAAAAAACAAACAAACCCTAAAACCAAGCAACCCAGTCATAATCTTGCAATCCCACATCATCATCCTCATCCCTTTCTGGCTCCAAAAAAATTACTTGCTAACACCTAGGGTTTCCTAATAATTTTCCAGCTCTGCAATGGAATGGTAGGATATATAAGGAGAGGCTTATTCGGCAGACAAAATGGTGATGCTGCTGCTTCTGTATAGCTCATTGGTGATACCTCAACCTAGAATATTGTCTGATTCTGGAGGCTGTACTGCCAAAAGGATATAGACAGAAAGCAGTCCAGAGAAAGGCTAGCAAAATGGTGCAGGGTCAACATCAAAGTTCATATGACATGACATTTGAGGACTTAAATATATATACCTTAGAGAAAAGGAGACAGGGGAATATGATAAGAGACATTAAAATTCCTCTAAATTATAATTTGGGCACAGGAAGCAAACCCTTTACAGAGGAGGTCATGATATGAAGCCGAAGGTTGGCCGATTCGAGAACAACAATCAGATAATACTGTATGCGTTCACAGGAATGGTGGTGGAGGAATAGCATGGCCTCCCAGTGGAGATGGTGCAGACAAAGAAGGAAACAATAATTCAAGAAAATGTGGGATAAGCACAGAGGATCGCTAGTTTTGAAGAAGTGAGAGGAAAACCAGAGATCAGCTGGGGTCTATGGAATTGCACCAGAAATAAAATTGGGCAGACTAAATGGGCGTAATTGTCCTTATCTGCTGTCATTTTATTTAGATTTTAGTTCATGCCTTTTCATTGGCAGCTCAAGGGAAACTACATTCAGGTACTTAATCTGGAGAGGGCCATCTAACTCTGTGCCATCCAAAGCAAGAGGACTAGTATCGGGAGGGGACTGCCTGTAGACTAAGGGAAGAGTCTGTCCAGAACCTAGCTTGGACCACAATGCCATAGGATCTGTGAGTAGACGCCTTCTGGGAAGTGGCATCCTTGATCAGCCATTGATCATGTTCCATGAGTAGGGAGTGACAACCCCCATATTTTGGCAGGATGGCCAAGCAGTGTGCTACTTGCCTGATCATCATTTAGATTCTTTTCTGTCCTTAACAAAATGATATCCCCTGTACCCTGGGACCCACTGTCCAAAAATTGAAATAACCCCACTGGAAATTCTGCAGCTATGACAGAGGAGCAGGAGGAGAGGAGTAAAATACCTCTTCTGTAGTAACAAACACATTAAATGTGAATAGACCATCTTTTCTAATCCTAGTGAATATATCTGCATCATATTTATTTATTATACTTTATTTCATTATATCTACCTAAAATTTAAACTGCTAGTCATTGGAACCATCAAAGCTCTCTCTGGAGTACCATTTGTGTAGCAAAGGTAAAAAGTCAAATGTTCTCTCTACTGGAGGTCCAAATCAACATCTGTATGACCTGTGTCCATGCTTAATGACAAACATTGCTTTACTTTTTTTTTTTATGTTTCCTAAAATTGTCCTGTCTTCTGTATAGTTGCCAGCTGATCCAGTTCTGGTTTTCTCAAAATCAAAACATAGCTATATTCTGGAGAGGTGATTCTGTTTAAAAGTTTTGAAAATCCCTCTTGCTGGTTACTTCTACCATTCTGCATTTTGTAAGCTTTCAGGCGACCCTGGATGCATGTGAGAGGTCTTAGCCCTGACTAATATCCATGAATTGTAAAAGTGTAATAACTAAAACAATATTGCACGATGTACGTCTATATGTATTTCTCATTTTTGTTACATTTTCACCTATGGATATGATTGTCATCTGGGAGCTATTTAATATGATACCTTTTAATATCTTCCCCCTGCAGGGTCTGTGTTTTAATGGGAGTGCCTTCATACTATACCTCAGTGCTGCCATCGTAGATGCCTCCTCAGTCACCAAAGAGTATAACCACCACAGTCAGCACGATTACAACAGCTGGGCAGCTTCATCAGTGAGTATTGCTTTCCATGCTAACGGGAACTCAGCCCCCTTTCCAGTCAGCACATCAGGAAGGCAGGTGAACCCCTCACCTCTGGGGGAGAGCTCACAGCAGCTGGGATTCCTTATGACATCACAGGGAGGTTGGGTTCTAATAATAGATCTGTAGGAAGGACTCTTACAGCACAGAACCACGGGGGCGAATGGCTTTCTTTCCTTAGGAACAGGGGGCAGCCCCTTCAGTGGAAATGTAACTTCTTTCAAGCTGGCAGCATTAATGTCATCCAGCAAAAATTCCAAAAGGGGAATTAATGCTCATCTTAAAACATACATAACCATAACAGCCGTGGATGCGAACTGCAAGACACATATCTCAACCACTGTGGCTCAAGTAGGAAGTTGGGTGCTACAACAGCTGCACGACAAGGAACAGAAATACAAGGAAAGTCTTTCATTGTTTAAACGTACTTGCTTTTGATAATCCTGTGTCCTGCATATTCCAGAACATGATATCTTGGAACCTAGATAGCTTGTCTTTAATCTGAAAGGTCAGGTACTCCAGATTCTCTGAAATCTGCCAAATCTTGGAATGATAATCTGCCAGCCTAGAGGGGACAACATAGTTCCACTTAGAAGTGGTATTCATTTTAGCTGCAAGCAACAATTAATGAGCTAAGCCTGTTCTGTAAACAGTTAAAGACTTAGGTCCAGGACTATATCCCAACAGTAGGAGAAACCAAGGGGAGGTTAGAAACTGTAATCTCATTGGTCAGAACAATTACTTTCAGTCCAAAATTCTGGGTGAGCTGGTTGATACAGTGCAGAGTTGTCAACTCCTAAAACTTTTTTTTTAATTGAAAGTCTGATAGATTTTTACTGACCACCAGGACTGGAAGAAAAAGCTTTTGTGTGTGTGTGTGGGGGGGGGGGGGGTCCATTTTTACAGTTATACCTCATATGCCTGATCATTTGTCCATCTCTGTTATTTTTAAACTGCACATGTACAAAAACTTACATGTGTAAATTTCAATTTATGCACCTATGGGCCCTATGTACTAAGCATCATTCCCATAGAAACAAAACTGGAGAAAACCATTGCTACGTAGGCCACTTTGAATTAGGCTTATAGCTTTGAGGGTTATGCATGCAAGTTGAAAATTAGGCTTGTAACTTTTGAGTGTTGGATGTAACTTGAAAAGGGACATGTTCACACACAAACATGTTTTGGAAATTGTCACTCATTGCAAAGAAGGCCGTTGGAAATTTTGTGTTTAGGTTTTATTATAGACAGCCCATAAATTTATGAGCCATTGGGAACCCTTATATAGTGTATTCCTAGAAGGAATTTGATGTAGTTCCTTATGAGAGACTCTTGAGGAAATTAAAACATCATAGGCTAGGAGACAATATCCTGTTGTGGACTGGCAACTGGTTAAAGCATAGGAAAGAAAAAATAAGATTAAAGTAGGGGTAGGCAACAGGGCAACTGCCCAGGGCGTAAATCCTTTTAGGGGTGGAAAGCTGGCTGAAATGCAAGTGTGGGCTGGTAGTGGATGAAAAGGCAGAGAATGTGCCACGGTCCTTCTATCATCCAGGCTGGGGGGAAGATGGGACAGAGGGAGAAAGGACTGGGGATCAGTGTGAAAGAGATCAAGGTGGGGAAAGTGAGTGCAAATAAGTTTGCCTGCCCAGGGCACTAAAATGCTTATTTAGGCTCTGCTATACAGTCAGTTTTCCCAATGGAGAGAGGTCAATAGTAGAGAGACCCAATGATGTCTACTGGGACAAGTATTGTTTAATATATTCATTAATGACCTGGAAAAGGGAGCAATGAGTGAAGTTATCAAATCTGCAGATGACGCAAAATTATTCAAGTAATTTAAACTTGAACAGATTGTGAGGAATTGCAGGAGGAACTTGCAAGACTAGGGAACATCTAAGTGGCAGATAAAGTGTAATGTTGACATTGTAAAGTGATGTAGACACAGAAAAATAATCCCAGCTATATGTGCAGATTGTTGGGTATCATATTAGGAGTTACCACTAGGGAATAGGATCTTGGAGTAGTGAACAGTGAGCTCCTCACTCAGTGTGCAGCAGTGGTCAAAAAGCAAATGGAATGCTAGGAATTATTAGGAATGGAATGGAAAATAAAGTGATGGATGTCATAATGCCTCTGTATCGCTCCATGGTGAGACCTCACCTTGAATACTGTGTGCAGTTCTGGTCACCACATCTCAAAAAGGATATAGCTGCACTGGAGAAAGTGCAGAGAAGGGCAACCAAAATAAGGGGCATGGAACAGCTGCCCTGTAAGGAAAGGTTAAAGAAGTTAGGGCTGTTCAGTTTGGAGAAGAGATGACTGAGGGGGAGATATGATAGAAGTCTACAAAATCATGAAAGGACTTGAACAAGTTAATGTAAATCGATTATTTACTCTCTCAGATAATAAAAAAAAAAACCAGGGGGCACTCCATGAAGTTAGCAAGTAGCTCATTTAAAACAAATCAAAGAAAATTATTTTACATTCAGTGCATAGTTAAACTCTGGAATTCATTGCCAGAGGATGTGGTTACAGCAGTTAGTGTAACTGGGTTTAAAAAAAGGTTTGGATAAATTCCTTGAGGATAAATCCATAAACTGCTATTACGGTAATTAATAAGCAATAGTAGCTTGTGATCTATCTAATGTTTGGGTACTTGCCAGGTACTTGTGATTTGGATTGGCCATTGTTGGAAACAGGATGCTGGGCTTGATGGACTCTTGGTCTGACCCAGTATGGCATTTCTTATGTTCTTATGTACACAGAAGGGAAACAAAAATGTTATAGAATATTAGGGATGTGAATCGTTTTTGAACGATTAAAATTATCGTCAGATAATTTTAAAATCGTCCAAAATCGTTAGATACGCGATACAATACAAATGCCCCCGATTTATCGTCAGGGGCATTTGTATTGTATCGTTAAATAGGGCGCGGGAAAACCGGCACACCAAAAAAACCCTAAAACCCACCTGAACCTTTAAAACAAATCCCCCACCCTCCCGAACCCCCCCAAAATGTTTTAAATTGCCTGGGGTCCAGTGCGGGGGTCCCGACGCGATCTCCTCCCACTCTCTGGCCACCGCTGCGTTGAGAAATGGCGCCAGTGGCCCTTTGCCCTTATCATGTGACAGGGCAAAGGTAGCGCCGGCGCCATTTTGTTTCCTGGCTCCCGACGTCACGCGTGTGGGAGATCGCCCCCGGACCCCCACTGGACCCCCAGGGACTTTTGGCCAGCTTGGGGGGGGCCTCCTGACCCCCACAAGACTTGCCAAAAGTCCAGCGGGGGTCCGGGAGCGACCTCCTGCACGCGGGCCGTATTGCCAATCTTCAAAATGGCGCCGGCACTACCTTTGCCCTCACTATGTCATACGGGTCACCCATTTTGAAGATTGGCAATACGGCCCGCGTGCAGGAGGTCGCTCCCGGACCCCCCAAGCTGGCCAAAGGTTCCTGGGGGTCCAGCGGGGGTCCGGGGGCAATCTCCCACATGCGTGACGTCGGGAGACAGGAAACAAAATGGCGCCTGCGCTACCTTTGCCCTGTCACATGATAAGGGCAAAGGGCCACCGGCGCCATTTCTCAACGCAGCGGTGGCCAGAGAGCGGGAGGAGATCGCGTCGGGACCCCCCCCACTGGACCCCAGGTAATTTAAAACATTTTGGGGGGGGGGTTCGGGAGGGTGGGGGATTTGTTTTAAAGGTTCGGGTGGGTTTTAGGGTTTTTTTGGTGTGCCGGTTTTCCTGCCCTCCCCCGATTTACGATTTTTAACGATTTTTAGAAAAAAAACAACTCGATGATCAGATTTCCCTTCCCCCCCCCAGCCAAAATCGATTGTTAAGATGATCGATTACACTATTCACACCTCTATAGGATATGAAATGGCTCTTTTATGAAGAAAGCGGGACCAGTGCAAGAGCATTTGATGTCCTAGGCGAACCTTTCATCATGCACCCCTCCCCTAGCTTACCTATTGGCAGCAGCCGCACTACAGCACTCTCTCTCCTACCAGTAGCAGTGGGCATCAGTGCGGTGCTTTCTTCTTTGATGGCATTGGCACTGCACCAGAACCCTTCTGGGCCTTGCACTGGTTAGATTTTTGCTGCCACAAAACTTTTGCCCACTAGGCAACTGCCTATTTGCCCAATGGAAGCTTCGGCCCTGGAAGGAAGGCTAAACAGCTTAGGACTCTTCAGCTCTGAAAAGAGAAGACTGAGAGGGAATATGATAGAGGTTTATAAAATCAGGAGTGGAGTAGAACAAGGTAATTAGAGAATGGTTATTTACTCTTTCAAATAGTACTAAGAATAGAGAGCACAGCATGAAACTAACTGGTAGCATATTTAAAACACATTTTAAGAAAGTACAGGTAATTTTTTTCAGTCAACGCACTACTAAGCTGTGGAATTTGTTGCTGGCAGATGTGGTCAAGGCAAGTAGTGCAGCTGGGGTTTAAAAAAGGATTGGCCAAAGGTGCATCAGCAATTATTAAGCAGGCAGGCTTGGGATTTGCCACTTCTTACTTCCAAGGGTGAGAAATAGTGAATGAATCTCTCCATTGGCATCTGCCAGGTACTTCCAAATGACCTGGACTGGCCGCTGTTGGAGACAGGATGCTGGGCTCGATGAACCATTGATCTGACCCAGAATGGAACTTCTAAGGTTCTTATGACAACTGGAGCTCGCCATCCCTACTTGAGCTCATTGCTACAGATACAGTCAGTCAATACTGCCAAAGTACTGAGCAGCAAGATTATAGTTTCTATTGAAAAGCTGACCATCTGGTCATGTTCTATTGCTTAATAACATGGGCAGGCAGGCCAGCAGCAGAGAGGGAGGAAAAAAAGGAAACTTGCGTTCTTGCAAATCTCTGTTCCCTGAGCAACACATTTGACTCGTGACATTTTATTCTCGTGCTACAAAATGCATTCAGGTGCACTTTGGAGATATTCGGCTCTGTCCATTAGAAGATTAATCCCCACATACTTCTGAACTTCACAGCCAGTGTGTCTTAGACTGCATTTCAGTGGTAAATGCCACAGCTTGCTTGAATTTCTAAAGTAACTGAGCATTCTTTAGACTTGTGCATCTATTTTGCCTTCACCCTACCACACAATAACTTTCCACTCCCAGTGCCCCATGAATTTTAGAGCAAAGCAGTAAAAAATAATAACGTGGTTTTGTTGTATTTCTGTTTTTCCAGTTCTTTGCCTTCCTGGTCACAATCTGCTATGCCGGAAATACATATTTTAGTTTTGTGTCTTGGAGATCAAGGACTTGAAACATTATTTCGCAAACTAGAGAAAATCTGCATATTCATTTCCTCATATATATATATACACAGAAAACAGGAAACGAGCAGGTACAGAATATGCCACCAGAAGAAGATTCTTCAGTCAAAGTTTTCTGTACACTTAGCCTGGTAAAAAATGATTTTTATATTCATTAGTTGGATAGATATTTATAATCCTCAAGTTTCTGTACGAAGCTGCTCCTTCATTGTGCTGTGGTGCTACAACATGTACTTTTTCCCCCAGTGTTTTGTATTGTTTTAAAATTAATCCACAGTGTTTTCCTAAACATTATGTAAATTGTGTTGTGAAAAAAAATATAAAAAGATTTGTTAATTAAAAAAAAAAACCACTCAGATCCATATGCACTATTTGAATTTTTTCACAAGATTTATTGCAAAGACATTTTCCTTTAGAAAGCTAAAATTACAAAAAATATATGCAAAAGTATAATTTCAGTCTGCGGAGCCAGCACATAAGCATGCCTACTGAGGAAATCTGTGTACCAGAAAAAGCCTTTTCTCATTATTCAGTTGATTGATGGGGCCTTTTATGCTTTATAAATCCTCACTATATAGGACATTACTTCAGCTATAAAACCACTAGAATTGTTTGTTTCGTATTTATTTCATTAAAAAAAAAGCCCACCAACAAGAATACAGGTATGCAGAAACCAATGCCCATGTTTAACAAGAGGTGACATGAGAAATGCAGGCAGGGCTACAACTTATTCCTGAACTAGTCATGGTAAGGATAGGAAAAATCTTGAAAAAGTGCAGAAGTGTCATTTTGTTTCCCCAAGGATATTACTATTAGATACGCACACACACAAAAACTTCTGTTTCATGATTTCATTTCTGGGCTTTTTTCCCCCTTTGAATTTCAGTTCAGTTAATTTGCTGAACTGAAATATTAAATTGAAAAAGTAAAAAACAACAACAAAAAAAAGAACCCCAATCGCTGTTTACGCCTTCCATGAGTTTCCTAGGTAGAAAGTTGCAGAAGTGAGCCCCCGTCACTCCTTCCCCGCTGGATCTAGTCGTACAATGATGCCAGCCAGCCCAGCAACATGTTTTATGGCCGTTGCAAAGCTGGTCAGTCGCATTGTACGAATGGACCTGTTGGGATTCGTGTCTGTATTATGCCAGAGGGGGATTATTAAAAATGCCGACTACTAAAAAATGATCACTTGTAATTTCAAGATCATGAAAAGGAGAGCTCTGGCAGTGTCTGCTTTATTTGTACTTTGTAATGTGTCTCCGTGACATTTTTTTCTAACTTTTTGGAAGGATTTTCTCCCTGTTGATATCCTTTTGTGGATTTTGGAGCAGATGACGAGTCGCAATGGGGATGCCTGCAACTTCTGTGCGCACTGCAAGAGATATGAATAATCTTCTTGACTGCAAAATAAAAGCGTATAGTTGAATAAGTGCTCGAATGTGCAACTATGCTTCTGGAATGTGGCTTTGTCAATGTTATAACTGTTTTACTACATTTAGGGGCAGATTTTTAAAATTACGCACAGGGGGTACATTTGTGCGCGCTACCCGGCGTGCACAAATGTACACCCGATTTTATAACATGCGCGCACAGCCGCGCGCATGTTATAAAATCTGGGGTCGGCGCACACAAGGGGGTGCACACATGTGCACCTTGCACTCGCCGAGCCCTAGGGGAGGCCCAATGGCTTTCCCCGTTCCCTCCAAGGCTGCTCCGAAATCAGAGCGGCCTTGGAGGGAACTTTTTTTTTGTTCCCTCCCACCTTTCCCTCCCTTTCCCTATCTAACCCATCCCCCAGCCCAGCGTAACTTGCGCGCGCTGCCTGTCTGCCTACGGCCCCGCCCATTTTTGCGAACCCCGGGACATACGCGCGTCCCGGGGCTTGCGCGCACCGCCGAGCCTATGCAAAATAGGCTCGGCGGTGCGCAGGGGTGGGGGTTAAGGGTTACGCACGTAACTTACGCACAAAACCCTTTTAAAATCTGCCCTTTAGAGAACTTGCATCCAAGGAGTATTTTTGATTCTGTTGGTCAATGTTCTAACAGCTAAAATACTCTCTTTTTAAATAACATAATGACCAAGAGGCTGAAGAGATACAAAAGTCCTGATGGAATATATCCCTGCTTGGGTACAGCTATGCTTTCAGTTTATCTCTTAGGGTCTTAGGGGCAGATATATGGTGTGGTATTTTACCACTTATCAAATGGACAAAGGTATGGCTGGGGATCAGCTGGCATCATTTTGAAAATGGTATCTCTGGAGCAGAAGCCCATAGAGTGCACGCTTAACACCTTTGGACCACCAGGTCTATCATTTACATTTGCAGGGGAGCAATGAGGTGGGAAATAAGAATGGGTGGTGACAGGGCCCAGGGAGTTTCTTTGATTTTCTTTTTCTAACTTTTGACACTTGAGGATATGGAAAGGAAGTTGGGAAAGAGAATCCCACTAGACCCCAAAACATTTATTCACTCAGGCCTGGAGAGGGCCAGCCAGCCTTTTTAATGCAAGACCCCAGGAGAATCAGAATGTGCTTTAGCATTCCAAAGCTCCCAGGGGAAGTTAACTACACTTTTTGAGATGCAGTTAACATTTCCATTGAATAACATGACTTGCTTGAACACAAGTCGTCATTTGATTTACATAGTAATGAGCTGTCCATTTACTTACTTGTGTTGTGCCATGTTTGCTGCAATACAGATAATACATGGAATTTCAAATTCTGGGTTTTATCTCTCTGATAATGTTTTTACTGCACAGTAAATGCAGTTTATCAAGTATTTGTTACAGTTTCACCTGCTGCACAGCCTCCCCTTCACCACGAGTGCTCAGCAAGCCCCACTCCCAGCTGTTCTAGTCACCACTCTCCTGATCACCTGATGCCCCAGCTCTACTTAACCCAGCCTGCCCATTCCCTCGGTGCCTCTTCATATGAGTCATCTCTGCTCTCTGACCTGGCAGGCCTTACTTTGTTATGCTGCCTTGTCCTTTGGCCTATCCAGGTCTTCTGCTACCGTGCTCTGTGGCCTCTCTTAGCCTCTTGCCTTGCTGTGGGCCCTTCCAGGCCTTCTGGTCTTGCTCTGCAGCCCCCCAGGCCTACTTGCCATGCTCAATGTCCGCTTGGGCTTTCCTCTCTCACCTTATGGCCACCAGCCCCGCTAGGCTATCCTAGTCAGCCCTGTGCCCTGTTGGGCTTTCCTATTTATTGTTGCATGTTCTGTCCGGTCTTTGTTCTGTCTTACATTTGCCCAGTCCAGTCGCTTATCTGTTTCTCAGGGCTTGCCCTTCTCCCCCAGCCCCCAACCTGAGCTTGAAGCCCAGCTCCCAGCCAATGCCTGCCATCAGCATAAAGTCTACACCTGACCAGAGTTTCCAGCCTATATACAGCTCCCACTACATGCTCTGGCACCATGATGTTTTCAAGAAGGGAAGTCGTACTGGCCCTCAGAACCCAAGGGCTCAACCTTCAGGAGAGGGGGGCTGTTGAGGCAGAAGTCCACTTCCAGTCCGGCCCTGTGGTCTTCTGCAGGGGTGCTCCCTGACTCCAGCTTGCTGCCCCATGACAGAATGAAGAGGTTAAACAACCCCCACGGGAGTGGGTACAGGACTCCCTGACAAAAAAATGTTTTCAGTTTCCTATATCTCCTGCTTGCTTCAGAATGTGTGACCAAGGTCAGTGTTGGAATTCTCCACACTTTCTAAATGTATTAGTTGTCATTCCCCTAATTTTGAATCGTGGGACTGTTCAGAATGTCGATTTACAAACACTGCATCCATAAATACCTGTAGCAGCTGTGCTGTGCCCCAGCCAGATCCCAAGTTATAGACCCCGCTTTTTGAGGAGATACTTCCTTCCTGCCCAGCTTACTGGAAATGTGGCAAATGCCTTGGTAAGAACCCACCAACATTTCCAGAATGCCTTGGATATGATTCGGTAAACCTTACCTATGGAAATGCTCAAAGTGCAAGTTAAGATGCAATTCTCCTGAACAAGCCTGTTTATTTTGCCATGCTGCCAAACCTACTTCTAAGCCATAAGATTCTGTCATAGCACACCCCCTTAACTTAAAACCAGACGACAGAAGTTAAAATCTGTACCTGTAGGGGTAAGCACTGCTTCAGAATCTGGCACACCTTCTTTTCTACCTTTTGTGTCAGGTCACTGCAGTCTCCAAGCCTGCTCCTGAGAGACAACTTCAGAGTCTAACAGCAGGAAGGTTACCTCTCAAGAAATACCAGCACAGCCTGTTTGGAAATCCCAGCTGATACAGCTATACTTTGCCAATAAAATTGTAAAATCTTATCTGGGAATGCAAGGTTTGCTTCAGGATCCAGCCAGGACAGTCTGGGGCCGGTGAATGCACTGGCTAATCCTGCTCCTGAACCACTGCCTGGGTGTGCAGAAGTTTCGAGGCAGAGCTAATTGATTCTGCCCATGGAGCTCAGATGTCTTCAGCTGCAGGTAGCCTGTACCTTTCCCATACCAGCCTTCTCTGCATCTCTCCTACTTGTGCAAGGCTCAGAAACTAACTCCAGTCCTGTTATACAGAGCCCACTCCAGATTGTTGCCTTCAGGGAGGTCCTGTGCCTCTGTTAAATTATTATGCATTGTGAAAACATCTGTAACGTCTTCTGCACATTCTATATTCCCAGCTGGAGGAAATGGAAAACACCTCTGAAGTTCTGCTGGTCTCAGCTATGCCTCAGCCTCAGGGATCCACTTTATCCACTCTACTCTGGGAGATACCTAGTTCAGCAACTCCTCCTATAAGGGACTCATCTCCTTCTGATCCACTCCAGAAAGGGCAGTCTATTCCAGCCATCCCACTCCAGGAAGAGTCCAACCCAGCCGATCAAGCCACCCAGCACCAAGGAGATGATTTTCTAGCCACCTGGCCCTAATGACATGATGTTTCAGCCACCCAGTGCCCGAGAGACTGAGCCAGCCGGCCGGCCTCGGAGAGATGCCAGCATAGCCACCCACTGTCAGAGAGATTCTGGCCCAGCACCTCAGCGGGCCGCAAGAGACATTCATCCAACACTTCACCACCAGAGAGGCTCCGGCACCATGTTTCTAGCCAGAGAAACCCCAGTCCAATTCTTCAGTGCCAGCAAAGCTTTGCGTCAATACCTCAGCCCCAAGGAATCTCTGAGTCAACATTGCAGCACCTGACTCTGTTTCTACAGCTCAAGCCCGGACAGACCCCAGCTTTGTAGTTCAGTTCCAGCGAGACTCTAGTACCTATTGACCTCAGCCCCCATGACAAATGGGACCCAGCAGAAGGGGGTCTTAAAGAGGGGAGGGGGGTACTGTTATGGTTTTACCTGCTGTGCATTCTCTCCTCCATCATGGGTCCTCAGCGAACCCTGCTCCCAGCTGTTCAAGTCACCACTTTCCTGATCACCTGATGCCTCACCCCAGCCCTACCTAACCCAGCCTTTTCAGTGCTTCTTCATTGAGACACCTCGGCTCTCTGACCTGGTCAGTTTTACCTTGTTATTCTGCCTTTTCGTGTGGCCTACTCAAGCCTCCTGCCTTGTCTGGTTACTCTGCCTTGCCTTGTGGCCTCCCTTGGCCTCTTCCAGGCCTTCTGGTCTTGCTCTGTGGCCTCTCAGGCCTACCTGCCCGCTTGGGCTCTTGCCTTACCTTACGGCCACCGAGCCTGCTAGGTTATCCTAGCCATCCTTGTGCCCTGTTGAGCATTCCTCTTTATTGTTGCCTGTTCGTTCTAGTCCTTGTCCAGCCCTTGTTATGTCTTGTATTGCCCAATCCAGTTCCTTGTCCATTTCTCAGGGCTTTCCCTTGACCTTTTGCCTCAGGCCTTGCCCTTGTCCTCCAGCTTCCAGTCTGTGCTTGATCTCAGCTTCGATTCTGTGCCTGACCCCAGCTCCCAGCCTGTCCAAGGCTCCCACTTCACGCCAGCACCATGATGTTTTCAAGAAGCAAATCCTACTGGCCCCCTGAACCCAAGGACTCAACTTGTAGGGGAGGGGGGCTGGATACGTAGAAAACCAGTTCCAGTCTGGTCCTGTGCTCCTGTCCTGCTTCTGCGGGGGTGCCCCCTGACTCCAGTTTGCTGCCCCATGACAGTATTAATGATGCTTAGTAAATGACCTCCTTAGTGTGCTGGAGTAAAGACATAAAAGACTTCAAGTGCCTTTCAGTGGTGGTAAAATGTACCTTTTGAATTATACATTGTATGATTGTCCTATTGTATTTAGGATGTCTGCTTCATTTATTGGATAAAATCACTTTTTACATACTCTATGCAGTGAAAACAGAATATAAAGATAAAAAAAAAGTGTCCTTTCAAAAATATAAAATTTGAGTATAAATGACTTGCAGTTTAAAACGTTATATTTACATATAATAATAATAAAACATACTTAGTGTATGGTAAATGCATTGCTATCAGAGCAGGCCTGGCATAGATTTTGCATGGCAGAATCCCAATAGCATCATAATGAGGGTCTCCCAAAGTTGTCATCACATGGGGGTGATTCATGTGTCATAATCATCTTGGAATTTATGCAGGAAGGTTGGAGGAATGCTGAGAAAATGCTGACCGCTCTGGGCTATACATATGGGACATATCTGCACAGGCGTTGGCCTGAGGAAGATTCCAAGTGGGCCTGGGGCCTGAAACATCAGCCTTTGTAAATGTATTATTTACCAGCTATCAGCCCGATCCAGTAAAGTCCGTGGGAGAGCGGACTAACGCCCGCTCTCCCGGCGCGCGCACCGGCCCCTCGCCGGTGCGAGCGATCCAGTATTTAAATTAGGCGACGCGGTGCAAACGAGGAAAAGGAGGCGCTAGGGACACTAGCGCGTCCCTAGCGCCTCCTTTTGGCCTGGAGCGGCGGCTGTCAGCGGGTTTGACAGCCGACGCTCAATTTTGCCGGCGTCGGTTCTCGAGCCCGCTGACAGCCACGGGCTCGGAAACCGGACGCCGGCAAAATTGAGCGTCCGGTTTTCGGCCCGACAGCCGCGGGCCGAATTCAAAATTTTTTTTTTTTTTTTACTTTTTTTTACTTTTGGGGACCTCCGACTTAATATCGCTATGATATTAAGTCGGAGGGTGCACAGAAAAGCAGTTTTTACTGCTTTTCTGTGCACTTCCCTGGCGCCGGAAGAAATTAGCGCCGACCTTTGGGCGGCGCTAATTTCTTAGAGTAAAATGTGCGGCTTGGCTGCACATTTTACTTACTGGATCGCTCGGGAATACCTAATAGGGCCATCAACATGCATTTGCATGTTGAGGGCGCTATTAGGTGCCGCGGGTGGGCCGCGTGTTTTCCTCCCCTTACTGAATAAGGGGTAAGGGAAAACACGCGTCCAGAGCAGGGTGACAGTGCGCTCCGACGGAGCACACTTTACTGGATCGACCTGTAAATGTACTATTTTATTTTTGGAGTAGCTGGCTTGGCCTCCGTTTTCTCTCCTGAGTGGATATCATTAGACCTAAGCTAATAATCCTTTATGAATGGCTGTCTTTTTTGATAGCTAGAGACTTCTCCTGGGCTCCCGTCAGACATGAAGGTCCGCAACACTGTAATGGCAGTAACAAATGCCAGGTGATGGGTCATGGAGCAGGTTTCTAAGGCAAATAGGCATGTGCGAGGGAGAGGAGTGGTGCTATGGGGGGGGGGGGGGCAGCGGGTGGAACTCTTATCAATGATTTCTAGCAATGATTTTTTTCATTACAATTTAAAGGCATACATATGGTTTTGTGGCTCACTGGCGAGTGCTATAGCCACGTGGAAAACAGCAGGCTTCAATTCATGGTCACGGTTTTTGCTTCCTGGGTTAGCTGGGGCTGGGAATAGTGAATAGGCAACAACCACCACAGCTCCCATGTGGGAGAGAATCTCAGTTACTCTGCAAGGGTGACACCTTTTCTGGCTGATGATTACAGGGTTCCAGAAGATCAGACCCTGCGGTTTCACCAACCATGCAATAAGACGTGAGTACTCCCAGCCGCAGACTGCTGCTGCTGCAATGATAGGAGGAGATAGAAAATAGGGGGGGGGGGGGGGGGGGGGGAATTCTCATCCAGTTGCAAATAAAGGCTCATGGTGCCATAGCTCAACAGAGACCCGTTCCAAATGAGCTGTAAACCCAGAGAAACAGGAAGAGATTGCCAGACCTCCCCCCTCCCCACAAAAAAAAAGGTATACACATTTCAGGCAGAGACGACTGAGGGGGGATATGATAGAGGTGTTTAAAATCATGAGAGGTCTAGAACGGGTAGATGTGAATCGGTTATTTACTCTTTCGGATAGTAGAAAGACTAGGGGGCACTCCATGAAGTTAGCATGGGGCACATTTAAAACTAATCGGAGAAAGTTCTTTTTTACTCAACGCACAATTAAACTCTGGAATTTGTTGCCAGAGAATGTGGTTAGTGCAGTTAGTATAGCTGTGTTTAAAAAAGGATTGGATAAGTTCTTGGAGGAGAAGTCCATTACCTGCTATTAAGTTCACTTAGAGAATAGCCACTGCCATTAGCAATGGTTACATGGAATAGACTTAGTTTTTGGGTACTTGCCAAGTTCTTATGGCCTGGATTGGCCACTGTTGGAAACAGGATGCTGGGCTTGATGGACCCTTGGTCTGACCCAGTATGGCATTTTCTTATGTTCTTATGTTCTTATGTTCTAGAATCTATTTTTAAATATCTGCAAAATAATTGTATTGCTGTTAATAATAATAGCCATCTGAATTTATGCCATGCCTTTCATTCAGCCAGAATCCCAATGCCTGGTGCTTTGAAAACTTGCAAATCACTACCTATGCAGTGCAAGGACAGAAGTGAATGGATGAAGAACAATTTTATTAGTATTACCCAATTATAGCTGGGGCAGCTGAAACTCCAGGGAGATCATTAAGTGACTGGCCTGCAGTCACATGCTCAGGCCCTGATGGAATAAGACGTGCCCTTCCGGGCGCACACCATTAGCGTGTTGCTTTGTGTACAATTTTTTGTGTGTACAAATTTATTCTCGATTTAACAAGGAGCTGGGCACACAAAAGCTGCTCGCACAAACGCGAGTACAACTGTTCTCATAAATTAGCATTTTTTTCATGCAGATCCCATGTTAATCAAGGCGTTAACTGTTACTGCCCAATGCAGAGAGGTGCATAGGCTTTACTGGTCAGAGGTGGGGGAAAGGTTTTGGGGATAGTACTGGTCTAATCGGGCTGAACCTGAAGTTTGTGATGCAGAGATCCCTACACTCGGATTTGTGTGCATAAATCATGACATGAATAGAAACCATAAAAAACCTCTAGTATAAGGCTTCAAAAATCCTCCTTGTTAATTCTAACACTCAAAACATCAAACTTGCTGACAGCCGCCACTCCTGTCAAAAAAGAGGCGCTAGGGACGCACTAGTGTCCCTAGCGCCTCTTTTTTACCGCGGGTCCTAATTTGAATAATTTGTTTTAGTGAATTGCGCGCACAGGAGAGTGGCCTATGCGTGCGCCCGCTCTCCCGCGGGCCCTAATTTGAATAATTTGTTTTAGTGAATCCCGCGCACAGGAGAGTGGCCTGTGCGCTCGCCCGCTCTCCCGCGGGCCCTAATTTGAATAATTTGTTTTAGTGAATCCCGCGCACAGGAGAGTGGCCTGTGCGCTCGCCCGCTCTCCCGCAAACTTTACTGTATCGGCCTGACAGTAACTTGCCCTTACAGGGCTACAACCAGTATCGTGTATATGGCACACAAAGTCACCTCATTTACTCTATCCCAGTTTATTATTTTAAAAACCCCATCACGTGATTCACTATTAAAAACCTAGTCACCTCATTTACTCTATCCCAGTTTATTATTTTAAAAACCCCATCACGTGATTCACTATTAAAAAATGAGGTGACTTTGTGTGCCATATACACGATACTGGTTGAAGCCCTGTAAGGGCAAGAGCCAGGCGACTGTGAAGGCACAATCATTCTGATACAATTTCCCCCCCAAAAAATTTGTGTGTTAGCAAGGGTAAAATATAATTCCTCCTTTTTGGAGCAGTGTTTTGAGTGTATGAATAGAAACCATGCCTTGCGCACAAACTGTGTTTTGTGTGCATAAATCATGTTTGATGTGTGCTAAGCATGTCATTGCATGCACATTAAAGGGTTAGCCCGCTTTTTTTAAACTCCCAGTGCTTTACCATACCATTAGCTTACTGCACCAAGAGCTAATTGTCCTTTTAGTGTCTGAGTAAAGAAAAATGTGCACTGAAGTTCAGCGTGCATTTTTGTTACTCACGTCTTATTGCATGGTTGGTGAAACCGCAGGGTCTGATCTTGCAACATGAGACTTCCCTAAAACGAACAGCCACTGCCTTTAGTAACTTTGAGGAGGAAGGGAAGGTTTTCCAGTAGCAAGTTACTGTCAGGCCGATACAGTAAAGTTCACGGGAGAGCGGGCGAGCGCACAGGCCACTCTCCTGTGCGCGGGATTCACTAAAACAAATTATTCAAATTAAGGCCCGCGGGAGAGCGGGCACGCGCATAGGCCACTCTCCTGTGCGCGCAATTCACTAAAACAAATTATTCAAATTAGGACCCGCGGTAAAAAGAGGCGCTAGGGACACTAGTGCGTCCCTAGCGCCTCTTTTTTGACAGGAGCGGCGGCTGTCAGCAAGTTTGATAACCGACGCTCAATTTTGCCGGCGTCGGTTCTCAAACCCGCTAACAGCCACGGGTTCGGAAACCGGACACCAGCAAAATTGAGCGTCCGGTTTTCAACCCGCGAGCCGTGGGCCGATTTTAATTATTTTTTTAAATTTTTAATTAATTTTTGAAACCTCCGACTTAATATCGCCATGATATTAAGTCGGAGAGTGCACAGAAAAGCAGTTTTTTACTGCTTTTCTGTGCACTTTCCTGGTGCCGGCAGACATTAACGCCTACCTTTGGGTAGGCGCTAATTTCTGAAAGTAAAATGTGCGGCTTGAATAAGGGGTAAAGCTAGCGCGTCAAACATGGGTCCAAAATGCGGGTTAACAGTGCGCTCTGTACTGTATCGGCCTGTGTATTAGAAATATGGTGTGCGTGACAGGGCACCAGTTTGTAGGGAAGATATTGCCTGCATTAAGACTGTGGTGTTCCCGTGGGGGTTATTTTCCCCACTTACTTTGCAGCTCTCCTCTCTCCTCAGGATTGAAGAAGGAGGAAGGTTCCAGGAATGTGGAGACTGGGGGAGAAGGGTGAGGAAAAGAGAGGGTGGTTCTCCTACTATTACTGAACATTTATATAGTAACTACAAAACATATGCAGCACTGTACAGACACAAGGGGGCAATCCCTCTTCCATGGAGCTTACAATCTAGTCAAGACTTGAAAATTATTAACATTGCTACACTCCCCTACCAATAAAACTCAACAACTTTAACTCCCTGTGGCATTCCATGACCAAAAATACAGGCTTTGTTTTGTATCTGACTCCAGTAGCTATCATTTATTTAATGGGATTATTTGTAAAAAAAAAAAAAAAAAAAAAAAAAAGTTGTCAGTGCTCAGATGCAGGGCTATCCTGAGGGGGAGGGGAGGGAATGTAACCCCACTTCCTGCAAAGGCTTACAGCACCTATGAAAAAGCAGCATTGCAAATATTACACTGCTCTCTAGAACACACCACACCTCCTACTAGAAAAACAATGAAACTGGTCTGCTATGGATCCCCACGCAGAGCACATGCTAGCAGAATCCCTCACCTCAGTCACACACGGAGAGGGCAGTGGAGGCCTGGAATGCCCTTCTGGAGGAGGTGGCGAACACAAAAACAGTCAAAGGATTCAAAGGGGCATGGGATAAATACTGTGGATCCCCAAAGGCTGAAGGACAGAAATGAAGAAAAGAGTGCATGGGGGGTAACCTGCTGGGTGGCGATTACTACCCTTAACGATGTGCATGGGAATTACTACCCCCTTATCCAATAAGACTTGATGCTTTTGACACAACTGCTCTCTGCTTTGACGATATGGGGGGAAAAGGGGGAATTGGATTCAGAGGACAACCAACATGGGCCCCGACTCGTACAGTCTGGGGTACTGATACACAGAGATAAGGGAAAAAGTCAGGACTGCTTCTGTGGCCAAGTTCAAAAGCAAAGCACATCAAGGAGCATTGTCTGAATTGTCAAGAAGGCTTCTCACCCAGTAAAAATGTTGTTTTGTTAATATATAAGGCTTGGGGTTTAAACTGCATGGAACAGCAGTTACTGGAGAGAGAGAGAGAGAGAGAGAGAGAGAGAGAGAGAGAGAGAATGAGAATAGTTTTATGGCCCATAGGTAGGTATTTGTATCCCTATGGTAGGCCCACCTAGTAACTCGAGGTGGGGATTAGGTAAGAGTGTAGGGGGTTAGGGGCCACTTTGACATTCTACGTGACACCTACGAACAGAACAGTGGTCTCATGAAGATTTGATGGCCTTCGGAGTGAGGAAACTCACTCCAACATGAGATTTAGGCAATGTTCTCTCAACCTAGCTTGATGGACTCTCTACCTGGGTAACATCAAGCTAGGTTGAGAGAACATTGCCCAAATCTCATCTTGGAGTGAGTTTCCTCATTCCGAAGGCCATCAAATCTTCACAAGAGACCACTGTTCTGTTCGTAGGTGTCACGTAGAATGTCAAAGTGACCCCTAACCCCCTACACTCTTACCTAATCCCCACCTAGAGTTACTAGGTGGGCCTACCATAGGGATACAAATACCTACCTATGGGCCATGACATTATAGCCAGGTGCTCTCTCGCTCTCTCTCTCCATTAACAATGGTCCCCTGGTGGTTGAATGAAGGAAATATAACAGGTCTAGCACTTATTGCAGAATCTGAAAATGGTATCACAATTTGCACTAACTTAGCTCTTCACACAGGTAATTAGCACAAATTGTGATAAATGCTATATTAGCATAAAACATGCCCCTTTTGCTATCGCATGCAATACTTACCACATTTTGATAAAGCCACCCCATAGACAGAAAGTCATTAAATGCAAAATAAGTGACCACAAATTAGAAATAGAAATATACAGACAAAACCCCAAGAAGCCTCATTCTGCATGCAGCACAACATGTTCTGAATGAAGATGAAAATTCAAAAGTATTTCTTTACCTGTCTGGGAGATCCAGGAGAATTTTGGTTATAAGGAATCAACACACACAAGCAACGTAGAGAAACGTTAGCTCCAAAAGGTGTTCCAAGAAGAATTTATGTAACACTCTGAGGAGCTAAAGAGTAGAAAATAGCCACAGGGCCATAAAGAGAGGGGAAATACCCCCGGAGGAACACCACAACAGCTGTGAAGGCCAAGTGGCACATTTATTACTATTATTTGTATAGTGCAAACAAGAGGTATGCAGCACTGTACTGAGAGTCACATATTGGACAATGCCTACTCCTTAGAGCTTACAATCCAGTCAAGAATGGCAAAAAGGACACACAACTAGAAATAAGAGGTTTTGAGTTAAGAGAGAAAAGCCATGACCTGGGGTCGAGATGCTAGAAAGAGCAGGGAGGGGACAGATGCACCAGGGCCCTGCTGTAAAGGGGACTCCACCACCAGAGCTGACTCATATGCAGGGCAAGTGGAAAGAGCAGAGATCAAGCTGTTTCCTCTACTGCTTCCTCTCTTGTTTCCTCTGACCGGCAAAGGATTGGTTCTTGTGAACAGAATGAGCCAATCAGCGGTGGGAGGTGGGAGTACATCCCTCCTGCTAGTCAGGGCGTTTTCCTACTACCAGCATAGGTCTACAGAAGGTAAGAGCAGGGGAAAGCACGATGCTGGGTGGGTGGGGTGGGGAAACAGGGGAATGTGATGAGTGGGAATGCAGATTGAAGTGAGTGCACTGGGGAAGAGGGGAAAAAAGCAGGGGAAGAAGGGTAAAAACATGAGGTAGAGACGAGTGAGAGTACTTGAGGACAGGGGAAGAGAGTGGTAAAAGCATTGGGAATGGGAAAAATAGGGGTGAGAGCACTGCGCAGGGTGTAACGGGGCAAGGAGTGGAGCCTTGGACCAACAAGAGAAGAGGTACCGCAAGGTACCTTACCTCTCTCATGGTGGGCTGCAGGCCAAGGAAAGTCTGGAGAAGTAACAGGCTGGCTCAGGTCTGGGCATGTGGCTAGTACAGCATGGTCAAGGTCCTGGCTGAAGTTGCAGCAGGTGACAAACAAGGTATGGTTGAGATCCATTCCAAGGTCATGGCAGGTGGCAGGCAAGGCGAGGTCAAGATCCATTCCGAGGTCATGGCAGGCATAACGAGGTTGAGGTCCATTCCAAGGCTATGGCAGGCAGCAGGCAAAATGAGGTTGAGGTCCGGTCTGAGGTAGCAATGAGGAGGAGAACGAGACACAGATCAGGGAGATACAGGAATGAGAGCAAAGACAAGGCAGAACAAGGGAGGAGGACAGGAGCATGGCAGGAAGGAGACAAGGCACTGGGTAAGACGCGAAGCAACTATGCTGGCAGTCACATGGCAAAGGACCTGTTGCCGAGGCATTGGGCAACTGCAGAAGCAAGGTTAAAATGCCTGGGCTAGTCGACGTCATCAGCTGGCACTGCGGACTGCTTCCTGCCACAGAGCCTTCATCTGGCTGGGATGCACGCTTGTGCCTAGAGGGGAGCAGCATCAACATACAGATTACAAAAAAAACCCCCAAAACACCTGCTTATGGAATTCTATACATAGTATCATTGTTATTTCAAAATACATCTTGGGTTGCTCCAAACATCTACAACAGTTTTTATTTCTACAAAAAAATACAAGATCATCACTAAGCTGTTTTAAAATATGAGGTGTGCTCTCTTTTATAGATTAATATGCAGTTGATAAGCCTCGTTTGATCTTTATCAATGTTGTGCCTAACTAGTTGGCTTCGAGCCGCCTGGGAGCCCTCTGCATTTTTGACAGACCTGATTAGATCCATAACCATATTTACGACCTCGTTACACAGCCCCAATATCTCCATCTTATACCCTGCCAGCAACAAAAGCTTATGACATGCTTCTCAGTTTCTGCCTTTCCACCTGCCAGCACCATTTCAGACACTTGTGAAAATTCATGCCTTGCAGTCATCGTAGGACCCCCCCGTGCCGACATTTCTTTATAACACAGTGCACCATTGATCGTATGAGCGAATTGAATACGCTTTTACGGTAAAGAAGGTTGTGTGCGCGCTTGTTTCCAACGCCCCCCAGTTTGTACCACTATCTCATGTCCCCCACATCCTCTGATCTTGAAGCCCATTTCTGTGATCTCTGTGTTTACCTTTCACATCTTCCGGTTCTTCGTTGTTGCAAGCGTAAAACAGCACACGCACGCAGGACAATTTGAGCACCGGCGGATCTCCCGCCTCTTCTTTTTCTCCGGGCAGCAAAGATTCACTGGCAAGCTATAATATAAAATGTTTATAAGATTGAGAAAGCCGCTCTAAAACTAGTTCTCTTTCTGTCATAACACCCGCAAATACTTTTAAAAAACACGCTCTTACCTTTGCTGCCATGGCTGAAAAGTCTTCTTCTTTTAGTTTGTTAAAGTAATCCATCGTCTCGGCATCTGCCGCTGCATGGTACAGCTCTATGTCCATGCAATCTATACAGCTGTCACCGCTGTCTGTGTCTGCCGCCGCATCGGCGTTTTCTCTGTTCTCATTATTATCGAACGAGTCTTAGGAATCAAACAATTTTTTGCACCAACGGCATCAGCCGGCCCTTTTTTTGCATTCTCCTTTGGTACTGGTAAGAGCCCCTGATATTCCATCAAAATTCCCTCAGCCTGGCATCCTTTCCATTCCCTTACAAGCTCCCTAAGTATGTAGAGGGGCTTACACCATACCTTGAGAACAAGGGCTGGCTCCCCCTCCCCCCCTCCCTTTCTATCACCTGTCTTTCAGGGGGTTTGTAAGGGTCCATTTACAATGTGTGATGGTAAATGGAACCTTCTCTGAAGAGAGAGCGGTGTTAAGCGGAGTACCGCAAGGATCGGTGTTGGGACCGGTCCTGTTCAATATCTTTGTGAGCGACATTGCGGACGGGATAGAAGGTAAGGTTTGTCTTTTTGCGGATGACACTAAGATCTGCAACAGAGTGGACACGCCGGAAGGAGTGGAGAGAATGAGACGGGATCTAAGGAAACTGGAAGAGTGGTCGAAGATATGGCAGCTGAGATTCAATGCAAAGAAATGCAAAGTCATGCATATGGGGAGTGGAAATCCGAATGAAATGTATTCGATAGGGGGGGAAGGCTGATGTGCACGGAGCAGGAGAGGGACCTTGGGGTGATGATGTCTAATGATCTGAAGTTGGCAAAACAATGTGACAAGGTGATAGCTAAAGCCAGAAGAATGCTGGGCTGCATAGAGAGAGGAATATCGAGTAAGAAAAGGGAAGTGATTATTCCCTTGTACAGGTCCTTGGTGAGGCCTCACCTGGAGTACTGTGTTCAGTTCTGGAGACCGTACCTTCAAAAAGACAAAGACAAGATGGAGGCGGTACAGAGAAGGGTGACCAGGAAGGTGGAGGATCTTCATCGGATGAAGTACGAGGAGAGATTGAAGAATCTAAATATGTACACCCTGGAGGAAAGGAGGAGCAGAGGTGATATGATACAGACTTTCAGATACTTGAAAGGTGTTAATGATCAAAAGACAACGACAAACCTTTTCCGAAGGAAAAAAATCAGCAGAACCAGGGGTCACGATTTGAAGCTCCAGGGAGGAAGATTCAGAACCAATGTCAGGAAGTATTTCTTCACGGAGAGGGTGGTGGATGCCTGGAATGCCCTTCCGGAGGATGTGGTGAAGACCAGAACTGTGAAGGACTTCAAAGGGGCGTGGGATAAACACTGTGGATCCATAAAGTCAAGAGGCTGCCAATGAAGAGTGGGTGACTCGCCAGAATGATGGCTACTGCCTGGAGACAATACCCTTATTCAATAAACATACACAGGCTTACTGTGATGCCAACATCGCTCTAAGCTTCAACAGCAAGAGGAAATGTGGAAAAATGGATTCACACTCACAAAGAGGGGAGTAGCTGGCTTGTTACGGCGGTTACTACCCCAAATCAAATAAGCCTGATACTTCACTTTCAATGCATATACAGCATAGTTCTCTGATTCAACGGCAGGGGAGAAGAAAAGAGAGTTCACACTCACAAAGCGGGGAGTAGCTGGCTTGTTACGGCGGTTACTACCCCAAACCAAATGTGCCTGATACTTCACTTTCGATGCACATCCAGCATGGCTTTCTGCTTCAACGGCATGGGAGAAGACTTATACTTCACACATATCCAGCATAGCTCCCTGCTTCAACGGCAGGGGAGAAGAAAAACAACCAATAAGGGCTAATAACATAGTCTGGGTAAAACAAATAAGCATGGGTGCAGCTTGCTTATTGCGGCGGCTACTACCCCTAACTAATCAAGCTAGATATTTCACTTGGATGCAGCTCCATCACTGCTCTCTACATTAAAGGTGGGGGTGGAAGGGAAATAGAACCAAGAGCTAAGAGAAACAGATAAGTATGAGAGAAAAAATGTGTGAAGCTTGCTGGGCAGACTAGATGGGCCATTTGGTCTTCTTCTGCCGTCATTTCTATGTTTCTATGTTTCTATGTTATAAAATCCAGGGTCGGTGCGCGCAAGGGGGTGCACAATTGTGCACCATGGGCGCCGAGCCGTGCTCCCTTCCTCCGTTCCCCCTAACCTATCCTCCTCCCCCCCAGCCCTACTCTAACACACCCCCCCCCCCCCCCCCGACTCTTGTCTTACCTTTTGCACATGCTGGCAGCTTGTTGGCACGCGATCCTCCAACCCAGTAGCAATGGCCGCTCTGTCGGTGGCCTCTGGCCCCACCCCTGCCCTGCCCCTGGACTGCCCCTTTAGTAAAGCCCCAGGACGCGTGTAAGTCCTGGGGCTTTACGCGCCTCGCTGGGCCTTTTTAAAATAGGCCCAGCGCACGTAAGGTCGGTTACGCACATAAGCCTTTTAAAATCCAGCCCTATGCCTGTTAACTATTTGTAAAAACACTCAGTAGTTTTACAAAAGAAAAAAAAATTGCTATTACAGCCCAGGCTTAACCAGTATCTTTAGAGAGGAAATCTAATGCTCTTGCCATCTGAGCTCCCGCGGTTTCAGCTAGAGGCAAGCCATTTACAACCATTGAAATAGTTTTCTTTCAGCATGTCTCGGGTTTGGGTTTGGGTCCATTATTGTTCCCTGGTCACAATACAACATGACAAGTTGGTACTCAGTCAATATCACCTTTATGGCACCATCCAGAGAGACAAAGAAAAAAGTTATAAGACCATAATTAGAATGAAAAAAAAAACTTGCATTGCAGTCTTACTTGGAGCCTGAAACAGCACTGGCCTGTCAAACCATGTTTTAACTCAATTTTAGTTTTTTACATTTTTTCATTTCTTAAAAAACATTTTATGTATGTTTGGAAAAAAGGAGGCGTGTGGAATCTTGGTTTGTCTACAGTATACTTTTTTTTTTCCCTACCCACTGCCCATTGCTGCATGAGGTCACAGTCATGGGGCAACTACAATAACCAGAATGCAACATTCCTGTACCTGTCTGTGAACACAGAACACAGACTTTAGGTCAAATGTCATTTTTCCTAAAATGCAAACTGAACCTTTCATATCATTTCTCTGCTTTCCAATTGAAACATATTTTTATTATACATGTATATATTGTTCTATATGACATAAGGCATAAATACTAATGCTTTTAATTAGTGGACAAACAAAACATGCTTTAAATAGAAAAAAAAACTGTTGGCGGGGTATCTGTAACTGGCAAGGATTATATGTTGCCAAACAAAATTTCTGCATTGTCCCCTTCTTGCAAAATATGCCCTTGCATGTCCCTCACTTCATCATGGTTTCAAAGACAAGTCCAATCATATCTAACAAGAGAATATCTGTTTCCAGGAGATAAGAGAGGAGGGGGGTGGGGGTGGAAAAGTGATTTTATTATAAAGAATAAAATCACAAAACATTTAGATAGATATGGTTTGATGGGACATAGCCAGCATGGATTTACCCAAGGGAAGTCTTGCCTCACAAATCTCCTACATTTTTTGAAGGGGTGAATAAACACGTGGACCAAGGTGAACCAGTAGATGTGGTGTATTTGGATTTTCAGAAGGTGTTCGACAAAGTCCCATATGAGAGGCTACTAAGAAAACTAAAAAGTCATGGGATAGGAGGCGATATCCTTTTGTGGAGTGTAAATTGGTTAAAAGACAGGAAACAGAGAGTAGGATTAAATGGTCAGTTTTCACAGTGGAAAAAGTTAAACAGTGAGTGGAGGACCTCAAGGATCTGTACTTGGACCGGTGCTTTTTAATATATTTATAAATGATCTGGAAAGGGATACAATGAATGAGGTGATCAAATTTACGGATGACACAAAATTATGCAGAGTACCTAAATCTCAAGCAGATTGTGATGAATTGCAGGAAGATCTTACGAGACTGGAAGATTGGGCTTCCAAATGGCAGATGAAATTTAATGTGGGAAAGTGCAAGGTGTTGAATATAAGGAAAAATAATCCTTACTGTAGTTATACAATGTTAGGTTCTATCTTAGGAGTTACCACACAGGAAAGAGATCTAGGCATTATAGTGGATAATACATTGAAATCATCGGCTCAGTGTGCTGTGGTGATCAAAAAAGGAAACAGAATGTTAGGAATTTTTAGTAAGAGAATGGTGAATAAAACAGAAAATGTCATATTGCCTCTGTATTGCTCCATGGTGAGACCGCACTTTGAGTACTGTGTGCAATTCTGGTCACTGCATCTCAAAAAAGATATAGTTGCGATGGAGAAGGTACAGAGAAGGATGACCAAAATGATAAAGAGATGGAATGGCTCCCCTATGAGAATAGCCTAAAGAGGTTAGGGCTATTCAATTTGGAGAAGAGATGGCTGAGGGGCATATGATAGAGGTCTATAAAATCTTGAGAGCTCTAGAACGGATAAATGTGAATCAATTATATACTCTTTCAGATAATAGAAGGACTAGGGGCACTCCCTGAAGTTAGTAAGTAGCACATTTAAAACAAATCAGAGAAAATTCGTTTTCACTCAACGCACAATTAAGCTCTAGAATTTGTTGCCAGAGATTGTGGTTAGGGCAGTTAGTGTAACTGGGTTTAAAAAAGGTTTGGATAAGTTCTTGGAGGAGAAGTCTATTAACTGCTATTAATCAAGTTGATTTAGGGAATAGCCACTGCTATTAATGGCATTAGTAGCATGGGATCTACTTAGTGTTTGGGTACTTGCCACGTACTTGTAACCTGGATTAGCCACTGTTGGAAACAGGATGCTGGGCTTGATGGACCCCTGGTCTGACCCAGTATGGCATCTTCTTATGTTCTTCCTGGCCCTTCCTTGTTTGCGGTCTTACTTAGGCCTTCCGTGACCTCCACCCTACCCAGGCCTTGCCTAGCCTGTGGCCTCTTTTGGCCTCTCCCTATCTTGCCCAAGTTGAGACCTTCCTGCATTATTGCCTGTGAGCTTTATGCTTCATGTTCTGTGTTGTCCTTGTTCTGTCTTGTCCTGACCAGTCTTAGTCTGCAGCTTCAGTCTGTTCCTGAGCTCCAGCATTGCCTGCACCCTTTTCCTCAGTTCCAGCATTGCTTGCAATTCCTCCAGCCTCACTGGACTGCCCAAGCCTAGCTCCAGTCGTCATGACATCCCATGTCACTCTGGAGGTGGTGTCCACTATGATCCTCCTGAACCAAGCCTCAACAACAAGAAAGTATATACATAGAATAAGTAAATAAAAAACCAAAGAATATATACACACACATACACACAATACAATTCTAAATCTGCTTAAGTCCTGAGATTGTTTCATGAACCTCAGCAATATAGCAGTCAGTCCATCTCTAGGAACACGAAGCACTTGAGCATGGCATGCCATTGAACGTCTTGCATTATTGCCAATACCGAGGTATTGGTTCTTTGTCTGACTTTCCCACCAATATTTAAGCATCATTCATGCTGTGCACTTTTTTCTTTCCCAAGTATTCCAGCTCCTAGGGCAGAGGGCCCTTGCCAGGTGTTGGTTCAAAAAGATCAGCGGAATGTGACCTATAAGTAGCCTAATAATGCAGATTTCCTGAGGGCCTCAGAGACTCACCACTAGCACTCAAAATTCAGTGGTTTCGTTTTCCAGAGAAGACAGAGAGCTTAATAGAAAAAAGAAGCCAAAAGTCTTAACAAATCCTAAATATATACAGTATATTCACAATGTATACAACTCAGTCAGTGGTTCAGTTCTTCAGGGGCCTAACTGGCCCTGCCTGAACACCGAAGTTCTTCATGTTTTCAATCCCTGTCTAATACAAACCATTATTAAGGTGGATTTGCAGAAATCCACTGTTTCTCCTTGGGATAAGCAGAATGGAATCTATCTACCCTTTGGGATCCTGCCAGGTACTTGTGACCTGGAGTGGCCACTGTTAGAAACAGGATACTGGGCTTGATGGACCTTTGCTCAGACCCAGTATGGCACATTTTATGTTCTGGCTTGTTCTATTTTCTTACTATGAAGTTTATCAGTATTTTAGGACCCGGTGTAATATTTGCAGTGTTGTCTTTTCTTATATAGGTTTCTTACTGTTGAGTGTAGACAGTGCTATTTTGGTATAGAGGTTTATTATATTTGAAATGTAATTCAACTTACTCATGGATTTCTGAGGGCTAAACCCACTTCCAACATGTTACAATGGGCCTAATACCATATGGATTGCATGTGTCTTTTTTTGTAGGGTTTTCTGGTTGGCACTACAGAAATGCATGTTGATATAATAAGTTGTTGTAAGTGATATTTTTACCTTAGAGGACTGTACTTTGAATGTCTTTTTTCATGTCAAATATGTTATTATAAATGCATAATTTTTAATTGTGTATGTGTGGGAAGGGCATGACTGGGGGGGGGGGGTAAAATTCACCTAGGGCACCTAATACCCTTGCACCAACTCTAAAAATGATCTTAGTTTAAAGCCCTCTTCAGTAGGTTTGCCAATCTATTTTAGAAGACACTTTGCCCCTTCTTCGATAAGTGGACACCATCTCTGCTCAGCAGTCCTTGGAACACCATGCCATGGTCCAGGAAGGTGAAACGCTCTCACTGACACCATCTGCGCAACCATCCATTCACCTCCAGAATGCAAAATTCTTTGGCTCTGCCTTTATTCTTGACAGGTAGATCTGAGGACAAAATCACTAGCACATCTATTTCCACAGCCATGATATATTCCAGGGGGACACCTAACAGTTTCATTCGTGCCAACACGGATGAGCAGTATCGGATAATGGTCAGTAGGCTTAATGATTCTTGGCAGTCTCTCTGTGTTGTCGTGGATCTTGGCATCTAGCAGACAGCACACTTCCCAGGACAGCATGTCTGATCAGTAAATGGATGCGTCTGTGCCCCTCAGAAGAGGGTCACCAACTACCACTCCCCATCGCTTCCTGGATACAGTGGTTACTGAACCTGCAGATTTGGAGCTCATGAGCTTTGATTCCGCCTCATCCTGGGGTGGTTGCTCCATGTCCACTTCCAGGGCTGCCTACTGGCTCTTCAGCTCAAGGGTAGGTGGGGTAAGGGTGGGGATTGTAGCTGCTTTGAAGGAGATGTTGATGTTTGGCAGAGGTTGGAGGAAAGAGAGAGGGAGATGCTGAGCAAGAGGGACCCAAGAGAGAAAGAGAGGGGAGATGCTAGGCATTGTGGGGTGGGAAAGAGAGGGAATCAGGGCATTCTGATACTGGGTAGGTGTGGGGGAGACATGGGGTAAACTAGTGTTGAGGGGACTGAGAGATGTATTGAATCCACTGAATTCCTGTAATGTGTGTGGAAGGGGAGAGTGTTATGTTGGGGATACCATGACCCCATCACTCTTTTGTGTGTTGGGCAGAGGTCTTATGTTGAGGCCTCCGTGCCTCGTTGTTGTTGTGGAATGGGTGAGATGTGTTGTAGTAGGGCCCAAAATGTCCAAACAACAAAAGGTAGAAAAAAAGCATTTTAATTTTGGTTTAGTGCTTTTAAAATGTCCACATTGTGAATGTGCATTTGTATTTTGCAAACTACAGGAGGACATGCATTTATTCCCAAAATTCAATACAGCTATTGTAGAGACAGGATAATTTGTCATCTAACTGCTTCATGTAATACAATTTCTGCTTACTGCTACCATCTTCTCTCTTCAGTTATTTCCACGTTTCCATTTTAAATGGTCTTCTAAGATAGAGACTACATATCCTAATTAGCTGTTTGGCTTGCTTGGCTACCATTAGCCAAGCTTCCCACAAGTAGAACAACAGTCATGTTCTCTCTCTTGCTAATCAGGTTTTGTTTACTTTTGCTTAGTACACAAACATACAATCTAAAGTTTAGAACATTTTCAGGAGCTCATCATATATACTTGTCATATTGACCAGAGGCATTTTGGTGCCTAGATTATTTGTTTATACTCACTGAATGTTTTAGCCTTGCACCTTAAAAAGAACCAGCCAGTGTTTCTCTCTGTTTTCTCAAGTATTTTTCTCTTATAGTTTCTGTTTTAACTCTTTCAGTCCAGCACAAGAACGTGCAGATTTTACCATGTGATGACATGCTGCCATTGTTGTGACCCCAGGAGCAGGAGTGGGGCTGGACCCAGATGAGGCAGAATGGAGCAAGACGGAAACAGGATATTGTCTGCCTGTATTGGCTACCTTCTCCTCAAGTACCGATGGCCAACAGGACTTGGACAGCAGGAGATGCATGGAGACACACACTGCCGAACTTGAAGGCACTCACAGGGCCAGGGCAGGACTGCTGCAGGGAGAGGATTCAGAACAAAAACAAGACCAGGAAAAGCAGAATCAAACTAGATTCAGTGACACAGGAGCAAAGTAGTAGCAACCAAGACAAGAGGATCAGTGAACACCAGGAGTTCTTTATTCTGCACAAAACATCATAAAAAGCCCGACTCAGGCCGAGTTTCGCTCCTTGAGCTGCTTCAGGGGCTATTATGTGTAATGCCGGTG
The DNA here is from genome assembly GCF_901001135.1 of Rhinatrema bivittatum. Lineage (NCBI taxonomy): Eukaryota > Metazoa > Chordata > Amphibia > Gymnophiona > Rhinatrematidae > Rhinatrema > Rhinatrema bivittatum. Next base: position 250,305,417 of record NC_042616.1, on the reverse strand, counting down.
GTTTGTCTCCATATAGCAGATCAGCCTCTTTTGAAATGTTTAAACAATTGCCTTCAGGACAGTGAGGAATACACCTCCACTCAAAAGCCGACACAAACACTTCAGCGGCAAGCTCTGCTTCGTCCGGACAGGAACTCAGCCGAATAGATACCAGCGTTTAGAAAGTCAGAGCCATCAATTTTACAGCTGAGTTCCTGTCCGGACGAAGCAGAGCTTGCCGCTGAAGTGTTTGTGTCGGCTTTTGAGTGGAGGTGTATTCCTCACTGTTTGTCCTGAAGGCAATTGTTTAAACATTTCAAAAGAGGCTGAACTGCTATATGGAGACAAACCACCGGCATTACACATAATAGCCCCTGAAGCAGCTCAAGGAGCGAAACTCGGCCTGAGTCGGGCTTTTTATGATGTTTTGTGCAGAATAAAGAACTCCTGGTGTTCACTGATCCTCTTGTCTTGGTTGCTACTGCTATATTGGATCAGTTTCCGGTTTGTTCACAGGAGCAAAGTAGGACATCAGAAAGGCACACAAGATACAAGAAAAAAAAAACTAAGGAAAAAAAAGACACATAATTCGTGTCCCAATATTGGGGCCAACATAAGGCCACAAATTAGGGCGGACAATCAAAGAAAGTGCAAGACTCAAGACAGGCATAAGACCAAGGCTAGGAGTATAACAAGGACCAAGGGTTGGCACTGAGAATGGTGTGAGGCTGGATTATAACTGAGGCAGCACTAGAACAGAATGGTGACCAGCAGGACCTCTAAGCCATAGTGCCTGGATGACTAGGCAGCTAGTACACACGGTCCACCCAGGGCCTCTGCTGGCAGGAGGCCAGAACTGGCCACAGATCCTTACATCCCACAGCTGCACCTTGTCGAACCTACCTTAAAGGTTCAGTGGTCGAATGGCAGAGATTCTAAAATATTCTCAGGCCACCAGCTTGCTCCTGCACTTTTAAAAGGGGGAGGGGAGGGTGGTCTAATGGAACTCTGATGTAATGGAACTTAATAGAGGGTTATCTCCATGGAGGAGAAGAGAGGATGTGCCTTTAGGGAAATCCAAGCCTGCTCATAGGACCAGAAAATGTGTGGTGCTGTGGAACATTTCAGCTGGCAACGAGCAAGAAAAATTAGTGCAAAGCTGCGAGTTCACCAGGCCTTGCCAGCTGAAGAACTGACCAGGCAGAGAGACGACAAACCGTCCCATGGCTCCCACCACTCTACCACCTCCTCAATGTTGGCACTGCATGCCCGTTTAAAACTCGCAGGCTAGCGGCAGCACTTTTTGATGCAGATCTTGTGCTGAGGGAGAGGCAGTGGGGTGAATGCTGGGGGAGGAGGAGAGGCAGGGGCAGAGGAAGGAGGGAAATGGCAGGAGCAGATCTTGAGGGAGGGGGGAAGGTAGAGACAGATGCTGGGGTGGGGTTAATGGATGCTAGGGAAGGAGGAAGAGGCAAGAGGCATGGATGCTGGGGAAGGAGGCAGGATGATGCTGGAGAAGGGGAAAATGGAGGATTGGTTATGGCAAAGGTTAAGAAGAGGAATGGAGGGACCCTCCTCGCTCTTTGACTTCTCATTTGGAAAAGTTATGTGCATGATAGTGATGCTGAGCCGATAGAGGAAAGTGAAAGAGAGAGAGGAAGATGCTGTCTAGGGAATGGGGGAGAGGTTATGCCGCTGGGGGGGGGAGGGGGATGCTGGGACAAGAGTTGGGGAGAGAGGGGAGATGCTGTGCTGGTGGAGTACCGCTGTGAAAGCAGGAAGTGCTGTGCCACAGCCGTCACCGCTGCTGCCTCCGGCGGGTGCTGGAGCTGCTGCTAGAAGGCATGTTGGGGGTGGGGTGCAAGGCTGAAGATTTGCTTCGATTGGGCGCCCAGCACCGGTCCTCCCTGCGCTCCGTTCCTATCAACCTGAGTCCGTGGAGCAGTGGCTGCGATCTCCCTGAAGATTTGGAAGCTGTCTGAAAAACTGTGAACGCTAGGTTTTTGTTAACATCTATTTAATAAAGATTATATATATATATGCATGCACATATGTTCTATTTCCCTCAGTGGTTAAGATTAGTTAGATTGTTTAAAATAATTAAGTCATTGAATTTAAAAAGTACGGGGGGGGGGGGGGGAGAGAGAGAGAGAGGAAAGGAGGCTTGGGAGCCAGAGCAAAACTGATTAGGGCAGAACGGGGAGAGGACGTGCTGCGAGCCTCCGACCTGGGGGGGAGGAGCCCGGGGGCAGGAGGCTCCTCCTCGCGCTAGGCTTGCAGGGCTCCGGGCGAGTCTGGCGGCGCCGGGAGCGGAGGCAGCAGCAGCCATGTCTCACGGGGTGACCGTGGTGAGGACCACCGTCAGCAGCCCCGGCGTCTCGGTGGAGGCCGGGCTGGTGGACCGGGGCTACGCCCGCTCCTGCTCGGCCCTGCTGAAGCTCGCGCAGATGGTAAGTAAGGGGGGGCGCTTGCGAAGTTTGCGCGAAGCTGCAGTCGCGTCTCCTCCCCCCCCCCCGTTCTGAAGCCCGGGATTGAAGGTGGGGGCGGAGGCCGGAACCAAGAAGGGGGTCGCGGCTTGCTGGGCGACGTCTTGCGTAAAAATGCTTGGTAAAGAAAGAAACAAACAAAAAACCCGATTCCTCTTTACTCCTACGGTTGTTATTGCAGAGATGTTGGAAGTTGGACCTGCCCCTTTTATGTTTCAAATGATGTGCAAAATAATAGTAATGGGCAGCAGGCTGTCCGGGGTGAGACAGGCGTTGTCCCCCCCTCAGGCATCCTTTCATCCAAAAGTTTCTTTTTGAGAATGTGCTTGGCCGTGCAGCCTTTCTGCTAGCAAAACCTGAATATGGCAGTGAGAAGCTGAGGATAACAGTGCAAGTAGAATAAAACAAAACTTGCTAAAAGTTGATATTTCCTTTGTATTTAAATGCTGAACAAGCTGAAACGAGTTTATCTTGAATGCTAGTCCTTTGTTTTGTTTTCCTTTTAAGTTGTTGCTCAGTCTTAACCTCACCCCCCACCCTGGCCTAGTCTATTTCCCCAGCATCTGCAGGTAAGAAGGATGACTGAACAGCCCAAGTTGCATAGATGAGGCCTAATTCACACGAATCCTTTGGCTTTACACAAGCCATTACCAGGCAAAGCCTGTAGATCCAATGCATGCATTATTTTCCATGGTATTAGTTGTAACTTTTCTGGTCATCCAAGTCCAGCCCTATATGCCTACATACTGCCATACAAGTAATTTATCCTATGGTGTACATCCTAGGATAGAGCCAGGTACATGATGTAATAACCAAGAACTCTAGTGATAAGATCAGAACTGTTAGGGGTTTAGATTGAGACTTTTTGGTGTCATGGGTTATGGCCTTGTCTTTTGTATCTGTTTTGCTTTATGATCCTAAATCCCTCTTTTAGTTCATATGATTTGCTTATGGGTAGGGATCTTTTGCTCTTAAATTTTCCATATTTAAAAAATCATTAGAATCTTTTCCTTTAAAAAATAACAGTGGACTGAGTCAGCTTTTGGTGTATTAAGTATTTTGGAATGCCAGTTCAGCTACCCAAATTACCAGTTTTGGTGGGTGACACACATTTTAACTGGTCCCCTGTGAGTTTTGCTTTTGAGACAAATGCTCCTAGAATTCCTTTTTTTTTTTTTAAATTGTTGATATGCAGTGTAGGACTGGCAATGCATGAAAATGAATCTAAGCCTAGCAAGCTCAGTGTGCACAGAATGGTAACAGTAAAACATGTCCTAAAAGCTAGGTTATCTGTTAAGAACATAAGATTTTCCATATTGGGTCAGACCAAAGGTCCATCAAGCCCAGTATCCTGTTTCTAACAGTGGCCAATACAGGTCACAAGTACCTAGCAGGATCCTGAAAGGTAAATAGATTCCATGCTGCTTATCCCCAAGTTCACCTTAATAGTGGTTTATGGACTTTTTCTTCCAGGAACTTGTTCAAACCTTTTTAAACCCAGCTATACTAACTGCTTTCACCACATTCTCCTGCAATGAATTCCAGAGCTTAATTATGCATTAAGTAAAAAAAATGTTTCTCTTATTTTTTTTTTTTAATGTACTACTGAGTAACTTCATTGCATGTCCCCAAGTCTGTGTACTTTTTTTGAAAGAATAAACCGATTTGCATTTACCCATTCCATTCCACCCCTTATTTTATAGACCTTTTATTATGTCTCCCCTCAGCTGTCTCTTCTCCAAGCTGAAGAGCCCTAAACTCTTTAGCCTTTCCTCATAGGGGAAGACTGTCAGTAAAAGAGTTTCTTTACATCATGGAATTCCTTCTGCCTGCATTGGGAGTCATGGGGACTATATTTCAACCAAAGGACTGCCACAAAATGTTTTTCTCAGCTGTGCATGAGGTCCTGTCATAGGTAGGCCTGCTGCTCCTCAGACATGTCAGTTGAGCTCTGTTCTCTGGCCAGACCAGGATTGATCCAACTAGGAATAGCAAACTCCACATGGAAGCATGAATAGGTTCAAAAAATCTTTAGGACTCTTGCCCTCTGTCTTAAATGATGCGTGTTACTGCAGGAGCCACTCTTGTTTGCCATGGCACTGCACCTGCCGGTGGTCTGACATAGTCTACATGGAAGGCCTGAGAGGTGCAGGTGGGCAAATGAAGAGGAGTGGAATCACAAACACTGCAATAGAAATATAGTTCCAGACTCCAGAACACTGCAGCAGCGGAGAGTCTTCTCCTGTGGCACTGGAGACGTAGGCCCCCAAGTCCAGCCACCACTTCCTAGAGCAGGGGTAGGCAACTCTGGTCCTCAAGTGCTATGAACAGGGTTTGGTTTTCAGGATATCTGCAATCAATATGCATCAGATACATTTGCATACAAAGGAGATATGCATAAGAGAAATCTGCATGCACTATTCATTGTGGTTATTCTGAAAACCAGACCTGTCTGTAGTACTTAACTTTTGCAGTTGCCTGCCCCTGCTCTAGGAAGTAGTGGCTGGACTCGGGGGGCCTGTGTCTCACTGCCCTAGAGAGAGAGGCCCTGTTACTCAGGACATTTTTACACAGTTATTTTTACAGACCTAACTTTTTTTTTTTGCTCAAATTTCATTGATGTTTGGCAACTTTGATACAGTGTGACATGAATTGAATGGATGTTAACACAGAGCTGTGGTTTATTGTTTGCTGGTCCTTTTGCAATCATTTTCTAGCCTATTTTGCAACTTGTATTATTTTATAATGATATAATAAAAACCTAGAACAGTAACCACATTTGTCTAAATGTGAGGAACTCAGCAGTCATCTTTGATTGGGCAGAAATCCCATTGAAATCTATGTAAATCAAAGGGAAGAACAAAATAACTGTTTTGCTGTATGAGTTATAATTACTATATAGCATACAGTGATAAGTTTGGGGGGGGGGGGTATTTCATTAGGTACCATAAGATTTTGGTAAATAGATTTTGGTGTAAAATGTAATTTTAAGTTTTTGCTGTGTTATCCTCTTTGCCCAAATTAATGATGACTGCCAAGTCCCTTTCGTGGCTAGCTTTTGTCAAGCAAGATTACCATTGAAGTCTTTCTATATACATATTTGAGTTATCCAAACAATTCTCAAGTTATTTGTCAATCTTTCTAAAAATGTCTCACAGTTACATAATAGCTACATAAATATAAACAAAAACAATATTTTCTTGACAAGCAAGATAATCACATAAATCTTAAAAACCCACTCCTTCTCAAACCATAAACATATCTTCTGTAAAACATTACATATTTAGTGTTCATTATAGCTCCTAAATTTAAAATCCCAGTGAGATGTCTGGCAGATGCTCAGTTATTGATGTTTTCAGATGTTACCAAAATTGAATTCAAGTTCTTTTAATAACATTGCAGTGTGGAAATTTGAATAATAGTTGACTTCCCAGAAGACGAGGATAATAACTGCGGAACCCCGGATGTCATAAACTCTCTCATACATACTTTGACTGGTTCTTGAGGTCAGCAAGACCCATTTTCTCTGGCTTTACCTTTATTACACCCTTAAATTTGGTTTCAGGAATTTTGATTGGCTACACACCTCTCGAACGTAGTTTGAATGCACATGCTGGACAGTTAAAATTACTTGAAAGTACAAACTATAAGACCTGGCGTTTTTTAAACAGGTTTACTTGTTGAGTACTTAATCTACTTTTAGTTTCTTTCCGAGGGCTAGACAGTTGGACGAACTGGTTTACATTTGAGGTATAATGGTCATCTGCTGAACTGATTCTGAAAATGTAGTAGGGCTTGTCAAAAGCAGGATGAGTTGACTAAACTATTTTTAGCCCTTTTTCGTCTTTCCCATTGTGACCTCTTAAGCTGTTTCCTGTGATGGTCACAGGGAGTTTTAGTATCAAGAGAGAGTACGACCTCCGTCTGCCCTTTTTGGAGCTTGGACTGAAAGTGGAAGAATTTACCTCCTTGATCCCGTAAAGGATTGGCTTTGTGGCTCTGCCCCTTACTTCCTACTCATCCACACCTGCCTGCTTAGGAGCATGGTGCTTCCTGTCGCCGAGGCACCATTCAGGAAGTGGTGTGTGCACCGAGCAAGGCAGAATTGCTGCAGCAGCATTAACGAACAGCCGGTTCATATGCTTTCCAAGATAACTGGATTGCTAAAAAGTATTGTGTAGAAAGGGTCGTCTGCCAGTTTCTATGGGCACAATAGCCCTCCAAAAAAAGGGATGGAAATGCAGCAAATTTGGCATGCAGGAATAAAACGTGAATATTTCGGTTGAGTTAAAAAGCCAGAAACAGATTTATTTATTTTTATTTTTTTCAAGAGAACTGATGGTCCAAAAAGAAATCCCCCATTGCTTTCTATGGGAAATTATTCAAAGCTGTTTGAGCTGTTAGAACGCTGACCAGTGCTGCATTGCAAACACCGCCCCCCTCCATCCACCCTACCAGTACTTTGCCAGAGAGAGAGAGAGAGACAGGGACAATTATTTGAAGCAATTATCAAAGGATGGCATTTAAAAAAAAACACTATCAGAGTACTCGCACATATAGACCCTTCCCAACTCCTCCATACGTACATCCTACACATTCCTGCATCCTCCACAGACAGGGAAAATAAATGATACAGCTTCTCAATGTACCCCTCCCCCACTCACACTCATACCCAACCACACACACATTTGGCTTACATTCAACCCCCACTCACAAACGCACACACACAGCCATACCTCACAATCTCTGAACACTCCTCTCCACCTCGCACTCACTCTACAAATCTGTTGGAAAGCATTCCTGTAGCCCTGCCTCTGCATGCGTTCCCCACTTGTTTACTTTGATACTCATTTCACTCCTGCCTAGCTGCTGTTCAAAGATTTTGTTTTCTGCTCCTTAGCTGTTCCCTCCATTCTGAATCTGAAGTAAATCGGGGGGGGGGTAAGCCCTGCCGCCCTGCCGCCCTGCACCCTCATCGGGACCCGCTGCAGCTGTTGCACTGAGAAGCATGTGGGAAAGTTACTTGTTGGCATGAGCAGAATAATACGTTATCTGCATCTTGGGCCAGTTAGACCAGAAAAGGGGCCTGGTGGTTTTTCATCTGTGGCAAGTTTGGGTTTCGCGGGAGGGGTCAACTGTAAGTGCAGATCTCTCTTACTGGGTGCTCAGGAAGGAAATGACTCAGTATTGAATTAATTGTAGGCAGGAGCATGAGTATAGCAGCTGAACAGAGATGTAGTTTGGTTTTAATCACGGGAGAAAAGGCTCAGCAGTGAGTCAGCCCACTATTATTTTATTAGCGTGTATCGGGGGTTGTCCAGTGCAGTCCTGGAGTGCTGCAAACAGGTCTCGTCTTCAGGAGACCCACGATGAATATGCATGAAATATATCTGCATAATACGGAGTGCATAGAAATATGCCTCAAACATATCCATCGTGGATCTCTTGGAATCCAGACCTGTTTGTATCTCTCGAGGACAGGAGGTGCCCGCCCCTAGGAGACACTGAGGTTTCCAGCCCCACTCAGTTTGCTGTAAACTGATGTGATATGTAAAATGGTGCAAAGCCAAAAGCCCTGCATCCCTGCAAAGATACCGCACTCAACTCGCCAACTATAAGAAAATGATTCTGAACGCCAAACGTGACTACTATAGTCTAAAGATAAAAAAACTCAACAAATAAATCCAACTCCCTCTTCAACATAGTAAAAAACCTCATAGACGAGAACAACAAAAACACCCCCACTGCTGAAGCAAATAACCTAAGTCAAGACCTTGCCATGTTCTTTAAGAAAAAAATAACTAACACCTTCGACAACCCTTCATCTGCTGAAATACCATATGACCCATCTAATATAACACCATGGTCAATTTTCGAACCAATCTCAAACACCGAAACAGAAAAGATGCTACAAAAAATTAACCCAGCTCTGCATGATCTAGATACTATCCCAACTCGTGTGTTAAAGGAAATGGCACATATTATTGCCCCAACACTAGCAGCCATAATCAACAAATCTCTTGAAGAGGGTCAACTACCAGCCAACCTAAAAACGGCAACAATCACCCCAATATTGAAAAAAAAGAACCTGGACCCAAAAGATCTGAATAATTACTGTCATATCTCAAACCTTCCTTTACTTGCCAAGATGACTGAGAAATCTGCATTGAAACAACTCTATGATCACTTAGAAAGCCACAATATTCTTCATCCCTCACAACATGGTTTCAGAAAGAACCGCAGCACCGAAACCCTGCTGCTCAATTTATCGAATAAAATTATAAGAGGATTTGACAATAAATTAAACCACTTATTAATCCTACTAGATCTCTCAGCGGCCTTCGACACCATAGATCACAAAAAATTAATATCAAGACTTGCCAGCATAGGTCTATCAGGCAAAACTCTGACCTGGTTCACTTCATTCTTAACTGACAGGTGCTTCAAAGTCACCCTTAATAATAACTCCTCTGCCCCCTGCCCCCTTGAAACCGGGGTACCACAAGGGTCTGCCCTCTCGGCCACCCTCTTTAACATATACCTACTCCCTCTCTGTCAGCATATCTCAAAACTAGGTATCACATTCTTTCTGTATGCCGATGATATTCAACTACTCATCCCAATATCCTCCACTATTGAAGATGCAATCAGCCTTACAGCAAACCACCTCATCTCTATCAAAAACTTACTGAACCAACTAAAGTTATGCCTTAATATAAGCAAATCCGAATGCATCCTCATCAAAAGAAACAACTTAGATCATATAACACCAATGCCTTTCATACAAATTGATAACAACAACATCCAACTGAAGAACTTTGTAAAAGACCTCGGTATCTGGATAGACAACGATCTGAACCTCAAAAAGAGCATCGCAATGAAAACAACAGAAGGCTTCCACAAACTTCATATTCTCAAACACCTTAAACCACTTTTACACCTACAGGATTTCAGAACCGTTCTGCAATCACTCATTTTTTTCAAGTCTCGATTACTGCAACTCGCTTCTCATTGGCATTCCCAGATCCACTTTAAAACCTCTCCAATTACTACAAAATGCTGCAGCCAGAGTTCTTACTGGCAAGAAGAAATCTGATCACATCACTCCCGTCCTGAAGAGTCTTCACTGGCTACCGATAGAACAAAGAATCAAGTACAAGTCTTTAACCATATAATACAACGAAATCCACAAAGCTGACAACACTGCCCTAAATCACATGATTCAACTGCACAAAACACCTCGAACGACAAGAAACACCAACAAACTGAAGCTAGTCATACCCTCCCTGCCTTCCGCTAAACTATCCAACACCAGGAATAGAGCCTTCTCTATTGTAGGCCCAAAAACATGGAACTCTTTACCAGACTACCTAAGCTCCATCAATAACTTCAAATCTTTCAAAAAAGAACTTAAAACTTGGTTATTTAGACAAACATTCTCAGATGGCATTGGGTAAACTAATAACACACGACCTTATATACCACCCCTCCCAGCCCTATGAAATCTATCTTCCTTCCCACCCTCTTGTCTTCTCTTATCATTTCTATATCATATCTGATTTTATCTATCTTTCCCACCCTATTTCCCAAATACCCTTCAGTCCCTCCAACTCATATCACTTGTGAAATAGTCTCTTTAACTCACCACATGAGTAAAGCTGCCATCTAAGTTTTATCTTTAATTGCTAACCTTTCATGACCTCTCACAATAAGACCTACTTAGGTTGTATTCCATTATACTTGTTCATACAGTGGTAGATTTTTAAAAAATGCGCGTTCGCGTACTTTTGTTGGCGCACCAGGCGCCAACAAAAGTACGCTGGATTTTATAAGATACGCGCGTATCTTATAAAATCCTGGATCGGCGCGCGCAAGGCTGCCGATTTTGGGCAGCCGGTGCGCGCCGAGCCGCGCCGAGCCGCGCAGCCTGCCTCCGTTCCCTCCGAGGCCGCTCCGAAATCGGAGCGGCCTCGGAGGGAACTCTCTTTCGCCCTCCCCTCACCTTCCCCTCCCTTCCTCTACCTAACCCCCCCCCCACCTTTGTCCACGGATTTACGCCTCCCGGAGGGAGAAGTAGATCCACGCGCGCCAGCGGCCCGCTGGCACGCCGAGACGCAACCCAGGGGCGGTTCCGGAGGGCACGGCCACGCCCCCGGACCGCCCCGGGCTGAAACCACGCCCCCGGGCCCGCCCCCGAAACGCCGCGTCCCGCCCCCAAAACGCTGCGTCGATCGGCCCCGCCCCCGACAAAAAAACCCCGGGACTTACACGAGTCCCAGGCCTCTGCGCGCGCCGGCAGGCCTATGGAAAATAGGTGCGCCGGCGCGCAAGGCCCTGCTCGCGTAAATCCGGGCGGATTTACGCGAGCAGGGCTTTTAGAATCCGCCCCACACTGTTGCTCTGAAATGTACTAGTTGTTTGTTCAATGTATTAATGTTAATATTTATCTAACGAATGCGTTTTATGTATTAAACGTAAATGTATTAATCTGTAAACCGGAGTGAAGGCAACTTGCTATACTTCGGTATAAAAAAAAGTCTAAATCGAGTATCGGTATATAAAAACAAAATAAATATTATATAGGTAAGTAAACATAGCTGTAGTGCTTGATTAAAAGGTGATGTGCTTGGGCCCCCACGTTTATCTTTGCTCTCTGGTGCTGCTGTCTTTCCAGGGAAGCCTTGCTGTATTACTGGTAGACACTAGGCTAGGAACCAAAGAAGACATATAGGAATTGAACATTCAAAATAACTTGGCAAATCTGGTCTTTTCTGTGGTGAAAATCCAAGCTGATTCAGGCTGAGAGGCCCTTATATTGAAGCATTAACGGGTCTTTTCCTGGCAGACTGCCTGGGAAAGGATAGCTGTACAGTGAGCTCATTATATTTACCAGCAGTCCTGGTGATCCCTGCATTGTTAGGGTTAAGTACAAATTAGTCTTTTCTCCCCACTAGAAGCTTTGCTGAAAGTGCTCTCAGGCCAGTGATTAACACAGCGGGATATCCTGCCTGCAGAAGCCAGTTCCTCCATTACTGTGGGTGGTACATCCCAGCAGCCCCAGGATGCATTTCTGATTTTGACTCTTAAGCCCTGCCACTTCTTTCTTGGATGCCGTCTGGAGACGTTCTTCATTCCTCTCAGGAACGTGGAATGCACAGGAATAGGCTATCAGGCAGATGCAATATCTGTGCACGTTAAAGCGGGCGCTCATGATTGAGTGCCCACTCCCTTAACTCACGCCGGTCCACCTCTCCGGCGCGCCCAATGCAAATGGGCAGCCACGGTTAAAAGAAGGCGCTAGGGGAAATTGCGTGCCCCTAGCGCCGCCTCGGGAGAGGTGGCTGTCAGCCGGTTAGGAAAATGGATGATTTGTTAATTGAGCTTCCCTTTTCCTAACCTGACCAGACCATGGCACCTTTTTGGGAAATTCTAATTTTTTAGTTCCTCTGACTTTATATCACCACAATATTAAGTCAGAGGAAGTACAGAAAAGCAGTATTTTTCTGCTTTTCTGTACACTTTTTGAGCTCCTCCAAAATGGAACACCTGCTTGGGGCAGGCATTAATTTTGTCATATAAAAATGTGCATGTCAGGCCTCCTTTTTTTTTTTTTGCGTATCTGGGGACTCGGTAGCCTCAATGTGCGTCTGCATGTGATGAGAGCTATTACCTACGCGCGCGATTGGATGCGCTAACCTCCGTTTTACATTGGGAGTTATGGCGCACCTCCAATTGCGGGTTGAGCCGTGTGCTGCAGCCAGCGTACAGAATTGCATCGACCTAAAAGACAGCTGATAAGAACCAGAGCTGACTCTTAGATAAGACACCCTGAGTGAAAACTTAAATTGCACTCCCCCCCCCCTCCCCCATGAAAAATCAGGTCATATAGGGATTGTGGGGAGAAAGGGAGGAGATTTCCAACCCTATCTTCAAAAGAAACACATTTATAAATTAGAGCTGTCAAGGGTCACCCATCTTCTTCAAAACGTAGAGTTAAAAATTCTTGATAATGAAAATAAATATATATAAAGCACGCCTTACATGCATGCACAAGAAGCAAGGAGCTTGGTGGCCTTGACATGACATAACCTTTACCACCATTACCATACACACGAATCGTGGGGGTTCAGCAGGCCTGACATAACATCTCCTGCCCCCCCCCCAAAAAAAAAACCAGTAATGGGGATTTGGCCCTAGCATAAACCTCTCCACACTCTGTCCAGTACTTGTAACCTCCTGTCCATAGTGTCTAGCAGCGTTCCCCCTTCTCTAGCATCTGCCCAGCTGCAAATTCCTTCCTGTTTTCTCTCCTCCTCCCAGAAGGCTGATCTTCAGACAGAAGAGTCTTCCGCATCCTCCCCCCACCTGCTGCCTGATTCTTTGTCCAGTGGTAACTCCTTACAGCACTGACTGTTGGGCCTCGGCAGTGGCGGCAGTTTCCTAAGCAGTTCATCACTGAGCAACTCTGCCTCCTGTATTCTTGTTTCTTCTGTGCTTTACAGCAGATGCCAAGTTCTGTGGCAGCTTCTTCCTGCCGAGGAGCATCTGATCAGCTGCAGCCTGAAGACGTGCCTAGGAGGTGGCAGCCTCCCTTGCAGCTGCACAGGTTGCACACCCCAAAAATTGGCCCTGATGAGGACTGTAGAGCAGTCTGTCCCAACCGGTGCGCCTTCAGATCCGATTAGGTGTGCTACGGAATTCGCTGCTGCCTGATGCCCGCATCTCAGACCAGCACCTGGGCTCTGCTCTCAGCAAGTCACCAGCAGTGGCTCTTAAAACACGTAGGAGCTCCTTTTTTTGAGAACATGTGTAGTCACACATGCCTCTTCTCCCTAGCTACAGCTCGCGTGCCAGAGTGTGGCAATTAATGGGCAGCGGGCAGGACATGGCTAGCTGGATCTCGCTTTTGTTCACACACTGCATCTCCACATCTCCCTCCTTTATCCCCAGGCTGAGTAAGACACGGAGAGTGTACACTGAGCAATGGAAGTGACTCTCTATGACTTTTGGGAGCAGCAGCGACCATGTTTGGTACCCAAAGTAACTAACTGAGCGAGTTGCCCAATTCATATATCCTTCTCTGTTCTCCTACACTTGTATGTAGAGGGGACTGGCCCATTGTGACTGCCTCCTCTCTCCTTGCCTTTGCTTTAAAATTTGGAAGAAAGACTGGTGGAGCCTCCTCCAGGAATTTATTCAACCTTTTTTAAACCCAGCTACACTAACTGCCCTAATCACCTTTCCTAGCTCTTCTTTTGACCATATGAGTCCTCTCCATGTCTGTACCGCCTGCTCTATGGAGGATGATGTGCCACATAAGATTTTTGTTAATGTAGGGGTTACTTTGGCTTGAAAAAGTTGGGGAACACTGCTGTAGAGCTCCTCCAGGCTGCCCGGTTTACTTTCTGCTGCAATATCTCGATCGAATGTCGGTATACAAAATAAATAAATAAATACTGTAGTCACCAGTTGATATTTGGCTTTCTTTCATTTCCTTCAGAGTCTGACCCTTTGTTCTGCATTCTTTTGCTTTTCTCAATTTTGTTATAGGTCAACGCTAAATGTTGTAATAAATAAATTAGGAAGCTCCTGAGAACTGTGGATTCTGTTCATGCTGCGCTAGTGTTTATAATGCTTTCAGGGTTCAGTGGTTATGGATTTAGAAATGCTCGTCTTTAACTAGGAGCAAAAAACTCTTTCTGAAGGTTTACAGGTATAGGCAGAATCTACTGTCAGTCTCTGTATTATCCGGCACACTTTCTTGCTAGGTAATTTGAACGTAATTGTTAGTTCAGATTGCTGAAGTAACAGTGTTACCTTTTTATTTGATTTATTAATTATTTATTTATTTATCGAGTTTTATATACAGTCATTCGGTATCACCATCATAACGGTTTACAAGTTTTGATCGGTGTAGGACAATTTGCATATGTAGAACAAGGATCATAAGCTGTCAATTACATGTACAGTTAATCAATGGTATATGTATAGTCGTTGGCGGGTACAATCATAAGTTCAGGTATACATACATAGTTGGTTAACAGAAAGATATCATGTTATGTTGAAGTTTGGTATTATTCAGTGGTCCACTCTAGATGTTAATTGTTTCAGGTATATGGGTCTGATTGGGGTCTGTAGTGAGTGGGTTGTTTATGTTTTCCTTGTGTGTCTTTGTAGGCTTTGGTGAACAGCCATGTTTTCAGATCTTTCTTGAATGATTTTAAGTTGGGTTGTATTCTTAGTTCTGTCAGAAGGGAGTTCCAGGTTTTGGGGCTGGTGATAGGGCATTCTCCATCTCGGATTGTAGTGAATTGTGCAGTTCTGATGGAGGGGACTGTCAACAGTCCTTTGTTTCGTTGAGGAATGTGTGGAGTGAGGTTTATGCCTGCTCAGTCTGTTTGTTCTTTGTGTAGTAATTTGTGTAGGATGGTCAGTGTCTTGTGTTCTATTTGGGATTTTATTGGTAGCCAGTGCAGTGATAAAAGTATAGGGGTTATATGTTCATTCTTTTTTGTGCCTGTAAGGATTCTGGCAGCCGAGCTTTGTAGGATTTGGAGTGGTTTGATGTA
This sequence comes from Rhinatrema bivittatum, assembly GCF_901001135.1. Classification (NCBI taxonomy): domain Eukaryota; kingdom Metazoa; phylum Chordata; class Amphibia; order Gymnophiona; family Rhinatrematidae; genus Rhinatrema; species Rhinatrema bivittatum. Next base: position 250,290,383 of record NC_042616.1, on the reverse strand, counting down.
GGAAAATGGTAGTCCGAGAAGTAGGGAGTTGCAGTAGTCTGTTAGAGAATATGAGTAGTTGTAGTACAGTTCTGAAATTGTAGGGGTTAGGAATGGTTTTAGACGTCTTAGTGTTAATAGTTTGTGATAACCCTCTTTAATTTTGGTTGTTATGTGGTTCCTGAAGGATAGTTCATTGTCCATTATGACTCCTAGGTTTCTTGTGTGTGTAACTAGGGAGACTGGGTTCATCAGCATAGGCTGTTTGCCCTGGCCTATTTTTCTTTTATAGGTGTCTTTTTTAAAAAATGTCACATTCTGTTCCTTGGCATCTCTTCTCCCTACTCCCTCCTACCATAGTTTCTCTCCTGCTTCAATAGTGGTTTATTTTTCAAAAGTGTGTTTTGGAAGCAATACTGGGCACTTTCTGTTCAGGCTGCATTTTCTGAAATTGCTTCTGGTTGTTTGTGCTCTGCCTTTTGGATGTGTTACCGCTCTCCAGACACAGGTGTTAGTGTTCTTGCCTTGGTAAATACTCTTCCTGTGGTAGAAGACATTCTTGCAGCTCTGCCCTCAGGCAGCTCTTGGTGGCATGAATAGATCATGAAGCCACAGAAATCCTGACTGCTTGGTTGTAGCACAGTAAGAGAGGCTGCCTTTTTTTTTTTTTTTTTAATACAAATGATGAAAACTTTAATAGCTTTATTTTTAGCACATACGTTTGGTTGTTTTTTTGTTTGTTTTTTTAACTTGGAGAATGTTACTGTAACTTTTAGAGTAGCAATTAACTTCAAGAATTTTGCATAGTAGTGAAAATTGCCAAGCAGTATTCAGGGGGAGTATTATTAGATGGCTACAGAGAAAGCGATTGGATGATTTTTATTTTTTTTATGCTTGCACATTCAATAATATTTGCTTCTTCAGTCTGAAATCTTTCTAGAAGAGATGTTCCTCCTTTATTATTGCATAGTCCCCCCTATTTTTAAGTCTCCTCCTAGGTCCAGGGGAGACGTGATTCCATGACCTGGCTTCTCAGATTAGGAGAAGCTGGAAGTGCTGGGGTGGTAAGAAATGGGGACGTGGCAGGGGTGCTGGGTTTGGATTCGCTGTGGGAACCTCTTTGGCCATCCTAAACAGGATGGTAGTGAATCAGAGAGGAAAACAAAGAGAATGGACTTTGACTACTTGTAGGATTTTGCTTTATCTATCTTTTATAACTGGCAGCTGGGATATATATATCCTTAGCGGTGTGGACTGGATGGGTCAATTGGTCTTTAATGAGCTATTAAAACTACTGTTACTGTACTCCTCAGGAGCTGCCATTGTAATGGCTGGACAGGAGGGTGGGGGAGAGGGCTGGGTTCCATAAAAGTGGAAGTAAGGAGGAAGCCGGGAGCTACCTGTCAGTTATTCTTTAGTTTGCTCACCACAAAAAGTCAGGAATCTCTGCCAAAACAGAGGATAGTACAATTTTTAGAATCTAGTAGATTGCAAAATCAGAGGCAGCATGGTTTAACAAAAAGAAAATCTTATCAGACGAATCTGATAAACTTCTCTGGGTGACCAGAGGGCTGGATCAAGGGAGAGCGCTAGATATAGTGCTCTTGGATTTCAGCAAGTCATGGTTCTGCACAGAAGACTTTAGGATCCATACCAAGAGCACACTATTTATAAAGTGACTGATCGGTTTGCTATTAATCAAGTTTACTTAAGGAAAAGCCACTGCTATTAATTGCATCAGTAGCATGGAATCTTCTTAGTGTTTGGGAATTGCCAGGTTCTTGTGGCCTGGTTTGGCCTCTGTTGGAAACAGGATGCTGGGTTTGATGGACCCTTGGTCAAGCTTTTCATTGGCTTGAGCGCCCAAATTGACGGGCGCTCAAGCCAATGAAAGTACGCTTCGCTTCGCTCGCACCGTGACTGGAGAGGGCACAGAACAGTGGGCTCTTACCTGACTTCACAATCTTCAGATGAGGGCTGAGCCAGAAGAACCGGGACCTGTGCGGGGGGGGACCGCTGCAAGCTGCTTTCGCCGCCGGCTGCCCCCTCCAGAGGATGGCAGAAAAGGGAAGGGGCTGAAAGCAACAAAAAGTAAGTTGGTAACATGTCAAGTCGCTTCAGGAGGAGGGGATTTTAGGTTTTTAGGTTTCCTTTTGGGGGAAAGTTTGCCGTCTACCCTTACCTGTGCCTCTAACGCAGGGGTAGGGGTAGGCGGTAAATTAGCAGGTTAAACGCGCGGCAAAACTGCAGGTTAAAAAAGTGATAGTCGAGGCGCGCGTTACTGTATGGGAGGGAATAGCTAATTCGATCGTTTACATCTAAAATACATGCCGCGGGCGGAAGGGGTTACCCGGTGATGTAAAGAGGCGGTAAGAATGGGTTAAAGGGGATAGTGTATCACGGGTTGGACATACGCGGCCGAAAAGTGAGTAGAAAGAAGCAGGGTTAGAAGCAGGGTAACCGCGGCCGCCCTTTACTGTATTGACCTGCTTATTTGTTGTGTTTTCTCAATAGGACATGCAATGGTGGTAAACTGCTGACTATTTATAAGCAGGGGTATTGCGCCTGGTAGTAGAGGAAGTTTGTGTTCCTGTTATTGAGATAACATCATATCATATATATTTGGTTTGGTTTTTTTTTTGTATGATGAGTTGTACGGGGAATGTTCTAGTTCTGCTTTAAACCCATTGCTGAGGGGCAGGGGTGGGATTCCTGAGGATGCAATGTATACATTAACACCTAGTCTTGTGACTGTCATGATTCAGTGTGTCATGCATGTGTCATGCATGTGAGAACTATCAGGTGCGTCCACTGTATTAGGAATGGGTGGCATCTAAGAGCATTTTTATATATGTGTGGATGAGGATACAAGTGTGTGTGTGTGTGTGTGGTGGTTGAGTTGATTTATGTGGGACATGGCTTTTAATGTGGTCACATTTTAATTGTAGAATTAAGGGGAAGTTTATATACTGTGTATATCCAGCAATTTGGGGGGGTGTTAGACAAAGATATCTTATATGAAAATTAAAAATATTAGTTAATTGAATGCATAATTATATTTTTCTCTCTTTTATTGTACTAAAGTCGTTTTAAAAATCTGGAATTGTTTTGAAAGGTTTAATAAACATGTGAAGAAAGGGAGTCAGTTGATGTAGTTTATCTATCTAAATTTTCAGAAGGCTTTTGTCAAAGTCCCTTGAGAGACTAGTCAGGAAATTAGTGTCTTTGGATAGAAGGCAATGTCCTATTGTGGATTGGTAACTGGCTACAAGATAAAAAACTAAGAGTAAGACTGAATGGTCCTTTTTCTCAATGAAGAAAAGTAAATAGTGAAATGCCCCAGCAATCAATACTGGGACCAATGCTTTTTAAGGGAAAAAAAAATTTAGCATTTATAAACTACAAAATATCACAGAAAAGAAGACAGGTGACAATATCTGGAAAAGCTAAGAGAAGCTGAGAAAGGAGTCAGGAATGCAAAGATGTAAATAAGAGAAAATATCAAATATGGTAAAACAGTGGGGAACAAGACTTTTTTTTTTTTTTTTTTTTTAAATATGCAAACGATAGGAGGACGTGCAAAAGTGGTAGTGTGAGACTTAGAGGTGAAAGGGAAGGAATATATAGAAGCTGACAAGGAAAAATTGGAATTGCTTAAATATTTCTATTTGGTATTCACTGTGGTAGGAACAGGACCATGTAAAATGAACACAGAGGACTGGAAGTGAGGTAAACCTCAAATCAGTTTTCCAAAAAAATGTGGTCTTGAGGAACCAGTTAAACTTAAAGTAGATATGGCTGTGGGGCAGATGGGGATACATCTGAGGCTATGAAGGGAACTTAGAAAAGTTTTGGTAGCTCCACTGGCTGACCTTGTCAATGCTTCTTTAGAGTCTGGCATGGTTGTGGAGGACTGGAGAAAGGCAAATGTGGTTCCTCTTCAGAAATGTGGACGTGAGGAGGAGGCTGGGAACTACAGGATGGTTAGTCTGACCTGTGGTGAGCAAATTTTATGCAATCTCTGTTTAAAAAAAACAAAACAATCCAGTTTCTGGGAACCAGTGGATTACGTGATCTGAGGCAGCATTGTTTTAACAGATTAATCTTCTCAATTTGTTGGATTGGGAAGAGCACTAAATGTAGTGTACTTGGATTTCAGGAAGGCCTTTTGACACCATTCTCAGTGGCTTCTATAAATAAATTGAGCACCCTTGGTTTGGGCCATTAAAGTAACTGCCTGGGTTAGAAACAAGCGTAGTGGTAAATGGTCTTCACTCGAAATAAGGGGGCTGCAGGGTGTGCTGCAGAATCAAGACCTTGGACTGGTTCTTTTCAATGTTTTCTTAAGCGACATTGTGGAAGGATTGTTGGAAAAGGTGTGAGGAGTATTGTGGTGTTTTTAGGCGCAAAAAAAAAGAAATTACCAAAATCTGCAACAGGATAGACAACTAGGAAGTTGTAGAAACCCGGAGGTTTCTAGCAAAGCCTGAGCAATAGTCTAGAGTCTGCAGATAGTGCATTTTTTATTTTTTTAGCATGAAACCTTATCATGCATTTGGGACTACAGAAATCCAAGAGTATAGTATAGAGGGTGAAAGAGGATTGGGATCGGGGTGCTTGTATCTGATCTTAAGGTGGCCAAAATCTGTCTTGCACATTCATTATGGATATCTGAAAAACTGACTGACTAGGGGTGTCCTGGGGGCGAAGTTCAGAAGCCCTGTTCTAAATGACACTGTACCAGGGATGTGCTGATCAACATTGTAAATGGCAAGTCAGTCATTACGAATGTTGATAGTTGGATGACTGATGGGTGTGAGGATCTCTTGGTAACTTGATTGCCTGGTGTGAAGGTAGTAGACCTCTTGTCACCTAGATAGGATTTTAGAGAGGGCAGAGGAAGAGTCTATTATCAATCAGAAGGGTTCTGGAAGCTACATTTAGGCCCTTCAATGTAGCATTATCAGAAATGCCCTCATTCCATGTACAGAGCCCCAGAGGCAGGTCACCTCCAGAGTCTCAATGCTTGGAAGAGGCTATAGACTTTTGTTAGGAACTGGGGGGAAATCTAGGGATCAGGGAGCCTATTCCAACAGGATGAACTCTTCCTTACGGGCCGATACAGTAAAGTCCGCGGGAGAGCGGACGAACGCCTGCTCTCCCGGTGCGCGCACGATTCTGTATTTAAATTAGGCGACGCGGTAATAACGGGGAAAAGGAGGCGCTAGGGACACTAGCGCATCCCTAACACCTCCTTTTGACAGGAGCGGCAGCTGTCAGCGGGTTTGACAGCCGACGCTCAATTTTGCCGGCGTCGGTTCTCGAGCCTGCTGACAGCCACGGGCTCGGAAACCGGACGCCGGCAAAATTGAGTGTCCGGTTTTCGGCCCGACAGCCGCAGGCCGAATTCAAATTTTTATTTTGTTTTTATTTTTTTTACTTTTCGGTACCTCCGACTTAATATCGCTATGATATTAAGTCGGAGGGTGCACAGAAAAGCAGTTTTTACTGCTTTTCTGTGCACTTTCCCAGCACCGGAAGAAATTAGCGCCGACCTTTGGGTCGGCGCTAATTTCTGAAAGTAAAATGTGTGGCTTGGCTGCACATTTTACTTTCTGTATCCCACGCGCATACCTAATAAGGCCATCAACATGCATTTGCATGTTGAGGGTGCTATTAGGTGCCGCGGGTTGGACGCGCGTTTTCCTCCCCTTACTGAATAAGGGGTAAGGGAAAACGTGCGTCCAAGAGCAGGCTAACGGTGCGCTCCGTCGTAGCACACTGTACTGTATCAGCCTGTTAATGAGATAGGAAAGCAGATACTCTCTTCTAAACCATCTACCTCTCAGTGACTATCTTTCTAGGACACTGGTAAAACAGGGAAGTTATATATTCTAATAGAGAGGCAAAGGTAGATGTAGCACACAGATATGAATGATTCCAAACTGCTTGTACCTGCTAATAAGCAGGTTGTGAATACAAATAAAATTTAGAAATGCAAATTGTAAAAGCATAATTTAAAATGTCTGTGAATGCCAAGTGTCTGAAAAATAAGATGGGCAAGTTAGAAAGTATGGCAGCATATGAGGAGATAGACATAATAAGCACCTTGGAGATGCGGTGGACAGAAGATAACTAGTGGGATACTGATACAGGGTATAAACTTATATTGATGTGACAGTGAAGATCAAATTGGTAAAGGGATGGCATTATATGTAAAAGATGGCAGAGTCAGGATAAAAATCATGCAGCAAATAAAATGCACTGTAAAATCCTTATAGAAATTCCATGTGTGCCAGGAAAGAGTATGGCAGCGGTTGTATACTATCCAGCTACCTAGCCAAGATGGCAAAATACTGAAATGCTAGCAGAAATTAGAAAGGCAAATTAAAATTAACAAAATAATGGGAGATTTCAATTTATTACAATATTGATTGGGTCAGTGGCTCTTCAGAACATGTTATATTATTTCTAGATACCATAAATGACTGCTTCATGGAGCAGCTGTTCTAGAACAAATGAGAGGGGGAACTACAGGGCCACCCTGAACTCGAATGCTTGGTGGAACACAGGCCCTGGTGCAAAGGGTTACTGTGGAGAGGCCACTTAGCAATAGTGATCATAATGCAATTAAATTTGACATCGCTGGAGGGGAGGATATTAAGTAAAATTAAGCAGTAGCATCTAACTAAAAAGGAAGACTGTGATAGAATGAGAAAATTAGCTGGAAACTAAAAGGAGAATTTTCCAAAGTTAAGTTAGAATGAGGCATGGACATTTTGTTTAAAAATATTTTTTTTTCTGGGCTTCCAAAAGGGTGTTACATGCATTAAAGCAGGGCTTCCCAAACCTGACCTGGGGACCCACCACCAGTCGGGTTTTCAGAATATTCACAATGAATATGCACCGGATAAATTTGCATGTCAAGGGACTCAGTATATGCATATTCATTGTGGATATCCTGAAAACCCGACTGGCTGTGGGGTTCCCAGGACAGGTTTGAGAAGCCCTGCATTAAAGGTTGAAGGAAGCCTAAACTGCCAGCATGGTTGGAGGCAGTTAAAGCCAAAAGTGGATCTTTAAAAAAAAAAAAAAAAGCAGACCCTTACAAGAAAATTAGGCAAGAGCATAAGTACTGACAGGCTGGATGTAAAATCAGTAGTGAAACAGGCTAAGAGAGAATTTAAGAAGCTTGCTATAGAGGCAAAAATAATTTAAAACTTAGTAAAGTACATTCCAGCGAAATGCCCGTGGAGTCGGGCCACTAGATGACCAAGGGGCAAAAGGGGGGTGCTCAGAGAAGGCAAGAAAATAGAAAAACTGAATGAATTCTTTGCCTCGGTGTTTTCTGAGAAGGCTGTTGAGGGCATACCCACAGAAAAAAACATTCTTTCGTGATAATTCTGAGCAGCAAAAACAAATCTATGTGCTAATGAAAGATGGATCAAATTGACAAACTCAAGAGTAACAAACCACAAGGGCCGGATGGTGTGCGTTCCAGCATTGTGAATAAACTCAAACATGAAAATGCAGACCTTTCACATTTAAAAAAAAAAAAAAAAAAGAGGGGGCAGAGTCTCACACATGAACCTTTCATAATGCTCCAGCTCCCTCTATGCAAGAATGGAGAAGTTGGTGTGATGTGAGCAGCTGGCTCAGTTACCTTGACTGCCAGAGTGCCTTCATCAGTGCTGCTGTTCCAACACGGAGTAAGTCATATCCAATGATCAGTATACATTCTCCCAGTCTCACTCGGCCTAGGGATAACAGATGCTGGAAGGGTTCAAAGGAGGGAGAAGTTGAAGAGCTGGTGTGTGAAGTGTGTCCTGCACAAAGCAGGGTCCAGCTATCTATGCCGTGCTTGCTGCCTATTACAACTTCTGGGGCTTGTGCTGTAGCTAGGAAGAACCAGGCATGCATGATTATCCATGTTTTAAGAGCAACCGCTAGTGTCTCTTGCTGCAAGGTCCTGAGAGCAGAGCCCAGATGCTGGTCTGGATCTGACCATCAGGCACTGGTGACTTTTCTGTGGTACACCTACTCGGGTGTGCAGGTACGTTGGGTAAGAAACCTTGCCATTCACCACCCATTAGGATTTGTAATTCAAAACCAACTTTTAAGACAATTGTTCCAGTTATTTAAATTTAATAATGGTTTTTACCAGCAGGACCTGGGAGCAAATGGAGAATTGGTTATAGTTCTAATGCCTTCTAAAGGGAGAGGACCCACTAAAATTCAAGGTGCAAGGTTCCTATAAAACTGATGGTACAGCCTCACCTTTAATGTTGCATCTTCTGTGTGTGGAGGGGGAGCAAATACTGCAAGATCTTGGAAAGCCTTACATAGATGTGCTATTTCCTAGCGCAGTGGGGTTCTCAACCTTTTTTCGGCCGGGACACACCTGATAGATGGTTCTCACATGCATGACACACTGAACATGTGACCGTCAAGGGGCTATATGTAAACATACACTCTACATCCACAGGAACCCCCTCGACCCCCAGCAATGGATCAGAACAGAACTAGGTTATTACCCATACAACTCACCATACAAAAAAGATGTCCTGGTGAAATTTCAGTAAAAGCAAAACAAACTCCCTTTACTACTAGGTACAAAAGCATTCCTTATGAAAAGACAGTAATTTACCACTAAACATAGAAATGAAGACAGCAGAAAAAGACCAATCGGCCCATCCAGTCTGCCCAGCAAGCTCCCATACTTATCTGTTTCATCTACCACCAAGTTCAGGGCCCTTGTTGGTAACTGTTTGATTCAAATTTCCTGCATCCCCTGTCATTGATGCAGATAGTAATGTTGGAGTTGCTTCAAAGGTGAGCATAAGGCTTAATACTAAGGGAAGTAACTGCTGCATCAAGCAAGTTATCCCCATGCTTGGTTACCCAGACTGCACAGATCAGTGCCTTGTTGGATGTTGTCTGAATGTAAAACCTATTTTCCACATTTCCCCCTACCGTTGAAGCAAAGAGCAGTGCTGTATATGTATTCAAAGTGATGTATCAGGCTTAATTGGTTTAGGGTAGTAAGCAAGCTACCCCCATGCTTCTTTGTTTACCCAGATTGTGAAGTTCAGACCTTGTTGGTGGTTATCTGAATGCAAATTCCCTCTTCCACATTTCTCCTTGCCGTTGAAGCAGAGAGCAATGTTGGAGTTGCGAAGGTTTATTGAGTAAGGGTAGTAATCATCAGGTAGAAGCCTCTATTCTAGTACTCCACCCCCATGGTTCTTCTCTTCATTCCCATCCTCTAGCCTTTATGGATCCACAGTGTTTAACCCATGCCCCTTTGAAATCCTTCACAGTTTTAGTCTTCACCACTTCCTCCAGAAGGGCATTCCAGGTATCCACCACCCTCTCCGTGAAGAAATACTTCCTGACATTTGTTCTGAGTCTTCGTCCCTGGAGCTTCAAATCGTGTCCCCTTGTTCTACTGATTTCTTTTTCCAACAGAAAAGGTTTGTTGTTGACCATGGATCATTAAAACCTTTCAAGTATCTGAAAGTCTGTATCATATCACCCCTGCTCCTTCTCTCTTCCAGGGTGTACATATTTACATTCTTCAATATCTCCTCATAAGTTATTTTATGAAGACCATCCACCTTTTTGGTTGCCCTTCTCTGGACCGCCTCCATCCTGTCTCTGTCCCTTTGGAGATATGGTCTCCAGAACTGAACACTGTACTCCAGGTGAGGCCTCACCAAGACCCTGTACAAGGGGATCATCACTTCTTTTCTCTTACTAGATATTCCTCTTTGCAGCCCAGCATTCTTCTTGCTTTAGCTATCGCCTTGTCACATTGTTTCGCCGACTTCAGATCATTACACTGTCACCCCAAGGTTTCTCTCCTGCTCCGTGCACATCAGCCCTTAACCCCCCATCAAATACAGTTCTTTCGGATTTCCACATCCCATATGCATGACTCTGCACTTCTTGGCATTGAATCTCAGCTGCCATGTCTTCGACCAATCTTCCAGCTTCCTTAAAACCCGAATCATTCTCTCCACTACTTCTGGCGAGTCCACTCTGTTGCAGATCTTAGTATCATCCGCAAAAAGACAGATCTTACCTTCTATCCCATCTGCAATGTCGCTGACAAAGATATTGAACAGGACCGGGCCCAACACCGATCCTTGCAGCACTCCGCTTAACACCGCTCTTTCTTCAGAGTAAGTTCCATTTACCGTCAACCAGTTTGCAATCCAGGCCACCACCTCTGCATTCACTCCTAAGCTTCTCATTTTATTCACAAGCCTCCTGTGCGGGACTGTATCAAAAGCTTTGTTGAAATCCAAGTAGATGACATAGAGTGCTCTTCCTCTATCTAATTCCCTAGTCACCCAATCAAAAAAATCAGATTTGTCTGACAGGATCTTCCCTTGGTGAATCCATGCTGCCTCTAGTTCAGCAATTCTTCCGACTGTAGATGGTTCACTATTCTTTCTTTCAGCAGCAACTACAGGCTAACCGGCCTGTAGTTTCCAGCCTCTTCTCTGCTCCCACTCTTGTGAAGCGGGACCACCACCGCTCTTCTCTAATCACTCGGCACCACTCCCGTTTCTAGGAATCTATTGAACAGGTCATGCAGTGGACCCGCCAGCACATCTCTGAGCTCCCTCAGTATCCTGGGATGAACCTCATCAGGCCCCATGGCTTTGTCAACTTTTAGTTTTCCAAGCTCTTCCCATAGCTTCTCTTCTGTAAACATATATCCTATTGAGAAAACACAACAAATAAGATTGATACAAATGCCTACATGCTAGTAAAATACCTCACCTCGGTTATTGTTGTCTGGATGTTCAGGCCCAAGAGGACATAGCCTTTGCACGTGCGGTGTTGACTGGACCACGGGCAGCCTTTCCACCCTGTTCAGGAGTAGCTTTGGTACATTCCACTAGTCCTGAATCTATCTGTCTACAAGCTAGGAAATGGAGAAATTACTACTTACCTGATAATTTTATTTTCCTTAGTGAAGACAGATGGACTCTGCTTCCTGCTCTCGGCTGCCAAATAATTGCATCAGTGGTTCTCCTGTGGGGTTCTGGGTCCCAGGGAATTACTGGTAAGTGTACGTCTAGTCCCTAGATTGGGGTACCTACATTCTTATTTGATTTCATTGTTTCTTGTTTGAGTACAGTTATGGTTGATTTGTTTTTTAAATCAAGTTTTTTGCTAGTCTGTCACCAGTTGCTTTAGGAGAGAATCCTGGCAGGCTGGTGTCACTGTAGAAGTATATATTCTGTGACGTCAGCTTACTCTGTCCGTCACCATCTGCTGGCAGGGGAGCATAATCCACTGGTCCCGACTCCATATGTCTACACTAAGGAAAATAAAATTATCAGGTAAGTAGTAATTTGTCCAGTGTGTCTTGATTGCCATATTTATCTTCACTAGAAAACTGTACAAAGTATACACACAGGGTGGTTTGTCACTCTGACTCTGTTCTCTTTTTTTAAAACTGTTCTTAAGCATTGAACAGGATAGCCATGATCCAATAATCTTTTAACAATTCACTGCATCTCTGTTTTAAATTCAGTGATACCTGAACAAAGTCCATGTAATCTGACAAACTACAGAAAGGTTGATATATATTTTAATCTTCATGGTGGTGGATGGATGGTGTCTCTTTGAAATTGTATTTTCTGTCCAGTGGGTTTTGAATTAAAAAAATATCCAGAAATGACATTTCATGGGTATGACTGTAAAGAAAATTTCAGATTGATATCATGCGTGTTCAGCCACTTATAAAATTCAGTTGTTAGCATAGGAGTCTCCCCAAAATAGAAATGTGATCAAAATACCTATGCTCCAAGAATTATTTTTGCATAAAATTTTAGATTTACATTGATTATCGAGGCCATGGCAGCCCCATAATGCTGCTGCTGTAATGGTAGTTAGCCAAAAAAGAGAGAGCTGGGATTTGTCAGCTATGACTCTGGTATAGCTTTCAGAATGAGAATTTTTTTTTAAATAACTTTAGCACTACCTTTTTAATCTTATTAATTTTCCTTCATTACTTATGACTTTTAACCACATCTTATGTTTAGAGCATACTTGCTGGAAGTGTTAAGGTAGATTGTATTTCTCTGATTTATAAATACCTTGAGCAATCTCCTGAAAAGGCTAACGTACAGCAGAGTAACATTTTAAACTGACAAAAGCTAAACATATAAAAATGTTTTTCATCTTTTTGAGCTTATTGTTTGTTTTTTGTAGTTGAAGGCTTCCATCAGTAAAGGAGGAGGAAATTGGTAGAGGTTTTAAACTTTTTTTGTCTGCAGGCCATTTGTGGATGAAATTAAATAGGCTATGCTTAACTCCCCCCCCCCCCCCCCCAAAAAAAAAAAAAAAAAAGGTTTGCTACTTAGGAGTTTTACTGATGCCACATTAAATGTGACTGCCCATAGTTACACTGGATAAGAGTGCTTTTATGAAAATCAGAGCAGTTCAACTTTTATGCCTTTTTTCTTCAAATATCAACAATAATGCATGCTCTAACATTATTCAGTTCTTAGGTTAATCTAATTTATTGTCTGTATGCTTGCTAATTAAGTAAATCATTTTGTGCCTTACCATTTTGGATCAGTTGCAATCTTTTGGTTGCATTTTCAGGACACTTGTAAGCCATTTTATTAAAGGAACTTCACTGGCTTCCTATTGTTTCCATTAAGTTCAAGCTCCTTATGGCAGTCAAAGTCCTACATGGTAGAGGACTGCGATATAGAAAACTGTCTTTCTCCCGATATCCTGGGGCAGATTTTGAGATTTATTTTTATTTATTTGTGTTTTATATACCGACGTTCGTAGGAAACATCACATCGGTTTACAATGTAAGTCAAATACACAATTAAAATACAAATAGAATACAACATACAGGGACAGGCAAAGCACGTTCAATATAACATCCACACACACTACTGTATTCACTAAGGGGTAGATTTTCAGACGAGCGCGAACAGCCTACTTTTGTTTGCGCTCCAGGCGCAAACAAAAGTACGCTGGATTTTAGTAGATACGCGCGGAGCCGCGCGTATCCACTAAAATCCTGGATCGGCGCGCGCAAGGCTATCGATTTTGTATAGCCTGCGCGCGCCGAGCCGCGCTACCTCCCCCCGTTCCCTCCAAGGCCGCTCCGAAATCGGAGCGGCCTTGGAGGGAACTTTCCTTTGCCCTCCCCTCACCTTCCCCTCCCTTCCCCTACCTAACCCACCCGCCCGGCCCTGTCTACACCCCCCCCTTACCTTTGTCGGGGGATTTACGCCTCCCAGAGGGAGACGTAAATCCCCGCGCGCCAGCGGGCCTGCTGCGCGCCGGGCCGCGACCTGGGGGCGGGTACGGAGGGCGTGGCCACGCCCCCGGGCCGTAGCCACGCCCCGTACCCGCCCCCAAAACGCTGCCGACACGCCCCCGGAACGCCGCGACGACCGGGCCCGCCCCCCGACACGCCCCCGACACGCCCCCCTCCGAGAACCCCGGGACTTACGCGAGTCCCGGGCTCTGCGCGCGCCGGGAGGCCTATGTAAAATAGGCTTCCCGGCGCGCAGGGCCCTGCTCGCCTAAATCCGCCCGGTTTTGGGCGGATTTAGGCGAGCAGGGCTCTGAAAATCTACCCCTAAGGGGCGGATTTTCAGAGCCCTGCTCGCCTAAATCCGCCCAAAACCGGGCGGATTTAGGCGAGCAGGGCTCTGCGCGCCGGTAAGCCTATTTACATAGGCCTACCGGCGCGCGCAAGTCCCGGGGTTTTCGGAGGGGGCGTGTCGGGGGCGGGCCCGAACGTGCGGCGTTTTCGGGGCGTGTCGGGAGCGTTCCGGGGGTGGGCCTGGGGGCGTGGCTACGGCCCGGGGGCGTGGCCGCGCCCTCCGGACCCGCCCCCAGATCGCGTCCCGGCGCGCTAGCGGCCCGCTGGCGCGCGGGGATTTACTTCTCCCTCCAGGAGGCGTAATTCCCCGGAGAAAGGTAAGGGGGGGGTGTAGACAGGGCCGGGCGGGTGGGTTAGGTAGAGGAAGGGAGGGGAAGGTGAGGGGAGGGCGTTAGAGGATTCCCTTCAAGGCCGCTCCGATTTCGGAGCGGCCTTGGAGGGAACGGGGGTAGGCTGCGCGGCTCGGCGCGCGCCGGCTATACAGAATTCATAGCCTTGCGCGCGCCGATCCAGGATTTTAGTGGATATGCGCGGCTCCGCACATATCTACTAAAATCCAGCGTACTTTTGCTTGCGCCTGATGCGCCAGCAAAAGTATGCCTATTCGTGTTTTTTGAAAATCTACCCCTAAGTGTAGTCTTTAAAGGACAAATCACAATTTTAAAGTAATTCTATAATAATAACCGAGATAGAGACATGGACATGATTAGTTACATTTAACATTATTGATCACTAACTATGTTACCGAACCTTATGGCACTCTTGTAAAGGTGCAAATCACAGTATCAATAATTTTATGTGCCTTGATGTAAACAGTTGTGACGGTATCCTCCAAACGACGGTATAGAAAAGATTTAAAATAAATAAATAATCATAAATCATACCTAAAATTCATAGTAAAACATCTAAATAACACTAAAAGTCGTTATAAAATCATAAAACAAAATGTATGATGTCTGTAATTAGAATTAAGAAAAAGCTTGTTGAAAGAGCCAGGTTTTCGTTCATGTAGTACCACAGATTGATAATTGAAGTTTCATTGTCTGTCATGGTGAAAACAATGAGTCTTAGCAAAACTGAGAACAGGGCATTTTCTCGTGCAGCATCGAAACTATAGAATGAAGAACATAAGTGCCAGGCTGGGTTAGACCAAGATCGAGCCCAGTCTCCTCATCTCCCTTCCCCAAGAAGGTCTTTCAGTGCGTTAGAGTAACTAAAACGTAGCAGCTTCATATAAGCCTTTTTACTTTTTGTCCTTGGGGGCAATACATTTTTGGCTTGGTTTTTAGTATCTAAGTGTTTTTAAAACTACTTCAGTAGTAGATTTCACTTATTTTTTTCTGATTTTTAGTTTTTCTCTTGGCTATTTTAAATTTGTAAACACATTTGTCTACGTTTGTGTGTTGATCGTATTGTACCCCATCTTTACCAGGTCTCTTGGAAAGGTGAATTTAAAATCAATGAAATGGGCAAATCCTTTTGCTAATTTAAGAAATCAAATTAGTTGTTAACACACTTTTTCAGACCATCAACAATTTCATTATTAAGACTTCATTTTTTAGTTTAGGAAAACACCATATATTTGTATATGCTTTGCTATAACTTTTACCGACGAACATAAACCCAATACATTTATCTTAATATATCACGCACAGGTTTCCTGATGCAAATATCAAGACTTACCCACCCCCCCCCCTCCCGATTTCCTGTTATATTTGGTGGCATCCTTTTCTCAGCTTAGACACACTAGACAGGTCCCAAAGTCAAACATGTGCCAGGGACTAATCGATTTTTCTTTCTCAAGTCGCGACACTCTTGTGATTTCTCTTTTTTTTTTTTTCCCAATGCACATTTTGTGACTGCACAGTAAGATACTTGAATTGCATTGTTGTGCACATATCGGATTCCTGATCGAGATGCTAGTTGCCATATAGTTGTGATATCGGTTTATAATGTCCATTAAATTCTGACTCTTTTTTTTTTTTTTTTTTTGTATTTCGCTCAGTTTTCACATAAAGATCATGAGCATCATTATCAGTTTTTGCTTTACAAAGTTTGCATCTTTGATCTGAACCTTTAGATCCCTTTCAAGCCTACTTTCTAAAGGAAAAGCAGGCTTATGAGATTGGTGTGTGTGTTCCCCTAGTAACTTTCTGCTTTGGCATCCTAGCCACTCCAAATCTTCAGGAGATATCTGAGAAGGATGGGGGGAACTTGAAGGCTATAATGGGTTGGGCAGAACTTTGGATCCACGCGTGACTGTGGACACGCATGTTCCATTTAGTTCTTACTTGAGTTGTACAGGCTAAATATCTCATATTTTGTAGAATAAGCCTATAAAGGGAAGAGTGGTTTAGGAGTTAGAGTGTGGATCTTTGATTCAGGTGAAGGTCTAGCCATGAGTTTAAGAGCTCCCGCTGCTAGTGTTCGTGACTCACTAGTTAAGTCACTATGGGGGTCATTTACCAGACGGATCGCACGCGAAAAGTCCCTTATCGCATGCGATACCAAGATGGGGCGGAGTCGGCCCTGGAAGAGGAGTCGTCAGGGCGTCACCAGGGCCGACTCTGTGAAGACGCCGTGGACGAAGAAAAGGTAAGGCCCTTTTCATGTCCTATTTCGCACCCAATAGCTGCACCTTCTATGGTGGCGCTATTGGGTGCGAAACCGGCAGCGATCGCACTGCGGCGGTGCGATCGCTGCCGGCTAGCACAGGACCGCCCCCCGTTTCGGCCCCTCATTCCCTAAAGTATCGCAGGCCTGCGATACTTTAGAAAATGAGGCCCTATGTTTCCCTCTGTCACCAATTTATAAAGAAAATATTTAACCTGCTCTTCCTGGTGAACAACTAATTTATTATGAAATCTTTAATAATTTCAGATGCAGTTTAATAGAAGTGCTCCTTGGCATACAACTTTGCACTTTTAAGAGCTTCATTGGGTGGATGTCTTTTGGGGTTTATCTTTATCTATTTTAATTGTGGCAGAAAGTTTTTTCTTATTCTGCCATCACTGTGCAAGTTTCAGTACCCAGATAAATATGCAGTACACAGGAAATGTCAAATTTTATTTTGTTAAATTTAGACATTTATCTTAGACCATTATGAAGTACAACATTTCAACTGGAGAACAAATATTGAAGAAATATTTTCTGTATTTGTGGGGGTGGGGGGGGGGGTGGAATTCAACTTTTTTTTTTTTTTTAATTTTTCTTAAGCAGCAGTCCTGAAAACATTTGAGCTGTATAGATTTACACTTAATCATATACAGTGTTGCCAATTCTGGATCCACTTTAGGTTTCCAGTTTGATCATTTGCACTAGAGCATGTTAAAAGATGTTATGCTGCTTGCGTTTTTGCAAATATACAAATGTATTTTGAGGAAGTGTTTTTTTAAGCTAATGTGGTTTCCTAACTACTGTAAAAACTATGTACTCTTCTTACATAGGTGTCATGTTCACCCTTCTGCACAGAGAATTGAAACAAAGGTCAAAAGAAATAGATAGGTGGTAAGTTCACAGAAATGAAAGTGCACAAGAACTATCTAGTCCATTTTTTTTTTCATACTTCCAATACCACAGACCTTACTTGATCTCTGACTTCACTATTACTTCTCCACAGTTAAGTATCTTTTCTGTGTATGTCCCATGCCACCTTAAGTTTTTTGTTACCATTTTGCCCCCATCACCATTCTTGGGACTCTGTTCATGCATTCGCCGCTTTTTTTGTGAAGCAATGCGAACATGACTTCCAAGCCTAGCGCCTTCTGTCAAGAATCCTTGTTCTAGAACTTACTTTCTTCTTACTGAAAAACACTTGTTTATACATTTGGGACATTTTAAATGTCAGTCATACCGCCTTTTGCCTTCTCCAAGGTGTACATATTCAGCTTCTTAATATACATTCGCTTATTAGAGTCTAAGTTAGACACTGCACCACTTTGGTAGCTCTGTTCTCTCCACATCCTTTTGGAAATGAACTGAACACGGTATACAAGATGAGGTCTCATCAGTTGTTTGTGTAGAGAGATTACCACCTCTGTTTTTCATCTTTGCATGTTTTTTCCTGTGTTTCTAGCATCCCACTAGCTCATTGCACTGAGGTCACTGGGTATGATCACCCTCAGATTCTTGTCAAGTCAGTGCCTCCAAATGAACTTGGTTTGTGCATACTGTGGTGGGAATGAACCTTGCTGTTTGTAATTCAAATTTTTATTGAAACATCTGAAAACACAAGTTACAGAACTGAATACATAAAACTTTCTATAACTCAAAAATACTAGGCATAGCAGTAAGGTTCATTAGTTTCCCCCAATAAGAACATAAGAAAATGCCATACTGGGTCAGACCAAGGGTCCATCAAGCCCAGTATCCGGTTTCCAACAGTGGCCAATCCAGGCCATAAGAACCTGGCAAGTACCCAAAAACTAAGTCTATTCCATGTTACCATTGCTAATGGCAGTGGCTATTCTCTAAGTGAACTTAATAGCAGGTAATGGACTTCTCCTCCAAGAACTTATCCAATCCTTTTTTAAGCACAGCTATACTAACTGCACTAACCACATTCTCTGGCAACAAATTCCAGAGTTTAATTGTGCGTTGAGGAAAAAAGAACTTTCTCCGATTAGTTTTAAATGTGCCCCATGCTAACTTCATGGAGTGCCCCCTAGTCTTTCTACTATCCGAAAGAGTAAATAACCGATTCACATCTACCCGTTCTAGACCTCTCATGATTTTAAACACATCTATCATATCCCCCCTCAGTCGTCTCTTCTCCAAGCTGAAAAGTCCTAACCTCTTTAGTCTTTCCTCATAGGGGAGCTGTTCCATGAAGGAATTTTCTTGTTCTTGTATCTAACTTGTAGAGGTTTTACCTGAGTTTATCAGATTTCAGAGCTGAATGACAGTGCAGGGATTGCAGTTTGCAGAGTTTGAGTAAGTCCTGAAAGAATTTTTTGTTTGGGACAAAAGGCCCTGGTCATGTACACTTGCTGGTGCCTCCTCTCCCAAATAATGAAGTGGGGGGAGGCTGGGTGTTCTGGAGGGGAGGAGTAGGAATGCATAGGGAGTGCATTTCATCCCTGGCAATTTCATCCCCACCCTCATGTAGCTGCTTTTCTCTTCTCTTCCATTCGCTATGTCACTCAGGTGCAGTCTCTTCTCTTTTTCCATTGTGCCCTAATTTTCTTCTCCTCTATTCTTCTCCTCCTGTCTTCCTCTTCCATTCCCCAAGCTATAAGAAGATCGGGGTGGCTTGCTAACCAGCTGCCCCCTTGCCTGCCAAAAAAAAAAAAAATCACTTCCCCGAGGTAAGAGGGCAAACTGATTTTTATTTTTTTTATTTATTTTTTTTAAACTCTGGTAAGTTGACATTTTGTGCAACTAAACCACACCGATCCACCAGACATTCACTAGTTTGACCTTCACTCTTACCCGACCTTGCATTTACCAGACATTCACTAGTTTGACCTTCACTCTTACCCGACCTTGCATTTACACTCAAGAATGGACTCTGACTCTTCCAGGTTAAAGCACCTATTAAGCTTTTAACCGTACACTCTATGGTAACACTTTATATTTCTCCTGCCTTATCTTCCTTCCAGCTTGTCGCAAGCTTCCAAGTTCTCTTTCCCTGTTGATTGTAACTTTGACTTATTCCCACCTATTGTTTAGCTCTCGTTTACTTGAATTGTTACTCCAGTTATTCCCTGTTAAATGTAAACCGATCCGATATGGTTATTACTATGAAGGTCGGTATAAAAAACTGTTAAATAAATAAATAATAATGAAAAGTAACCTGTTTTTTTTTTTCTATCAGGCTGCTCTGTGAAACAGGCAAGCAGCCACTTTTTGAGAATTGCAGCGCACTAACGAACTCACTGCAATACTGGATTCAGGATTCTTCTACTGTGGGGCAGTTCTCAGTATCTCAGTAAAATGCCGTTAATGTAGCTAGGTTCAAAAAAGGTTTGGATAAGTTCTTGGAGGAGAAGTCTATTAATGGCTACCGTGTTGCTCCAATAATAAACCCTACCCTGAAAATAAGCCCTAGCTTGATTTCCAGGATTTTTGGAGTGGGGCTTGAAATATAAGCCCTAGCTTTTAAGACGATGAGCGGTTCCACCCCAAGACTTGCCCTCCCGACCGACACCCCCCCCCCCCCCCCCCCCCCAAGATTTACCGAAAGACCCTGGGGGCCCGAAACCGGGGCAGATGGAGGGTTGTTTAAAAAAAAAACCCAAACCCACCCCAACCCTCCAAATGTAATTTATTGCAAACCCCCCCCCCCCCCAAAAAAAAAAAACCTTGCCGGCCAATGGCGCTGATAGCCTGTCAACATGGAAAGGGCAAAGGACCATCGGCGCCATTTTGATTGCTGGCAGCCGACGGCCCGAGGCGGGAGATCGCTCCCGGGACCACCAGGGAGTTTCGACAAGTTTGTTTTTTTTTTGGGGGGGGGGTTTGCAATAAATTACATTTGGAGAGTTGGGGGGGGTTTGGGGTTTTTTGTTTTTTGTTTTTTTTTACAACCCTCTGTCTGCCCCCACCCCCCCCCCGGGTTTTGGGCTTCGCTTCGGGGGGGGGGGGAAAGATATAAAATCGCCTCAAACCGCGGGAAAACAAAATTTACTGCAGCAGGCTGATAATGAAGGCCAAACCAAAAAGTTCGGCCAAAAATTGAAACTGATTGGTGAATGAAAGAGGAGGTGGGCTTAGCCTTGTCCTCATTCACTAATCATGGAAAAAAATAACATCCCCTGAAAATAAGCCCTAGCTGTTTTTTCGGAGCTAAAAAAGAATATAAGACCTGACTTATTATTGGAGAAACACTGGGTTTATCAAATTTACTTAGGGAATAGCCACTGCTATTAATTGCATCAGTAGCATGGGATCTTCTTTGTGTGGGTAATTGCCAGGTTCTTGTGGCCTGGTTTGGCCTCTGTTGGAAACAGGATGCTGGGCTTGATGGACCCTTGGTCTGACCCAGCATGGCAATTTCTTATGTTCACACCAAAAGTGGTATTCCAAAACAAAATAAATGTTTACTAAAAGGCAAAATGGGAAAGTGTTTTCAGTATTACAAAGTCAAAAGTTCAGCTTGGAAATAATCAGTTTCTCACATTTCTCTAGTAAAAAGGTGAGAAAATTGGGACCTCCTCTTGTTGCCAGCAGGCTTCTGTTCCTTTAGAAGCCTGTCTGAGACTTACCAAATGGGAGAAAAGGACTTTTCTAAATAGTATCAAATACCTGGTTGATGTTCTTAGCCCTTTATCCTCCTGGATTAGGAAACTAGCGCCCTCCAGAGCACAGCCGGCAGCTGGGTTCCCTCCTGGAACCATTCCAACTAACTGAGGGGCCAATGCAATAAGACGTGCATTAAAATGGGCACTTGTATTAAGCGCCCATTTTCCTAATGCACGCACAGACACATCTCCTGGGCGCCCGATTCTATATTTTAATGAGCTGCTGCATTGAGAAGGATGCACTAAGGAAGAATTATGCGTCCCTAACACTCAAATGAATTGGGTACCCAGGAGATGTGGTTGTGTTCCCACAATTGCAATGGGTACTCAATAAGAGCATCCGTTCTAATCCCACTTGAGGTCAATTTCTGGACGTCCAACATGCACAATGGCAAGGGCAAGATCGGCCTAGAGCATATCTATTGTGCGTGTATATTGTGCATCTAGAACTTTGTATTTTTTCATCAAGCTGTTACATTATACCTTTTATTTTTAAACACCACAAGTAATAGGTGTTTAAGAATAATGGTAGGAACCACAAGGAACACTATTTCTTTAATTTCTTCTGAGCCCTTGACTCACGGATTGATTTAATGCCAGCTTCGGGGCTAAAGTTAAATTTTCCACATTAAAAAGTACATGTTGGGTGCCTAGCGATTTTTTTTGCATGGGGGGGGTAATAGCTTATAGCCTCATCTACATGGAATTTATATGTAATGAGCGCTATCGGCTAAGCGTTTGTTTAGGTGTGCATCTTGGATACGCTAATCTTATTGCATCGGGTGCTAGTTTAGCACATCCAAAAAGTACTTCCAACCACATGTAAATCTGTGCGCTAGGCTGCGCGCACTTTATTGCATCATCCTGTGAAAGAGCAAAACACCCACAGTGTAAGTGGAGATAAAAGGCTGATGGCCCTTGGTGAATCTCCACTGCTGCTCTGGTCAGTGACTCCTCCCAGTAACTCCATGAGTTGCCCCATACAGCTTTTGGACAAAGATCCACCCTGTAGGGGTTGGACCATGACTATCACTCATTCCACTTGCTACTCCCATGGACACACCCAGAGCTAGAAATGTCCACATTATAAGCTACCATGAGACCTAGGTGGCCTTACGTTAGTTTCAGCCTTCTGTAGTACTCCTATCTAACTTTAATCCTATGTGTTGTGTTGGACTGTTGCACCATCATCTATTCTTGAATATTTATTTGCACCTTTCTACTTGAGTTTTTATATCGCAGGCCTCTATCAAGCAGGTAGGTTCAGTTTTGATTTCTTTAAAAAGAGAACAAAGAGTACAATTTAAAGCACTGTGCACAATACATAAATTGATTCATGATGAAAAAGCGGAATGGCTCAACATAGCATTACGTGTACATGTACCACATAGAAATCTGAGATTGGCTAATAAAGCACTATTAACTGTTCCATCGGTTAAAACAGCTCGACTCACCCAAGTCAGGGAGCGAGCATTATCACTAGCTAGACCCACCTTGTGGAATACAGTGCCTCTTGAAATAAGATTACAGAGAAATTTCAAATAGTCCGTTACCTGCTATTAAGTTCACCTAGAGAATAGCCACTGCCATTAGCAATGGTAACATGGAATAGACTTAGTTTTTGGGTACTTGCCAGGTTCTTGTGGCCTGGATTGGCCACTGTTGGAAGCAGGATGCTGGGCTTGATGGACCCTTGGTCTGACCCAGTATGGCATTTTCTTAGGTTCTTATGTTTTTATGTTCTTAACTATTCAAAAGTAGTTTGAAAACCTGGCTTTTTAAACAGACTTTCTATAAAGAGAATGGAGAAAGTAAGTAAGTTAAAGCGGGCATCAGTAAACCAGCACCCAGCACTTAGTTCTATGTGCTCACCTGTTATTTTTAAATCTCTCTGCTAATATTAGATACAACTTTGAAATTGCAAGAAAGAATTACATGTAATCCAGCCTGGAAACATGTACAAATAGGACAATAGGAATGTGCAGCAGGGATGGATTCATCCCATTCGGTATTCGGATTCATCGGGACCCAAATTTGTTGCATCCATTCTCGGGGGACCCCGATCTGTTCATTAGTTACATATGTATTTGTTTCCGAAAAAAACCCCCATCCCAACCCTTTAAATTTAATTTACTACAACCCCCCCCCCCCCCCAAGACTTGCCAAAAGTCCCTGGTGGTCCAGCGGGGGGCCTGGAGCGATCTCCTGCACTCGGGCCGTCGGCTGCCGGTATTCAAAATGGCGCCGATTAGCCTTTGCCCTTACTATGTCACAGGGGCTACCGGTGCCATTGGTCTGCCCCTGTCACATGGTAGGAGCACAAGATAAGGGCACATAAGTAAGTTAAGAACATAAGAAAATGCCATACTGGGTCAGACCAAGGGGGTCCATCAAGCCCAGCATCCTGTTTCCAACAGTGGCCAATCCAAGCCATAAGAACCTGGCAAGTACCCAAAAACTAAGTCTATTCCATGTTACCATTGCTAATGGCAGTGGCTATTCTCTAAGTGAACTTAATAGCAGGTAATGGACTTCTCCTCCAAGAACTTATCCAATCCTTTTTTAAACACAGCTATACTAACTGCACTAACCACATCCTCTGGCAACAAATTCCAGAGTTTAATTGTGCGTTGAGTAAAAAAGAACTTTCTCCGATTAGTTTTAAATGTGCCACATGCTAACTTCATGGAGTGCCCCCTAGTCTTTCTATTATCCGAAAGAGTAAATAACCGATTCACATCTACCCATTCTAGACCTCTCATGATTTTAAACACCTCTATCATGTCCCCCCTCAGCCGTCTCTTCTCCAAGCTGAAAAGTCCTAACCTCTTTAGTCTTTCCTCATAGGGAAGCTGTTCCATTCCCCTTATCATTTTGGTAGCCCTTCTCTGTACCTTCTCCATCGCAATTATGTATTTTTTGAGATGCGGCGACCAGAATTGTACACAGTATTCAAGTTGCGGTCTCACCATGGAGCGATACAGAGGCATTATGACATTTTCCATTTTGTTCACCATTCCCTTTCTAATAATTCCCAACATTCTGTTTGCTTTTTTGACTGCCGCAGCACACTGAACCGAAGATTTCAATGTGTTATCCACCTAGATCTCTTTCTTGGGTTGTAGCACCTAATATGGAACCCAACATTGTGTAATTATAGCATGGGTTATTTTTCCCTATATGCATCACCTTGCACTTATCCACATTAAATTTCATCTGCCATTTGGATGCCCAATTTTCCAGTCTCACAAGGTCTTCCTGCAATTTATCACAATCTGCTTGTGATTTAACTACTCTGAACAATTTTGTGTCATCTGCAAATTTGATTATCTCACTCGTCGTCTTTCTTTCCAGATCATTTATAAATATATTGAACAGTAAGGGTCCCAATACAGATCCCTGAGGCACTCCACTGTCCACTCCCTTCCACTGAGAAAATTGCCCATTTAATCCTACTCTCTGTTTCCTGTCTTTTAGCCAGTTTGCAATCCACGAAAGGACATCGCCACCTATCCCATGACTTTTTACTTTTCCTAGAAGCCTCTCATGAGGAACTTTGTCAAACGCCTTCTGAAAATCCAAGTATACTATATCTACCGGTTCACCTTTATCCACATGTTTATTAACTCCTTCAAAAAAGTGAAGCAGATTTGTGAGACAAGACTTGCCCTGGGTAAAGCCATGCTGACTTTGTTCCATTAAACCATGTCTTTCTATATGTTCTGTGATTTTGATGTTTAGAACACTTTCCACTATTTTTCCTGGCACTGAAGTCAGGCTAACCGGTCTGTAGTTTCCCGGATCGCCCCTGGAGCCCTTTTGAAATATTGGGGTTACATTTGCTATCCTCCAATCATCAGGTACAATGGATGATTTTAATGATAAGTTACAAATTTTTACTAATAGGTCTGAAATTTCATTTTTTAGTTCCTTCAGAACTCTGGGGTGTATACCATCCAGTCCAGGTGATTTACTACTCTTCAGTTTGTCAATCAGGCCTACCACATCTTCTAGGTTCACCGGGATTTGATTTAGTCCATCTGAATCATTACCCATGAAAACCTTCTCCATTACGGGTACCTCCCCAACATCCTCTTCAGTAAACACCGAAGCAAAGAAATCAATTAATCTTTCCGCGATGGCCTTATCTTCTCTAAGTGCCCCTTTAACACCTCGATCATCTAACGGTCCAACTGACTCCCTCACAGGCTTTCTGCTTCGGATATATTTTAAAAAGTTTTTACTGTGAGTTTTTGCCTTTACAGCCAACTTCTTTTCAAATTCTCTCTTAGCCTGTCTTATCAATGTCTTACATTTAACTTGCCAATGTTTATGCTTTATCCTATTTTCTTCTGTTGGATCCTTCTTCCAATTTTTGAATGAAGATCTTTTGGCTAAAATAGCTTCTTTCACCTCCCCTTTTAACCATGCCGGTAATCGTTTTGCCTTCTTTCCACCTTTCTTAATGTGTGGAATACATCTGGACTGTGCTTCTAGAATGGTATTTTTTAACAATGACCACGCCTCTTGGACATTTTTTACTTTTGTAGCTGCTCCTTTCAGTTTTTTTCTAACAATTTTTCTCATTTTATCAAAGTTTCCCTTTTGAAAGTTTAGCACGAGAGCCTTGAATTTTGCACACTGTTCCTTTTCCAGTCATTAAATCAAATTTGATCATATTATGATCACTATTGCCAAGCGGCCCCACCACCGTTACCTCTCTCACCAAGTCCTGTGCTCCACTGAGAATTAGATCTAAAATTGCTCCCTCTCTCGTCGGTTCCTGAACCAATTGCTCCATAATGCTATCATTTATTCCATCCAGGAACGTTATCTCTCTAGCGTGACCCGATGATACATTTACCCAGTCTATATTGGGGTAATTGAAGTCTACCAAGCAAAAGCAAGAAGCAAAAGCCTTGCACATCAATAAATGTCCACATATCCAGCGTGCAAGGAAATAGTAAAGCAAGTCCACCTTCAAAGTTATAATAAATTTTTATTGATTAGCTGAAATTCTTCAATATTAATAGTGGCAACTCCATACGTCTTCAATAACAAATATTAAAGTCCCCCGACACGGTCCGTGTTTCGCGGTCGCTGCATCGGGAGGGACCCACAATCAGTATCATCTAAAACATAAAGATAATAAAGCTGATGGACCTAACAAAAATGGCTACACAGTTTCAATAAATTTTTAAACATACCTTGTACGTGCATCATGGAGCGCATCGGCTCACACGATTGAAAGACGATTTAAAGAGGTAATTTGGCGCCAAAAGACAGCAGCTATCGCGATAGATTCGTTCGTATAAGCCCCGCCCTCTCTATACACGGTTCAGCCAAACAAATGCCATTCTACATCCTTGTTTAATCCCTTAGGATGGACGGAGGAGAGCATAAAAATCCACTTCTGTTCCCGTCTACCTAAAATTTCTGAGTAATTACCTCCCCTAAATGGGGGAACAACCACCTCTAAGACTGAAAACTGCAATTCAGCAATAGTGTGTTGGTATTGAACCCAGTGTGTGACTAAAGGTTCATCCATCCTAAGGAGACGAATGTTTGAACAATGTTCTATAATGCGGGTCTTAATCATCCTGGAGGTCTTCCCCACATATAACATGGAGCACGGGCATTGTATAACATACACCAAGCCCTTAGTGGTACAGTCTGATGTATTGCAAAGTTTAAAGTGAGCCCCAGTATCAGGATGAATAAAAGAGTCTGAATGGCTGGTGTGTTTACACATTGTACAGTGCCCACAGGGGCCATGATGGCCCCCCCTGGTGTCCCTCAAATGTTTATTAAGACTAGCGTGTACTAGCTGATCCCGGAGGTTACTAGCTCTCCGAAAAGTGAAGCGTAATGATCCCTGGAAAAGAGAAACTAAAGATAGATTCTCCCAGTGTCTTCTTATCATTGTAGCTATAGCCTTACTCGCTGTTGAAAACGGTAAAATACAATTGAGACATGGACTGTCATCATCCATTGAAGGAAGAAGCAACCAGTCTCGGTTGGCATACAGTGCCCTTTTGAAAGCCTTTTTTACCACTCGTGGGGGGTAACCCCTTTCCCAAAACCGCTGAGACATCAATTGGGCTTGCTCTAAAAAATCACTCCGGGATGAGCATAGACGTTTCAATCTTAAAAATTGCCCCGTAGGGATATTATCTCTAAGGGGCTTGGGATGGCAGCTCGAGTAGGCTAAGAGTGTGTTTCTATCAGTCTCTTTCCTAAATAGAGTGGTAACGTACTTATCCTGTTCTACTGAGATCGTAATATCAAGAAAAGCGATTTCTGAGGCGTGAATGCAAAAATTAAATTGAATGTGTGGGTCTGGTTGCTTCTTCCTTCAATGGATGATGACAGTCCATGTCTCAATTGTATTTTACCGTTTTCAACAGCGAGTAAGGCTATAGCTACAATGATAAGAAGACACTGGGAGAATCTATCTTTAGCTTCTCTTTTCCAGGGATCATTACGCTTCACTTTTCGGAGAGCTAGTAACCTCCGGGATCAGCTAGTACACGCTAGTCTTAATAAACATTTGAGGGACACCAGGGGGGGCCATTATGGCCCCTGTGGGCACTGTACAATGTGTAAACACACCAGCCATTCAGACTCTTTTATTCATCCTGATACTGGGGCTCACTTTAAACTTTGCAATACATCAGACTGTACCACTAAGGGCTTGGTGTATGTTATACAATGCCCGTGCTCCATGTTATATGTGGGGAAGACCTCCAGGATGATTAAGACCCGCATTATAGAACATTGTTCAAACATTCGTCTCCTTAGGATGGATGAACCTTTAGTCACACACTGGGTTCAATACCAACACACTATTGCTGAATTGCAGTTTTCAGTCTTAGAGGTGGTTGTTCCCCCATTTAGGGGAGGTAATTACTCAGAAATTTTAGGTAGACGGGAACAGAAGTGGATTTTTATGCTCTCCTCCGTCCATCCTAAGGGATTAAACAAGGATGTAGAATGGCATTTGTTTGGCTGAACCGTGTATAGAGAGGGCGGGGCTTATACGAACGAATCTATCGCGATAGCTGCTGTCTTTTGGCGCCAAATTACCTCTTTAAATCGTCTTTCAATCGTGTGAGCCGATGCGCTCCATGATGCACGTACAAGGTATGTTTAAAAATTTATTGAAACTGTGTAGCCATTTTTGTTAGGTCCATCAGCTTTATTATCTTTATGTTGATGATACTGATTGTGGGTCCCTCCCGATGCAGCGACCGCGAAACACGGACCGTGTCGGGGGACTTTAATATTTGTTATTGAAGACGTATGGAGTTGCCACTATTAATATTGAAGAATTTCAGCTAATCAATAAAAATTTATTATAACTTTGAAGGTGGACTTGCTTTACTATTTCCTTGCACGCTGGATATGTGGGTAATTGAAGTCTCCCATTATTACTGCACTACCAATTTGGTTAGCTTCCCTAATTTCTCTTAGCATTTCACTGTCCGTCTCACCATCTTGACCAGGTGGACGGTAGTATACCCCTATCACTATAGTCTTCCCCGACACACAAGGGATTTCTACCCATAAAGATTCAATTTTGTATTTAGTCTCATGCAGGATGTTTATCCTGTTGGACTCTATGCCATCCCGGACATAAAGCGCCACACCTCCTCCCGAGTGCTCCTCTCTGTCATAGCGATATAATTTGTACCCTGGTATAGCACTGTCCCATTGGTTATCCTCTTTCCACCATGTCTCTGAGATGCCAATTAAGTCTATGTCATCATTTACTGCTATACATTCTAATTCTCCCATCTTACTTCTTAGACTTCTGGCATTAGCATACAAACATTTCAAAGTTTGTTTTTTGTTTGTATTTTCATTCTGCTTTTTAATTGATAGGGATAAGTTAGAATTTTTTAGCTCAGGTGAGTTTTTACTTACAGGCACTTGGACTACTTTTCTAATTATTGGAACCTCACTGTCGGGATGCCCTAATTCTAATGCAGCATTAGTATCCTTTAAAGATACCTCTCTCCGAACCATGCGCTGCTGAGCGACTGTCGGCTTTCCCCTTTGTTCTAGTTTAAAAGCTGCTCTATCTCCTTTTTAAAGGTTAGCGCCAGCAGTCTGGTTCCACCCTGGTTAAGGTGAAGCCCATCCCTTCGGAAGAGACTCCCCCTTCCCCAAAAGGTTCCCCAGTTCCTAACAAAACTGAATCCCTCTTCCTTGCACCATCGTCTCATCCACGCATTGAGACTTCGGAGCTCTGCCTGCCTTTGGTGACCTGCGCGTGGAACAGGGAGCATTTCAAAGAATGCTACCCTGGAGGAGAAGTTCATTACCTGCTATTAAGTTCACTTAGAGAATAGCCACTGCCATTAGCAATGGTAACATGGAATAGACTTAGTGTTTGGATACTTGCCAGGTTCCTATGGCTTGGATTGGCCACTGTTGGAAACAGGATGCTGGGCTTGATGGACCCCTGGTGACTTCTGAAAAGAAAGTGGTCCGTTTGGTTGACACTTTTGGGAGCATGGAGCTGGGGATTCGGCTCACAGCATCTTTTTAAAGCAGGGGAATGGGGGGGGGGATTGCGAGTGCCCCTGGCCCGGTACTTATCTGCATTTTTTAAAAATCTTGTGGCAGGGAGGAGAGATTGGGGAGCTACCAGCCTGCTAGTGTCTCTTCCTCCGTCTCCCCTCCCCTCCCATACACACACACGCGATCCAGGTAACTTTAGGATGCTATTTGGTTGACCAAAATTACCTGGATAGCTTTGTCCAGGTAGAGCAGAAACCATGACCTAGGAACATTCCCAGTGCTGCCTTTTGTCCCTTTATGCGGGTAATGAATCGACAAGACAAGTTACCTGTGGAACCGGAAAATATCCAAATGTCGGGTTTTATCTCTGTAATTCCAAAAGTCACCAGCATAAACCCTTTTGAGTATTGACCCCCTCCACCCCTGCTGTTTAGTTTAATCACAGATGATTATCTTCAAAGGAAGTGGGAATCAGGGGTGCTCTGATTACCCTCCCCACCCGCAGTCCCCTAAAAAAATGATAGGCTGAATTCCCACTCTCTCCACTCCCAAAAATATCTGCCAAGCCCAGTGGTTGGAGGAGCAAAAGGACCAATTCTGTTCTGAACTCGCTGACACGGAAGGAACCCAGAAGCTGTGTGGTAGTAAAACCAATGAGCAAATGTTGAGGAGCCAGACTTCCAAAGTCAGGATCATGCATCTGTTTTGGCGTGTTCATACTTCACCCCAATGCAGAGTGGTGCTTTTGTATAATTTTTTTTTAACTAATATCATGCATTTGAAATATAAATTATTTAGATGAAATGATTCAAGAAATCAGTGCTAAAAATACATGCTTGCCTCCAGAGTTGTGACGTGAAAGATCAGGACTGGATTTGCTTCAGTATTCTGGAACAGTGAAAAGGAAGAGAGGAGCCTGACCAGGAGATAACTACAGTTGTCCAGTCTGGAGCAGTATGGGCCAATAAACGTAATCTGGCTAACTTTGGAGGTGTATTCAATAGTGCAGCTGTGCTATTGAATATAGCCGACTGTTAGGACAGCTCTTTGGCCTGACCAAACTTAGCCACCTAAGTTATCTAACTAACTCAGAATCAGTGGCGGACTCACGATGTCGGACCGCCCAGGACATGTCACGTGGTCTGCCGAGTGCGGCTCTGTCACGGCCACGCACGGCAGACCACATGACTGGAGCGATCGGCCCACCGGGGGATGCCCGATCCCCCGATAGGCCAATCCGCCCCTGCTCAGAATATCAGAGTTAGCTGGATAACTTAGCTGGCTAACTCAGTTCCTCCTAGTGCGGCCCCTGAAAGCCCCCCCCCCTTTATTTATCCAGCTTAAATCTAGCCACCTATCATATTAGCCACTTCAGTTTAGCTGGTTAAGTGTCCAAATCTTCATTTAGCTTCTGCATGCTATTAGCCTGCACTTTGGAACCTGTACCCGTGCACTGTCCCACGAGCTGGATCAATGCAGATCAGTACATGTGCTAGGACTGGTTGGTGCCAGTGTTCTTTTGGGCCCCTGGCTTTTCAGTTTCAAGTACTGCATATTTATTGGCAATTAAAGCCTTGTCACAGGAGTTGAAAGCATGACCATATAAACTTGTAAAGGGAAGGGGGGGGGGGAAAGTTTGTAAAGGGACAAAAAACATATTTATTTGCTTAGGAAAGTACTCCACCAAAATAGAACTGCAATCACTTAAAGTGCAATGGAGCTGCAGCTTGTTAAGACAGGTCACTTTTAATCCAGCTAATCCAGTGCGGTCAGTAGTTGGAGCAAGTCTCTCTAATTTCTACCCGTTTTATCTTTGCAGGTGTGTTTGCTGATTGCCTTCCTTTCGGTGCGGTACTCTCTTTGGACGGATTACAGCGCGTACTGCTATTTCGAAGTTGTGACCATTTGTGACTTGATAATGATTTTCATCTTTTACGTGGTCTACGTTTTCAAAATTTACCGCTCACTCACCTGCCTGTCCTGGCCGCTTGCGGTAGGTGGAGAACTGTGGGAAGGGATTTTTTTTATTTTATTTTTTTGGCAGCCCTCTTTATAAAGATTTTTTTTTTTTTTTTTTACTTCTCGGCTAGAGCAGCGTGCAGTTACTGGGCCAATCCATTTTATATTTTTAGGGTTTGGTCCATTAGCTTTCATCAGAACTTTCTTCAAAATGGTTTCTGCTTGCCTATAGCAAATTGTTGCCATGAATAACTTTTTAAGAAGGTGGTTGGGATTATGCCTTCATTCAGCTTTAGGCAATTTATAACATCTGTAATGTACTGTGAGCAGGGGCAGCTCAAAGCAATCTGCTGCCTGAGGTGAGGGATAAGATGGCTCCCCCCTGCCCCAAAAGCACAAAACGGATCAGATCATCGAGAGGGTTATGGGGGCGGAGGGTCCCCTTGGACTCTGGCCCTTCTGGTGATTTCAAATGCTACAGAAAGGGGAAAGCAAGGGTCAGAATTCCCAAAGAAGTGTCAGACAGTGCATCACTGATGATGTTTCTTGGAAGCTGGCAATCCTGCTACGCTCCCAGGAACACTGCAACCTGCCTCCCACATTTCCGCAGCATTTGCCCCCTGGAGAAGTGGGAATTGATGAATGGTGGGGAGGGGTCTGTGTGTGGCACTCTCTCTCTCTCCAGGTCGGTGCCAGGATATGAGGTGCATTAGGCAAACTTTACACACTAACCCTCACCACACAAAATTTAAAAAAAACCCGTGCATTTATAATAACAGATTGTACATGAAAAAAGATATTCATAGCCTTCAGAGGTAAAAATATCACAGCAACATGTATATTATTTTTACATGTACTGTGCTGGTGCCAACAAGAAAACCCTGCAAAAAAGACATTTGGTATTAGGCCTATTGTAAAGTACATTTGGTGTGGGCTTGGCCCTCAGAAAGCCATGAGTAAGCTGAACAATGATGATTATAGTAAACCTATTATGATGTATTTTATGTTTATATTATAATCTGCTTCGTACAATCTTTACTATAAGCAGCCTAAAAATATTTTAAATAAACCTCCCAAAATAAAACCGCATTAAATGCCAGCACTCAAGCAGTAACACCCTACTTTTGAAGAGACACTACAATTATTATACCAGGCTCTAAAACACCAATACACCTCCTATTAGGAATAAGCCAGGCTGCCAGATTCCCACACAGAAACTACATACCAGCAGAATGTCATTTCGATCACACATGTAGAACACCAGACAAATTGACACCAATATAGAATAAAATATCAACAGAAATGTGCAGACAAAAACTGAACTGGAAACTGCAAGAAGCCAGACCTGTATGCAGTGCAACAATGTAAAAACAAACACCATCATTCCTCATAAAACAATGATTATAATAGTAAAACTATTATGATTATAACATTAATCATAATAGTAAAACTATAGACAAGGTCCAAATTCTGCTCCCCCGTAAAAGAGACTCTTGAACACCCTAAATATCTGGGACACCCATCTACAGGAGATAACTCAGCTACTCTCACAAATGTCTCTCTCCCTCAACCATAATAAAACTGAAATTTTATACGTAACAAACAAAGCCACCACAGCACTTAGCCACAACCGCACAGCATCCCAGATGGAGAATCAAAGTCACCACCGTCAAAGACCTAGGCGTCATCCTAGATGGCAACCTAAACCTTAAACACATCAACACAATAATAAAAGATGGATTCTTCAAACTTCATATCCTAAAAAAAAATCAAACCGCTTCTTTACACCCAGGACTACCGAACAGTCCTCCAAGCACTACTATTCTCCAAACTCAATCACTACAACGCCCTCCTCTTGGGCCTCCGGACCGCTTCCCTCAGACGTTGCAGCTATTACAGAACGCAGCGGCAAGATCACTCACAAACAGCAAAAGATCTGACCATATCTCACCGATCCTCAAAAACCTACACTGGCTACCTATACCATTCACAATACAATATAAAGCCCTAACTCTCATTCACAAAGCACTCTACAATGATAAGTTTGACTGGCTGAACACGTCCCTTCATTTTTACATCCCCCCCACCCCACCCAAAAGAACCTCCGCTCCACCAACACTGGGCTCCTTCCAATCCCTTCCACGAAAATGGCACATCTGACCACAACACGAGAACGTGCTCTATCTGTGACAGGACCATTGCTCTGGAACAACTTACCAACACAACTAAGACTGGATCCCACGACTCAATCCTTCAAAAAAACAAACTTCAAAACATGGCTCTTTCAAAAAGCCTTTCCTACAGCAACCTAATGCCCACCTACCACTTGCACTAAGAAGAGCATCCCTCCTCCCGCTGATCATCCAGTAATCCATTACACCTACCCCTGCCAACACTGCCCCCAGCAGCATCTTATGTTACGCTAAGTCCAGATTCCTATTAACACAATTTGATCATCCTAAAATGTTCACCTAGACCAAGCTCCCCCTAGGTCCCCTAGATACTCAATTAATATGAATATATACATAGTAATAACCAATCTTAAAGTTACTCTAATGCCGTTAATGTTGTCTCATGTTCTGTTCGAAGTTATTCTAAGTTATACTGTAAGAATGAAACAAGGAACAACATTGTTTCTAAGTTATATTGTAAAAAATAAGAAGCCAATGTCTTATTAGAACCACTGTTGCACTGGAAACCGATGTGATATTTCACATCGAATGTCGGTATATAAAAATAAATATAGTAATAGAATAAATATTTTAAAATGGCTGAACAGGACATCATTTTTTAAAAAATATTCTCAAACAAAATATTTCAAAACGCACATCAAATAAATTCATCAGTTAAATCTAATAAGAATAAAAAAAAAAAATTCCCCACTCTCCATACCTGATATCTTTTTATTTCCAATCACCCTAAAATTGTTGTGGATTGGGGGAGGGGGACCACACAAACATACAGACTCTCTCGCACACACCACACTCACATGCATGAAGGCTATCTTGCATACGGGCTCTCGCTCTCTCTCTCACACCCACATATACACAGGCGCTCTTGTGCGCACACACACACCCGTGCGTACACACAGCCTCTTTTGTCAGTCACCTCCTTCCCCAGCCCACTCTCTCATTACTGTTACTCCTCCCCCAGACTAGTATTTCTCTTGTCACTGTCATCTTCCCCAAGACCTCTCTCTCTCCTTCTCTCAGCAGTCACCATGAACTCCCCCCTAAGACCGGTCTCTTTCATTTACTGTTTTACTCCACCCACCTCAAGACCAGTCTCTTTCTCTCTCTTTCTCTCTCTGAGAAGCTGCTGCATATTTAGTATGTTCCAGCAGAAGTATCCCTGCAGGGAGTAAGGCCTGTAACCTGCCTACTCAATGCCTTTTAGGTCTCTTGCTCTGCTCCCCATCCTAGCAGCTGCCCTGCCCTGTCCTAGTCAAACTCCATAGTGTGTGAGCTGCCAGCCTGCTGCTGCTGCCTTAAAATCTTCTCGGCTGCAGCTGTCCTATTCCACCTCACAGCCACCTCACTGACATCCTGAACCCTTGGCACTCAGCTTTTTTTTCTTTCCACAGCATGAATCTCCGCCATACCTGAGAACTTCTGATTTCCAGTCACCCTAGATTACTGTGAATGCGGGGGGGGGGGAAGGAGGGGGCGAGAGACCAGATGTGAACACTTATATACACTCACACACACTAACACGTTCATGCTCATTCTTAAATGCTAACGCTCATTCCTCATTCGGACACATTCTCACGTGCTCACTTACAGCTTTATTTCTCTCATTTTCCCAGATACACACATCCTCACTCACTTCTCTCTCTCTCTTCTACACACACATGCTCACTCACCCTCACAGCTATATTCATTCATACTTTCATTTCTCTTTCTCCTACACACACACACACACACACGCTCTTTCCCCTCCCCCTGATATATTCCCTCCCCCATGCACACACCTTTTCTCACTCATATACACACACATACACATGACCCCTCACATATACATATATACACACACATGCACAAATACACCCCCTCACTGACTACCTCTTCCCACCCTAAACTCATCAGTAGCAGCAACCTCCTCTTGGGGATGATAGGCCTCCTTTTTCCAGCCAGTAGCAGCTGCATCTTCTACCGCTGCTTCTGCTGTTGGCCTACTCCCTTCTTCATGTTCTCGCAGGCCAATCTGAGGCATACTATTGGTTTACAGGTGCAGGAAGAAAACAGGAGGCCTCTAGTCACAGGGCAGGCAAAAGATAGGAGGCATTCAGTTGGCCTGTGTAGGCCAATCCAGACGCCTTCTAATCTGGCTGCTTCAATAGCGCAACAACTGCAAGGCACCCGGAGATTATGGGTGTTGGCCCAGAGGCTCTGCAATTCCATTAGAATTCCAGAGTCTCTGGGTCAAATCCGGAGAGTTCCCAGGTATGGTCCTCGCCTGGCCGCCTCCCCTCCTAAAGGCTGCTGAGACAAGTGGTCAAAGCAGCAGCAAAGGGGGGGACGCAGGTATAGGAATGTTGCTGCTGTTTTTTCTTTTTTTACAAACTTTATTTTGGAGGCAGGCATCACAACAGAAAATGCTGAGCCGGCGCCACATGACATGGAATGATCCACTTTTTTTTTTTTTTTTTTTTTTTTTTTAGATCATTATATGTGTACCACATTTTGTGAACACAGAGGGCAGCTGAGTGTGAGGCAGATGGCAGCCTGGCAGGGGCAAGCAGTGTGAGACGGATGCCACAGCAGCATTCTGAGAGATGCACTTTTTTACCACCTCACAATTCTGCCGCCTGAAGCAGCCGCCTAACCCTGCCTCATTATAGAACCGCCCCTGACAGTGGGGTACTAGCTGCTGGAGTTTTACTAAGTTACAGATCGATACTGTAACGTGCGGTTGAAGATTTCCCGTCCGTAACACACTGTGGGCGCACAATTCGGACGCGTAAGGCGATCCTGCGATACAGTCTCCAGTTTCACGCATCCTTAGCGCTTCTTAAAACAGACACATAACCCTTTCCGCACGCAGCATGTATATGATATGTAAATGAACAAATTAGCTGTTTAATGAAGGAATTAGCTATTCCCCTCCGATACTGTGATGCGCGCTCAGATTATCTCCTTAGTAACCCGTTGCCGCGGCCTTAACGTGTTAGTTTACCGCCTACCCTCTACTAGGTGTTAGTGTGGTGTTTGAACAGCTACATAGCGGAATGTACCATGGACGACTTCTATATATATATATATATTTGCAGCGTAAAGTGTAAAAAAAACAAAAATATGTATAAATACCTGTCTCTTTCCGAATCCCCCAGGCGTGCGGTCATCCAGGCGGCGGCGGGAGCTGGCGGGCGGGTGGGCGCGCGTTGGGTCCAGGCTGCCGGCGGGCGGGTGGGCGCCCGTTCATCCAGGCGGCGGCGGGAGCCGGGTGGGCGCGCGTTCGATCAAGGCGGTGGTGGGAGCCAGCGGGCGGGTGGGCGCGTGTTCGATCCAGGCCGCGGGCGGGTGGGCGCCCGTTCATCCAGGCGGCAGCGGGGGGCGGGTGGGCGCACGTTGGTTTCAGGCGGCCGGGTGGGCGCCCGTTCATCCGGGCGGCGGCGGGAGCCGGCAGGCGGGCGCGCGTTCGAACAAGGCGGCGGTGTGGGCGGGCGGGTGGGCGCGTGTTCGATCCAGGCCGCAGGCAGGTGGGCGCGCATTCATCCAGGCGGAGGGAGCCGGCGGCGAAAATGGCCTCTGGCAGCCCCCGCCGGCAGTAAATGAATGCGCGCCTGTGCGACTTCGGCGCTCAAGGCGTGACATCACGACGTCCGACGTCACGGCATGTGACTGCCTTAGCGCCGAAATCGCACGGGTCGCACAGGCGCGCATTCATTCACTGCCGGCGGGGGCTGCCGGAGGCCGCTTTCGCCGCCGGCTCCCTCCGCCTGGATGAATGCGCGCCCGCCCGCACTGCCTGAAACCAACGTGCGCCCACCCGCCCCCCGGCTCCCGCCCGCTGGCTCCCGCCGCCGCCGCCTGGATGACCGCACGCCTGGGGGATTCGGAAAGTGACAGGTGTTTATACGTATTTTTGGTTTTTGGTTTTTTACACTTCCTGGTGCCTGTCATTTCAATTGTCAGTTGAAATGACAGGCACCAGCGCACCCAGGTTACTGTATAGGCGCTGTATTAAGCGCCTATACAGTAAAATGGGTTGCGCGGGCCTAACCCTTCGCCTAACGCTTCACAGACGCGGCATGCATTTGCATGCAGTTAGAAGAGAGTATCGAGCGCTAGGTGAAGAGAACTGTGCGTGCGGGGAACGAGGGTGCGCCTGGCAATGCCGCACTCTTTCAAACGCGGCATAACTGTATCGACCTGTTAATCTTTGCTGAGATTGCCCTATGATACTGTATGTGTGTTTATATATAATTTTTTTTTTAACTCCACTCTGTCCCTGACCCCCTTCAGACATGTGTAGACCATAATTCTTTGCAGCAAGAGTCCAAATACCTTTATCATTTGTGCTTGTACGTGAGCAAAGCATGTCTTTCAAAAAAAAAAAAAAATCCTGAGCGAGGAGTTTTTGGGGTTTTTTTTACTTTTCTTTTTGGTGTTTGTTCATGTAGCAGTCACTGTGGTTTCCTGTCTGATACGTGCCCTAGAACTGTGACAAAATTTGCAGGAATTGACACAAGATAAGATCAGCGTTAGTCAAGTTGCCAAGAAAAAAAACTCCCAAAAGATGTCAGTGGCTACCAAAATCCAATGTTTCCACGGGGACAAATTCAAACTAATAAATAGTGCATCCCTTTAAAATGTAATAGGAGCACTCGTACATGGGCGTGAATCACAGCCAAAATGTCACATGGTGACACACCATTATAGCCATAGCTCCATGTAAATATTTTTCAAGTTATTTTATAATGCAGCTAATAGAATTCTTACATATAAAATGCACTTCATATAAGCGCTTTATGTTTTTATCAAAGTAGTCTTCTTCTAAGGGCAACTCTGGAAGATATTAACGCAATTCTCAAAAACAAGCAGTCTGCGTCATTTTGAAAACACTGTGCTGTGTTGTATTCTTCAAGCTACTTCACAAAAGTAGGAAGATAACGTTAATTCATCTCTTTCCTTATCTTGTGTCGCGCTAGTAAGGTTTTTCATAAAATTACTGGGCCATGATCAGCTGTCTGAGCACAGTATTCTGTGTTTATAAAATTGGACATTAAGCTTTTGTTGCCGCTGACACTGTGTGCCGATTTTTATATTTGTGGCATTTCTAAAGTGCCTTCAAGTTCTTATGGCTCTGGAAGAGGCAATATTTCAACATAGATCTCCAGTGAGGGGGTAGAGACTTGGGGGGAAACCCCCCCCCCCCCCCCCAAAGAAATCCCTATCTCATTTCTGTACTCTTCAGGTACAGGCTGAAAGGAAAAGCAAATGTGCCTGCATGGGGAGAGAGCCTGCTAACAATGCACGGTGCGGAGATCTGCTTTGCTGCAGCTGCCAGAGTACATAATCACAAAAGATTCTTAACGATTGGATAGAAAGAATCAGAGCGGCTATAATAAAAGGATTGGTCATCTTTATTTTCGTTGTTGAAAATGTATGACTACATGCAAGACTACAGTTAGTGTAGCTGGGTTCAAAAAAGGTTTGGATAAGTTTTGGAGGAGAAGTCCATTAATGGCTATTAATTATTTATTATTTATTTAACACTTTTTTTATACCGGCATTCGTAGGACACATCATGTCGGTTTACAAGTAACTGAGAAAGGAAATTACAATGAACAAGGGAGGGGCTAACTGGGTAGTATGCAAAATACAAAGGAAGAGAGTCAACAGCAGAATTACAACTTTTTGCATTAATCAATTTTACTTAGGGAGTAGCCACTGCTATTAATTGCATCAGTAGCATGAGATCTACTTAGTGTTTGGATAATTGCCAGGTTCTTGTGGCCTGGTTTTGGCCTCTGTTGGAAACAGGATGCTGGGCTTGATGGACCCTTGGTCTGACCCAGCATGGCAATTTCTTATGTTCTTATGCTATACCTCACCTGGCTCCTCACCCTCTGCCTCATCCTTAGCCACAATGGTGCACACAATGGCATCGTTCAAGGGGGAGTCGGAAGTTATGGGTTAACTGCATGGTTTTAGTTCATTTTTTAAATTTATTTATTTTTAATGAAAGAACCGTAATCCCGTGTTATATTGGGTCTGATTTACATTCCATTGTTAAAGAGAGCACTGAAATAGAAATGGCTGAGTGGGTGGAGAATTTATGGCTGGAAATTAAGAGCAAGAAAACTAGAGGGTGAACTAAAATAACCTGACTGGGTGTGGGACCTGCAACAGGAAATGATAGACCTGGTGGTTTTTTTTTTTATTTTTCTGCCATCATATGCTCTGTTTCTGTGATAAAGCAATACAGTTTTTACAAATTTTGTATTTCTCAAGATGATTGCCCAAATGAGTGAGTGTAAATTTTGAGATCCCTCCCATAGCCCAGGTCAGTTTCTTCAGTGTCTTTTTTTTTTTTTTTCTCTTTCTGGCAGGAATTGCTCCATTATGCTATTGGTACCATACTGCTCCTGATTGCATCAATAGTGGCGACATCAAAGAGCTATGGCGTAGCAGGACTGGTGGCGGGAGCGGTGAGGCTTGTCGTTTTATTACATCATAAGATATAATGCAAATGTCTGGGTGGGCTGGGGAGAGAGAGGGAAGATGTTTCAACGATCGGCGCATGCTGTGTCCTATTAAAAAAAAAAAATCCTTTGAGTGCGTCGGGTGGCAAGATAGCAGCTTGAACCTATTGAAAGCGTCTGGAACGTATGATGTGGTCTTAGCACGGTGTACGGGAAGGTCGTCAGGAGATATTTCATGTAGAAAGCAGCTTGTGAGTGGTGTTAGGCCAAGAGAACAGCAAAGCAAAGAAATAAAGCTACAAATGAATGAAATTACCCTTATTGTGCCAATAGTGCTCCACTGGTAGTTCGTGTTGAAGACTTGAAATCATAAGTTGTGATTTTTGTTTTGTTTTCCTTCTAGTAGTAGAAATGCTTGTGATAGTACCAGCAGCTGATGGATCTGGTCTAAATTACAATGCTTAAAGCATCCTATACAGATGTGACGTGAATAGAGTGTGTTAAAGAGAGGTTTCAGTTTGGATAACTCAAAAGCGATTTTAATTTGAGATGTCTCCCCTTTTCTCTCCTCTTAGGTATAAAATAGAGCGAGGGCAGCGCTTGGCTCTTTTTTTTTTTAGTCAACATTTTTTCCCATGTAATCTGAGATTTGGTGTACACCAAGAAAACATTTTGTTCTGTCCTTGATGATTTTGCACAACCCTTGCAGATCCTATTGAAAAGCTTCTTGGTTCTGCTGGTGGATTCCAGGGGTGAATAGAGGGCAACAGAGTCCCACAAATATGAGATGCATGATTACCCAGCTTCAAATGTCTGCAACAGTTTTGTTTGTTTTTTTGTTTATTTTTTAAAAATACCCATTGTGCATTTGCTCATGCCTGCAACAATTTCAACCTCAGATGCTTTCCACTTCTGAGATTATGGTCTCTCAGTGTGTCTACTCTATATGCTGAACCACGTGCTCTTGAAACTGAATCCCTTATGTAAAACCGATGGTAAGAATGGTATGCTTGGCTATGACGGGTAAGATCTGGGTCTCCTATCGCTAGGATTGGTGATACTGGGCAACCTAAGACAGCCGGATTCGAGCCATCAGGTATGAAGAATTATTAGCTATTACCTCCCGAGGAATTATTAGCTATAATTCTTCATACCTGATGGCTCGAATCCGGCTGTCTTAGGTTGCCCAGTATCACCAATCCTAGCGATAGGAGACCCAGATCTTACCCGTCATAGCCAAGCATACCATTCTTACCATCGGTTTTACATAAGGGATTCAGTTTCAAGAGCACGTGGTTCAGCATATAGAGTAGACATGCCTTGCATGCAGAGGCTTTAATGGAAATAGTATGGACCAGGCCTGGTCACATGACCACCCAGGGTTCCTTCACAAGGGGGAGGAAGAAACCAGTCTTTCAAAGCCTTTGTTTTTCTCACACTAGGGCTCTTTTGCTCACTAGTCTAGTTACACCCCCCCAAAAACAAAATGTATATTAACGGTGTGCATACATTTTTTTTTTTTTTTCGTTATCTTTTCAGATCCGGGGTGGGAAACATTTTTCATGGGCAATTTCATTTAAAAAAACAAAACAAAACTCTCCCCGACCCAGCGGTCCTTTTGCCCTTACCATGTGATGGCCCGAGAGTGGGAGATCGCTCCCAGGATCCCCACTGGGCCATTTGACGAGTCTTGGAGGGTGTGGGGGGGGTTGTATTTAATTAAACTTGAAAGGTTGGGGTGGGTTTGTGGCTTTTTTGTTTTGTTTTTTTAATAGATGTGCCCCCCCCCCAAAAAAAAAGATAGGAAAACCACACAAAATTTTGTGGGTTTTCCTTTCGGTTTTTTTGCTTCCCGAAACGCAACGAAATACGAAATATCGTCTTTATTTCCTATTTCGTTGCAAATGACTGCACACCACTAATGTATAAATATGTGTGTAAAATATAGATTTGTATATCACCCCACTGACGCCAAAGCTGCTGCTCTTTACCTGCATTGATGACAGGTAAACACAGTCCACAAGGATACGCCAATGGCTAGTGCACCAAACAGCTGAGAAAAATAAAGTCCAAAGCGCAATAAAAAGAAAAAGCTTAGTCTCTTGAAGTTTCCCAAAGCTGCATATCCCATGGAAGGTACCCACTTCTCCTGGCTCTTCCCCAGTGCCTATTTTAGGATGCAGCTCTCCTTCCTTCTTTTTCCCTGGTACTTCTCTCATGGCTCAGACTCAGGTGATCCTCTGGCAGATTCCTTTCTGTCAGTCAGCAATTCCTGTAAGACCTTCCTGTGATAAGACAGTTTTTCTCTCTGAACTCCCCAAAGGACAAACCTCTGTTGTTCTATATTTTTTCCAGTACTCTCTTTGTCTGAAGAAATTCCTCTTCCATGGACCTCCAGAACTCAGAGCCTCCGCAGGAATGCTTCTCAGGAATATAATCCCAGCTCTTCCAAAACGTCTTTCTTCCTTGAAAACATGGGAACGGGACGTTGGGCCCCAGCCACCTTCCTCGGCCAATAACATTCCTTTGGCACAGCACCCGACTATTTGAGAGAGAGCCCTCTCCTCTCGGTCCCTTCCCGGTAGAGGGAAAGACCCCCTTCAACTGCCCTCCTGGTGAGGGACACGCACAGTTGTAGCCCTCTGCTGAGGCGGACACCAGACCCCTTCTCTCCTTGCTCTCTGAATTGGTATGCCAGGTTTATTAAACTCTGGCATCTCCCACTGGAAACTGCCAGACCTAACATACATCATTACTGGCAAACAGACATGTGGAGGCCATTGCTGCCATGCTATAAAGGGGCACATTTTTTGACTTCCCTTACATAGGTGCCAATGCAATACATCCGTGTGGAAAACGGACGCTCAGTGTTCAGCTCTCACTTTCCTAACGCGCACCCAGCCACCTCTTCCTGGGCATGCAGTCAAATATTTAAATGAAGGGTCATGCTAAAAAGGAGGTGCTAGGGACCAGTGTTCACCCCTAGCATCTCCTTGGTAGCAGGTTAGGAAAATGGACGCTTAATTTTACGAGTGTCCCTTTTCCTAACCTGACCGCCGGCACATTTAAAAAAAAAATTTTTTTTTTTAATTAAACATTTTGGTCCTGCTCTGGGCAGGCGTTAATTTCTGAGGGTAAACATGCATGTCAAGCTCACATTTTTTTTTTCAGTCAGGGGAGAATAGCTAATAGGTCATCAACATGCATTTGCAGGTGATGAGTGCTATTAGCTTTGAAGGGAGTTGGACGCGTGTTTTGGATGCGCTAATCTCCCAAAACCTGTATCCAACCATGGGTTAAACAGTGCACTCGGCTGTATTGCTTCAGCCCTATAGATGTTAATAAAATTCATTTGCAGTAATAAGTACCAGTGGAGGTTATGACTTTGGAAACTACATCAGTTTTAAAAATTGCATCATATATATTTTATTTTATTTATTTAAAATCGTTTCTATACTGTTGCTAAGTAATATACCATCGCAACGGTTTACATGTAGGCACATAAATTAATGTAGGTGGGTGCATACTATAGTACATTCTAACAGGTGCCGCAAAAGGTTCAGTTACAATAAATCATTAAAGACAATCACTTGTTTAGTGAAGTAGGTATATGCGGGGGGAGGGTGTATAGAGAAAATACAATTTTTTAAACTAAAAAAAAATTATTATTTATTTTTAGTTTTCTACTGTGATCATGGGAACCTGGCTCCCCCTTCTTTTTTTTTTTTTCTTTAAGCATTTCTTCTACTCGTTTCCAGCTCAAAGCCTGGCCCAGCAGGGCTATGATACTATGAGTCTTCACTAATTTTTAAATTCTTCTCCCTCTCCTGTGTAGCCTAGCTTTTGCAGTGATTAGGGTTGCCAACTTTCAACTGTAAAATTTCCGAACACAATGGACACATTGAGTAAAATTTTCACCTTTGTCCTTCTGCATGACTATTTATTTAAAAAAAAAAAAATTACTTGCCAGTGCCACCTTTGTTAGAAATCTGTGCATGAAGTGAAGTACAACCAAATGATTCTAAATATAAAATTACCAATAACTGCCACTGCCACCCCAACCATTAGGAAGAATCAAATACTTGTCATTTATCAGGTCACACAAACTTTCTAATAACTCTTTTTAAATCTATTTTGTCCCATTACTGTTGCTTATCCCTTGAGCCAATGATCAGTCTCCTAGTAAGATACAGATGATGGCAGATAAAAACCCAAACTGCTCCATCCACTCTGCCCAGTTGAGATTCCTCTGCTTTGGGTTGAAGAGCGCACACATTCTCATATGCAACCCAACACCAACTCCCCCCCACCACCACCACCACCCCCCCACACACACACACTATCTTGTCTTTCTCCCGATATCACATCCCTATTGTAATTTGTTGCTTTCTGGCACCAAGCCCACACTCCATGAGTAAACTGAATTTCCTAGCATGTAGCCAGATGGACTCAGGACCAATGGGTTATGTGCTCTCCTGCTAACAGATGGAGATGAAATCAGGTTTCAAAGCTGACATCACCCTAGATACACCCCTGCAGTGACCTCAGCCCTTCAGTATCTCTCCGTCTCCTAGCAGATGTGGACATGCTTTCCCTATGGGTATCGCCTTACCCTTTAGAAGAAGACATTCCACTTTTAAATTTGAAGAAAGACTGAGCCCCGCTCTCCTGTGGTGATACCTAAAGGTCCCTCCCCCAGTTGAGAATTCCTGAGGTGATTTCCAAGGTCCCTCAGAGGTGTGTCTTGGTCCGGTAGCCGGTTCCCGGCATGGACTTTGCTGCTGAAGCAGCTGAAAGGCACCGTGTGCAGGAAGCC
Source organism: Rhinatrema bivittatum (assembly GCF_901001135.1). Taxonomy (NCBI): domain Eukaryota; kingdom Metazoa; phylum Chordata; class Amphibia; order Gymnophiona; family Rhinatrematidae; genus Rhinatrema; species Rhinatrema bivittatum. The sequence goes on along the minus strand of NC_042616.1, from coordinate 250,245,561 downwards.
GAGCGCAGCGGTGACTGCCAATGCTGCCCCCCCCCCCCCCCCCCGCACAGCTGGGAGACTGTCTCTGTACTCAGCCAGTAAGCTCTGAGCCCAGGTAAGTTTAAAAAAAAAAATTCCTCCAGATTGAGATGTTGGAGGGATTTCGGTAACACGTCCTTCGGTCTCCTTGCTCAGCGTGCCATACCGACGTCATTCCTGATCCTGTTGGGGTAAGGAGAAGTGGGCTTCCAAGCGGCTTGAGCAGCCCCCCGATAGGCTAGGCCCCACTTTAGGTTCAGTAGGCACATCACATGTTAGACCACAGCAGTGCTATCTTGCACATGTTTTTGTGCATCTTCCATTGCCCACCATAGAGCGTCGGTAGGCGCAGTGCGTGCCGGCTCTGCACATGCACTGTGTGCACAACGTTATGCACATCTGTACAAGCACAACTCTCTAGGCACAGAAATTGGGGAAAAGCAGAGCGTATGGCCTGTGCGTATGCTTCACCACAGTCTGCGTAGGTGCCCAAAATCTGTGCGCTCAAAATTATTAAGCGCAAGCCTGCTGAACACGCAGTTACCATCCCTAATGGCTCCAGCAGCAAAGATAAGCACCATTCTCTTTGCTGCTTGACATATTAGGGCTACATAGTCTGAACTTGATTCTTACTTATGTTAGCACTGTGAGGAGGCCCAGGGCGAGTTGGCCTCCCCAGACTTTACTAAACCTGGCTCCTCCCAATCTGAGGATGGGTCAGCTAATTCCTTAATGGGAAGTATTCCAGATCTGCGTAATCCCGGGCCTGGGTCTTCCATGGGAGAGGGAAATCCAGTGGCACCTACCCCAGTATTTGGGCTAGGTATGGATCTGACTCCCTTCTCTTGATTTTAATTTTTTCAAGGCCTTAAAGCTTTCGTATGGGCACGGTCTGCTTCACTTGCCCCTGTCCAGATGGAACCCCAGCTGAATAAGGCCTCTCTTTCCCAGCCCTATCAGCAGGCCTCGAGACATGCCTCGCCTCACCAAGGGTATCCCAGGCAGACACCCAGACAGCACAGATGAAGGGGGCCCAGATTCCTTGGAAGATTGGGAAATCCCACCGGGTTTAGAACCATATCGGACCATGTTACGTTTTTCCATAGAGATGAATTGCCGGCCCTGGTTTCCCAGACCCTGAAGATGCTGGGAGTTCTGGGGCGGTCTCTATGACGGAATCAAAGAAGAATCCCATTTTGGTTTCTCTATGGAAAGCCTCTTGCTATTTTCCAGTGCTGGAAACCATCCAGGAGTTGATTGACCTGGAATGGAATACCCCTGAAGTGAGTTTTAAAGGTGGACGAGCATTAGAAGCTCTATACCACCTGGATCCAGCGGCGAGAGAACGTCTGTTTCCCTAAAGTGGATGCGCTGGTCTGTACGTTTCGAAGTGAACAACTATCCCAGTGGAGGTTGGAGAGGCCTTGAAGGATGCGCATGAAAGGCGGATGGAGTCCATCCTTAAACAAGCCTTTGACACAATAGCAATGACCTTACAGATTTCTGCTTGTTGTGCCCTGGTCGTTCGTTCGCGCCTGCTTCTCTCTCGGGAGGTGGATGACTCAGGGACAAATTCCAGAGAGGTTACGGAACCCACCGCTGCCTTTTTAGCTGACGTGGGCTCTGATCTAGTCCATACCTTGGCCAGAGGAGGTGGCCTCGGTGGTAGCAGCCAGAAGACAGCTATGAATGTGAAATTGGTCAGCAGATGCAATCTCTAAGGCTAACCTCACAAAGATGCCCTTTAAGGGATCACTCCTCTTCAGTAACAAATTAGAAAAGCTGGCCAGTAAATGGGGTGACTCTCCAGTGCCCCGGCTACCAGAAGATAATTTATTTATTGCTTTTATATACCATCAATCTATAGAAAAAAGCAGTTACAGCACCCAACGCTTTTGACCCAACAGGAACTAGACATTTGGGAGGTCTCGGTCCTTTGGGAGGTCTCAGTCCTTTAGGAGTCGACAGCCCAAGAGGGGCAGGTTTGGGTTCAGGTTCGTCCCGAACCCCCCAATGACGTTTTGCTTACCCACTCTCAGAACAAGGAGATAGGGGGTTGACTGTCCCTCTTCCACCATTGGTGGGTCGAGATCACTTTGGACAAATGGGTACTGGATGTCATGCAAGAAGGATATGTGCTGGAATTTTGCAGCACTCCTCAAGACATGTTCATGATGTCTCCTTGCCACTCCCAGCACAAGAAGGCAGTGGAGTCCACCTTGGCAAGGCTCCTCAGGTTGAGGGCTATAATTCCAGTCCCTGTGCCCCAGGAAAATACAGGGTGTTATTCCACTTATTTCATCGTACCCAAGAAGGAGGGTTCCTTTCACCTCATCCTGGACCTCTAGTGTCATCTGACATCTGTGAGTAATTCATTTCTGCATGGAAACTCTGGGCCCCGTGATAATGGTCGTACAACCGGCAGAGTTCTTAACCTCCCTGGACCTTTCCAAGGCCTACCTTCATATTCCAATCCAGCAAGAACATAGTTTCCTATGCTTTGCGGTAATGGGCCGCCATTATCAGTTCCAGGCGCTGCCCTTTGGCCTGGCCACCACCCCCAGAACACTTTCCATGATTGTGGTGGTTGTAGCGGCTGCACTGAGAAAAGAGGGAATCCAGGTGCACCCGTACTTGGATGACTGGTTGATCCAGGTAAAGTCCGTGGAAGAGAGTCTCCGGGTGACCAGCAGGGTGACCTCCCTGCTTCAGGAACTTGGTTGGATTGTAAAGTCTCAAATCATCCCAGTCCTTGGAATATCTGGGAGTCCAGTTCGACACCAAGCAGGGCAAGGTCTTCCTCCAATCCACACGGATTGGAGGAAGTATGTCAACCGACAAGTATGTCGGTTGACAAACACGATACGCCCGATGGTATGGAGCTATCTTCAGGTCCTCGGTTTGATGGTGTCAACCCTGAAGGTAGTACCATGAGCGAGGGCACACATACGACCACTTCAGCGCTCCTTGCTGTCACATTGGAACCCACTGTCTCAAGACTACTCGATTTGCCTTCACCTACCGATGGAAGTATGTTCTTGACTCCAGTGATGGCTGTAGGAAGATCACTTGGGCAAGGGTGTAACCCTGTTCCTGCTGAACTGGCTGGTCCTCACAACAGACACGAGCCTCCAGGCCTGGGGTGCTCACTGTCAGTATATGATGGCCTAGGGGCGTTGGACCAAGGAAAAGGCACTCTGGAATATAAACCGCCTGGAAGCCTGGGCAGTCAGATTGGCATATCTACAGTTCAGCCACATACTCCAGGGTCAAGCAGTCTGCGTAATGTCTGACAACGCAACAATGGTAGCCTACATCAACCGCCGAGGGGAACCAAGAGCCAGCAAGCGTCACAGGAGATAGATCTCCTTATGGAATGGGTGGAAATACATCTACAGATCTCAGCCTCCCACATTGCAGAAAAAGACATAATCAGAGCAGTCCTTCTAAGCAGGGAGAGTCTGGATCCAGGAGAATGGGGGTTGTTGGCCAAAGCCTTTCAGCTGGTGGTAGATTGCTGGGTCCTTCTGTCCATCGACCTACTGGCCGCATCTCACAATGCGAAGGCTCCCAGATTCTTCAATCGCAGAAGAGATCCATGTTCCCTGGGGATTGATGCTCTCATTCAGACCTGGCCAGAAGAGGACTTGCTATACGCCTTCCCTTTGTGGCCCCTGCTGGGTAGGGTCATTCACAGAATCGAGCACCACTGGGGATTTAATCCTACTAGTAGCTCCAGATTGGCTCAGGCGTCCGTGTAATGTGGACATGCGGGTACTCCTGGTGGAGAACCCTCTGTGCCTCCCTCCACACATGGACCTGCTTCAGCAGGAACTGGTCCTTCATGAGGATCTGACTCTATTCTGTCTTATGGTTTGGCCCTTGAGAGGGCTCGCCTGATGAAGAATGGATATTCGGTGGCAGTAATTTCCACTTTACTCCGCGCACGGAAGTTCTCTACATCCTTAGCGTATGTGCAGGTCTGGATAGTATTTGAATTCTGGTGCATGGAATGTGGTGTTTCCCCTTAGATGGCCAAAATCCCATTAATTATGGAATTTTTACGGGACAGCTTGAATAAAGGTTTGACCCTTAACTCCTTGAAGGTCCAGGTAGTGGCTCTGTTTCAGGGGTGAGGTGAATGGAACCCGCCTGTCAGCTCATCTGGACATGGCCTTTTTTCTGAAAGGGGTCAAGCACCTATGGCCACCCCTATGGTGGCTGGTTCCCTTGTGGAATCGTAATCAGGTATTGGAGTTTTTGGCAGGGCCATTCTTTCAGCCACTGCACAGTCTTTCCTTGCGCTTGTTAACCTTGAAAACTATGTTTCTGGTGGCTATTTGCTCAGCTCGTCGCATCTCTGAACTACAGGCATTGTCATGTCGGAAACCGTTCCTCCGGGTAGCTCCAGGAGCATTACAACTTCATACCATTCCATCCTTCTTGCCCAAAGTAGTCCAGAGTTTCATTTGAATCAGTCCATTTCGTTGCCATCCCTAGATAGGCACAATGACACAGAAGAATACAGACTCCTCCGCCATTTAAATGTCAGTAGGCTTTTGGTGCGGTATCTGGAAGTTTCAGAACCGGTCCGCAAGATGGACAGCTTATTTGTTCTTCACGGTGGAAGGAGGCAGGGCAAACCAGCGTCACAGGCTACCATAGCTTGCTGGATCAAGGTGCTGGTCACGGGAGCCTGTGTGGAAGCAGGAAAGTAATTACCCTTCCAGGTTAAAGCTCATTCCACTAGGGCTCAGGCAGTCTCCTGGGCGGAAGCTAGACTGCTGTCTCCTGACATCTACCGAGCGACGATGTGGTCCTCCTTACACACCTTCTCCAGTATTTCCTGGACGTTCAGGCCCAAGAAGACATAGCCTTTGCAAGGGTGGTGATAACTGGACCGCAGACAGCTCCCGCCAGATCGGGAGTAGCCTTTGTACATCCCATTGGTCCTGAGGTCCATCTGGCTACACACTAGATAATGGAGAAACTACTCACCTGATAATTTCATTTTCCTTAGTGTAGACAGATGGACTCGGCATCCTGCCTACGACTGCCCAAGAATGATGCCAAGGAATCACCCGAGAAATGAATATAGATGCTAAGAGATTATGGGTAAACATTCTCCCAATCCCTAGATCAGGGCATCTATAATCTTGCTGGGATTCAACGTTTGTTTGGTTGAGTACAGTTAGCCGTTTTAATCAAGGTTTTTCAATAGTATGTCCACAATGGCTTTTGAAGGGCTGAGGTCACTGCAGGGATATATCTAGGGTGATGTCAGCTTTGAAATCTGACTGTCTCCATCTGCTAGCAGGGGAGCATATAACCCATTGGACCTGAGTTCACCTGTCTACACTAAGGAAAACAAAATTGTCAGGTAAGTAATTTCTCCATTACAATTACAATATAGTAAACCTCCCAAACCAAAACACTAACTGCCAGCATACAAACAGTAAAAACCCTATCTAAGAAAAGACAACACTACAAATATTACCCTAGGCCTTAAAACACTTATTAGGAAAACAGAACAAGCAAGGCTGTTAGAGATCCCTACACAGAAACAAGTTTGCAGAATACCCTATCCTTGGTCACACATGTAAAATGCAGATAGATTCTCACAAAATACAGAAAAAAAAAGTGACCATAAAGTATAAATAGAAACATGCAGCTGGAAACTGCTACAAGCCAAATTCTGTATATAATAGGGATGTGCAATTGTTTTGCTGAATTGGAAAATTAAAAAAAAAATAGTCCCAATTCGGCATGGGTTGGAGGACCCAAATCCCAAGACGGATTTTCCTTGAACTTCGGGGAAAATTCGTTGTTTGGGTTAGCGCGGTGGGGAGGGGCACATTTATTTAAAAAAAACAAAAAACCCCAACCCTTCAAATTTAGTTAATTACAACCCTCGCCCCCCAAAACTTGCCTAAAGTCCCTGGTTGTCCAGCGGGGCCGTCCATTGCTCCTACCGTGTGACAGGGGCCGACCAATGACACCAGTAGCCCCTGTCACATGGTAAGGGCAAAGGGCCACCTGTGCCATTTTGTTTACTGGCAGCTGATGGCCCGCGAGTGGGAGATCGCTCCCGGGACCCCTGCTGGACCACCAGGGACTTTAGGCAAGTTTTGGGGGCGGTCGGGAGGGGGGCTTTGTAATTAACTAAATTTGAAGGGTTTGGGGGGGGGGTTTTGGGGGGGGGTTCCGGCAAAAATTGCCAAGGAAAAAAAACTCGTTGGAAAACAGTTTTCCACGGGTCCCCCGACTCGTTTTAAAATACGATTCATATCCCTAGTATATAATGCAAGAATGGAAAAACAGAAACATCCCCCATTCCTCAAAAAACAATGAAACATCTTAATAGTGAAACCATATTTTAAAATGATTCATAAACATTTCAGAAGAGCTGATGAATAGGATAACATCCAATAACTAACTCAAATTAAAAATTTTTTAAATTTACCAACCACCAATATTTCAAAATAGACACTTCAGATAAAGTCCAAAAATTCAAACAAATAGAGAGAAAAAATATCCTCCGCTGTCCATACCTGGGAACCTTTGATTTCCAGTCACCTTAGATTGTCCTGGATTACTGGAGGGGAGGCAGCATGCACACTTCTATTCGCACTTTCTCTTATAAAAGCACTCCTTATCACATACGTTCATTCTTTCTCTCACAAACACATTCATACAAAGATATAGGTTCTCACACACTCACAAGCCTTCTCTTTTATATGCTCACTCTCACACATGCAAAAATGTTTTCCCCACACACTCATTGGCTCTCTCCCTTACACACATATAGGCTCTCACACACTTGCTGGCACTCTCTCCCTCACATACACATGTTCTCTCTCCACCACCCCCCAAAGCTCTCATCACACGCAAACAGGTTCCCTCTCCCTCATGAATACTCACTGGTGCTCTCTTGCTCACATACACAGGTTTTCTAACACATTCTGGCTCTCTCCCCCACCATATATACATAGGCTCTCTCATACTCATGGGTTCTTCTCCCCCACCCTTTTCAGCTCTCACACTGGCGTTCTCTGCTCCCCATACATCCACACACAGGAGTTCTCTCACATCGAGAGGCACTCTCTCCTTCTCCCACACACACAGGCTCTCACATTCACAAGTTCTCCCCACACACACACAGGCTCTGACTCTCACACTCATTGGCATTCTTTCTCCCACACGTACACAGGCCTTTTCACCTCCTCTCACTCACTGTCTCTCCCACACACATACATAGGCTAGGCTCTCATATAGTTTGGCGTTCTGCTTCAACACATATAGGCCCGCTTGGGTCTCTTCTTTTCCTACAGCGGGAGGGGAGGTGCCAGTCACCTTATTGCACTTCAGGAGGAAGAAGTATTGGTGGTCCTACTTCTTTGAGAATTGAGGAATTAGCAGTCTCACGGGGTCTCTTCTTTTTTTCGCTGCAGGAGGGAAGGTTTCAGTGGCTCCACGGGGCCTTTAGTTATTGATCCATGGGTATGAGATGGTGCCGGCAGTCCCACTGAGCTTTTTAATTTTAATTTTTTAAACTTGTACCATGGATGGGAAGAGGTGATACGGTCAACCGGGCTTTCTCTGGTTTCGCCGTGGGCGGGAGGTGAGATGTCGGTGCGGGACCTTTTTTTCTATTTTTCATCGCAGGCTGGAGGTGAAGCACCGGTGACCTCACAGGGCTTTCTCTTGTTTCGCTGCAGGTGGGAGGGAAGATGTCAGCGGCCCCCACAAAGCCTTTTGTTGATTTGTGGGTGTGAGATGAAGGCCGGCAGCCCCGCTGAGCCTTTTTAAAAAATTATTATTTAATTTGGGACACAGGCGGGAAGGTAGATGCTGGTGGCCGAGATTGCAGCAGAGAAAAGGGGACGTCGAGTACAGGCAGGCAACTCTCAGGAGGTACAGCGCCACCCTTGGCTGTGGAGTTTAACCACGGTTCCTTCAAATTAGGTGGCCAGATGTGATGCGATTGAATGGTTGCTGTGCTCAACTGTAGGGTTAAAATGCAGACAATTTCCAGACAGTACTTTAAAATTCTGTGCTGTCTGGAGAAAATCCCTACAGTTGGCAACCTTAGCAGTGATTGTTTTGTAGCTTGGAGGCATGAGCTGTGGCTCCCTTCAAAACTCAGTCCAGATTCACTCTTGAGCCATTCGGTGGCTGTTGCTTTTCAGTTGGTTGGGGGCTAAGACTGCGACCTTTGCAGTAGGCCCAACAACAGAAGCTGGGCCTGGGTTTGAAGGCAGGAGTCCCGCCTGCACTGCTGCTGACCCAGTAAGCTGGCCTCTGATGGGAACTTGATATGTCCAGTATTCTGTGTGTTATGTATTGATTGATTGGTTTATCCTGGTTGCAGTAAAAATGCCAGAAGACATTAATATAAAATGACTTTTTTTTAAATTCTGGGGCTGCTTGTCTTGAATATATGTGTAAAACTAATGATTTTTGGATGCATATTTCATGGCTGAAAATATTTATTTTTCTTTTAATTAATCCTCTCCATATGTTTGCAGAGCTTTGGATTTTTAGCTACATTCCTTTGTGTTTTGAGCATGTGGCTGTCTTACAAGATCTCCTGTATTACTCAGACAACAGGTATGTAGCAAACCTAACTACAAACATTAATGCGCTGCAGAGAAGGTAAAAAAAAAGAGCGGAAAGATGTGCTGCTCGGAGCGCATACAATCTCCAAAGGCATTCTTTACGTCGAAAGGGAATATGTGACTGACCAACAGAGAGGTGAAGTTGATTTGTGTGAGTGAGAGAAGGAGTGAAACTGATTTTTGTGTGGGTGTATGTCAGAAAATCAGACTTTCATAGGTGAAAAACCATATAATCCTGGGAGAAAAAGGAGATATAGCAGCAAAATATGTTCTATCCTGTGTACCCTATAATTTTATTTTTTCCATTGATAAGCAGGGCTGAATTAGCCATGCTCAGTGAATGATGTCAGGAAGCACGGGGTGGAGCTCTACTGGACATGTGTGGGAGTTCCCGCATGATTGTAGCTTTTTTAATTGCCTCGAATTCAAATTAAAGTCAACACTGTGATATGGAGTAGTCCAGCTGCCACATAAGTCTGTTATACTGGAATCAGGCATGAAGAAAGCCAAAATGTCTCATCTTTTATTCCTATGACAGATCACAAAGAGCATAATTGTGAACCTATTCGCTCAAAATGCCAAAAATCACAAAAGGTATCGCCAAATCTATTTTGAAAACGGACGTGATGACGTCACCAGCGAGCATGGCGGCTTAAGCGAACACTCCCGGCTCGACCCTGTACTTTTTTGCCTTAAAACGCGGCGCTCATAACTTTTTCACTTCGCTCTTTGCCGCTCTCGACCCCCCGAGGTTTCGCGATGGCGGGGAAGAGAAAAGCTGTTAATTTAAAGCAATTCTCCTATGAAAAAACGGAGACTGAGGCCGGCGCACCAGCGGAGGAGCAGGCCATTGAGGGGGCCATGGCGTCTGAGCCCGACCATGCGCTTCCACAGACGCTCGATGACTTACCCTCGCGCTCGGAGCTCCGGGAGTGGTTTGTGGAGCTCCGAGCAGATATGAAACAACACAAACGCGACCTGCAGACCCTCATAACGGATGTTAAAGAGGATTTGGCGGCTCTGGGTCGTCGGGTCGACGATTTGGATAACCGGATGGACAGGCAGGAGGAACTCATGCGGTGCACAGGAGAGCATCTAAAAACTAGCAGCGTGGAGCGCATGACCTTGGAGGAAAAGCTGGAAGACCTAGAAAACAGGTCACGACGCAATAATTTGCGCCTACGGGGCATTCCAGAGACGCCAGCATTTTCTGACTGTAGGGAGGTAGCCACACGCCTGCTTCGCTTTATCATGCAGTCGGCGTCCCCTGCCAGTTCTGAGGGGGAACAATCCTCCTTTACTTATAATATTGAACGAGCACACCGCGTGCAGGGACCCCGCACAGGAGACCGACCTAGGGACATACTGCTTTGCATGCAAGTCTTCTGGGAGAAGGACAAAATCTATTTAGAGTCCAGGAAACAGCGAGAGTGGGTGTGGGAAGGCCATAAGGTGAGCATTTATGCGGACCTGGCGGCCTCCACCCTTCGTAAGCGGTACGAGCTGAGAGCTGCAACATCGGTGCTGCAGGGGAAGTCGATTCGCTATAAGTGGACTTTTCCCTTTGGGCTTCTCTTTACTGTAGCCGGAGTCTCCTACCGGATCAAGAATCTTGCAGAAGCAAAGGAGGCGTTCACTAAAGCTAACATCTCTAATGATCTTCCTACCAGCCGGCCGGAGGAAATGCCATTCCGAATGCATGCCAAACCGGGATGGCAGAGAGTGGGCAACAACAAGCGCCTGGCGCGACAGAAGTCTAATCTCGATCACCACTCTCGAGAGCCAGTGCCTGACTCATGACTCCACAGTGGCTGGTTACTGCATACTGTATTAAGATTATGAGTTGCCTGATTTTTCCTCAGTACAGGTTGTTTATCTCAGAGCGCATTTACCAGGCTGGTTTTGTTCTGTTACCAATGCCTTTTTTCTTAGCCTAATGTAGGTCCAGCCTGGGCAGTGCGCGAATCTTTGTTCATCACTTAGCCGGATGAGCTTTCTGCTCTATGGTGCGATCACGTTCTCAGATTACAGGTATCCAGGGAGTGGATACAAATGGTTTGGGGGGATTGGGAAGGGTGGGTTCTTATTCCATGAGTTCACAATGTTCTTTGCTGATTGGAATCCAGGTGCCAGTGTCTTGGAGAGATTGGAGGGCATATGCTGTTTTGGCCTGGGGGTGGGGAAGGGAAAATTATGAATGGCTCTGAGGGTCTGGTCCCTTAATGTTAAGGGCCTTAATTCTCCCAAAAAGCGACAACTCCTGCAGAGAGATTTACAACAACAAAATGTTTCGGTGGCTCTAATTCAGGAAACTCATATGCGCAAGCGCCATGAAAGGTTATTACAATTCGCTGGATACCCTCATGTATATCTGGCAGCCAGCACTCGAGGCAGTAAATATGCTGGGGTGGGTATTTTGATTGCCAGGTCCGTCACGTATGACTATATTTCTCATTTTGCAGATCCTGGTGGAAGGTATATTTTGTTAAAGGTAAAGTTGGCCCAGCATATATATACGATTATTAATCTTTATGCACCAAACAAGGATCAGGGGCCTTTCCTCCGATCCCTCGCTGACCAGCTGTATCCCTTTGTTGAAGGGCGGATTATCTGGGGGGGTGATCATAACCTGGTGCGCAATGCGCGGCTAGACACTTCCCACCGTATGAAAACCGGAAGCTGGACTGCCTCATCTGAGTTATCTACTATATTGTCTACATGGGGGTTGGTAGATATTTGGAGATCTCGCAATCCTTTCTCCAGAGTGTATACCTTTTTTTCTCACCCCCACACCTCGTATTCGAGGATTGACTTCTTCTTAGTAGATAAGGGGTTACAGAACCTGGTCCTGGATGTGGGTATTGGTGATATTACCTGGACAGATCACGCCCCTGTGTGGGTGACAATGACACTCGCCCCTGTAGATAATGGGTTGCGCTTCTGGAGACTGCGAGAGGATCTCTTGGGGGACGCAGAGCGGTGCAAACTGGTTAATGAATACCTCCGGGAGTACTTTCACCAGAATGAAGGTTCGGTGTCAGACGCCGGATCACTCTGGGAATGCTCTAAGGTGGTCGTCCGCGGTAAACTCATAGCGTTAGCTACAGCGGAGAAAAAGCAAAGGGAACACCGTAGAGCAGAACTACTCGGCCAACTGCACCGGCTGGCCCGCCAACATGCACTATCCCTGAATGCTGATACACTGAGACATTTGGGGGCTGTTCGGACAGAACTTAATCTGCTCGATGCTGCGTGGGTTGCCCATGCTCTGGAACGCACAAACCAGAGATTCTTTGAGGGTTCCAATAAAGCAGGGCGCATTCTAGCTCGGCAGTTGAAGCAACGAGCCCTGCAGAATAACATAGCCCAGATTAAAAACTCAGAGGGGAAGTATGTTACCTCTAATACAGAGATTAGGGAGTGTTTTACTAAATTTTACGAAACCCTCTATAAAAGGGATGACACCATTCAAGATCAGTCTGTTGAGCAATACCTTCAGGCTTTGGTGCTCCCTGACCTAACAGTGGATCAACAGGGCATTTTAGATGACCCGATTAATTTGGCAGAGGTTCAGACAGCTATTCGGGACCTAAAGGCCGGTAAAGCACCAGGCCTTGATGGCTTTTCGGGGGCGTACTATAAGAAATGCAGTACAACCCTTCTCACTCCTCTAGTGAATTTTTTTAATAGCTTGCGTGAGGGCGCTCACTTACCACCACACACTAACACAGCGGGCATAACGGTGCTGGCCAAGCCTGGTAGGGACCCCACCCACTGTAGTTCCTACCGCCCAATCTCACTAATTAACCTTGATCTCAAGATACTGGCGCGGGTTCTAGCGGCCCGTCTTAACTTAGTTTTGCCGGGGTTGGTGCACAGGGATCAGGTGGGGTTTATCCCGCAAAGAATGGCGGCCGATAATGTTCGCAAAGTTACTGATATTATGTGGTGGGCCAGGAAGCAGGACATCCCGTTGTTATTATTGGCTATCGACGCTGAAAAAGCGTTTGACCTTGTGCATTGGGACTTCCTATTCGCTACCCTGCAGAAAATGCATTTTGGGCCCATGTTTATAAAATGGATAAGGGTACTTTACCACCTGCCTGCAGCACGCATAAAGGTCAATGGGGGTTATGGGGGTACGTTCCCAGTGCAGCGGGGAACTAGACAGGGGTGTCCGTTGTCGCCCTTGCTCTTTGCCCTCTTCTTGGAGCCTTTTGCGGAGCGAGTGCGTACCTCCACGCAAATTACGGGTGTTCAATTGGGGGATTTACACCTGAAACTCTCGCTTTTTGCGGACGACATACTCATGACTATTACCAACCCCACCACCTCTTTGAGGGCCATTACAACTGAGATTCAATCCTTTAGTGCAGTGTCTGGTTTTAAGATTAACCTTGATAAGTCCGAACTCCTTAATGTATCGGTTGATGCCGGCACAGTCAGGGAGCTACAACAGCTGTATCCGTTTCGCTTAGCTACCACCTCTATTAAATATTTAGGGGTTCACTTAGGGGCCGACATCGATGCCCTCTATAATCTCAACTATATTCCACTGTTAGGGAAAATAAGGAAGGATTTACAGGTTTGGGATAGAGGTCGGCACTCTTGGATGGGGCGTGTAGCCATTGTAAAAATGAATATTTTGCCCAGATTTTTATACCTGTTCATTACTCTGTCTATATATCTCAGCTCCGCTCTCTTGAGGTCTTGGCAAAAGATCTTATTCGATTTTATTTGGCGCAAGCGACCCCCGCGCATTTCTCGTCGACTATTATACTTGCCTAGGGATCGGGGAGGCCTTGGAATGCCTAATTTAGAAAAGTATTATGTGGCGGCTCAACTTTTGGTTATCCTGGATGGTCACCGGGTGTCCACTGCCAAACAGTGGGTAGCGCTTGCTGACCACGTTTTGGGAGGGATGCCACTATCGGCCCTGTGTTGGCAGCCCCGTTTCACGTGGTTGAAAGCAGACCTCCTCACCCCATCCACACTTACCACCATGAGATTATTGGCTAAGTGGAAGAAGCTTGTGGTAGGAACACGCCAATATTTTTACTCTACCCATGTCTCTCATCTGATTAACTTCCCAGCTGGGCATAATACCCCCGCCTTTCGGAATTGGTACATCCGAGGTCTTACCAGGATTGAACACTTTCTAGGGGGTGGAGCGGCTTTAACCTGGCCTCAACTTCAGAGTACGTATCAGTTGCCTGCTACGGACTTCCTAGCCGGCTATCAGATCGCTCACTTCCTAAATAGTGCGCCTGTATCTCCCTCCATAGCACAGGGTAAAACTTTAATGGAACACTATTGTGCAGCCGTTGATAAAAAGCGGGGAATGGTTTCCAAGCTATATATTCTTCTATCCGGGGGTGATGCGAGGCCTTTTCCTCACACGCAGGCCTGGGAGAGGGATCTAGCGAGGGTCATTACGGATGAGGAGTGGCTACAAGTATACACTACTGTCAAAAAATGCTCTATATCGGCGAATGTTCAGGAGAATTGTTTTAAAATGGTTACCAGGTGGTACCTGACCCCTCTTACCTTGCATAAACGTTACCCTAATCTTAGTGCTATGTGCTGGCGTAATTGTGGGTCTCAAGGCGACTACCTACATATGTGGTGGACCTGTCCCTTGGTACAATCTCTGTGGTCCCAAGTGGCTCATTGGGTGGAACATATCTTGCAGGTCACGGAGCTCCACAATGCTGGATTCATGTTAATCAATTTACCACACAAAGAACTGACCAAGCCACAAGCTTCATTGTGTCAACAGGTATTTATTGCAACCAGGATGGTACTTGCACAACATTGGAAGCAGTCGATAATTCCTGCTCTTCCACGTATTCAACAAAAGGTTCATTACTTGTGTCGAATGGCGGCAATTACTGCGGAGATTCATCACACTGTGTCTACTTTTAAAGCCACATGGACACCGTTCCTGGACTGGGAAAAGACTGTTTCTGATTAGCCTTGCTCTAAACCGGGACTATGACTCTCTTTTTCTTCTGGCCTTGGCAGACTAAGTCTATCCTTGCTACGGGAGTCCAATCTGTGATAAGTCTTTCTCACTATTCCTAATTACGAACTCACGGAAGAGGGTGGGGATCCGGGGGTAGGGGGTGGGGGGTTGGGGGGGGGAAGAGGTTCTGGGTGACGTTTCTAATGTTTGTAAATGTTGAAAGACAACAGGTCTGCCATTTTGTTGTTATGTTGGTCTTGACTGTTTGTTTTTCTTTCAACTTAATAAAATATAAATTTAAAAAAAAAAAAAAAATCTATTTTGAAAACAGTGCTTCACTTTTCACCACACTTTTTCTAATAAAAATGTTTCTATAATATTAGTGTGGTGAAAAGTGAAGCACTGTTTTCAAAATAGATTTGGCGATACCTTTTGTCATCTTTTATTCCAACATGCCACCAGAAAATGATCACAGAATTCTGGATGATGTGGGAAAAAGATATTCCAGGGCATCATGCCTTTAGCCAGAATCACACCACCCGTTTTACATGATGCAATATATATACGCGAGTGAGTTCAAAAATTAAAACCTTACATTCACTTGGAGACTAGAGAACAGATATCCCCTGTACCACTGCATGATTTGGAGGAAGCACTACAGCATCTTTTGCGATCAGTTTATGAAGCTTTCAGTACCATTGCTTGGACTTTGGCAGCGTCTATAGGAGCCAGACCTATGATGTGGTTGATACGCAAAGATGTCCCCAAAACCTTGCTGAGCTTAAGAGACAAAACCTCTTTGGAGGGAAACTTCGAGAAACTGTCTCCTAAATTAAGAAGTATAACATAGCAGTTCAATCATTGTCTACTTCTACAGCACACCAAAATAAGGGCAGACCTTCGTATCTGCAGTATGTGTTCATACTACCCTAGGAGGTCTTAAGACTCTATCAATCATATCATCTCCTGGCTTTGTAACAGTCATCTCAATTCAGGGGTAGACAGAATGGTGCCAACAAAAATCGCAGCACCATCCACTTGCAAAAATGTCCTAGAGCTTTTGATCAATTGCCCACCTAAGCCACAACCACAGGTAGGGGACAGAATCAAACAATATTCATAAGCCTGGACTCCAATAAACATAGATTGATGGGTGTTGAAGATAGTCCAGGAAGGTTACCATCTCAGCTCCTTGCAATGTTCACTGATTCTCCAAGTGGTGCTTCTCCCCACTGACCCATTCCAGCTCCCCCGTCTTGATAGAAGAGCTTCAGAAACCCTTGCATCAGAGCATCGTTCAGGAAATAGACCTGTTCTTACACAAAGGTTTTTACTTTCCAATATTTCTTGTTTCCCAAGAAAACAGGAGATCTTTGGCTCATCTTAGACATCAAGAACCTGAACCTATATCTTTGTCAAGAGAAATTAAGGATGACCTCTCTAAGCATAATCCTTCCATTCATTTAGTTGAACAATTGAATGTGTTTATTCAATCTCAAAGATGCCTGTGCACATGTCCCAATAAACCCTTCTTGCTTGCGCTATCTTTGTTTCAAGGTGAGGGAGGAACACTATCAATACAAAGTTCTTCCATTTGGACTCTCGTCGGCCTCCCAGAGCCTTCACGAAATGCCATGGAGTGGCTATTGCACACTTACAACTCCAGGGAATATGGATATTCCCTCCTTTGAATGACTGGTTGATCATGGCACCAAACAGAAATGCACTTCTCTCAGATACCCAGATGACCGTTCGGTACCTGGTATCCCAGGACTTCCTCACCAGCTATGAGAAATCCATGCTACAACCAGCACAGCATCTCCAGTTCAGAGGAGCGCAGATGGATTCCATTCTGATAAGGGCTTTTCTTCCCCTCAACAGGGTAGCAAAACTCAAATCAATGGCCAATGCACTTCTGTTGCAGGCTTCATAGCTGCTTGCTGCATATTAGTACTCTTGGGTCATTTAGCAACAGCAATTCATGTCGAACCCCACACATGCCCCATTTACAGTGGGGACTCAGAAACTAATGGAACCAAATGCTTCAACCTCTCTCCTCCAGGATTCAAATTACAAAGGGCATGTGACAAATACACTGGTGGTTACAACCTCGGGTATTGGAGATTGATGCCTCCCTGCAACCAACCCCACACCAAGTCATTTTAATGGATGCCTCCGACATTGGTTGGGGAGCCCACATAAACCAATACAAGACACAAGGATTTTGGTCAGTCAGGGAAGAGAGTTTACGTATCAACCTATTAGAACTCAGTGATGTGACACACTCTCGCAGCATTCCATCCCATTTTTTGAGGGAAGAACATAATGATTCACATGGATAACCAAGTCGCCATCTTTTTACATCAACGGAGGCACGGGTTCATAGCTCCTCTGCCGGGAAGCCCTTCACATCTGGAAAGGAGCAGAATAGAATTGGGCCTCCTTACAGGTCACATGCTTACCAAGTATTGCGAAAAGAGGTGGACAAATTCAGCAGGATATTCTGCCCCCTCCCCCCCACCTATTTCATCAGTGGGGAGGGCATCCATGGATTGAGCTCATTGCCACAGAACAAAACAGGAAGTTAAATTGATTTTGCTCCCTCCATCCAAGTCTCCTACAAGAAGCTCTAGAAGCCTTCCTACTTCCATAAACAAGGAGGCCTCGTATGCTTTTCTTCCCCCTCCCACTAATATTGAATACTATTCAAAAATGCATACAGAACTGAGCCAGATGATCCTGATCACACTAGCCTGGCTGAGCCAATTGTGATGTGTGTATTTCATACACTTCTCAGTGGACCGTCCAGTTTCTCTGGGGACAATCCAACCCTCCTGACCCAAGAAGGGAGATTGTTGCATCAGGTGCAGTAGGAATCACTGAACCTCGCTGCTTGGATGTTGAACGCTCAGTACTAGCTCAATGAGCCCTGTCAGAGCTTATGCAAAACATCTTGCTTTCTGCAAGGAAACATTCACAAAATGTAGTTCCTCCTTTAAGTGGAATTGTTACTCATGTTGGTTTACTGCACATAAACTCAGCCCCTTCACTTGCGAGCCTAGACATTTACTGTTCTTCACCACCTTTCCCATGCAGGATTAGCGACCATGTCAGCACAAGTTCACCTAAGCACCATCATGGCCTACCATTCTCAGGAGAACAGAGCCCCAATTTCCATGCATCTTCTTCTAATATCCAAATTCATGAAAGGGCTCCTGCATCTCCATCCGCCAGTGCAGAAACCTCTCATTTCCTGGGATATCAATATAGTTCTTACTTTAATGAAATCTCCTTTCGACTGCGCCACTGAAATTTTTGACTTGGAAGGTGCTCTTCCTAGTGGCTGTCACCTCTACTTAGAAGAGTTGGTGAACTGCACGCCATAGTTCACTGTTCTCCTTACCTGTAATTTTTCCATGACAAGGTGGTGCTCCAGAAAGAACCCTAAATTTCTACCAAAAGCAGTGCCAGCTTTTCATATCGACTAATCAATTATACTTCCGGTGACATACCTGAAACCTCATACACTCGAGAGGGAAAAATTGCTTCACCTATTGGACTACAAAAGAGCTTTGGCATTCTACAACTGCAGGATGCAAAGCCACAGGAAAGCATCTCAACTGCTCATATCGTATGACCCCAATAGATTGGGCATAACTGTCTCAGATTAGACTCTATCAAATTGGATTACATCCTGTATATAATACTGCAACTCAGCAAGGGAGATTGAACTCGCTAATACACTTAAAGCCCATCAGGTGCAAGCAGCTGCTTCATCCATAGCACATGTCAAGGATGTACCCATAGAAGAAATCTGCAGAGCTGTAGCTGGGTCATTGGTGCATACCTTCACATCTCACTACTAGGGGTGTGCATTTGTTCCCTACGAATTGGTAATCCGCAACATTTAGGGCCATATTAATTGTATTCGTGGGGAAGCGAAATGTATCTCGATTCCCTACAAATACAATGAATCTTCACCGAATTATTCAGCCGTCTAAAGGAGCCAATTTAAACAAACCCCCCACTCTTCTGACCCCCCCCCAAGACTTACCAAAACTCCCTAGTGGTTCAGCGGGGGGTCCAGGAGCAACCTCCTGTGACATAGTGAGGGCAAAGGCTATCGGCGCCATTTTGAATACTGGCAGCCGACGTTCCGAGTGCAGGAGGTCACTCCCGGACCCCCGCTGGACTTTTGGCAAGTCTTGTGGGGGTCAGGAGGGTCCCCCAAGACTTGCCAAAAGTCCCTGGTGGTCCAGCGGGGGTCCAGGAGTGATCTCCTGCACTCGGGCCGTCGGCTGCCAGTAATCAAAATGGCGCCGATAGCCTTTGCCCTTACTATGTCACAGGGGCTACCGGTGCCAGTGGTCAGCTCCTGTCACATGGTAGGAGCAATGGATGGCTGGCGCCATCTTGTGCTCCTACCATGTGACAGGGGCTGACCAATGGCACCGGTAGCCCCTGTGACATAGTAGATCAAAGGCTATCGGTGCCATTTTGAATACCGGCAGCCGAGGGTGTGAGTGCAGGAGATGGCTCCCAGACTCCCCGCTGGACCACCAGGAAGTTTTGGTAAGTCTTGGGGAGGTCAGGAGGGTGGGGGGTTGTAGTTAGTTTAATTTTAGCCGGGAAACGAATAAGAATCAACATATAAATGTATCGGGGGGGGGGCCCTTGCCGAATGGAATGAATCTGCCCCCCAACTAATACGAATCCCGAATGCAACGTATTGCGTCCCGCTGCACATCCCTACTCACTACTGCCTAGACACCTTGGCAGTCAGAGAATTCTGTGGGATGAGCAATCTTGCAGCAGGCAGTTTCCAAGTAGTCTATAGTGGAGTTTGAGTTGCTAATTTCTTAAAGCTGCGCTGCACCCCTCAGCTTGGGACTCCCCACTGAGCATGGCCCTGCTTATGAAAAAAGCAAGTTTGCTTACTGTAAACTGTGTTTTCCTTAGAATGAATTAGCTATGCGATACCTGCCCACTTCCCTGGACAGCAGTCTTGCTACTTCTTGAGCTTTGAAATAGACTGAGGAGATTCTGGAAGCTACAATCGAGCGAGGACTCTCACACATGTCCAGTAGAACTCAAAGCTCTACTACCTTAGAGAGAATGCTCTCCTCCTTGCCGCCTAATGTCGCCCACTGAGCATGACTATTTCATCCTGCTATCTACTGTAAGCAAATTTGCTTTTATTTTTAACATGATTGTGTATGTTCTTTGGGTTTTTTTGCTTTTATTTTAACCTCTTTATATATTACATTTGACAGCACATGTACAAATTATCATACCAATAAAGTTTCCTGAGGGAGGTGGGGGGGAGGTTAAGTGTGTGTGTGTGTGAGAGAGAGAGAGATTATCTGGGTTTGATTCTAGACCTATATCTGTGCTCATTGGACTGATTCGGGATTGGAAGTGCTATGGAAATGCTACTGTTATGTACCCCAGGGAAGTAGCACAGAATATTGCTATGATCTCTAAAGCTTCTGGTGGGATGAAAAGTGACATTACAATGAATCTTGAAATAAGCAGAATCCTGCCTTTTCAGCTACTGGGAGGTCAAGAGAGTAGAAAAGAGAAGACATATAAAAAAGACAGGTGATAAAAATAATAGAAGCTAAAAGTGAATGTTCTGAAACTTATTTATTTTATTTAAAAGGTTTTATATACCGACAACCGTTTGCACATCGTGTCGGTTTATAGGTAACTTTGAACCAAGGTATAAATAGGCATGGTCTTTACAAAGAACAATCAACAAAAATAAAAAATAACAAATATACTATAAAGTTTAGTTGGAAAATTCAACTGGGGGTGTCATAAGTTAGGAGAGGGGGATGAACAACAATAACAATAAGAAAAGGCTATGTACAGGGTTCAAAAAATAGGGTCATTGAGATGTAAACTTGTAAGCTTTAGGGCCTCTGGTCCTGATGGATAACCAGCTGCTGCAGGACAGACTCTGTTTTGAATCTTAAACTGGTTGGTGCAAGATTCATTGAGAAGTGTGGGGAATAGTTAGTGCTGGAATATAAAAAGCATGCTAGAAGTTTCCTGGGGGGAAAATAGGAAAACGGAATTTGCATTGGTCTAAGATGGTGAGCGCTGGTCCTCAAGGGCCACAAACAAGCCTAGTTTTCAAGATGCCTGCAATGACTGTTTATCACGTATCTTTGCATACATCTGTATATTTGGACTACCCAGAAAGTTGGATCTATTTACAGTCTTGTGTCCATAGTTGGGAACCCTTTATCTAGAAAGATCATGCATTGCCTCTATTGGATGCAAATCTATCTCATATATGAAGTGTGGAAATTCTGAAACTTAAACTGGCTGGGAGGTGCTCCAGGACCTACTTGAGAGAGGCTGGTCTAGAGAGAAAATCACTTGTGATGGGCTATCTATGTGCAAGTTTCAGAAACGGTTAGGAAAGACTTAGTCACAAAGATACAGCTATATTTATTTTCTGTTCCCCTGCTGTGACTGAGGTTTTGGCTTTCCATGAGCAAAATTAACACTGGCTTCTTTTCAAAGGTGCCACCGCATGATCATGTTATCGTTTGAAGAGGAGGATGTCTTAAAACTGATAAAGAGAAGAACAGAATGTATTTCAGAGACATTCATTGCAAGCCTGAGCAGTTACTGCACAATGGGCACTGAGAGGTCAGATTTGTACACGTTCAAACAGATGCTAGACGTCTTGAACACAGCTCTGCGTGCCAGCCGACTTGAACATTTACAGAGCATTGACGTTTCGTATTCTCCAACTGCCTTCAACCAGACTGACATCTCACATTCAGAGAGATTTTAATAAAGTTCATGAATATGCAGAAGAGACTTTTTTTTTTTTTTTTTGTGGAAATGGAGACTGTGTTGGTTGGAAAATCGCCTTAATCCTTTTGAGAGCTGATCTCCTCTCCAGCACCAGAAATGCCTGGGAAAATTTGCTGATACTTTTCTCCACTCACTGCCTTGGAACGTCTCCTAACCAGTATCGGGGGAAAAATGGCTTTAAACAAAAACAAGAAACTTTGAATACACTTTTGTAATCCCTGGTATCTTTAATATCTGTACACGTTTTTTGTTTTCCAGTAGAGCAAGAATTTCCCTTGCTGCAGTTTTACCTAACTGCGTATCTTAATCAAGTGCACTCAGGTCAACCTGAAAATCCATTACTGTAGAAAAGCTATTTGAGTAGGTCAGATAAATGTCATATTCTTCTTCTGGATCTCTTAATCATATGCTGTAGATTAGGTTGATAGAGACCAGAAGTTAAAATATAACCTTTTTACTGAGACAGGCAACCATGCGTGTGCTTGTAGGGTGAAAGGAACAGACAAGAACTAATGTGTTGTGGTTTACAAGTTTCACTGTGAATGAAAGGTAATCGACACAGTGTGTCACTTTAATGGTTTCCTTATACAGTATAGCACCAGTACTAGCTGGACATGGTAGTATTTAAGATTGCTGCCCTGCCTATGATGTGCTTTTGCCAAAGAAATTGCATTCTTCTCTCAAGATGTAAAAGCCGGTGGGATCAACTTCAGAACTTTCTGTTTTTCACTAAACTCTGCAGATATCTTTCATTCGTTCCATCAATTCGTTTATCTGTGTTTTTATTTGCTGTTTTATATATTTTATATATTTTTTTTTTTGTTATACATTTGCTCTTTTTAAAAAAAATTGACTTGAAGTATCTGGCAAGTAGGAAGACGTGTAAAGTAAATAAAGACAGCTGAAGCACAAAATTCTGTTTTCTTAAAACCTTCCTCCTATCATATTTTGATCAAAATGCAAAGGTCTCACTTTTCGGTAAAATTATTTAATTAAAAATCCACATATATCAAGTGTCAATATTTTTTTGATACAAGGCATCCAGTACCTGCCTAAAATTTTAAACTGCTTATACTTTAGTAACAAACGCCGTGTTGCCGATTCACATCATTTTCATATAGATGATTCACAGGAAATCTTTTTGGCCTCTTGAGGATGAACATCAGAAAATCCCTGAATCGCTCCATAAGCAGATGGTTTTGAGCAAAGAAATATGTCGCGACCTGAAAAAATATAATGGGAGCATACAGGATGAGATGCCACTCCGCCTACAACCCTGAGTACAAATAGCACTCTCCTGGATATATACATGCTGCAGCACTCAGTTGTGGCGATCCTACTAAACCAACTTGGTATCCACAAGCTAGCTTGTAGGAATAGGTGTATTAAAAAAAAAAATATGCTGATGATATACTGGAGGAGAAGGGGTGCTGTCCGTGGGAGAGACCAGATTTCTAATTGCAAACAATTACAACAGATACTTGCTCCAAGTCTTAAAACACTTTTAACCGAGAGTCAGCTTGAAAAATCCATAATGTAAAATGGGCCCAAAGAACTCTGAGCTGGACTAGCTTAATCCTGCCAATGCTATTTTTGTGCATGTGGGCTTCAGCAGGGGCGGGGGGTCTCTCAAATTGCAGATGCACGTGATTTAAATAGTACATATAAACCAGGTATAACATGTTCAAGGTTGAGTGATTTTTGTACAATGGTAGCTTTATTAGGTCACTTAGAATCCAAAAATAAAAATAGTAATCAAATAACCATTTTGCTGCAACAAAGAAACAAATCTATATTTAAAATTAAAGTATGACATGGTTGTGTGTTAATAAATGTCAAGGGCCTATTGAATTCTATATTAAATATATATAATTTTTGTATATAAAACTTAATGCTCAATGAATTAGAAAGTTATTTTAACTCCTCTTTCCAGAAACCAATGCAATGTCCAAAGGTAAACTGTAGAAAAACCTCATCCGTAACCTATAAACTTAGTAGAGCAGACGTCCCCTAATTATGGCTCACAGGCTGTATCCTGCCTGCCAAGCAACTTATCCCCGAGAAAGGAGGGGTCGCAGCCGGTGACCTTGTATCTAAACATGGCCACCCAGCATTCCTCCAATTGCCATGTATGCAGCACAACCCAACCCAGCCCATTGTGCGGGAGGTGGGAGAATCGGTGAGAGCATGGCCTACTGCTGTGTTCTGCTCAGACTGTGCTGGCACTGAAAGCATAGAAACATAGAACGTGGCAGCAGATAACCGTGCAGCTCATCGGTCTGCCCATCCGCCTCTCCTGTCCCTCAGATCCTCTGTGCTTGACGCATGTTATCTTGAATTCTGATATTGGCCTCCACCACCGGGAAACATTTCTGTAAAGAAAAAAAAAGTTTCCTTAGATTACTCCTGAATCTACCTCTTTGAAAAACTTAAATGTTTTCCATCTCTTCCCTTTCTCTTTTCTTCCAGGATTTTACATGTTTAGATCTTTGTCTGTTCCCATATACTTACTATTGAAGACTGACCATTGTAGTAGCTGCCCTCTGCACAGACTATGCAGGAAATGCCAGCCCAAGAGCTTTGAACATGCTCATGATGCTAACCCACTCTGAGCAGAGCAGAATGCAGCAGTGGGACATGCTCTCAAGGCTGAGGTCACTTAAGGAGGCAGAGATGGCATTATGCTGGAGAGTTAAAATGTATGCCACTAAATGAAGATCTAGACATAATAGACATTTCATAGGGCTGGTAGCCAATGGAAAAAGATTTTTTTTATTTAAAAAATGTTTATATTCCGATTATATCAAAATATGTACTAAACGGATTACAAAATATATTGACAATTAAACACAACCATACAAATGAACAAAAAATAGCAATAATAACACACAAGCTGAACAAAGAAAAAAAAACAAAACCCCAAAACAATTAGTAAATCACATTAATGATAATGCCAATGTGCAAAATATAGCAAAACGTCACAGCAGATCAAATTAGGGGTGCCAAAGGAGCCTTAGGGTGGTGGATATTAATATTACTTTATTGTTATGTCTGTCTCATCTCCCTTGTCTTTCCTCTGCTCTAGGGTATATGTATTTATGTCCTTGTCTCATCTCTTATGGCTTTTAATGCAGACCCTGTACCTTTTTAGTAGCCTTTACAGTCTGTCTATATATTTCCCCCATGTACATCATTTTGTACTTGTCCACATTAAATTTCATCTGCCAGTTAAATGTCCAATTCCCCATTCTCACAAGGTTTTCCTGCAATTCCTCACATTCTTGTCTGTATCCTCTGAAAATTTGATCATCTCAATTTGATCATCTCAATCATAGCGCCCTTTTCTGGATCATTATTTGATTTTTAAAAAAATGAATATGCCACTCCATCAGCATCAGCTTTTTCTACGCTTCTCGATCTGGACAGTCAATATCAGTTCCGGGCACTACCTTTCAGGTTAGCCACTGCATCTCGGACGTTCACCAAGATCATAGTGGTGGTGGTGGCAGCAACACTGAGGAAGGAAGGAAGGAATCCGCGTGCACCCTTATCTAGACAATTGGCTGATCAGAGCGAAATCCTCAGAGGAAAGCCACCAGACATCCAACAGAGTCAGAACTGGAGAGCCTCGGGTGGGTGGTCAACACAAACAAGAGCTGCCTGCAGCCTTCCCAATCTCTAGAATACTTGGGAGTCCGGTTCAACACCAAACAAGACAAGCTCATCCTGACACCGACAAGGAGATCAAAACTGATGACCCAGTTATGAACCCTGTTGAGTGAACTTCACCCCACAGCATGGGATTACCTACAAGTTCTTGGTCTCATGGCATCCACACTGGAAGTAGTCCCATGGGCACGAGCTCACATGAGACCCCTACAATGCTCACTACTATCACGTTGGCATCCACTGTCCCAGAACTACACCAAATGGCTTCAGCTCCCGGACAGAGTTCGGGCCCAACTACAATGGTTGCTACAAGAAGCCCACCTGAGCCAGTGAATGAGACTATCCTCCCCAACCTGGATCCTACTCATCATGGATGCCAGCCTACAAGGATGGGGAGCACACTGCCAGGAGCTAACCGCCCAAGGGCAATGGAACAAAGAAGAGTTGGGATGGAAAATCAATCACCTGCAAGAACTAAAAAAAATATAAAATTATATTAAAATCAAATAAAAACAAATTAAAATTAGATAAAAATAAAAATCATAATACATTAAAAATAGGCTGCCTTAAACAGAAAGGTCTTTAAACGCTCTCTGAAGCTTTTAACCGACTTACACTGATGTAATACCATTGACAGAGAATTCCAGAAGGATGGGCTGGCATTTGAAAGGGCATTCTTGGGTGATATGTAAGCGTGCAACTTTAGGGGATGGAACATCTAATAAGTCCCGCTGGGAAGAACTTAAGTTTCTTGAAGGCTGATAAAATTTCAAGATAGCATTTACCCATGGATGGGATTGCTTGGTAAGCAGTTTAAATAGAGTCATGACCATTTTATATTTAATTCTCTCACCAATTGAGAGTCAGTGTAACTCAATCAAAACCGAGGATGTTCTCAATATCAACAAACTTTGATGCAGAATCGCCAGCAATAACACAATCCCTGGGCATGTATAGAGTGAAGAGAAACAAAACATATGCCACAATAAAATACTGCTATCAAAAACTAAGATGAGAATAATTTATTCCTTCTTGGTCAGAGTAGTATCTGTTCTAATACTATCCACTTCAGTTGAACAAAACCATGCTACTTATCCATGCAATGCTGAACCATTGGAGGAGTATTTTTTACTGTATGGAGATAACTCTGATGTTCAATGAGTTGTTTCCACACTGCTCTCTGTTTGGCCAATATAAAACAAAGGACATGGGTATATAATAGCATAAATTACATAATCCGAGGCACAATCTGTAAATGTTTTATGTACAATTTTATAATGTATGACTGGATCCATCCACTACTGGCCTGGTATTGTGTTTTGCACAGAAGTCGTATTTATAACATGGCATATGAGCAGGTGTTTCTTTTCTTTATTTGAGCTTACACTCATTATTGATATAGACCAATGTATGATTGTGTATGTTACTTCCGCGAAAGTGATCACAGGTCTGTTTTGAAAGGCTTGGTGCAGAGATAGCATGAGCAATAGTGGCAGATTGATGCCACTTTATGTACAGCCTTATTAGTACATTTAAGTACACAAATTACATTTTGTTGTGCTGCCTTTGATCTGTAATCTTACAAGGTATTCCTGTCTGCATATAAAGCTCATTTGTAAGCTTTTTTTCAGAGCTGACTGGATATTCCTGTTGTAAGAATCTTCAAAATATGAGATTGATGATTGAACTTAGCATTATCAGAAAAGATCCTCTGAATCCAAACAAATTGGCCCACTGGCAGCCCTACTTCAAAAGGAGGAGGGTGATAGCTATCAAATTACAACAAATTATTCAAGGCTGTTGTTTTTTTAAACAGTATAGTGTGAAAAACTCCATGTTCTAAAGTCATAAGAACATCTAAATAAGAAATTTGAAACTGATGCCATCTGATGGAACATTGTAAATGCTGATTCAACTACAAATGAAACTCCCATTAATTTGTCAGTGGTTCCAGCCCAAACTCAAAATACATCATCCAGATATCTATACCATTTCAGGATCATCGGCCACCAAAATGAAGGATCTTATGCTCAAATAATGTCACATAAAGATTTGCTATACTAGGCGCCAGGGGTGAACCCATGGCAAGTCCATGTTTTTGGACAAAAAATTGCTGGTCAAGCACAAGATAGCTGTTAAATAATATTTCTGCTAACTCTATAATGAATGTTAGGTATTCATTATGCAATAGGTCTACATGATACAACATCTGATACGAACTGTAAGGCCTCCCTCTGGAGGATATCTATGGTCACCCTAAGCACTTTAAAAAATTGAAGATTACCCACAAATGTTAGTGTGTCTTGAATATAAGGTGCTTGAAAATTCGTGCGGTGAGAAAAATTGTATTTACATATGGAAAATATACATACATGTGGTGATAGATATTTATATAGTGGCATGCAATGCTGGGACCTGTTTTATGAGTTGCTTACAAATTTGGTTATGTTTCAAATTATGTTTTGAAACTTGTGGTATTATTCATTTGAGAAGGTGTTCTTGTTTGCAATTAGTCTTTCATATTAAGCCATGTTTATACATATTTATCTGATTTTTATATTCTGCTTTTCAGCACATCACAGCAGATTACACACAGGTACTGTAGGTTATTTCTCTGTCCCCAGAGGGCTCACAGTATAACTTTCTACCTGAGGCAATGGCAGGTAAAGTGACTTACCCAAGGTCACAAGGAGTAGCAGTGGGATTTGAAGCCTGGTCTCCCTGTTTTGACTCTAACCCCTAGGCTACTCCTCCATACCAGCAATTTTATTCTTAACAATAACTTCCACCATTTTGCCCTTCACTGTTGTCAAGCTCACTAAACTGTAGTTTTCTGGATCACCCTGGTGCCCTTGTAAGAAACTGCCGCTGCGTTGGCTACCCTCTACTCCTCAGGTGCAGTGGCAGATTTTAACAGAGTACAGAATTACCAGTAGCAAGTTTGCAATTTCATATTTGAGTTACTTCAGCCTTATGGCATGAATAACATCAGGTCCTCGTGCCTTGTTGCTATTTAATTTAATTTGCTCTAGCACCTCTTCCACTTTCATACGGGCCGATGCAGTAAAGTGCGCTCAGGCCCAGCGCACTGTTAGGCCCCGGTTGGATGCATGTTTTCCACGTGCTATTTTTACCCCTTATACAGTAAGGGGTAATAGCACGTGGAAAACGCGCAGCCAACACCCCCCCCCCCAAAAACTAATAGCGCCCACAACATGCAAATGCATGTTACTGGGCCTATTAGTTATTCCCGAGCGATACAGAAAGTAAAATGTGCAGCCAAGCCGCACATTTTACTTTCAGAAATTAACGCCTGCCCAAAGGCTGGCGTTAATTTCTGTCGGTGCCGGGGAAGTGTACAGAAAAGCAGAAAAAACTGCTTTTCTGTACACCCTCCGACTTAATATCATAGCGACTTATCTAGCTAAGAGTTTAGCCATATAACTCAGATAGGGAATGGGTGGATCGGCGAGGAATCGAGTTAGCCAGGTAAGTTATCAGGCCAACTCTGATATTCAGAGTTAGCCGGATAACTTATCCGGCTAACTCTTGTTGGGCCTCAGGGCTGTCCTAAAGTTTGTCAGATAAACATAAGATAGTGCGGTATATTCAGCAGTGCAGGATAAGTTTTCTCCAGCTAACTTGCCAAGCCATTCATGGGCTGAATATGGACCTACGATAAATCACGTTGTATCAATAAAGTTTTTTTAAGTTTTTGTGTAGCGTTGTTATTATATGAAAATCATTTTGTCATACCTTTATATGTATATATTGGACCTTCATACTACCCGTGGTTTGCAAGTATGTAACTTGTAATTTTTACCGCTACGGGTCCATTAAAAAGACTAAGGGGAGGAAGGTGGAGGCTGGTTAGCTGACTTGGGGGGAGGAGGCCAGGGCTGTCTGTGGAAGGCGGGTATCTGGTTGCCCTGCCCCCACCCCCAGCCAACTAAAAGCTGAAGAGCTCTAACTTGTGTAGCCTTTCCTCATAGGGGAGTTGTTTCATTCCCTTTATCTTTTTTTTTCACCCTCTTCTGCACCTCATCCAGCCTGTAGGGGTTATTATGTGGCAGCTTTTCTGGTACTCCATACTTAACATTCTATGTGTAATCACAACAGGGAACCCTTTGTGCCTTTGCAAGCATGTGAGCTTGCCAATATCTGGCAAGATTGTGACTTGTGGGGATGTAGTGGTTAAAATCTAAAAAAAAAAAAAGGGGGGGGGGGGAGGGTCAGGTTTGTGTACAGTATTTTATTTTATTTTTTTTTTACAGTTTTTTAGTGCCACAAGCACCGCACCTGCTTCTCTTCACTGAAAAAAAAAAAACCCTAAAGGAAATGATTTTTACATAAGTTTCAATTTAAAAAAAAAATCCAACACAGATGTGATTACCACATCTTTTTGTAGCTATGTCCTGGTCCTCATTTGTGATATAAACACAGCTGTTTGATGTACAAAATAGTGTGAAGGGCAGATCGTCTGTCACCCTTTTATTTGAGAGATGTTTACTTCCATAAGTAAGTAAAAAAAACTCTAAAACTTAGAGGGTAGAAATATTTCCCTTCCAAACAGTATTCTTTTCATTTTGACATTTTGGAAGTCAAAGCTCTTTATAAAAAGTCTCTAAAAGCAAAATACTTTCAGACATAAGATATCTAATAATGCTTGTTCTTAAATGCTGCAAATGCTAGGATCCATTTGGATTCCTTACCAAAAAATACACCTTGGGGACAAGATGGCTGCCTGAATTGGACACCTTGAGTAAGCTGGTCTCATTCTTCAGAAATTTGCTGCAATTATGCCACCAAGATGGAAAGGGAGAGTGAGGGGTCTTCCCTCAGAGACGCCTCAATTCACTGGACAGCTTTGATAACCACCTTTGCATCCCTGGTTCCAGTCACATCGCGTGGTGAAATCCTGTCCAGGGGAGCTCTGGACTCGCCAGGGGAGGAAGTTTCCCTCAGCCTCCGTCATCAAGACATCATGCTGTCGATGTCAAGGTCTGACGCCTTGCAGGGGACTGTAAAGGAGCAGCACGAAGTCTGTGTTTCTGCCGATTTGTTGGAGAAGGCCCGGGAAGGGCTAGTTCTCTCCTCACCAACTGCTGATGTGTCTTTGGAAGCCCTGTGGATGGTGGACATCTTTCGATAGATGTTTGCTGGTGATGTGATTACAGGACTAGCTTCAGTTGAAGCTGGTCAGATTTCCACGACTTAAGAAGGACAGAGCCCAGTGGAGGTTTCTCTGCCGATTGGTAAGCCAGCGGCCATAACATTGGATTCTCTTTGGGACCTAATAGCAAAGTTTAACCAAGTTTGGTGCCTCCTCACTTAAACTTGAGTCTCTCATTGATAAAATTCAGCCTCAGGGCTCCAATCTTGACTCTTAAAGTTTTGGAGCAGGATTTAAAAATTGTTTCAATCAAGCAAGATACAGAGAAGATAACATGTTATTCAGTCAAACCTGATTCAGATTCAAATTGTTTTATCTCGTAGAGTTGAAGCTCTGGAGAATACTTCAAGAAGATGCTATCTTAGATTCCTAAATTTTCCTAAAATTTTAGGGGAAATACCTTTGGTTACCTTTAAAAGATATCTATCTATTGGACTGTTTTCATTTCTTTCAGCATGTTATCCCTCTGGCAATAACATCTTCTCATCTTTGACTGCTCCTTATAATGCACAGGCAGTTGCTTTCTCTTTAGCATTGAATTTGGCTCAGTTTTTGGAAGCCTCTGAGGTTGAAGTGATTGAGCAGGCGAAGTTATTGGTTTCTTTTTTTTCTGAATCCAATTTGGGTAGGGTTATGTCTGCTTGTTTAAAAAAATATGAATGTTTCCTTTCACAGCCAATCTGTCAGAGTGTTTCCTGATTTGTGTAAAGTAACACAAGAAAAAAGAAGAGCTTTTGTTGCTCTTCGGCAGGAGACAATCTTTGGGAGCATCATATTTATTACACTACCCTTGCAAGTGTTATATGAAATAGCAAAATAGCTCATATGCCGTTTTCTCTTCGGATCAGTTCAGGGCATTCATTGATGCTAGAAGAGTGACAGTTTCTTCGCCTGTGCCCACTTTGAATTCAACGTCTTGAGTAATTGGGTTATTGGAACCTTTTTTGTTCAGGCATTTGGTGCCTGAACAAAAGAACATAAGAACATGCCATACTGGGTCAGACCAAGGGTCCATCAAACCCAGCATCCTGTTTCCAACAGTGGCCAATCCAGGCCATAGGAACCTGGCAAGTAGCAAAAAACTAAGTCTATTCCATGTTACTGTTGCTAGTAATAACAGTGGTTATTATCTAAGTCAACTTAATAGCAGGTAATGGACTTCTCTTCCAAGAACTTATCCAATCCTTTTTTAAACACAGCTATACTAACTGCACTAGCCACATCTTCTGGCAACAAATTCCAGAGTTTAATTGTGGTTGAGTGAAAAAGAACTTTCTCCAATTAGTTTTAAATGTGCCACATGCTAACTTAATGGAGTGCCCCCTAGTCTTTCTACTATCCGAAAGAGTAAATAACCAATTCACATCTACCCGTTCTAGACCTCTCATGATTTTAAACACCTCTATCATATCCCCCCTCAGCCGTCTCTTCTCCAAGCTGAAAAGTCCTAACCTCTTTAGTTTTTCCTCATAGGGGAGCTGTTCCATTCCCTTTATCATTTTAATCGCCCTTCTCTGTACCTTCTCCATTGCAATTATATCTTTTTTGAGATGCGGCGACCAGAATTGTACACAGTATTCAAGGTGCAGTCTCACCATGGAACGATACAGAGGCATTATGACATTTTCCGTTTTATTCACCATTCTCTTTCTAATAATTCCCAACATTTTGTTTGCTTTTTTGACTGCCGCAGCACACTGAACCGACAATTTCAATGTGTTATCCATTATGACGCCTAGCCTAGATCTCTTTCTTGGGTAGTAGCACCTAATATGGAACCTAACATTGTATAATTATAGCATGGGATATTTTTCCCTATATGCATCACCTTGCTCTTGTCCACATTAAATTTCATCTGCCATTTTGATGCCCAATTTTCCAGCCTCACAAGGTCTTCCTGCAATTTATCACAATCTGCTTGTGATTTAACTACTCTGAACAATTTTGTATCATCTGCAAATTTGATTACTTCACTTGTCTTATTTCTTTCCAGATCATTTATAAATATATTGAAAAAGTAAGGGTCCCAATACAGATCCCTGAGGCACTCCACTGCCCACTCCCTTCCACTGAGAAAATTGTCCATTTAATCCCACTCTCTGTTTCCTGTCTTTTAGCCAGTTTGTAATCCACGAAAGGACATTGCCATCTATCCCATTACTTTTTATTTTTCCTAGAAGCCTCTCAGGAACTTTGTCAAATGCCTTCTGAAAATCCAAGTACACTACATCTACAGGTTCACCTTTATCCACATGTTTATTAACTCCTTCAAAAAAGTGAAGCAGATTTATGAGGCAAGACTTGCCTTGGGTAAAGCCATGCTGACTTTCTTCCATTAAACCATATCTTTCTATATGTTCTGTGATTTTGATGTTTAGAATACGTTCCACTATTTTTCCTGGCACTGAAGTCAGGCTAACCGGTCTGTAGTTTCCTGGATCGCCCCTGGAGCCTTTTTTAAATATGGGGGTTACATTAGCTATCCTCCAGTCTTCAGGTACAATGGATGATTTTAATGACAGATTACACATTTTTACTAATAGGTCTGAAATTTCATTTTTTAGTTTCTTCAGAACTCTGGGGTGTATACCATCCAGTCTGGGTGATTTACTACTCTTAAGTTTGTCAATCAGGTCTACCACATCTTCTTGGTTCACCATGATTTGGTTCAGTCCATCTGAATCATTACTCATGAAAACCTTCTCCAGTACGGGTACCTCCCCAACATCCTCTTCAGTAAACACAGAAGAAAAGAAATCATTTAATCTTTCCGCAATGGCCTTATCTTCTCTAAGTGCCCCTTTAACCCCTCGATCATCTAATGCAGCGGTTCTCAACCGTTGTGTTGTGACACACCAGTATGTCGCCAAGCACCTGCAGGTGTGTCGCGGCTCCCGGTGTTCCACTGCCCCGCTTGTGCTGCCCTTCTTCCTGGGGGCGGGGCCGAAGAGCAGAGAGACAATGCACGCCACCGCTGGAGGCCAGGCCAGCGGGGCCGAAGAGTAGAGAGACATGTGCGCTGCTGGGGCCGAAGAATGAAGAGATGCTGCGCGCTGCCGCCGGCGGCTGAAGAGTGGAGAGACCTGTGCGCTGCTGCCAGCAGGGCCGAAGAGTGGAGAGATCTGTGCACCGGAGGACAGGCCGGAGGGGCCGAAGAGCGTAGAGACCCTGCACACCGTGGGAGGCGGCTGGAGAGACGTTGCATGCCACCGGAGGTCAGGCTTATTGGGCCAAACAATGAGAAGAGGCTCCATGTCAGCTGTGTGTGTGTGGTACATTGGGTGCC
This sequence comes from Rhinatrema bivittatum, assembly GCF_901001135.1. Classification (NCBI taxonomy): domain Eukaryota; kingdom Metazoa; phylum Chordata; class Amphibia; order Gymnophiona; family Rhinatrematidae; genus Rhinatrema; species Rhinatrema bivittatum. The sequence continues at coordinate 250,211,998 of NC_042616.1, read as the reverse complement.
TGGGGGCGTGAGTGGCAGCTTTGTGTGTGTGTGTGGTCGAATGGGTGCCTGGATGCATGAGTGGCAGCTTTGTGTGTGTGTGTGTGTGGTCGAATGGGTGCCTGGATGCATGAGTGGCAGCTTTGTGTGTGTGTGGTCGAATGGGTGCCTGGATGCATGAGTGGCAGCTTTGTGTGTGTGTGTGTGTGGTCGAATGGGTGCCTGGATGCATGAGTGGCAGCTGTGTGTGTGTGTGTGTGGTCGAATGGGTGCCTGGATGCATGAGTGGCAGCTGTGTGTGTGTGTGTGTGTGTATGTATGTGGTAGAATGGGTGCCTGCGTGTGTGAGTCGCAGCTTTGTGTGTGTGTGTGTGGTGGAATGGGTGCCTGAGTGGCAGCTTTGTGGGTGTGTGTGTTAGAATGGGTGCCTGGGTGCATGAGTGGCAGCTTTGTGTGTGTGTGGTAGAATGGGTGCCTGGGTACATGAGTGAGAGCTTGTGTGTGTGGTACAGTGGGTGCATGAGTGGCAGTGTGTGTGGTACAATGGGTGCCTGGGTGGCAGTGTGTGTGTGTGTGTGGTAGAATGGGTGCCTGGGTGCATGAGTGGCAGTGTGTGTGTGTGTGTGGTAGAATGGGGGCATGAGTGGCAGTGTGTGTGTGTGGTTGTAAGTGACAGAGCATGTGTGTGATTGAGAGACACTGTTCAGGGAGGTGACTGGTGTGTGTGTGTGAGAGAGACAGAAACTGGTCAGGGAGGTGACTGGGGTATGTGTGTGTGTGAGAGAGAGACAGAGACCGGTCAGGGAGGTGACTGGTCTGTGTGAGACAGAGACTGGTTGTGACTGGTTGTGAGCCCTAAGGAAGAGGACTGTGAGGACAGAGCTTCAGCAGTCACTGCTGCTTCTGGTGAGTGCTATTGGTCTGCAAGGGATAAGAGTAGGAGAATTGCTGGAGAGGGTAAGTAAAGACAGCTTTTTAAGGTTATTTTTCTTGATGGACTGCCATTTTAATTATTGGGTATTATGTGATGTGACTGCTGTTTTGAAATATTTTACTGATATTTGGACAATTTTTAATAATTTTTATGAGTTTTTAATTGTTGGATGTTATTCTGTTCATCAGCTGTTTTGTAACATTTATTAGTATAGTTTTACAATTATTTCTAAGTGGGTATCTATAGCAGCTTGGCTTGCTCTGTTTTCCTAATAAGAGGTGTATTAGTGCTTATGGCCTATTTGTAATTTACCACTATTTGTAGTGGTAAATTACTGTCTTTTCATAAGGAGGGATATTGTGCTTGCCAGTAAAGAGAGTTTGTTTTCCTTTTACTGAGATGTCATCAGATCCAGAATATCTTTTTTTTGTATGGTGAGCTGTACGGGTAATGCCCTAGTTCTGCTCTGCACCCATTTTTGGGGGTCGAGGAGGTTCCTGAGGATGCAGAGTGTATATTTACATTTTGCCCCGTGACGGTCACCTTGTCAGTGTGTCATGCATGTGAGAATCAACTGTCAGATGTGTCACAGCCAAAAAAAGGTTGAGAACCACTGATCTAATGGTCCAACTGACTCCCTGACAGGCTTTCTGCTTCAGATATATTTTAAAAAGTTTTTACTGTGAGTTTTTGCCTCTACGGCCAACTTCTTTTCAAATTCTCTCTTAGCCTGTCTTATCAATGTCTTACATTTAACTTGCCAATGTTTATACTTTATCCTATTTTCTTCTGTTGGATCCTTCTTCCAATTTTTGAATGAAGATCTTTTGGTTAAAATAGCCTCTTTCACCTCCCCTTTTAACCATGCTGGTAATCGTTTTGCCTTCTTTCCACCTTTCTTAATGTGTGGAATATATCTGGACTGTGCTTCTAGAATGGTATTTTTTTAACAATGACCACGCCTCTTGCACACTTTTTACCTTTGTAGCTGCTCCTTTCAGTTTTTTTCTATTTTTCTCATTTTATCAAAGTTTCCTTTTTGAAAGTTTAGCACGAGAGCCTTGGATTTGCTTACTGTCCCCCTTCCAGTCATTAAATCAAATTTGATCATATTATGATCACTATTGCCAAGCGGCCCCACCACCATTACCTCTCTCACCAAGTCCTGTTCTCCACTGAGAATTAGATCTAAAATTGCTCCCTCTCTCGTCTGTTCCTGAACCAATTGCTCTATAAAGCTATCATTTATTCCATCCAGGAACATTATCTCTCTAGCGTGTCCCGATGATACATTTACCCAGTCAATATTGGGGTAATTGAAGTCTCCCATTATTACTGCACTACCAATTTGGTTAGCTTCCCTAATTTCTCTTAGCATTTCACTGTCCATCTCACCATCTTGACCAGGTGGACGGTAGTATACCCCTATCACTATAGTCTTCCCCATTTCTCATGCCCCGTTTTCCTTTATTATCTATAACTGAATGGATAAGTTTTATTTTTTTCTTTTCCTCTTTGTTTATCTATTCGTATCTTACACTGCTTATCTGTTTCAAAGTTTTGCACTTTGTTATATGAAATAGTAATAAAAATAAAGTTTTAAAAAAATGTATCTTTTGTAGAAAGGACAGTGGTTGTGAGTGTATGGAAATTGGTAAAATCCATTTGCTGAATCACCCCTATGGGAGGTACCAAATGGATCATTCCACCAAATAATTATTTTGACCCCTAAGTGTTCCAGAGTTAGTAAGTGGGGTGCGTTGAAGGTGGGCAAGTAGTAAACAGGAGAGGCAGCAGTATTTTGTCCTCTCATTCTGCAGGGATCTGACAGAGAATCTTACCAACAAGGACAAAAGGCCATGCATCCTGCATGTATCCTGGAAGCAGTCATTTGGCTGAAAGGGGAAGACCTCCCAAGCTGTTCCCTAACTTTGTGGAGGCTGTGGACCAAGGAGTGGCATGCTTTCCCACCAATTGAGAAGATAGCTTGAACTCCTAGGGTTTATCTTGGAGCAGTGTCTCCAAATGGGTTTGTTTTGTGCATAAGCCAGGATATGCTGGGCATGATCTCAATCTCTCAACTTTACTCCTAATGAACGTAAGAACATAAGAAATTGCCATGCTGGGTCAGACCAAGGGTCCATCAAGCCCAGCATCCTGTTTCCAACAGAGGCCAAACCAGGCCACAAGAACCTGGCAATTACCCAAACACTAAGAAGATCCCATGCTACTGATGCAATTAATAGCAGTGGCTATTCCCTAAGTAAACTTGATTAATAGCCGTCAATGGACTTCTCCTCCAAGAACTTATCCAAACCTTTTTTGAACCCAGCTACACTAACTGCACTAACCACATCCTCTGGCAACAAATTCCAGAGCTTTATTGTGCGTTGAGTGAAAAAGAATTTTCTCCGATTAGTCTTAAATGTGCTACTTGCTAACTTCATGGAATGCCCTTCTTAATATTTGCATTGTGCCAAAGAGAGCCACCTCCTTGAGTTCATAGGGTATAATTTTTATAGGCAACATATCAAGATGCACTTGGAAATGCTTCTTCATCAGTGGCACCCAATATAATTGGGACTATTTTTGTATCTTTCTGTGACATTTTCCTGGTCTTTGATTGCATCTCTTGGTACTTTCTTAATTTTATCCATACAATACACAGAATAGCTGCTGGGAACTGACACCTGTATCAGTAATGCTGTTCTTGTGTTTTTCTTCTTCACCACAATATCTGGTTTCTAGTATCTATCTTCCTATCGGTTGGAATAGGAATATCCCAGATTATCCTTCACAGCTTCATTCTCTTCCATTCTGTTAGGGTTGTGTCTTAGTGTTTTCTTGGTACATCAATGTTATGTTTACACAGTTCCAATGAATAAGCCGTGCCACTTTGTTGTGCCTTTCTGTACACAGGCCTTCTGACATCAGCACATCACATCCAGCACTGAGATATGTAACCATTTATGGTTCTGTTCCGCAGAATGTGCTTTTGTCCATTTTACCAGTCTTTTCTATGCATCTTTGCTGCCTGTGGATCAACTTGTCCATAGTCCATGATCCTGTGCTGCAACTATTTCTCTCTCATCTATAGGTTTGCATTCAACTCTCCTTAACCACTGTTGTGTCACATCTTGATCCACATAGACCTTCATAAAAATGTCTCCAAATTTTTCTTTCTTCTTTTATTGATTGTATTTTAACAGCTCTAATGTTCTTCTCCAATTCCCTATAGAATTGGTTTGGGTTCTTTCTAAATGTTTTAAATTTGGTGCCTCCCCCCTCTATTTTCTTCATAGCTTTGCAGTTTTTGTGCTTCTGCTGTTATTTCCAGTTTATTATTGAAGGATATGAATTTAAGATCTTCTTCAGTTAGTTCAGCATAGCTTAGATTTTTGTTTTGGATTTTTCTCATTCCAACAGAGGCCAAACCAGGCCACAAGAACCTGGAAAGTACCCAAACACTAAGTAGATCCCATGCTACTGATGCAATTAATAGCAGTGGCTATTCCCTAAGTAAACTTGATTAACAGCAGTTAATGGACTTCTCCTCCAAGAACTTATCCAAACCTTTTTTAAACCCAGCTACACTTACTGCACTAACCACATCCTCTGGCAACAAATTCCAGAGCTTAATTGTGCATTGAGTGAAAAAGAATTTTCTCTGATTAGTCTTAAATGTGCCACTTGCTAACTTCATGGAATGCCCCCTAGTTCTTCTATTATTTAAAAGTGTAAATAACCGATTTACATCTACTCGTTCAAGAACTCTCATGATCTGAAAGACCTCTATCGTATTCCACCTCTATCATATCCCCCCTCTTTTGCAATGTTTCCTTTAAGAACATAAGAAATTGCCATGCTGGGTCAGACCAAGGGTCCATCAAGCTCAGCATCCTGTTTCCAACAGAGGCCAAACCAGGCCACAAGAACCTGGCAATTATCCAAACACTAAGAAGATCCTATGCTACTGATGCAATTAATAGCAGTGGCTATTCCTCAAGTCAACTTGATTAATAGCCAGTAATGGACTTCTCCTCCAAGAACTTATCCAAACCTTTTTTGAACCCAGCTACACTAACTGCACTAACTGGCAACAAATTCTAGAGCTTTATTGTGCGTTGAGTGAAAGAATTTTCTCCGATTAGTCTTAAATGTGCTACTTGCTAACTTCATGGAATGCCCCCTAGTCCTTCTATTATTCGAAAGTGTAAATAACCGAGTCACATCTACTCGTTCAAGACCTCTCATGATCTTAAAGACCTCTATCCTATCCCCTCTCAGCCGTCTCTTCTCCAAGCTGAACAGCCCTAACTTCTTCAGCCTTTCCTCATAGGGGAGCTGTTCCATCCCCTTTATCTTTTTGGTTGCCCTTCTCTGTACCTTCTCCATCGCAACTATATCTTTTTTGAGATGCGGTGACCAGAATTGTACACAGTATTCAAGGTGCAGTCTCACCATGGAGCGATTGTAGAGGCATTATGACATTTTCTGTTTTATTAAACATTCCCTTCCTAATAATTCCTAACATTCTATTTGCTTTTTTGACTGCTGCAGTACACTGAGCCGACAATTTTAAAGTATTATCCACTATGATGCCTAGATCTCTTTCCTGGGTGGTAGCTCCTAATATGGAACCTAACAACGTGTAACTACAGCAAGGGTTATTTTCCCCTATGTGCAACACCTTGCACTTGATAGGATTGCTCTTTCTTCCATTTTTGGGTGGGCTCTCTTTGGCTAGTTTGTCTCTGTACCTAGAGTGAAGAAAGCAAAAACATAAAAATAAGACTAATTTTTGTTTCTACAGAAAGGGTTCTGGGCACTTGCAGCACATTTAGTGATAGGAGTTTCAGTTGCTTGCCCAGGGTGTGTACCTCTAACCCACTACCACAGGGAGAAGGAGGAAAAAGGAGAATTCCCATTTAGTATTAAACTTGCAGGAAAGGAAGGAGAGATGGCTTGAAGTGGAATCAGTACAGATTCAAGGATGTTGGTTTCTGATGGATGCCTGTAAGAGACTAGGAAGCCCTAGAGCCTATCTGGAAGGAGTTCCTGCCTGAAAAGACACAAGCAGCCTGAGGCAGTGTGTCTAGTGAATGCATTATGAAAGAGATTGAGTCATCTCCTAAAAAGGGCACTTTTATGGCACACTATTTTCACTGAAGAAGTTGAAGATTAAGTACAAGTTTTTTATTGTTTGGAACATTGCATGAAAGTGTCATTTTTTATAGTCCAAGAAGAAACATCCTCAAGGGTCCTGGACAGTCTCTCCCCCACCCCCTACCTTATGCCTCTTTTCTGAAACAAACCCAGGGCTGCAACAAGTTGTCAGGTCTTATCAGCCCAAGCATAGCCCCCTGCTCGGTGGTGGAGACACAGGACAGGAGAAATACACATCAGTAAAGAAGAAATCACTTGGCATAAACATAACACAAGATATGCCATACTAGGTCAGACCAAGGGTCCATTAAGCATCCAATCCAAGTCACAGGTACCCAGCAATTACCCAAACATTAAATAGATCCCATTCTATTAATGCCAGCAACAAGCAGTGGCTATTTCCTATTGATTAATAGCAGTTTATGAACTTCTCCAAACTTTTTTTTAAACCTGGCTACACTAAAGGGTAGATTTTCAAAGGGTTATACGTGTAACCCCCGAAAACCTACCCCAAACCACCCCTGCGCGCGCCAAGCCTATCTTGCATAGGCTGCCGGCGCACGCAAAGCTCCGGGACGTGCGTAAGTCCCGGGGCTTTCCTGGGGGGGGGGGCATGGGGGGGGCGTGTCGTGGCCGGCACATCATCGGGGACGTGTCGGGGGCGTGGCTGTGGCCCCCAGACCAGCCCCAGGACCGGACCATGGTGTGCCGGCGGCCGGCCCGGCGGCGCAAGTTACGCCTGCCTTGGGCAGGCGTAACTTGTGCAACAAAGGTAGGGGGGGTTTAGATAGGCCTGGGGGGGGGTTAGGTAAGGGAAGGTGCGGGGGGGGGGGGGGGTGGTGGAAGGAAAGTTCCCTCCGAGGACGCTCCGATTTTGGAGCGGCCTCGGAGGAAATGGAGGCAGGCTGCGCGGCTCAGCGTGCGCAGGCTGCCAATTTTGGGCAGCCTTGCGCACGCCAACCCCGGATTTTAACAGATACGCGTGTATCTATTGAAATCTGGCGTACTTTTGTTTGCGCCTGGTGCACGAACAAAAGTACGCGAGCATGTAGTTTTATAAAATCTGCCCCTAAGTGCCTTAACCATATCCTCTGGCAACAAATTCCAGAGCTTATTTGTGCACTGAGTGAAAAAGAATTTCTCAGATTCATTTTAAATGGGCTATTTGCTAACTTCAGGATGTGCCCCCCTAATCCTTGTATTATCTGAAAGAGTAAATAGCCAATTCACATTGACCTGTTCAAGTCCTTTCATGATTTTGTAGACCTCTATCATATCTCCCCTCAGCCGTCTCTTCTCCAAGCTGAACAGCCCTAACCTCTTTAGCCTTTCCTCATAGGAGAGCCATTCCATGACCTTTTGCATTGACAGAGTTGTTCAGGCAGCAGCACATTGCAGCAGTGCTTATTTGAAAGTACATGGAACGTTGATTTTTATCATGTTGGAAATAAAAAAAAAAAAAAAAAAGAACGAGTTGCAGTTTGGTTTGCAGCAACTACAGGTGGAAGATGTTTGCCATCCTGTGGCTAAAGCTCCTTAATGCAGTGCAAATTTCATCATATAATATGTTTTATCCTATTTTGGATCCTATTCAAGAAATCTGCAAGGCAGAAATCACTAAACCCCATCTTGAAGTGATTTACCTATTTGAAATGTGGGTGTTCAAGACTGCTGGCCACAACTGTTGGACCCATCTCTAGCCTTTATGGCAGGGGGTTGCCAGCGCCAGTTCTTGAGAGCCACAAACAGGTTTGGTTTTCAGGATGTCCACAACGCATGTGCGTGAGAGAGATTTGTATACAATGGTGGCAGTACAGGCAGATCTAGTGCATTCATATCCATCGTGGATATCCTGAAAACCCGGTCTGATTCTGGCGCTCGAGGACTGGAGGTGACCACCTCTGCTTTAGAGGATTCTAGGAAGTAGGGGCACAGCCCTCCCAAATTAAGCAAATTCATACTGGGGGGAGTGGAAGTGCAGGCTGGGATATTGAACCAGTACTTTGCCCGTCCCCAGTCTGACCGAGGAGGAGTGGAGAATGAGCAGCTGCAGCTGTGGATGGAGCCCATACTCTCATCAACCGAAGATCCTCCTCCTCCTCTTCCCTGGCAGCAGCAGGGGCCATCCCAGTCCCTCTTCTGTTTCCTAGTGCTTTTTGTTTAGAAAGAGTGTACAGACGTGGGGAGGAGAGGAAACAGCAGCAGGGAGAGGGACCTCATGCGTACACTGTCCCCCTGCTGCTGCTTTCACTTCTGGGGTGCAGGTGAGAGCAGGTGAAAAGCACGGAGTGAAAGAAGGAACTGGGCGAAGGGGAAGAAAACAAGGGGTGAAAAAGAATCTAAAAAGCGGGAAACGAGATTAAGCAGAGAAGATTTGGCAAGAGAGCCAGCGAGGGACATTGAGGAAAGAGGAAGGAGAGATATGGAAGATTAATTAATTATAGGATTTATTACTTTCTCCTCCACTGAAGTTCTTGGAGCAAAATACGGGATTACCAAGTGGATTACATTTGTGAGAATTGCATCTGTGAGGTTGACAGGAGATGGATGGATGACATGCATGAGGTAAGTAGGATGCAGCAGAATAATGTAACTATATAAGGGAGAAATGGGTGGGAATGGATAATAAATTAAAGGAACATTAGAAAAGACATAGATGGTAACTTTAAACAGATGCGTGGGCGCACATGTACGTGCATTTACCAGCTTCCACCCAATGATGCGGCTATTTTCTATAATTAGAAGAATTTATCTCTGTTTTATTAGCAGAAAAGCACCTGATTACATAGTTCTAGCTTTAATTTTTATTCAGCATTTAAACTTCTAGGGGTAGATTTTAAAAAATAGCGTGATCGCGTACTTTTGTTCGCGCACCAGGCGCAAACAAAAGTATGCTGGATTTTATAAGATATGCGCGTGGCCACGCATATCTTATAAAATCTGGGATCGGCACGCGCAAGGCTGCCGATTTTGGGCAGCCTGCATGCGCCGAGCCGCACAGCCTGCCTCCGTTCCCTCCGAGGCCGCTCTGAAATCGGACCGGCCTCGGAGGGAACTTTCTTTCGCCCTCCCCTCACCTTCCCCTCCCTTCCCCTACCTAACCCCCCCCCCGGCCCTATCTAAACCCCCCCCCCCCTACCTTTATCAATGGATTTACGCCTACCAGAGGCAGACGTAAATCCGCGCACGCCAGCGGGCTGCTGGTGCGCCAAGACCCGACCCAGGGGCTGTTCCGGAGGGTGCGGCCACGCCCCCGGAATGCCCCCGGGCCGGCACCACACCCCCGGGCCCGCCGCGTCATTTGGCGATGCCCCCGACACGCCCCTTTAAAAAAGTCCCGGGGCTCTGTGCGCGCCGGCGCGCGAGGGCCCTGCTCGTGTAAATCCGGCCGGATTTACGCGGGCAGGGCATTTAAAATCCGCCCGCTAATGACTAGATGTGTAAATACTGTTTGCAGTTAGCATTTGTCTGTTAAGTCTTTTTGTTTGTTTTTTTGAAGTAAATGATTCTATTTTTTTATTTTTTTGGATTCTAGTGCCACTGACCTAAGTTCTGGAGCTCCACCAATCTAGACTACACTAATGCTAAAGTTCTTATCTGCCTTCTACTGTCTTAAGAGGTAAATTTTAAAAGGGCCGTACGAGAATCCATGTGCATGCGGTTTCCGGCACGCGCACATGGGCGTAACAATTTCAAAACATGTGTGCATCGCCACGTGCATGTTATAAAATAGGCTACCTGCGTGTATATGTGCGCCCAATTTTATATCATTGCGTTCACAAGGAAGGGATTTTATTAAAAACACGAGGCGATCAGGCCTTTGCCTAGTTCCCTCCAACTCCATTCCAATAAAGGAGCGGAATGGGAGGGAACTTCCCTATCCCCCTAACCGTCATCCCTTTTTCTCTCTCCACCCCAACCAACATTTGTTTTGTTGTGGAACTTACTTCAGCTGAAGAGCTGAAGTAGGTTCCACGTGCTAGTCGGCTGCCAGCCCATGCTTCACCAGGACAGCACAAAATGGCATTGCCCCGGCCCTTCCGCTTTTTAAAAGCTCGGCATTTCTGCGTGCACCGAGAGATACGCGCGTAGCCAGCCATTTTGAAAATGCGCTCTGTGCACGCGTGGCCCGGCCACACACTTATCTCCCTGGATTTGCGCATGCTGGGCTTTTAAAATTTCCTCCCCTAAAGCTTTGGCTATCTTTCCAGTCTGACAGCTGCAAGTGGTCAGAGGTCATTGCTTTCATCTTTCTGTTTGTTAGAAATATGGGGGACCCTGGACACTCTCACAAGAAGCACATCCCATTTCAAGTTGAATCATGTCTTCAGCTGTAAGATGTAGAGATCTTGATGTGGAGATTCTCAAAGAAGAGTTCTGAAGAGATTTTTTATTGCCAGTTGGTGCATGGCATGGTGCCCCAGTAGATGGGGACCAGCATTACACAGTGCTGGTCTTCTTCACACAGGGAGAATGCAAGGTGATCATTCCTTTGAAGTCACTCACTGGTTCAAAAATGGAAGCATTGGCATGTGTACATTGAAGTCATGGAGAATGATTAGAGAGAGGAAGTCCAGTTGAGTTGCATAGATTAGTTTCAGGAGGTCAGATAGGCTGTCAGTTGTCTTGGAGAACAAGAGGTGAGCCAGAAAGGCAGTGCTTTTTTCTTGATGGTAGCTGTAGCCAGTACACATCCACAGACAGGTCGTGCTTATAGATAAACATAGTCCTCCAGAATTTGTAAGATGTGTAGCATTTTAAGAAAACAGGAATGATGAGACAAAACATGTTATTTTTAATGTTTTATATTATGCTGTGATGTATAATAGTTTAACATAATAATTACACAAACCATAGCAATAAGGGAATAAAATAAATAAAATAAATAAAACGCTTGAACCCACATCCACCTTAGAAATAGCCAATATCCTCAAGAAGATTAAACCATCCTCTCACCCCTTAGACCATATACCATCAAGCCGGTTGCAGAGATCATTAACTGCTCCCTCGCCCAAGGCCAAGTTCCGGACCAACTTAAGTTAGCATTGCTCAAACCTCTCCTCAAAAAACCCAACCTTCCTACTACAGATCCGGCTAATTATAGACCTATAGCTAACCTCCCCATGATAGCTAAAATTATGGAGAAAATTGTCAACAGACAACTTTCTGAATTCCTTGACGACAACAATATCCTCACCTCTAACCAATATGGATTCCGGAAGAAAAAAAGCACAGAATCTTTATTAGCCACACTAACGGACACCATTATCTTTAATCTCGAAAAAGGCCAACCTTGTCTCCTCGCGCTTTTGGATCTTTCCTCAGCGTTCGACACCGTGAACCATCCCAGCTTACTACAACAACTAACAGACATCGGCATCACAGGAGCAGCTTTCAACTGGTTTAAGTCCTTCCTAGAGAACAGAACATACAAAGTTAAACAACAAGGAATCTCACCCCATCCAAGCCAAGATGGGGGTACCACAAGGATCATCACTCTCCCCCACCCTCTTTAACATTTACCTTCTTCCACTCTGTCATCTACTTACTAACCTCAAACTCACCCATTTCTTATACGCGGATGACATACAAATTCTCATCCCTATCACGGAGACCATACACGAAACCATGGCATACTGGAAAAAATGCCTCTCATCCATCAACGATCTTCTAACCAGCCTTAACCTGGTTCTAAACACCAACAAAACAGAAATCCTCATAATAGAACCGGATCATTCTGCCTTGCCAACATCCAACAACCCTCCAGATACCTCAGGATATGCCACTGCACCTCAAGTCAGAGATCTGGGAGTACTACTAGACAACAGACTCTGCCTCAATAAATTCATAAATAACACTACAAAAGAATGCTTCTTTAAACTACAAGTGCTAAAGAAACTAAAGCCCCTTCTACTCTATAGGGATTTCCGCACAGTTCTTCAAGCCATCATTCTCCCAAAAGTAGATTACTGCAACTCTCTCCTGCAAGGCCTTCCCGCATACACTACCAAACCACTCCAGATGGTACTGAATGCTACTGCAAGGATCCTTACCAATGCCAAAAAAAGGGACCATATCACCCCGATCCTCCAACAACTCCATTGGCTTCCCATAAAATACAGGATTCAGTTCAAAACCTGTATGATGATTCATAAGGCCCTACATAATATCTCTCCACTCAACTTAACCTTCAAGCTTCAACTACACTCCTCTAACAAACCAACCAGAAGGGCATACCAGAACAGAATGAACACCCAACCTGCAAAATCTTCCCTGAGGAAACGCGCTCTATCCACAGCGGGCCCGTCTCTCTGGAACTCCTTACCACCGGACCTCCGCCTTGAGTCGTGCCATACCACTTTTAAAGTGAAACTCAAGACTTGGTTATTCCATCAAGCTTTCCCAGAGAGCTAAGAGCAATAAGATCAACAACCATCATTTTTTTACAGCAATAATTTTATGTTTATATTACTTCAGTTTTATGTTCCATGTCGTTTTCTTTCTAAGTTGTTCTTAGTTGTTTTCACAATAGCTTGTAGTTTATTATAGATTACCCGTTCATTATTCACAATATGTTCCATGTAAACCGCCTCCCTGGCGATAGTTATCCATGTTAAATGTGAACCGGAGTGATATGTATTGTATACAGGAACTTCCGGTATATAAAAACCAAAAATAAATAAATAAAATGGTCCTGTTCAAAATTTTGCATACCCTTAGTTCTTTATATCATGTATTACCCCCTTTTGCATCAATGATGGCTTACAGTCTTTTGTGATAGTTGTGAATGAGGCCTTTATTTTCGCATGTGGTAAAGCTTCCATTCCTCTTGGCAAAAAGCCTCCAGATCATGTAAATTCTTTGGTTGCCTAGTTATGAATTGCATGTTTTGAGTTCTCCCCAATGATGATGAGGGCAACAGACTGAGCTGGCCACTCCAGAGCCTTCACTGTCTTCTGCTGCAGCCACTGAAGGGTTGACTTGTCCTTATGTTTCAGCTCAGTGTTGTGTTGGAAAGTCTAAATGCGCGCTATGCACAACTTCCTGGCTGCTGAATGCTAATTCTCCTCCAATATTTTCTGATAAGATGCTGCATTCATCCTGACATTAATTTGGACTAAATTCTCTGTTCCGCTATAGCTCACACTGCCCCCCCCCCCCCCAAAAAAAAACCAAACAAACCCAGCAGAGATCCACTTTCATGCTTCAAGGTAGGGATGGTGTGTTTCTCTTCATAAACCTTGTTGACTCCTCCCCAAAATCAGAGTTTATGGTTGTGACCATAAAATTCAATTTTGTCTCATCATTCCAAATTATTTTGTTACAGAAGTTTTGAGGCTTCCCTAGCTGATGTTTGGTAAATTGCAAGCAGGTTGTTTTGTGGTGGTGGTGTAGCAATGGCTTTTTCTTCTGGCAACTCTACCATATAGCCCATTTTTGTTCAAGGATTTCCTATCATGCATGCTCAAACATCCACACCACTTTCTTTCAGAGAAGCCCGTGTTTCAGGAGAAGTTGCTTGTGGGTTTTTCTTTGCATCTTGAAAGATTTGCCTGGCAGTTGTGTCTAAAACTTTCTTGGTCTACCTGCCCATGGCTTGGTATTAACAGAACCCACAATTTTCCACTTCTTGACATTTTCAAATCTTTGGCTAGCTTTTTATATCATTTTCCTGATTTATAAAGTTGAACTACTTTTGTTCGCAGATCCTTTGACAGATCTTTTACTTTCCCCATGCTTCAGGAACAACCAAAGTCCGTGCAACCCTGGATGAAATGAACAAGGGTTTCTCAAGCGCTAAGAAACTCATTGACTATTTGTTCACAGATACTAATTACAATCAAACAATCATTGCCATCTCAACCTGAGTAAATATTATCAGCCCAATCATTCAAGGATATGTAAACTTTTGAATAGGACCATTTTATTTTTTCTTTTATTACTATGTTTAATGATTGTGCTATTCTGTGATGCATAATAGTTTAATTTGAAATATATTCAGGTGCATTTTAAAAGCCCTATGTGTGCCAAAGCCGGGAGATAAGAGTAGGGATGTGAATCGTGTGATCGATCATCTTAACGATGGATTTTGGCTGAAGGGGGGGGGGGGGGAAATCTGATCGTCTTAGTTTTTTAGGTTAAAAAATCGTTTTATCGGGGGAGGGGGGAGGGCGGGAAAACCGGCACACCAAAACAACCCTAAAACCCACCCCGACCCTTTAAAATAAATCCTCCACCCTCCCGAACCCCCCCAAAATGTTTTAAATTACCTGTGGTCCAGTGGGGGGTGGGGTCCCGGCATGATCTCCCGCTCTCTGGCCACGGCTGCGTTAAGAGAAATGGCGCCAGTGGCCCTTTGCCCTTATCATATGACAGGGCAAAGGTAGCGCCGGCGCCATTTTGGTTCCTGTGACCCGACGTCACGAGTGCAGGAGTTCGCTCCCGGACCCCCGCCGGACCCCCAGGGACGTTTGGCCAGCTTGGGGGGCCTCCTGACCCCCACAAGACTTGCCAAAAGTCCAGCGGGGGTCTGAGAGCGACCTTCTGCACTCGGGCCGTATTGCCAATATTCAAAATGGCGCCGGCGCCATTTTGCCCTCACTATGTCGACATAGTGAGGGCAAAGGTAGCGCCGGCGCCATTTTGAATATTGGCAAATCGGCATATAATGCCGGGTCAGAAGATCACGTGAGCCAGCGGGGACAGCGGATGTGGAACCCTTAGCTCCGGGTCCCGTCTCCCTATCTGGGCCCATCCCCAGCCTACATTCTATCGGCACCTCTTAATTTTATTCCCTAACTCTTGCACATTGTGGATACGTCTCCAGAAGGTGGAAATATGGCGACACGGACCATCCGCAAGGAGAAGGAAAGAGAGAGGCCTAAGGGAGCGGATCCGCCATCTTCGCCAGATCGCCCGCCGCCCAGCCAGTTGGCCCCGGGTATTGAGCTAGAACATATAAAGACGGCGGTGGTGGCGGCGCTTGGTCCAGACCTCAAGGCGATAGCGGAACAGATTGCCGAGGTAAAGCAATCCCTGCAGGGATTTGAACCCCGTATTGTAGAGTTGGAATCGCGGATGTCGGAGGCGCACGACGATCTCGAGACGGCGCGGACTGATATTGCCGCTCTTAAGGCCTCGGTCTCGCAACAGGCCGCAAAACTCGAAGACCTTGAAAATCGTTCGCGCCGCTCGAACCTTAGATTGTTCGGAGTACCGGAGTCGCTGAAGGACTCCGACTTACCAGCTTATTTGGAAAAGTGGATATCGGAGCAGTTGTCTCTCCCCCAGACGAATGGTCCGTTGCGCATCGAGCGCGCTCACAGATTGGGCCAGCGACAGAGGGAAGCCATGCGGCCGCGGCCAGTCATCGTTAAACTGCTCAACTATGCTCACAAAATTGACATCCTTCGGGCGCTGCGAGGCGGGCGAAGTCTCCAGTTGGAGGGACAAAAAATTTTGCTCTTCCAGGATTTTTCAGCGGGAGTATCCCAGCAACGACGTGCTATGGCCCCGCATTGCTCGCAACTGATTAATCTGGGCCTCCGCGCGACCCTTGTTTATCCGGCGCGCTTGCGGGTGGCGACTGCTGGAGGCCCTAGATGGTTTGAGACACCTGAGCAGGCTAAGATCTTTGTGGAGGAAACTGCAGTGACAAATACGGCGAAATCGTGAGTTCGTGGTGAAGACTTGTGTCTGCAGGGAGACGCAGTGCGGAGTCCGGTTATGGCGACATGTGGCGCGTGTTGGCTTCTGATCCTGGGTTTTTTTTTTCTATTCCGTTCCCCCTAGTGCAAACCTACTTTTTTCTTCTTTTTCAAATTGGGGACCTTGTTTTTTTTGTGACTCTGGCAGGCAGGGAACACTGTGTAGTATGTCCCCCCTAGACTGCCTGGCTCTCGGACAAATGTTTTGAGCCTTTGTTTTTTTTTTTTGTTTTACTTATTTTTCTTTTGTTTTAAAGCTACTTTTCCCGATTGGGTTTTTTTTTTTCTTTTCTCTTCTTTCTTCCTTATTTTTTTTCTTTCTTTTCTCCCATTCCCGTTGGGGTCTTTTGAATTTTCTATCCGTACGATGCCTACCACGTGGTTTTTTTTTTTTTCCTTTGTGGTTGGGGCATTGTGGGACATGACATTGTGAGCGCATAGTGCTCCATAGACAGCGGGCGATGGTGTTTAATCGTCCGTTGTTCAAATAGGGCTGTTAATTTTGTATTTCCTTTTTGGTCGGTACATCGAGTGAACTGACATTGTGTGAGTAACGCTCCACGGACTGCGGGCGATGTTGTTCAATCGTCAGCTATTCTCCTAGTGGGGGTTTTTTTTTTCCTCTTTTTCCTTCCTTCTCTATCCCCCTGTGCAACGTCTAACAGGGGGGGGGTGTTCCTGAGTTTTTTTTTTAATTATTTTATTTATAAGTTTTTATATTTTGGTTTTATTTTTGTTGCTTTCTCCCATTTTGGATTTTTTTTTTTTCCTTCTGTTTGTTTGTCTTCCTATTTTACTTTATTAGTTTTTTTTTTAATTTTTCTTAGTTTGTTTTTTTTTTTTTATATATATATATATATATATATATATATATATATATATATATATATATATATATATATATATATACAGTACCCTTCTGGTTACCGAGATGTATGTACGGGCTGCTGGTAATGGGTTGCCGTTGTATGGAGTATTGTTATTTTATCTTGGGTGGGAAGGGAGTTGGGTATGTTACTTTATAAATCTGAAGGCTGCCTTAGTTTAGTGGAGGTATTGGCTGCTGGGGGTGGGGGTGGAGGGGGGGGCGGGGGGGGGGGGAGGGGTGCTCACACGCTGGTGGGGAGGGGTTCAGTGATCTCCATTTGCATAGCCCACGGGAGGATACCCCTAATGGGGGCTGTGCTTTCAGTGGGACAGGAACGAGGGGGGGGTGGGGAGGGGATGGGGTTGATAGGGGGGGAAGGGGGGAGGGGGGGAGGGGCTTCTCTGTTTGGTCTCAAAAGTGGTCTAGTTCGGCTGCGAGGCCTGTTTATCTGGGTATCGGGATTTGTGGATGTCAGACTCAAGTCTGGACTCCGGCTGGGAGAGTTCGGATTTGTTTAACTGTATTACTTTTACAATGTATGCTTGGTCTCTATATATATTTCTAGTAACCTTACGCGTTTAATATCCTGGAATGTTGGCGGGATACATTCCCCTATAAAGCGCACCAAGATCTTGACTCATTTGAAGCGGAAGGAGGCGATGGTCGGTTTTCTCCAGGAAACCCACCTCACTGATGCTGAACATCTTAAGCTATGTCGATTGTGGGTGGGACGGGTGGCCTCTGCGTCGGCGACCTCTAGGTCCGCGGGGGTGGCGATTTTGTTTCATAAAAGTCTACCGCTCCAGATTCGTGGGGAAATTAAGGACCCGGAGGGCCGTTTTGTCATAGTGGTAGCAGAACTATTTCACCGTCAGATGGTGTTTTGTAATCTCTATGCCCCCAATAAGTATGATGCCCAATTTTTTCAAACGATATATGAGCACTTGCTGCCTTACCTGGCTGACACTATTATTGTGGGGGGCGACTTCAACACCATTCGGGACCCTAAGGTAGATACTTCTCAACTAGGACGTCGGGAACATGGTATGGGGAAGGGCCCTGGGATGCTAGCCTCCACGCTGCATTTGGTAGATGTTTGGCGCCTGCTTAATCCCGAGGTCCGGGAGTTTACCCACCTGTCCAGAGCGCATGCTACCTATGCCCGTATAGATTACATTATGCTCAGTGGCAGTGCCTTTCCCCTGGTGGCTGAGGCGGGAATCGAAACGGTTCTTATTTCTGATCATGCCCCGGTGTGGGTAGACTTACAGCTTGCGTCTCCCAGCACAGGTGCTCGTTCCTGGCGGTTTCCGTATTATTTGGCGGAAGATCAAGCTTTTCAGGAATTTCTGCGGGAGCGGTGGTCGGATTACGCTACACTCAATGCAGAGCATACAACTAATCCATCCTTATTTTGGTATACCGCTAAAGCGGTGATGAGGGGGGACATCATTTCTTATGTGGCTCATCGCCGGAAGTCTATTAACGCTCAAATTATATTACTAAATGATCAGTTGCGACGGGCCAAGTGCCAGTTGTTACGGAGCAATACGGCTCAGAATCGGGAGCAATATCATTCTATACAGTGTACTTTGAATACAGTTCTACATTCTCGGGCACAAAAAAGTATACTGTATTATCAATATCAATTATACCGCTATGGTAATAAAGCCGGGAGAATGATGTCCCACTTGATCCACTCAGCCAGGGGAAATCGATATGTGGCGGGCTTAAAGAATGAATCGGGTCAGATTGAAACTAGCAACACTACTATTTTGCGTCTTTTCCGGACATACTATGAAAGCTTATATAGTGCAGGGGAATGGTCGGAGGAGAAATGTGGCCTCTTTTGTGATTCCTTGCCTATCCCAGTCCTTACCTTGGAACAGCGGCAACTGCTTAACGCTCCTATAACAGATCTTGAAATCAAGGGGGGGATTTTACAGTCCAAAAAGTTAAAGGCTCCTGGCCCTGATGGATACACCGGTGAGTTTTATAGGTGTGTGGTCGATAAAGTCTGTGGCCCGCTGAGAGAGTTTTTTTTAGATTTGATTGCTAAAGGAAGATACCCGTCCCAGATGAATACTGCGTATATTACATTAATTGCTAAGCCGGGGAAAGACCCTCAACGAGTGGAATCGTATCGCCCTATTTCTTTGATAAATTATGACCAGAAGTTACTGGCAAAAATTCTTGCAGATAGGCTGGCGCGGGTACTCCCTGCGTTGGTAGGAGACCATCAGGTTGGTTTCGTGCGGAGGAGGTACGGGTTGACCAATGTTCGAAAGATTCTTACAGCCCTAGACTTATGTCATTATACGCAGACTCCTTCCCTAACGATTAGTTTTGACGCGGAAAAAGCGTTTGATCGGGTGGAGTGGCCTTATCTCGTTTATATATTACGGCGAATGGGAATGGACGGTTTCTTCTTACAGACTATACAGTTGCTGTATGCAGACCCGCAGGCGTCTATATTGGTTAATGGAGACCGCTCGGTTCCGTTTGATATTAAGAGAGGCACACGTCAGGGATGTCCCCTCTCTCCCTTATTATTTGTTTTGCAGTTGGAACCTCTCCTTCTCGCGATACGCCGTGCCCCTGGAATTCGGGGGATACGTTTAAATGATATGATTTTTAAAAGCGTAGCGTTTGCGGACGACCTTCTAGTCTTTCTAACGTGCCCGCAGACGTCTCTCCCGGTTCTGTTGGATCGAATGGGAGTCTTTGGGGAATTTTCAGAGTTTTAAACTGAATCGGGGTAAATCCACGGCGTTAGCTTACCCTGATACACTACGGGAGGGTTGGACTGGGGAATTCCCCCTACAATGGGCAGTGCAGACTATCCGGTATTTGGGAGTAAATATTCCGTTGCATCCAGATCAGGTGTATGCAGCAAATGTACCCCCGCTTCTGCAGCAGACGCAGGCAACGTTGCGCCGCTGGGCCCCCCTCCCTATATCTCTAAGTGGTCGGGTGCATCTTTATAAAATGGTGGTGCTACCTAAGTGGCTTTATCTTCTGCAGAATTTGCCCCTACACCTTAAGCGTGCTGACCGGCTCTCCTTGGACCGCGCCCTGGGTAATTTTCTTTGGAAGGGAAAGCAGGCACGTGTGCCCTTGGCATGGTTGCAACGGCGGTGGGGTGACGGGGGCCTGGGAGTGCCCAATTTATATCTATATAACTTAGCGTGTAATATGCGTATTATTAGGGAATGGGTGCTGGACGAGGCTACCTTTACTGCTCTTGAGGCGGACAAGGCGTTGATCGCCTCGGTTGCCCTTACCTATGCAATGCAGGCAGAACACGCAAATTTGCCCTACATCTTTGTTCATTCAGCCAATCTGTGTCCGATTCGAAATGCTTGGGTGGCGCTTACCAAGTGGTTGCACCTGCCCCGGATTTGCGCCTATCTATTGCCGGTGGGGGGGAACCCTGACTTTACCCCAGGCACGCAATCCCGGGTTTTTCAGCGGTGGAGAACCAAGGGCCTCATTTATTTAGGTCATTTTTTCCATCCGGAGGGGCGTAGGCTTACTTGGCCGGAGCTCCAGGAGCGGTATGAGGTGGGGGGTAAAGATGTGTTCTCGTTCTTGCAAATGGACCATTATTTGAAGTCGTTGCCTTCGGCCTTCCTGCAGCTTACCATGTACCAGAAACTCGAGGAGGTACTGCAATTGACTGGTACTAGGGCGCCCTCTATATCTTATTATTATCGATCTTTAATTAAAGACCACAGTAGAGAGATCTTTGCACATCTGACTGCTCGATGGAATGTTGATGGGGAGATACACGTTACTGATTCTCTGCTACGTGTTTGTTTTAGGGGGGTGTCCAAGATCTCGAGTAATAGCGTTTATCGGGAAATGCAGTATAAGTTCCTGGGACGGGCATATATTTCCCCCCAAAGGGCATTCCAGCAGAGATTAGTGACGTTGGACTGTTGTCTGCGCTGCCCGGGGTGTGTTGGCACTTTGACCCATGCTTTTTGGTCGTGCCCGGGGGTCTTGCAATTTTGGACCTGTATTGCTAAGTTTTTGGCGGAGATATTGGGGGTTTCCATTCCAATTGCACCCACTTGGCTGCTGTTTGGTTATATTCCCGCGCTGCGCATTCGAGATCTGGGCACCCGTCTCTTCATTCAAAAGGCTGGGGTCGTGGGGAAACGTGTTATATTATTGCAATGGCGAGAGGTGGAACCACCCTCTTTTTGGGTGTGGAGAAACTTCTTATATACTATGATGCACATGGAATCCCTCTATTCGCGGGGGACACCCCGGTTGTGGACTAGGTTCTTGGACGTCTGGGAACCGTACCTACAGGCGCTTCCTCACAGAGCCCGGAGTAGAATCCTCACTGCATGACGTCGAGGTGCAGTGTCTACTGGATCTCATCAGACTTTGCATATTGGTGGTGCTGTGGACACTTTGGCTCTCGGGCCGATCAGGTTGCTTTATATGAGAGAGCTATGTTGAAGACTGGACGGAGAAGCGGCTGGGTGGATGGGAGGGCAAAGGGGGGGGAGGGTTCTGTTTTTCTTGTTCCAGCAAAGTTGGTCTCAGTGTTGCTGGGAGCGGGAGCAGAGTTAACCTGCACCCAGACGTTTGTTATTGTGTATCTTGTGAAACTTTAATAAAAATGTTTTAACATATTGGCAAATCGGCCCAAGTGCAGAAGGTCGCTCCCGGACCCCCGCTGGACTTTTGGCAAGTCTTGTGGGGGTCAGGAGGCCCCCCCCCAAGCTGGCCAAAAGTCCCTGGGGGTCCAGCAGGGGTCCGGGAGCGATCTCCTGCACTCGTGACATCAGGTCAAAGGAACCAAAATGGCGCCGGCGCTACCTTTGCCCTGTCATATGGTAAGGGCAAAGGGCCACCGGCGCCATTTCTCTTAACGCAGCCGTGGCCCGAGAGTGGGAGATCGCGCCGGGACCCCCCCACTGGACCCCAGGTAATTTAAAACATTTTGAGGGGTTCGGGAGGGTGGGGGATTTCTTTTAAAGGGTCGGGGTGGGTTTTAGGGTTGTTTTGGTGTGCCGGTTTCCCCCCTCCCCCGATTTACGATTTTTGAAGATAAATCGGGGGAATTGTTATTGTATCGCGGCTCTAACGATTTTTGATGATTTAAAATATATCTGACGATTGTTTTAAATCGTCAAAAAACGATTCACATCCCTAGATAAGAGTATCTTGGACTAGCATGTGTTGCACAAATTTTATGCAGTGCCCAAGTATGCACACCAAGGGAAAGACAAAAAAGGAGGCAGGGCGTGGGCAGGACAGGGTCAGTCAGATACTGTAACATGAAATATGCATGTAGTTATTTGCACAAGTGCGTGCCCAGGTCCCCTACTGCATAATTTTACTTCTGCTATGGATGGCATGAAAGTAATGAAACAAAAAAGAATGAGGCTAGTTAGCAAGGTTTTAAGGGTTGGGGCTATAAGGATGGCATATTAACTAGGGAGGTGAGGAAGTCTTATCCTTTACCTGGGCAAACTGGGAATGGACTGGGCAAACCTAATTGCATCGGCATGCGTATCTCAAAACATCCCCCTACTTATGCAGTAGAGCCAGCATTTGCGCATACATATATAATTGTGCACACATGCCAATTTAATATCATGCAAGCATATACACACAATTGTTATAAAACGGCTGCATCCATTGGCGTGAGCCAGTATATGCGCGCACACATGTATGCCCATGTGGTTGTGTGAAAGTTGCCATCATTAATGACAGATGTGTTTTGTCTCGTCATATTTTCTTAAAATGCTATACATCTTACAAATTCTGCCAGGGATCTGTAAAACTATAAGCACAACTATATATTTTATAGTCTGTGCATCTAAGGATGTTACAAGATAGGATGCCCTGCTTTCCACTCTTGCTGTGGAGCAGAACCAAGAATATGGGTGAACAGAGTATACAGGCATTTGCTCCTCCATCCTATGGGAGCCAAGTTTCCATAAGGAATGCGAGATTAGGTGATTCCTTGGAAATCATATCATGAACAGTGGCAATTTTGTTGTTGAGTAGTAGGAGTTTGGTATTGAGTGATATTGTGGGTGAGAGACCATTCGGGAATAAAGTGGGGGAGACCTCCAGTAGCCTGCCTGTGCTTGTCGTTACCCAAGTTGAGTTTGATGGGATAGATACAGTGATGGCACATTTTAGAGGTTGGGGGGATTGAGGGGTAAAGAAAAAGGCATGTAGGACGGGACCCAGAGAGACTGAAGCACCAGAAGAGAACCCATAACTTTTTGTTTCCAAGTCAAGCCCTGGAGAGAGTAGGTAAGCAGGAGGAACTCTACCAATAAACACTAAAATCTCCTCAAGAATTAAATAAAATCATTACCAAGGGCAATCTTAACTGATTTTTTTTTTTTGTTACACATTGTCTGTTTATTGAAAATTATTATTAAAGGAAAAAAAGTTGAAAAGAAGAATTTTACATCAGGAAACAATACAACATCAGAGAGGAACATGGGACACAGACTTACTGTATGCTGGGGATAATAAATCCTATACAGACAATATAATTTATTTATTTAAAATACTTATATTCTGCAACTTCCAAACAAATTTTGTTCAGAGCGGATCATATGAGTACGTACATAATATATTAAAAGGTGAGAGTCATAATAAAACAGATTGAAGACCACCACCTCATGTACACAACAATCTTGCTGATTCTAATTATCAATTGACTTATCTAAATTATTCTTTTTTTTTTTTTTTATTAGTTTGGTTGCCCTTTCAAGGGGCACTATCAAGTTGGCAAAAAGCAGGAATTTGAAAATTGCTGGCATTTTTATTTTTAGAACAATCATGGTGCAGCTGCAAAGATACGTAAGTCTCTGCTGCTTACGGTTGCAGAAGTTGCAGCTGCACCTTTTGTTAGTGTGAGACATTGCAGGGTTGCACATCATGCTCCTAAACATCACATTTTCATTATAGAGGTTTAAAAAAAAAAAAAAGGTATCAATACATAGATGCCAACAGGTAACCTTAGGAGAGCAAAGTTTCTTTTCTTTTTCAAATACCTGTTTTGCCACATCTGACAGAGTTGCCTCAATGACTACTGAAGCATTCTCCACATCTCCTCTCCCTGTCACCACCACACGTCCATGATTTTGCATAATAAAATACCCTAGCCTGGAATGAATCCTGTATTGAAAATTGTTATTTGAATGATTAACACACTTATGAAATACATTTTACATTACTTCTCCCCTAAAAACATAGTTTCTATAAAATAAAAAAGCTACATGACTCATACAAACATAAGAAATAATAATAAATTTGGGTGAGAGAAGGAAATTTAACCCTAACATTTTTCAAAGTTATTTATTTTGCAAGCATTAAATGTCCACTCCAATTAAGGAGCAGACTGGGATGGAAATTTCCTACCCCCTAGCCTAACCTCCCTTCCCTTCCCTTCTCCTCTCCTCCCCAACCCCTAAATCCTACCTTTTTGGGGGGTTTTTGTTTTTTTTTTTTTTAACAAACTTACTTCAGGGCCTGACCTGACCCTGCCTGCCCCTTGTAGAAAGGCCAGCACTTATACGCGTACAGGCCTTTACGCATATGGCCGGGCCTTTTGGAAAATAGGCTCGGCGCGCACGGCCTATTTAAAATCTACCAGATTTGATAAAATATAAATGAAAAATTGTCTCATTAAAAAATTTGTTGCAGTATGGCAGTTTTCCAATAAGCTAGCAAAAAAGGAAAGGACAACACAAGAAAAGCCCTCTTTCTGAAAGCTAAGGGCAAGATTCATGAAGGCTTTTCTCCCATTTTGTGTCTATGGGGAAAAACCCTTAGGGGTAGATTTTAAAAGGTGCGCACACATGGACGCGCCACTTTTATAACATGCAACGAGATTGGGCCTTGCGCAGTTCCCTCCAATTAAGGAGCGGGCTGGGAGGGAACTTTTCAACCCACCTAACTGACCTTCCTCCCTCTTCCCCTCGCCCCCTATCCCAGCTAACCCCCAATTTTTAAATTTACGTTTTGCTCCCTTCAGGAGCAGTAGCAACTTGTGCGTGCTGGCAGGCTGCTAGTGCACGCTTCCCCGGCACAGCAGCAAATGGCCGCTGTACTGACCACCCTTTCTCTGGGCCCAGCCCTTCGGCACGTAACGGATTACGTGCGTGGCCGGGTCTCTTTGAAAATGCGCAAGGCCCAGCCACTCACATAAACTATTTTTTTATATGTGCAGGGGCTTTAAAATCTACCCATTAGTGAATTAGGTCCTAAGTTTATTATAATTAAAAGAAAAAAACAAAACAATCTATAGTGAAATACAGAGAGACTTTAGAAGGAGGTTTTTGACCAGTGATTAAAAGTTGCCACATGTTAATTACTAACTTATAGACATTTATGTATCTCTGAGGTCTTTTTCTCTTTTAAAGAAATTTAATATACAAATGATTCAAGATAATTTTGATAAAATCTTTTTGATATAGTTTGTGTGTACAAGCACTGTTGTGGTTAAAATTCACAGTGAAGCGAATTATTTTATTCATTAAAAACTCTGCCAGGATTCTAAGTTATTTTAAATCAAGTTTCAAAATAATAAAAACTTTGAAACAGGAGGGCAAGAATGAGACTCCTCGTGGAGTTGCCCTTTCAAAATCTACCCATCATGGATAAAAGTGTGCACACTGTGAACAGCGATGAATACTTTTACTTATAATGAGGATAGAGGTGGGTAATGTTTGAAAATCATCCTAAGTGACCTGGTGAGTTCACGTTGGCCACATACCTGTTGCCCACAACAGTAACACCGACATGAAATCAGATGCTTAATATGTAACAATTACTTCCGCTCTGGAAACCTGTCAATTTTCCTTCTGCTCCTTTGGGCTTATTTTTTTGTGACTGCAGCAGTCTTCTCCTGTTCCTGTGAGTTTCCTGCTTAACCGGAACCAGGCCCTGGTGCCTGGTTACAGGAGCATTCATTCACAACTATTCAGAAATGTTCTCCTATTTCATATTCTGTGTTCCTACTTACTTTAGTCCAGTTACTGCAGTCCTCGACTAGAAGGGGGCCCTACTCTAGGAATCCTTTCTAAAAACCTGTAATTACGGGCTCTGAATCCCACCACTAGGTGTCACTGGTGAGTGATGAGTGGGATTCTCTACCCCAGAGGGGTAGGGGGTGCTCTTCCCGAGGCTGAGCAAAATGGATGCATAGTGGTGAAGCTCCCTCCTACTGGTTGGCCACCTTTTTGCATCATTGCATTGCCCCTAACCTGCTTTTGAATTATGTTCTGTGATTATTAAGCTGCTTGTTCAACCTGGATGGTGTCTAAGCGTTAAGACTGTGGATTTAAAGCAGTTTTCATACAGCAAACAGCCCTTGGAATCTCTCGAGGCTAATGGAGGGCTGTCTACAGAAGATAGTGAAAGTAGCGGTGGGGTGGAGCCAAACTCTCTTCACACTTCGGGACTTACTGATCTGCCATTTCTTGGCAAGATACGGGCTTGGTTTTTGGAAATCTGAGATGATATGAAGCAGTACAAGAAAGGGCTCTTAGACTTCATATCGGAGATAAGGAAAGATATGGCGGCTCTGAGTGCCTGCATTGATGACATAGACATTCAAGTTGAAGGTCATGTTGACTCTCAACCACTTATCGGTGCAGCAGAATTGACTACAAACTGAGACCTTGGTCCTTGCAGATAAACTAGAGGACCTTGAGAACTGGTCTTGCTGGTGTAATTTGAGGATTCAGGGGATACCTGAATCAGCGGATTATGAAAACACCATGGAAGCCGCAATAACAATTTGACTTTCATCCTCACTACCACAGGGGCTGAAACCATGACAGATACATCTTCTTCCTCTCTGATTAAAATAGAGCGTGCTCATAGGGCGCCGAGTCCTAAAATTAACAGGGCCAGGCACATTGTTCTCTGTCTTCACAGCTTTGCTATCTATAAGGACACTCGCAAGCAGTCTGAATGGCAATGAGAGAGTCACACTATCTTGGTATTCCAGGATCTCGCTCCATCTACTCTTTGCAAGCGCTTTGAGTTACATGATGTGACTTGCACGCTGAGAGACTAGCATATTCACTATTGTTGGTCCTTTCCCTTTGGGCTCCAGTTTACTGTTAAAGAGTCACTTACCGAGTGAAAACTACTACAGAAGCCATGGAAGCCTTCAAAACAGCGAACATACCTTTCAATTTTCCTGCACCTAAAATGGCAGCGGTCATGTCCAAGGAGGACACTCTCCCGTGATGGCAATGCGCTGGAAAAGGAGGCAGACTGTTGTAGAGATAATCCGAGAACTCTCACTCAGCTCTGGACTGATAGAACTTTTAGGATTTCTTGATTTTTTTATTATCTACTGGCAAAAGTTTTTACTGGTTTTGGTTAGGCCTGCTGAGGTTGGTGTGATCGTGAACAGGCATTTCTAAGACGTGGTTTAAGCAGCAATGTTTTGCTTTGAGTTTTACACTTTTATATTCTGCTAAGTGGGCATATGTTATTGGTTATATTTTACTATCAACTATTATTTATTTATTTATTTATTTATTTATTTAAAGATTTTTATATACCGCGGTTCGTTAGCAAACATCACCTTGGTTTACAGCGAACATTAAATTAGCAACAGGCTTTACAATAAAGTTAAATTATAGCAAAATAAGATTATGGACAATAATAATGTGATTAAAACATTAGATTAATACAAGATAAAACTCAACAATACTTCCAATGGGGGGAAGAGAACTGTAGGGTGGTGGGTGTAGGGATGGCTTGCAATTCAATCTTGGTCTGTCTCTAATGACCCCCAGGAGTAGATAGATTTGCTTGGTGGGAAAGGCAGATTGAGTGATGGGGATGATCAATTCTTATGGGAAGTGTTATGTGTTTTTTTCTCTTTACTGCACATTTTTTGTCGTGTTCGCCCGCACCTCTTACTGTATTTTACTAATGCATCCTCTTCAGGGCTTGGGGATCTGGGTTTGGGTTTTCTTTAATGGCAACTAGGATATTTTCCCTTAATGTTAAAGGGTTAAATTTGTATAGAAAACATCAACTTTTATTTAATAATCTCCTGTCTTACGAGGTTTCCATTGCATTCTTGCAGGAAACCCATTTGCGGAAGAGGTTTAAGTGTCTCCTCGATCACATAAGGACTACCCTCACCAATTTTTAGCAGCTAGCATGGCAGGAGCTGAATACACTGATGTGGCCATTCTAATTTCTAATTCTTTTTACCTACGAAGAGTTTAAGTTTCTGGATCCAGGCAGTCAATTTCTCTTACTAAAAATAAGGGTGAGTAGTGAAACTCTCACCTTGGTGAATCTATACTCTCCCAACCACGATCAAGGCACATTAGGTGATGGCACATATAATTACATATAATTCTCGGGGGAGGGGGGGGAGGACTTTAATCTTACCAAGTGTCCAATCGTAGACAATTCACAACAGTTCTCCACCTCTGCAGCACTACACGGTGCAGAAAAGTCCTTAATTCTCTGATATCTCATTGGAGCTTAGTTGATATTTGGAGACATAGATGCTCTAGAGCTCAGGTATACACCTTTTATTCATTGCCCCACAGGTCTTACTCCCGTATTGATCTGATATACTGGGTGAGCAAATAAAGGAGTACTTTCAGCTTCACGATCACATTCCTACGCCCAAAGCAGTGATCTGGGACTGCTCCAAGGCTGTTGTGAGGGGTCTTTTAATAGCCCGAGCGACTTATTACAAAGAAAAGAATGAGTGTAAACGGTTTTGACTAGTGGCAGGGGTTTCCCAGTTATCACAAGAATATATGCAGATCCAATCCAAATCTACTATCAGACTATCCATGGCTTGTTTCGAACTACAGTCCCTGGATGATGTTAAGGTGACTTATAGCCTCAAACTTGCTAAACAGGCTTACTTTGAAAGGGGAAGCAAGACCAGAAGATAGCTGGCAAGGCGCTTAAAAGCTCTCTCGATCCAGAATACTATCTCTAAAGTGAAAACGGTTCAAGGGGATATGGTTACTAAATCCACTGCAATTCGTAACCTTCATTTTCAGCTACCCAGAGATTCTGTCCCCTGTTTTGTATCTCCTCCCAGCTCATTCATCACAGTCCTAATCCTCAGCTGAGGTCATGGACCCAGGGCTCTCTTTGGAGCCCTGCCCTCAAGGACCCTAAATCTAGCCACCAAGTGCCACGGCTGCACCATGACCAGGGATTCCTTTCTCCCCAGGGGCTGAGAAGGCAGCCTGCCATGCAAGCCCTGACTTGGGAATCAAACACTATGTTCACGGTTCTATAGTGCTATTAACAGTCTAATTCTACATTACCTTTGGTGTATGTAGTGCAAGTAAATATTCAGCAAAATAAGGCACAAAGGGAAAAATGGGTACATGAAGAGTACAAAATGTTAAAATAATGTTCATTTTAGTGCTAAATAGCATTCACTTTAAAAAAAGAATGTCATTTAACTTTACAATTGAAATTACAGCAGTCTCTCGTGTACCTGGAACAAGAGGTCGTAAGAGCATGATCTTATCACATCTACAACAAACTTATGCTCTACTCTTCTCTCCATGTCCTGAAGGAAGGCAGATCTCGAAATGATTTGGGAAGGGAGGGAGAGGCTGAAACTAAACTATAACCCTGCGCAAGAGGTAGTTTAGGCAGACAGTGCAAAGGCCTGACATTCATTTGACAAAAAGCCACTGATGGGCATAAAATCAGATTTTATGCAGGTAAATGGTTATTACAAAATCAGCTAGGGCTAGGTTTGTGTAAAAAGTGTGCGCATAACCTATTTTACGCAAACTGGGTGGCGTTGGGATGGTTAGAACAGCAGGCTGAGAACCAGGGTTCAAATCCTGTTTCTCCCACAGATGCTCCTTGTGACCTTGGGCAATTCAATCCTCACTATTGCCTCAGGTACAAGCTTGGATTGTAAGGTCTCTGGGGCCAGGGAAATGCCTGCAGTACCTGAACGTCATCTGATCTGACTTGGCTGACCAGTCATTAAAGGCAGAATTAAAAAAAAAAAAAAGGTCCATATGCACGTTAACATTATGTGGGGAGTTATAAACATTACCCTCCCTCTGAACTACAAGCACCAAATCATTACAAGATCTGCCTCCCCATCACGAGATGGTGCTCTCTCAGTATTTAGGATAGACAGTAGGATGGATAACAAAATGTTCCTTCACAACATAAAATATCTTCATTCAATATAAATGCATCTGAAATTTGAAGAATTAAAGACAGAACATTGCAATTCACATTTTACCTAAACTATCTTTCACCTTATCCCTCCGATTGCAGGATATTATATCAAATATAGCATTCTTATGACCTGAGGTTTATGTACTCCTCATTGATTAGTGTCAGATTCAGATAACTTTAATCACATGACAATTTTACAAGTTTCATACATAATGACTAAAATAGAAAAAGGCTAAAAATACAAAATAGTAATAGTCAAGTAAAATTACAGGTTATGGGAAGTACAGTATCAGGGACAAATTTTAGGTTTTGATACGGATTCATACTGCCCCTGGTCAGATTTCACGTCTGGCTTGGTGGCAGGATACTACATATTTTGCTGCTAGAGCTGCTGTTTCTCTGTTTTCCCCCAGGATTATTCAAAGTTTTTTCTCTTTGTGAGAAGTCTTTGGGAAATTTGCATCTCTGATATCGTTGTATGTTACACAGATCAGAAAGAAATGCATTTTTGTTTCTAATTTCTCCAGTGTTGCATTGCCTGCAGAGTCTGGTCTCTTAGGATTTTCAGATTTGGTTTTTGTCTGCATCTTTTTGTTTCTAATCTGTGATCACTTATTCTGTATTTGGTGAGTGTGCAATTACTGTGTTGCAGCCCAGCTTGTTCTGCTTGCCAAACAGCAGCTCCCAACAGGAGGTATTTTGATGTTCTAGGGCACATTACAATATTTGCATTGCTATCTTGTAGGCCGGGTTGTAGTTTGAATTCTGGGTGTTAGTGCTGGTTTGACATGGCAGGTTTGCCACATCAATGCCGAGAGCACTTTTTCCAGGATTTTGTGTTATTTCACAGAGATGTCACCAACAAAGCCCAAAACCCCCCTTTAAAAAAAACAATAGAAGGGGGCATACTTTGAAAATGGTAGGATAGTAAGCCTGATGTTATAAATACCAGGGTCATAGCCACTATTTTTAGGGCTATGACTCAATGAATACACCAAGTTAATAATGGAAAACAATCCAATACATTTTTTTTAAATTTCCCTACTTTTTTTGTTTTTTAATACAATTAAAATGTCTCTTAGCTAACGTAACACATCTTTTGAGAGTATTCTGTAGAACTCACAAATGACATGCACGAGAGGTTTTGCAAAACATCCAATCATATCGCAATAAAGATAAGGTAAGTTTCCAATCGGTCCCTGTTTTTCTAGTTAAATGAAGGAAGACAGTAAGGAGCTTCCGGAGACGGCGGTCATGATGAACAACGCTCTCAGCGATAAGTACGTTTTTACTTTAGATGTTTCTATGCAGGATAGAGACTGTCTGTTTAATTTATGTCAATTAGAACGTTTGATTTTTACATTTCATGTTTTTCAAGTACCCTCTAGCCCTTGAAGCAGACGGAATGTCAAAACGGGCTAACTTCCAAATATAAGTATAACTGGTGTCTGTGAGCGCAGAGGTGCCGCTTGAATGTTTCGGTTGTGCTTTACTCCTATTATTGGAATAGTCATAAGAGGGCACTTTATGAGAAGCAAGAAGATATAGATAAGAGATATTTTAATTGCACTTGGTCTCAAGCCAAGATATGTATAGTCTAGAGTATGCTCAACTTCTTGTTTATTTAGTAAGAATTTGAATTGGTGTTGGAAATTTTTGGTCTATTCTGAAAAATCATAAAAAAAAAAAAAATGTTTTCCCCCAAGTTTACTTGTAGGGCCATTGCAGTAAATCTCTAGCAGGTTTGGATTCTCCTGTAGACCCTTCTGGGATGGAGAACAGAATCTGAATAAGGCAGGCATTGAAGTTTGGAGTAATTTAGTTTTAGCCCTGGGGCTGAAAGTGTTAATCTGGTGTTTTATTGTTGGCATCTCCAAGGATGTCTGATAAATTGCATTACTTTGGTATCCCTACAGTCCTTCAAAGGGAGTCCTTGAAAATTTTGGGATGGGGTACTGGGTGCTGGTATATGCTTTGATCTACTGATATATAAAAACCAAGTGTCAATCTCTTTAATGCCCAAGCCTCTTATAGCATAGTCAGCCTGGACTGAGCTGATCGTAAATCTACCCAGGGAGATATTTCTTTCTGTGCCTGTCAAAATATATTCTCCTAGAGATTTATACAGATTAAGGAGTCTCTTCTCAATAGCTGTTTTTTTGTTTTTCCTAAAAAGTCAAAGAAGGTTTATTGTTCTCAAATATGTGCTTGTTCCCCCTGGTTGGGAATATAAATCTAGTTTCTTTTGTAGGATTATGCCTGCAGCACTGGATGGGATAGAACACAATACTAAATGGTGAGTTTATGAAAAAAATACCACAAAGACAACTACAATAAAAATCTAAAAGGAAGTAATTTTTCATTTCTTTGAACTCACTACTGTGTGACAATCTTGCACATATTCCCTGATTGCATTAACCCATTATGTCCCAAATTTTTTAAGAAGCTGTCCTCTAAAAATAGGTCCCTGGGACATAATGAGTTAACTCTGAAGGAAAGCTACCATGCAGCTCACTGCCATCAGCACGGGCCTGGTCCAATGACCTAGCCCCACTACAGCTATTCAAAAGTTATAAGGGGATAGGACACTAATATTAGCTAAGTGACTCTACGTATCGAACCCAGGCGAACAACCACAACAAAAATGCACTCTAAAAAAAAAGGAAAAAACCCCACAAACTTGCTGCAAATGCCTTCGTGTGTTTTTTTTTTTTTTATGCCAAAGACATGTGCCTCCTGTGGATTCCAGGGTTAGCCAAACTATTTAATTCAGACCTGGAGAACACAGAATTTCCAAACCAGGCAAGTCATTGGATGTTATCAAAAAGGGATTATTCAATTTTAGACAGTTACCTATATAGGTCTGCCTGAATGTTACATCTAAAGATAAACTCTTCAGCTGCTTAACTGAACACAATTATTGGCTCCAAAATGTATCTTTTTTTTTTCCAGCAAGAGAAACTGTTTCGAAAGCTGTGAGGTATTTCATTGAACGAGCATTTTAATAATAGAGGATGCTGTATCTTTGATTTCAGGGTCCTTCTTCAGATACTTTGACAGGGAAAGCAGAATCAATGCCTTAAGAGTACATTTACATTTGTCCGGGAGGACAGTAGCCAGCAAACAGAATTTACTGAGCAGAGAGAGTGAAAGCTCCCCTCGTGTGCCCCTGCTGCTCAGACAGCGGGGGTGGAAGTGAGAGAAAGGGGCCACTCAAGCTTTGCCTGCAATTTTACTCACATTCAAATGAAATCTGTAGAAGTGACTTAAAAAAGAATCCATGATGCAGTGCCAGGGGTACAGCCAGGCTCCTGCAGTCAAAAGGCACAGAGCAGAATGGAGACGTGCTTCATGGGACAGCTGTATAAAAATGATACAAAAACCCCTCAGCAACGTGCACAGGGCCTCACGCAATAACCAGGCACCTGCAACCAGATAGTCTGCTATTTAGTTGCCAATTGAGGAGTAAAAACGTCTCCCAAATGTATTTAGCACCTTTTTGTCTCCAAATCTCAGATTGATAATGGCACAAATTTTCAGTTCAGTCAGTAACTGGCGAGGACAGCGACATACAGGAGGCTCGGAGTGTCCTAAATTAACAAGCAGAGGGGAAAAGCAATAGGTGGCGGCCGACTGTGCTTCACTTTGCCTCCGTAGTCAGCGCCAAAGTTTCCGGCCCCTGGGCTTTGCCACCATTCGTGTTGCTGGGTTTTTTGGCAGCCTTCTGGCACGGTTTTATGCCTTCTTTGACGATGAAAACCAGGTCAATTAAAAAAGCTAAACTTGCCAGAAATCCAAAGGCCTGCAAAACAAGAAAGAAAGATATTAAAAACTCTCAAACACATTTATTGTTCTGAAAAACCTGCTTTAAAGACATGGTCCATTCACACACATTGGCAGGTCTATGCTATTAAAGCATTGCTGAAATCATGGTTAATATGTATTAGAATGTAAGAAAAGCCAAGCTGGGTCAGACCAAGATCCATCAAGCCCAGCATCCTGTCTCCAACAGTAGACAGTCTGGGTCACAAGTAACTGGCAGATCCCATCAAGTAGATATCTGTTACTCACTCCCAGGGATAGCAATAGCTTTCTTTAGTCTACCTGGCTAATAAAAACCTCTTTTAAACCCCCTTTGACCATATACTCTAGCAAAAGATTCCTCAGTTTGACAATGCGCAGAATGGAAAAGTACTTTCTATGATCTGTTTTGAATCTGCTGGTTGTTAGTCTCATGGAGTGTCCCTCTGTTTAGTATTATTTGAACAAAAGGATAAATAATTCGTCCTTTATTTACCCATTCCGACCCAATCATGATTTTATAAACTTCGATCATGTCCCCTTCTCAGCTGTCTTTTTTCCAAGCTACAAAGCCCTAGCTGGCGTAGTCTCTCATCATAGGAGAGATGTTCCATCCCCTTTATCATTTTTGTCGCCCACCTCTGCACCTTTTCTGCTTCCGCTATGTCTTTTTTGAGATGGGCCGGCCAGAACTGCACACAATAACGAATATATGGTTACGCCATGGATCGATACAGAGGTGGTATAATATTTTCTATTTTATTTTACATTCCCTTATGGATCATTCCTAATATTCAATTTGCTTCTTTGACCACCGCTGCCATACTTATGCTTTTCCTGACTCCCCCAGAGAACTTCAGGATGTTTTTTCCAGGCCCTGGTCATTTTCAGAATCAAACTACTGTACTGCAGTTTGTACTGGATTGCTATCCTCAACAATACGTGCATTACAGGTGGGTCAGAATGCAGCTGCTAGGGTACTGGTCGGGGAAAACAGGAGTGAGCAGGGGTGGATTCCGGGTAAAGATCGGCCCGGGGATTTTCCACCCAGGCCGGCCCAGGAGATACCCCGTGGTCTGCCGAGCGCGGCCGTGCTCGGCAGATCACGTGACCAGAGCAACCGGCCCACCGGGGGATGCCCGATCCCCCGATAGGCCAATCCGTCCCTGGGAGTGAGCTTATGCAATACCTCCAATTTTGTAGAGGCTTCACTGGCTTCCAGTAGCCTGGCAGAGTAGATTTAAGATTCTCACAATTATTCATGAAGTGTTAAATGCAAGGGCTCCCTCGGTCTTAGTACCTTACTGAAAGGTATATAGTCCCAACGTCATCTTCATTCAGAGTAGGCATCTCCCTGAAATCCCTTCCCTAAGAGTCAGCCACCTAATGTGAAACAAGAGAGAGTGTACCTGTAGTCGGCCCTTTCATGTGGAATACGTTGCCTGCCTCTTTGAGGGATAAGCCATATTTGAAACATTTTAGAAAGAGACTTTAAAATCAGTTGTCTTTGCTGAAGCATTTGCCAGGTAATCAGACTATAATATGAGCTGTTTGTTTTGCTTAGTTAACGCAGGACAGCTAGGTTTTGTTATTTTTTTGATGTCTGTTTGATTGTTTGATTTTATGAATGGTCTGTTTTAACTCACCTTGGATTTTAGATAGATAAAATAAATACTGTGCTGGTCACACGATGCAGTAAAGGAGAGAGGAAGTATGCTGTGATCTCTCCTGGCACCCCCTCCTGTTTTCTATATAATTCTGCGACAGAACTCTTGGGTAACCCTGACTTGTTTATCCTACCTGTGGCGAAAAATCAACTCTAGCTTGCTGCATTGGATTTGTTACCCTAACCCTCCGATAAGGCTACCAAGACGATGAGAAATGAAAAGGAAGAGGCGAATGAATGGGAGCCCAAAAATGGTGGTTCCTCTGGAAGAGGGCCAAGGATCGAATAATCAGACCCGCGCACAGCTGAAGTAGCAGGGGCTGCAGCAACAGTGCTGGAGGGGAAGTTCGCTAAGGTTTATGACCAGATGGAAGGACTTTATGCTCAACTTGCTGATATTAGGAAACAGCACCAGAAAGCCGAATCTAGAATATCAGAGCTAGACCATAGAACACATTGAGTTAACTCACATGTGGAGACCCATTGTATAACCAACAAAACACTCTCTGTTGCCTAAAGACAAAAAAAAGAAGGTTGCTTTTAATGCATCCTCAAGTAGTTCATCAGAAGAGGAAGAAATGGAATGCACAACAGATAACAATGATTTTTTAGGGAACAATACACACAGTATAAAAAAAGGAAAAATAGGATGGAAAGAACAACAGAAGACATAGACATCGAACATGTGGACAAGATCCAGGGGGGCAGCCAGAGGGAAGAGAAAGTGATAATTAATTTATCCAATAACCCCCTCACTGAAGAAGAAGAAAAGGTTCTTAACCTTGGACTTTCTTTTGTTCCGACAGAAAGACATAATGCATTCCAGTTTCGAATCGATTTACAGCGTTTCATTAGAAAACTAATATTAAAAAACTTTTTTCAAAACAATACAACTATTAAAGATGCCAGCATTATCAGCAATCCGTCATCTTGGATACCTGTGTGTTCCATTCATCCCTTGACTGACTCTTTTCACCAATTAGTTCTTAAAGAAGTACAGATATTGGAAGATAAAAATGAGAAGTATACAGACAATTTGGACCAAAAATCCCGTTTAACTCTTTGCTCCATGTCAAATAATCCTACATATATAATAAAACCAGCAGACAAAGGTGGCTCTGTCGTTGTGATGAATAAAGAAGATTATGTTAATGAAATCAATCAACAAATAGAAGACAAGACCGTTTACTGTAAATTATCCAAAAATCCAACAGAGGAATTACAGAAAATTATAAAAAAAACATACTGATCAGGCAAAAGAAAAAGGTTTCTTGACTCAAAAAGAATATAATTTTTTGAATCCAAAACATCCAAAAGTACCAACTATATATATTCTCCCTAAGGTACACAAGACTCTTGAGAATCTTCCCGGACGACCTATTGTTTCCTCAAATGATTCTCTGTTGGAACCATTGTCCAGATTTGTTGACTGTTTCTTAAAAGACTTTGTTTCTTTGATTCCATCTTACATTAAGAACACAAGTCATTTTTTAAGAATCATTGAAGATATAAAAGATGACATTGGGGATAAATGGCTTGTCACTCTTGACATCAAATCTTTATATACCTCTATACCACAGGATGAGGCATTAAAGATTATAAAGATTTATTTAGATGAAAGAGAAAGACCACACAGGATACCTAGTGAATTTCTATTAACACTTGCTACTATTGCGTTAACCAAAAATATTTTCATCTTCCATGGCCGCCTGCGGATCCTTAGTATGTTACATGAAAGCGTTAGTTCATTCAAAGCCAATGAGGTGGCCAGGTCCCGGAAGGTGTGGCAACCTTACAGGGATTGGCAAGCACAACAGGGCCTTTGAGCCTTTCAACTATTACACTATTCCACACAACGCCCAGCTTTGTTGAAGTCCTCTTTGCACACGGTTTCTTCCTTATCCTCCTAAGCAGATGGTAGGGTGGGAGGGGGGTGGGGGGGGGGGATCTTGCGGATAAGGGAGTTGTTGCAAATTGTAATGTGACTAGAATGATATCTCTTGTTTTGATAACATGCTTTTATTGTACATGGTTTATACGTTCATGCTACAGTTGTATGTATTTTTTGCACACTTTCAATAAAAAACTTTAATTACAAAAAAAAAATAAATATATTTTCATCTTTCAGCAGAGATATTATCAACAAATTTCCGGCACAGCGATGGGGGCCACAATGGCTCCCTCGCTAGCTAATTTGTTTATGGCAGAATTTGAAAAAGAATGGATACATCACTCACCATTTTTTCAAAAATTTTCTTATACAAGAGGTACATTGATGATATTTTCATCCTTTGGAGTGGAAGTGAGGCTGAATTGATTTAGTTTTTTAAATGGGTAAATACCTGTGATGAAAAAATTCAATTCACTTTAACCTATCATTTTTGGAAAATCTCTTTTCTGGATGTATTTTTAGAAAAAAACAAAATGTGGAGCTCCAGTTACAAGTGTTTACAAGAAGAGTACAGATAGAAATACCATGTTGTATTATCAAAGTGCACATCCAGTGCCATTGAAGATGAGTTTACCATTTTCCCAATTTTTAAGGTACAGGCGAAATTGCTCAGATACCAACATGTACAAAAATCAATCTGTACAATTAATTAAGGATTTAAAAAAGAGAGGATATCCTAAAAAAAAGCATTAGTACTGGCTTTAAGAGGGCTCTCTATTACGATAGAGACGCATTATTAACATCTCAAGTTAAACAAGAAGATGCCAACATGGTTACCTGTGTAACTAAATATTCACCAATGTCAAAAAAGATAACACAAAGTATGCGCAAACATTGGCACTTAATCCAAATGGTCCCGGGATTAGAAAATCTTGAATTTAGGGCGGCTTTCTCAAGAGGCAGAAACCTAAAAGAAATTCTATGTCCTTCCACTCTGAAAGACAAAGTGGCTAACTTCATGACATTAGATGGCGAAACTCTGCAAGGCCACTACAAGTGCGGTCACTGCAAAATTTGCAGTCAAACAGTTGAATTAAAAGAATATAGCTGTACTAGAACTGGTTACACATACAAGCTGCGACACTTTACAAATTGTCAGACCAATTTTGTTATCTATATAATTATCTGCCCATGTCAGAAGATTTATATAGGTCAAACAACTAGAAATTTGAGTTCCCGTATCAGTGAACATAAAAGTTGTTTAAATAATAAAACAATCGCAGCACCGATTGTGGAACACTGTCTTTCTGAAAATCATAAAGTCCACGAATTATGCTGGTTTGCGATTGATCACATCAGTTTAGATTCTAGAGGTGGTAATCGAGAGAAATTACTATATCAAAGAGAACAAGAGTGGATTTTTAAGTTAGGTTCTGAGGAACCAGAAGGACTTAACAGTAAGATTGAGTGGAATAGTTTGATCCTGTAGTCAGAATTTCACTGCAATCATTTTCGAGTGGTTGGCCATTCATTTATAATACAAAGACACATATACGAATGATATTTTGAAACTTTACGGTCATCTGTCAACTATTTGTCAAATACAAGTTTCACGTAAGGACGTGATGTACGTCAAGGACGTTGTTAGCCACTTGCTGAATAAGAGTTTTACGTAAATACGTGAAGCACGTCGCAGATGAGCTCACTGATTGGTCACTTTTCAAATTTAGGGAGTACTATAAAATAACTATAGCCGCGGTTGTCGGCATTATGAAGCCCGTATGTTGAAAGACTAAGAGAGCTATGTGAGTACAAACAGATTGTTATATAAGAAATAAGCTGACATCGTAACAAATTTGTAATTTTATGTCAACTGCATTATTTCACAGAATCCGCCCTGAGGAAGCGTTAGGCGAAACGTTAACGTTGGCGGTGGCGTGCAGCACAAACTTGTTTAACATGAAGGAAAATTATAACAAGTTTTAAGATAAGTGCTTTACTATGATGTCGGGCAAAGAATTATTGAAATTCAAGATATGTTAATTCTGTCTCAAAAGGAGAAAGATACTAAATTTATGGGCTTTTAGTTAACATAAGTTATCGTGGCAATAAACGGCGATAAAATACATATGCCGTCAGTGTGGCAATAAACGGCGAGAAGAAAACAGGCTGGTGACAGCAGTCAGCATTTAAGCATT
This sequence comes from Rhinatrema bivittatum, assembly GCF_901001135.1. NCBI lineage: Eukaryota > Metazoa > Chordata > Amphibia > Gymnophiona > Rhinatrematidae > Rhinatrema > Rhinatrema bivittatum. The sequence goes on along the minus strand of NC_042616.1, from coordinate 250,172,582 downwards.
TTGGATTGCTGAGATATTAGCCAACACACCATGCTATTTAGCATGTTGCATCATTGACAAAGCTTGTTACAACCAAATATACGATATCGATTGTTTACATACAACGGGAATTGAAAAATTGCTCTATTATAAAGAGTCAAACATGTTTTTATAAAAAAAGAAAAAAAGAGACGTAATTAAGACCTATTTTTGAACTTACTGGTCATAAAATTTATGGTCAACCAGACCTTTTTTTGCCAGTTCTGAGGTCTTTGTCTCTTATATAAAAATAAAAATAAAGTTTGATCTTAACAGAATTTCAAAATATATGATAACTTATGTAGTTGTTACAGTTATTCTATATAATTCTGCATCAGAACTCTTGGGTAACCCTGACTTATTTATCCTACCTGTGGCGAAAAATCAACTCTAGCTTGCTGCATTGGATTTGTTACCCTAACCCTCCGATAAGGCTACCAAGACGATGAGAAATGAAAAGGAAGAGGCAAATGAATGGGAGCCCAAAAATGGTGGTTCCTCTGGAAGAGGGCCAGTGATCTGAATAATCAGACCCGTGCACAGCTGAAGTAGCAGGGGCTGCAGCAACAGTGCTGGAGGGAAAGTTCGCTAAGGTTTATGACCAGATGGAAGGACTTTATGCTCAACTTGCTGATATTAGGAAACAGCACCAGAAAGCCGAATCCAGAATATCAGAGCTAGACCATAGAACACATTGAGTTAACTCAGATGTGGAGACCCATTGTATAACCAACAAAACACTCTCTGAAAAAGTGGAGAATTTGGAAAATCTTTTCCATAGGAATAACCTCCGCTTTTTTCTGGTTATTCCATAGGAATAACCAGAAAAAAAGTTACCGAAGCTGAATTGGTGGGATCTTGGATGGCTCCGAGTGGAGAGGGCCAATAGACTCGACCAGAAGAAGCAAGATTTTTATATTCCTTACGTGGTAATAGTTGGAATTCTTAACTTTGCCCACAATGTAGCAATAATGAGAGCATACCGGCAGAAAGGGGAGCTTTTTTACAAATGGAAAGAGATTTTACTTCTTCACGACTACTCTGCTTTGCTATCTGTGGAGTGGATGGCCTTTGTACACAATTTAAGAAGAAATCCACATTGCTTTTGTGTTTCTGGCTAAACTCAAGAGTTTTCTATCAAGGAAAAACAGTTGTGCTGGACATTGTGGAGGAACCACGTTCCTTTTTGCAGAACCTGGATGATGCTCGATGGACTCTTGCTATATAAAAACTGCGCCTTGTGTATGGTATGCCGTGCTGTCTCAAATTATACAAGATTAAAACTTGACATAGAAACATGACGGCAGAAAAAGACCTAATGGCCCGTTTAGTCTGCCCATCACTTCCTTATGGCCGAGCGCACCGTTTAGCCCCCGTTTGGCCGCGTGTTTCTGACGTGCTATTATTACCCCTTATACTGTAAGGGGTAATAGCACATGGAAAACGCACGGCCAACCCCCCCCCCCCCCCGAAACTAATAGCGCTCATCACATACAAATGCATGTTGATGAGCCTAATAGTTAGTCACCCGAAATAAAGAAAGTAAAATGTGCGGCCAAGGCAGGCATTAAGTTCAGACGGCACCGGGAAAGTGTACAGAAAAGCAGAAAAAATTGCTTTTCAGTACACCCTCCGACTTAATATCAGTGATATTAAGTTGGAGGCCCCAAAAATTTAAAAAAAAAACCAAAACAAAAAACCCAAAACTTCTTAAAAAAAAATAAATAAAAAATCTGCCCATGGCCCACGGGTCGTTGGAAAACAGAAGCAAAATCTTGCTTCTTCTGGTCGAGTCTATTGGCCCTCTCTACTCAGGCCGCTTCTGCTAACAAGGAGGCGCTAGGGTCGCGCTAGTGTCCCTAGAGCCTCCTTATTAGTACCGGCACTAATTTAAATACTGCATCGCGCGCCCAGGAGAGGTGCCTGGGTGCGCGTCGGGAGAGCGGGCGCTCGCCTCGGAGCGCCGGCTCTCCCGCAGTTTTTTTTTTAATCGGCCTGTTAGAGATCCCCTTTATTTATCCATGTTTTCTTGAATTCAGATATGTTTTTGTTGCAATTGAATCTTTCTGGCTGGAGAAGAGGATCTTTGTGGACTGCTGAATTTCAATCTGTGTCATCTTGTTGATATTGCTGATCCCTAGGCCGTAATAAGGTTCTGGAAAAGAGAGAGAGGAGGCCCAGTAGGTTAAATGAGGAGTGGAGCCCCTTTGCATCAAGTAGTTTTGGTGACTGCCACCAAGGTTTTGGTACACTTCCTTGTTAAATAACTGATTTTGAATGAGATTTATTTTGGGGATTTTTTTTTTTGTAGATCCTGGAGTTGGGGGTGGGGTTTCAGGTTTATATTAACTCACATTCGGGTCTATCCAGTACCGAGCGGGAGGAAGAGCTGCGTTAGTGCCTACGGCACCCGCGGTTACCGCCCACACAGTGCAGCTCACCTACCGCTCGATCCTGAACACTAATTATATGTAAATGTAAACCGCGTCCGAAAAGCCTTAGACCCGCGCAACCCATTTTACTGGATAGAGCGCCTATACAGGATCCTGGGTGCGCGGGCCTAACGCTTCACGCCAAGCTGGTATCTGTCATTTCAAATGTCATTTGAAATGACAGATACCAGGAAGTCGGGACTGCCAGCCCCCCCTCCCCTCCTCCCGGAGCAAGGCTGCTTTTCGTGCCCTGCTTCGGGAGGAGGGGAGAAGAGATGACAGCGGCGAAGCAAAAAAAAAAAGCGAAAAAAACCAAAAGGGGACCCGACCCGACAGACCGACCCGACTTACTTTTGCAGCCGTCCGGCATCGTTGCTCCCCCGCCTCGTCCGGCATCGTTGCTCCCCCGCCTCCTCCAGGAAGATGGCTGCCAGCACGGGGGAAAGCGGACCCTGTGCATTCAATTGGCTGCCGTGACGCCAAACGTCGTAACGTCACGTCTTGAGCAGCCAATTGAATGCACAGGGGCCGCTTTTCCAAAAGCGACTTACTTTTGGGATCTTGACAGATCCCAAAAGTAAGTCGCTTTTGGAAAAAAAACAAAATTGTCGCTTTTGAAAAAAAAAAAAAAAACCAAAATTGCTTTTGGTTTTTTTTAGCTTCGCCGTTGCTTCGCCGCTGTCAGTGTCTCCCTCTCCTCCCGGAGCAAGGCTGCTTTTCGCACCCTGCTCCGAGAGGATGGGGGACACTGACAGCGGCGAAGCAAAAAAAAAAGAGAAAAGTCGCTTTTGAAAAAAAAAAAACCAAAATTGCTTTTGGTTTTTTTTTTTGCTTCGCCGTTTTTTTTTGCTTTGCCGTTGCAGTCTCCGTGGCAGCCCCAGTCCGGACATCAGAGGGGGGCTGCAACGTTTTTTTCGCTTTTTTTTTTTTTGGCTTCGGGAGCAGGGGAGAGGACTGGGGCTGCCACGGAGACCGGCACCCATGATCGCGGCGGGGGCAGGTGAGCGGGGGCTGGGGGAAAGCTTTCCACCTACCCTTACCCATGCCTCTACCGCCTGGGTCAGGGTAGGCGGTAAGTTTGCAGGTTAAACGTGCGACAAAACGGCAGGGAAAGATAGCGATAGTCGGGGCGCGGGTTACGGGATGCTAGGGAATAGCTAATTCGTTCGTTTGCATGCAATATCGAGCTAATTCGCTCGTTTGCATGCAATATACATGCCGCGGGCGGAAGGGGTTGCCCGGGGAATTGAGGACGCGGTAGGAGTAGGTTAAAGGGGATTCGGGATCGCAGGAAGGGCTAACGCGGCCGGAAACGGAGTAAAAAGCGGCTTAGGAGCAGGGTAAACGCGGCCGCACTTTACAGGATAGACCCGATTGTGAGCAGCATCTTCTGTGAGCTGCCAAGTACAAACTGGAGCTGGAAGTTCTAGACAAGGGGACCGTGATTTCACACAAATAATATTTTCTCTCCCATCAGAGGAATAGTTTTGCTGGTCCCACAATGGCTAATGTTAAGTGCTGTGTTACTGGGAATGTTTGTGGTATTGGGTCTGTGATTAAGAGACAGGTGTTCAGCCGTTATTACTGGGAGGGGATGAGGAGTGAGGGGTGGGGGTAATGAAGGATATAATTATGAAAGATGGAAAAAGCTTATGTTTCTATGAATGTTCAAAGTTGGCAATTGTATTGCAATCTATTGAACTTGTTTTATAAACTGTTATTGTTTAATAAAGATGATGAAAGGAAAAAAAAAGAGAGACAGGCGGTGAAAAGATTCAAAGTGGTCATTACATTGTTCCAGGAAACCCATCTTACTGACATAGAGCAATTAAAATTGAAAATGACAGTGGGTTGGGAATTGTTTCTCTGCTTCTGGCAGTAGAGATAGCAGAGCAGATAGTGAGTGAAACAGCTATTCAGCCAGACACGGTTACAATTTACACTGAAAGCAATGTAGTACTGGGCTACATCTACAACCAAACCTGGAGGTTCTGTATATATGCAAAGAAGAGAGCTGAATGCATCAGGAAGTCAATGCAACCGGAGAAATGGCATTAGGTGCCCAGCGATCAGAACCCAGCGGTGGACCATGCCACAAGATCCATCTCAAAAGCTCACCTGCTAAGAGACTCTTTCGAGCTCATGAACCCTGGATCTGACGCAGAGGTCCATCCACAGTAAGCATGCTTGCTGCTAACATAACTCCTGAAGGCAAGTTTTGAGCACACCGATTTGACTGTTTTTCAAGGTGGTCAGTGCTGAGATGAGCTATGACGCATTTTAATCAAATTATGCTCTCTTTTCGTCAGACCCTGGACAGTACATCAAATGCTTGTTGCCACTGGCATCGCTGTATGAAAACCTCACACAGATGAGGGTCATTTTGCACTGTGTACAGCAAGAGGCTTACACTAAAGAAATCAAGACAACAAAATAAGGAGTGGTAAAAACCAGGGCCAGTGCTTCCCAACAGGCAAACTAGGCGGTCGCCTAGGGCACCAGCCATTAGGGAGCGGCAAAGAGCAGCCATGTGGGGCCACGAGCAGACCCCATCCCACTCACGACCGAGAGGAGCAGAAACTCAGCAGGCCACGAGCAGAGCTAGAAACCTAAATGTGTGTAAGAGAGAGGGGGGGGGGGCCTGTGAGTGAATGAATCAGGGCTGCAGCTGGGTCTGGACCAGGGAGGGTGGAGTGGGGGCGCCTAATATACTTGCACTGGCCCTTGTAAAGACATTTGTTGGTCTTGTCACTGAGACAGTGCTCCTTAAGTCTCATGAAAATACTTGAACATGATGGACCAGTGCGTGATGTTTAAAAATACTGGTATCTATGATACAAAGCAGGGAGTAGTCTGCCAATGTATCTTTTTCTTTATTATGCTGCCACCTGGTGTCATTTTGTGACATTGCACAGCTTAAATTCTCTGCATGTTGTGGTAACTGGTTATTTTCTGAATGTTTCTGAGCTCCTTATTGGTTCTATTCTGTTTTGCTTTGCCTCTGTCTGTGTTCTCTTGCCTCTTCCTATCCCCCAAGGAATGCCTGGGACAATTTATTTTCTGCAGAGACTTTCAGTTACAAGGAGCTCTTGGAAAGCTAACAGCTCATCTGAATCCTTCTCTACAGGCTCCTTTACTCAGGGTCGGTTTTATATATCGGGTGCCCATAGGCAGTGGGAGAGGGGAGGGAGGGGTAAGAGGTCTGATTCAGACTCCTACCCAAAAGTCATAAGTAGTACAGGAGTTTATGAAGAAGGAGAGGGGGCAAGGAACCCCTGATTGTCCTATCTACTTCCTCATCTGTCTGGTCCTCCCCCTACCTCAGAGCCGTAGCCAGGCAATGTGGCACCTATGGCCAAGTGAAAAACTGTGCTCTCGTCCATTACACAACACAACACCATGAGTTGGGAAACTTTGTTAAATGTTTGTACAGCAATGCCCATGCCCAGTGCAAGGGTATTAGGCGCCCTAGGAAAACCTTATAGCCTTTTCCTCCTACCCCATCACACCCTCCTTGCACACAATTAAAAATGATGCATTTATAATAACAGTTTTTACATGAAAAAGAACATTCTAAGCATAATCTTCTGAGGTAAAAATATCACTTACAATATGTATATTATATTTACATGCACTTCTGTGGTGCCAACCAGAAAACCTTGCAAAAAAAAACCAAGAGATACTTGGAACTCATATGATATTAGGCCTACTGTAATGCCTCTTGGGCATGACCCTCAGAGAACCACAAAAAACAATTACAATGCAATAAACTTTCTGTACCAAAACACTAACTGCCAGCACTCAAACAGCAACAACTCTATGAAAGTCAATACTACAAATATTACATCAGGCCTAAAACACCAATACATCCCCTATTAGGAAACCAGAACACGCCAAGCTGCTATAGATCTCTACATACAAACTACACACTATTGGATTACCTTACTCAGTCACACATGCAAAACACAGATAGACCCTCAAATACAGAATAAAGAGACCATAAAATATAAATAGAAATGTACAGGCAAACTGAACTGGAAACCTCAACAAGCCAAATTCTATATGAATTGCAACAATGAAAAAACAGAAGCATTACCATTTTTCATAAAATAAAATTAGTAAAACCATATCAATAAAAAAAATTTCAAAACTAATGTATAGAATAGCAGTCAATAATTAAATCTTACATAAAAATGTTCCAAACATCAATAAATAACACATCGAATAACACCCAGTAATTAGAACTAATACGGATTTTAAAAAATCGCTAGTTATCCATATCTGGGAACTTTTGATTTCCAGAAACCCTAAAATTGTCATGGCTTAGCAGGCAGAGAGGAATTGGGGTCAATTTCCCACACACATGCTCGCTCTCTCTCACTCACTCACACACACACACACACACACACACACGCACGCTCTCTCTTTCACTCTCCCACATAGTCTGCTCCCCTTCCCCCCACTCCCCAGCATTCTTGGCCCCCTCTCCTCCACAAGACATCCCACTCCCCAGGAATCATAATCCCCAGCCCCTCCATTCCTCCTCAGTTGTGCTTTCCAGCTGCATCTCCCATCCCAGAAACCCCTCTCCCCAGCAGTCTTGCTCACAGGCCTTCCCATCCCAGACCTCCCTTGCTCCCCAGCCTCCTTTCCCCTCCCACCCCTCACTCACTGAAGGTGGCAGGTGCATGATTTCCTGAATGCTGCTCACCCCCACGGGGTACTACCGCGATCCCCTTCATTCACTTCCCTGCTCCTGAAGAATGGAAGGATCGTGGCCTTGCAGTGTGGGCTGCTTCTTCCCTCCCGTCTGCCGGTGCCTGAATGACGTCATCAGGTGGAGGAAGCAGTCCGCGCTGCAAGGCCATGATCCTTCCATTCGGAGGGAGGTGAATGAGGGGATCGCAATAGCACCCCGCGGGGGTGAGCAGCATTCAGAAAATCATGCGTTGTCCCACTGCTAAAGTTGTATTGTTGCTACTGCTGGAGCTGGATGCTGCCATGACTCTGAAGCAGGCCCCATGTTATGAAGCACGGGAGCAACGGCAACACTCAGATGCCTATGCCTTAATCTGGGCCTGCCTTTATTCCTGTCTCATTACTATTCACTAATATCTACAGCTTCTACTACAGTTGCAATTGTCTCTCTCTGACTACTGGGCTTCCAGAAACTTAACAGCTGAACTATAAGCACTGCTGTCTGTGCTGCTATTCTGGATACCCTGACACCCACTGCAAGTTTGAATTGTTCGATTTTCTAACAAATATTTGGTATTCAAGAATGGAGTTCTCTGGCCTTTTCCCCTTCCTAGCTTCAACTGACTGTTTATCAATTCAAGCAAAAGCATACTGTTTGTGAGAATAGTATAAACACAGGCCCTAGTAGCAACCCTTGCAATACTCCAGTAATGACCTTACTCCAGTTGGAAACCTGACCATTTAATCCTACCCTCTAGCTCCTGTCTTTTAACCATTTATCAATTCACAATAGGCTACTGCCTCCTCTCCCATGACTTTTTAATCTCCTGAGGAGTCTCTCATGAGGGACTTTATAAAATGCCTTCTGAAAATCCAAATCTACTAATATATCAACAGGCTCACCTTTACCTAAATGTGTTACACCTTCAAAAAAAAAAAAATTTAAAAGATTGGTAAGGCAACATTTCTCTTTTCTACAACCATGTTGATGCTTCCTCATTAAGCCATATCTACATGCCCAGTGATTTTGTTTTAAAGAACAGTTTCTATTATTTTCCCACCTCTGCCGTCAGGTTCTCCAGTCTATAGTTCCTGTATTACTCATGGAGCCTTTTTTAAAAAAAATCGGTATTAGTTACAGATAGCTAGCAACAGGTTTCCAATTTCATTTGAGTTTTTAGGACTTTTGGGATGGATGCCATTTGGTCCTGGTGATTGCTTCCTCTTTAATCTATCAATCCAAAGGCCTGCAAAATCCTGTGACTGCTAGGACCTCACAACAGATGGGGCCAAAGTATTTCTGTATCCATCAGAGTGAACCAGAACAGTATTCCTCCGCAGTCTGACCATGTGATGTCTAAAGTCACATAGTTTCTCTATTTAAAGGCCATTGCTTGCCAGCTTCTGCTGTGCAAGATAAACCTAGGGAAGTCATGCTACTTGTATAATAAACGCTTAAAAAGGTCCCTGACAGATGAGAAAAAGGGAACACGAAAATCTCTAAAAGATAAATTGTGTTATAAGTGATCATCTAGTTAGTTCCGCCCTGCATTTCAGAACAATATCATAAAGCTAATACACAATGCCCCAACCATCGTACAAGGAGAGAAAAAAAAAAAAAAAAAGGTGTTTCCTTGTTTGGGAGGAACTATGACCTCCATTTTGGCTCTGAGAAGCATAATTCTCAGTTCACTATCAAACAGTTTCTGCTATTTCCTTAGCAGCCTAGTTACAGAGAATAGTTCTCTCCTGTTATGACTGCTAAGCTGCAGTTCTCTTCAGTAGGGGTGCCGAATCGAATTGGGTAACATCAGGGAATAACATCATACCTGAAGGGGCTTTGCTTTCTGGAGTCAGGTCTATGCAGGTATTCTTATTGGGTGTTTAAAGTAACATGGATGACAAACATGTTGGGATTTAAATACAAGTACTTCATTAAGAGTGTGGTCCATGTCATCAGGGGTAGAGTGAGCCAGTTCTGGTTTGGCCTCTTGCATGTAGACATTCATAGGTTGTTTTTTGTTTTTTTTTTAGGAGAAATCAGAACTACAAATCCATCCATGCAATGGGGCACAACTAGGAACCGGCCCAGCCTAATCTTGGTGATGTGAAGCCATCTGATTCAACCTGCTGCAGCAGCATAGCAATAGGGAGATGCAAAAGGATCCAATGAGCCCAGCCTCTTGAAAAAGGAAAGCCTCGTGTTCTCCAGGACACCAGCTCTTGCTATGGCAAGCACCAGTGCACCCAGTAGGGAATACAGACCTCCCCTCCTCACGGGCTGCAGCCATATTGACACTTCAGCGCATACAAGGGTATTTGAAAAGGGGCACTCGCCATGCAACCACTGAGGTTTCAGGAAGCTGGGCTGGCCAAGCAGAGCCTAAGTCATGCAACTAAAGCTGCAAAGATGCTGGTGACAAGGCAATGGCGTGGAACAACTGACTATTCCTGTGCCGTCCCATCACCTTCTTTACCACCGTACACACACACACACACACACACATCCTTCTTTGTAAATAAGTCCCATGTGACTGGGGGAGGGGGTTTCAGGACAGGAACTGATGTCTGCTGCCAAATCCAGGAGAGGAAAAAGCTACCTAAATAAAGTACAGAAAAGACTGAAGAATACTCAAGAAAATGCAAGAACCAAGAGAAAAACAGGAAAGAAATATGGCAGGAAACAGAAAAGTTTGGAAATTGATATTTTATTTAACACTATTGTGTTACAAGGTCAGAGTCCAGGACAAGGTAGAGGGATTTAGCCATGCATGGACTCGAAGGGAAAGATTTTATTTGTCCTTTGAGCTTCAGTATGTATCAAGTTAGTATGTTTAACTGAACACAAAGTCTACACTCATTTTTGTTCTTTTGAAATATGTTTATCTTCATTACTTCAGTTTTTATTATTGACTAGCACAGGTTAAAAAGTCTCCGGTCCAATAATTGTCCCTAGTGTTCAATTTTGAGAAAATGGAACATTAGTAATCCTAGGTGAGATAAGGTGGGGCAGTGGGCAAAATGGAGAAGAGAGGGGGAGAACCAAACATGTGATGGAGGGGAAAAGAGGTATAGAAAAAAAAAAGATTATAAAAGATGAATGGACAATTTGAGGGGATGGGTGGCAGAAGGAAGGACGATAGTAAGAATGGAGTGCGAAAGATTAGAGGGCCTGCAGTGAGGGACTAAGTCCAGGCCCTCTGTGGCCTTGCTCTACCAATGCCCCTGGCCTTGCTCAATGGGAGTTCACGGCCACTGAAAGCAAGAATCAGAAGATTATGTGAGTTGACAAGGTAACTTTTTTTTTTTTTTTTTTAATCAAAATGCTATTCATGTGTCAAACAAGGAATGCAGTTGTCATCTGCTACATCTTGAATTGGAGAGGAAGGCGTGGCACATGTACTCTTCCCTGCCTGTGAACTGTAGACATCCCTCTTCTTCTTCCTAATCAATACTGAACAAAAATCCTTTTTATTAACACATTTTTGACATATTGCCATATTTTTGTACATCTAATCCAGCAGAGGAGTAATACATTTGTAGGTAACATAAATCACTTTTGGTGTGCCAGCTATTTTGTTTGCTGACATTGGAAGTGTAACTACTGTTCATAGTGCTTGGGAAAAATGAACAGCAATCAAATATATAACAGATATCTCATCCATGAGAATGAAGAAGATGGAGAAATTCATATCTGTTCATTTTTTTCCATGAATCCTGCTCCATTGGTCCAGTCAAGACAAGAGGGTTATGTCTCCTTGCCAGCAGACGAAGGCAGAAAACAGATTTCCTTCATGACTTCATCTCCCCTACTCAGAGGTGGTGCAGCATAGGACAAACCCAGTTATTTCTATAACAAAGCACTAACTGATCATAGATATACAAACTGGGAACAAAAACCACATTTCAAAACTTTTAAGTTTTTGGAGGGAAGATCCTCTTACTGCATACTAGCTGTCTGCACTCTGTAAGGAATGACACATACCAAAAGGGAGGACAGGCGAGTAAAAACAACCAAAGGCTGACCGAAGGATTTACCCCTCCATAATACATTTGTATAAGACAGGAACTTGACAACAAAAACTCTCTCCTTTTTAAGACAGCCCAACTTCCGGGGAAGGTCCTGGACTGGTGTAGCAGGATTCATGGAAAGATAATTAAACAGTTAAAAATTCAGGCTAGGCCTTCTCCAAGCTTAACTGGAAAAAGACTAAAATATCAAGCACATCCGCTTATCATGGAGAAACCAACCAATCCCCGTAGAAAGCCTCAAAGCGAAAACAAACCAAAAACATAAATGAGAAAAGTTGAAGTCTGGCAGGCTGCCAATAGCGTAGAGCTTACCGAAGAACAGTAACCAGTCTTCTTCAAAAGGCATGACCCGTCAAGAACCAAACCATAACATAAAATAGAGACTGATCTTCCATGGTGATTGGAATCTACTCCAAGAATCCTCAGGCCTCCAAAAGATGAAGGGGACAGTGGATATGCATTCTAACTCAGTCCACATACTATGGCCACCTAAGCCCATCCAGTGTCACTAAGACCACACGTGCTCCTTGACCCTATTCTTAGAATTCAGGTGACAGCAGGCTGCACTTAGAGTCCCATGAGGTGTGGGTTCAAATCTAGGTTGGAGAAATAAGGGAGGAGGCAGAAATTAGATACTAGTCAAGCTTTTGGAGTGGAACAGTAGCCGAGTGGTCAGAGCAATGGGCTTGAATCAGGGTTCAGTTCCCACTCAGGGATTGCTAAAGGCTAATTACCTTGCTCTCTGGAACAAATAAATACAGTGAATAACCTTTTAACCAATGAAGGCCCCGACTTTTACAGTCTGGGAAACTGATAGGCATGAGGGTAACCTGCATGGCGCAGCAAATACTACCAAAAGCCATTTGGTCCTTTTCTGCTGTCACTACTGTTTCTATGTTTCTCCAACCTGATAGACTCACATCAAAGAAGAGTGGAAATCACCCATTTTGGCAAGAAGGACAACACTTGTATTCCCGGGACTGGGGAGATCAGTAAGACAAAAATGAACACCAAAGGCACCTCAAGTGGGCCCTGACCACAGACACTAAGCCTAACATGCCTGCTATAGAGTGTAGAAGCTGAAGATAGTGAGTACTGAGAGCATGGGACTAAGTGGAGGTCTCCTGAGCTTAGAAACTCTTTCTGGTGACAAATATACTTGACCTACCTCCAAGTCAAACCTGGTTCTCAAATATTCCAAGGCCTGAAGAGGAAGCAGCTTGATCTTTGCAAAATGGACTACTCAGCTTAAGTACTCTAAAAATCTGAACCACTCTGTCGGAGGCTTGGAATCCTTCACAATAGGCCTTAGCTCTGATCAGTCAAACGTCCAGGTAAGGATGAACCACAGCACTCATTCCTCAAACAGGGTGGTGCCAGTACCATGAACAATAGACTTGGTCGCAGAACAGTGGTGATTCTGAAAAGGAGCACTCAAACTGAAAATGTTGCTGCAAAACGCAGAAATGAAGATATTTTGATCTTCTGGTTTGATTGAAATATGGGAATATGCCCCTGAGAGATCCAGGAACCATAAGAGCTCACCTCTCCTCACCGTTGACAGGATGTAACAAAAAGCTTCTATTCTGAAATGCGGAATGCAAAAGCTGCCATTCATGGCCTCCAGGGCCTTGTTAAGATGAAAGTCACATCCTCCTTGGGCACTATAAAATAATTCTAATATCTGTGGCAGCTTCCCAGGTACTGTGGGCTGGGCTATGCTCAGCCAAGCACTTATTGGCAGATAGCAGGTCCACCCTGTTCTCCAGCTACTTCAGGTTCTAGCCAGCAGGAAGTTCTGTGTCTGTGGATTTCTGAAACTCTGTGTTTTTGCCTTCTAAGATGGCTACAATGGAAATGCAACAACAACAGATTCAGTTCATGTTACAATAAGTGCAGTCCCTTCGAGCACAAGTTAAGGAGCTGACGAAATCTTAGCAACAAAAATGTCAGCAGTTGGAAACCATGCATTCACTTTATAAGCAAAAAAGTGTCAGCAGCTAGAGGTTGCAATAAAAAGAAGTAGCCTAGTTCCCAATCACTGCCTCCTGAATGTTTCAATGGAGATAGAGAACACTACATAGGTGTCCTACATCAGCACAAATTACATTTTAGACTTTATTTGAATTACTTCACAGATGAAGTAAAGAAGTTATACTGATAACTTTACTTACTGGAGATGCCTTAACATGGGCTACAACCCTGACAGAAAGAAAGCCAAAAAAAATCACATGGATTACCTTTCCACTGGAGTTAAAAAAAAAAATGCTCTCTGATCCCCACCAGAAATATACGGCAGAAAGGGCTTTAACACGTCTGCAAAAGGGAATGGCCTCCATTCTTTCCTATGCTGCCCACTTTTTCCAGTTGCAAGCAGATGTGGGGTGGAGTGAAGAACCCCTGCGGCATCAGTTGTGCCTGGGTTTAAAAGAAAAGATTAAAGATGAACTGGCCCAGATGGAACCTCCTTCCTTCCTGGAAGAACTTAGCGGCACTTGCATCAGGCTTGATACCCGTCTGAACGAATGGCAAGCTTAGAACGTACATGCCCCCACCCCCACCCCCTTTACAAAACCCTGATTTGGTAATCAAAGAACAAGATGTCTCACAACCTATGCACATGTGCTTCACTTCCTCCTGGGAAGCAGCGCCAGAGGGGGAACCTTTGATTACTGCCGCCACGACCCCGCTCCCATTGCCCATGGTGTGGAGAGGTGGGACATTTTAATGGCCTGGTGTCCTCCCTGAGAAAGTGTCCTGAAAAACAACAGGTGAGGAAGCGCAGGACCCTGTGAGCTTCTGAAACAACGGTACAGCAGATAGAAAGGGAGCAGATTGCCTATAATGTGCAAAGGCCACACAGCGAGACCATTTTAAAGAGACTGAGCTCATGGAACAAACCGGAAAGGCCTGCATCCGAGAAATGGGAGCGGTAGTGGCACCTCTTGTTTCATGATTATTGAAACTGGATACTCAATGTCCTCCTGCTATATCTAACCTTGAAGAGGCTGTCAGATACATGCAGAAGGATTTACTGGCAGTGATGCAAAGCCTCCAAGAAGGACTGCTGTCAGAGCCGGAGGAAGGTATGACAGAAGTCAGGGCTCCCATGGATGGACCACATCACCCGGTATTCATAGGAGGAGCCCTTTACAGCTACAAAGAAAGGCCACCAGCAAAGGGCCAAGCCTACCGGAAAGAAAACAGCACGTGGGGGCTCCAAGTATGGAATCACTTCAAGAGTCCACGACAAGTATCTTAGCAAAGATGACTTGAGATACACTGACTCAGGTACAAAAGAAGCCTTGCCGGGCTCCATTCCACCACATGTTAGCTGTGCTATCAGGCCGCCTTCACATCCGGAATGACATATTAAAAAAAGGCGCTGACTTTGATTTTTTTGTCTTTTGCTTTTCCCCACTTACGATGGGAAGGCCAAGGAGGGAGGAGTTGAGGTGCTGTGGGTGCCCTGAAATGGTCCAGGCAGCGGGTATCCTGTAAGGGGGCCAGGGAATGGAAATGGGAGGCTGGAGCTCTGCTGAAGGTGCTATTTCATCAGTGGGAATTGGAGAAGCATTAATATTAACAGTTTCCCTGGAACTGTGGGCTGGGCTATGCGGACCCACCCTGTTCTGCCAGCTGTTTTAAGGTTCTAGCCAGCAAGAAGTTCACTGCTGACACAATGTCTCCCGAAAGTCCAACATTTTGTTAGGCAACAAATTAAAAACAACAAAGTTGAGGGCCAGCCTAGGGGCGGAGGAACCTGGGTTTGATTTGCGGACAAAGGAAGGTGGGAGGAGGGGGGGTAAATCCCTGGGTGGTTGCAAATGAAGGTTCCTGGTGCCAGGTTCCAGCCCTGCTTCCAAAATGAGCTGGAAAAACCCAAAAGGAGCAGGAGGAGACCGCCCAGCCCACATCCCCACCATCACAAAAAAATAGCCCCAAAGCCTGGGGAGCAGACCTCCGTTTGACGTGGCTGGACCTCCGGTGCTGATAAAGTTCATTTTGTTCTCAGGCACGCCGCGCAGTAGCACTGCAAACCGTTGCCTGGGCATTGCAACACGACTGCTGCACCGGCTGGCTCTCTTAATGGAGTGTACTTCACTGTTTATTTCTAGATTGTAATGCTGGGCTATCTTTCCCTAATTGTGTAAAAAGTACTACTGCTACTACTACTGCTACTACTGCTGCTATTTATCATTTCTACACCAATCCGTGTGAGAAATGTGCCAGTGCTTCCTACTCGTGCCACGAGGACAGCCCTTACTGTAGGACGGATGAAGGGCCAACAGGAGTGATTTTTCTAAAATGGTGCTGTTTTTTGGGGGGGGGGAAGGTGGGAAGAATGGAGCGAGCGACTCATTACTCCTGTTACAATAACTTGGAACTAAGAAAATGACTGTGACCCATGGTCTGCACTTTTTCTGTTTATCACACCCAGGACCAGCAGAGGCTGCTTCTGGAGCACGATGAAAGGAGACCGCAGGACAGGCGGCCAACTTTCGTGGTCGGTAGATAACAGCGTTGTTATTTTCCAAAAAAACTGGACCCCCCATCCCGGCTGCTTTACTACAAGTAATAGCTGTTCTTCCCTCCTCAAGGTAAACTTGAATTTTGCCACAAGGGAGAGAGACTTCAGGGTGCTTGAAAAGACGACGAGGTGGGTTCACCCAGCAGAAATCAGGTACTTAAGCATGCGGCAGAAGACTTACAATTGACACTTTTTCCAATGTCGTGGCATCGTTGGTAGCAGCAAACACAATTGAAGCCAACAGAAAAAGTATTCCAACGACCAAAGTGAACCACCAGTCCTAGTGAAAAAAAACAAAACAAAACAGAAAAACACAGCTGAGAGCAGTAATCATGTGCCGTCCTTCCTGAGACATTACAGCACCACTGGCATCACAGTAAACATCCTGACAGCCTCAAATGAATGAGATTAAAAAAAAAAAAAAAAGGCTAACGGGAGGGTGCTTACAAGGTGGCACGTTTGTCTTTTCCCTTACCCCTCGTGCCTTGCGTTAGCAGGACACCCAGAGAGGGAATCTTTGCAAGGCAGAGATACACAGGCCTGTGCTTCCCAGGTATAGAACAACAAAAAGAGCACTTTTAATCCAAACAGTATCTGATTGGGTTTCGTAGTGTATTATGTCAGAAACATTTAGGCAGCCACCTCTGGAGAACACAATTAAGCAAAACGCTTCCACGTACCCAGACCAGAGGGGAAGACACTGCAGAACCTTCTTTTAAGAGGCCATCTTTTCACTTCAGCGACTAAAGCAGAAGGATGTGCCTGCGGGATTCTAATTTTCAAGTCTTTGTACCTTTGTTGCTTAGTCCCAGACTTTGTTCTTTGAAACGTTTTGGAGGGGCCAAGAAGGGACAGCAGCTTCCTCAAATTAGAGCCCAGGGCTGGAATTTGCCCCCCCCCCCCAAATCAGCCTTCATTCACAACTACACTGCGATGTCTTTTCTTCTGCTCTTTTATCCCCCCTTCCAATTCACCTAGCCCAGTCGCTGCAGTGACAGCTCTCAACTAGGGGCCATGCACCAGACCTCCTTCCAGGACCTACAATCATGGGCCCTAAATCCAGCCACTAGGTGTCACCAACGACTGGGACTCCGCCCACGGTCTCTGCAGCATCCTCAGCCCTGGCCGGCATAGGGAGCAGAAGTCTTGACCCGAGAACTAGACCCAGATACCACCTCACGGCAAAAATGTCATCGTGTGAGTTGCATGTAAGTACCACGGAGCCAGCCCCCAAATCAATCTTACAGCAGCGTGTTAGGAAGCCGGAGCCCCTACTAGCTTCTATTTGAATATGAATAAATTAACTGCACAAAACGGCAAGTGCCAAGTTGCATCAAGATAAGAAACCCATTTTCTATCCAGTTTGCAAGAGCATAAAATTCCCTGGCTGCACGGACAGCAAGGGCTCGTCACTCATGCAGAACCCTGCACCAATTTTAACTTCCTGTTTTGCATGGCCACTGTCAAATGCTGCTGCATCTGGTGACAAGCTAGGGCTGCTAGAAAACATTAGTCAGCTTCAGACACCAAAGATACACAGGGTTTATTTATTGAAAACGTTTTGTACGCCACATCATCCGAGGTCTTGAGCGGCTTCCAAATAAACATTCAGAAAATATAAACACTAATTGTACCATTAAAAAAAAACGAAAATCATACCAACAAGGCAAATGACAAAATTATTAAAATAATACAGACATGAACAAAACAGACACAGCTAACAGTTGCTATCACTCAGATTCTTAAAACTCCAAAGAATGCCATCTCGAGCAAATGAGTTTCTAAGTTGTTTCTTAAAAGGTTTACTGCACACTTGCTCACGGAAAATTACAGGTAGTTTATTCCACAAAGTTGCACCACCTACCACCAGAAGTCGGTCACGAATGACAGTCTGATAGAATGATGACCGGGTATGTCTAAGACGTCGACCTTCTGACCTCAAACTTCTTGTGGGACAATGAATTTTCAAAGGGGAATTAATAACTAAGTGGGACATCTCCCCTTAAGGCATTATGGATAAGAACAAGGGTCTTGTATTATATTCTAAATTCCACCGCTAATCAGTGCAGGGATTTCAAAATGTGCATGATGTGATCGTATTTACTTGTCTCCGCCTGGCTGCGGAATTCTGAATCATTTGTATGGATTTAAGGTTTCCTTTTACAGAGGCCTCTTGTCTGGCATGGCTGCCAACAGATTTTTTTTTTGTGTGCACCCAGCATGGCAAAGGAATTTATTAAAATTAACTGAGTATTTCAGGAAAAATTACCAGTCCGGTCACCCGCAAGAGTTGGCAGCTACACCCTGAGGCCATCAACCAATTTCTTGCAAGAACTGTCAAGTCCCTCCAAGCTCTTCATCCCTTAGAAAGAACAATCGGGCTCATTATAACAGCTGCGAGACCCTCTAGGGAGGAAGGATGTAATACAATGGTGAACAGCCCAGAGCTACGGGAGCTACACCAGTGCTCTAATAATCCTGGACCAGGTGGGCTTTAAATACTACCAACCTCAACCGTTTAACTGCAAGGATAAACCCAAATAGCTAGTCAACTATCCAGAAAGACGCTTGGCCCAGGGGTTTCCACCCAGAAACTGCACAATATCCATATGGGCCGGGTCCTGACCAGGCTGTGGCCCTCCAAGAGCCTGAGCTAGTTGATAACATTGTCTGCTTTGGTAACGTATGTTTGGCTGGGTTCCTCACAGTAAACTTCATACATACATTCTATGAAAAAAAAAACCAAACACAAAATAAAACTCTGAACTTATTTATGACTTCTTTTTTTTTTGTTGCCGCCAGACCAAAATTATAGACAAATGAATTTTAGCCAGCATTAAAACTGTAGCAGGTAACAGATAAAGGTATTTCTTACCAATTTCTTCACTTTCTCCAATCCAAGTTTTTCATGTAGACGAGTGCAGTATACAAGCAACGCCAGGATACTCAGAAATAAGGCACTGCAGCTCACAAACTCAAAGAAGTAGAGCCCACCACACTGGGTACAATGCTCCACAATCTCCTCACAGATGAAGGCCGTAAGGGACAGCAGCTGTGCAAAGACACAATGCATTAATGCTAGCTTCTCAGATTCTAGAAAGGTAAAACAGGCAAAGAGCTTCAGGGGAGTGAGATAAGGACCCCCAAAAGGAGAGAAAACCTTTCAAAGAAGCTGCACAGTTCAGCCTGCAATGGGTCATCATCTGCCAAATAGGATAAAGAGCGCTTCTCTAGAAAAAACACAGTACTAACATTGTTTGACCTACTTTTAAACCCCTCCCATCTTATCCTAGGTAGCATTGAAGGTGGAGCTGAAATTCCTCTTATGTACCACCATGGCAAAAAAGCCACAGTCTTATTCCCATACACATAATTTTGTTTCAGGTTTCTCAAGGACTTTTCTACCTCGAGAAACATGCAGAGCTGGTGCATATTAAGCACCCTCGGAGAATCTTAAGCCTTACCATCTTCCCCTAGATTTTGATAAATAAACTCAGCAAGCATGATGATTTGTCACCATCATCCCTTCCAGAACAAGCCTTTAAAAATGCATAATTTGACTTCATACGTTTAAATATTAAACTTTGTTTTATATAATACTAATATAATTCAGAACTGATATAACAGTGATGGATGTGTCAGACTTATCTGTGATTTTTGTGGATAGATTGAAATGCATAGATTTAAAAATGAAAAGAAATACATACTATACTGGCTAATGATAATTTCTGAAATGAATGGATTGAATTTAAGACGTTTAAAAGGAATTCAAACAGAACCAGAGAAATATAACAGCAGAAAAAAGACCGTACGGCCCATCCATCCAATTAATTTTGCATTATAGTTCTCATCACTTCCTTAGAGATGACCTGTATTTATCCCATACTTTCTTGAACTCAGATACTGTTTTTGTCTCCAACACCTCCACTGGGAGGCTGTTCCACGCATCCGCCACCATCTCTATAAAGAAATATTTCCTAAGATTACTCTTGTCATCCTCATCTCATGACTCCTCATTCTAGAGCCTCCTATCCTTTGAAAAAAGCTCACCTCCTGCGCATGGAAACCTTTGAGATATTTGATTGTCTCTATAATATCTGCCCCTATCTTGCCTTTCCTCTAGAATATACATGTTTAGATCTTTATGCTTTAGAATGAAACCCAGTGACCATTTTAGAAGTTACCCTCTGGACAAACTCCATCTTGCTTATATCCTTTTGAAGGTGCAGTCTCCATGATTGTACACAGTGTTGCAAATGAGATCCCACCAGTTACCTATACAGGGGCAATATCACCTCCCTTTTCTACTGAACATTCCTCTTCCCTATGCAGCAAAGCATATTTCTGGCTTTTACCGTTGCTTTATCCACCTGTTTGGCCATCATCAGATACAATTACCCCCAGATCCCGCTCTTCCTTTGAGCTTAGAAGAATTTCACCTCCAAAACTGTACCTTTCCCTTGGGTTTTTGCATCCTAAATGCATTACTCATCTCAATAACAGTGACACACAAACACCATCTATTACCAGGCATTTTGTGAAGCAAAATAAGACCCTGCAAAAAACTCAGAAGCTATATAGCGAATCTGCCATACCAAAACAGCACTAACTCCCAGAATTCAAAATAGCAAGATCCTTACCTATTAAAAAAGGCAACATTTCAAGTGGGTTACTGTGGATTGCCTTATTGGCTGCTTCTTATTGCTATAAAAAGGGGAAACATCTAGGGGCCGATGTAATATAGTGTGCTCAGGCTAGCGCACAGGTTAATCCACGGTTGGACATGCTAGGCTAACACCCGATGCAGAAAAGGGATTAGTGCGTCCAAAACATGCATCCAAACTCGCTCGTAGCTAATAGCACACATCACATGTAAATACCATGTAGATGAGACTATTAGCTACTACCTGTGATGCAAAAAATCCTCGCTCGCCCAATGCACCCTAGTTAACGCCGGGAGCTGGCATTAAGCCTTAAAACATATATCGGGCTAAATGAAAATACAAAAAAATTGTGCTCTCTGTGGTTCCTTGTAATTAGTATTGTTGCGATACTAAGTAGGAGGAACTGCAGAAAGTAGCACCATATTAAATTTAAAATGCTTGCCTGAAAAAAAAAATTTTTTTGCTGCGCAAAATATACACATTCCAGGTCGTGTATGTTGTGCCGGTCAATTAGCTGCCGCGGGATAAAATGGACGCTTGTAAATTGAACGTCCGTTTTGGTAACCCGCACACAGCCACGTCGCCTGGGTGCCCAACGGCAAGGATGCGTTAGGGGTGCATAATTTATCCCTAGCATGTCCGTTTTAGCATGGTGGCTCATTTACATATTGCATCGGGCACCCAAGAGAAGTGAATGTGCACGCATTAAAAAACGGGTGCCCGGTTTGGATGCCTGTTTTTTACGTGCAGGTTATTGCATTGGCCTGCTAGCGAGGCTGTAGATTTTGTTAGCCTTTCTAGGAGGCAGGATGGTGCTGTTCCTGCTCCCGTTTTTGTTTCTCATATTTCTTGGGAGAAGACAACCTTTGGGCCTTATGGATTAAGGTTTGGGCTAGAAAGCTGGGCGCTAGAACACCAACACTACTGCTACTACTAAACAGCTCCACAAATTGTATGCAATGCTGTACAAATAGACATGAGAGACAGTTGGTGCTCCAAGGAGCTCATAGTCTGGTCTACACACACAAGACAAATTAGAAATCTGCAGACGAAATAGGAATTCTTCTTTGCTCTACCATCCCATTCCAGCCTCCCCTCTCCCCTCCTTTTCCCTGCTGCTGCCTGAGAGAGGGGAGGGGAAGGGTAAAGCAACCATGGCAGCCTGGCTGGACTAGGGAGCAGAGTAGCTCTTTTCTACTTTGTCCGTTCCACCCTCACCCCTTCCCTCCTGTTCTCTGCCCCACAGATTAAACTCTGGTGATAAAGCTGAATGCTCAGGTTCTATCAGATGTGTAGATAACAAGGTGAGTCAAACCACTTTAAAAAACATAAAACTTAGCACGTCAAAATGGGGCGGATTTACGTGCGTAGGGGGGTTACGCACGCCGGGCCTAGTTTTAAAAGGCCTGGAGGCGCACATAAAGCCCCGGGATGCGTGTATGTCCCAGGGCTCGAAAAAAGGGGCAGGGCGGTCCAGGGGCGGGGCGGGGCAGGGCCGTGGCCGGAGCCTCCAGGCACAGCGGCCATTTGCACGCAACCTACACCTGCCAAAGGCAGGCGCAACTTATAAAATAAAGGTAGGGGGGAGGATTTAGGTAGGGTTGGGGGCCGGGTGCCAGAGGGAACAGGGAAAGCCATCGGGGCTCCCCTAGGGTTTGGCGCGCGCAAGGTGCACTAGTGTACACCCCCTTGCGCGCGCCAACCCCGGATTTTATAACATATGCACGGCTGCACGCACATGTTATAAAATCGGGCATAGATTTGTGTGTGTGTGTGTGATTGAGAACACGAGGGTTTGTTTGACAGCATAGGGTTGTTATTGTTCGCGTGCTGGCAGTTAGTGCTGTTCTGGTATGAGAGGTTTACTACTGATATAATTTAAATGATCAGCGAGAGTACACTTATCTTTCCCTGGCATTATTCTAAACAATACAAATAATACTTAAGCTGTTTTGTTTTTTTTCTGCCGTGGATTGTAATAAGCAGTGGTGTCACACATGTGAGCATTGTCTATCAGGTGTGTCATAATGGGAATGAGGGTGAGAACCACGGATCTAAGAAATGCATAAGAGAGCTACAGGGTGATCAGAAATCTGGCATGAAAGAATATCATAAGTAGAAGTAGTAACATATGAAATAAGGTCTGCAGAACCCAGAAAGTATTACATTAGGGGGGTGCAGGGAAAAAAAATTCATTTTCAGGAGATTTTTCCCCCCCAAGTTTCAGTTTGTGGAATGTCTGATTTGTTTTCATTCGTGTGAAAAAAACAAATCAAACAAAAACAAAACAAAAATTGTACAGAAAAAAATGAAAATGGGGCCCCCCACCCACCCGGAAAAATGCTGGAGCCATAATCCCCCCTGGTCCCCATTTACCCAGTCCAATGGGGATCTGCCAGTGAGGCCTAAGCCCAGGCCACAGCCTTAGTCTTATGTAGGCAGAGGACGTAATAGGTTGCCATAACCTCTGCCTACACAAGGCCAAGGCTTTAGCTTGGGCCCGATGCCTAGGCCCAAGCCAAAATCTCGGCTTTGTGTAGTCCAAGGTCAAGGAAGGTCACCGCGACCTCGACCTGCTTGACGCCGAGGCTTTGGCTCAGTCCCAACACCTGTGGCCCGGTCCAGAGGCCGGGTCCCTCTCCAAGACCTCGACCCACACCCAGGCCCAGGCCCAATGCTGTGACCTGGCTCAGAGGCTGGGTCCTGATGGCCCAGGCCCAGACCCAGACCCACTGCTGCATCCCAGAGGCTGGATCCTGATGCCAGGGCCTGGGCCCAGGCCTCACAGCAACTCTGGTGTCATGCTCTTCTTTCCTCTGATACCGTATGCTGGGGTCGCACTAGAGTGAATTAACTCCGGTGATTTCATCCCCGTGGACAGTGCTATTTGGATGTACGGCCTTTGTCGGATATCAAAAGGATCAGGTACCCTTTTCTTTTCCCCCAGAGGTCTTGGCCAAGGCCCAGGCATCATGCTCGGCCCTAAGCTGTGGCCCCTGTTTTGGGCTTCAGCCTTTGCCCTAGGCGAGGCCCCGGCTTCAGGCCTAGGCCTAGGCCCAATGCATTAGTTTAAAAAAAAAACTGAATGAATACGTTTTGTTTTATTCAGGGGCCCCCCCGAATGAAATGAGTCATTCATATTTGCTGAGTTTTGCACTTTCATTTTAAACGAATGCACATCCCCTATTATACATGCCATACCCTCAGGAAATATTTTATAATCTCTACAAGCTGGAAGTTTAAACCTCGAAATAACAACCAATTTGAAGTATTTAATCAATGTTTTTAAACCCCACGGCATACCTTCTGACACGGAACCTATTCAGTTTTGGATTCGGGCATGAACTCCAGCTGCCCACCCACCACTCCCTCCCCAAGATCAAGGCTGACGGAGCACACTCTGCAAGCACTTGAGAAAAATGATTAAAAAAAAAAAGACAATCGACTGGTACTGGGGCATGTACAATAACTAGCTAAAGCTAGTCCACTACAGCATACTGGTCTTGGGCGTCAAATTTAGTTGTAATTATATTTAAAGATAGCAATTTATGCCTCAAAACACCGACCCCTTGTCTGTTTGAAGTATGCAAGGCATGTTATACCTAGCTCGCCCATTGCCTGCTCCACTTAACATGCTCATTCCTAATCATACTGGAGTAACACTTAGGCTACTGCCTATAGGGACAGCAGCACCTTAGGGTCAGGGAGCAATTTTCAGAACAGCTGATCCAAGTGCAGACTCCATGGGGACGTTGCACACATTTTCAAAGGGAAAGGTCGGCGCCTGCTTGCTCTCTGTCATGTACGCATGCCCTTTCCGCCTCCTGGGAACGAGTTCCTCTTAACTGCGCGCATCCTGTGTGAGGGAATAATTAAAAAAAACAAAAAACCAAAACCCACTACATTTACCTGTTTAAAAACATAAAATTAAAAACCAAGATTGACATTTATCTGTGTAAAAGGGTTTTGAAACTGTCCACCTCCCCCCCATGAGGAATGAGATTTTTTTTTTTAACATTCAGCGAGAGATCTGTAAAGAATCACCTCACCGGTTCTCCAGGCTCGGAAATTTCTAGTGAAGAGTGAAACTAACATTTTGCCACAGCGAATTTCTGACGGCAAAACCTTCCCAACCCCTCCCCCTCCAGAGGCACGCCCCAACAATGGGCACTTATGTCATCTCTACCCGCCTATGGGGACGCTGGCCCCCTTCTGAACATTAGAATTTTAAACATAACCAAATACAAAAATTATTATTATTATTATTTTTTTTTTTTTTTTTTTTTAACAGACCTGCGCTTTAACCTTGTGATCCCCACACAACAGAAACCTAGTCCGGAGTTGGGGGCAAAGACTGCCAGGTGCTCTAATAACGGCAGCAGAGGACTGAATGAAATTGGATGACCGATTCAGAAGTTATTAGTGGGCAGGGAGGGCATTTTTACAGGGAGCCTGACAGAACAGCCCTCAGGATCTCGTAAGGCGCGTTTTCCTGTTGGAAACTCTGTTAACCCCGCCCCCTAACAAAACCAACCTCATTATTCCGTGATTCCATAGGACGAGCTCCGTATGGGGCTCATTTCTGTGAATATGGTTTGAATGTTTCTCATTAAGAGAAGTTTTGCTTGCAAGTTAAAAATTCCTAAAAAAAGATTTCTTTTTTTCTTGAAAAAGCCAAGCAATGTTGTGCTGTGAAGTTAGAATGTACCCTGAGATGCTCGATTGAGAGGTCAGGGTGTCTTGAGACCCTGTGCAGGTCTATCGCCAGTCTTAGCAATATCCCTTTTGCTTCACGTATGATATAAGGTGGTACCTATAGATGATTTTGGTGGGGTTTCTTTTCTCCTGACACATATGCTGTGAAATTGTTTTTTTTTCTATGATTTGTTGGTTGGTTTATATATGTGCCTACAGGTACTTCTTATCGTATATGAATTTATAATAAGCATTTTTATGATTTTATTGGCTCATTATACTACTTTTTAGACATTTAATTATCAGTTATTTATTGTGTATTCCATACTATCTATCTGCTGATTTTTGGACATTTCCCTATTGCGGCAGACTGCCTCCGTGTCATTCTCTCATTTTGTTTCTATGCAAATTCTGTTTCTCACTGTTTACATATTTCATTACACCCCACTTTATTCCCCACTTCCTCACTATTGCCTGTTTCATGCCCTCTTTTCCTCTCAATTGTCTCGACTCTTCCAGTCTCTCTTTTTCATCTCATGCACCTCCGGCTCCCTCATCTTGCCTTCTCCACCTTCACTGAAATGAAACATTCCTGTGCTCCAAACCCTTTCCCCCAACTCTGCGCTCCTCAGCACTCACCTGCCGCCTTCCTATCCCCTACCCTGGCACAGGTGCAGGCCTGCAAGCATTAAATAAATTCTATTTCTTATGAGCCATCAGCACCGTTTGGTGGGGCAGTGGGCAGAGGCAGGAGGAGAAATAGAGGGTCACTAGAGATAAGGAGAAGAGGGTACCGTGCAACGACGTGGCAGCGCAGTCGTGAAAGGAGGGGGCGGAGGATCTGGTTGGGAGAAACGATAAGATGGCAGGATAGGCTGGGTGGGGTTAGGGAAAAGAAGCAATAGAACAGCCTGATCGGGGGATGAGGAATGCAATGCAATAGTGGGATTAGCGCCCATTTAACGCATGTCCAACGCGGAGTGAATGCGATAGCGCTCATCACATGCAGATGCATGTGAATTAGGCTATTACTCATTCACTCCGCATTAAAAAAAAAAAAAAAAGTGTGCGTCTCAGATGCACATTTAGCTCTCAGATATTAACACCAGCCTGGATCAGGCGTTAATAGCTGCGCGCATGTAAAATTAGTACAGAAAAGCAGAAAAAATGCTTTTCTGTACTTTTTTTTTTACTTAAGAAAAAAAAAATACCTCGGCAGACCGCCAAGTTATGAATGACCGACGCCGATAAACTCGGCATCGGTTTTCATAACCGGCCGTCTGCCAATTGGCATCCGTTTTCATTACTGGCAGACGGCCGGTTATGAAAACCGATGGCGAGTTTACCGGCGTCGGTTTTAGTAACCGGCAGCCACAACCCCCCAATTTGCTTATAGCATAGCTCCCTCCTTGTGGGCGCCAGGCATGTGTTAAGAAAGAAGGGCGCTGACTTTTCAGCGCCCACTTTCCGCGCTGTTTTTTTTTTTTGCATCGGCCTGCAAGGGTGCAATGGGAGACTTAGAAAATGTGGCAGTATGGCGGGAAAAGGAGAGACAGGGATAAAAGCACGGCAGCTGGGGCTGTGAGGCTGGAGGCAGCTAGCACAAGCATGCGACACCAAGACAGAGTGCGCAAGTGCAAAGATACACAAGATGCTGGCGAGAAAGAAGGCAATAATGTGCATACATGTTATGCCCATCGGTCGCAGACAGCTGCGACCACGCTCACTTACACCCTGCACCGTTCTCCAGCCCTCCCCGGGTCTGCTCACGGCACAGGCCAATCTCTACCGCCGCGTTCCCCATGGCTCCTCATGGCGGCCGAGATGCCGCCACCAGCTGCGTTGTCTCCAGGCCTTCCTAGGCGCACGCGCGTCACCAGGCCCTCCTTTGAAGCCTTGGGGGCGTCCCTGCTTAATGATGTCATCAGATCAAGGTACTTAAGCTCCACCTTCGCCCTCAGCTAGCCAACTTGGCAACGAGTTCCGCACGTCTCTACTAGCTCCTGCTCCGTGTTCCGGTGGCTACACTGTTGGACTCCATTGGACCTTGGACTCTGTCTGGTACTCGCTCCTCGGGGGCCAATGTGCGCACTCTACAGGGACTTTGTCTCCTGGCCTCCCCCGCTCCTCAGGCTGGCCCTGCGCTTCCTGGAGTCCTACTCTGCAAGGCTCCCCGGGGCTGCCCCCTGGAACACTCTTACCACTCGGGAGTTACTCTAGCGCTTCCCCGCTCCTCGGGGTCGCGCCTACGTGCTGTCTGGACTGTCAGCGCTTCCCCGCTCCTCGGGGCTGTGTCTCCCTACTTCTCAAGAGACTCTCAGCACCATCCCGTTCCTCGGGACAGTGTCCTTGTGCTTTACCGTGACTGTCTGCGCCTCCCGGCTCCTCGGGGGCTGTGCTTCTCTATCATACAGAGACTGCCTGTACTCCCCACTCCTCGGGTTCTACCTATGGCATCATCGGAGACCTGACTCGGGCTTCCCTGCTCCAGGGGTTAGCCTGCGTCACTACAGCAGCACCTCACTCGCTCCGCAGCTCCGCCCCTCGGGGTGTGTATCCGCTATTCCTCCTGCACGCCAGTCTCAAGCCTCCCACTCTACAGCCTGCCTGGCGCCTTCCCCTCCGGGGGTCTCAGTCAAGGTATTATCGGCAGCCGCTTGTCTACTGGGGAATCCCTCCTGGCTCCTCGGGACTTCTCCACAGCCTTAACCAGAGCTCCCTGCCGTGCCTGACCTCGCCTCCTGTCGGTGTGGGCCTGTGCGGCTCCTCCCCACAGGTGGTAACAACTCATACCACGGGCCAAGGGTCCACCAACCCACAAACCATAACAATGCACATTTTGAAGGTACCAAAACTGGCATGATTCATAGCACTTTTGAGATACTGCTGCTTCAAAGCAACTTGAAGAACTCAGGTACACATGAGATGTTCAGAACATTAACATTCTTAAAACGCCAAACAAAAAGTCACAGTACATTCCAGACACAGAAGAGCTCACCAGCTTTTAAGCAGAGAAACACTAGGAAAAGTGCTGCTGCCCCATGGAAATTACACTATAAGCTCATAACAAGCTAACTTCCTTTAGCGGTACTGAAGTACTGTCCCTGTGTTTTTATTTAGATTTAGCTCTGCGCCTTTCCATTGGTAGCTGAAGGCGAGTTACATTCAGGTACTGTAGGTATTTCCCTGCCCCAAAAGGCTTATACTGTAGGGCCTAGATTCATTATTTTGCTCTAAGTTTTGCATGAATAGCGCCCACAATAATAGAAAAAAAGGGTAGCACATTTTGGGCTGCTCCTGGACAGAGAGAATGAGATTTGGAGTGAGGAAAGCTAGAGCAAGAGTACACTGTATAAATGTCATCCTTGTGCACCTTTCCTCACTCCAAATCACATCAAAGCTTGACAGATGTGTACTGTGCTTTTCGTACCTCTGACTATGCATGTAACACTGCTCCCCAAAAGCTAGACCACCACCAAATCCTCACCTCGACTTACTAGATGACCCTCCTACAGTGGTATAAATAGTTGACTAATACGTGTGCCATCCCAGAGGCTCTCTCTCTCTCTCTACCTCTACCACTCTCTACTCCACTCTCCCCCTCCCAAACGGAATTTGCGATAAATATCACAAATCCCAGTTTGGGCAAATCGCACGGCATAATGCCAGGAAAATGGTGTAATTATTTCTGCTGTTAAAATGTGCAATAACATGCATTACGCTATCGCACGCAAGGTTAAAACACCCGTTTTCATAAACTCCGCCCCTTTTGACTAAATTGTGAAAATTTGCATACACATCTCGCTCCTCTTCAGCCCAGCCTCAACGCCTTCGCCAAGCCGGCAGGGGCCGAAGAAATACAAATTGAGGCCGGCGGGGGCCGAAGAAAAGAAGATCAGCCAGCGGTGCGCGGGCCGAAGAAATGAAGATGGGAACCTCCCAGCCAGCCCCCGCTGGAGAAATTAAAATCGAGGCCGGCGGCGACCGAAGAAAAGAAGATGGGCGCCTCCCAGCCAGCCTCAAGCGAGGGCCGACTGGGCGGCGCCCATCTTCTTTTCTTCGGCCCCCGCCGGCCTCGATTTTAATGTCTTCGGCCCCCACCGGAGACCAAGAGGGCCGAAGACATTAAAATCGAGGCCGGCGGGGGCCGAAGAAGTGAACACCGGTCGGCTAACCGCTGCCGGAGACCAGCTGTTCAACCTTGGATCGGAAGGGTGCTTCTGTGTGTATATGAGAAAGGAGCAGTGTGTGTGTATGAGAAAGGAATGGTGCTTCTGTATGTGTATATACGGTATGTATGTGAGAGAGGAATCTGCCAGTTTAAAAAAAAGAAATTTGTGCTGGTAGTGCAACTTTTGAAAAGTTGGATGAAAGATTAAATTACTGAATGTTAAGCATCCCTCTTCTAGAAAATAAAATTTAGCAAAGCGGGTAGAGACAAATACTAAAGCAAAAAAAAATTAAACTATTTAAAATGTTCATCTCAGCAAAATCACAAATTTAAGATACTAATGCCAGGTTTTGGATTTTTTTTAGCATAATTTAAGCATGAAGACTAGAATAGTTCCAATCTGAAATGGTTTTGCTATTTTTTTTAAGCCTTTAGAAAATGTATATTTTTAAATGACTAAGACTGGAATCTTCCCATTTAAAAGGGAAGTTGACTAAGGATGTCTTTCGGTTCCATTTCTCCCACATGAATAATCATACGACTGATAGTTTGAAGAAAGACACTTGCTTTATTGCCTGGAAGCGTAAAAGAAGAGAAGCTGTACTGTGTGGGTGGCTGTCCCGTGGGAGGACAGAACCTGAAGGAAGGGTGTCATTTCGCCTTCTGATAGGAATGTGGTTTTCTTATTTAATGGTTGGGATCATCACTTTCACTTTTAGTAAAAGTGAAAAATGCTGCAAGTCTGAAAGCAAGGTGCTTCTGTGAGTGTAATGTGTGTGAGAAAGGAGGGTGCTTCTGTGTGTGTGCAAGAGAGATGGAGCATGTTTTTGGCTGGCTTGTGGCTGTGAGATAGAACATGTGTGTAATTGAGAGCTTGTGTGTAAGTGAAATAGAGAGAGCATGTGTGTGATTGAAAGCCTTTGTGTAAGTAAGAGAGAGAGAGAGCATTGTGTGATTGAGAGAGACTGGCCAGAGAGGTGACATGTGTATGTGTGAGACTGGCCAGAGAGGTGACATGTGTGTGTGTGAGACTGGCCAGGGAGGTGACATGTGTATGTGTGTGTGTGTGTGTGTGAGTGAGTGAGTGAGTGAGAGATTGGTTGGGGAGATGATTGGTGTGTGAGAGACAGAAACTGGTCTTGAGGGTATGACTGGTGTGTGTGTGTGTGAGAGAGAGAGAGAGAGAGAGAGAGAGAGAGAGAGAGAGAAGAGATTGGTTGTGGTCCCTAAGGAAGAGGACCATGAGGACAGCTTCAGCAGCTACTGCTGCTTCTGGCGTCGCCTGCAAGGGAAAGGAGTAGGAGAACTGCTGGAGAGGGTAAGTAAAGGTGGCTTTTTAAGTTCATTTTTCTTGATTACCATTTTAATTATTGGGTAGTATGTGATGTGTCTGCTGTTTGAAATATTTTATTGGTGTTTGCTAAAGGTTTCAAAATTTCCTTGAGTCTTTAATTATTGGATATTCTATTCATTAGCTGTTTTGAAATTATTTTATTAGTATGATTTTATAATTATGATTCATGATTTATATATCTTGATTTTATTGATTGTTTCATGAGGAATGGTGACATTTTTGTTTTTCATTGTTGCACTGTATAGAGTCTGGCATGATATGTTTTACAGTTTAGTTTTTGTCTGCACATTTCTATTTATACTTTATGTGGCTTTATTCTGTTTTTGGTGAGAGTTTGTGTTCTGCATGCAAAGACTGAGAGGAAGCATTCTTTTAGCAAGTGGTTTCTCTGTAGAGATCTGTAGTAGCTTGGCCTGTTCTGTTTTCCTGATAGGAGGTGTATTGATATTTTAGATTCTGGTGTAATATTTGTGGTATTCTTTTTCATAGGTGGGGTTGTTATTCTTTGAGTTTTGGCAAATAGTACTGTGTTGATACGGGAGGACTATGCTGAAATATAGGGGTGTGTACATATATATGTAAATTATATATGTAAATTATATTGTATATGTAATTGGGTACCCATGGGCCAGTATGGAGAAAAATCCCCCAGGCCACTGTTTTCCCTCAATCCGCCCCTGGTAATGGTAATTCAATTTACTTAGGGGCGCCTGTGCTCTAGCCCACGCCCAATCCATGTTCCACTTAGCAAGCATGAAACTTAGGAAAACGAGGGGTAGGAGCAGCCCTGACCCTATTTCAGGTTGCAGGGTGGTCGGTAGAAAAATTGGTTTTCTGTTACTTAAGCCTCAGCCAACCCAAAACCAGGGATCCATCGCACCCGGTCCGCCAGTTTTACAAAGAAATATAAAAAGGAGAGCGGATCGGTTCCCTAAATCAGGCATCACATACTAGAAGGCGGACCAGAGCGAATGAATGTTACCGTCAATTTTTACGCAAGATGCAAATCATTGATGGAGGGAGGGGGCGCCGAAGAAGTCTCTTGCCCCGGGCGCCAAATTGTCTAGCTACGCCACTGAAACAGGACAATGTCACAGAAAGCACAAGAACTGCATGAAAAGCTGCAGCTGAGTGACAGTCACCTCCCTTAGCTCTTGGACACAGCAAAGGCCCCGTCCCCAGGAGAGAAATGTGCCTGAATGCTGGAGGATCGTTAGCATCTTCCTTGATGCACAGTCTTGGAAAGACAGAAAGAAGTCACAGCCAAAATTAAAATAAATGACTTAAAAAAAAAAAAAGTAGACATGTGAATAGGACAAGCTCCATACAGTCATAAAAGAAAACAAGAGCAAACTGCTGATAAAGGGTGTTGTGCTTGATGCACAGCAGGGTGCAAAGTTCTAGCTTAGGAATCATCTGAGGGCTGCACGTGACAGCTCACATGGCTCATCAACGTGAGT
This sequence comes from Rhinatrema bivittatum, assembly GCF_901001135.1. Taxonomy (NCBI): domain Eukaryota; kingdom Metazoa; phylum Chordata; class Amphibia; order Gymnophiona; family Rhinatrematidae; genus Rhinatrema; species Rhinatrema bivittatum. Next base: position 250,140,527 of record NC_042616.1, on the reverse strand, counting down.
CCAGGGAAATTACGTACAAAAAAGAAAAAAAAAAAAACCACAGGAGACCTAGAAACGAGGACCAAAGAGAGAGCAAATATATTGAGAAACAGGCAAATAGATTTTATGAGCAAATCTAGCAAGTACTGCTGCTTTAAACGTGAACTTTGCTGGGAATAGTTTCCTTTTGACTGGGAGCTTTATGCTGGGGCAATTGGAAGTTTGCATATCCTGCAGGAAGATCACTTTTGAACAGTGTCAGAGTATTTTTTTCCCCCTTGATGCAGACATGGTTTCATCATGTAGAAATAATACATGGGTTGGGTTTTCCACTTACAGGATACTTTAATCTTGATAATGGTATTTTTAAGGAGGAAATATTTTAGGTCATCTCCTTAAGACATGGTTGTGTAGTGTTACTGTTGAGAGTCCTATTTTGAATGACTCCACTCCTTCTAGTTTGTAGATAATATGTTGGATTTCAGTTTGTGAGTATTCCATATATAAAATCTACCACATCATTTGTTTGGTTAATACTTTTTTGTCAGCCTATTTAGTGTTTGCTGGAAATAAAAGTCATCCATCTTTTGATGTGAAGCAACTTTCTGAATGGTTTAAAAAAATCTCTGGCACCCTATTTTTGCTGCTTTCCTTGTACCTTCCTTGCCCGTTACCAAGAAAATCTAATGAGCCGATTGGCTGCTGTGCATATCAATCAAATCAGGTTAAAAAAAAACAAAACAAAACTTGATAAAATTCAAACTTCCCTCCACCCAATAAAAGTGACGCAGTAGAGTAAAACACTGACAAGTCAAGTTTTTTGCATCAGTTGGAGCCTCCTAGGAAGCAAGGTCTTTTCGGGACAGACTAGGTCTGTATGACTGGGAAAAAAAAAAAAAAAAGTTGAGCTTGGCCAAGAGCAACGTATGAGAATTTTGTAATAACATAAGAATAAGGCAATAATGGAATTTGCAGAAAAAATGTATTTTAAAGTGGTATTTTATAGTAGGATGTATCAGGTTTGCATTAGAAGAGGGCCACTGTGCCATTGGTTTATTTATGTATTTTTCTTTAGTTCACGCCTCACACTGAACGTTGCAGCATGGGATGTCACTCCCACCTCTTAGGAAAGACTTGGAATGTTCCAGATGTGTCTCTAATAGACAAGCAAACTCATTATTATCGTTTATCTATGTCAGACTTTTCCAACAGAAGCGCTCAAATTATGATTCTATCATAGGAATCTGGGATATCACTCATAGGGAAATTACAGTTTGCAACGATAGCAGTTACAGATGATAGTATCATTATGAGTACAACTATAACAAAACAAATAGGATTATAGTGAAAAATACTTAGCATACTACTTAGCATTTCTACAGCGCTACGTCATATGCAGTGTTGATATAAGAAGCAATACCAATTATAAATGAGTATAACATAAATCTGATTACGGTGGGCTTAGGCTTTATAGCAGGGGTCAGGAACCTTTTTGGCTGAGAGAGCCATAAACGCCACATATTTTAAAATGTAATTCCATGAGCTCTTCAGACAAGCCTTCCCGGAGGCTCGAGAACATTCGGACACTGGTCAAAGGACATAACAGGACATTAGGGAGACACTGGTCAATGAACTTAACTGAACCATAGAGAGACTCAACCTCCCTAGCACATTCCCCGATCCTAATTCAATACCACTCATCCCTCCCCCTCCTCACTCTTCCTTTTCCCCCATCCTCCTCGCTCTTCCTTTCCCCCATCCTTCAACCAGATCTTCTCTATCCACCTTTCAGCCGGAGCTTCTCAACCCTCTCCTTCCTCATGGCCACCCGATTCCCCTGGGCCCCACCACGCCCATTCTATTCCGCTTACGCACAGCAATATATATCAGTCGCCTTTCTTCATGTATCGCTTGTTTTCCACTGTTTTTGCTGCCCCATTATATTTGTCATTCATTTTTGACGACCTGTTTATTTATAATCAAATTTTAACTATAATGGTTTTATTTATAATTGCTTATCTATAATTATTTTTTTTTCTATTCACCTGTTTTAGTTACAATTGCTTAGTTACAATTATTATTTTCTATATTCACCTGTTATTTAATGATTTTTCGACTTGTTTCAATGTAACGCCATAGCTACGACTGTTCTGTTTCAATGGAAACCGATATGATTTGATAATTTATCAAGAATGTCGGTATATAAAAATTCTAAATAAATAAATATAAATAAATGAGTCATATAATATGTTTAAAACTAAATACAAGTAAACGTGTGCATTTTATGTAAGATCACACTTTTAAAGTACAATAAGTCTCTGAAAATATTACACCAGGCCTTAAGACACCAATACATCTCCTATTAGGAAAACGGACCAAGTCAGGCTGCTATAGAGCCCTACACAGAAACTACACACCAGCAGAAAACCTCACCTGAATCACATGTGCTGACCCTCACCTAACAAATAATAAAGAGACCAAAACGCATAACAAGAAAATCCCTTCTCACAATCCCCCAATTTCCACCCTCTCTCTCCTTGAATATACTATCACTCTACCCAGTATGATCCAGCTTGTTCCCCTTCACCCTGTCCACTCTCCCATTACATCTGACCCTGTCCATATCACCTGCCACCCTCCCCTCTCTTCTTCCATTATCTCATCCAGGTTCTTCCCATCTCAGATAACTTCCCATCCCCTGGCTTAAGTCTGATTTCCTATTACATATGTTACCATTATGCCTTGCTACCCTCATTTAACTTAACCGACCTAACATAATCCCTGTAAAAGCTCTCCCTGCCATCTTTTCCAAATATTCATGCTTATTTTGAATTTTCGTTCTCTGTATAACCAGTTAGCTATATAGCATGTTGTGTTATTTGTTCAAACTTATCACGGTTTACTTTATTTACTTTCACTTTGTTATTTGTTCTCTGTAAAGCCTGTTGCAGTTTTAGTTTTCTGTGAACCGAGATAATGTTCCCAACGTATCCCGGTATATAAAAACACTTAAATAAAAAAATAAAAAAGCATGCAGAAAAAACTGAATTGGAAACTGCAACAAGCCAGAGTCTCTGTATGCAGTGTAACAAAGGAAAAAAGAAACATCACCCATCCTTATAAAACAAATCAAGAAATATAAAATCATCAGCAGTAAAACTGTACTAACAAAAAGAACATATTTCAAAACAGCTGATGAGTGGAATATCCAATAATTAAAAACTCATAAAACATTTCCAGATACCAACAAAATATTTCAAAATAGCAGACACAAAGACCCAGTAATGAAAAATAAGGATACAACATTTTTTTTGCTCTGCATACCTGGGAACATTTGATATCAGGTGTCCTGAGATTGTTCTGAATTAGCAGGAGGCGGGGTGGTTTGCTTGGAACTTTCTCCTCTCTCAGTCACATACCAGCGCTCTCTCTCACACTGGCTCTCAAGACACACCTATACACACATGCTCTCAGTACTCACATATACACATGTTTTTTCTCTCTCACTTATATAGGCTCTTAATTACACATTTACACACATGCTGTCTATCTTTTCACGCTTACACACACACACAGGCTTTCAATCACATAAATACATGCTGTCTTTTTCTCTCACACACAGACTCTCATTCACATGCTTACAAACATGTCCTCTCTTTCTCTCATTTACACACAGGCTCTCAATCACATACTCACATGCTCCCTCACCTAAATCAGCTCTCAATCACACACAGACACACATGGTCTCTCTTTCTCATTTAAACACAGGCTCTCAATCACATACTCCCTCACCTAAACCAGCTCTCAATCACACACAGATACACATGATCTCTCTCTTACTTATACACACAGGCTCTTAATCATACATACACATGATCTCTCTCACACACAAAGGATCTCAATCATACACACATACTCTTTCACACAACAGGTTTTCAATCACAAACTTACACATACAGGTTCCCAATGGTAAACTTACATTCATGCTCTCTCTCTCACAGACATACTCTCTTTCACATATACAGGCTCTCAATCATTCACATACATGCAATCTCTCACTCACACACACAGGATCTCAAACACACATGCTTGCTCGCTCATTCACTCTCTCTCTCCCCCACCCCGGGAACTCGCGGCAGCAGCAGCAGCCTCCTCCCAACGCTAACCTCCTTCATTTTCAGCCCTTGCGGAGGCGAAGTCCCATCGGCCGCGGTTGAAGCTCTTCATTTTCCTCCGAGCCGCGCTGCAGTCTTCTTTTCGTCGAACACTAGCGTGGCCTCTTCTTGCTGCGCAGGCACCCGATGCTCTCCACTTCCTCTTCCGGGCCATGGGGTGGGAAGAAGAGAGCACGCCAGTGCCGCTGACTCCAGCTGTCCTGCCGCATTCCGCTCGGGCTGACAGCATTTTAAGCCCGGGTGGAGGAGGGCCAGGGAGCAGCTGGGTCAGCGGGAGACTGGAAAGTGTGGCGACACTTGTCTGCGAGCCAGATGCAGCCCTCAAAAGAGCCATATCTGGTTCGCGAGCCATGGGTTCCCGACCCCTGCTTAATAGTAAGGTTTGGGGGATGGAGTATAGGGTTTCTGCAGGTATGCAGTTCATATGATCCCTTTGGACCTAAGATGGTGGATCAGGGATCTTGTCAAGCTGCGAGTCAAAAGATGCTACAAATAGCCAGATTTTCAGTCACTTCCTAAAAGGTGAGGAGGCCTGGTACAAGGCTGATCTCTAATGGCAGAAAGCTCCAGAGGGTGGGGATTAATCCTGCAAAGGATCTCTTTTTTGGTGTTTAAGAGACTCATTTTTTGGGAGCTGTTACTACTAAGTAGGCTGAGTGCACTGTGTGTGTGTGAGGGGGTGGGGGGGGGGGGGGAGAACAGAGTGTATGAGGCAAGTTGACTGTGGAGGTTTGGTAATGCCAGACCTTTGAGGGTTTTGAATGCCAGGACCGGGATTTTGAATATGACACGGCAATGCACTGGGAGCCAGGGTAGTGTTCTGAGGCGGAAAGTAATTCGGTACCATTTTCTGGCATTTAATATGTATGGTTCATGCTGCTGCAACTTGCATGAGCTGTAGGCAGTGGTTGAAGTTATTGGGTAGCACATATCAGTTACACAATTTTATTGATCATATTTTTAAATTCTGAATCTGCATTTTCAAATCAATGCATATCGTTAATGCTGACAATTATATTTTCACCTGTTTAATAAAACAAAGTTTTTGACAATTATTACAATTAGTTACTTTCTTATAAGCATTAAATGTGTAATGCATTTATAGGCTGATGCAATATAATGCGCTCGGCTGAGCGCACAGCTTTGCACGTGTTTGAACGCGCATCCAAAACCCCTCATGCAATAAGTTGACTAGTGTGTCCAAAGCAGCACATAGCTAATAACACTCATCACATATAAATTCACGTTGATGAGGCTATTAGCTATTACCCTCCGATGCAAAAAAAACTGTGCGCCCAATGCGCATATTTTACCCTAAAGATGAACGCTTGTCCCAGAGCAGGCGTTAACAGAAAAGCAGAAAATACTGCTTTTCTGCACTTCCTCCAATTTAATATTGTGGCGATATTAAGTTGGAGGAACAGAAAAAGAAGAACCAGCAAAAAAAAAAAAAAAAAGTCGCCAACAGTCAGGTTAGGAAAATGGACGCTCAAAAATTCGTAAAAATGAGCATCCGTTTTCCTAACCGGCTGACAGCCACCTCTCCTGGGCGCCTTATTCTGACAAGGTGCTAAGGACGCACAATTTTCCCTAGCGCTTCCTTTTTACCTCAGCAGCCCATTTAAATATTAAAATGGGTGCCCGTTTAACACGCACCAATATTGCATCGGCCTGTTAGTGAATATTACCAAGGTACAAAAGCACAATTGAGAAAAATAAAACCAGTTATTTTGTACCTGAATTTTGATATATGTTTATTGTTATAATTGTATAACTAACTTAATTATCTATTTCCACTTCCCATTTGCTTTTGCCTTTTACCTGGAAGGGAACCATTAGGATTACCAACTATCCTGATTTTTTTCTAGACTGCACAGATTTTAGGAGTAGTATATGGAAAAAAGAGGAAGTGTTAAAACGGTTCGAAATGTCTGATTTTTAGCCCTCCAACTGTAGGCTGGCATTTAATCCTGCTCTATTATGCAGTTTGTGCTCTAGTAGCTACTCTTTATTCAATATCAGGTCGATACAGTAAAATGCGCTCAGCTGAGCTTACCGCTTACCCTGCAATTGGCCACACGTTAAACGTGCGTCTATTACCCTTATACAGTAAGGGGTTTAGTGCGTCAAACGCGATGCCAACCCTCCCGAAAACTAATAGTGCTCATCACATGCAAATGCATGTTGATGAGGCTATTAGTTAATCCCTGGGATACTGAAAGTAAAATGCGCAGCCAAGCCACACATTTTATGCTCAGAAATTAACGCCTGCCCTAATTTCTGAGCAACCCAGTGAAGTGTACAGAAAAGCAGAAAATACTGCTTTTCTGTACACCCTCCAATTTAATATCCTAGCGATATTAAAGTTGGAGGAACCAAAGCTTAAAAAAAAAAAAGTTTATTTAAATCTGTCAGCCAGTCAGCAAAACGGACGCTCAGTTTTACCATTGTCCGTTTTCCTAACCCGTGGCTGTCAGTGGGTTTGACAACTGACACCGGTAAAATAGAGCGACGGTTGTCGGACCCGCTGACAGCCACCTCTACCACCAAGGAAGCACTAGGGATACACTATTGTCCCTAGTGCCTCCTTATTAGCGCACCACCTCATTTAAATATAGAATTGTGCACCCAGGAGCAGTACCTGGGTGTGTGTTGGGAGAGCAGACGCTCAACACGGAGTGCCCGCTCTCCCGCATTTTTTATTGTATCAGCCCATATGTGTTTAATACATTTATTTTATGTCACTTGCATAGACTTCAGTCACCCATTTAATCAAAGACCTAAATAATTATACAAAAACAGTAGTTTAGCCTCTGAGATGGTAAAGATGTTAGAGAACTAGTGGTCATGATATGAGGCTCCCAAAGGATAGATTCAAAATTAACATAAAAAAATATTTCTTCACAGAAAGGGTAGAGGATGCATGGAACAATCTCCTAGGCAAAAACTATAAAAGTTCAAGAAGGCATGGCACAAGAAAAAAAGATAATTAATTATAACGAAGTGAGGGGAAGTTGGAGATCCAATGGTGTCTCTGCCACTGGAGCAGGAAGCAAACTCGGCAGATTTGCTATTATATTCTATGTTTCTGTATTTTCTATTGATGCGGCAAAGCAATAGAAGTCACATGTGCATATATCCCATCAGTGAAGACATTAAACAGGATCTCCAAATGTTCAGTAATTTGACTGTTGAAAGTTGGCAACCCTAAGAACCCACTGGTCATCCAAAGAGAGCGTTTTAAGAAAACCCTTTACGCATCTGAGTAAATGTTTCACTGCTTTCACTTCAATTTGTTCAGCAGCTTTAAAACGATAACATTTGTTTTCCATTACCATTACTTATCTCCCCACTGGGATCAGCATTCTGTTCAAGAACAGCAGCCTCGCAACTGTAAGAGCAGAAATTCCAGAGCCTCCACGCTGTCTCAGCAGCAAATCAAGCAGCATACAAAGACCAAAGAAATGCAACAAAATAGCGCAAGTATTAATGGCACATAAAACACGTGAAGTGCCTAAAAGACGGAATATAAATCAAAGACATTCTCCACCACCATCTGCCGCTCTGTACAAACAAGGCCGCGGCGCACCCCAAAGCTCCCTCCATAACAATTACCATAGAACGGGTAACGCCGAGCGCTGCTCAGGATTGGCTCCCAAAGGCAACGCCCCGGGTCAGACGCGGGTAATCGGGCGAGTGAAAAACAATCCCCAAACCAGGCTGCCAGCCCGGACCTCTCCCACCGCCCCGCGTGATCCAAAGGCCGCAGAGCCCGTTTCACCCCTCCCCACGCTCACCAGCTGCGCCACTTTGAAGATGAGGCGGGGAAGCTTCAGGGTGCTGAGCCCAAGGCAGCTCTGCGCGCTGGAGTTGCGCTCGGTGGTGTCCTTGTACACGGGGCCGTTCGCCGAGTCAGCCATGATCGAGAGCGGTAGGAGTCAAGATATTGGCCCGGAGCTCCGCCGCCTCTCTCTAACCGGGAGCGAAAGTGATAGCGAAACTCAGCCCATCAGTTGCGGGGAAACCCTCCCCCTCGACGAGAATCGGGAGGAGGAGTTGGCAGTGTTGCTGCTGCCCCCGCCCCGAGAGGCTCTGCTCTGATGCCCAAACACAAAAGAAACAGCGATGAGCCAGCAACCCCCCTCCCCCCCCCTTCTGCTTCCCGTCTGGCTGATCAGAAACCGAAAACAGAAGGAGCGGGCTCGGGGCAAGGGTATTTCTGCTTAGCCTGGAGCTTATTCTTCTTGTCTTCTCGATTCCCCCCGCCATGGAGGAGGAGCCTCCTCAGCACCACTCCTCTCTCTACAGCGTGTATAGCAGTAAATGTTGAGATCGACATAATTGCCATCACAGAGACTTGGGGAAGGAGGATAACCAAAGGGACAGTGCTATAAACAGGGTACAAATTATATCGCAATGATAAGGCGGATCAACTTGGTGGGGGTGTGGCACTTTATGTCCGGGAGGGTATAGAGTCCAACAGGATAAAGATCATACTAGAGACTAAATGCTCAGTAGAATCAATATGGGTAGAAATCCTATATGTGTTGGGTAAGAGTATAGTGATAGGAGTATACTACCGTCCACCTGGACAAAATGTTCAGACAGATGATGAAATGCTAAGCGAAATCAGGGAAGCTATGCATCCTAGGGTACTGAAGGAACTAAAAAATGAAATTTCTGATCTGTTAGTTAAAATTTGTAACCTATCATTAAAATCATCCATTGTACCTGAAGACTGGAGGGTGACCAATGTAACCCCAATATTTAAAAAGGGCTCCAGGGGCAATCCGGGTAACTATAGACCAGTGAGCCTGACTTCAGTGCCAGGAAAAATAGTGGAAACTATTCTAAAGATCAAAATCGTAGAGCATATAGAAAGACATGGTTTAATAGAACACAATCAACATGGATTTACCCAAGGGAAGTCTTGCCTAACAAATCTGCTTCATTTTTTGAAGGGGTTAAAAAAGATGTGGATAAAGGTGAACCGTTAGATGCAGTGTATTTGGATTTTCAGAAGGCATTTGACAAAGTCCCTCATGAGAGGCTTCTAAGAAAACTAAAAAGTCATGGGATAGGAGGCGATGGATCTTCTTGGTGTTTGGGTAATTGCCAGGTTCTTGTGGCCTGGTTTGGCTTCTATTGGAAACAGGATGCTGGGCTTGATGGACCCTTGGTCTGACCCAGCATGGCAATTTCTTATGTTCTTACAGACAGGTAGCCGCCCTGGCTTTATTACCAAGGCCGACGAGCTACTGTAATCAGGATTAGACTTTTTCCCATAGGAACACAATGGGGGGGAAAAAAAGCATACAGTACATCTGGCCCTGAGTGTGGCAGTGTTTCCAATGCCTCCACGCTTTTGGTTTGTATTAGCCAAGGTGTAGCTTAGGTGCAGACCTTGAGTTAAGCAACTGGCTAGAGTTCCACATTTTGAAGGCACCAAATACCTGGGCTGAAGAGGCGCCTTTTTAGAGGTATGAACTGGTGAAACCTCAAAAAGAGACACTACTATAGCACACTGGCCCAACCACCCCTCCCCTCCTTTAGAAACAAATTATAAAGCTTTTAGAATTCATTTAAGCAGCTTCCTTCCCATTTTCCTGCAATCTTGGGAAAAGTAATGTTTAGAAGTGGATATCAAATTGTAACAGGATGTGTGATTAATGAAATCATACAAAAGAAGGGAGATGCAGAAAAAGTACACAGTCCAATAATTATTCGCATGAAGGAAATTCTTTATTTTTTTAATAATTTACTGCAAAGCTCATAATGTACACAGGTTTTTTTCAGCTGGGTCCCTCGACATGGACCCGTGTTTTGCCCAAGACTCTTATGGTGTGTAACTCCTTGTTGAAGTGGTGAAAATTACACACCATTAAGAGTCCCTCCCGACGAAGCCTTGGGCAAAGCACGGGTCCATGTCGGGGGACCCAGCTGAAAAAAACCTGTGTACATTATGAGCTTTGCAGTAAATTATTAAAAAATAAAGAATTTCCTTTATGCGAATAATTATTGGATTGTGCATTTTTCTGCATCTCCCTTCTTTTGTGTGGATTTGCTTTTTGGAGTGCTGATTTATCTCCTGGTTGACTTTTGGATTAATTAAATCATAGCCACGAGGCACCACACTCGGAGGTTGAGGCACTCTGACTTTCAAACATGACTGCTTTCAAGGTTGCAGGGGAGTAACAAACAATTCTAGTTCTCATAAATTTAGGATGTAGAAAGGCATATGCACAGTTGTACTTAGTGTATGGCTAGACTCATGGCCTAGCAGCAGGACACCACCCTGGCTCATGGGTCACCCTGCAGCTCTTTTCCTGCAACTTGGCTCAAGTCAGCCCGTCGTCCAAATACGGATGAATGAGGATCCCATCTTTTCTTAATTCTGCCGAAACAATCATCATCACCTTGGAAAAGGTCCTTGAGGTGGTGGACAGACCAAAGGGCAGGGCCCGAAACTGATAACTGTGAACCGCAAAAAGCGTTGATGCTCCAGTCAGATGGGTTTATGAAGGTACACCTTGGACGCATCCGAGTTCAGAAATTCTCCGAACTGCACAGCCATTATTACAGAGGATGTTTCCATGCAAAAATGCATCACTCGCAGATGACACTTAATACCTTTGAGATACAGGATGGGATGAATGGAGCCCTCCTTCTTGGGCACAATGAAATAAATGGAACATCGACCCATATTTTCTTGAAACATGGGCACTGGAACCATAGTCCTCAAACTGAGGAGCCTTGCCAATGTAGTTTCTACTGCCTGCTTCTTCTGGGGTGAGTGGCAGGGAGACATCATGAATATGTTCCTGGGAATACTGTGAAACTCCAGCACAAATCCTTCTCATATTACTTCTAGAACCCATTGATTTGATGTGATCTCAACCCACCTCTGATATAGATGGGTTGGCAAACCTTCATTGGAAGGGTCGGGAGGTTCCACTACCCAAACCCATGCCCCTTCTTGGCTGTCGGGGATGAAAGGACTAAGACCTACCAGAAGGTTGAGTTCTCTGAAGGGTTGCTCCCCTAAAGGGATTAAAACACCTGGATCCTCTAGTAGGACCCATTATGTTCAAGGAGTGTGCCATCTGCCTCTTATCCTTGGTCAAACGAGGAACCAGAGAGTCACCCCATTTACTGGCCAGTTTTTCCAACTCGCTCTCAAGAAATAGCGAGGCTTTAAAAGGCAATTTGATAAGGTTAGCATTGGAGGTCACATTAGCTGACCAATTTCTCAGCCATAACTGATGCCTGGCCGCTACTATGAAAGCCACTCCTCTGGCTGAAAAGCAAACCAAATCATAGCCCGTGTCCGCCAAAAAAATAGCAGCTGACTCCATAACTGCCCTGGAGTTCACCCCAGAGTCACTGACATCCTGGGAGAGGAGCAAACAAGAATGAAGTACCAAGGAACAAGAAGCAATCTGCAAGTTCATTGCCACAGCCTCAAATACTTGCTTAAGAATAGCCTCAATCCTTTTATCATGAGCATCCCTTCAAGGCTCCTCCTCTTTGCACAGGAATTGTGGTCCGCTTGGAGACTGCAACACGAGTGCATCTATCTTCGGAAAACATAAACTTACCATTGCCACTGGATCCAGAGGGTACAGGCCTTCTAAAACCCACCCCACTCAAGCTCAATTAATTCATGAATGGCTTCCAAAATGGGAGTTTTCTTCAGCTCAGTCACAGCATCTGCCCCAGGAACTCCAAGCATTTTTAAGGTCTGGGAAATCAGAGCTGCAGTTCATCCTTATGAAAGAACTGTAGTATAGTTCTATATGGTTCTAATCCTGGAGGAATATCATCCTCCTCAAGGGAGTCAGGATCAGCGTCATCATCCGTGCCATCTGGATCTCTACTGGTAAGTTCCTCTGCCACTCTAGCAGTACTCCGGTGCTTAACAGTAGGTTCCTACCTGTGACTCCACCCTGGCAGCATTAAAGAGTGAAGATTGCGCCTGGCAAAAGGATTGCAATCCCTGAAAAAACTATCTCCAAAAAGGTAGAAGTATCCAAGCCAGGAGGTACTGGGGCATACATACTGGAGCTACCATCCCCTGCTGAGGAACCAGTTAGGGGAGTTCTAAATTGAGGCACCCCAGCTGAGCTCTCTTTACCTAGGCTTATATATGGCTGGGAAGAACCAGGCTTAGTGAAATCAGGCGGCGGCAATTTGTCCTAACCCACCAAACAGCACTGACACAATGGAGGCACTCCTGGCCGAGACACCTGATATGGCAGGCAGTGCAAAGAGAAAAGCGCTTAGGTTTAGATACCATTATGGCCGATAGTACACTTAAGTGGCAGTTGGAGGCATGCGTCCGTTTTTTTTTCTTCTACGTCCAAATACTAGGTGTCCAAAATTGGGCATCTGACATTTAAGCATCTTACAACCAGGTGTCCCAAAACTAATGTGCTTTAAGCATAAGCGCACAATAAAACTTGGCCACTTAAGGCGCCTCTTAACTTAGATGCATGGAATACAAGGCCCCACTAAGTGTCCAAGAACTAGACGCACACGCCGAACCGACAATCCTGTAGAGAGCAGCCAAAGAAAAGCTGGTGTGGCCTACATCGCGGTGCACAGTGAAAAAGCCTCAGAGTGGGGCCTAGCCTAAAGTGGCTGCTCAACCTCCCACAACACGGGATGAATGTCAGAACAGCACACCAAGCATGAAAACGGGGAAAAGGAGGGGGCCCTATACTACACAAAGCTTCCTTTTATGTCTCTGTAAAGATTATATGTATATATATATTTTTTTTTTAACTTACTTGAGCTCAGCCTTACCTGGCTGAGTACAGAGGTGGTCTCTGGCTACAGGGGAGAGGGCATATGCAGGCACCTGCCATGCTCTGCTTCCTGCACCTGCTGCATTTCAGTGCTTAAGCAGCTAAGTCCACACCAGCTGAAAAACCAGCTACCGCACTAAGGCACACATCTGAGGGACCACGGAAATCACCTCAAGAATTCTCAACTGGGAGGGAGGGAGGAACCTTTTTGGTATCATTGCAGGAGAGCAGAGCAACGTAATATCCTTTTTGAAAATGAAGTAATCCCCAGTAGGGAGATACACCTCCACCATCTGCTGGAGACTAAGAATACTGGCAGGCTGATGTCACTGCAGGGGTATATATACAGCGACATCAGTGTGCTCCATGCCCATCTTCTGGTAGAGGTACATAACCCACTTGTTCTGGATTTTTCTGACTGGACACTAAGAAATCTAAAAATTCCACAGTGGATTGTTAGTGAAGATATGTGGCACCTAAGAGGACTGCCAGAGCTGGAATACTGAGCAGAAATAAAGAGAATGCTAAAAATGCACACCACCAGAGTCTATGTTTCGTTTAATGACTACTTCTTAGGACTCATTTGCACATCTTTTACACAATAAAATAATTTAAAAAAAAATCCTTTATTTTTTTTCCTCTTCTTGCTGCTTCATCCATGCATAACCAGAGGTGCATGGTGCTATTAGTATTCTGACTCCCCAAACTTTCAATGCACCCTCTATCTCAAGAAAATGTAGATCATTCTTCCTAATGGAATGGATATTTTGGAGCAATAGCAATAAGAGACTAGTTTCAGTTCTTTAAATAGAACTGGCAGATTTATGCATAGCGAATAGAAACCATTATATTTATGACCCCATGTAGGCCCACACAGTTTTATTTTTCTGTTTCAAGCAGGATTAACTGTCAAGGTGAAACAGGAAGGGTTTTTCTTTCTATATTGACCACACCCTGGCTGTAGGCACAGGTAGGCTAAGATGAAAAGAAGTCAGTTTTCTCTTGTTACCCAATATGGGTGAGAGGTCAGAAAATAAACAGGGTTTTGTTTTTTTGTAATGGGTGTTCTCCAAGGACAGCAACATAAACAGTCACAGAAAGGTTTGGGACTAATTGAGCCTGTTCATTTCTGGAGAACTTATTCTTCTGCCTGGATTTGGGTAGATCCAATTCAGATCTTATGAGAACTATACATAAAAACCGCTCCTTGACTGGTTGAGCAATGGGATCTTAAAGATAAATGAAGAGATTTATTTTCATCTTTATGCACAGAATAAATACAACTTTATTAACAGGATTACAGTTTTAATTACCAATATTTAGAACCATCACTTTAAGGGAGAAAAATTGGATGTAAGGCCAACTTAGATCTGTGTGCATATAGACAAGTCCGTGGATTGACACTACACATTCTCACAAAGCTATCTTTTCCCCTTTTCTTCTCAGTTTAACTTTAAACCAAAAAACTATTTTATGCAGAGGTAAAAAGGCAAATAGGTAATCAACCCTGCCAAGTTCTTCAAATATTGCCACACTGCAACAAAGGGTTAGCACAAGTTCTGATGCAGAGTAAAGTTCAAGTGAGATGTAGCATGTTTGCAAGTATATCCCAAATTCTTACGTGATAATAAATTATGTCTGGAGTAGTAGATTGTGAGTACCAAACACACCTTAACTTCATGTTTTATTATCTATTTCAGAAAGAAAAAAGTTCTCCACTGCCACTTTTTTTTTTTTTTTTTTTAACTTTACTAAAATAGTTGGGAGAAAACTATAAGGTAAGGGACCATGGTCAACCTCTTCTGCCAACACCATAGGTGCTTTTAAAATAAGGTGGTTAAATGGACATGGGGAAATTTTACAAATGTCGTTAACTTTGACACAAACTCCAGGACTTAAAAATCCTTCTGAAAAATGTACATCACCAGTCAGTCCTAACTATTTTGGTTTGAAAGAGCTTTCCATATGTACAGCCCCTTGCTGGAAAGCTGGGCCACACACAAAAGAGACACACTACTTGTTCATCAGGTACTGCAAAAAAAAAAAAAAGTTTTAGTTTGAGAGTTCCACACTATCTGCGAAAGAATAGGTAGAGACAAATGTAAATAATTCCACAAAATAGAAGGAAAGGCTTTATTTAGCATGTTCAAGATGCTTCCTCTTCCATGGGGGATATAGGTGATAAAGGAGAGAGTGAATCAGATTTCCGTGAAATTCTTTCCAGTTCTGCTTGAACATCAGTTAAGACTGGCTTCTGGCCTAAATGTAGGATAAATAAAAAGCTTGTTATTTATCAGTTAATTTCACTGAGATAAGAGAAAAAATTAATTAGTAGCTGAATCAGTCTGGAAGGCTGTAAGTACTGTAATATCTGGCAGTGCTAGCAGACATACAGATTGTCATGTAATTGCATTGGTATAGTGAGCTTGCAAAGGCAGGGAGCCATTTGAAAAGGCTACAGGGACCGAGAAGACTGGATTTTTGGAACCATTATTGATAGATATACACACACACACACATACATATATACTTGTCCCTGTCCACACTGTCAATATAGATATAGGGTACCAGTCAACTCAAGGCCAGCACCTTTATGTTGTACAGCTGCCATCCAACAATACTGCTGACCTCAGGTTTGACATACTAAAGCAGCAGGACAAGAGCAACTGGGCAATTTTCCCGGCCCCAGAAGAACTGAACTCCTAATGCGGTAGAGGCTGGAGTAGCATCCTGGGGGCTGGCAAAGCCTGGTTCCATGGGTTTGAGCAGCAGGAGAGGTCCAGAATGGGGGCTCTAGGGTTAGTGGGGTTCAGGGAATCTGAACACCCATGATGCGGTAAGGACTGGGATGGGAGGAGAACATCTAGACCAGGATGTCCTCTCTTTAATCAGATTTTATTTTTATTTTTTTTGGGGGGGGGGGGGGGGGTTTCAGGAGTTTTGGGGTTGAATCTTCTCTATTTCATTTTTGATCATGGGAGGAGGGGCAGAGTGTAGTGGAGAGTCAGAGTACAAGGGCAGATTATAGGAAAATATTAGTCAGGGAGATTTTTTTTTTCAAAACCAGCCCCCAGGTTGTCTATCTCATTCACTTTCCCTGGAGTGCATGCTTTGACAGCTCCCAAAAGCAAGCCACACTGACCTTTGAGAGGCACATCATGTGATCTACAGCCTAACAAAATTGAGCCAAAACATTTTCAACATAAATATCACACTTCTAACTAAATAGTACAGCGCACCCTAGAGCAGGGGTGAGTATACAGAGGTGCAGTCACCATTCCACCCATGCAATTGGCTGGACCCCTCCCACTCACAAAGTTTGGTTACATTGCTCTGGATGCCTGGTCTAGTGTTAAAGTGTCTTGCCAATCAGTTCTTGAAGTAGCTTCCAACTAATGAGACAGTCACACTGCCAGTCAATGTCAGACACCCACTCATTCAGTCTTCTCAGACACAAACACCCATTTTGTTCCTATCTGAAAATGCGTATAAGAGTGTCTTCTCTGACACAAAGAGACACACATTCTTGCTCTAATGTGTGGATATGACTTTCACAGAGAGAGAGTCAGACACCCACATACACACACAGTGTCAGAGAGAAAGACACCCATCCTCCCACAGAAACAATTTGTATATGTGGATTTCTCTGACCCACACCCATTCTTTTTCTCAGACACGCACATTCCCCTGTTATGCTGCTGCTCATGTATTCAAAACAGTAAGTATCCCAGCTGCAACACTCATGTAAAAGTTTTTGCTTGTTGCCAGCCCTTCCCATCTTTCTGGGCATCCCCCCCCTCTTCAGGAGGCTCAATGGTTTCACAGCCAACTGCCTCTCTGAGCTCAGCCCAGTCACCTCAGATAGGAGCCTCCTTTCTCACAGACACCTCTACTTCTCCATGCCCCACCACCACCAGGGCATTCCCGCTACCTGTATGCTATAGAGTCTGCTGCTTTTATGGTTCCCCAGGCTCTGTTCTACCTACTTACTCCAACAAAGAAGGGAATAAAAGTGATCCATGCTGTTCTCCAGGACTGTAAAGAAAAATTAAGCCCTGGCCAAGACTGGAGAGAGCCACTGACCCCAAAGTAGCACAGCTCCAGATGGAATCCTGCATTCCAAAATGGAGACAATGCAGCCAAGGCTGTGTAGATGGAAAAGGACATTCACAGTTTTCTGAGGTAAAAATATCACAGCATGATGCCAACCAGAAAATCCTGCAAAACCCCCCCCCCCCCCCAAAAAAAAAACCACACCCCCAAAAGGCCACATGGAACCCATATAACATTAGGCGAATCATGAGTGTTAGGTGTGGGCTTAAGCCTTAGAAAGCCATGAGAAAACTACAATATAGTAAACTTCCCGTAACAAAACCGCATTGTCAGACCTTAAACAATCACAACCCTACCTATGCAAAGGAAACACTGCAAATTTTACACCAGGTCCTAACACACCAATACACCTCCTATTAGGAAAGTAGAACATGCCAAGCTGTTACAGATCCCTACACAGCAACTATATGCTAGTTCAGCGCTTCTCAACCACTATGTCGCCAAACACCGGCAGGTGTGTTGTGTCTCCTGGTGTCCCACTGCCCCATTGTACTTTCCTTCTCCCTTTTCCCAGCCCCTGTGGGCCACTTGGAAGCCTCCTTTCTTCCTACCCCCACTGCACAATGGGAAGCCTCCTCTCCTTTCTACCTGCCAGTGGGAGTAGGAAGAAGGAAAGAAGCCTTTGGCCGGTGAGGCAGGCATCGTATAGCCTGGGGGTGGGGTGGGAGGAATGGCAGTGTCGAACCCAAACAAAGCAAGGCCGCCACGGGAGCCCATCCCTGTGGCAGCGAAGAAGAAACTCGACCCTGACCAAGCAACGAAGCCATAGGAGCCCATCCCTGTGGCGGCAAAGAGGAAAACCCGACCCTGACCAAGGCCACCTCGGGAGCCCATCCTCTTGGCGGCGAAAAAAGAAGGTCCACTGGAGTAAAGCCACGGTGGAACTGGAGCCCATCCCTGCAGTGAAGGAAGAAAAAGGTTTTGGTGAGAGCTTGTGTGTCTGAGGGTGTGCATGGGTGAGAGCTTCTGTGTCTGAGGGTGTGCATGGGTGCCAGGGTGAGAGCTTGTATGTGTGTGAATGGAAGCCTGGGTGAGAACTGGTGTGAATCAGTGCGAGAGCATGTGGGTGTGATTGAGAGCTTGTATATAAGAGACCATGAGTGTGATTGCGAGAGAGACTGGTCAGGGAGATTATGTGTTTCTGTATGAGAGAGAGACTGGTCAGGAAGATGACTGGTGTGAAAGAGACCGAAACTGGTTGTGAGATCTAATTGGGGGTGTGTGTGTGTGTGAGTGACTGGTTGTGGGCGCTAAGGAAGAAGACTGAGGACAGAGCTTCAGCAGCCCTTGCAGCTTCTGGTGAGTGCTATTGGCCTGGAAGGGAAAGGAGTAGGAGAACTGCTGGAAAGGGAAAGTAAAGGTGGCTTTTTACATTTATTTTTCTTGATTGACTGCCATTTTAATTATTGGGTATTATGTGATGTCTGCTGTTTTGAAATATTTTGATATTTGGACATGTTTTAATATTTTTTATGAGTTTTTAATTGTTGGATGTTATTCTATTCAGCAGCTGTTTTGTAACATTTTTAGTATAGCTTTACAATTATTTCTGTGTGGGGCTCTATAGCAGCTTGGCTTATTCTGTTTTCCCAAAAGGAAATGTATTAGTGTTTAGGGTCTGGTTTAATAGTTGTATTTCTTAGAGTTGTTACTGTTTGAGTGTGTTCCATAATACAGGGATAACTTTGTGCGGGTTAGTTTGTGTGCATTATTGCAAATCCTGAGTCTGTTAGGTGCTATATTTCTCTGTTTCTCCAGGTTCACACTGCATGCAGAATGGCTTTTTTGGTTTTCCATTCCAGTTTCTGTCTCCATATTTATAATTTGTGGTTTTTCTGTTCTTGGTGAAGGTCAGTTCTGGGTGTGTGACAGAGGGGAGGTATTTTACTAGCATGTAGGCATTTGTATCAATCTTATTTGTTGTGTTTTCTCAATAGGATATGCATTAGTGGTAAATTACTATTTTTATAAGGAAGGCTATTGTGCGTGGTAGTAAACGGAGTTTGTTTTACTTTTACTGAGATGTCATCAGAAACAGAATATCTTTTTTGTATGGTGAGCTCTACAGGTTGATGCCCTAGATCTGCTCTGCACTCATTGCTGGGGGTTGACGGGATTCTCCTGTGGTTTCAGGGTGCATGTTTACATTTAGCCCCATGATGGTCACATGTTCAGTGTGTCATGCATGAGAGAACCATCTGTCAGGTGTGTCTTGGCCAAAAAAAGGTTGAGAACCACTGTGCCTGTACATATTAGGGGTGGCGAACTCCAGTCCTCGAGTGCCACAAACAGGCCAGGTTTTCAGGATATCTAGAATGAATATGCACGAGAAAGATTTGTGCATGCACTGCCTCCACTGAGAGGATTAAAATGAGATTAATTATGTACAGAAAGGCTCTAGCCAGATACGAGATTAATTATGTACAGAAAGGCTCTAGCCAGATACAGCTTCTCATTTAGCCAGCATTACTATATATCTCTATATCTTTCTCACTCTCTCTCTACATATACAGACATTTACATATTCACACATATAAACATATATACACATACATATACACATCAAATTATTCTGGTGAAAAAGTAGCCATTTTTCCAATCCAGGAGTGAGAATGAGCAGAATTCTCACCATCTCTTTATAGTAGTAAAATAGCTGGTGTCTAGTTTTTTTCTACTTCTCTTCCCGAGTAATTCTTTCATGCAATTGCTTACTAAGAAAGCAGAGTTGCTTACCTGAAACAGGTGTTCTCCTAGGACAGCAGGATGTTAGTCCTCACAAATGGGTGACATCATCGGATGGAGCCTGGCACAGAAAACTTAAGCTCAACATGCCACTATCCACGTGTCCATACGGGGAACCCTCTTCAGTCTCTTAACACAGAAGTACGAAAAAATAAAATAAACCTAACAAAATCCAACTCCACGGGGTGGCAAGTGGGTTTTGTGAGAACTACCATCCTGCCGTCCTAGGAGAACTCCCGTTACAGGTAAGCAACTCTGCTTTCTCCTAGGACAAGCAGGATGGTAGACCTCACATATTGGGTGAATCTCTAGCTACAAGCTGGCCCCGAAGACAAAACGACCAACAGACACCTAACCACGTGCCAACAGGCACAACAGAGGTGCTGTTGATAATAGGAGAAAGCCTGAACCCGAAAAAGGGCCGTATGTAGGAAAAGTCGGGTTTACAGCTGAAAGATTCTAGAGGACAGACTGGCCAAAGCTGCTATCGCATCGGCCATTCCCTGTCCAGACAGTAGTGAGAGGCGAAGGAATGGTGAGAACTCCATGTTGCAACTTTGCAGATCTCCTTCATGGGGGATCACACTCAAATAGGACACTGAAGTTGCCATGGCTCTGCAGAATGAGCCTCGACATGGCCCCCCAGCTGCAGTCCCGCCTGCATATAGCAGAAGGAGATGCAATCTGCCAGCCAACTGGACACAGTGTCTGCTTAGCAACAGCAACTCCCAATCTATTCTTGTCAAAAGAGATGAAGAGTTGCAGAGACTGCCTATGGCTTGCTGTTCACTCCAAGCAGAAGGATAAGGCTCTCTTGCAATCCAGACTGTGCAGAGCCCGTTCACCCTGGTGCGAATGAGGCTTGGGAAAAAAAGGTGGGCAGGACGATTGACTGGTTAAGACGGAAATCTGTCACCACCTTAGGTAGGAACTTAGGGTGCGTACGCAGAAACACCCATCATGGAAGAATTTTGTGTAGGGTGGGTACATCACTAAGGCCTGAAGCTCACGGACTCTGCACGCGGACATGATTGCGAACAAAAACATGACCTTCCAGGTTAGGTACTTGAGGTCACAAGAACACAGCAGCTCAAAAGGAACCTTCATGAGCTGAGCCAACACCACACTGAGGTCCCAGGACACTGTGGAAGGCCCCAGGGGAGGCTTCAGCTGAAGCAGGCCCTGCATAAAGCACCCCACAATGGGTTGCACAGAGATTGACAAACCATCCACCCCCTGGTGGTAGGCACCAATCGCACTCAGATGCACTCTAACGCAGTTGATCTTTAAGCCAGCGTCCGGAAAGTGCAAGAGGTAGTCAAACAGCTTTGATGTAGAGCAGGAGAATGGATCCAGGCTGTGGTGCTCACACCACACGGAAAGCCTCTTACACTTCAGGCCATAAGAACTTCCTAGTAAAAGGCTTCCTGGAAGTCACCAGGACATTTCATCAGAGAGGGCGAAGGGCTGCAGAAAGCATATGTTGCTTACCTGTAACAGGTGTTCACAGGACAGCAGGATGTTAGTCCTCACATATGGGTGACATCATCAGGATGGAGCCCAATCACGGAAAACTTCTGTCAAAGTTTCCAGAGCTTTGACTGGCCCTTACTGGGCATGCCCAGCATGGCACTAACCCTGCAGCCAGCAGGGGTCCCCCTTCAGTCTTATTTGAAAGCTACAGGCAGTGCCGAAAAATAAAACAAAACGTTACAAACCCAACACCACGGAGTGGCGAGTGGGTTTCGTGAGGACTAACATCCTGCTGTCCTGTGAACACCTGTTACAGGTAAGCAACATTTGCTTTCTCACATGACAAGCAGGATGGTAGTCGCCCTCACATATGGGTGAGTACCGAGCTGAGGATGTCTAAACATGCACCAAATGTACCCAAAGGCATGCAACAGGCACAACAACTGGGGTGGAATTTGGTAGAGGGCATCCTGAACCCCACCGGGCAGGCGGAAGGGTGTTGGTACGTCACGTAAACAGGTTACCAAGGACAGATTGGCCGAAGATGGAATCTTGTCTTCTGGCTTTGTCCAAGCAATAGTGGGCTGCAAAGGTGTGGAGAGAACTCCAGGTTGCAGCCCTGCAAATGTCAGGAAGCGGCACCGATCGCAGCTGTGCTACTGAAGTCGCCAAGGCCCTCACAGTGTGCTTTAACATGGTCTTGAAATGGAATGCCCACTTGCTGATAGCAAAAGGATATGCAGTCCGCCAACCAAGAGGAGACAGTCTGCTTACCCACAGGCTTCCCTAACTTGTTAGGGTGGAAAGAGACTAACAATTGAGTGCTTTCCCTGTGGGCAGCTGTACGGTCTAGGTAAAACGCTAGAGCCCGTTTTACAGTCAAGGGTATGCAGAGCCTGCTCTCCTGGGTTGGCATGGGACCTGGGAAAAAAGGTAGGCAGTATGCTGGATTGATTAAGATGAAAATCCGAAACTACCTTAGGTAAGAATTTAGGGCGAGTGCGGAGAACTGCCCGGTCCTGCAGAAGTTTAGTGTAAGGCAGATAGGTAACTAGAGCCTGCAATTCACTAACTCTGCGAGCTGAAATGATAGCCAAAAGGAAAATCACTTTCCTTGTGAGATATCGAAGGTCACAGGAGTGAAGAGGCTCGAACAGTGGTTTCATGAGCCGACCCAAAACCAGATTAAGGTCCCAAGAAGGGGAAACTGGTTCAGAAAGGTTAAGTGGTTGGAGGATTAACCTTTCAACATCCATACTATCAGGGATAAGGCGTGAAGTTTGGGATGGCGTAGGCTCCCGTCGTTCTCAGTGATCAGAAGCAGGTCTGTTCCCAAGGGAATGTGCCTGCGGATGGAGAGATCCTGAAGTACTGGAAACCACACTTGGCGTGGCCAGTGAGGTGCTATCAGGATCATGGTTCCTTTTTGTCCTGACGTAACTTTACGATAGCCTTGGAGAGAAGAGGAAGTGGAGGGAATGCATAGAGCAGACCAGTTGTCCATGAGAGGGAGAATGCGTCTCTGGGTCGAGAAAGTTTGCTGCGAATGAGAGAGCAGTAGTTTTCCACTCTGCGGTTTTGTGGGGACGCAAAGAGGTCTATTCGAGGATATCCCCATTGTTGAAAAATGGAGTTCGCTACCAAGGGGTTGAGAGACCACTCGTGTGGTTGAAAGACGCGACTCAGCTTGTCTGCCAGCACATTGTCCACTCCCGGTAAGTAGGTGGCCTTGAGGTACATCGAATGGGAGAAAGCTTCCGCCCAAATCTGTGAAGCTTCCTGACACAGAAGGTAGGAGCCCGTCCCTCCCTGTTTGTTGATGTACCACATGGCCACCTTGTTGTCCGTCTGAATTAGGATGACCTGATTTGAGAGGCGATCCTGAAAAGCCCTGAGAGCATATCTGATTGCTTGAAGCTCCAGGAAATTTATTTGGTGTTTGGCTTCCTCTGGAGACCAAGAGCCTTTTGTCTGCAGATCGGCTATGTGGGCTCCCTACCCAAGGTTGGAAGAGTCGGTGGTGAGAATGATTTGAGGATTTGGAACCTGGAAGGGCAATCTCTGGAGGAGACTGGTCTGATTTGTCCACCAGGCGAGAGACAGATGGAGTGAGTCGGTGATATGGACAATGGCCGACAGAGGCTGAATAGCTCGAGTCCATTGAGACCTCAGAGTCCAGTGCATGTGTCTCATGGCCAAGCGGGCCATTGGTGTGACATGGACCGAGGACGCCATGTGTCCAAGGAGGACAAGAAATTGGCGTGCAGTCGCAGCATGTTGAGATTGCAGTTGGTGAGCAAGAGACACGAGAGTCAGTGCTCATTGTCGAGGCAGGAAAGCCTTTGTCTGTAAGGTGTCCAAGTCTGCCCCAATGAACGATAAGGTTTGAGATGGGACTAAGTAGGATTTGTCGTAATTGACAAGAAACCCTAACGAAATTATAGTGTGTAAGGTTACACTGAGGGACGACAGAGCAGCTTGCTGAGTGGAAGCCCTGATTAACCAGTCGTCCAGATAGGGGTAGACGTGAAAATCTTGTGTCCTGAGGAATGCTGCTTTGACTATGAGGCATTTTGTAAAGATTCGTGGAGCAGATGCTAGGCCGAATGGAAGTACTCGGTATTGATAGTGCTTGAGACCTACTAGGAATCTCAGGTATTTGTGATGAGTTGCACTTATCGCAATATGGGTGTATGCGTCCTGGAGGTCCAGAGAGCAGAGCCAGTCTCCTCTTTGTAGAAGAGGTAGAAGCGATACCAAGGTGACCATCTTGAACTTTTCTCGCTGGAGGTACTTGTTGAGGGCCCGTAGATCTAGAATAGGACTGACACCCCCAGATTTTTTTGGGGATTAGGAAGTACCGGGAATAGAACCCTAGGCCTTGTTGAGAGTGTGGAATGGGTTCTATTGCTCTTGACTGGAGAAGGAGGGAGACCTCTTGATCCAGAAAATGGAATGGTTGGACATTCTCCATGTCTGCAGAGGTGGGGAGTCCGGTGGCAGGGCGAGAAAGTTCAGATGGTAACCCTGAGCAATGATTGCCAATACACATTGGTCGGATGTAATTGAATGCCACATGTTGTTGAAGTGGCACAGTCGACCTCCCACTGGTATGTGCAACAGAGGAATCTGGCTGCTGCTCTCCAAGTGGAAGTCAAAAACCTGAAGCAGGCCCCGGCTGGGGAGGTGCTTGTGGTTTTTGTTTTCGGGTTTGACGAGACTGAGGTTTTTGATAAGGTCTCGTAGCATGGGATCTGGCTGGTGGCGGGTAGACTTTCTTGGACAGTAGAATGACTTCTTAGATTCGCACTCACAAAGCGGGGAGTAGCTGGCTTGTTACGGCGGTTACTACCCCAAACCAAATAAGCCTGATACTTCACTTTCAATGCATATCCTGCTTCAACCGCAGGGGAGAAGAAAAACTGATACTTCACGCATATCCAGCATAGCTCTCTGCTTCAACGGCAGGGGAGAAGAAAAACTGATACTACACGCATATCCAGCATAGCTCCCTGCTTCAACGGCAGGGGAGAAGAAAAACAACCAATAAGGGCTGAATAACACAGTCTGGGTAAAACAAATAAACATGGGTGTAGCTTGCTTATTGCGGCGGTTACTACCCCTACTACCCCTAACTAATCAAGCTTGATATTTCACTTGGTTGCAGCTCCATCACTGCTCTCTACATTAATGGTGGGGGTGGAAGAGAAATAGAACCAAAGAGCTAAGAGAAACAGATAAGTA
Organism: Rhinatrema bivittatum; assembly: GCF_901001135.1. Lineage (NCBI taxonomy): Eukaryota > Metazoa > Chordata > Amphibia > Gymnophiona > Rhinatrematidae > Rhinatrema > Rhinatrema bivittatum. Next base: position 250,115,494 of record NC_042616.1, on the reverse strand, counting down.
TGAGAAAAAAATGTGAAGCTTGCTGGGCAGACTGGATGGGCCGTTTGGTCTTCTTCTGCCGTCATTTCTATGTTTCTATATATTAGAGTCCTTTCTAAAGGGCTGCTTTGAGGAGAAGTCGGAAGACATTGAAGAGAGCTGTTTTAGGGTCTCATGATAGTCTTAATTTGGCCACCATCCATTGGATCTGTTCACCAAACAGATTATCTCCTACACAAGGTAGGTTGGACAACCGGTCTTGCACTTCTGGGCGAAGTTCAGAAGACTTGAGCCAAGCCCACCGTCTCGCCGAAATAGCAGCTACAGACACTCTGGTAGAGGTGTCAAAAATGTCATAAGATGTTCTGATCTCATGTTTGCCTGCCTCAAAACATTTGCTTACAAGGGTTTACAGTTGGTCCTGGAATTGCTGAGGCAGGGAGTCTGAGAAGTCCTGTATCTGCTTAAAGATGACCCTGTTATATTGGGTCATATAAAGCTGATAAGCAGCAATTCGGGAGATGAGCATGGCCCCTTGGAATACTCTGCGACAGATGTTGTCTAGGAATTTTTATTCCTTACCCGGAGGGGTAGACGAGAGAGGTTTTGACCTTTTTGCAGACTCTACCATGACTGAGTGGTGAACAAGCTGTGAGTTCTGAAAACCTGGGGCTGACTGTACTAAATAAGTAGTGTCGGCTTTCTTGTGTACTAGAGCAATTGTTCCTGGATTTTCCCAGTTCTTTTTGAGGAGATCAAGAAGAACCTGATGGATGGGAATAGAGATTATTACCTTGGGGGCAATCCAGGAATTGGAGCAACTCCATCACATCTGGTGCCTATCATCCTGTTCCGTCTGCAATTGAAAAGGAACCAATTCAGCCATTTCCTTCACAAAATTTATAAATGAGAGATCCTCTGGAGGAGAACGCTTTCTACTCTCAGTGGGTGAAGGTGGTGAAGGTAAGTCATCAGTATCTGATGAGGTATCATAAGGATCAACACCTTTTCCTCAAGGAAGTAGAGGGGGACAGGGTGGTTGGATATCTGAAGGTCCTGGTGTAGACTCCGAAGGAATCAGAGGAATTATCGGAGGCACAGACGATGGCATAGAAGGCACCGGTATAGGCATCGATAGATGGCTTGGTGGCGCCGATGGACATATCGGCACAGATGGTTGGATCGGTGGTGAGGGATGTATAGGCATCGATGGCTGAGGCATAACTCCAGATGGAGGAATGCGGAACGGTGTTTTCTCCTCCCAATGATGCTGTCAGTGGGGAGGGCATCGGAGCCATCGGAGACCCAGGATCCATCGGTGGAAAAGCGGCCATAAGCGCTTCCATCCTGGATAGCAGTGGTGCCAGCGCTGCCGGAATTGGGTCGATGATCGGTTCCACAGTCTGTGCCGGAGGAACCTGGAGACGTTGCATCGCCTTGTCGATGGCCTCCTGGACCATCCGGTCCAGTTCTTCTCGGAGACCTGGAGCAAGTAGCCCCGGCTCCGGAACAGAAAAAGGCGGCAGAGGCATAGCCGGAGGGACCACTTTTAAAGGCGGAGTCGCGGCTCCCGATCACTGATCGGGTGAGGGTCGCCTCAGAGACCCGGTCGCAGGAATGGTGGGTGCCTTTCCTGGACAGGGCTTCTTCGACAGCGGCTCGGATGATGGCGAGGTCAATGATTTCACTCCCTCGATGGTCTGAATCTTACGGTGCTGATGGCGATGTTTCTCCCTTCGATGCCCTCGATCCTGAGGGGGAGTAGAGGGTGTCTATGGCCGAGAAGTCGATGCCGGTCGGTCACCGGTCAGTGGTCGATGCTATAGACGGAGTCAGGGTTTGAGCACGGAAGAGAAGTTCCATCTTCTCCATTCTGGCCTTGCGACCCTTCGGTGTCATCAGGGCATATTTGGCGCAGGTCAAGACATCGTGCTCGCGTCCTAAACACATTACATAGACTTTATGGGGGGTCTGTGATAGACATGGTGCAGGTACAGTCCGGGCACCGATGAAACCCCGATGCCATGGAAAAAATTTAACCGCGGTACGGTCGACGGCCAGTGGGCCGCGAAGGCCAAACTCGACTGTAATAGACGGGAAACGGGTAAAAACTTACCGGAGTACCACGGACTTATAAAAGTTAGAGGAGGGACCCCTGTGGGGCAATATAACTTTTAGTAATTCCATGAGGAAATTCCTGTCAGGAATCTCTTCAGAGCTCCTTTACCGCGAGGCTACTGCTGCGCGGAAAAAAGAAGACTGAAAGGGGACCCCTGCTGGCTGCAGGGTTAGTGGCATGCTGGACATGCCCAGTAGGGGCCAGTCAAAGTTCTGGAAACTTTGACTGGCCTCACATATGGGCTCCATCCTGATGATGTCACCCATATGTGAGGCTACCATCCTGCTTGTCCTGTGAGAATGCCTTGTACCTGCTGGCTGAAGGCTTTTCTGATTTTGGTAGAGGCTGGGGATCAGTTATGAAGAGGCTCCTTGGGTGCTAAAAATGATGGCGCTTAAGCCTGCTGGATACTGAAATGCCTGCAGCAAGTGGTAGGGATTTGATTGCTGTGTCGAGGAGCTCCAAGGGGGACCTGCCTCACCGCTCCCTGCTCCTCGTTGTGCTCGATAACTTGTAATATGGCCCTAGCACAAAACTGTTTGCCTACCCCTGATCTAGAAGAACTACAAACAGTGCTTGAGTAATTCAACACTCACTAGTTTCCAGTGCAGGGAATACAGTAATAAGATAACTCACCTGACTTTTTTGCAGATACTGGTAAACCACTGCCAACTGAAGGGCTGTTACTGATACCAGTATTTCCACCACCTCCTGGTGAGCCAGTTTTTTTACTGAGCAAACTGTTGAAGAAATTTGCTAGAACACCTTCACTTGTAGTTCCAGCTACGTAAAGAAAGGAAAAATTATTTTTTTTTTGCAAAACGTGTTATGATTTATTTTATACTGATTCAGCACTAACTGCAAAATAAAGCCTTCCCTTGAGATAAATTATCTCTAAGCAATAGTTAAGATCAAATACTCTTCCAATAAGAAAAGCAGAAATGGAAGTTTTTCACAAACATACCTTTCATATTGGGATCAATTTTCTTTGCTCCAGCAGGAATAGGTGTGGAATTAGCAACATTAGAAGTCCCTGATCTGCTTGGAGTCCTAGGGGAGCCTCCAGGAACCCTTGGAGAGGAATCCTATACAAAAATATAGCAATTAGTTACTGAAAAAAAAAAAAAAAAAATCAATTCAGCAGCATAACCAAAAATGTCAACACAGAGTAATCACACACAGCACGGTGGTTACTTATACAGCTACAAGCCATGCCCCTGTAACAATTTGTATCTTTCCTTTACGCATTCAGTGAGTGCAGTTATTTCAGTACAGACACGAACACCAAGCAGCGAGTTTATAAAATGAACTTCCTCATGAGAGAGTTTGATGATTTTCCAGTAAATTTTGTGCTCCAGTCTTCAAGCCCTGTTCAGTTATTAGCAGGAGCCATTTCTGAAGTGCTGTCATTTTTCTCTACTGGGGTCTGAAGTGGTTGGCCCCTACACCATGATCCGCTGCTCAACACAAAAAACGTTATAAACTATATCTAATAACTTTCTTATGGAGCTATCCTCTGCAGTCTCTATTTCTCATTGGCCACAAAAAAACATGTGTGTGTTCTATTTTAATAAGTTTGGAATGAGCATTTGCTAATTAGATCATTCCATTTATTCAATTCATCTACAGCATATGAATTTTACAGCCCACAACTCCTTCTTGATGTTAACTAGAAATATTGCACATTTGTCTAAATGCAAGTATGTAATCATTTAGAAGAGCATTATGACATTTTATAATAAGCACAATGATTATGGTATTTATATTTCCAACTGAAATCCATGAGGATTTAAAGTAGTATAACATTTAGGGTATAAACAGCCACACTGATTGTTTTTACATATTCTTTCCAGCATTCTCTTTTCATAGGTAGGCACAGTATCTAAAAAGGGATGGAAATTGGCAAATTTTGGTATGCAAGAAAAACATGAACATCTTACAAGTTCAAATACTAGATCAGTATTTTCAGAAAATACCTAAAAAAAACCCAAACCAACCAACCTTTCTTCACCATTACTTTCAGTGGGCAACAAAGCAGGGAAAGTATGCAGAATGATGGCTTTGGGAATGCTTTCCAACATAGGTATGTAGAAAGAATGTGTGTAGGTGGATGAAGGCTTTGTAATAGGGGTGGGCCTGGGTATTCCCTCACAAAGTTAACCGAGACCTTACTAAAAGTGGTACACTTGGTGAGTGCCGCTGTATGTTTTTAGCAGTATTGCATCAGACTTATGCAATAGGCTACTGTTCGAAATTGTTCAATACTTGCTTCCTAAATAAAATCAGTTACCACTAAGTTCTTATTCTGAGAAACTTAACTGATGTGTACTGATGGGGGTAGATTTGAAGCAATGATATGTATTTGTGATTTAGTGACTCAGGCTAGGTTTAAACTTTTGGTTGATTCTGTGTGTTTATATTCTATATTATTTATTAATGGAATTTTATGAGTAATCAGTTTTTGTGTGTACGCACACATGTCTTTGGTTATATTTTGTATTACCTTTTTGATATTTTATTTAGCAATAATTGTACCTCACCTAAACACAAAGTGAATAGAGCCAGTGAAATATGTGTGGGATATATGGCTGTGTGTAGTGGGGGGAAGGGGGTCATTATGTGTGCCTGTTTTTGGCTAGGTAGCGGCTGCATAGATGTAAAGGGTTTGTGGAGATGTGGTGTGGCTTTTTTGGGGTATGGGCATGTGTCTGTATGTAGCAAGATGTGGCTGTCGGAAGTGTGTGTTTGGGTGTTTAGGGGATTATGGGTGTGTTTGGGTAGGTTTGTGTGCAGGGGGTGGTAACACTTGCCAGGGTTGAGTGTGTAAAGGGAATTGTATGATGCAGGTTTTTCAGGGCATGGCTGTGTTATGTGTAGGTTGGGGGTATGGTTCAGGCATGTGCAGGGGTGGGGAATGAGGTGTGGGGTTGAACTGAGAAACTCATTTATTTTCCCTCTCTCTGTGAGAGGGTGTAGGAGTGTGTGCACTTTAGAAGTGCCTTCCTTTACCGGTTGCTTCAAGTTTTCCTTGAGTCTTTCTGCCTCTGCTGCTCTGTGGTAAAGTGCTGAAAGTATGAGGAGGCATTTGGAACGGAGCTCTGGTCAGCATTCTAACAAGCAATGGGAAGTGGGTTTGTTTGTTTTTTGGCTCTGTTCTGTGAAAAGAGTGATCTGATGTTTCTAGTTTTCAGATTCATCCAATATTTCCACATTTTCTTCCTACATGCCAAATTTGGAAACTTACCCTGAGCTATTTCAATACATGTGCAGCTCCATCAGTACTGGTGGACTCCTGGTATTCAGAAGCCTAAAGCACTTTAGATGAAGCTGCTCCATTGAAAATACATATTCACTCTACTAAATCTTGTGCCTGATTTACTGAACCCCTCTCTGACAGAGGGAGAAGTTTGGTGGGTTAAGCAGCCAACCCAAGTGAATAGGCAATGTCTGTGAGCCATGGCAGACTATTATGTACCTATATTGAGGGCAAAAAAAAAAAAAAAAAAAAAAAAAAAAAAAAGGTAATAAGCCTCTACAACTGAGATACCCACGAGTCCAGAGAACTTTTTGTAATTGTCAATAGTGTTTTGGAAATGTTGCATAAGAGGTAGGTAATGTGTGATCATCTAGTTCCAGAGTGTAATGAGTTTTCTTGTTTATGCAGGAAAGGTAGCATCTTTGAGGAAGGAGCTTGAGCTTCAAGTGACAGCAGTCAGGATCCCTACTGTTGCCTACAGATGAGGAAAGATTAAGTAGGGAATATATCTACCCTGTTGGAAAGCAGAGTTGCTTACCTATAACAGGTGTTCTCCCAGGACAGCAAGATGTTAGTCCTCACAGATGGATGACTTCATCAGATAGAAACCGGCACGAAATACTTTTGTTAAAGTTTCTAGAAACTTTGACTGGCACACTGAGTATGCCCAGCATGCCACTATCCCTGCAGCCACACGTGGTCCCCCCTTCAGTCTCATAGAAAAGCATAAAAGACTAGCAAAAAATAAAATAAAACACAGGCAAACCCAACTCCACGGGGTGGTGGGTGGGTTTCCTGAGGATTAAATTCCTGCTGTCCTGGGAGAACACCTGTTACAGGTAAGCAACTCTGCTTTCTCCCAGGACAAGCAGAATGTCAGTCCTCACATATGGGTGAATACCAAGCTGCAGGCTGTCCCTGGAACACACTGGGCCAATAGACACCTCCGGGTACGGGCAAGGCACCGAGCAGCACATCCAGCCTCTCCAGTAGGGGCACCAACATAGAGGGCGCTGGCTCCAACACCGGTATGGGGGCCAATGCCGGTGGTTGCTCAAGGCCCCCGAAGGGCACAGAGTACTGCCTACTGGACCACGCGGGCCAACACCTCCTGGAATTTGGGCGTAGTGAGTGCCGATGAGGGAGGAGAAGGCAGATGGGGGAGAAACCAGCACTTCTGCGGGGGTCCATGGAGGTTCAGGTACCTGACACCAAGATCGGTAGGGAACGTCCTGGGCCTGGAGTAGGAAGGGGCCTCCTGACCTCGAGGCCACTTCGCAGGGGGTTCGGCAGAGGCCGGTGCCCCTCTGGTATCGGTGCCAGCACTGTGTGGCGATGACAGTCTGTGCTTCCCTCTGTGCACGGCCCAGTCCTTCTTCAGCACCAAGGAAGACGATCCAGAGGCCTTGGATTGGCCCGACGTCTGTGAGGGGTGATCCCCCCACGCTTTTTTTGTTGTGGCAGGATACAGAGGGTGACAGTCTTGAGTCAGAACGATCTCCCTGGCTTGACGTCCCCGGAGCTGGAGTCAATGGAACCGATTGTCAGGAACTGAACAAGCGCTCTCTCTTAGCCAGGTGGGCCTGCCGGCCTTTGGGGGTTACCTGAGCGCAACTGGGGCACAAACGAGCATCGTGGAAAGGCCCCAGGCAGAGGACGCAAACATCGTGTGGGTCCGTAATGGACATAGTCTGTGGACACTAGGGGCACTTCTGGAAGCCGATCGCCATCGAAAAAAAGACATGAGGTTGGTCGCCAGCAGCCACTGGGGGGGGGGGGGGCAGACACTCGGGAACTGACTGTAACTCGAAAAATGTACCTACTGAACACTGGAGGAAGCAGCTCGTGAAGGGAGATCCCGGAGCAGTTTCTTCAGTGCAGGAAAAAGAGTTAAAGAACTCCGCAGAAAAACAGAGACTGAAGGGGGAGCCCTCGTGGCTGAGGGGATAGTGGCATGCTGTGTGCCTGTCAAAGTATCTAGAAACTTTGAATAAAAGTATTCCATGTCGGGCTCCATCTGATGTCACCTGTGAGGACTACCATGCTGCTTGTCCTGGGAAAAGAACTTGATCTACTGGCTCCAGGTGATTTGGAGACTGCTAAATAATGGAAAAGCACCTTTTGTATTACCTTTTGAAAAAATATCCCAGAGTATTCAAGGGAGATCCTGTGTGAAAACCTGGGGCTGACTGTACTAAATAAGTAGTGTCAGCTTTCCTGAGTACTGGAGCAATTCTCAACAGCAGGACCACCTTTATGGAACTCCATCCCATCCGACCTGCGGCAGGAACCGTGCCTACCAACGTTCAGGAAAAGACTGAAAACATGGCTTTTTAAAAAAGCATATCCAGACTTCAACTGATCCCCACATCGGACATCACCAACACATTGTTAACAATGGGTTTAAATAAAAACAATTCATTTACCTGACATCACCAACACATCGTTATCAATCTCATTCACCATATCAATTCTACTACATTGTAATTAATCTTATAACATTGTAAATAATTTGCTGTTAATCTCCCTTTTCTTCTCTCTCTTCCGCTCCCAGTTGTGTACTTCCTTGTTTTATTGTAACTGCAATTCCTCTAACCATGCACTTGTTATAGTTCTTTGAGTTCTCTGTATTTTACACACCCTGTTAAATGTAAACCGGTTTGATGTGATACCTGTCATGAAAGCCGGTATAACAAGAATAATAAATAAAATAAATTGTTCCTGGATTTTCCCAGTTCTTTTTGAGGAGTTCGAGAAGAACCTGGAAGGGAATAGAGGTTATTTCCTTGGGGGCATCCAGGAATTGGAGCAACTCCATCACATCTGGTACCTATCATCCTGTTCAGTCTGCATTGAAAAGGAACCAATTCAGCCATTTCCTTCACAAAATTTATAAATGAGAGGTCCTCTGGAAGAGAACGCTTTCTACTCTCAGTGGGTGAAGGTGGTGAAGGTAAGTCATCAGTGACTGATGAGGTATCATCTCCCCAGGTATCATAAGGATCAACACCCTTTCCTCTAGGAAGTAGAGGGGGACAGGGTGGTTGGACCTGAAGGTCCTGGTCTAGGCTCCGAAGGAATCGTAGGAATCATCGGAGGCACCGATGATGGTAATCGAGGGCATCGATGGATGACTGTGGTGCCAATGGACGTATTGGCACCGATGGTTGGATCAGTGGCGAGGGATGTATCGGCATAACTCCGGATGGAGGAATGCGGAACGGTGTTTTTCCTCCCGATGATGCTGTCAGTGGGGAGGGCATCGGAGCCATCGTGGAAAAGCGGCCATAAGCGCTTCCATCCTGGATAGCAGCGATGCCAACACTGCCGGAATCGGGTCGATGATCGGTTCCACAATCAGTGCTGGTGTCTGTGCCGGAGGAACCTGGAGACGTTGCATCGCCTTGTCGATGGCCTCCTGGACCATTTTGTCCAGTTCTTGTCGGAGACCTGGAGCAAGTAGCCCCGGCTCCGGAACAGAAGAAGGAGGCAGAGGCATAGCCAGAGGGACCACTGTTAAAGGCGGAGTCACGGCTCCCGATTCCCGATCGGGTGAGGGGTTCCTCGGAGACCCGGTCGCAGGAATGGTCGGTGCCTTTCCTGGATGGGGCTTCTTCAACAGCGAGGTCGATGATTTCGCTCCCTCTATGGTCTGAGTCTTATGGTGTCGATGGCGATTTTTCTCCCTTCGATCCCCTCGATCCTGATGGGGAGTAGAGGGTGTCAATGGCTGAGAAGTTGTCGATGCTGGTCGGTCACCGGTCGATGCTGGCGCGAATTAGACGGTGCCGGTTCCGATGACGTCGATGCAATGGACGGAGTCGGGGTTTGAGCACGGAATAGAAGTTCCATCTTCTCCATTCTGGCCTTGCGACCCTTCGGTGTCATTAGGGCACATTTGGTGCAGGTCAAGACATCGTGCTCGGGTCTTAAACATATTACACAGACTTTATGGGGGTCTGTGATAGACATGGTGCGGATACAGTCCGGGCACCAACGAAACCCTGACGCCATAGCCATGGAAATCATTTTTTGCCGCGATACGGTCGACGGCCAGTAGGCCGCGAAGGCCAAACTCAACGGTAATAGACGGGAAATGGGTAAAAACTTACCGGAGTACCGTGGACTTATAAAAGGTAGAGGAGGGACCCCTGTGGGGCAATTTAACTTTTAGTAATTCCGTGAGGAAAATTCCTGTCAGGAATCTCTTCAGAGCTCCTTTACCGCGAGGCTGCTGCTGCGCGGAAAAAAAGAAGACTGAAGGGGGACCCCTGCTGGCTGCAGGGTTAGTGCCATATGCTGGGCATGCCCAGTAGGGGCCAGTCAAAGTTCTGGAAACTTTGACAGAAGTTTTCCATGATTAGGCTCCATCCTGATATTGTCACCCATATGTGAGGACTACCATCCTGCTTGTCCTGTGAGAAAAAACATTTCCATCTAACACAAATCATAGATTATGGCATAATGGGATTTAACTACAAAATGTGCATGCTTTACTTTACAATTAAAATACTGTAATAACATTAACTAGTAGGCATTTCTTATTCTTGCAGAAAGAAAATTAAATTAATCTTTTAATGCATGATACAATGATAAAGAGAAGATAACTGTCCTCTTAGGAGGACAGTTTCTCCGGTCGGACGCTACTCACAAACAGGTAAACCCTAGGGACCTTGATTTTCAGTTTTTAATTTATTGGGGTTTATTATAACAAGAACAAACACAGGAGACAATCAGATTAAAAAAAAAAAAGATTAATTTTTCCAGGTAAACCTGAGTTTAGTTTGGTGGACAGAAACCAGGACAATAAAATTGTAAGCAGATTCTCCCTTCCGCCCACTCAGCAGCACCCCCATCTCTACCCTAGTACCCTGCCTAGCACATCCCCCCCCCCCCCACCATAGCATTCATCCTTACTGCGCCAGGCTTCTCTGTCCTTCAAGCAGTATAATTACTGAGGCTCCCATGCTCTGTAGCACTGCACTCCTGCTTTTGTGCAGAGCCAGGGAGTCTGCTGGGATGTGCTTTTGGTGGGCAGGGTCTGCGGCACCAGACAGCAGACACTTTGGCTGCTTTGAGGCAGAAGCTGAGCGACTTGAAACAGCATGGGTGGCACTGGAGGGTGAGTACTTTCACTGGTGGGGGGTGGAACGTGAAACAGCATAAGCTTTGATCATACTGGCTTCCGGCAGTGGCTGGAAATTGGCATCTGCAGCTTGGGAGCAGCTTTTTAATCAGCCTAAAATTAGGGTATCAGTTTAAATTGTCACCTTTGGAAAAATCTGGGAAGGGAAAAATCTGGGAATTTACGAGTGAAAATTGGTTAAACAAAGTACCCTAGGTAAACCTTCACAAAAATCAAGACATACTTTCATAGTTGCTAGGAACATCTCATGCTCAGCAGTGATGGAGGCTTGTCTGTACAAGATGGATGCATCTAGCAGCTGGCAAGTGTCATTTTCATGTCTATTTATAAGCAAACTATTTTCCTAATTAGCATCCAGTTAATGAGACCCACTTATCTTGTTCCTAGAGCTAACTACTGAAAAGGATGAACAGTTGTCCTTTAACAAATAAAAGATACCAAATAAATGCTACAGATGTCATTCATCAGTTATATACAGTTAAAATGCATGAGAATGAAGGCAAAATGAAATGTACCAGCGTAATCAGACATGAAATAGAATATGTTTTAAATATCACTAAAATTTGCATATAGCCCGTCTAAAAATCACACAAATGGAACTAAATGGTATTTAATTTACCATGGGTATTTTCTAATGAAATTACTTCTTACAATAAATCTGCATATATAAAGAATACTAACCACTGGCCGCCCAGCTGCAGAAGGAGGTTGCTTTGCTAACTGGGACTGCAACAAAAAAAAAAATATAAACATCTTATACATACACACATATACATACACACCTATACATACACACATACAGGACAAAACTGCCACAAACTTTGGGGTCAATTCATTTTGCCACTGGGAATCATCTGAAAGCAACTAGCTATTTAGGCCAGCCAGCAAATAAATATTTTTGTATTTCAGTCCCGGAAGAGGGTCTATTCATGTGCCTGAATAGAGGTAACCTGCATGCAACTGACAATATAATGGCTCATACCCATCCTGAGCCGCAGAAAATACTTATCTGGGTTCAAAAATGGATGGTAATAGTGGCAGAGCTGAGCACTCTAATGGAGTGTAAAAGCTGGCTCCGGTTCCAACACAAGGTAAATATCTTCAGGCTACTTTTTTTTTTTAAATATAAAGACATCTTTTGACACTTTAACACACCAACCAGTGGACAGATATTTTTACGACAGGAGATATTCTGAAAAAAAAAATCTGCTTTTCAGCCACTATAAGCTATTGAGTCCAAAACCACTGTGGGTGAATTGACCCCTTTGGGATTTGAGGTCTAAACATATTTGAAACATTTCATGCAATACAAATTTTTCCTTCCCCAAGCCCCCATTTCCCTTCAAAGGAAGAGAAGTGGAGAAACAGGACAGCCTAGGAAGCATCTCAAAAAATCTATTAAACACACCTAAGAGCACCCCCAGCAGCAGTCCACTTAGCTGTTTTGTTTACAAACAGGCCGATACAGAAAAACGCGTGGGAGAGCCGGCGAGCACCAGCTATCCCGGCGCGTGCACAGGCCACTCTCCTGGGCGCACGATTCAGGAGGGTGGCCTATGCAAATGAGGGCCCGTGGTAAAAGGAGCGGCGGCTGTCAGCGGGTTTGACAGCAGACGCTCAATTTTGCTGGCGTCTGTTCTCAAACCCACTGACAGCCACGGGTTCGGAAAACGGTCGCCAGCATAATTGAGCGTCCGTCTTCCAACCCACGGGCCGATTTTTAATTTTTTTTTTTTAATTTTGGGGTCTGACTTAATATCGCTATGATATTAAGTTGGAGGGTGTACAGAAAAGCAGTTTTTTCTGCTTTTCTGTACACTTCCCCGGCACCAACAGAAATTAATGCCAGCGTTTTCGATGCGCTATTACCCTTTACTGAATAAGGGGTAAAGCTAGCGAGTCGAAAACGCGCCTCCGAATGCGGGTTAACAGTGCGCTCCACCGGAGCGCACTGTACTGTATCGGCCTGAAAGAAAGGGGGACAGTGAGGGATCAACTCTGCGGCATTCTGGGGCAAGATTTCATTTAGCAGCTCATGTGGAAAATTCGCTTAGCATACCATGAGCCAACAGTTCCATAACTAATGAAAGGGCGGGCCGACCACAGTGTCAAACCACCTAGCCCTAAACAAGTGTGTCAGCCGCGCGAAGGCAGATCGGCGCCGGCAGGGTGGAGGGGGGCTGTAGAGAGCGGTGGCAAGCGATTGGGGAGAATATGAATTCTCCCATCTTGGTGCCTCCCCATTGGCTGGGGCACCGTGTGGACATCGGGAGGGGAAGTTATTTAAGGGGCGGGGCATCAGCAGACGTCCCCTTTCCCCTGCCAGAGGTCAGCCGAGCTGCTTGGCCGCTTACCCTGAGAAGACAAGCTGAGCGAGGAGGACCGCAGCTGTTAGAGAGTCCAGGAGCATGGCAGATGCAGCAGGTGAGGATGCCTGCAGCGATACAGGTTCTGAGGGTGAGTCGGTTCGAACTGAGTAGAGCAGGGCGGGAGGAGCCCAGATAGGAGGCAGGCCTGGGGAGGAGTCACTGCTCCCTCTGCCTGAAATTACTGTTCATAGGCCAGTTTCTTGGGCCAGACAGAGAGGAGGGGCTGAAGTGACCAGTGCGGCGTCTGCAAAGCCTGGCAAGGGCAGGAGCTGGGGGGGGGGGGGGGGGGGGGGGGGAGAAGAGCTTGGTTGAGCCTTGTGTTTCAACAGCCCCAGGGGGTGGAATTTGGGACTGGCATGGTTGTGGGGACTAGGGGAGGGCTGGAAGGGAGCATCAGGGTATCCGAGCCGCAGCAGGGCTTTCCCTCCTTGCGTGGATGCATGGTACCCGGGCTGGGAGGCAAGCACGCCATGGGCAGGTGCCTGAAGTTCTGGGGGAGGGGGTCTGGGGAGCAATGAGGGACAGGGGAGGCCTTCGGATACAGGGCCGAACTAGGAGGTGGGGTCTTACATGCCGCAAAGACCAGAAGAGCCTAGACCGGGGACCAGTGTTATGGGATCAGCTAGGGATCCTCAGGTGACATGGGAAGTGTGGGGAATGGGACGAGGTGGGCCTGTGGGTCATTTCAGTGTCCCCTGGGCAGGCGCGGCTGCCTTCTTAGGGCTGTGGGAAGGGTGGCAAGGGTCTGGAGGTGGTTATGGCCTATGAGGCGAGGAGGATCCAAGCTATTCAGGATATGTGCAACCAGGCAGGGGATTTGGTGGATGGGAGGGGGGCATGGGTCACATCCCTCCGTGGGGTGCCAGCGAGTGGGCCGGGCCAAGCAGGGGCCTCTATGGAGGAGGATTCCCTGCTGGGGACCCATACTACTAGGGTTACCCATACGGAAGATATCCCGGTGCCGTCCCTGGTTCTGCGGCATCTCCCTCTATTTTGCAGTGACGAGCCGGGGCAGCGGAGTGGACGGTGGGCGCCTGAGATGACTGCGTCGACGGCACAAGCGAGTCAAGGAGCGATTGCAGCAGGAGGGGAGACAGAGGAGCTGGAAGCAGCAACCTTGGATAGATTGCACCCCCACTGCCACAAAGTGAGTCTGGTTTGGTAAGGTGCGAAGAAACTAGGGGGGGGAGCAAAAAATCAAGACGTGGGGAAGAGGAAGAGGACAGCGAAACTGAGGGGACAAGCGGCTGGGGCTGCAAGTATTGTGACAGGCGGGAGGAAGCGAGGTAGGTCGAAACACAGACGTAGGAAAGAACGATCAAGTTCGAGGTCCTCAGTCACCTCTATGACATCTTCAAGTTCTACATCTACTGAATCCACAGGGACAGCAGCAGCCGCAGAGGAACAGGGTTTGAAAAGTGTAGATAGAGGGGCCTCGGCGCCGGTGACACTGTCGGAATTATGGGAGGACGTTTCCCGCTCCTTGGGGAAGAAAATTAGGAAGAGGAAATATAGATATTTTCCAGCTTTTAGAAGGTTGTCGGGGAAGTAAGAAAGGTGGTAGGCAGAAGAAAGACCACAGCGTAAGGTGCTGAGAACTATTTTGACTGGATATGCTGTTTCCTTAGGATGGCTAGTGTGATAGGGCGCCAGGACGTGTCCCAATATGGCCCCACGCTAGCTTACGCAGATGCAATCCTTGCAGCGCAAAAAGACTACGAGGGATAAAGAATTAAAAAAAAAAAAAAAAAAAAAAAAAAGACTACGAGGGTTGGGCATGGCTCAAGTATGATGAGCACTTCCGGGACAAGACGGAAGAAAACAAAATTCATGTCCTGGAGTACTCAGTATGTGGGGCTATGGCTCACCCAGATGACCAATAGGGTGACAGCAGGAGGGCAAGGTAGCGGACAGATGGCAGGCAGCAGCGGGGCTGGCATTTGGCTCTTTCAACCAGGGACCACGCCAGTGGGTGCGGGCAAGCTAGGAGGCGCGCTGCCAGACGTCTGTTGGCGATTCAACAGATCAGTATGCAACTTCACAGACTGTAAGTTTAAGCGTGCGCACGAACTGCGGAGCTGCGCATCCGGCCCTCAGGTGTACAAGGAAGGGATTGCAAGGGAGCAGAGGTCCTGCGGCCCCAACGGCCAGGAAGTGAGGTATTTCAGAGGACTCCATCCCCCGTGTTGATACAGGCCATGGAGCCCTGGCTAAAGCTTTACTCAAGGACAGAGGCGGCAAGGGCACTTAGGGATGGGTTCTCTGAGGGTTTCCATATTCCTTTTAGTGGGAGGGTGGGCAGTATTAGCACGGGGAATACGCCATCGGTGCGCAGGGGGCAAGGAGTGGTAGCTAGCAAATTGGAAGCTGAGTTAGCGCTGGGAAGGATAGCGGGTCCTTTTGATTTTGTCTCCTCTGACGGTTATTCAAAAAAGGAAGCGGGTAAGTTCCGTCTTATACATAACTTGTCCTTCCCGGTGGGATCGTTGGTCAATGATTTTGTGCCACGGGAATTATGCTCGGTGTCGTACGCATCCTTTGATTCGGCGGTTCAGATACTAAGTGTGGAGAGGGGGCACTTATGGCTAAGGCCGAATTCAAATCGGCGTTTCGCCTACTGCCAATACATCCGGATAGTTTCCCTTTACTAGGATTTCAGTTTGTGGGGAAGTTTTACTTCGATAGGTGCTTGCCGATGGGCTGCTCAATCTCATGGCTGAGCGCACTGTTAACCGTTTGGACGCGCGTTGGAGCCCTCAACATGCAAATGCATGTTGATGAGCCTATTAGTTAGTCCCGCGGGATACAGAAAATAAAATGTGCAGCCAAGCCGCACATTTTACCCTCAAAAATTAACACTTGCCCAAAGGCAGGAGATAATTTCATCCGGCACCGGGAAAGTGTACAGAAAAGCACAAAAAAATGCTTTTCTGTACACCCTCTGACTTAATATCATAGCGATATTAAAGTAGGAGGGCCCCCCCAAAAAAATAAATAAATAAAATCTGCCTGCGGCCCGGAAAACGGACGCTCAATTTTGCCGGCGTCTGTTTTCCGAACCAGAGGCTGTCAGGGGGGTTCGACAACTGACTCTGGTAAAATTAAAGCGTCTGCTGTCAAACTTGCTGACAGCCGCCGCTTCTACCAATAAGGAGGCGCTAGGGATGTGCTAGTGTCCCTAGCGCTTCCTTTTTACCGCGGGCCCTCATTTGCATACAGAATCGCGCACCCATGAGAGTGGCCACCGGCTCGCCCGTGCATTTTACTGAATCGGCCTGATAGTGCATTACCTAGATGATTTTTTGTTCTTGGTCCGCAGGGATCGGATGCGTGCGAGAAGTTGTCGTCCTGTTTCTTGACTATAGCGGGAGAGTTCCTTATCCCGATTGCCCCTAAGACTGAAGGGCCACTGACCAGGCTGACCTTTTTGGCCACTGAGCTAGATTCGATAGAGTGTGTCTCTCTAGGATGCCAGCAAATAAGGTAGTTAGGTTAAAAGAAATGGTAGCTGGGGCTCTGGGCTGTCGTAAGTTGACTCTGCAGCAATTACAGTCACTGGTAGGGAGTCTAAATTTTGCCTGCAGTTGATACCCATGGGGAGGGTATTTTTGAGGAGATTCTCAGTGGCAATGGCCAAAGTGCTTAAGCCATTTTATCGAATTAGGATTTCCAAGGGCATGAAGGAGGATTTGAGGATGTGGTGCACCTTCCTTGTGGATTTTAATGGGGTCTGTCTGTGGCAGAGGGAAGTAGCAACCAGTCAGGAGTTAGAACTGTTTTCGGATGCCTCAGGGGGCAAGGGATTTGGGGTATATTTTCAGGGCTCTTGGTGTGCGGCAGATTGGCCAGTCAATTGGGTTCAGAGAGGGGGGTCACAAAAAACATAGCATTTCTAGAATTGCTCCCCATCACGGTGGTACTGCACGTGTGTGGGGGGGCGGGGGGGGGAAATCGGGTGCGGTATCGTAAGTTGGTATTCTGATGTGATAATCTGGGGGTCGTGGAAGTGATCAACAGGAGATTGGCAAAATGTGTGTTGGTTTCTGAATTGTTTTGGGAATTCATATTGCGCTGCATGCGTTTGAACATTACGGCTTAGGCGAGACATGTCCCAGGCATGGTTAACGAGCTCGCCGATTCTCTCTCTCTCATTTCAAGTAGTCACTGTTCAGGACTCTGGCCCCCTCAGCGGACCTTTGCAGAGCCCCTGTGCCAGATTTCCTATGGAGATTTGGTTCCTGGAAGCTTGGCAATTGTTGCGGGCATCATTAGCACCGTCAACCTGATTGACTATCTGGCCGGATCGTCCAAGGTAGTAGATTTTCTTCTGGGGAAAGGATGGTGCTGGGGACTGGTACACGATGTGGAGTTCATGCGATACATACAGGAGACACGACGGGAGGGTTCTTCTAAGGCAGCAGTAACTTGTTAGCTGACGGGATTCTCCTTTTTTATGAAGGCGCATGGCTGGGGATATCCAGCTGGGCGTTTTATGGTGTGCAAATTACTAACAGGTTGGGCAAGGTGTGTTGGGGTCAAGAAGGATGTCAGATTGCCTGTCACACAACATCTTGGTAAAGCTATGGGGGGTAGTGGCTGCTGTGTGCTCCTCTGAGTACGAAACAGTGCTGTTTGTACGGCGTTTGTTTTGGCCTTCTTCGGAGCATTCAGGATAGGGGAACTAGTTGCCAGAGCTGAGGGCTCTGTGCAACTAGTTCCCCAGGGGCTGAGAACACAGGGTTACAATTCCGGCATGTCCAAATGGGAGAGGGAATAGTTAAGCTCACCATCCCAAAATCAAAAACGGACCAGGAAGGACGGGGGACTAAGCTAGTTTTGAAGGCAGTGCTGGGTCTCAGTACTTGCCCAGTGGCGAATCTAGTGGAGTATTTAGCACAGCGCCTGGAGGATGGAGGCCATTTGCTGGTGCACCAGGACTCACGTCCCCTTAGTCATTATCAGTTCAAGGCGGTTTTCAAAGTTAGTTTGAGTAAGTTGGGGTTGGAGGCAGGGTGTTATGGGATCCATTCCTTTAGGATAGGGGCCACCACAGTGGCTGCAGATGCATACCTGGAGGAAGGGGTCATACAAAAAAAATTGGGAGATGGAAGTCTGAAGCATTTAGGACATATGTCCGGCCTGTTTCGGCAAGGATAGACACGGGATATTAATGAATGCTCGTTTGTTTTTTTTTTTTAGATGTCAGGCCCCATGGTAGCCAAGCATGGATCATCGGGCATTCCTTTATTGTCTGGGCCCACAAGCATGCAGAGCAACGGGCCCTATGGCACTCATTTGGGTTTAGCGACACACGGTGTGGCCGTCCGGTGGCTTGGTTGGCAAGGGATGTGCTGGACTGAACTCCTTTCTATGGTGCAACATATACTGAAATCCAAGCCTCATCCGGACGTGCTGGTAGTGCACTTGGTGGGTAATGACTGGGTCATACTTTTGGGGCGTCAGTTTGTCAGCGTGGTTCGGAAGGATTTATCCACACTGCTGATCTGGATGCCGCAAGTAGTATTATGCTGGTCAGACATCATTCCAAGGCCGGCGGCAATGGGCCAGCGCAGCTGGGGGTGTTGTAGGGCTAAGGCCAATCAGCAAATACGATCTTGGGTAGAAATGATGGGTGGGAGGCATATTAAGCACGAGTGGTCCTGGGATAGGCAGGAGAGCCTTTTTTGCTCAGATGGTGTCCATTTATCATCAGGGACTTGTTTATTAATAACATCCAGGAGGCCTTGGAATGTGTTTTCAGCAGGAATAACAGAGCTGCATCTTTGGGGGGCACGGGATAGGCTCACCTTCCTGCATCTATGGCGGTTCGCCCGAGCCTTGCTATGGCTAAATGGGCGACAGGATGCCAAGACGGGGGGGGCCTTCAACTGGCGGGACAATACCCGTCGGGCGGCTTGGCTCGGCTCCTTACTGGTTGGTGGCTTGAGCTGGTTTAGGTGGCGGGGTGCTACCTAAACAGGATTCGGCCAGGTGGCCTGCAGATGGTTACCTTGCTGGCGGATAACCACTGGTATACACTGTAAAGGGTTCGGGCGATGGGTTTGTTAATAAAGCTGCGGCCTGTTAATTCCCAAAATGCGCGTCTGTCAATTTGTAAATGTGTGTGAAAGGGCGGTGAGAGAAGGTGTGTGCACTGCTGACTGTGTGTGTTATGCCTCTTCCAGGATTAATTCTGCTCTGAGCACATTCTGGGCTCCCTCTGCTTTTTTTTTTTTTTTTTTAACCAGCAAAGGGGACATTTCTGGAGAGAGATGCTTAAAGTACAGTACCCCTGAGTACATTAAGTTTGAACCAATTTGACTACAATGGTTGGTCCACTTACCTGTTGTTTCATAAGAAATACTTGGTCATCTTCTGCTACAACTTCTTTCTCATGAACAAACTGCAACAAAATTATAATCACATTTAAGAGACAAACAGTAAAAAAAAGTATGAAAAAATTAGTGCCATATATTAAAAATCTAAAGTTAACCCTCCATACATCTTCAGAAATAAGCCTTCACTTTAAACCATTTCAAGTCCTAAGATTTTTTTTTAATCCAGTCCAACAATTTAATAGCACTTATTGATCAGTTTACTGATTAAAAATAGTCCAAAGCTCTCTTTACTCCTTGTCTAGTATTCAGTTTACCCTAATAGCCTCCAGTATTTTCTTTACTTTCTTCCATTATTGATGTTATAGACAAATAATGCAGGAACCCTTTTGGTAAGGGAGCAAGATGCACAGTGCGCCAATCATTTCAGCTGCTGCATGTCACCATAACAGCTCTCACAGCCATGCCTAACTGCAGCTTGAATGGCATTCTGTACATGAAAATCTGAAAGTACAGTTTACATGCTAGGAGATCCTCACTTTCAAAGGTAAAAGAAATGAGACCCCCAGGTATTACAATTCCAGCTTTTCTCCCCTTTGATTTCCCAAGTTAAATTTGCTTGGTTTACTTCACTGAAGTATTATACCACAAATTCACACGAAGGCCTGCAGCCACTATGACCAGAGGGTCCATCATGCTCTTCTCATATGGAGGCATGCCACAGGAGTGACATGTATAGTTGATGTCATGAGGCCCAACAGCCTCAATGTATGTCCAATGCTAACATCTCCTGACTCATTTGGATCTCTTCTGCTGTAGACATCAGGGTAATAGCCTTTTGCTGTGGAAGGCTGAGTCATGTCTAGCAGAGCTCCGATAAACTCCAGTTGAGGTGACAGGCTCAGGTGAGACCCAGGGTAGTAAATACCGAACCGTATTAACTCCAACACCCGGATGGCCATGCCCATCAATTCCATTACTCATGCCAGAGATGGTGCTTGACCAATCAGCTGTCCAGATAGGGATACACATGCAACCCCAACTTGCACAGTTGTGTTGCCATCACGGCAAGGCGTTTGATAAAGACATACGAGGCTGACGCCAGGCCAAAAAAGCAGCATGCAATATTGGAGGCGACTGTCTCCCACAACTAATAAGATTTCCTGTGACTGGGGAACATATCTGTGCAAGCGTAAGCATCCTTTGGAATGAGAGAGCATAGCTAGTCCCTCTTTTGTAGAAAGGGAATTAAGGTGCTCAGGGAAACCATCTTGAACTTTTCTCTTTTGATAAACTTGTTCAAAGCTCTGAGGACTAGAAGGGGACAGAGTCCCTATGTTTTCTTCAGAACCAAGAAGTACTTGGAGTAGAATCCCTGCCCTCTTTCCTCTGGTGAAACAAGCTTGACTGCACTGGCCTGCAAAGAGGAAGGAGAGCTCCTTTATCAGAAGTACTTGATCTGGTGAGTGACCCCCCCAGGGGTCTGTTTTGGCAGGAGACAACAGATTTAATATGAACCCTCCTCTTACTACAATGAGAACCCACACATCTGAAATTACACTGGACAACATTTTACATAAAACCACAGCCTGCCTCTAACAGGAAGATACTCTTATGGATATTGGGATGCTGGCTATGCTCTCTGTGATCCAGTCAAAATCCCATTCCGGATGCTGACTGGGTTGCTGTCTAGGGCTTAGGAGCCCACTCTTAATTAGGAAAGACATGGAGTCTGTTGTGGATGGAACAGAGGGTGTAGAGGATAATGCCCTCAATTAGAAGTGCCTCTTCCGCCCAATTCTTGGATACCTCCTAAATGAAGAGACCGAGTCTGGAGCGCCAGCAGAGAGCTGCTGGAATGTCGGCTCCCAAACCCCGAGGGGGTGAGGGTTGCCTCAATGTCTCAGAAACAGAAGTGGACGGTGCCGCTTCTGATCGAGACTTCTTCGGTGGAGGCTCGGACGGTACCGAGGTCGATGACTTCGATTCCTCGACGGTTCGAGACTTGCGATGTCTATGACTATGCTTCTCCCTCCGATCCCCACGATCCTCGGGGGAAGGGACGGGAGTCAATGGCCGTGGAGACGTCGATGGCAGATGGTCACCAGAGTTTAATTGTGCATGGAGTGAAAAATAACTTTCTCCGATTAGTTTTTAATGTGCCACATGCTAACTTCAAGGAGTGCCCCCTAGTCTTTCTATTATCTGAAAGAGTAAATAACTGATTCACATTAACCCGTTCTAGACCTCTCATGATTTTAAAGACCTCTTTCATATCCCCCCTCAGCCGTCTCTTCTCCAAGCTGAAAAGTCCTAACCTCTTTAGTCTTTCCTCATAGGGGAGCTGTTCCATTCCCCTTATTTTGGTAGCCCTTCTCTGTACTTTCTCCATCGCAATTATATCTTTTTCTGAGATGCGGCAACCAGAATTGTGCACAGTATTCAAGGTGTGGTCTCACCATGGAGCGATATAGAGGCATTATGACATTCTCCGTTTTATTCACCATTCCCTTTCTAATAATTCCCAACATTGTTTGCTTTTTTGATTGCCGCAGTACATTGAACCGACGATTTCAATGTGTTATCACTATGACACCTAGACCTTTCTCTTGGGTAGTAGCACCTAATATGGAACCTAACATTATGTAATTATGGCATGGATTATTTTTCCCCTATATGCATCACCTTCCACTTATCCACATTAAATTTCATCTGCCATTTTGATGCCCAATTTTCCAGTCTCACAAGGTCTTCCTGCAATTTATCACAATCTGCTTGTGATTTAACTACTCTGAACAGTTTTGTATCTGCAAATTTGATTACCTCACTCATCATATTTCTTTCCAGATCATTTATAAATATATTGAAAAGTAAGGGTCCAAATACAGATCCCTGAGGCACTCCACTGCCCACTCCCTTCCACTGAGAAAATTGTCCATTTAATCCTACTCTGTTTCCTGTCTTTTAGCCAGTTTGTAATCCAAGAAAGGACATCACCACCTATCCCATGACTTTTTACTTTTCCTAGAAGCCTCTCATGAGGAACTTTGTCAAATGCCTTCTGAAAATCCAAGTATACTACATCTACCGGTTCAACTTTATCCACATGTTTATTAACTCCTTCAAAAAAGTGAAGCAGATTTGTGAGGCAAGACTTGCCTTGGGTAAAGCCATGCTGACTTTGTTCCATTAAACCATGTCTTTCTGTATGTTCTGTAATTTTAATGTTTAGAACACTTTCCACTATTTTTCCTGGCACTGAAGTCAGGCTAACCAGTCTGTAGTTTCCCGGATCACCCCTGGAGCCCTTTTTAAATATTGGGGTTACATTAGCTATCCTCCAGTCTTCAATTACAATGGATGATTTTAATGATAGGTTACAAATTTTTGCTAATAGGTCTGAAATTTCATTTTTTAGTTCCTTCAGAACTCTGGGGTGCATACCATCCGGTCCGGGTGATTTACTACTCTTCAGTTTGTCAATCAGGTCTACCACATCTAGGTTCACCTTGATTTGGTTCAGTCCATCTGAATCATTACCCATGAAAACCTTCTCCAGTACAGGTACCTCCCCAACATCCTCTTCAGTAAACACCGAAGCAAAGAAATCATTTAATCTTTCCGCGACGGCCTTATCTTCTCTAAGTGCCCCTTTAACCCCCTTGATCATCTAACGGTCCAACTGACTCCCTCACAGGCTGCTTCGGATATATTTAAGAGTTTTTAATTGAGTTTTTGCCTCTACAGCCAATTTCTTTTCAAATTCTCTCTTAGCCTGTCTTATCAATATCTTACATTTAACTTGCCAACGTTTATGCATTATCCTATTTTCTTCTGTTGGATCCTTCCAATTTTTGAATGAAGATCTTTTGGCTAAAATAGCTTCTTTCACCTCCCCTTTTAACCAAGCCGGTAACTGTTTTGCCTTCTTTCCACCTTTCTTAATGTGTGGAATACATCTGGACTGTGCTTCTAGGATGGGTTTTGTTTTGTTTTTTTAAACGATGACCACGCCTCTTGCACACTTTACTTTTGTAGCTGCTCCTTTCAGTTTTTTCTATTTCTCATTTTATCAAAGTTTCCCTTTTGAAAGTTTAGCTGTTATAGCTCGCCACGGCTCATCTAATTAGAAATAGCAATGGTCCAAAGACATATTCAACCCCAAGTACCTAAACTGTTTGTGCAATTCTAAATCCCATACAAAAAGGGGGTTTGTTTTATTTTGCACCTATACTAAGAACCTCAAATTTTCTGAAGTTTACTTTATAGCTAGAGTTTACTATTTCAGTTTAACACTACAAGGAAAGCAGGTGCAGATTTTCTTTTTCACTGATGGTGAAACAAAATAGTTATCTTCATGAAGAGAAATTTTAGAATAAAACCTCTAATAGGTGATTTCTAATTAGATGAGCCAGAGGTTCCACTGCTAAACTAAAAAATGGTGAAAAGGTGTGGCCTTGTATAGTGTTTTTCCAAACAGGAAGTAAAGGTGATATGTTGAAATGTACTTGGGCTCTGGGATTTGCATAAAGTCTGCTAATCCATGCAATAAAATTTGGCCTTCCACTTCAATATCAAGAAGAGGAAGAACCAGCTGATCCTGTCAAAGGCTTTATCAACCTCAAAAGGCCAGGAATATGACTCATTTGTGAGAAGTATGGAACACTTAATATTCAGGATCTTCCTTTAACCAATCCCATCTGGTCCTGCCCCAGCAATTAAAGAATTATGTTCTTCAAGCAAAGCTAACATTTTTGCAAAGATTTTAATGTCAGGATTTATGAAGGAAATAGATCTGGAAGAATTATCAGTTACATATCTATCTTTTTTGTAAATTAGTAATCATAGCATCTAGTAATTCCCCAGATGGGGCTTGAGGCTCTTAAGTAATCAAAAAGTTCACAAAGCACCAGCATCCATTCTGATGAGAAAAGCTCATAGAAACCTAAACAGACCACTAGGACCTGAATTTTTCCCCAATTGCAAGGCACTTTATGGTCCTATGAACCTCCACAGTAGAAATGGCATATCAAAGTCATTACAGAAAGTCTCAGGAACTGATCTGATTGCTGAGGAATTAACTCAATCTGATTTAAATATGGACTTGGATACGAAATAAAGGTAAGTATAATAAAATGAGAAAATCTTATTTATATTGGAGAGTAAACATTTCAAGGTCTTGGTTTCATCCTTAATCCCAAAAGACAGCCCTTTAATTATTATAACCCAGAAACGAGAGTTAGAACAAAGATGTAGAAAAAACAATGTTTCTGATCGTTTCAAAAAAGTAACAAGGAGGACTGACCACGAGCAAGTGGTACAAAAGATACTTAAATCCCTTTGAGACACTTTTTTTGAATCATGGATCCATGTCAGGGTCACTTTCAGTTTGGATACACAAGCTAAATATTACTTGTGGTTAAAATTATTTGCTTAATTGGTTATTGAGCTCACTTCGGACACCCTTACCCTGGGCAACTTATATTCTAAACAGAGTGGATATATTTTATTTGCATATATTGAAAAATGTTTTAAAAAAATACATAAAAGTGGCCCTGACATTCAGCTTATATATTAATACAATATACTGTGGTATTAGCTGGCTTTGAGTCCTACATACTTATGAAGATTGCTTATATAATTATGGTATATATACCACATATATATATATATGGTATATAGAATGGAGGCTGTGGGTAACAGCCTCCATTCTCCTGGGTCTAGATTTTCCCTGCTGAGGAAGTCTGCCGTGATGTTGTCTTTCCCGGCGATGTGGACGGCGGAGATCTCCTGGAGGTTTGCTTCCGCCCACGCCATCAGGGGGGGGGTTTCTATTTCTAGGGACACCTGTTAGCTTCTGGTTCCCCCCTGCTGGTTGATGTAGGCCACTGTCGTGGTGTTGTCAGACAATACTCTGACTGCTTTGTTTCTAAGTCTGTGGGCGAACCGCATGCAGGCTAGTCTGACTGCTCGCACTTCTAGGCAGTTGATGTTCCATCCCGCCTCTTCTGCGTTCCACTGCCCTTGGGCGGTTAGCTCCTCGCAGTGTGCTCCCCATCCTCGTAGACTGGCATCTGTGGTGAGTAGAGTCCAGGTTGGGGAGGACAGACTTGATCCCCGGCTCATGTGGCTGGCCTGCAGCCACCACCGTAGCTGGGTCCGAACTCTGCCCGGGAGTGATAGATGTACGGTTTAGTTCTGGGACCGTGGGCTCCACCGTGATAGGAGTGAGCGCTGTAGGGGTCTCATGTGGGCTTGCGCCCATGGCACAACTTCCAGTGTGGATGCCATCAGCCTGAGGACTTGCAGGTAATCCCATGCTGTGGGATGAGGATTGTCCAGCAAGGTTTGTAGTCTGTTCCACAATTTTGATCTCCTTGTGGGGGGGGGGGGTCAGGCTGACCTTGTCCTCTTTGGTGTCGAATCGGACTCCTAGGTACTCCAGCGACTGTGAGGGCTGTAGGGAGCTTTTGTTTGTGTTGACTACCCATCCTAGGCTTTCCAGTAGAGTTATGACTTTGCTGGTTGCTTGGCGGCTTTCCTCCGGTGACTTTGCTCTGATCAGCCAATCGTCCAGGTAGGGATGAACAAGGATTCCTTCCTTCCTCAGTGTTGCCGCCACCACCACTATTACCTTGGTGAAAGTCCGGGGTGCTGTGGCTAACCCGAAGGGTAGTGCCCGGAACTGGTAGTGACGGTTCAGGACTTTGAAGCGTAGGTAGCGCTGATGTTCCTGATGAATGGGGATGTGCAGATAGGCCTCCGAAAGATCCAGGGATGTGAGAAACTTTCCTGGTTGTATCGCCCTTATAACGGATCGTAGGGTTTCCATGCGGAAGCGAGGGATCCTGAGGTGGCGGTTGACAGACTTGAGATCCAGGATGGGCCTGAATGTTCCCTCTTTCTTGGGTACGATAAAATAAATGGAATAATGGCCAGTATTTATTTTCCTGTGGAGGTACTGGGGTTATGGCCTCGAGTGCCAGTAGCCTGGACAGTGTAGCTTCCACCGCCACCCTCTTGGAGGGGTCGTGGCAGGGGGACTCCACGTACTTGTCCAGAGGGGTTCGTAGGAAATCCAGGTAGTACCCCTCCCGAATGATGGCTAGGACCCACTTGTCCGAGGTTATCTCGACCCATCTGTGGTAGAATAGGGCTAATCTGCCCCCTATGGCTCCTTCCCTTGGATGGGTCGGCTGAATCTCATTGTGGGGTGCGGCTGGGGCCCGTACCCGAGCTGGCTCCCCTCTGGTTGTGCTTGGTCCGAAAGGACTGGTTCCTGCCCGTAGGGCAGGGCGCTTGATAGTTGTTCCTGTAAGGATTGAAGCGCTGCAAACTTCTGCCCCTGGAGGACCTGGGGAAGGGACGCTGATTTCTCTTTGTCTTATTTTCCGGCAGTCGAGGCAATGGGGACTCACCCCATTTGTCGGCCAGTTTCTCTAGTTCGCTGCCGAACAGGAGGGATCCTTTGAAGGGCATCCTTGTGAGGCGCGTTTTGGAAGATGCGTCGGCCGACCAGCTTCGGAGCCAGAGTTGTCTCCTGGCAGCCACCGCAGAAGACACTCCTCTGGCCGCTGTGCGCACTAGGTCACAGGCAGCGTCCGCTAGGAATGATATCGCTGGTTCCATGTCTTCTCCCGGGGTGTTGTTCCTGGTTTGTGATAGGCAGGCACGTG
Source organism: Rhinatrema bivittatum (assembly GCF_901001135.1). Lineage (NCBI taxonomy): Eukaryota > Metazoa > Chordata > Amphibia > Gymnophiona > Rhinatrematidae > Rhinatrema > Rhinatrema bivittatum. The sequence goes on along the minus strand of NC_042616.1, from coordinate 250,088,614 downwards.
TCACCACGGTACAGCAGGCCACAATTTGTAGAGACATAGCGGCGACGTCAAATGATTGTTTGAGGATGGACTCCAGACGTCAGTCATGTGCATCTTTGAGCGCAGCTCCTCCCTCTACTGGGATAGGGGTGCGCCTAGAGACCGCGCAGACCATAGCATCCACTCTTGGGCATGCAAGAAGATCTTGGGTTGCTGGGTCCAGGGGGTACAGGGCCGCCAAGGCTCGTCCCCCTTTGAATGCTGACTCCGGAGCATTCCATTCCAGGTCAATCAGCTGTTGTGCTGCTTGTAACAGAGGGAAATGGCGAAAAGTCTGTCGAAGACCCTCCAGCAGGGGGTTCGGTTTCGGTTCCCCCGAAGTACCTGGGCCCAGGATAGCGAGCTCCGTCAGACATTGATTGGCCAGGTCCAGGAGCTCATCCTTTGTGAAGAAGCGTCTCATGGTTCGGTGAGGCTCTGTCCCCGGGGGGAGCTCCCCTTCTTCCTCAGAGGTGTCAGAGTCCCCGTAGGTGGGGCTTCTGGGTAATGGGAGCCTGTGCCTAGGTCTTGAGGGGCCTGGAGCATGTGGTTGGACAGCCAGAGGTTCAGTTTGCATTTGACAAAGGCGTGAATCCCCTTGAAAAACTCCACCCATGATATGGACGCTGGATCAAAGCCGAGAGGCACTGGTTCCTTGGGGGTCCCCATCTGTGAGGGGTCCCCCTGGCTAGGTCTGGGGTGCCCCCGAGGAGCTGGAACTCGGCCCTGGGTGGGACTGGCCCTGAGCTGGATCTCCCAGGGCCTCCTCGCACAGGGCATCGGCCTCCTCTCTTTGTGCGGCTCTGATGTGGCATGCCGGGCAGAGGCCTTGCGCTTTAATTTCTGTTCCTGGGGGTGCCTTGGTTGTTGGCAAGTAAATCTTGTGCGCTCTGGTGCGCTTAGATTGAGCGTGTAAGTTGTGCGCGTGGCTGTGCTGTAGATTTGCGCTCAGCTATGTGCGCGCAAGGATTTATGTGCGGGTAAGTCTATGTGTACAAGTGTTTTGTGTGCCTGGCTCGGAGATGTTGGCTCGGAGGCGAACGGCGCGGCGAGTAGGCCAAAATGGCGACGGCGAGCACACGGGCAATATGGTGACCCCCCTCGGAGAGTCTCCACATGGGCAGACTCTTGGAATAGCCGGGGCCTGGCCCTGCTAGGGCGGATCAATCCGGTGGCACTGGTCCCAGTCGGTGACCTGTGCTCGTCCTCGACCCTCAGAGACCGGATTCGAGTAGAAGATTTCTACCTTACCTTGTCTTCGGCACTTCCCGGTTTCGTCCCGGGCGGTCTCCGGCTACGGGGAGAGAGGGCAAATACCTTCACCGCCGCGCTCGAGGGTGTACCCGCTGCCTCTCAGCCGCACCCGAAGGATCGGGGAGGCTAGGTCCTCGCCGTGATTTGGCCGCCAGACAGAGGCTCACCTCCGAGGGACCACAGAAATCACCTCGGGAATCTCAACTGGGGGAGGGACCCGAGAGTATCACCGCAGGAGAGCGGGGCTCGTCTTCAGGTAGGTTTTCTTCTTTCAATTTTGGGTTTTCTTCTTTAAATTTGATCTAACGCTTGAGAGCGTGCAGATAGTCCCTAACTGCTATGGAGACAGAAAATACTGAAGAGCTGCACTTCCTGCAGGGGTATATGTACTAGGGGCTGATGTCAGATTGAAATCTGATCCATCTCCAACTGCTAGCAGGAGTACACTATACCCATTGGTCCTGAGTCCATCTGCTACACGCTAGGAAATAGACTTTTTTTTTTTTTTTTTTTAAAGTTCTAGCCATGCTAATAAAACAAAATTTACGTAACATCTAAGTAACCTTTCAAACTTACTGGGTCTGTAATACCTTAAGCTCACCCCTGGCTAATGTTAGAGCATGTAATCTAGTCTTCAAAGTATATATTTTTTTATGCTGCCTCAAGATCCATCTTTCTAATAAACTCTCAACATTTTTGTTTTTTGGTGTGGAGAAGGGAGGTGAAGAGTTCACCTCCCTTCTCCACACCAATATCCTCTTGGACTACCTACTTACATAATTTAAGGTTACAGATAAGATGATTATCTGAGATTTGGTCAGAAATGACTTACAAAACTTACTGTATATTTGGCAAGCAAAGAAAATGAAATGTGTCAGAACTGTTGTGCCTTGGCTTAAAAAAAACAAACCAAAAAACACACCTGGAGGAGAGCTCTCTCCCCAAACATTTTAGCTAGACAATAATAGTTGAATTAAATGTTTTAATTTTGATTTATATTCCACTTTTATGACTGGTCAGTCACTTCAAAGTGGATTACATTCATGTACCATAGGCATTTCCCTATCCCCAGACAGCTATCTAAAGGGATGTACTAAACTGCAGGGAAAAAAATACCATGGCCCACTAAGTAATACTGTGGCAGCTGAATAATGCAAGGTACTTTAAATACCTCATGTTACTAATACAGCTTTGCAAATTACGTTCTAAGTTTATACCTGAGCAATAGATGATGGTGACTTGCCCAAGGTCACAAAGTGTCAGGATTTGAACTCTGTTACTCTAATCTCCAGGCTACTCCTCCACACCAACAGATTTATCAAACCATGGGAAGGGGCCACTGAAACCCATCTAAAAGAGGATGTAAAAACTCCAATTGCCACACATCATAAGAGCTGATATGTCAGACATCAAGAGCATTTGCTGAAGATTACCAAAAAAGAACTCTGGCCCAAGTTAGGCTCATTAATAGCAGCCAACATGTAGCAGATCGCATAGAGTACACTCCTCTATGATGAAGCATCCCCTGGATCTGCTGCCTAACTGCAAAGGTTAATGTATTCAAATGAAAACTCCTCTGCCCTAGGCCAAAAATACCTGTCCTATTCATTCCCTTTGAAGTTTAAAGTGCTCTACCTGGGTTAAATAGGTCTCTTGCAAAAATTCTGCACCAGCATGATGTAACTTCAGTAAATGAAAATTTTCTTTTTTAAATCAGTGATAGTATATCTTACACAATCACATCTAGAGGCCATGGCTGTCAATACTAAACTTCACAGATTAACTTTTTATAAGGATACAGGGAAAGGTACCAAAAACATTCACCGATTAAAGATATGCAACCTGTTTCCAATCTATACATAATTTATTTATTTATTTTTAATTTTTATATACTGAAGTTCTTGTGGGAATTACAAATCACTCCGGTTTACATAAAACGATGAACTGCCCAACAGCGGAAGGGGGCTTTACATAGAACTGTAGAACATAAGGAACAATAAAACCAGATGTCAATTTAACATAGTAATAATAAATATAATATAATATAATATGTACATACAATTTAACTATTTAATGTAGTAGTGATGACCTGTCAAATCTACCATATAGATACAATAAGAATAATATAGTGAACTTATGGACTCAAAAATTGATTGAGCAGTTGTGGAGTCCTGATAGTAGGAATTGGTGAGGTGTCAATAATTTAGGGATACCAAGTATTTAGGAAGTCCTCCTGTCTAAGTATCATTGAGAATCTGGGAAGGCTTGTTGGAAAAGCCAGGTCTTCAGTCTTTTTTTGAACTCTTGATGACTGGGTTCTAGTCTTAGATCTGGGGGGAGCGAGTTCCACTGGTGGGGTCCTGCTGAAGATAATGCTCGTTTGCTCAATGCTGATTTTACTTGTGGGACATGCAGTGTTCCTTTGTATGCGCTTCTAATTGGTCTAGAAGATGTATGCGGTTGAAGTTGAGTGCTTAGCATGATAGGAGCCAGATTGTATATTGCTTTGTGTACTATTGTGAGTATCTTATAGAGTATCCTATGTTTGATGGGAAGCCAATGTAAGTTACGAAGGATTGGGGTGATATGATCTTTTTTGTTAGAACTTGTGAGGATTCTAGCCGCGGAATTCTGTACCATCTGTAATGGTTTGATGGTGTTGAAGGGTAGACCTAGCAGAAGGGAGTTGCAATAGTCGAGCTTTGATAGTATGATGGATTGCAGTACGAGCCTGAAGTCCGAGAAGTAGAGGAGGGGTTTAAGTTTTTTTAAGGACTTGCAGTTTGTAAAAGCAGTCCTTAGTGGTAGTGTTTACGAACTTTTTTAGGTTTAGATGGTTGTCTAGCCATCTAAGTAATAATTCCATCTAAGTAATAATTCCAAAGATAGTTCATACATATTCACTTGAACATAAAACCAAATCAGAAGGATCCTCTCTCTCGTGTCTTTTGGATGTCTGTTCAGCCCAGAGTGCAGGGGATCAGTCTTTTGATAATTTCTTTAGCCAATTATAAGCACTGTTTTGCCAATTTTATATGATATTTTAGGATTTCAAAGCAAAGGTGTACCAAAACCTCTTAGGCTCCTGCTGCCTCCTTCAATACATCATGTGATTCACATTGTAATACATTTTATTAGATCAGTATAAGAAGTCTCCAATGAATATGTACATAAGCATTCAAGACCACATAGTTCCCTTATGTTAATACTTAGCACCTGAGGGAACCTATGTAGCTTTCATATACATTTTTGGATAATTCTTATTTTGGTCCAACAAAAACTATCAATCTGCAAGTCAAAATAGTGCTTAGATACTACTTGCGAAATGTGTTGCATAATTTGTTCCTTGGGAAATTTTTAGCAAATTAAATGAGCACCTTGAGAAGCATAAATAATAAAACTGAGTTACCTTTCTAACAGGTGGCTTTGTAATGATATCTTCAAAACTGTCTTCTATTTTTAATGTCTGAAAGTTTTCATGTAAAATTCCTATCTTCTTTTCATTATCCCATCCTGCTGGACTGCAAGTAAACATACACAAAACCATAATTTTGGTCATTTGTATATTCCTTATTACATCAGCCATTTTAAAAGCGAGCATTTTGCACCTCCTGTAAACTAGTGTGTCCATCACCATATTCAAACAGTTTTGCACCGTCTGCCATAACAGTTATTCTTTCCTCATAATCACTGATAAAAATAAAACAGTGATTCATGTATAAATCTGTCAGATCCCATTTGCCAGTTCACTCTAAAAGGAGAAATTTGTTCTTACCAGATAATTTCCTTTCCTTGAATCTAGTCAGACCAGTTCAGACACAAGGGGTATGGACCCCTCCCCCCCCCCCATCCCCAATTAGCAGATGCAGACCAGATATTAACAGGATTGTTAACATCCCATATTGGGTCTCATGCTGATATCCTGTAACAAGCTTAGAATATCAAACCCCAAAACAAACTCCTTCCCTCAAACCAGGGGACTTCCAAGGAAGCTTCGAAACATAGCCAACCAATAGAACAAACAAAAAATAAAACAGATTACCTTCCCACAATGATGAAAAAGGTGAAAAATGTCATAAGAACATAAGAAATTGCCATGCTGGGTCAGACCAAGGCTCCATCAAGCCCAGCATCCTGTTTCCAACAGAGGCCAAACCTGGCAATTACCCAAACACTAAGAAGATCCCATGCTACTGATGCACTTAATAGCAGTGGCTATTCCTCAAGTCAACTTGATTAATAGCCAGTAATGGACTTCTCCTCCAAGAACTTATCCAAACCTTTTTTGAACCCAGCTACACTAACTGCACTAACCACATCCTCTGGCAACAAATTCCAGAGCTTAATTGTGCGTTGAGTGAAAAATAATTTTCTCCTATTAGTCTTAAATGTGTTACTTGTTAACTTCATGGAATGCCCCCTAGTCCTTCTATTATTCGAAAGTGTAAATAACCGAGTCACATCTACTCATTCAAGACCTCTCATGATCTTAAAGACCTCTATCATATCCCCCCTCAGCTGTCTCTTCTCTAAGCTGAACAGCCCTAATCTCTTCAGCCTTTCCTCATAGGGGAGCTGTTCCATTCCCCTTATCATTTTGGTTGCCCTTCTCTGTACCTTCTCCATTGCAACTATATCTTTTTTAGATGTGGCGACCAGAATTGTACACAGTATTCAAGGTGCGGTCTCACCATGGAGCGATATAGAGGCATTATGACATTTTCCGTTTTATTCACCATTCCTTTCATAATAATTCCTAACATTCTGTTTGCTTTTTTGACTGCTGCAGCACACTAAGCCGATTTTAAAGTATTATCCACTATGATGCCTAGATCTTTTTCCTGGGAGGTAGCTCCTAATATGGAACCTAACATTATGTAACTACAGCAAGGGTTATTTTTCCCTATATGCAACACCTTGCACTTGTCCACATTAAATTTCATCTGCCATTTGGATGCCCAATCTTCCAGTCTTGCAAGGTCCTCCTGTAATGTATCACAGTCCGTTTGTGATTTAACTACTCTGAATAATTTTGTATCATCCGCAAATTTGATAACCTCACTCATCGTATTCCTTTCCAGATCTTTTATATATAGGTAGATTTTAAAAGGTGCGAGCAGGAGTAGATTTGTTCGCGCAACTCGGCGCGAACAAATCTACTCCTGATTTTATAAAATACAGGCTCGGCATGCACAAGGCTGCGCAAAATCGGCAGCCTGTGCGTGCCGAACTGCACAGCCATCCTCAGTTCCCTCCAGCCCCCCCCACCTTCCCCTATCTAACCCACCCCCCAGCCCTAACTAATTCCCCCCCCCACCTTTATTTTACAAGTTACGCCTGCCCAAGGCAGGCGTAACTTGCACGTGCTGGCCAGCTGCCGGCGAGCCATATTCCAGTCCGGGGGCTGGTCTGGAGGCCACGGCCCCGCCCCAGGAATGCCCCATAGCCGGAACCACGCCCACAGCCCCGCCCCAGAATGTCCCCGATACGTTCCCCACCCCCCCCCCCCAGGAAAGCCCAGGGGCTTGCGTGCGCCACCAAGCCTATGCAAGATAGGCTCGGCACATGCAGGGGGTGGAAGGGGCAGCTTTTCAGGGGTTACGCGCATATCTTACGCACTTAACCCTTTGAAAATCTGCCCCATACTGAAAAGCACCGGTGAAGAACTGTCAATGCCTTCACTTGTTTCAGATCCCAAATTATCTGAAAAGTTCCCCCCTCCTTAGAAACCATAAAATAGATGGAATACAGACACCACATGCACTGATTTTCTGGCAAGATACTTGACAGCAACTTGAACTGCCCTCTGCTTCACAGCAGGAGGTAAGAAAAATCCATTAAAATATCTGAACCTGAACAGGTAAATTCCAAGGAGAAACCATTTTGAATGAGAGAGTAATCTGGACCCATCTCTGATGAAACTGCAATAGATTTTGTTTTTATATACCGGTGTTCGATCTGAAATATCACATCGGTTTACAGTGCAACTGGGGATCTAAGACGACGAAGGTTTCTTATTTTACATTGTAACTTCATATTATAATAGATGACTGCTTATCCTCAACCCTGGAGATTGGGCCTCCACACCTTCATGGAGAACCTCAGGAAGAGCTTGCAGTTCCTAAGATCGCCTCCTTTCCTCCTCTTTTGGAAGGTTGAAAACTTAAATCTACCATAGGGCCTAGATCTCTGGCTCCCAGAAAACTTCCTCTGCTTACAATTTCTGGAGTCCCTAAAACAACTCCTAGAAAAATTCTGTCTCTCCTCTGGAAATCTTGGAACTTTGGACTCTTCCCATGCCTTGGCCATTTTCTCTAGGTCCTCTTCAAACAAAAGCTTGCCTTTAAAGGGAAGCTTATTTGCTGACCAATTATGCAGCCTCAACAAACACCTGGCTGCAACAGAAACCATGCTCCTTACTGAGGTATGGAATAAAGAGGCATCTGCCAAAAAGGCCACCCCAAGCTCCGATTACACAAGTTCAGAGGCATGCTGTTTCCCTCTGAAGAACCTCCTACATTTGTTGAGGTAAACGCAGACCTGCCATCTGAAGGGAAATACTTGCAGTTACAAAGGCCTTTGTAAGAACTTCCTCTAACTTTCTAGCCTGACCATCAAGCACTAAACCATTTTCAATTGGAATAGTGGTCCTCTTCATGACAGGACAATCCAAGGCTTTTCTGTTTTCTGAGAGACAAGCAGGTACAGCTTTGTCAGAGTGACCCCATTACAATTAGCCTCATGAGAATCCCATTCCAAATCAATCAAATCCTTGAATGAGCCGTGCAATTAAAAAAAAAAAAAAAAAAAAAAAAGCCTTAGAGGATTTCATGTCACTGGTCATAATAGAATCTTTCAAGGACCCAGGGCTTTCATCTATATTTTCCTTGGTAATACTTAGAACCACCAAGGAACATGAAATCAAGGATCACAGCTCCTTCTTGTGAAAATCTCACCATAGAAGAGGCATCTTCCAGTTCCAAAGAGAACTCCCTTTTCCTCCAAGTCCTTACCATTTTCGCTCATCAAATCTTTTCAGATCTAAAAAAAGACATCACATTTTACAGAAAAACATCTTCCTCCTCCTTTGCTTCTTCCCTTCTCTCTTGTGGCTAGAAGGAAAAACAAACCAACCAATCTCCCCCCACTGAGGAATAGAACCCCTAAAGGATGAGAAGCAGCAGCTGTCTGACCCATGCAAAAGGCCTGGTGCAGACATCACAAACTCCAAGAATGAAGACCAATCCACCAAAGGAGGGCAAGAAGGGACTAGATGGTGTTGCCCCTTTAAGAGAAGCAGTCTTCACAACCCCAGAGTAGTTTTCTGCTGGCTCCTGCTGTGCTGGAAATACGTGAGGGCGGCCCCACTCCGAAATCTGCACTGACAAAATAGCTACTGATTTCACTGGGACAGTAAAAACTGCAGTGGGAACTGACTGCAGCAACCCACTCTCACTTCTGTCCAGTTCTGATACAAGGAGTCTCCTCTCCCTAACTACTTGTGGGATCCACAGTGCAAGCAAAGCATGGCCTTCCCGCACTCCAAATGGTCCCCCATCAGTTCCCTCAGGCTCAGAAACCCAAAAGGTTCTGACTGCAGCAGACTGATTCCTGCTGTACTCAGAAGCACCACTATAACTCCAATTTGTTTTGTTTTTTTTCCTTTTATTTAAATTTTGTTTGTAAGCAAGGCAGTGGGAAACTAGAAACTTTTTTTTTTTTTTAATTGGAAGAGGTCTTGCAGAGGGATAAAGATAAGGGAGAGGCAGGCAGGCAACTCAGAACAAACTGGAGCCCAAACCAAGCCGCTGGAAGCTCCCTGGTCTATGGCTACACTAGTAGGGGAGGGATACCACAGTTTTCACTGCAGGAGCAGCTCTTCAAGATTTCCAAATTATTCAGCCTAACCAGGCCTCAGTCCACAGCACGAGATATGCACTCCTACCATCTGCTGGAGACAGAATACTGCCAGGCTAAGATCAGCACGGGAGCCTCTATGAGGTGATGGAGAAAGATTAACAGACTTGAGGACATCTGCTGGTCGGGAGCATCACCCATGAGTCTCAACTGGTCTGGCTGAATGAATAACTATTTATATTTTAAATTTACATACCACCTAGCCAATAAAAAAACAAAACTCTAGACAAACAATTTATAAAATGGTCAATACAAACTAAATATCACCAATCATATATTACACAATATAATACATAACAGAGTACTGCCACTAATTAAGAGCAACTGGTGCCTCCCAATCACTTCCTTACCCATGTCTGAAAGAGTACTAGATGTTCCCTTTGCCAGTCTAAGGAAACTGTAAATCCAGATTGCTATTTTTGGATATCTGGTCTTAGTTCCTTAATTTTTTTAACTAAACGTTTACTCATTCCTGCATTTTATATTGGTATCAGGTATTCATTTTGGTTTACCTTCCTCAGGAATGGAAATGAGAAAGTTTTTCAGGATATTACTACCTGATTTAATAAACCTGTGAAAAACGTATTTAAGCCAATTTGACAAACCTCAAAGAAAATGTTACATCTGTGACAAAATATACATCCCATTCTCTGAAAATAATCCACTTCAGATTTTTTTTTAAGGTTTTCCTCAGATGTGTCATGAATTTTGTTTCCCACTCTATCCACAATGGGATCTATAGCATCCTTTATCATCCATTTGCTGGTTGTATACTGAAAGAATAGAGTTGATCCATGACTTTCAGGTCTTTCCTGGTTTGTAAGGATCAGATTGAAACCCACTCATAATACAAATGGGACTGCTTACCTTTCGAGAATGACACCATCCTTAAGAGGACATCTAGAAACCAAGTTTATTTCTGGATATATAATCTTCCCCATAAAACTCTGACTCAAATCTTTTTTCCTTCCACTATTTCCAATAATGGATTCTTCAGGAAACAACTAAAAGCCTGATTATTTGAAACAGGCTTTGGCCCCAGCCAAGCCCTTAATTCCTAACGAGACTCCTAACCTCAGTCTCACCAGGACTCCAGAGGCTATCCCTAGCTTAATATTTCACTACGCTAAACTCACTTTTGGTATGTCAATAGAGTAAGTTTTCAATATTTATGGTATGTCTTTCCTATTTATAATATCCTTTTTATTTATAGTGCCTAAATATACCCTACATGTTCTAATATTTACTAACGTAATGCCAAAATTGTTGCTATGCTTTGAACTTCTCACTGGAAAAGCATGACAAAAACCATAATAAAATGACAATTATTCAGGCCCAACACAAAGGCAACTCCTCCCATTTTTTTATGCATGCTATGTCTTCTGTCTACCTTCAATAAGAACCTCTAACATACAAGTACAAACTAAAAACTAAGCATTAGCATCTGCTTTGCAACAATTTATAAATGCATACTTTGTAGACATTACTTACATAAATACTGCATCTTTCTCCACCACTACAGCAGGTATGTTAAAAGGGAATCCATATAATTTCTGGACAATAAATTTGTATACTATATCAATGTTTTTATTTTCTTTTATTGATGTATAAATAAGTGCAGCACCATCTTCATAAGGTTGTTAAAGAAAATGTTCAACTATAGAAGTAATGGCATGTAGTTCAGATATTACAGTGTTTTCTTCTATTTTGCCCTACATTCCAAAACTGATTTATTCATTTTGGAAGGCTGCTCAGATAAAATTCAAGATCAAGCAAAATGCATTTTAATACATATTCCACTAAACATTTGTATTTTTGGGACCCACCAGCTTTCCCCTGCTCCTTTGGGCTTCCCGTTCAAGCATAATCTTCCCCTTTCCCCTACAACTAGGAGGGCCTTCGCCTCATGAACTTTTATTCCCAGGTACCTGGGTTTTTTTTCACTATTTTTATTTCCTTACCCTTCCTCCCTCTGTAATTTATCTACCAAAGCAACAGTTCTTGGTACAAGGCACAGAAAGTGACACTCTTCAAAACCTGGTATGTATGCACCCTGCTTCCCACCCATAGATAAAGGTTGTGCAAAGGCTAGGATTCCCTTCCTCAACATCCTCAGCCCAACAGCAGAAGTCAAGTACATGAATAGCACCCAAGTGGCATCATGCTATCAGACTGGTCCTTCTACTGAACATTTCACATTGCAAGAAAACTCTCTTTACAGCTTCTGATCTAACCTTCTGCTAATGATGGCATAGGTTAAGGAAACCATGCACGAAAATGAGTCCCGTTTAATAACCATCACCTATAGAGGATGAGCAATGGAGTTGCCGCATTAAGTATCTTAGAAATAAGTTTCAAAAAGGTTCTCTTTAAATTTGATACATGGACTGGATTCATTTTCGTGCATCTCTTTTCACGTGTGGATGATTTTTTGGCGTGCACTCTCTCTTCTCCTGTTTGTCTTTTGGATAGGTTAAGGAAACTACAGGATCAGTTGGCTCTCTCTGTTTTGTATTAAGGAAAGCTAGTTGGCCTCCAAACTGGAAGTGCTAAAAAAAAATTTTTTTCTCATTGACATATATCCCCTCTTTCAGACTGCATGAAATGCAGCAATGCACACGTTTGGCTTATGACACTAAATAAGATTAAAGCATATTTATACCAAACAAAGCAAGCGTATGTGAAATATCCATAAGATTATAAAGCACTTACACATTAAGCACACTAAAGTCAGATGGATGACATGAGTGCTCTAAAAAGATATGATCTCAAGCTGGCTGAGTCAAGAGTACTTTAGAGTTGAATACCTATTTTAAATGTAGTCATATTACGCAAAACATTACATTTAATGCACACACTATTGTCAACCCTATGGCTCATCCTGTCCAATGTCAATGGATGCAAGGAGTTCAAATCCCAGGCAGGGAGAGAAGACTACTGTTAATACAGTGATTACCCTCAGGGATGCCAGCAGTGGTTAACACCAAAGAAGATTTTTCCAGCCTCCTATGCAGCAACAGCATGCCCATCTTGGAAAGGAGAAACAAGAGGGGAATAAAAAAATACCAACAAAAAAACCCCCCAAAAAACCAAACACACTTATTTGAAAAATATTACAACTTCTCAATTTATGTGCATTAATGTTAATATTCAAGGATCAATATACAAAAGTACAGTTTAATTAGTTTTTCAATTGTTCCCCAAAGATAACATTCATAGATTTATACTGAAGGGTGACATTTGTTGCTTGCTGGTTCCTAAAATACGGTTCTTGAATTTAGAACGCTGCCTTGTAACCAGAAGTCAATCATTGCAACTGTCAGTTACTTTGTGATCTAGATAAGGTTAAAGTTAGACAGAATTGACAGCTCAATAACCAAAGGGTAGATATGTGAATTCAAGAAAATACCACCTTTAAACAGTTAATTATCCTTGCTCCAAAGCTTTAGTAACTATATATTAAGTCCTGGAGAAAAATTGGAGTTTTTCTAGATTGTGGCCTCTTTTTGAAGGACCAACAAAAAAGGATGCTGTAGTACTTGAGGTTATATACATCTTTTATATTGGGGTTTGTTTGTTTTTTGGCCTGGCAGTTTCCTCTTGATACTTGATAAGCACAGTCAGAACTGCTCTTAACTAGGCTACAGCATCATAAGTCTTTATTCATACCTGGGGTGGGTGGAGCTTCACCATATTTTTTTTTTATATGCCCTCCCATTACAGGGAAAGTCCTCAAGGGTGTCACAAACTACAACTCCCTCTGAAACCCAGATAACAGACCCTGGCTTCCACCACATTCCTGCCAGCCCAGGAGGGAGAGGGTGTGTGGAAGCAGATGCCTGGTCATTAAAAAAAAACAAAAAAAAACTAACTATTAAATTTCCAAAAAAAAAAAAAGACAATCAAGAAAAATATTAAGGAAATTACACAGGCTTAAATATTGAAAATAAAAATAGAAAGCAATATAAAACACAACTATAATTGCCAGTGCACATCAATGAGGAGAGAAGAGCAAAAAACATAAGAAAAAAAAGAATTCACCATATCTAAGCCTGAAGGTCTACCTAAGAAGTTACATGGCCCATCTCACTAACCCCAATTGCAATCTACCTTGCAAAAGGTTAACTGTATAGGATCCGCAGAGACATGTTTGAAGCTAATTATACATATACAAGGAAAGTGTGATACAAAATGTAGCACCTATGGCCAAAAACCCTAGATTTCTTTATAAGAAAAAGCTTCCAAATGACTTGAGTCTCCTTGACATGAGGAAACATTTTTTGATGCAAAGACTTTGTAAGGTAGAAAAAAGTTTAAGGGTCCAAGCTTTATCTAATTCTCTGGCAAAAACTACCAATAAAGCAGACCTAGCCAAATTCTCAGAACTAGGCTGCTTTAGGAAAGCAGAAAGGTCTAATGCACTCCCAAGAAATCCGTGCTGAGAAGAAACAAAAGAAAGGAGAGATTATTAGGCAGCTGGTTTCTCTGCACCCTCCACTACATCAGCAGAAGAGGACTGGTAACTATAAAATCTGGCATGCAGTGGCTCACTGCTAATGGCTTGCTGAAGCTGTGCACTTAAGGGGCTTGCCCCTTGATGAAAATCTGACTGCTGGTGTGGTCTGTGTTTTTCAGCAACAGGAGAGAAGAGGAGAGGTAGCTCTTTTGCTCACTCATCTCAGCCTACTACTGTAGCCTCATTGAACCAACTGTTAATTGAGGCCTTTTTCAAGAGATATGCTGGAAATAGATTTTGGAGCAACTTGCTCCGATCAAGAGGAGACCGTGGTTTCCTTAAGTCCTACTGGGCCTACACCTCCACTGGCTTTTAATCCTGCTTACAGAGGATCTGTCAATGGGGGTAATTGGGGTAGATACATAGAAACATATATAGAAACATAGAAATGACGGCAGAAGACCAAATGGCCCATCTAGTCTGCCCAGCAAGCTTTCACACTTTTTTTTCTCATAATTATCTGTTACTCTTGGCCCTAGTTACCTTCCACCCCCACCATTGATGTAGAGAGCAGTGCTGGAGCTGCATCTAAGTGAAGTATCTAGCTTAATTGTTTAGAGGTAGTAACCGCCGCAATAAGCAAGCTACCCCCACGCTTGTTTACCCAGCCTGTGCAATTCAGTCCTTGTTGGTTGTTGTCTGAATATAAATCCTCTTTTCTTATTCCCCCTGCTGTTGAAGCAGTGAGCTGCGCTGGATATGTATGCCAAGTGAAGTATCGGGCTTAATTGATTCGGGGTAGTAACCGCTGCAACAAGCTACACCCCCGCTTTTTTGTGAATGCAAATCCTTTTTTCCACATTTCTTCTTGCCGTTGAAGCATAGAGCAATGTTGGAGTCGCATTAACCGCGTGTATGTTTATTGAATAAGGGTATTAATCTCCAGGTAGTAGCCATCATTCCCGCAAGCCACCCCCATGCCTCTTCTCTTCATTCACATCCTCTAGACTTTATGGATTCACAGTGTTTATCCCACGCTCCTTTGAAATCCTTCACAGTTTTGGTTTTCACCATTTCCTCCGGAAGGGTGTTCTAGGCATCCACCACCCTCTCTGTGAAGAAATACTTCACGACATTGGTTCCGAGTCTTCCTCCCTGGAGCTTCAAATCGTGACCCCTGGTTCTGCTGATTTCCCCCCCCCCCCCCCCAACGGAAAAGGTTTGTCGTTGTCTTTGGATCATTAAAACCTTTCAAGTATCTGAAAGTCTATATCATATCACTTCTGCTCCTCCTTTCCTCCAGGGTATATATATTTAGATTCTTCAATCTCTCCTCATAAGTCATTTGATGAAGACCATCAACCTTTTTGGTCACCCTTCTCTGGACTGACTCCATCCTGTCTCTGTCCCTTCGGAGATACGGTCTCCAGAACTGAGCACAGTACTCCAGGTGAGGTCTCACCAAGAACCTGTACAAGGGGATAATCACTTCCCTTTTCTTATTCTATACTCCTCTCTCTCTATGCAGCCCAGCATTCTTCTGGCTTAAGTTATCGCCTTGTCACATTGTTTGCCAACTTCAGATCATTAGACACCATCACCCCAAGGTCTGTCTCCTGCTCCGTGCACATCAGCCCTTCACCCCCCATCGAATACAGTTCTTTCAGATTTCCACACCTCATATGCATGACTGCACTTTTTGGCATTGAATCTCAGATGCCATATCTTCGACCACTCTGCCAGCTTCCTTAAATCCTGTCTCATTCTCTCCACTCCTTCCGGTGTGTCCACTCTGTTGCAGATCTTAGTGTCATCCGCAAAAAGACAGACCTTACCTTCTATCCCGTCAGCAATGTTGCTCACAAAGATATTGAACAGGACTGGTCCCAACACTGATCCTTGTGGCACTCCACTTAACACCGCTCTCGCTTCAGAGTAAGTTCCATTTACCATCACACAGTCTTCTGTCCGTCAACCAGTTTGCAATTCAGGCCACCACCTCGGCACTCACTCCTAAGCTTCTCATTTTATTCACCAGCCTCCTGTGCGGGACAGTATCAAAAGCTTGCCCAGCGAGGAGCCAGACTATTTCCAGTGTGCAGCTAAGATATAACTGTTTTTATTAAGTTATAATTATTGTGAAGGCTTCTGTGTATAATATATTGCTGTCTGTGCTTTCATAATTTATTTAAACATTTTTATATACCGGCATTAGTTGTGGACATCATGCCGGTTTACAGTAAAACTGGTTAAGCTTAGAAATTACATTTTAACAGGGGAGTCAAAAACTGGGAAAGGGGATAAGAGGTAGCTGAGAAAGGATAGAATAACAAAACGTGTTTCCTTGAGGTGAGGGGAGAGAGTATAACAAAAACATAGATCCTCAATAATAATAATCTCTCGATATTGATATATATATTAATTTGCTGTTGGGTTTCTTTAAGGTTCAAGGAAAAACCCCCCCAAAAAACCAATCTAGCTTTTAATTAGACAGAATCTCTCTCTTATTTGGATTTAGCTGTCACTAATAATCTGTTTAGATATTAATATTGGGCATAAATTGCTGAGGGATCGTTTAAAGTAAGAACAAAATAAACTTCCAGAAAGTGTCCTGCTCTACCTAGCTTGGGCGTGGCTGACAGAACAATCTGGGGTCAATCAGATCCATTGTGGGCTGTGCTCAGCGAGAAGCCAGGAAGCATTAAAGCTTCTTGCATCCAGCTAAGTAAAAGTTTAACTTAGTAAACCAATCAGGGGGTAGGGTCTTAAACTCAATTGCAGATACAGAGTCCTGAGAATATCCTTGACCCTTAAGGACTGTCAGTCTATTAAACACAAACTTTAAAATTTGGGTAATTATAATAGAAGGTGTAATAAGATTTTTAAATTTTCCCTATTAGAAAGTTTTGTTTAGATGTTCTTAAGATCTCCAAAGCTATACCAGAGGTATCTAAAGTTTACTATTTGCCATTAATGTATTTTAATACTGTTGTATAATTCTTTGAGCAGGACGTTCGAATGAAATTAAAATGTAAGCCAGCATCTGTGCATGGCAATATGCAGTACCTGCTACTGAGCCAGCCTATTTTACAATAATCACAAGCTACAGAAACATCTATTGAACTCACACTAAGTATTAGCTGGTTTAAAATGTCTATAAGGGGGAAAAAAAAGGCTAAAAGCCTCAAAAGACACCTGGTTGGTAGAAATGATCCCAAAAATGAAAGGAGTTCACATACTCAATGCCAAAACCCCTCACCACACATAGAACAACCTGGAAAAAAAATGCAGACGTGGATATACTTACATGGAGCCTGAAACTATAAGTTACAGCTTAAAATAAATGCCAGAATGAGATTCTAAATAGCTCACACAACATACAAGTCTAAAGGACAGACCCTCCAGCAAATAGGACAGATGGTCTATTAAGAAATCACTTCCAAAATTGGGGAAACTGATAAAAAAAAAAAAAAAAAAAAGAGTACAAGTCTTTAGAATTCCAAACTAATGGTCACATGATGGCAAACATGTTCCCCATAGCTTTGTGTTCAATTCCAATTTTATTTTATCCACCATGTTTATCTATATAATTCTTCTGCTGCAGCTTATGATTCATGCCTACTTTAAATGGACAGCTTTTTATTTATTTGTTGAGTTTTATATACCGTCATTCGGTAGAGCCATCACAACGGTTTACAAAAGTATACATTTTTCTTAGCAGTTGTGCAACAGTAAAAACAATTTGAACAATATCAGAAATAAGCATATCAAGTTCAGAGAGCATTATTAGGTTGGATGAGGAGGGTATGCAGGTTCAGGGTGAAGAGAATGTATTAAGAGGTTTACAACTGAGAGTTCAGTTAAGAGTTGGGATGATCAGACGTCTGAAGGTCAATGTAGAATTTGCGGAACATTAGTGTTTTTAGGTCTTTTTTGAATTCTCAGGAATTTAGGTAGGGTGTTCCAAAGTTTAGGTGAGGCAATTGAAAAGGCTCTCTCTCTTGTGGTTGCCAGATGCACATCTTTGATAGGGGGAATGTTTAGGTAACCTGAGTTATTAGAGCATAGGTTTCTTGGAGGATTTTGAGAGATTATGTTTAGGGTGTTAAGACCTTGATGATCATTGTTTAGGATTTTGTGGATTATGGTCATTGATTTGTAAGCAATACGTGCAGTAATAGGGTGCCAGTGAAGTGAGGTCAATATTGGTGTTATGTGTTCACTTTTTGTTCCAGTTAGGCCTCTGGCAGCTGAGTTCTGCAGTATTTGGAGTGGTTTGAGGGATGAAAAAGGTATTCCAATTAGTAAGGAGTTGCAATAGTCGAAGGTGGAGAAGATAAGTTGCAGTACAGTTCTGAAATCTTAGGGGTTGAGAAATGGTTTCAGGTGTCTTAGGGTTAGGAGTCTGTGGTATCCTTCTTTAGTTTTATTTGCTATGTGGTTCTTGAAAGAAAGTTCTTTATTAATGATAACTCCGAGGTTCCTGGTGTGGGTGGTAGGGAGTATAGTTATTTGTCTGTCAAGTATTGTCAGGGGTGGCGGAGTTAGATTGGGTTTTTTATCCATGAGTATTATTTCAGTTTTGTCAAAGTTGATTATGAGTTTCAGGGAATTTAGGAGATGTTTGATTGAGATAAGTAGTTCTGAGGTTTCTTTTAGGTGTCTTTAGTCAAGAAAACAAGACTACAAAAACAAGGAAAGCAGTTACGGACAAAGTGAAAACAGGAGAAGCAAGTGAAGAAAGAGGAAGATCAGCAGTGCTTATTATATTGGAGTAAGTTGCAAAGCATCTTGCTAAATGTGTGACAGCAGTTTTAGAAGACAAACTAGCCAAATTCCAGTCCTTTATAGAGGAGTTTTGTGAGACAGTAGCAGCCTACAGCTAACGGACTACCAGTGAAAGCAAGCTTGGAGAGCGAGGAGTATTGGTGGGCTTACAAGAACAAATGCAACAGCTTAAGAAGAAAAATGACCTGTTAAGAGGAACAGATTGACAATCAAGAGAATAGGAGTCGTAGAAATAATCAGCTTAATTGGTATCCCCAAGTCCATTAAAGATTGGGAGCTGCAACAACTTTGAGAGAATAATTTGAGAGAAACTAGGATGGCAACCAAAAACAGTCTCTGCAGTCTGAAAGAATTCATAGACTGGGCCCCTTTGACAATCAAGGGAAACCTAGACCAGTTATTGTGAGAATTTTGAACTATGCCAATTAAAATTTTTTCAGGCGTACCTCTTGATGAAGCAACTGGAATACGAGGAATATAAAACATTGCTCTTTCAAGATGTCTCTGCCCAAGTTGCCGCAAAACAGAGGGAAGTCACGCTGTATTGCACTAGACTTTAAAAAAGGAATAAAATTCACTTTGTAAAACCCTGCATGTTTACAAGTGTACCACACAGGGGAAAATAAACTGCTTAATACCATGGAAGAAGTGAAGCAATATGTGAATAAACTTTTAGCCGATAACATAGTATTTTGGCAGGTGGTTATATTTGACGTGAAACAGAAGGGCGCTCTAATTTGTTGCCCAGCTTTTATCCTGTTCTAACAAATATTTTAATTCCACATTTGGGATCTTATTTTTGAATGGAATTTGAGTATGGTTTTGGCTTCTACACGACATTCTTGCCGTCTACAAGTATATGGCTTCTTGAGGTGATGCAGCTACATTACAGAGACATGGACAGAGTTTAACACGTGGTGGTCTGACGGAGTCACCCCAAGATTATTTTAAATTATCACCAAGATTTCCTGTTTCTAGTGAAGAATTGAGCTTTTTATTGAAAAATCAATGTTTTTTTATTTGATCTTAACCTGGAAGACGTGACCTAACATATCTATCTTTGCTTTTTTTTTGTTGCACAAAAATTTCCCTATCTCCTATTATGTGACGTGAACATATGGAAGGGAGAGAGAACATGGGATACCAGCTGTTTCAAACTCTTCTGAAGTTCTAAAGTTTAAGGGTTTTTTTTTTTTTTTTACTACATTTCAGATGACAAGGAGAGTGCAATCGCGAAGTGAGATTACACTATTTTTATTACTTTCCTCAAAGAGATGAGGTGGTTTCTTTTTTAAATTTTGGATGGTTGTATAATGCTGTTATGAATGCTGAGAGTATTGAAGATTACAGTCATGCAATTTTCTCACTATTACAATTACTACCATCTTGATTTTAAAGTATGGTGGCTGCATGGAATAAATGATGGAATTCTTTCTTTTTGTAATTTTCTTCATAAACTTTTGAGTCATATTTGGAAGGAACCAGAGTTTGACCCATTCTAATTTTTATAAATATGGATGGGTAAAAAAGATGAAACAGATGGGGAGAGAAGGTTGGGGAGTCCATGGGAGGTTCAATTATATTAGTGAATATGTGGGGATGTGTGAAGTATGCATGGGTTTGATTGTATTTATATGGCATGTATGGATGAACTACATGGTTAGATCTATCTGGAGGAAATGCACTGAGTGTGGATTGCCAACCAATTTCTTCAGAAAGGATTGTATAATGTTAAATGTTGGGAGGAAGTGGATACTGGACCCAGGCTGGGGGGGCACTAGTCATTCTTAGATTATGGAGTTTCTATGTACCAGACTTATTAGTGGATTCATAGATGGTACAAGATCTTAACTTTTGCTCTTGGAATATCAATGGATTTCATTCTTCTATTAAGCAGAAAAAGGTGTTGCTTTACCTGAAGAAATTACAAACCTACTGCATTGCTACAGGAAATGCATTTAGAAAGCAAAGGGCATATGAAACTTAAAACTGTTTGGGTTGGAATGTGTGAATTTGCTTCCTATTCCAAACAGAAACATGGAATAGCAATACTTATACACAAAAATATTCCATTTCAATATGAAAAAGTAGTTAAAGACCCCCAATGTTGGTTTATATGGTTAGCAGATCAAATCTATAGCAGAAAATTATTGCACCTAATGTATACTAGCATAAGTTTTTTTTTTTTGTTTCTCTTGTTATGCAAACACTACAATTTGCAGATTATCAAATAGTGATGGGGGGAGATTTTAACATTTTCCCCAAATCCTTTGCTAGCTATATCACCAATACATTCGAGAACAAAATTACAAGAAAGTATATTATTTCTCATGGGATAATTGTATTTGGAGGTCATCTGGAGGTTACATCCGGATGATGTGGATTATTCCTTCTCATGTTCATAATTTTTTCCAGAAAATATTTTATCATCTCAAACTTTATACCTCACAGTTAATTCTGCTAATATAGGTGTTAATCTGTATCACATCATTCTCCCATAGATTTTACGATGCAGGCAAATAAAAGAAAGCCGTTTTCTTGAAAGTTGAATCCTACGTGGTTTCGAGAGCCTGAATTCAAAGAATATTTGCTTGATGGCAGACTTATAAACTAAGAAAATGGGGTGAGGAGATGGATAAACGAATATTTTGGGAAACAGCGAAATTTGTACTGAGGGGAGATCTCATATATGGCCAAAAGGAAACAGATATTCCTAAGGTGCTGGGAAACTACTTCCAAATAGTTGAGGCTAAGATGATGTATGGCAGAAATAAAACAGCAGAGAATAAACACAATTGGAGAATTATAGATTTAAGATGAATCTTATATTTTGGAGAAAATTTAAAAAAAAAATATATTTTTTTTTTTAAAGCACAACTTTACAAATATGAGATTTGTGCAGGTAAATTGTCTCAGTACAACAAAAACAGATGTACTTATTTTAGACATGAGAGATGAACAAGTCAATCTTAGAAGGGATAAGAGAAATAGCAAAATTGCTTACCTTGTAATAGATGTTATTCCAGGACAGCAGGGTGTAGTCCTCACATATGGGTGACATCACTGACGGAGCCCTATCATGGAAACTTTGTCAGTTTCTCGAAGCTTTTGACTAGCACACTGAGCATGCCATTTTATTCTCAGCCACAGGGATCTACCTTCAGTCTCGTATGTAGCAATAAGCTTTAGCAAAAATAAAATAAAACTTATCTGACCCAACTCCGCGGGGTGGCGGGTGGGTCTCGAGAGGACTACATCCTGCTGTCCTGGGATAACACCTATTACAAGGTAAGCAATTTTGCTTTATCCCAGGACAAGCAGGATGCTAGTCCTCACAAAGTTAATTAGCAAGCTATAGGCTGAGTCATTTTGTAGTGAAGCAACATTGCAGTATTGTTGGTAAAAATGAGGCAGCCAAAAATCACAGCAGGTTGGATGTAGAAGGAGTTGGGATTATACAGGAAACAAGTTCTTTAAAACAGCTTGTCCATAGGCTGAATCTTGTCATCCTTTGTCCAAGCAGTAATGAACTGCAAAGGTGTGAAGAGAACTCCATGTTGCCACTTTGCATATGTCGAGGATTGGCACTGAACGATAGTGTGCTACTGAGGTTGACATTGCTCTTACTGAATGCGCCTTTACTCGACCTTGGAGGGGAAGGCCTGCTTTTTCATAACAGAATTCTATACAATCTGCTAGCCAGTTGGAGAGAGTGTGTTTGCCCACTGGATTACCCGGTTTGCTTGGATCAAAAGATACAAAGAGTTGAATGGATTTCCTATGGACTGCAGTGCGGTCTAAGTAGTATGCTAGTGCATGTTTACAGTCCAAGGTATGTAAGGCCCTTTCACCTTGGTGAGAGTGAGGTCTTGGGAAGAATGTGGGCAAAACTATGGATTGGTTCAAGTGGAATTCCGTAACTACCTTGGGGAGGAATTTTGGATGTGTCCGGAGAACCACTCTATCATGTAGGAATTTTGTATAGGTTGAGTACGTGACAAGTGCTTGTAACTCACTAACCCTTCTAGCCGATGTAATGGCTATGAGGAAGATAGTCTTCCATGTGAGAAATTGAAGATCACAGGAAGTCATGGGTTCAAAAGGAGAACGCATGAGCCTTGTTAAGACCAAATTCAGGTCCCATTCTGTGACTGGTGGCCGAATTGGTGGTTTAAGGTGAGTTAAACCTCTCATAAACCTACTGACAAGAGGTTGTATGGATTTTGGTGCATATCCCATCTTGTTATGGTAAGCTGAGATTGCACTTAAGTGTACTCTTACAATTGAGGTCTGGAGACCAGAGTCTGAAAGATGGCATAAATAGTCTAGCAGAGAAGGTGTGGGGCAGGAGAAAGGGTCTATGTTCTTTCGCGTGCACCACAAAGTAAATCTTTTCCATTTCGAAGAACAGTTCTGTCGCGTGGAAGGTTTATGTGAAGCTATAAGCACTTGAGACACATTAGTTGAAAGATTGAGTGGTTGTAAGATCAAGCTTTCAACATCCATGCTGTCAGAGATAGGGATTGAAGGTTGGGATGGCGCAACCTGCCCTGATCCTGAGTTATGAGATTGGGAGCTACACCCAGGCGAATTGGTTCTCTGATCGAGAGGACTAGGAGTATGGGAAACCATACTTGTCGAGGCCAATACGGGGCTATAAGTATAATGGACCCCTTGTCCTGTTGTAGCTTCACTCGAGTTTTGGTTATTAGCAGTATCGGAAGATACGCATATAAAAAGTCGGAGTTCCAAGGGCGAGCAAAGGCATCCTTGGCTGGCTGGTGTTTGTCTGTGCAGAACGCAGAACTTGTCCACTTTGCAATTCAGGTGTGATGCAAAGAGGTCTATTGTTGGTTGTCCCCAATGCTGGAATATCCTGGTTGCTACTAAGGGATCCAGGGATCACTCGTGAGGTTGGAACTGACGACTGAGGTGATCTGCAACTACGTTGTGGATGCCCGCTAGATAAGTGGCCCGGAGAAACATTGAATGTGTCAGGGCCCAGTCCCAAATCTGTGCTGCTTCTTGACAAAGGAGATATGAGCCCGTACCTCCCTGTTTGTTCAGGTACCACATGGCTACTGTATTGTCCGTTTGAATCAGAACAGTCTTGTGTGAAAGGCAATCTGAACGCATGCAGAGCATAATGTATAGCTCGAAATGTTGCTTCGAGTTTTGACCAAGTACCCTGGGTTTGGAGATCATCTATGTAAGCTCCCCAAACTAAGATGGATGCATCTGTAGTTAAAGTTATCTCTGGGATTGGTTGTTGGAAGGGTAAATCCTTGCGCAAGTTGTCTCTGTTGATCCAAATGAGAGAGCGACGCAGTTGGTGGGTTACTTGAATTGGAGAAGACAGTGGTTGAATGGCTTGGATCCACTGTGACCTTAATGTCCATTGGGTCATTCTCATGGCTAGTCTTGCCATAGGAGTGACATGAACTGTGGAGGCCATGTGGCCCAGTAAAGTTAGAAACTGATGAGCTGTTGCTTGTTTCTGTAAGTGTAGCGAGTTTGCTACTAGGGAGAATGTGTCTGCCCGATCCTCGGGCAGAAAAGTTCTTGAAAGGATGGCATTCAATTCTGCTCTAATGAATTGAAGTAGGTGAGAGAATGAGATGGGACTTTTGATAATTGATGAGAAACCCCATCAAGTGAAGTAGAGTAATTGTTCGGCTGAGAGAAGCCAAAGCTCCTTGTTGAGATTGATTTCTGATGAGCCACTCATCTAGACAGGGGAAAATGTGGACACTTTCCTTGTGTAAGTGTGCTGCTACTACTGCCAGGCATTTCGTGAATACTGTGGGAGCTGAGGCAAGTCCAAATGGTAGTACTCTGTACTGGAAATGTTGATGACCCACCAGGAAACGCAGATACTTGCGATGAGGAGGGAATATTGGAATGTGAGCGTAAGCATCTTGTAGATACAGATAAAGCCAATCTCCTGTTTGAAGAAGGGGAAACATGGTGCCTAGAGAAACCATCCTGAACTTTTCTTTCTTTAGAAATACGTTGAGATTTCTGAGGTCTAGGATGGGACGTAGGCCTCCGGTTTTTTCTTTGGAATGAGGAAATAACGGGAGTAGAGTCCTCTGCCCTACTGAGTCCAGGGCACCAGTTCTACAGCTCTGGCTCTCAGAAGGGTGGATAATTCTGCTTGTAGATGAATTATGTGATTTTCGTTTAACGAAAGATGTTTTGGAGGAGAGTCTCTTGGAGTTGAGAGGAAACTGAGTTGGTAACCTCGTGATATTGAGAGTACCCATTGGTCTGTTATCTGCAACCAATGGTTGTAGAAGGAGGAAACTCTGCCCCCTACTGGCAGGTTCAGTTTGGGATTGTGGAGATGGGCTTTGCTCTCTGGTGGTGGCCTCAAAAACCTGCAGCCGGTCCCATCTGCAGAGGCAGATGAGGCCTAGTGGTTCTAGGCTGTCTGGGTTGAGATGTTTGTTGTGGACGAGAAGATCTACCCCTGGATGCTGTGGATAATATCGTCTCTGCCTGTAGAAAGGTTTTCTGGTTTCTTTCCTTGGTGGATGGCGAGACATTGATGAGGAAGACTCTTGCGGAACTGACGACAGTTGGCGCAATGTCTCTGTGTGTTCTTTTAGTTGGGCCACTGCGTCCTGGACTTTCAACCCAAAGAGGTTGTCACCTACACAGGGCAAATCCACTAGCTTCTCTTGTACCTCAGGCCTGAGGTCAAATGCTTTTAAGCCAGGCCCAGCAATGTGCACCGATTCCTGAGGCTGCCATTCTTGAAGATGTTTCGAAGTTATCGCATGCAGTCCGGACTTCGTGCTTTCCAGCTTCAAGTCCTTTTTGTATAATGGCCTGAGCTGCATCCTGGTACTGTTGAGGTAGGGAGTTAGAAAGTGCCTGCATCTGCTTCCATAGATTCCTTTGGTATTGCGTCATATAAAGTTGATAGGACGCTATCCTGGAGTTGAGCATAGCTCCTTGGAATACCTTTCTCTTGAAAGAGTCTAGGAATCTATGATCCTTCCCAGGTGGAGTGGAGGAAAGAGGTCGTACTCTTTTGGACTTCTTTTGAGCCGACTCAACTATTACCGATTGATGTATTAACTGTGGCTTTTGATAACCAGGCACATGTTGAACAAGGTATGTAGAGTCCACTCTTATTAATAGGTGGAACGGAACATGGATGTTCCCAAAGCCTATCTTGTAACTCCAAAAGTACTTCGTGGACAGGAATGGCCAGGACTTCTTTTGGAGGGTCAACAAATTGTAAGACTTCTAAAGTCTGCTGTCGTATATTCTCCTCAGACACTAAGTTGAAGGGAATTGTGTCTGCCATGTCTTTTATGAAATTGGTGAAGGACAAGTCTTCTGGTGGAGACTTCTTCCTGCCTTCAGGAGGAGACGAGTCAGACATGAAGCTTTCAGATGAAGAATCAGTATTTTTCTCCTCCCATGAGTCGTATGGCAGTTGTCTGGAAGGAGAAGTAGGAGTAGACCTCTGTGAAAGTGATGGATTCAATGATCCAAAGAGACCTGAAGGTCCTGGTTGAGGATCATCGACAGGTTTCTGTCCCAAAACATCCCCTGGTCCTGCAGGTTTAGCAGGAGTATGTTGCGGTGGGATGGGATGGCACCGATGAGGGAGTCTAATCTCTTCATCAGCATTTGGAATAGTGCTAATTCCGGTTGTCCTGGTGCCCCAGGTAATGGTATCGGTGCTGGTCCTATGATTGGAGATGGCACCGGCGCGGGTGCCAACATAAACAATGGTGTCTGCTTCGGCGAGGGCATCGTGGGCAATGCTCTTGGAGCACGTCTAACACCGCTTGGCGGATAAATCCGCTCAATTCCTCCGCTGGCTCAGGCAGAACAGCTACACGTGGTGGTGGTGGTGGCGTTATCTGTCCTACCACAGGGCCCTGTGGAGGTTTGATGTCTGGTACCTCGAGAAAAGGTGAACGCCTCGGTGTCGAAGGCCTTGGTGTTTCCTGAAGGCAAGACCACTTGGCTGTCGACTTCTCCGGGAATAGTACAGATTCCGGAATCGAAGGATGTTGATTCCGATGTTTTGACCAATGCTCCAATGCTGATTTAGTCGATGCCGCAGATATGGGGGGGGGGGGGGGGGGGTGTCTGTGATAAATGGTCCCCTGAACCTTCCAGACATTTCTTAAGGATTATCCTTTTTGAAGCTCCGGCCGGAGACGACTAAGTGGACGTCGATGGGGAAGGTAAGAGTTGAAGATGGAACAAATGTTCCATCTTTTCTTGTCATGCTTTCCGACCTTTAGCGGTCATTTCTGCACATTTTGGGCAGGATGAGACATCATGAGATTGGCCCAAACAAAGTATACACTCGAGGTGTGGATCCATAATCCACATGGTCCGATTACATTCGGGACATTTTTTAAATCCCGTGGCCATGATAACATAGACAGCCATCGATGGATATCTGAAGAAAATATTCTCAAACTCAAATGAGTCGGAAGGGAATTTATCTACTCACCGGCTGGTGGTAACGAGGGAAACCCCGATTGTGGGAGAGGAAAAAAAAAAGAATTTTGATCTGATTTTTAGTCAGAATTTGTGTGAGAAATCTCACAGGCTCCTACTCCGAGATGCCAAAAGCAGCGCTGAAAAACGAAGACTGAAGGGAGACCCCTGTGGCTGAGAATATCATGGCATGCTCAGTGGGCCAGTCTAACGTTTCTAGAAACTTTGACAGAAAGTTTTCCGTGATAGGGCTCTGTCAGTGACTTCACCCATATGTGAGGACTACCATCCTGCTTGTCCTGGGATAAAAAGAGATTTTGTAAATTTTACAGGACATCAATATTTCTTATTTTCAGGTTCGGAGACAAATAAGGATAATTTCAAAACCATTTACCACTTCCCAAATTAACATCTCTGGAAATTCAAAAACTTATAGCATCTATCACAGTAATGGAAATTCAAAAAACTTTTAACCACATGTAAAACTCCAGGGCCAGATGTTATGAGTGAATTTGATAAGACCCTTAAACAAGAAATTTCCACTTATTTTTTGGCCAGTTATGAATCTTTGACAAATGGGAATTTACCTTCTACACCTAATTTAGCGCCGATTACAGTATTACCAAAACTGGGTAAGGGTCCTACCTTGCCCTCTTCCTACTGACCAATTTCTTTGATCAATCAACACAGTAAACCGTTAATGGAAATTTTAGCAGAGCACCTGAAAACTATATTGCCTAAACTTATCCATCATGACCAAGCTGGCTTTGTCTGACTGACAGGCACTGGCTAACAAGCAAAACATTGGCAGCAATATATAACGTTCAATATTCTTCCAAACAGGTAGAATTGTTCAGTATAGATACAGAACAAGCTTTTAATAAGGTTAGCTGGGATCATCTTTTTTGGGTGTTGCAATAATATTGCTTAGATGACAATCCCGTGGCAATAATTTTGTTTAATGAAGAGGTGACTGATGAATTTTAATTGAGGAAGGGAACCTGGTAGGGATGCCTTCTGTCTCATTTTGTTTTTGCTAATGCTTGTCTCTAGCAATTAAACTTAAATCATCCTGGTTTTTCAAGGTATATCTATGGGAGACATGGAATACTAAATTTTTTCGCTGATATATTAGTAGAACAGGATGCAAATAAATCAATTCCAGTAATATTAGATATTTTTCAAACATTTAGTAACTTTTGCAGGATTGTTATAAATAGTCAGAATCAGAGCTCATGGTGGTAAATTTGGCTATGCTATCAAGATTGGGATTTAGTGTTCCTTTTGTAGTGGCCCTCAAAGAGTTAAAATATTTGGGAAT
This sequence comes from Rhinatrema bivittatum, assembly GCF_901001135.1. Classification (NCBI taxonomy): domain Eukaryota; kingdom Metazoa; phylum Chordata; class Amphibia; order Gymnophiona; family Rhinatrematidae; genus Rhinatrema; species Rhinatrema bivittatum. The sequence goes on along the minus strand of NC_042616.1, from coordinate 250,060,385 downwards.
TCTTATAGCAGTAGATGGAGCAAATATCTATGAGAGGAATATTGTTCCCATGTTAAGGAAAATATATAATTATATGGAAACCTGGAAGGACTTACCACTGACTACGATGGGTAGAAGTGCTATGTATAAAATGGTTTTATTTCCAAAAATGTTCTATATCTTACAGATGCTGCCACGATGACTTAAAAGGGAAGATGTTCTTATGTTGAAGCATCTTGTTAAATTCTTATGGAGGCATAAAAAAAAATCAAGGATTATTGCAACTAAATTGTATCAAGACAAAGAATTGGGAAGCATTAATCTGCCGGATATCCATCTGAACAATGCAACATGTCAGTTGAGAACAAGAACATGCCATACTGGGTCAGACCAAGGTTCCATCAAGCCCAGCATCCTGTTTCCAACAGTGGCCAATCCAGGCTATAAGTACCTGGCAAGTACCCAAAAACTAAGCATATCCCATGCTACTGATGCTAGTAATAGCAGTGGCTATTTTCTCTGTCAACTTGATTAATAGCAGTAATGGACTTCTCCTCCAAGAACTTATCCAAACTTTTTTAAACCCAACTACACTAACTGTACTAACCACATCCCCTGGCAACAAATTCCAGAGCTTAATTGTGCGTTGAGTGAAAAAGAACTTTAGCTGATTAGTTTTAAATGTGCTACATACTAACTTCTTGGAGTGCCCACTAGTCCTATTATCCGAAAGAATAAACAGATTCACATTTACCCGTTCTAGATCTCTCATGATTTTAAACACCTCTATCATATCCCCCTCAGCCATCTCTTCTCCAAGATGAACAGTCCTAACCTCTTTAGTCTTTACTCATAGGGGAGCTGCTCCATCCCCATTATCATTTTCATCACCCTTCTCTGTACCTTCTCCATCACAATTATATCTTTTTTGAGATGCAGCGACCAGAATTGTACACAGTATTCAAGGAGCGGTCTCACCATGGAGTGATACAGAGGCATTATTTATTTTATTTATTTTTGTCGTGTTTTATATGCAGTCATTCGGTATCGCCATCACAACAGTTTACAAGATTCGATCAGTATCAGATGTATTACATATGCAAAGCGTGGCTCTCACGGTTTACAGGCTTCATTCGTTCTCGGACAGGTTACATACGACCAGTGTAGGGCTAGTTTACATGTGAGAAACATGATCCGTTTTATTCACCATTCCCTTCCTAATAATTCCTAACATTGCTTGCTTTTTTGACTGCCGCAGCACACTGAGCAGACTATTTCGATGTATTATTTATTTAAAAACTTTTATATACCGATGTTCATAGACATATCACATCGGTTTACTAATAACAGGGGGATAAATATATTGAAACTGAGAGGGAAGTATAAAGTTACATGTAACAGGGGTATAAAAACTTGGGAGAGTTGAAGAAAAATGGTCTGGTGACCTAGGCGGAAGGAGTTAAGTAGATAGAACAATAACTATAACATTGTTTGTATAATTTGGTAGAGAGGGAAGGAGCTATGGAAGGGAGCTAATTCAAGTGTAGGCTTGTTGGACCAGCCACGTCCTAAGCTTTTATTTTTTTTTTTTTTGGGTGGCGGCAGTGCAGTGTTCTAGGCGGAGATCTGGTGGCATAGAGTTCCATAAAGATGGAACTGCTACGGTTAGTGCCCGTTTTTTGGTAGATATGAGTTGGATGATATTGTGGGCGGGGATGACTAAGGATCCTTCGTATGCAGTTCTGGAGGGTCTATTGGAGGTGCAGTATTGGAAGACGTTATTTAGCCAGGTAGTGTTTTCATTGTTTAAGGTTTTGTGAATAATTGTAAGGCTTTTATAGAGGATTCTCGAAATGATCGGGAGCCAACGGAGGTCTTCGAGGATCAGAGTGATGTGCTCTGATCTACGTGAGTTAGGATTCTTGCCGCTGCGTTTTGCAGCATTTGAAGGGGTCTGATTGAAGATGCTGGGAGGCCTAAAAGAAGGAATTACAGTAATCGATCTTAGTGAAAAGGGTAGCTTGGAGGAGTGTTTGGAAGTCATTGCGGTGTAGTAAAGGTCAGTTTTTTCAGTACCTGCAATTTGTAGAAAAAGTCTTTGGTTGTGTTAATATGTTTTTGGAGCCTGAGGTGGTTATCAAGAGTAAAGCCTAAATCTCTAACATGTTGGGAGAAAGTGAAGGGATGCACTGAGGGTGGTGGGTTAAGGTGAACTGGGGAGATAAAAAACAGCTCTGTTTTCGATATATTTAAGCCCATCTTGAGATTGGTGAGGAGGGAGTTGATTGAAGAAAGGCAGTTGTTCCAGGTTTTAAGCGCATTAGATACAGAGTCGGTGACAGGGATGAGAATCTGTACATCAGCATAGATGTAATGCATGAGTCCAAGGTCGGCAAAAAGTTGGCATAAGGGTAGCAGGTAAATGTTAAAGAGGGTGGGGGGAGAGGGAGGATCCCTGTAGTACGCCATGTGTTAGATTAATGGGGTTCGATTCGTGGTTACCTATTTTGACTTTATACTGGCAATTATTTAGGAAAGATGCAAACCAGCTTAGGGCTGTTCCTGATATACCTATGTCCGTAAGGTGTTCAATAAGAATATTGTGGCTGACGGTGTCAAAGGCTGAGGAGATGTCTAATAGGGCGAGAATAAATGATTGACCCTTATCCATACCCTTAAAGGATTGTGTCAGATAAGGATAGTAAAAGAATTTCCTGAAGCCAAATTGGGATAGGTAGAGGAGGTTATTATTTTAAAGATGATCAATGAGCTGTAAGTTAACGACTCTCTCCAAAAGTTTAGCCAGGAAAGGGAGGTTGGATATTGGTCTAAAGTTAGCTGGATCTGAAATGGCTAGGTTTGGGTTTTTTTTTTAAGATGGTTTGAGGATGGCTTGTTTCAGAGCCGAGAGGACTTGTCCTAGGGTGAGTGAGCAGTTGATAATTTCTGATAAGGGTTTGGCAATTGTATCAGGAATGGTAAGAAGGGCTTTAGTAGGAATAAAGTCCTCAGGGTGTGTAGAGGGTTTCATTTTCTTTAGTAGGTTAGATATCTCTGAGATGGAGGTGATGTCGAAAGTCTAGGGGGATGCAGGTATTTTCATGTCTGGTATGTGGGGGGTAGAGGGGAGGGGGAATTTTGCAATGAGGTTGCTTATTTTGGTATGGAAAAAGGTTGCTAGTTCGTTGCATTTGTTTTTTGCCTCATTATCAGAGAATGGAGTGGGGGCTGGTTTTGTGAGAAGCGAGACATAGGCAAAGAGGGCTTTGGCGTCATATTGGTAGTGATGGATTTTTTGAGAGTAATCTTTTTTTGTTTGTAGGATTGAGGTTCTGTAGGAGTTGAGGTGTTTTTGTAGTCAGCTAGGAAGGAAGGGGAAGGTTCTTGTTCCATTTCCGATCTTTGGTTGTTATCTGTAGTTTAAGGGCCTTAAGTTCTGCTGTGAACCAGGGTTTTTTTTTTAAATTATGTGGCTTTATTTCTTTGGATGTGATAGGACAGACTTTGTCCGCAACGTCTTTGGTGATTCTGCTCCAAGAGCGGTGGGCTGAGTCAGTGTTGGTGAGGTCCAATTTGTCGAGTTTGGATGTGAGGGAGAGGATTAAATCTTCTTGAAAGCATGGTTTCCTGTAGTGAATGAGTTTGCTTTGTTTTATGTTGGGACATGGATTTTTATTTAATGTGAGCTTGGCGGTTATGAGAGTGGTCAGACCAGGGAACTGGGGTGCAAGTGGGGGCTTCTGCAGTGATAATGTGGAAGTTAGTGAATATTAAGTCTAATGTATGTCCAGCTTTATGTGTAGGGCTAGGTACGGTTTAGGTAAATCCTAAGGCTGTGATAGCAGATAAGGATTCACAAGCGGGAGAATGGGGCATGCGGTCCACATGGAGATTGAAATCCCCCAGGATAATGGCTGGAATATCAATGTCTATCTTCTCTGCAATAAATTCAATGAGTGGGGAGGGGTTGCTGTTGAGGAGACCGGGAGGAGTGTAAATGAGACAAATTTGAAGCTGTGGGGATTTGAAGAAACCTATTTCATAATTATGGGGAGGGTTAACAACCTAACAGGCCGATACAGTACAGTGCGCTCTGACGGAGCGCACTGTTAACCTGTCATTGGATGCGCGTTTTCCCTTACCCCTTATTCAGTAAGGGGCTGAAAACGCACGTCCAACCCGCCGAACCTAATAGCGCCCTCAACATGCAAATGCTTGTTGATGGCCCTATTAGGTATGCCTGCGCGATTCAGTAAGTACAATGTGCAGCCAAGCCGCACATTTTACTTTCAGAAATTAGTGCCTACCGAAAAGAAATGTATTCTGATACAATGGATTAAAATGATAACGATTGATGGAAATTTTTCAGATTGAGAAATGTCATATTTAAGAAATTTATACACAAGTGGAAAGTATTTTTGAAAAATTCTACCTTTTGAAACAATGAAGTAATTGGAATGGTTATATGGGAAACATGGTTAGATGCATACTTACATTAGATGAGTGGAATATATGAGGAGTATGTATAAATATGTGGGATGAATGTGGGGTATTGAGAGAAATGTATGAGGGCTGGAGGAATAAAGTGGAAGAGAGGCAGAAAAATATTTCTGCTATAGAAATATATTTAAATTCTCAAGTCCCAATGTACACAGTTAACTGAAAATGTTTATATAATTGGATGAACCTGATGTTAGTTTTGATGTTTTGTGAATATTGTTTCCTGTATCAAACAGTTTAACACAAAAAAGAAGTCCAAACAAATTCACAAGAGATGAGTAGGGTCTTTGTTTTCAGTTTAAATCAACTGTGATGTAGGTTACCAACAATTCTCTCACTCTACCTCAAGGAGCCCAGTTCAAGTATCTAACCCAGTCCTCTCCTAAAGGCAGAACGCAGTAAGGGATTCTGGGTGAAGCGAGGTTCCCTTCACCCTACTGTAAGAATCCATGCCTAGAGAGCTAAAGGCGGCCTTGGGAGAACTGGTAGGATCTCACGGTATGTTTACCAAATGTGTGCCTGATGCAAGATGAGCTTTACTTTGATTTATGCACCTTGTGACACAATGTAAATAACTGCACCTGAGCCAAGTTAGTCAAGTCTTGTGTTATTCCTGAAACTGTTCCTGCGGCTACAGCCAGCCCGAATACGCTACACCAATTTTCACCCATAAATTCCCAGAATTTTCTAAATGTGACAAATCTGTTTAAGAACATTCACCCTAATTTTAGGCTGTTTAAAAAGCTGTTTCTGAACTACAAATGAGTGTTTCAAGGCCTCCAGCTGCTGCTGGAAGAAAGCACATTCTTTGTTTCAAGTCCAGCAACCCCCACCCACCACCTCACTAGTGAAAGTGCTCATCCTCCAGGGCTGCCCATGCTGTTTGTTGAGTCCTGCCTCTTCGCCCACCAAGCAGCCAAAAGTGCCAGCTGTCTGGTGCCACAAATGTGTGTGAAGCAGGCCCTGTCCAGACGCATTTCCCAGCAGGGTCCTTGGCCCATACACAAAAGCAGAAGTGCAGTGCAGCAGTGCATGGGAGCCTCAGTAAGCATGCTGCTGAAGGAGAGAGAAACCCTTAGCTAACCAGTAAGGATGAATGCTGTTGTGGGAAATGGGGGAAGAGACACATGCTAGGCAGGGGATTAAGGTAGAGATAGGAGTGCTGCAAAGTGGATGGGTGGGAGAATCTGCTTAATATTGTTTTATTGTCCTGGCTTCTAAACTTTGATTTTTCCAGGTAAATATATCTTTAACGGATTTTCTCCTGTTTTTGTTGTCATAATAAACCTTGATAAATTCCTGGGAAAAACAAACAATAGAAATTGAAAATGAAAGTCCCTAGAGATGAGGTATAACACCAAATTCTGATAAAAAAATTATATATCATATGCACAAGAAAAATAAGTACAAATGTTCACACAGGATCAGTCAATTGTTTTAAACAAGAAGTTCTAGAAAATGGTTCTTTGCAAAGAAAGTAGCACAAGTACAAGTTAAAAGAGCAGAATGAGGTAAAGAATATAAGCTATAAAAAAGTGTGTATGCTTGTCAGCATTATGAATATGAATCAAACATATGGCCACACAGAAGGGCATATATGCAGAATATGACACTCAAAAAGATGTGCAGGCCTGGATGAGTATTTAGTGGTTAGAGCAGCAGGCCAAGAAACTGGGTTCAAACCCTGCTTCGCCCGCTGATGTGCCTTGTGGCCTTAGGCCAGTCACATTCCCTCCACTGCCTCTGGTACAGACTTGGAATATAAATGCTCTGGGGAAAAGAAATACCAACTACATCTAACAACCTGAGCTTGGATTTTGTAAGGCAAATAATTAAATCCATACGAAGAAGCATCTTAGGGGTGGATTTATCAAAATGCGGTACGTACCGCATGCGATAGCAAAAGGGGCGTGGTGTATGCTAACGGACCCCATCGCAAATGGCGAAGGTACTCACCGCATGGTCCCGGCTGCTATCGCAGAGCCTAACGCATCTGAAAGAGGTGTTGTTAAAATTGGCGTTATGGCTCTGCGATACCTCTTCGCAGGCAGGCTAACCCAGCCCACTCTCCGCCCAGGTTTTGAATTTGCATCCCCTCTCCGCCCCTACTCCTCCCAGTTTTTGCATCGCACCATACGATATGGTGCGATCGCATGCGGTAAACACGTTTTCGCATGCGTTAAAGGCCTATCGCATGCAAAAACGGGGCTTTTTCGCATGCGATAAGCCCTTAACGCATGCGAAAACGCCTTACCGCATTTTGATAAATGACCCCCTTAGTTTGTTACCACATTGGGAAATAAAAGTTCTAAACTACAAAAAAAATAGGTGAAAACTGTTATACTGAAGTCCGGCATGACGACACAAAGTTTTCTCTACTTCAAGTCTTTGAGAAAAAAATCAGCTCCAAAGGGTAAAAGCTTAAGTGCAAACAGTACATGTCAGAAAAGAAAAAGCTACATCTCTATTGTAGGAGTACAACAGAATTATAAAAATATCTGCAATGTATATTCATTTCTAATGCACATGATAAATGCATCTACAAATACATTTACTTGACTATAATAAAAGAAATACAAGGAAACAATGGATGAAGATTAACTGAAGTTAGCATTTCAAACAATCACTGAAAATATAGTGTGTGAGAAAACTTTCAGATAACCAGCTGAGCAAGATCTTTTAATAATCAAGCAACGATCACAGGGGCCAGGCCAATGGCAGCACTGAGCAATGCTATGATGGAGATCAGGGTTCACTTTTCAGAATCACATCCTGATGCATGAACCAGTCAGAACTGGAAGTACAAGCCTTCAGAAGGAGGGGAATTCCATTTATCAACTAGTACCAGGGCTGAAGAAAATTGCACATGCAGCACTTGACAAAAAAGGGCCAACAACTAAACTGGAGTGAGGCAAGCACAAAAAAAGGAAACAATAAAAAGAAACTGTGTGCCAAGACACAAGGCTAACAGACTGTACATGTCATTCAAAATGAACACTTGTAAAGTAGAATAATCTGAGATTTCAAAGGTAAACAAAGTAAAAAAATAAATAAAGCAACAGAATATACATATTAAGGTATTTCTCTGCATGAGGACTGCAGAAGTCCTATAACCACACCCAGAGAAGCTAAGATATTGCTCAGAATGTTAAGCTCTGTTGATGCACTTAAACCAATGTCAAACTGAGAATGTAGCATAAACAGAGTAAAGGAAATCACAATTAGGTTACCTGACAAACAAGAAACTATTATGCATCATTCAAAGAGGTTTTGGCATGAAGCTTTGCAAATGCAAGTTAAAAAAAAGAATAGTCTTGACAAATTTTAAGCTAATAAGCTAACAGTAGCAGTATGGAACTTTCAGCACATACTGTAAATATATTAAAATATTTGAGAGATTTCAATAGGTAAAAAAACCCCCACCAAGCCTTAAAGAGAAAAAAAAAAGTTACACCGTGAAATGTTATCACAAAATAAGGGATAACCCCCCCCCCCCCCAAAAAAAAAAAAAACCAACCCAACCTACACCAAAAAGGTGAGACTCAAAGTGATATGGATACATCTTATCAGTAAACTATGCTTTTTGGAAGAGGAAAGAATCTTTGTATAAGAGGATCCAAAAAAAATCTAAACTTGAAAATGGAGAAAAAAAAAAGCTTATGCGCAAAGATTTTATTAAGAGATTTTATATTACTTATAATAGAAAAACCATGCTAAACAGTTTACAACATAAAAACACTAATCAAACAATGTAATATTAAGATAACTAAAGTCCCTCAGTACATAAAACATGAATGGAAAGGAACTGACAGCTAGAGAAAATGGATATCAATTGGTGATGAGGCAGAGTTCTAAGTTCTAGAACATTCAGGATGGGTAGCACCCTGGTGCAGCAGGCAGATCACATCACCCATCACTGTGACTGGATACCTTTAAAGATACTTACCCATTTCCTTCTGATTACTTTCAGATACACAAGAACGCTTCCAAATTCAAAATGGATAAAAATCTGTTAGGTGTAAGGGTCTCTGATAAAACATTTTGTCTAAGCACAAATTCAGAGTAAAGAAATAGGCTGAATTTTGCCCTTATTGGCACAAACTGTCCAATTTAGACTTATTCAGTAAATAAAGGTCTAATATGGGAAATGAATTTGGTTTCAAAAAGGTTACAAAAAGCTTTATCATGTCTGACAAACTTAATAAGGATACACTGTAAACAAAATCTTCTGATATGTAATTGAATGAAGTCAAAGTGTTCATCTCTGTAGTCATGCTCTTTTTCCAATATACTAATGGCATCACACTGTTGGATAAAAACAATAAAACATTCACTTCAAGCATAACTGACATTGGTCTGAAGCTGTCATATATACATATAACTTTTTACATTAAATTTGCTTCTGCAAATATGCTTCCTTTTAACACTTCTTGCTGATATTACAGTAATCAGGAATAAAACTTTCCAAGATAGATGCTTTAGAGAAGCAAAATCTAGAGGTTGAAATAGCAACTTTATTTACTGTTCTAGGACTAAATTTAAATCCAAATTCTGGACACTTATATACTGGAGGTCTTGTATGATAAAGACATTTCGTGAACTACGATACCAGAAGATGGACGACATGGAAGCTCCATTAAGTTGGTCATAGTAAACTGCAGTAGCACCGAGGTGGACTCTTCATGATGTAATCTCTAATCCTTTTTGTAAAAGAGGTATTTAAGAATGATAGATAAAATTAACTGGTTTTGTCCCTTTCCTGACCATAGAGAGGGACTCTCTCATTTAAAGGAGTTAAGACTTCTGTAAATGGATTCCTGGCCAAAGTTAGAAAGTCTTCAATTTCTCTTGTAAGTTGGAATGATGAGACCATGCAACATCCAACATCTAAGCCATAAGACTGAAGCCTGGGATGAAGTAATGCACCTTGATTCTGAGTAATTACAGATGGAGATATACTTGGCCTTATCAAAGGATGAAATCGATAGATCTTGAAGCAAAGAGAACCATAGCTGCCTGGACCAATACAGGAGGTATGAGGATCATTGAGAGCCTCTTGTTTTAGGTTGAGGATGCTCTTGGAGATAAAAAGTATGGAAGGATACATGTACATAAGACTCCAAGTCCATCGGATAACCAGGACATCTAATGCTATACTGTTTCTGGATGGCTTTCTGGAAAAGAATACTGGCAGTTTGTTAGTACTGGAGGCTAAGAGATCCCCCTCCCATAGGGACCCCATTTTCTGAACAGCCAGTTGATTGTTATCCAACGATCATTCATGAGGTTTCATGACACTATAGCTTGTCTGCTATAGAGTTTCATATTCCTGGGAGATATGATGTCTTCAGTAATACATTGACTGGGATCACTAAAATCCCAGACTCTTATTTCCTCCATGCAAAAGGCAAAAGGCGGATTGCATATCTTTTTGCTATCAGCAAGCAGGCATTCCTTTTCAAGACCGTGTTAAAGCACACTCTGTGAGGGCCATGGCGACTTCAGAAGCACACCTACGATTGGTGCCGCTTCCTGATATTTGCAGAGCTGCTACCTGGAGCTCACTCCATACTTTCGCAGCCCACTATTGCTTGGACAAAGCCGGAAAACAGGATTCCATCTTTGGCCAATCTGTCCTCCGTAACCTTTTTCCAATGTGACGTACCAACACCCTTCCGCCTGCCTGGTAGGGTTCCGGATGCCCTCTACCAAATTCCATCCCAGTTGTTGTGCCTGTTGCACGCCGTTGGGTACATTTGGTGCATGTTCGGACATCCTCAGCTCGGTACTCACCCATATGTGAGGACTACCATCCTGCTTGTCCTGTGAGAAAGCAAATGTTGCTTACCTGTAACAGGTGTTCTCACAGGACAGCAGGATGTTAGTCCTCACGAAACCCGCCCGCCGCTCCGTGGTGTTGGGTTCGTTTTATGTTATTTTTCGGCACTACCTGTAGCTTTCAAAACAAGACTGAAGGGGGACCCCTGCTGGCTGCAGGGTTAGTGCCATGCTGGGCATGCCCAGTAGGGGCCAAAGTTCTAGAAACTTTGACAGACGTTTTCCGTGATTGGGCTCCATCCTGTGACGTCACCCATAAGTGAGGACTACCATCCTGCTTGTCCTGTGAGAAATGATAGTTTACAATGAAACCTAGAGATTCCAATACTTGTATTGTTACCCAGCTGGTTTGTTCCTACTGGATAGGAGAGCTCTATTAGTCAGTAATCCAAGTAGGGGAAGTACCTGACTTCCCCAATATGCAAATATGAGCTATTATAGTAAGGCACTTTGTGAATACGATCGGCTAAATGGGAGAACTCTATTGGTATGTTTTGAGATCAGAGTTTATCTGAACAATTGTCTGATTGAGGTGAACTTGAATGTATGTGTATGCATTCTTCAGATCCAAACCCTTGATATATTTCTCCAGGAAGGACTGGCTTGACAGCTTTGCTTTGTAGAAGGAGACTAACTAGCTGTAGCCGTTTGTTCATCAATATTTCTTGGCAAGCACAAGGCAGTACATATCTGGGAGAAACTTGAATGAATCTTAAGTGATAGCCTTTCTTCACAGTCTTCCTTACCCATTCGTCCATGATTATGTCAAGCCATTCATATGTCAAATAATCTCCTACTGTGGGTATGTTCTTGTACAGGAAAAATACCAATGCTGTAGATTTTCAGCTGTGACATTATCCAGGGTTTCATTTGCCACCTATCCCTCTGCCTGGGTCTTAGAACCTGGTGCTGAGGGATTTTTCTGTACTCCATCTTTAATATTAAAATTGTTTCTTGTACTGGTGGTATGGGGGCTTTTTCTAAGTTGAAGGCTGTTCTGGTGTGGCTGCTGTGGTAGTGTAGAGAGTGATCTTTATCAGATCAGTTTCTTAAACTATCTTGCTGAAGGGATTATCTCCTTTACAGAGACTACATGCTGTGAGTACATCCTCTGAGCCCAGACTCTTAGTCACACTAATATCCTGGCTCCAAGATGTTTCAAATGAGGCATATGCTGCATGGATAACGTGCTTGCCACATTCTACTGCCTCTGAAAGTTGAGCCTGCATTGTCTCCTTAGATTCCCATGGTAGAGTAAGATTTTACACATTTGTAAGCATGCATATACTGCATCATATAAACTGACAATTGCTGTGCAGCTATTTTGGATGACAACAAGGAGTTGTTTAACACTTTCCTATTTGGCCTAGCATTTTAGGATCCTTAAGGGAATCATTGGAATGGTCATTTGATTTTTTTTTTTTTTCATGGCTGTCTCTACAATTTCTGATTGATGAGTAAGCTTTACTGTTAAAACCAAGGACTGACTAAACCATTAACAGGCACCATCAATATGCATAACCAATTTTGGGAAGGCTCCTTTATTCATTATTTCATGCATTTCTACTTCTATTCTATTAGACTATTTCCAAGTTAAAAGTAGAAAGATGCATTTACACTTGATTTTGGGTAGCAAAATGTACACCATGTTTTACCAATTGCCAGAGAATTGTCCAAATTACAACAGATGTACACGAGCCACTTACAACAGCAATATCCACATCAAAGAATAAAACTTATAACTAGTTAAAATGCAAGAAAACAGTGAAAAAATTGAAACAAACCTTTGTACAAACTACCACTACAGGCATGCCCAAGTTATGTGTAAGTGTATCTTTGCCCAGAGGTAAAATCACACTGTCATCTGTATCTTCCTGTAACAAAGTATTTCTTCTCTGGGGAGAAGCTGGAAAATCTTCTCTTGGTTCTTCATATTCTTGGAACTCTCTAACCACTGTGAAAAAGTAACAGATCTGTATTATGAATATTACACAAACATCTCATTGCTACCAGAAATTACACTGTACAATTCTTTTGAATTTTGCCATTGTAGAAAATGCACACGTTATATTCCAGGGCAAAATATAGGTTGTAAGCTATACATGAATTGTATAGCTAGACTGATTTCTTAACTTGACATTAATAGAAAAAAAAAATAGGGGGAAAAACCCAGGTAGCTGCAAAGAAAGGCTCATTGCATCCTAGCCCAACAGAGATTAACTTCATTTTAACCCATAAGATCTTTTGGTGGATACCTTCCTTAGAAGCTAAAATGGCCAAGATACTTAAAGAAACCAAAGAAACAAGAGAGATGTACATTCGTTTTAAATGAATTAGACAATTTGAATTTCCCAGAGACTGGGAAAAATCTAATTACTGTGGGTTGCCACATATGCATAACCCTGGCTGCAACCCAATAGCTTTCCTGCTCTGACTTGACCCTAAATAGTCAGACTTCTGACTCGGAACGAAGAGTTCCTCACCTGCATAAGGTGACCTTTACTACCACTTTACCAGCAGGTACCTGGGATCATGGCTAGCATATGAAGACATATTGTTCTCATTCCCAATTGTTATTGTATGCACTCTCTCTGAATTTGAATTTAAAATGTTAAATAAGAAGCATTCTTGAAGTTATAATGTAAATAGGAAGGCCCTCCTTCCTAAAACCAAGTTACAATGTAAACAGATGTGATATTCCAGATCGAACACTGGTATATAAAAACAAACAAATAAAATAAATAAGGGGACAGCCTAATAGTTATCAATAAGATATTCAGGATGATGCATCTGAAAAATATCTGGGAGACCTGAAACAGTCTATGCCCCTGACATCTTTTCAAGGGAGACATGAAGCCCCAAACATGTGGCTGACCGAACTAGCCTAATGCCATCACCCCCGAGGCCTACACATAGGGCAACAAGGAAGTCCTCCTGAATGGTGTCTGACCATCCAAAGCAGATAACTCCTAAAAGTCACCATGAAGGAGCATGCCAAGAACACAGCAGCCAACAAGGAGGAGGAATCCACCCCAGTCAAACTCATTGCCCTGGACTACCTCCCCAATGAAGGGAGAAAGCTGCCTGGGTAAATTGCTTGTAGACTTCCGACCAGGAGTGGCAATTGCCTAAGGCAGGGAGTGAGGGGGCAGGAAAGAAGCTTCTGATAAGCACGCCTAGCTAGTCTCTGAACCTTGGTCCCTAATCTTAGAAGACTGCTCCAAAGGACAGGTCTCTTACAGAGAACTATATAAAATCAGAGATTGCAATGGCGATCATTCTGTGACAGAACTCCCAAGAAACATGGTTGTAAAAACCATGGCCTCATCTTAAACAAGCATAGGTCAAGCCATATAGGGGATTGACTGAAGGTGTTCCTAGCATCACTTATCTCCATGACTCCATCTGGGAGCTACAGGTCCCTGCTTAGGAAGGTTTGAGACCATCAACCTCAACCATACTGTTAAGTATGGGGAAGTTCACCATTGTCTTCCAACAACGGAGGGCTCAAGACACAAATCCATTGAACATAGCTGCCGAAGGAAAGAAACTATAAAAATATGAAAGACTGTTTAAGCAAAGACTTATGAGGGGGGCCTGAACGCTGTGCTTCCATCCACGAAAAGTGGCCTTAAAATACAAGGACAACACCTGAGGTAATCCAACACCATACCTTTCTCTCTCTCTCTATCATACTGGCCACCTTAAGACTGGAATCAGGTGTTTCACACTGAGGAGATACCATCTCTAGGTTTAAAGAGAAGCACTCGGGGAAGGGGCATAACAGCATCCAAGAATATGAGATCCCTCTACAGATCAGATTATTGCCTCTCATTTCTAATTCAAGAGATGCAGGAGGTCATACTCCAGAATTAAGGGTCACCAGCCCTTCTCTCCTTAATAGCCTCTCCTTCAAGCCATTATCCCCTTCTGAGGAGGAGGTCTTCACCTGTCTGCCAGATCTGCAGTCTCCTCTTTTCTAGCTGATTCCGTAGGACTGTCCCAGTTAGTGGAGTGTTCTAGCACTCCAAATGTTACCCAGACTAATTTAAGTTTCTTCTGTGAGGGGACATGAATAAGGGAAGCTGCCCAAGTAGGACCAACCAGAGATTTATTTATTTATTTTTAAACAGGTTGCATCAGTCTTCAGCATCCAAGTCTAATTTGGCCTTAAAATCCCTCTGGGGAGCTTTATTTGTGCAATAACTATTAGGCTCTCTCCTTGTGCTAGCCATGACCCCAGGTACTGCTGGTAAAGGGGTACTAAAGGCTTCCTTATGCAGGGGGGGTGGGGACTCTGGTTTTTCTTCGAGTCAGATGTCTGACTCTTTAGGGCCAAGTCAAAGCAGCAAGAGAGTTGTTTCTGCAGGCTGTTCTCTCCATTGCTCACTCCACTAGCAGAGCGAGTATTAGAAAAGAACTTTGCTATGCCTCTGAGGTCACCTGCTGAAATAACTCCCAAAAGAACAGGAGTTGCACAGGCTCTGCTCTGCCGGTGAGAAAATGTGTAGCCCCCACGGAACTTCCTTATTCAACTATCAGAGGAAAGGGATAAACAACTTGGAATGCTCAACTTACATTAGGTGCAAAGTGGCAGTAAAATGGTTGCACCAAGCAGGCCCTGTTCCACATGCACTGCAGTACTACTTCCCACTGCCTGAGCCAGCATTTGATTGGGGAACCCACCCAGTTTAGCTTTTTTGCAGGTTGCTGACCCTCCATAGACTGCATCTCTTCCTGATGCCTGCCTACTCACAAGCCAGGCAGAAGGCACAGTTGACATGCTAAACCACCACGGATTTATCTGCAGCACTGTGCTTTTTTCTCTCTTTTTTTTTTTTTTTTTTTTTTAATAAACAACCATACTGGAAGCAAGTGGAGGGAGGGAAAAAGAGGGAAGAGTGATTACTTCAAACCCCAAGACCAAGTCAAAATCTGACAGCACCATAAGAGACTGGGAAGCAGACCAGTGAAAAAGCTGTGCTGCAAGCATTAAAAAAAAAACAAAAACACATTTTACTGAGATAGTTTACTCTAAGCAGCTCCTACTGCTGGACCCATCAAAAGAAAAAAAAGTCACCAGGGACCACTACTGAGTGACCATTGAAATAGGACCTCAGACCCCAAATGAGTCATTTCCCAAGGGAAAAGGAACAATCAGGCCCATTGCCCAGAGCACTCCCAAGACTGTCTGTATACTCCACAACAAAACTGAGCCTATAGCCTTCCCAAAATTAGCCTGCTCCTGGCTGCAGCACCAGTCCATGTGTCCATACCATCAGCTGGAGACAGAAAAACTGAAGAGTTGAAGGCACCAGACACGTATAGGGGAAGTGAACAGCTGTAAGCTTTATTTTGCCTCCATTTGCTGACAAGGGAACATAACCTACTTATCTGGCCTAGTCTGGCATGGACAATAAGGAAATTCAATTTTTATGATTCTTCCAGATTATTATACTCTACCAGAAGATCTGATAGGATGCCATGAGAACTACACGTGGTACTCTGTAAAAGTTTGCCACAAGACAAGTCCAAAGTGCCAGGAAAAGGCCTGTAAAATTTGTGAGGAAATGGGCAACATTCTGGGGGAAGGAGCTACTTATTCTGACAAGAAGGGCTCCACAGCTGCTGGCCTTAATATTTAACACACAGCTAGAACAACTTTTCAACTAAATAATGGGAGAAAGCCAAGAGTCATTCAGAAGTACATGATTCAGAGTAAGATATTTAAGGATACTAGTATAACAGAAATTAGAATATTTCAATAGATAGGTAAAGCCTGAAATAATCCAGATGGAATTAAAGAGCTAACAAATATGAAGGAATATAAATTACCTCTATAAACTGATAACAGGTTGCTAATATCAATTATAAAAAAAAACTCTAAATTGTATACAAATGCCAGAAGTCTAAAAAAAAAAATGGAGTTCAAAAGTACAGCACTTAATGAAGATACAGATATAATAGGCATTTCAGAGGCCCAGTGGAAAGAGGATAATCAATGACACACTGATACCAGGGTACAAATTATATCAACATGACAGGGCAGATCCAATTAGTGGAGGGTAGGTACTATATGTAAAGGCTGGTATACAGTCCAGCAGGATAAAAGCCTTGCAGGAAAAGAAATGCATTGTGGAGTTATGGTTCGAAAGTACATGGGATGCAAAAGCATATAAAAATGGATGTATACCATTATCCACCTGGCCAGGATGAAGAATCTGACAGTGAAATACTAATAAGATAGAAAGGCAAATAAAATTGTCAATACAATAATGGGAAATTTTAACTATCCTTGTTAATATCAGATTAGGATATCCTAGGGAGGTTAAGTTTCTATATGCTATAAATCAGTGTTTCCCCAACATTCTCTCTCCCAAGGCACACTTACATTAACAAAAATGTTGCATGGCACAATGACCACCACAGAGCAAGCAGTCAGAAGACCAAAAGAAAAGTTAGGAAAGCATTGAAAGCCACCAGTCTCTTTCAAATTTTATAACAAAGGGAGAGAGGAGGTAGAGACATACTGAATATGAACTCGTAATGATGGACCAGCTCTATCTAAATACAAGTACAGGAGGGAGAAGATGGGATGCAGGCAGCAGGATCAGTTGTGGCTGCTAGAGCTGCTGCTCCCAAACAAACAGAAAAAGTCAGTTACATCCAATGCTCAGTGAATGCTCTCCTTATCTAACTCAGTCTGGGGTTAAGACTGAGGAGGGAAGGAGGTAATGTGTGCTGCCCATTAATTATCACAGCCCGGATTCATGCTGTATCTAGGAAGAAGAGGCGTGCATGTTTACACGTTCTCAGAAAGGAGTTCCTACAAGTTTGATCCACCACTGTTTTTTCTTTTTGCTGTGAACTGCTGAGTAGAACTCAGGCACTGCTGACCTGGATCTGAGCATCAGGCAGTGTTAAATTTTCCATGGCACACTGGTTGGGAACACTAATATAAATGACTGCTTCATCAAACAGCTGGTTTTGGAATCTATGAAGTGGGGCTCAGGGGACAGGGAGAAGTTTTAAATGTAGCACTCAGTGGAATGTGGGACCTGATGCAAAGCACTACAGTTTATTTTTATTTTGTTTAGAATTACTTATAACCCATACCTGCCAAAGTTCAGGTCTGGGTGCAGAGAAACATACATAAAAGGAACAGATATTAAGTTTAGACAGACATACAGTATCATAAAAACATAAGAACACAGACTAGCAATATCAAATCACTGCTGATAAATACTGCTGCTTACTGAAAAGGAGATAGTAATGCTGGATAGAGTGTTGGTGGGAAAGTTGCAGAATACAAGTAGGTTTTAAGGGCTTTTTTGAACTCCTTGATCTTTCAAGGCTGCAAAGTTGTAAAGAGAGGGAGTGCTTAGCAACAATAATCATAAGCAATCTCAGCTGACAATCAATAAAAACATTTTCAAGTACATTTGAAGCAATAAGCCTATAGGCCTTCTCAGGGAGGGAGTCAGCTGGACTGCTAGATGACCAAAAGGTAAAAAAGAAGTGTTTATACTGTGATGATTCAAAAGAAAAGTCACTGTGAAAATGGAAGATCAAACAGGCAAACTAAAGAGTAACAAATCACTGGGACTGGATGGTACTCAGCCCTTTCTGAAAGGACTCAAATATAAAATTGCAGATTTGTTACTAGCAATCTGTAACCTATCATTAAAACCAGCCACAGTACCTGAAGACTGGATGGCCAATAACACCAGTTTTTAAAAAGGATTCCAGGGGTGATCCAAGTGTTACGGATCTGCTGCTCGAGTTAGCAATCTGTTAGCGACCTGCTGCTGGATGCTCCTGTAAGGGGAGGAGCTAGCAAACTGTTGTAATAGTGCTAGTGGTAAACAATCTGTTGCAGGGTCTGCGATGCGGATGGGAGGAGCGAGCAGATACGAATAGCAGTCTGATGGAAGTTCCTCCCCTAAGGGAGGAATAGCAATCTGTAGTGAACTGCCTCCTATGGGTCTGCTAAGGAATGGCAATGTAATGTAGACTGCAGAGTTGGCAATCCGTACTAGCGGAGTACTGGAGATGGTGCGCAGCTGGACAGAAAGTAAATAGGTGAATCCTTGGGCCGATGGCAGATGATAGCACCCTCAGGAGGGAGTCCCGAGAGGGACCACTGGCTAGGCTGGAGTATGGAGACAGACTCAGATAGTTCTTTATTAGATAAGCAGTATAACCACCAGAGGTGGCAGTAGTGAGCTGGTATGCCTGGCAGGGCTGAAGTCCCTCAGAGACTGGAACTGCGATTCCCAGGTTGCTGAGCTGCAAAGAGACTGCAGATAGTGAATAGACAGGATATGCAGATATACATAGCCAGTACTAGATATCTCACACAATGTCTTGATAGGGCTCAGTAGTTGGAAAGGGTTAGGCCCTCGAGGAGCGAGTACCTGGTTCCAGGGAAGCTCTGAGAGAGCAGTGGTCACTCACACTAATCTGTATCTGGAATAGCTTCTAGTCGAAAGAGAATCTTCAGGGTGTTCAGGAACATAGGCCCTCAAGGAGCGAGTACCAGTTCCTATATACCATCTGAAATAGTAACTCACAATGTCTGTACCTGCGATGGCTTCTGGGCAAGGAGAATCTTCAGAGTGTTCAGGAACATAGGTCCATGGGGAGTGAGTACCGGTTCCTGTCTGTAGTCTGAAATAGAGAAAGAGAATGAGGCTCCCGAGGAGCGGGTACCCCTGGTAGGTCCGGAGAGGCAATGCTGCAAGAGTAAAGTGGGTCCGGAGGAGTCCCACAAACAATCTTGTGGTGCAAGATGGTGTTTGGACAGCCGAAGCTAGTCCAATCTGAGTCCTTGCTAACTCGACTTGTTAGCAAAAGAAAAGACCTTTTATGTTGGAAGCGAATGACGTCAACACAGGGGGACGCCCCTGAGGTTCGCGCCCTTGCTGGTACATACTTCGGAGCATGAGCCCTACGTCATCAGGAACTTGGCGGATCCGCAGCATCGAGCCGGCCTGGGGACGCCGGGAAGGAGCGGCATGGATGCACCGCGGCATCAAGCTGTCCATCAGGCACGGAGGGAGTCGCCACACAGGTTGAGAGGTGGAGCGAGGGCGAAAGCAGGCATGAACGCAACACCAAGAAACTATAGACTGGTGATTTGGATGTTGGTGTCAGGCAAATTAATAGAAACCAAACTTAAAGTTATTGGCCTTGTGGATAGACATGGCCTAAAGGGAAAGTCAACATGGATTTAGCACAGGGAAGTCTTGCTTTAATCTACTTGATTTTTTTTTAAGGTGTTAAAACATATGGACAAGGGGAGCTGGTTGATAGTGTATCTGGACTTTCAGAAGGCATTCCACAATGTCCCTCGTGAGAGACTCCTTAGGAAATTAAAGTCATGAGATAGGAGGACGTGACCTTCTGTGGCTTGGTAACTGGTTAAAAAAGTGAACAATAGGACTAAATGGTCCATTTTCCCAATAAATAATAGAGTGCCCCAGGAATCTGGAACATTCATAAGTCATCTGGAAAAGAGAAATGATTAAGGATCAAATCTAGAAACTACAAAGTTATTCAAAGTTGTTGTGAGGACATTATAAAATTGCAGGACTGGGCACCTAAATGACAGATGAAATTTAATGTGCACAAATGCAAATGTTGCATGATTTGTTTTACTCTGTAGCTGTTTTTCCCCGGACAGCTCAATTCCTCCAAGCTGGCCTGTAGGTGGTGTCTAATCTCTACACTGTAGTTCAGAGGCTTTGGATGTTGGCTTGACTCAGAATGAGGCTTGGATAGCATATACATCCCAGAATCCTTGGAGAAGTTATAAGACAAAGATCCTGCAGTGCCACAGGCTAATTTTTACTTGCAAGACAGCTGAGGAAAAGGTAAGGACTTCAGTAGGTCTCTCTCATTCTCTAACAAGTAGTATCAGAAGCTCCCAACAGCTGAAGAATGGCCAGAAAACAAAGCAGCCACCATCATTACTACTATCCAGACTATGTTATGATCAACAGGGAAGAATCTGTACAGATCAACTTCCTCAGGTGATTGAACTTAGGAAGTGGCAAGGCTGACAAGCATCTGGGAGAATGAGAACATTGAAGAAATGCTTATCAAAAGTATCAAAGGAGGAAAGGTTAAGCCAAGGGAAAGGTGAAACTGGACCACAAAAATGTCAGCTGGACTCACATTACAACAGCCATTAGAACATACATGCTAACTGATTTCCCTCGTGCTAAGAACCAGTATGCAGCCCTGAAAGTGGAAGAGGAGAAGCCATTCCAAGATGAAGAACTGCAAAAGGCAAACCCCAAAGCTGCAAGCTCAACCACCACTGCATTTAGGAAGTGGAGGGTAGTGGCAGCTAGCTGGTGACTTGCTGCTGAAGGACAGAGGCATCCATCTGCTGACCAGATGTGTCCCAGGAAGTATGCTGTCTGCTGGGTGCCAAAATCCAACACAAGACTGCTGAAAATACTCAAGCCTACCTATTACTATCCAACGCTGCTCATCCATGTTGGCAAAAAGTGAATTTGTGGCTCTGGAGGAAAGGGTAAAGCAAATAGATGTAGAGGTGGTAAGCTCCTCTGTCTTCAGAGATGATAAAGGGCCAGGCAGGGAAGCTCACATTCTGAATAATGAATGATTCTATAGATGGTGCAGGCAAGAGCATTTGAGCTTCCTAGACAGTGAGATGATGTTTCAAGGACTACAGAATGGAGATACAATCCATCTGTGGAAGAAGGGGCACAACTTCTTCCAGCACGCACAGACCTGCAAACCTACTGAGGAGGGCTTTACACTAGAATAGTGAGGGATGAGTAAACAAAGTCATCCGGTAAGTGAAACAAAACACTAGTGTAGAATAGGGAAAAAAAAGTGCAACATCTGGAAAGCTATGCACACTAATGCTCATAGGATGGAAAATAAAGTCCTGGATCTAGAAGCAGTCATGGAACCGGCTAACTTGGATGTAAGTTGCTGTCACAGAGACATGGTACTCAAAAGCCTGACTTGGATATAGTTAAACTAGGCTACAATCTATTCAGGAAGGACTGGGTAGGAAGAAAGCGAGAGAGAGGAGTACTAAAGCAACAGAATTGCAGGGCTTACAAGGTATGGAGGAGGCACTGAGAGTTAATTTGAAAAGATGGAACAGAAAATTATTTATAGTGGTGTAATATTCAGATCTCCATAGCAAAGAAAAAATAAAAAGATTTAAAGGGAGGATATTCACAAAATTGCTATGAAAGAGAAGATGTGCTCTTACTAGGGGATTTCGACCTGCTGAATGTTAAGATTTGCCATATATGGTCAGACCAAAGGTCCATCAAGCCCAGTATCCTGTTTCCAACAATCCAGGTCACAAGTACCTGGAAGGATAGCAAAAGGTCGATAGATTCCATGCTGCTTATCCCAGAGATAAGCAGTGGATTTCCCCAAGTGCACCTTAACGGATTATGGATTTTTCTTCCACGAAAATGTCTAAACTTTTTAAACCCAGCAATACAAAGAGCTTTAACCACATCTTCCAGAGTTTAAATTATGCATTTAGTAACAAAAATATTCTGTCAAATATATTACCTAGTGTTTGTACTTTTTGATTGGAACATTCCAACTGCAATGTCTTCTAGAAGGGAGATCCTGGATTCTCTGCAAGGAGAAATGCCCCATCACTGGTAATAGAACCCATATGGGAGGGGGCAAAACTGGACATGGTGCTCACTAATGGAGACAGTGTTTCTGATATTATAGTGGATAATTACCTGAGATCCAGTGATCACTGGATGGTGTGGTTCAGCGTTAAAAAGGGTAGATAGTGAAGGTATATTCAAAGACGAGGGTCCTAGACATGAGGAACACAAAAGTGTGTGTGTGTGTGTGTGTGGGGGGGGGGGGGGGGGGGGAAGTAGAAGAGCGGTGGACAAAACTAAAAGGAGATTTTACAAAGGCAAATAACCTGTTTGTAAAGTATGTAAAGGAAGGAGGAGAGAGGATACTATGGTTTACTAAAGCAGTAACTGAAAAGGTAAGGAAAAGCTGGACTTCATACATGACAAGAGATCACAGAAAGAGGAATACAGGCAAACGTATCTGGAAAAAGCTAAGATGGGAAAGTAGTCAGGAATGCAAAGATGCAAAAAGGAAGAAAACCAAATATGGTATAATGCAGGGGTTGGGGGAAGGAAGACTTTATAATATATGTTAGTGATAGGAAGAATTGCAAAAGTGGCATTGTGAGAATCAGGGGTGAAGGGATGGAATATGTAGAGGTTGACAAAGAAAATAAGAATTGCCATACTGGGTCAGAAAGAGGGTCCATCAAGCTCAGTATCCTATTTCCACCAGTGGCCAATCCAGGTCACAAGTACCTGGCAAGATCCTAAACACCCAGGGGTAAATAGTGGTTTTCCCAAAATCTCTGGAACCACTTATGAACGTCGCTTCCAGGAACTTGTCCAAGCCTTTTTTAAACTCAGCTACACTAACTGCCTTTACTACATTCTCCAGCAATAAATTCCAGAGCTTAATTGTGCCTTGAGGGAAGAGAGTAAATAACTACTTCACTTTTACCTGTTCTAGTCACACTCATTTTAATTTAAAAAAATTGGTTATCCACTAGTCTGAAAATCTTAGCAGCTAACAAAAAAAAAAAAAAAAAAAAAAAAAAAAAAGGGCAAAATTTTCTTAGACCTCTATCATATCCCTCCTTCAGCCATCTTCTCCAGCCTGAAGAGCCCTAACCTCTTTAGCCTTTCTATCCCCGTTATTTTGGTCACTCCTCTCTATATCTTTCTCCAGTTCAACTAGATTTTTTTTGAGATGTAGCATCCAGAACGGCACACAATACGCTGGTCAGGAATGGGAAACTCCAGTCAGAGGGCCACAAACAGGCCAGGTTTTCAGGATATCCACAATGAATATGCATGAGATAGATTTGCATACAATGGAAGCAGTGATGCAGATCTCATTCGTACATATTCATTGTAGATATCCTGAAAACCTAGACTGTTTGTGGCACTCGAGGACTGAGTTCACCATCCCTGCTCTAGGTGCAGTTTCACCATGGAGCCATACAGAGGTAGAGAGACAGTCTCCATTTATTTCTCCCTTCCATTCCTAATAATTCCTGTTTTGTTTATTTGATTGCTGCTGCACACTAAGCCAAGGATTTCAAAGTAATGTCCGTGATGAAGTCCAGATCCTTTTCCTGGGTGGTAACTCCTAACATGGAACCTAACTTCGTATAACCACAGTGTGGATTACTTTTCCCCATGTGCATCACTGTGCATGCTCCACATTAAATTTCTTCTGCCATTTCAATGTCTAAGCATTGCAAAGACCTCTTACAATTTAACTCCTCTGAATAATTCTCATCTGCAAATTTGATCACTTCACTCCTTACACCCTTTTCCAGATCATTTATAAATACATTAAAAAGCACTGGTCCCAGTACAGATCCCTGAGAGCCTCACTGTTTCTTCACTGAGCAATCTGACCATTTATTCCTACTCTCTTATCTTTTAACCAATTTGCAATGCACAATAGGACATTGCTTCCTATCCTATAAATGTTTTATTTTTCTCAGGAGTCTCTTATGGGGAGACTGTCTGAAATTCCAAATACACTGTATCGACCGACTCATCATTATACATATATTTATTAACCCCTTCAAAAAATGGTAATAGGTTTGTAAGACAAGACTTCCCTTGTATAATTTCATGCTGGCTATGTCCCATTAAACAAGTATTTATATATGCGCTATGATTTTGTTCCTTAGAATAGTTCTGATCTGAGCTTCCAAGATTGTATTTTTTAAACTATGTCCATATTTGACAAACAATCTTTGTATCTGCACCTTTTAGTTTTTTTTTCTAATTTTCCTCATGTTATCAAAGTCATCCTTTTGAAAATTAAATGCTAGAGCAGTAGATTTACTTAAATGTTCTCCTTCCAGTCATTAAGCCAAATCTGATCGATTTATGATCTTGGTTGCCACGTGTCCTCATTACTGTTAACATTTGCACCAAATCCTGAATTCCACTAAGAATTAGGTCTAAAATGGTTCTCCCTGCGTTGGTTCCGCAGCTGTTCCAAAATAAGTCATTTATGACATCTAGTATGTCCTGATGTGACATTTACCCAGTTAAAGAAAAATAAAATTGCTTAAATATTTCTCTTCTGTGTTCTGTGGAATGGCCAAGAGCAGGACCACATTACATATTCACAATAGGATTGGAAGTGAAAACCTCAAATCTATTTTCAGAAAAGTATGTTCAAGAGGAGCTAACCAAACTTAAAGCAGATAGAGACTAAGCCAGTTGAGGTGCATGTGAGAATTTTAAAGTAATTTAAAAATATTGGCAGCACCGCTGGCTAACCTTTTCATTGCTTCTTTAGGGCAGTGTTTCCCAACCTGTTCCTGAAGGCACATATATCGAAGTCAGATTTTCAGGACTGAATATGCACGAGAGAGATTTGCATACACTGGGTCTCCAAAGTACACAAATCTCATATATGCATATTCTTTGTGGCAATCCTATGAAGCTAAACTAGTTTGGTGACAGCGGAGAAAAAAAAAACTACAGAAATGAAATTGCACTGATCAGACTTGCAAAGCTGCTAAAAATCTAGAAAGTATGTAAAAGGTCAAAAAGTATGTTAAGGTTCAACACTGGTTAAGCCATTGAATGCATTATTACCATCAGAATTTTTTAGAACGGTGTTACAAAGGCTTGTTCTGAGTCATATTGACTATTGTAACAGCTTGTGACTGGACTGCGTGACAAAATTGTACAACTTAATCCTTGCAGCAGCATGCTGTTCATCGGTGGAGTTAGTAAATATGATCATATTTCTCCAGTGCTGTGGCTACCAGTTGGGTATTAATCGCATATTAAGTTATTAGATATCACGCATAAGTTACTTCATGTAGATAATCAGTACAAGTTGAGAAGTAAATTGCAACTGTATGAACCTGAGTGTTCCTTGTGATCTGAGGGAACTGAAATGCTAGTAATACCGAACTGTGATTATTATTCAAGTCTATACACAGAAGAGCTTTTTCATATACTGCTCCTATTATGTGGAATACATTAGGCATTTGAGGAAAGAAAAAGGTAGTAGATTTAGAAAAGGCCTGAAAGTTTTTTCAGGCTGCTTTTAACTGCATTGCAATATGTTCTTATTTTATTTGTGTTGTATTGTAATCCACCTTGAACAACTAGATTGGAGGGACAGGTTAGAAATTTTATGAACAGTTCCATTTTTACCATCAAGCTCAATTTGAAAGAAATCACATGACCTACAAGAATTTAATCTTATTAGCATATGAGATAAAAATGCCAACCAATTAGGAAAATGTTATGCAAACAAAATAACTTACTGGTGTGTAAACTGGAGGTGATGACATTTAACCTACCATACTACTAACATTCTGAGACTGCTCTTGAATGGCCTTTGCTGGTAATGGCACTCATTTCTTTCAACAAAGACCTCGTTCTATGTTAGCTGCCTGTATTAAGTGTTTATTTACAGCCCACAATAATGTTGGTGACCCAAATGGAATGTGCAGTGAGAAGGAGGGGCAGCATGGTATTCCTGATTGGTGAGTAAAAGCTTGTTCCTTGCCTTGCTTCCCTTTATGGAAGACCCTATTTCCATCCCTTCCTTCCATATAGGGAACCCCATTATGATTTGGGCATTTACTAGACCATACTGGCAAATGAGAAATTTCTATTTTACCTGGGATTTTTTGGGTATAGGTTTTGTTTAGTTGTTGAGTTTTTGTCTATTTTGCTTAGAGTAGAGTAGATCCTCAAGATGATTTAGAGCATGGGGGTTCCTCACTGCTCCATCACTTTGTAACAGATGCCTCTAGATTTGGGAAGGCACTTCCCTGCCTCCCCCACCCCCAAGACAGGTAACAGGCTTAATTTAATACTCTCCCCTAAGCACAATGTCATGCAAGATATCAAATAAATACTAGTCTTATTAGAGAATGCATGCTTACAAATGCTATTAAGTGAGAGAGAGTTGATGCTTCTGTTTGTGCAGAAAACAGAAATTGTCCACTTTGTGATTCAGGTGTGATGCAAAGAGGTCAATTGTCGGTTGACCCCACCGTTGAAATATCCTGGTCACTACTGCCGGATCCAGGGACCATTTGTTTGGTTTGAACTGATGACAGAGTTGGTTCGCTAGTACATTGTGAATGCCTGCCAGATAAGTGGCCCGGAGAAACATTGAGTGGTTCAGGGCCCAACCCCAAATCTGTGCCGCTTCTTGACAAAGGAGATACGAGCCCATACCTCCTTGTTTGTTGATGTACCACATGGCAACTGTGTTGTCAGTTTGGATTAGAACAGTTTTGTGCAAAAGGCAGTCCTTTAACACATGCAGTGCATAACGTATAGCTCGAAGCTCTAGGAAATTGATTTGAAATGTTGCTTCGAGTTGTGTCCAAGTACCTTGGCTTTGGAGAGTGTCTATGTGAGCTCCCCAACCCAAGATGGATGCATCTGTATTTAATGTTATTTGTGGGACTGGTTGCTGGAAGGGTAGGCCCTTGCGCAAATTGTCCTTGTTCACCCACCAAAGTAGAGAGGAACGTAACTGGTTGGTTACTTGAATTGGAGAATGTAGTGGTTGAATGGCTTGGATCCATTGAGATCTTAAAGTCCATTGAGTTACCCGCATAGCTAGTCTTGCCATAGGAGTGGCAAGAACTGTGGAGGCCATGTCGCCTAGTAAAGTTAGAAACTGATGTGCTGTTGCTTGTTTCTTTGAGTGAATCGAGTTTGCCAACAGGGACAGTGTTTCTGCTCGATCTTTGGGTAGAAAGGCTCTTGATAGGATGGTGTTCAATTCTGCTCCTATGAATTGAAGTAGGTGAGATGGAATGAGATGGGACTTTTGATAGTTGATGAGAAAACCCATGGAGTGAAGTAGAGAAATCATTCAACTGAGAGAAGTAAGAGCTCCTTGTCGAGTTTGACTTCTGATTAGCCAGTCGTCTAGATATGGGAAGACATGGACACTTTGTGTAAGTGTCCCGCTATTACTGCCAGACATTTTGTGAATACTCTTGGAGCAGAGGCTAGTCCGAATGGTAGTACTTTGTACTGGTAATGTTGATGGCCTACCATAAAGCGCAGATATTTGCGATGAGGAGGGTATATTGGAATGTGAGCATAAGAGAGTCTTGAAGGTCCAGAGAAAGCCAATCTCCTGTTTGAAGAAGTGGAAGCATGGTGCCTAGAGAGACCATCCTGAATTTTTCCTTTCAGAAATTTGTTGATATTTCTGAGGTCTAGGATGGGACGTAGGCCTCCGGTTTTCTTTAGAATGATGAAATACCGGGAGTAGAATCCTCTGCCCTTTTGGGTCTGAGGCACTAGCTGTTCAGCCCTGGATCTCATAAGGGTGGATAATTCTGCTTGTAGATGAATCAGTTGAGATTCTTGTTGTGGAAAAACTCTGTGGAGATTCTGGTGGACTTGATAGAAAATTTAGTTTGTAACCTCGAGAAACTATAGAGAGTACCCATTGGTCTGAGGTTATTTTTAAGCCAATGTGTGTGAAAGTGGGATACTCTTCCTCCCACTGGCAGATATGGTCGAGGGTTTAAGGGATGGACTTGTTCTCTGGCCTGTATTTCAAAAACCCATCGCTGGGCCTGTCTGTGGAGGAGGTTGGGTCTGGGTTGGGATCTTTGTGGCCTAGGGCAGTGGTTCTCAACCTTTTTTGTCGGGACACACCTGACAAATGGTTCTCACATGCATGACACCCTGACCCATGATCGTCACAGGGCTAGATGTAAAAGTACAGTTTGCATCCACGGGAACCCCCCTGACCCACAATAATGGATGTAAAGCAATTGATAGTGCTCGCTCTCTGACTTCACACAGGTGGGCAGATCTAATGTTCGGGATTGAGAGAAGGCCTTTATTTGACTATCTCAAATTGCGTTGCAGTACATGTAATCTTATTGCTGTGTTTAACCAGTCTGTCATGTCTCCATATAAAATCTTGTGAATAATACATAAAACTTTAAAAATTATTCTCTGTTCGATAGGAAGCCAATGTAGCTCTTTCAGAATTGGAGTAATATGGTCCCTCTTTCTGGTGTTTGTCAATATACGTGCTGCAGTATTTTGTAGAATCTGCAGAGGCTGTAAAGTACTTTTTGGCAAACCCAGCAACATTGCATTACAATAGTCTAATCCTGTAAATATCAGTGCTTGTAACAATGTTCTAAAGTTTTCTTGGGAGAGCAATGGTTTAAGGCATCTCAGCATCATTAATTTATAGTAACCTTCCCTAACTTTCTTCGTGATGTGGGCTTGACCATTAAATTTCGTATCTATATAGAAACCTAAATTTCTTGTTACATTTACTACTTCAACCATATTATCATTATTTAAACTTAACTTTGGTTCATCATATCTTTTTCCTATCTAAAATAATAAGTTTTCTCTAAATTTAAAATTAATTTTAACTGTGTTAACACTTGTCTAATTATTTCTAAATACATTTTTATCAGTTTACAAGTCTCAACAACATCCTTCTCAATAGGAAACAAAATCTGAATATCATCAGCATACACAAAATAAATTAAATTCAGGCCTGTTAGCAGATGACATAGGGGAAGTAAATATATATTAAACAATGTTGCCGAAAGTGCTGAGCCCTGTGGAACGCCTGTCGTTAGCTTAATGGTGTCTGAGAAATTGTCCCCTATTTTAACTGCAAAAGATCTATTTTCTAAGAAGGACCTAAACCATTTTAAAGTTACATCAACTAAACCAATTTCTGAAAGTCTTGTTAACAGTAATTCATGATCGACCGTATCGAAAGCCGCCGACAGGTCTAAAAGCACTAGTATGTACCTTGTACCACAATCAAAACCTCTCAATACTGTATCGTTTAGTGATAACAATAATGACTCAGTATTATGATTTTTTTCGGAAATCATAATACTGAGTCAGAATTACAACATTCCCCATACAACTCACCCTACAAAAAAAGATGTTCTGGTGTCATGTCAGTAACAGCAACTCAAACTCCTTCTACTTCCAGGCTCAATAGCCCTACTTATGAAAAGTCAGCAGTTTACCACCAATGCATGTCTTCTTGAGAAAACACAACAAATAAGACTGATACAAACGCTTACATGCTAATAAAATATCTCGGTAACAGACACAGAACAGACCTAACATACTCCCAGGATCTGTAGTAATGCACATAAACTAATCCGCACACAGTTACACCTGTATTATGGAATACACTCAAACAGGAGCAACCCTATCTATGAAAAGGCAATACTACAAATATTAAATCAGGCCCTAAAAACCAATACACCTCTTATTAGGAAAACAGAACTAGCAAGCAGCTATGGATCCCCACATAGAAATAATTGTAAAACTATACTAATAAGCAGAATAAATGTTTCAAAGCAGCTATGAACAGAACATCCAACAATTAAAAACTATTACAAATTCTCCAAACACCAATAAAATATTTTAAAAAAAAAAGCAGACACATCACATAATATTAAATAATCAAAATGGCAGTCAATCAGGAAAAATAAACTTAAAAAGCCACCTTTACTTACCCCTTCCAGCAGCTCTCCTACTCCTCTTCCATGCAGGACGTAGCACACAGCAGAAGCAGCAGTAGAGGCTAAGCTCTATATTCATGGTCCTCTTCCTTAGGGCCCATGTCTCTCACACACCATACCAGTCATGCATGCCCCCATGACCAGTTTCTGTCTCACACACGAATCATCTCCCAGTCTTTGACACACTCACCAGTCACCTTCCTGAACAGTTTCTCTCATGCCATATACACACACAGGCTTCCCACTCCCATGTTCTACTTAAATAAAATAAAAATACATACATATATGGGCTTTTCACTCTCAATCACTTTCTCTGTCTCACACACACTCACCAGTCTCTCACTCCCATACTTGTTCTCTTCAGATGCACAGGCTTCATTCCCATAATCACTTTCTTTCTCTCTCACACACACAAAAACACATACCAGTCACCTGATCTCTCTCATGTATACACACAGGCTTCCCACTCCCATGCTGTGTGTCACACACACCCAGGTTTCTCACTCCCATGCTCACTTCACATGCACAGGTATCTCATTCCCATAATCACTCACTCTCTCACACACACACACATATACACACAAACCACACCAGTCACCTGATCTCTCATGCATACACATACACAGGCTTCCCACTTCCATGTTCTGTCTTACATATACAGGTTTCTCCCTCCCATGCTGTGTCACACACACCCAGGTTTCTCACTCCCATGCTCACTCTTCACATGCACAGGTTTCTCATTCCCATAATCACTTTCTCTGTTACACACACACACACCAGTCTCTCATTTCCAAGCTCGCTCTCCAGGTTCACAGGCTTCTCATTCCATGAATCACATTCTCTCTCTCACATTCACCAGTCTCTTTCTCTCACACACACTGTCACCTTACCAACCAGTCTCTCCTCTCATGTATGCACACACATACACAGGCTTCCCACTCCCATGCTTTCTTTCACACACACACACACACACACACACACCACCAGGCTTCTTATGCCCATGCTTTCTCACATACCCAGATTTCTCACTTCCATGCTTTTTCTCTCTCACACACACACACACACACACACCAGTCATCTCCCTGAGCAGTCACTTTCATTGTCTCTCACATACACACCAGCTCTGACCAGTTTCTCTCAATCATACACATGCTCTCAAATCAAATACATTTTCTCACTTACACACAGGCTGGCTGCTTCTCTCTCTCTCTCTCACTTCCATTCCCCCCCCCAGCACAAATGGTAGCTGCAGCAGCCTCCTCCTCCAGCCCACGCAGGCCAATAAAGAAGAATCCCATCGGCCGCGGGAGGCTCATACTGCCGTCTCCTTTCCGGCTGCTTCAATTGCTCGGGGGCTGATGCTGCTGCTACTTTTCCATGCGGCACGGGCCAGCTCTCTCTCCTTCCCGCGCACCGGGGGGGGGGCCGCAGGAAGAAAAAAAGGCCAACCACGGGTGCCAGAGCTTCTTCTAGCGCCACTGCCGTTCCCGCTGGGCTTGAACGTGCTATTAGCTCGGCGGCAACGGCAGCAGGGAAGGAAGAGCAGCGGGAGAGACCGGGAGCACGCGACACACCAGCCGGTGCTTGGCGACACACCGGTTGAGAAGCACTGGCCTAGTGGATCTAGCCCTAGAAGTTTGGGGATAGTATCTCCTAGGCCTATAATAAGGACGCCTGGATTCCCTCCTAGGTAGTCGCATCTTGTGGCATCTGAGACAATTGACGTAATGTCTCTGTATGGTCCTTAAGTTGTTGTATGGCCTCTTGGACTTTTTCTCCAAATAAGTTGTCTCCTAGACACGGTAAGTCCACTAGTTTTTCCTGGACTTCAGATCTGAGGTCTGAGGCCTTCAGCCATGCCCATCTGCGAGCAGTGATTCCAGCAGCTGCTGTTCTGGAAGCCGTGTCAAAACTGTCGTAAGCCACCCTCACCTCATGTTTCCCGGCTTCTAGGCCTTTGTTGACTATGGCTTGTGCTGCTTCCTGAAATTGTGTCTGTAAAGAATTGGTAAATTGTTCCATCTGTTTCCAGAGATTTCTCTGGTACTGTGTCATATATAGTTGATAGGCAGAGATTCTGGAATTCAGGATTGCACTTTGGTACACTTTTCTTCCAAGGGAATCGAGGAAGTGGTGATCTTTACCAGGTGGAGTTGAGGAGTGAGGGTGGATACGATTAGATTGTTTCTGGGCAGATTCCACTACCACAGACTGATGGGGTAGTTGTGCTTTTTGGTATCCTGGTGCTGTCTGCACCAAGAATGTGGAGTCCACAAGTTTATTTACTGCGGAGAAAGTAGATGGATGCTCCCAAATCCGGTGTTGCAGATCCAGGAGGACATCATGTATTGGGATTGCCAACACTTGTTTAGGTGGGTCAAACTGCAGGACCTCTAAAGTGTGTTGTCTAGTATCCTGCTCTGCTGACAGCTTAAAGGGAATGGTGTCTGCCATGTCCTGTTTAAATGTGGAAAATGATAAATCTTCTGGTGGGGACTTTTCTCGGTTCTGGTGGTGAAGGGTCCAACATGAAGTCCTCCGAAGATGTGTCCGTACCCTGATCATCCCAAGAATCCTCATCGTCATCTCTATAGGGAGATTTTGAGAAGGATCTGTGTGAATACCCGATGGTCCTGGTAATGGGTCATCGAAGGGTGGTGAAGAAACCTCCTTTTTGATTTTTTTGGCAGGTTACCGATGACATTTTGGTATCTCTGTAAGAGATGTTGGAAGAAAGCCAGATCCTGAGGTTCAGGTTCTTCTGACTGTGGTTGTGTTGATGGAACTGTAGGTGGCATCGACACAGGTGTTGAAGATGCCGCGTCTGTATCGATGGTGGTAACCTGGAAATTGGCATTGAAGAGGTCTATGGCAGTTGTGCGTAAATCGATGTCAATGCTGTGATGATTCTTGGTGTCGTCATCGATTCTCCTTTTGTCCTCGATGTCAACATAGACACCGGCATCGGCACATTTGCCAGCATCGATGCTGTAAGCATCGGCATCGATGGGCCCGTCGGAATCCATTGTTGGGTCTTCAAAGCCTGTGAAACCGCTTGCCTGATAAGGTCAGACAATTCCGGCATTACAACTGATGGTACCAGAGCAGTTGTAAGCAGTGGCAGAGGCTGAGGTCCTGCACAGAGCCCTGTGTAGCATCAGGCATTGATGGTTGTGGAGAAGAGGCCCGGGCGTCAACGGGACCGATGTTTGTGTTCTTGGCCACTTCGCCGTCGATTCTTCTTGGGAAGCAAATTCGAACATCGATGGTCGATGTCGATGCTTGTGTTTTGTCGATGCTTGTGTTTTGACTTATGCTGATCAGTGGATTTTGATGTCGAAGACTATAAAGGGGACGAACAATCTCCCGACGGTCTCGGGCAAGGTTTTTTAAGCAGGAGGCGCTTAGTCGCGCCGGCCGGAGACAACTTGATGACTAAGGAGATGGAATAAGTTGAAGACGGAACAAATGTTCCATTTTTTCTAGCCTAGCTTTGCGGCCTTTCGGCGTCATCTCAGTGCATTGTGGGCAATTTACCTCATGTTTTTTGCCCAGGCACATTACACACTCAATGTGTGGGTCGGTGATGGACATTTTTCTGGCACATACAGGGCATTTTTTTAAAACCTGAAGCCATTTTGAGGTCGACAGCAGTCGATGAAAAAGTGAATTCGTGAGAAGAAAGTTTTTAAACTCTAAGAGCAAAAATATGAGATGGAGGTTCTCACCAGTCGGCGAAGAAAAAACCCCCAGAGAGAATATCAAATAAATCTTGACTTTTCAGTCAAAAAGTGTTGAGAGTCTCAACAGCTCCTGTTCCGTGATGCCTACAGCAGCGCGGAAAAACGAAGACTGAAGAGAGACCTCTATGGCAGAGAATATCATGGCATGCTGGGCATGCTCAGTGGCCTCACAGGGCCAGTCAAAAGTTTCTAGAAACTTTGACAGAAAGTTTTCCCACACTAGGGCTCCATCAGTAACTTCACCCATATGTGAGGACTAGCATCCTGCTTGTCCTGGGATAAAAGAAAATTATTATTTACCTGCTAATTTTCGTTCCTGTAGTACCATGGATCAGTCCAGACAGTGGGTTATGTCCCCAATCCAGCAGATGGAGTCAGCACAAGCTTTGAGGGGGCGTATCCATATATACTACTAC
Organism: Rhinatrema bivittatum; assembly: GCF_901001135.1. NCBI lineage: Eukaryota > Metazoa > Chordata > Amphibia > Gymnophiona > Rhinatrematidae > Rhinatrema > Rhinatrema bivittatum. Next base: position 250,026,297 of record NC_042616.1, on the reverse strand, counting down.
CCCCTCTGCAGGAGTTCAGTATCGAGTATATCAAAGCCCGAGTAGAAACCCCCGAAGGATCAAGTTTGTGGAAACAGATAATGAAAACAATTGTAACCGCAACAAGTAACTGCAAACATCCTACCAACTTGTAGGGAGCTGTGAAAAACAGCGAAAAGAAACAACTGTGAAGACACAGAACACTGCGAGCAAGAAGCAGCGCAGAGCTGAGCAGGATCAAGAACCCAAACGCGGTGGGCGTCTGGACTGATCCATGGTACTACAGGAACGAAAATTAGCAGGTAAATAATAATTTTCTTTTCCCTGTACGTACCTGGATCAGTCCAGACAGTGGGATGTACCCAAGCTTCCCTAAATCGGGTGGGGTCCTGCGAGGCCTGCTCGGAGAACCTGCTCGCCAAAGTGTCCAGAGACCGAAGAGGCGAGGTGCAGACGATAGTGCCTCGAGAACGTGTGTAACGATTTCCAGGTGGCTGCCCTACAAATTTCCTGCGAGGATACCGAGCGAACCTCCGCCCAGGAAGCCGCCTGAGAACGTGTAGAATGCGCTACGATTCCGGGTGGGGGAGTCCGACCCGCCCCAATGTAAGAAGCAGCAATGCCGGCCTTCAGCCATCTGGCAATGGTAGTCTTCGAGGCCTGAGACCCCTTCTTAGGACCGGCCCAGAGTACAAAGAGATGGTCAGAGGTTCGGAACTCATTTGTAGCCTCCAGATAGAGGCGCAGAGTGCGCTTGACATTCAAGAGACGGAGAGACTTCGGCTCTGAGGAAGAGAAGGACAGCAACTCCACCGTCTGGTTCACATGGAATGCAGAAACCACCTTCGGAAGGAAGGAGGGAACGGTGCGAAGCGAAACTCCAGAGTCGGAGAAACGGAGATAGGGCTCTCTACACAACAGAGCCTGCATCTCCGAGATGCGTCGAGCGGAACAGATGGTCACAAGAAATACAGTCTTGAGAGTGAGATCCTTTATCGTTGCGCTGCGCAGCGGCTCGAACGGTGGTCCCGACAGGGAGCAAAGCACAAGGTTAAGACTCCAGGAGGGACAAGGGTCCCGTAACGGAGGACGCATATGCTTGACACCCTTGAGAAAACGAGCAATGTCAGGATGCTGTAGAAGAGAGCCCCCATCGCTCAACAGCGAACCAAGGGCGGCCACCTGAACCCGTAGTGAATTATAGGTGAGCCCTTTTTCCACCCCCGCCTGTAGAAACTGAAGGATCTGAGGTACAGAAGCCTTAGCGGGTCTCGTGGCCTGGCTGGTACACCACAGCTCGAACACCTTCCAGACTCGAACATAGGCCGATGTCTTTCGTGCCCGCAATAGCGTGGATACTACCGCCTCCAGGTAGCCCCGACGCCGGAGGCGGCGCCTCTCAAAAGCCAGGCTGCAAGACAGAAGAATTCTGCCTGCTCGAAAAATACCGGGCCCTGATGTAGGAGCTGGGGGAGGTGCCCCAGCCTGATTGGCCCGTCGATCACCAGCTGTAGCAGGTCCGCAAACCAGGGTCGCCTGGGCCATTCTGGGGTGACGAAAACCACGGTCCCCTGATGGCTTTCTATTCTGCGGAGCATCCTGCCCACCAGGGGCCATGGTGGAAAAGAAAGATATGGCGGCCACGGGAGGACCAGGGCATCCACTCCCTCCGCGCTCTCTCCGGCGACTGAAGAAGCGTGGAGCCTTTGCGTTGAGAGCGGACGCCATCAGATCCAAGTGGGGGGCCCCCCACCGATGGACGAGAAGTTGCATTGCTTTGTCGGAAAGAGACCACTCTCCGGGTCCAGCAGTTGACGACTGAGGAAGTCCGCCTGGACGTTGTCCACACCGGCGACGTGCGAGGCCGCTAGCCGGACGAGATGACGCTCCGCCCATTGCATCAGCAGCGCCGCCTCGAGCGCGACCTGCGGGCTGCGCGTGCCTCCTTGTTGGTTGATGTAGACCACGGTGGTAGCGTTGTCCGATAGGATTCTGACTTCTCGGTTCCGAAGAAGCGGGAGGAAATGTCGCAGAGCTAGCCGGACCGCTCTGGTTTCCAGACGGTTGATTGACCATTTCGCCTCCACCGTGGACCACGTCCCCTGCGTGGCGCTTCGATCGCAGACTGCACCCCAGCCTGCTAGACTGGCATAGGTGGTCACCACCACCCAATTTGGCAGATCGAGGGACATGCCACGGGCCAGGTTCGGCGGATCCAACCACCAGCCCAGACTGTCCCTGGCATTCTGTGGGAGCGGGAGAATCATCTGATAGTCCTGCAATACTGGTTTCCAACGGGAGAAGAGCGCCCACTGTAAGGTCCTGAGGTGCGCGAAAGCCCAAGGTCGATGGTGGACCCCATCACTCCCAGGAGTTGCAGGTAGTCCCAGGAGGTGGGCTCTGGTAACGCAGAGAACCGTCGTGTGTGATCCCGCAAGGATTGAGCTTTGTCCTGGCGCAGAAAAACTTTGCCCAGTAGGGTGTCGAAAGTTGCCCCCAAAAAAAAAACCCAAGTGTTGCGAGGGCATGAGGGAGCTCTTGGAGAAGTTCACTACCCATCCCAGGGAACGTAGAAACCGTACTACTCGAGTCACCGCTGAGCGTCCATGATCGAATGACTTCGCCCGGAGGAGCCAATCGTCCAGATAAGGATGAACCAGGATGCCCTCCTTCCGGAGAGCTGCCGCCACAACTACCATGATCTTGGTGAAGGTGTGCAGCGCCGGCGCCAATCCAAACGCGAGAGCCGTGAACTGAAAATGCTGGTCCAGAATTTTGAAACGAAGGAAACTGTGGTGGTCCGGGCGGATGGGAATGTGCAGGTAGGCCTCCGTTAAGTCCAGGGAGGCGAGGAACTCCCCCCGATGCACCGCCGCAATCACTGACCGGAGCGTTTCCATGCGGAACCGAACGACTCAAAGGGATTTGTTGACTTCCTTGAGGACTAGGATAGGCCGGAAGGAACCGTCCTTCTTTGGTACGACGAAATAGATGGAATAGTGGCCCGAGCCCACCTCTCCGAAGGGCACGGGCGCAGTAGCGCCTATCTCCCGGAGTCTGTCCAGAGTCAGCTGCACCGCTCCTCTCTTGAGGTCCGAGCCACAGGGGGAAAAGATGAACCTTCCCTGCGGGGGGCGGACAAATTCCAATGCGTAGCCGTGTTTTATGGTATCCAGGACCCACTGGTCCGAGGTGATCCGTGCCCACTCCGCTTAGAAATACGTTAGTCGGTCCCCAATCCTGGGGACAGGGGAGTGGGCGAGACTGGCATCATTGTGAAGACTTGGTATAGGGGTTCCCGGTTCCGGGAGTAGTGCGTGCGGGCCGATGCCCGCGGAAGGCGCGCAACCAGGGCTGAGACCTGGGGGCGGATGGCCGGGAGCCCGTCTGTCTGTAGCCCCTGTAGCGCCGTTGCGCTCTGGCTCTGGTCCGAGAAGAAGAAAACGCTCTGGATGGTCGAAACCTATCCTCCGGCAGCCGATGAACAGCGTTCTCCCCCAGGGACTTGATGATCTGGTCCAAATCCTCCCCGAAGAGGAACTTGCCCCTGAAGGGAAGAGAGCCCAGACTGGACTTAGAGGACGTAGACGCCCAATTGCGTAGCCACAGTAGTCGTCGTGCTGCCACTACCGAAACCATGGATCTTGCGAGGACCCGAAAAAGGTCGTACGAGGCGTCCGCCCCATACGCCACTGCGGCTTCTAGCCGATCTGCCTGGGCAGCCTCATCGGACGGCAGGTTCTGAGACGTGAGGAGTTGTTGCACCCAAAGGAGACTAGCCCGCTGGGCAAGCGAACTGCACATCACCGCCCGCATACCCAGAGCGGAGACCTCGAAAACCCGCTTAAGGAGAACTTCCAACTTACGATCCTGTGTGTCCCGCAACGCCGCACCTCCCGTCACTGGGATAGTCGTCCTCTTCGTGACCGCCGACACTGCGGAGTCCACCTTTGGGACCTTGATGAGGTCCAGAAAATCTTCGGGGAGCGGGTACAGCTTTTCCATAGCCCGGCTGCTCTTCAGGGAGGCCTCCGGGGTGTCCCATTCCCTGGTGAGAAGTTGTAAAAACGAGTCATGAATGGGAAAAGCCCGAGCCCTCGGCCGGAGTGCCGCCAGGACAGGATCTCCCTTCCTTGAAGAAGTGATGACAGCGGGAGCTACTGGGGCAGGCGGGTCTGGTGGCGGATCCAAATCTAATTCTTGGATGATCTGCGGGATGAGGTCGTCCAGCTCTTCCCTCTGGAAGAGGCGTAGGGTACGCGGATCATCCCCCTCCTGTGTGCCGTCCCCTTGTCCCCCGTCCGGGAGGTCAAGTCCATGTCCCGCTGGGTCTGGCACCGCCCCCACTGCCGAGGGCGTGGATCGGACCCGGGTAGGAAGGTGGGAGGCCCCCACTCCCGGAGGGTTGGGGGGGGCCGGCGTCGAGGGCGACATCCGAGGGATCTTAGGAAGGGGGGGGGGGTCCCACAGGTGCTTCCAGCCCCTGCAGATAAGCGGTATGCATGAGCAGGATAAACTCCGGAGAGAACCCCGGCCTGCTCGGGTGCGCTTCGGGGGCGACGTGGTTCCTGCTCCCTGGCTCTGGGTGCTTGGTTCCTGCACCAAAATCGGGGGAACACCCCCGCTGGTAGAGTCCTCCAGGGATCCGTTCTCCCTCGTGGCCTCCAGGGATCTGTTCCCCCTCGTGGCCTGCGCCTCAGGGCGCTCAGAATGTAAAATGGCCGCCGTTCCCGCCAAAAATGGCGGAGTGGCCGGCCTGCACCGCCCGGGCAAAAAAGAGAAATCAGTCAGGGACTGTGAGGTACCTTCCCCCCGGGAAGGCATCGTGCACAGATGCCCTCCCGGGAAATCCGGGACCCCGGGTCTCCGCAGGCCGCACAGCGGGACGGCCGCGGCATCGGGATCGCTGCAGGAGAAAAGAAAAAGCCACGGGGGGGGCCACGCGCACAAAGGCGCCGCTGCGGGGGGGCCCGGTCGGCCCGCACTGCCCGCTGTCTGAAAATAGAGGAGGGTGCCGCGGGGGGGCCTTCCTGGCCACACGACCCGCCCCAGACATCTTTCCCTAAATGGCTCAGCAGCCCATGAGGAGCTGTAAAATGGCCGCGGGTGAGGGAGTAAAGAGCGAAGAGGCCGGCTCCACCGGCTTTCGCGGGCACCGGGGGCTGAGCTGTAAAGGAAAAAACTACAAAGGAAAAACAAACTTACCCCTGGCTGCAACGAGAAATAAACAGCAAGGCCGCAGAGAAGAGACAAGGAAGATAAGCCACTCCCCAGAAGTTGAAAGAACTCTGCCTTTTTTTTTTTTTTTTTTTAAACTTAATACAAACTTGATACAAACTTGATCCACAGAAAAAGACAACAAGCCATAATCAAGCAAGAAAGTGAAGGAAAAGGAGGGGAAGCCTGATTCCCCTACTCGCATCTGCTGGAGTCAGAAGATACTGAACTCCTGCAGAGGGGGTAGTAGTATATATGGATACGCCCCCTCAAAGCTTGTGCTGACTCCATCTGCTGGATTGGGGACATAACCCACTGTCTGGACTGATCCAGGTACGTACAGGGAACCTCTAATTTCACCACTTAAAATATTGAAAAATCATCTCTGGCTTTCCCACCTTTGTCCCAGACTTTCTATCTTCCTTCAGGCAATAGGAGGACAGAAGATTAAGTACTCCGGACAACAGTTTGGATATGGATAAACTTGAATTTACTGCAATGCTGGAATCTTCAGAGGACATGTTAGGTACTAAGACTACTTCTCATGACATCTGCATTCGAACCAGACACAGACCGAGTCCTTGCGTTTTTCCTAACAGGGATGCTGTGTTCTATGATGCTAACGTTAGGGTTTATCCAGGCCTCTGCAGACAGACTTAAGAGAAGAGTAACATTTTCCTTGGATTTAGACGCCTATCCGAGAAAGGTGCAGATTTGTCCCTCAAGTTTTCTGTTAAATATTTAAGTACAAAGGGGGGGTTATCTATATTTTCTTCAATGTTTTGCAAACTTTGGAGATTCATAAAAGGAAGAACTGTTAGTGCATTAAAGCACTGCTAGCTGAGGGTTGAGTTTTATGTTAACTACTAACTTATCCATTATTTATTCTTTATTTTATTTCCTTCAACTATTCCCCCTGCTATCGTGGACTTGAATTTGATTTTCCATTTCCTTTATTATACTGATTTTCTTTTCCATAAGCATAAAGATTAAAATGTGTGTCAGAAAATGTATAAATTTGCTTCAATTGTAAAATTTCATAAAGTTAAAAAGATATCAGTTGTGAGATTTTTCATTGGGATAGGATAATAGTTTCAAAATGAAAACTTAAAATATATATATCCAAGATGTTAAATGATAGATATATACTCACTCTGTTGCTCCATTTCTTTAACTTCTTCAGGAGGAATTTTTAATTTGTCGATATGCTCTCTAACCACACTTGCCCATTTCTGTAAAGACTCCAGTGCTGTCCAAGGTCGAGACATGTCTACAACCAGCATCATCAGTGTGTCCTTTACAGTACTGGCATCCATAGCAAATTTAATAAGACCTTTGTGGTACAGGTCTCCATCCAAGATCCACACATTACATCTGGTTTGATCTGTTCCAAAAATCAGAGGATAAAAGTAAAAAATATATACATATAGACTAATACCTTGACATCATTTATCACATTTACTGGAGGGAAAAAATGTATTTGAAAATATTCCCTGCTCTGGTCTGAAATTATACAGACTGTCAAACAGTTTTATCTTGCAATACATTGGAAATTTAGCAAGTTACTGGAATGTTCCAACCTGTAATAGGAGAACATGACTTACCATCTTGGTACCTGGATAACACTGACAAGACAAAGTCCATGATGTAATAAGACTGTCATAAAAAAAATATGTATGCAACTTCAGTGCACTTTTTTTTTTTTTAATTATGAAGTCAGTTCTGATGTACTAAGCTAAAATGGTATTCTCATACACTGGGGGTTAAAAAAGCAGGTTACCTCAAATGTGCACACAAAAACATGCTTAACATGCACAAACTGTCTTGTGCACAGAAAAGATGCAAGCTTAAGAGTTGTGTACACACAAAATGAATTTGCAGCACAACTTTTACACCCCTCATTTTATGCACATAGCTGTTATGCACACAAACCATGTTTTCAGTGTAGCAATCCTGAGTACAGGACCCCAGCACCATGGACTAAACCTATTCCACCTTTGACCAGGAGTTAAATTTCCAGTGTTAAGAAAATATGAGTATGCCAACATGCCTCACTGTATTAGGGAATAATAGTTAACATGGATTTGCACGAAGGAACGCTAATTTTTACAGTTTTACTTAAATTTGTGTGCACTGAGTGCTAAATTCCTCGTTCAACAGGAGTAAAAATACAATAAAAAAATACGTACATAACCACAACCCAACATGCATGCTCAGCCGAGAGTACTTTATTTCTTCATGCATGAAGTCTGATATGTTCAGAGTGCATAGAGAACTCTTGACCTGATAGAAACTTAATATTTAAGATACTTGGCACCAAGAACGCAGTCTGCATTTAACCAATATCTTAGAAGAATTGGAAGAAAGCTAAAAGCAGCTACATTGCTTGAGAAAAAAAACCCAAACAAACCACAAAAAACGTTCTTTGTGGGATGTGATAGATAATTCTTATTCTAGGCAGATGAAACCTAAGCAGAATGATGGACATGAACTTTGAAGAAATTCACATCAATGAGAACTTGTGTAGTCTTAAAAACTCAGCTTTGAAAAACGTTTATGTTGGTTCAATAAAACCTGCAAAGGTTCCAGAAGAGTTTACAAATAGGATGAACATGACAATTCCAAAAGCTTTCTTAAAGAATCATTTTAGGAAAAGGTAGAAGCAATCATTCAAGTCTCCAGCACAAATCTCGACAACCGCAGTATTTGCAGACCATTTTTTTTCTCAATGGGAAACCACAGCCATCGATTTCAAAGCTGGCAATTTTTTAAAATGTATTAGCTACTGCAAAACTATGCTGGATTAGTGATGCCTATATATATTTCTAAATTATGCAATCCATTTAATTGCCTATTCGTAACACAGGAACTGCCAAACAGAGCCAGACCAAAAGGTACATATAGCTTACTATTCTGTTTCAACGGTGGCAGTTGAGACATGTATGGCCTTATCCCAGGGGCAGGCAACTCTGGTTTTTGCATACAGTGGAGGCAGTGCATGCAAATCTCTCATGTATATTTATTGTGGAGATCCTGAAAACCAACCCTGTTTTTGCAGCACTCGAGACTGGAGTTGCCTACGCCTGGTCTATCCTCTGTCACACCTGTCGAGTTTCTAATCATGATTCAAGGGTGCACTAAATCCAGGGCAATAGCTCTGATCATATGCAAAATGGTTTGCAATTATCTTGTTTTACTTACATTTACAGAATCAATTTTTGAACAAAGCTATCCTCTTTGCTCCCACAATGTCCTGCGGTTACGATATCCACTCGTTAATAGAGTTATATGAAGAATGTTTTGTTTTAAACCTACTACCAGATTAGGGGGGGAGGGGGAGAAGAGATGAAATGAATCCTTGTGTTAAGGGACAGTGAACAGTTTCTTTCTATTCATACTGGTAAATTACTTAGAATCAGGGATTCAAAACTTAATCCAGGAATATATTTTGCTAGGGACAAAATGCATTTTTCATGTACTCCCATCTTCCACCTCCCTCCACCCCCAATAATTTGAAGTTAAAAAAAAAAAAAAAAAAAAGTGTTGATCTATATGGAGAGTGCACAATCCCCATCCTTCTTCAAAGCTATCCATACTTTGCTCCTCCTACTTCATCCCCCTCCTCCCCAGGTAGAGGTATCACCTCCCCTCACTGCTCCTCGTCCCTTCACATCCTTCCTCTCTCCTGCTAGACCCCCAATGCTGCCTCCTCCTCCTTCCTTTCTCCCCAAGTACACTTCTGCCAGCTGCCCCAAGTCCTGGTCCTAGTCCCTGTTCAAGGGCTGAAAATGCTTCTAGTGCCTCCTGTTCCCTGGGGGGCTCTCTCACCAGACCAGACAAAGCAATCATTCTGGGAGAGAAGGCAAATATTTTTAAACTCTTCGCAGTATTAAATGTTGATTCTAAACTCCATGCGCATACATGAACCCAGCATTATCTACTCCAACTACTAAAAGTAAAAAGAACTACCACTTCCCTATGAAAGATAAGTTACTCATATTTAAGTGTAGAACCTGCTTTTCAAACTCCTTTCAATACCAGCAGTAGTGAGCTTAGAATGAGCATTCACCAACAGATTGTGTGAACAATATTTATTTCAAATGCTTCTTACTTGCCTGACATGCAGGCAAGCATCCATCTGTGAGCTCTGCCATAATCTGCAATGCAGCATAGAAGCCCAGTTCTATACACCTTTCTCCTAGCTCCATCTTAACTTTTTTTTTTTTTTTTTAAATCAGAAGCAAATCAGAAAATTCATCAACTTAACGGATATCAAAAGTGACCAGGAAAGATTTCTGCTACATTTTGCTATTTGAAATATCTCACCTAAGGCCAGGACATGACCTTAGGGTAGCAGCAATGTATTAAAAGTAATGATAAAGTTTTATCAATGTACTTTTGTTATATCAGCTGTTGGGTTTCCAGCTTCACACTTGTATGTACATTTTGCTTTTATATCTTACCTTTACATTTTCAGTTTCTAATCACTTACCAATCCCAGTGCCACTTGCTCTCTCAAGAAACCACTACTGCCCTACCAACTCACAACCCTAAAATTACATGTCACTGGCACCCTGCTGTGATTTTTATTTTATTTATACCGGTAATTTTATTAGCATGTATAAAATAAACTGCAGTATATAAAGGATAAATGTAGAATACAGGTCGAATACAAACAAGAGCTACAAGATGCCTTATAACAGTAACACATCTACATTTCCTCGCCAAAAGGTAGTCTGGATAAATCTATACCAAATCCTGTGGTAAAAAAAATCAAACATGCAAAAGTAATTTCTAGTCCCCTCCTACCCTGGACTCCGCTCCCCCCCCCCCCCCCCCCCCCCCCCACAGCAGTTGTCAGTCCATCATGGTTCTCTAGGATCTATCATGCAGGCTGATCAGTCTGCTGGAAATATCGGAACAGTGGGGTCCACATCCTATAAAATTTAGATAAGGTGTCTCTCCTAAGGGCTGTAAGCTTCTCCAGAAGGTAGATTTGGCGTAATTTACCAAAAAGTTGAGTGCGAGTCGAGGGTTCTGTATGCTTCCACTGCGCTGCAATCAATAATCTAGCAGCAGTGATTACAAAAAGGAACATTTTTCTGGGTCTCATCTAGGTCCATGTAGGGGAAACCCCAACAACAAGTATTCTGCCTGCAATGGGATCTGTGCACCCCACATACTACTCACTATTGTTTGGCAGTCGTCCCAAAATCTCTAATCTAGGGAACTGCCACCACATATGCCAGTAAGTGCCACTCTGGGAACACCGCCTCCAGCAGAGTGAGGATCTACCCGGTATCCACTTTGCCACTCTCATGGGAGAGTAATGCCATATATAAAGGAGCTTATAGCGATTCTCCATCATAACAGCAGACATCGAAAACTTGCCCATGATCTCGAAGCATTCTGCCATTTGGAAGAGTCCCACTCCACTCCCAAATCCCGCTCCCATGCCTTCAGGTGGGCAGTTCCCACCTCTACCCTATATAGTAGCAGTTGATAGACCTTGAGACATCCCCTTCTGGAGGCAGCCCGGGGTACCCAGGAAGTGTCTAAGTTGGGTGTAGGCTAAAAAAATCTGACTGCGGTAGTTGGTATTGCTCCTGAAGTTCCTTAAAGGGGGCCATCCCTTGATGCCAAACCTGGCCTAAGTAGGTGAGCCCCCTGGTCGCCCACCGCTTAAAGGTCGGATTCCTATTCCCTTCACTAAAGTCTCTCATGTAACGTATATGGGACAAAGCGGAATATTGTTTAGACCTAATCAGCTGATGTTTCCATTTTTTCCAAACCAGCATGGATGTTTGGGTGCTCACGGGATAGGACTGCAGATCTCTATGGGTGCCTGACGCTGGCCAAAATAAGGTGTGTAGTGGGGTCCCTCCAACCAGTTCTCGTTCTAGCTCCACCCATTGTTTAAGAGCATCCAGATCATGTGTTTCAATAATAAGTTTTAGTTGTGCTGCCACTTAAGTGTAGCAAAGAGAGAAAGCCCAAACCTCCCTCATTTCGTGCTTTATAAAGTATCTGGCGGCCTTCATTTGGTTTTGCCAAATGAAGGCAAATTTGCGCTGCAAAGGTCTCAAGTCTGCAGCTGGATAGGGACATGGCAAAGCTTGAAACAGGTAGCTTAGTTTTGGGAGGAGATGCATTTTAATGGTAGCCACCCGGCCAAACCAGGAGTAAGGGATGCGATCCCACCTGTCTAGATCACTCATTAACGTATGTATTAGAGACTTATAATTCTGGGTACTTAACTGAATTAGATTCAAACTTGGAGTTACCCCCAAATATCTGATGGGACTTTTAGTCCATCTAAGGGGGAACTCTTTTACCCATCCGTAAGAGGTCCTCCGTAAAGTGGACTGGGAGAATCTCCGATTTATCAACATTTATCCTAAACCCGGACGCTCTACCATACTCTTCAATCAAAGAAAGGACCCTGGGCATGGACACCATAGGATCAACAAGCAACAGGATTACATCATCTGCATACAGCGTAAGCTTGTGTTGTTGCCCTCCCGCCTTGATACCCTGTATTTCCTTTGTATGGCGAATCCTCTCTAACGGTTCCAGGCTAAGAGCAACGAGAAGCGGGAAAAGTGGACAACCCTGCCGAGTTCCCCACCTGATCGAAAATGGCCCTGTGTAACTATGATTTATCTTATACATGCGGAGGGAACATTGTAGAGCACCTTAATCCAGACTATAAAGAAATCCCCTAAACCCACTTTCTGCAGTACCGCAAAGAGGTATGGCCAATAAACTATCAAATGCTTTTTCAGCGTCTAGTGTCAAACACTGCCGGGGTAGGGGTAGACTTAGCTATGTTAATCAAATAGATTATTTTTCGTATATTATCTGGGGTCGCTCCGCCCGGCATAAAGCCAGCTTGGTCTGAGTGTATGAAATTTCCAATGAAGTCACGCAGACGCAATGCAAGTATCTTGGCTAGAATTTTTAAGTCTATATTAATGAGGGAGATGGGTCGATATGATGTACAACTGGTGGGGTCTTTCCCTAGTTTGGGTACGAGAATGATTCCAGCCATGTTTCCATAAGTTGTTTCCGATATGTTCAATAAGCTCCCCCTCTCGGAGCTTATTGAACATATCGGCTAGGGGGCCCCGTAATATAGTTCTATTTTTTTTTCATAGAAAAGGGGCGTGAAGCCATCCAGGCCTGGAGATTTCCCAGATTTCAGGTCTTTAATGGCCCAATCTACCTCAAATGGGGTAATCGGCTTTCGACTAGATTTTGGTCTGCCGCCGACAGCTCATGCAAGGGGACAGATTGCAAGAAAGTGATAATGTCTTGTGCCGGGGGATCCTGTTCCAGCCTATATAGCAACTCATAAAACTCCAGAAATCTTGATCATAATTCTGGTTTTTGTAAGAGCATGGAACCCGATTTATGTTTGATACAAATCACCATTTCTTTTATCCTCTTTTTCTGAAGGCGCCTGGCAAGTAATTTACTATTTTTATCTCCAAACTCGTAGTGGTGCTGTTTCAAGAGATTAAGCGAGAAGGCTATATCGGCCGTGTCTAAAACTGCTGTCGCCTCTCGTTTTTGAGTAACTAAGTGAGCTGGAATGGATCGTGGATGGCTTTTGTGTTGCCTTTCAATATCCCGTAGTTCTTGCATTAGGGTTTCCCTCTGGGCTGTTTTTGTTTCTTGTGATACGATGCTAAGCTGATGAGATGGCCCTGTATAACTGCTTTCATTCCCTCCCAAATAGCCATAGGTGAGACCTAGTCTATTGTATTATGCAAAAAATAATCTTCCATCACAGACACCACTCGGTCCCCATATCCAGGTTCCTGTACCAGGGAATCATTAAGTCTCCAAAATTTGCTCCCTTTATCCTCTGATACCACATGTAATGCCCAACTAATAGGTGCGTGATCCGACCAGGTAACAGACTCAATGTCTGCCCTCACTGTATCCCCCACCAGGTCTTTTGTAATAAGAAAATAATCAATTCTAGTGTAGGAGTTATGAAGGGGTGAATAATATGAATAATTTCTACTATGAGGGAAAAGCGTTCTCCATATATCTACATTAGTAGCCAAGAATTTTTTCAAGGCCTTTTGCACCCTGCGTGACCCCGTGCTTGCCCCAGCTGAGGTATCCAATGGGGGAAACTGAGCCACATTAAATTCTCCCGCCATAATTGATGCCCCTGAAACTGTTCCAATTGATGGGCTACCGCTTCTAATGTGTCAATTTGCTAAGAAGGTCTGAAATAGATATTTACTAGCACCAGCTGGCGGGAATGGATGGTAACCTTGAGAATGAGAAGCCTCCCCTGACTATCAGCGTAGGAATCGTGGACTTGTACCAACAATCCTTGTGCAAATAGGATTCCCACCCCACTGTATCGTCTTTGACACATGGGAGCAGCATAATATTGAATCAGATACCGCCTATATGTCATAACCCTCATGCCTTTTGCGGAGTTGCGTTTCCTGTATAAACACTATTGCGGTGGATAGTTGCGTGAGTTTTTTTAAACAACTGTTTTTTATAAGGAGAGTTAGGTCCTTCAACATTTACACTGTATGTCACCCATAGGAACATTTAACAAACGGTTGGGCTATAACCCTATAGTTCCCCACATATCCAAAACCCTCCCTATAATCGAACATTCCCTGGCACCCTCCATGTCCTGGAGCAGAAATCTGTTCCTCTCCCCCCACTCCCCCCTCCAGGTTGCGACCTTGCAAATGGTAGTGGAAACCCCATCGACTTCCCCTCCTCACCTTTACCCCCCCCCCTCTCCCCGACCCCCCTCCCCTTGTATCATGTCACCCACCAACTCTGTGAGCCCCTAACCCAAGGAGGATAGCCTGTTGTCCTCCCCCGCCGCCCATCTAATCCCATCTATCACCCCAGACTTAGACTTTTATCATTTTGGTATATTTCCTGGGTCAAACCTCCCCCCCGTTCCCCTTGTCTCAGAACTCAATATGAAACAGGCAACCAATAACAAGAGAAGGCATAGCCACGCCCTGAGCACAGATTAAAAGATATAAAGAAATATAGTCAATGCAAGGACCGCACAGTTCAAATACAGTCTATACTGCACCACCTGATTATGAAGTGGCAGCGAAAGTCCTCTGCTCTGTCCCACTGCACTCCATAACTGCTCTCTCAGGCTTCAACCATGTGGCCGCTCACTGCCCTCTTTTATCCAAGCGAATGACTTCAAGATGGCGCCTCCCACGCTCCGCCACCAGTGCCCGGATTTCTGGTGAGTCTTCTGCCGCCCTTGCCCACTCGCTGCTACTGTGGCTGGCTAGTAGTTATGTTCTTCAGCTGAGGTTTAGTCAGAGGAGATGTCGAGGCCTGCAGCCTGTAGGATAGGCGCCGCCTCCGCCATTGATTTTACTTGCGAGGATGTTCCGTTCATCGTGAAGGCCAAGCCCCATGGGAAGAGCCAACGGTACCGGATGCCCGCAGTACGGAGGATCGCCGATAGCGGTTGCACCTCCAGTCTTCTCTGCAGTGTGGCCGGAGCCAGATAACTATATAGCTGGAGTTCGTGTCCCTCCTAGCTAAAGGGTGACACTTCTTGCACAGCGCAGCAGGTCTTCTTTTATTAAGAAGCTGTGGAGACACGCAATTAAATCCTTTGGCACATTATGAACTCCTTGAAATGCCTTGAAACTCGCAATTCTTAAACCACTTCTGAAAAAACCTAACCTATCTCCAGATGACCCCGCCAACTACCGACCTATTGCAAAACTCCCTTTCATCTCCAAAATCCTAGAAAAAACAGTAAACAAGCAACGAGTACTTTGACGATAACAAAATCTTAGCACCTTCGCAATTCGGCTTTCGCAAAGCACGAAACACCGAAACTATTAATTTCTTTAACAGACACCATACTAATGAATCTTGATAAAAAACAAACCTGCCTACTCATACTCCTCGACCTATCAGCCGCCTTCGACACGGTGAATCATTCAATACTCTTGGAGCGACTGACATCGGCATCAAAGGCACCGCTCTGAACTGGTTCAAGTCTTTTCTACAAAACAGATTTTACAAGGTCAGAGTCAACAACAATGAATCACGCCCCGTCTGCTCTTCTCTGGGAGTCCCTCAAGGCTCCTCATTATCCCCGACTCTCTTCAACATCTATCTCTTACCGCTATGCCAGCTCCTCTCCAAACTAAAATTAAATCATTACATTTACGCAGACGATGTCCAAATACTCATCCCGGTGAAAGAATCCCTACAAAAAACCCTAGAATTCTGGAACAACTGCCTTATAGCCATCAATAACCTACTCTCAAGCCTTAATTTAATCCTCAATTCCAATAAAACAGAAATACTCCTCATCTCACAGGACGGCAACTATGCAATGACAAACCCGATCCCCACCAGTCAACCAACCTTTTCTTCTCAAGTAAGAAACCTCGGAGTCATCATGGACAATCAATTAAACCTAAAGAGATTTATCAATAATACTACTAAGGAGGGCTTTTTTAAATTACAAGTCCTAAAACGACTCAGACCACTCCTCCACTTCCAAGACTACCGATCGGTACTTCAAACAATCATTTTCTCAAAAACAGATTACTGCAATTCTCTTCTACTCAGACTCCCAGCTAATACTATTAAACCCCTTCAAATGCTACAAAACGCCTCAGCCAGGATTCTAACTAAGACCAACAAAAGAGACCATATTACCCCTATCTTGAGGAACCTACATTGGCTCCCAATCAAGTTCAGAATCATATACAAAGCACTAACGATCATTCACAAAACCATCCACAATCTCATTCCTCTGGAACTAAACATCCCACTACGACCACATTTACCCACCAGACCGATAAGAGCAGCATATAGAGACACTCTTCTTGTCCCACACTCCAAAACCTCTCTAAGTAAACGAGCTATGTCCACTGCAGGTCCTGCACAATGGAACTCTCTTCCTTCAGAACTACGGTTGGAACAATGCCCGATCACTTTAAAAAAAAAAAAAAAAAAAAAAAAAAAAAAAAGACTAAAAACTTGGCTATTCGAACAAGCATTCCATTTAGATTGACGTACCTCCATCATCTCCGTTACCAGTCAACAAGCTAATCTTTCCAAACTATCTACTCAGACTATCCATAATTTAGCAACCCAACTCTACAGTCGATCTTGCCAAGCTTACTCAGCGTACCCGGACCTTAAATTAATTCCAATACATATCTTGATCCTCAGCCAGACTAGACTTGGCTCAATCATTTTATTCAATTCGTTATTTTTTTCGTTGCCCCCATTTTATCTTATCCAAGTTCTACGCCCTGTTCTATGTAATCGCATTCTTACATGCGTTGTTTTTCCGTTATAATGTAAACCGAGATGATATGTAATATCTTACATGAATCCCGGTATATAAAAATGTTAAATAAATAAATTATGAGGGGGGGCTCCCAGTGCCCGATGAGCCCGCTTCACCACCACCTCTGTGCGGCGCGGTTTCTCCCCCAACTCCGGATCGGAGGCTAGAATGGCGGCACAGGTCTTCCAGGTAACCTCCATATCGTCAGAAAATTCCGGGAGTTCCAGTAGACCTCCGATTCTGATGTTAGATCTTGGAGATCTATTCTCGAGGTCTTCCATTTTTAGCATCATCTCTTCTTGTTGCCGTTGTAGCTCTCCCATCTCCGTGGTGAACGCTGCCACTCGCAATGCCCACCCCTCCACTATCCCCTTGGCATCCTCCACGTAGCAGCCCAAATCCCTCATGTCCTGGTGCAAGCCCTCCATGGTGTTTACCTCTTCTTTAAGAGATCTTCTCATTTTTTATATCTGTGAACCATAAATCAAAGTCCTTCTTTGTGAGAGAGCATAGGACCTCACCTCCTGTCTCCTCCGTTCTAGCATGGTGATTCGGTTGGGCCTCCTTGTTTTGCTCCGCCTATTCTCTGCCCAAGGCCACCAGTATCGTACGAATTCTGAGCTAGATCAACTGGCTTTTTTTTGGTTGCCATGTCCCCAGGAGTTTGACTCACCAGGTGCTGTGTTTTTTTAGGGTTTTTGGAGTACAGATTGCTATATTAGCACTGGTGACTGCTGAGGTGGGAGGAAGAGCATCAGGGCTAGACATCCATGTGGTATGATGATGTCATTCTCCCAGGTGAATAGATTAAGTCTTCTGAAGAAGAGCTGATTTCCCCCGATGCAGGGCGTTAAGTGAGGTGCCGACTGCTATTTCCCCCTTTCTTGTGCTCCTGCAATAGTGTTCGCTACAAAGATGGCTGCCCGGGAGGAATCTGTGCCAATGCTGTCACGCTCTCGCAGCTCCCCTACTACTTCATGAGCCTTGCAGCTGCTGGAATGAAATCCTGTTCTCCCCTGCTCCAGCCTACCCTGTGATCAAAATCGCGTTGGTAAGGGCAGGAACCCCAGAGACTTTATTTCAGTTTATTTTAAAAAATTCAGCTTGAAAAGTTTTCCTGCAGCTCCTTGGGGGGGGGGGGGGGGGGGGGGGGGGGGGGAAGAAGAGAAGAAAAAAGTTGAGCACAAGAGCTCGGGCTGCCTGCTCGTCCTGCGACGATCGGCCCTGTGTAGGTGGTCTTATGATTTTAAAATTAAATTAAGGCTCTAGTCAGGTGCTCCGAAACTTCTGCTCAGTCCAGCCTACATCGGGAAGCTCGTTCGTTCTTTTCGCGGCAAAGATGGCGGCCGGGAGTTCTTAAAGGCAGCAACTTTTTTTTACTTACAGGACTCCGGATTCGCTGCGAGCAGCCCAGTTTTTTTCAGCAAATTGGGTCCGCAACTCGTGCCCAAGTCAGTGCTAGGTTTGAAAGCAATTTTTGAAACTTTTTTCATGGCGAATTATTTTTGCCATGAAGAGGCAGGGCTGGAGCCTCAATCACAAGCAGCCATCTCCTCTTTCGGCAAACAGCGCCACCCCCTGCTGTGAGTTTTAGACACAAACTGTATAGTTAATTTACATTAAACAACTCTTTGGAGTTAAGGCAAGAGCTGCTGGGTGCTTTAAGATCTGCTTGAAAAAACCTAGAGAAGTGGAGGAGCACATAAACAAGTATCCGTTTAGGAAAAAGTAAATGGCACTGTAGAAATGTAAAAGTTAAAAGTATAAAATGCAAAGGTTCGGATAGACAGATGAATCCAGAACAAGTGGGTTATACACCTCTACCAGCAGATGGAGACTGAGCAAACTGACATCACAGTACATATTCCCCTGCAGTGACATCAGCCTGCCAGTATTCTCTTCAAAAGCAACCGTGGACAGACTAGCAAAAGTTTGATTAAAAAACAGATAACCATTTCAATACTCAGCCAACACGAAACACTGAGCTCAGACAAGGAATGTAGTAATACTAATCTAGGGACTGAATTAACACTTACCAGCAATCCCTGAAACACATAGTTCCGCAGGAGGACCATAACACTATCCTTCGGCTGCCAAGGGCAGGAAACTGGATTCATCTGACCAACCTAAAGAAAAGGAAATTATCAGGTAAGTAGTAATTTCTTATTTCTTAGCATCTGGTCAGATGAATCCACAACCAATGGATGTAGCCAAGCTTCTCCCAAATAGGGTGGTAGGCAGCCCGCGGTCCAGTCAAAACCGCATGCGCCCGGGCCTGCACATCCAGACAATAATACTTGGAAAACGTGTGCAAGGAGGACCATGTCACAGCAGACAGACAATCTAACTTCCGCCCATTACACTGCCTGAGCCCTAGTGGAATGAGCCCTGACGTGACCAGGCAACGGCTTTCCAGCATCAACATATGCAGCCATGACTACCTCCTTAATCCAGTGAGCTACTGTAGCCCGTGAAGCCGGCTCTCCCTGTCTAGAATGGCCATGAAGGACATACAGGCGATCCGTCTGCTGTAAAGGTTTAGTAACTTCCAGATACCCGAAAATATATGTCTCTTGACATCCAAGGGTTGCAACAGGCGACACTCCCCTATATCTCTCTCTCTCTCTGTCCAGAGATGACAGGGAGATGGACTGATTCAAGTGAAATTCAAAGAACACTTTTGGTAAAAAAACAAAAAAAAACATAACTGAAGAGTAAGCAGCTATACCACCCCTGGAGGAATGGCTCCCAGTATGACAAAGTCCGCAGCTAGGAAACTATGTGCAGAACAAATTGCCATAAGAAACACCATTTTCAATGTCAGTAACCGCAAGTAAAGGTTGCGCATCAGCCTAAACATATAGCTCGCTAAGAAATCCAACACCAAATTAAGACTTCATGATGGTACCAGAAATCGCAAAGGAGGATGAAAATGTTTCACTCCTTTCAGGAAACGGACTATATCAGGATGAGTCGACAAGGATCCACCATTCACCTGACCCCCCTGAAAGAGGTGAGAGACACTACTTGTACCTTTAAGGAACTGAGGGCCAAGCCTTTATTCAAGCCATCCTGCAAAAATTCCAAAATGAGCGGGATCGTGACTGAACAAGATAGAGTACCTCGATCTTCAACCAGGCCTCAAATACTCGCCAACCTGCACATAGGCCAAGAAGTGGAGAACTTTCTAGCTCGTAACAAGGTGGAAGTTACTGCCGCAGAGTATCCATGCTTCAGCAAGCGAGCCCTTTCAAAGGCCATGCTGTAAGACAAAATAGTCAGATCTTTGTGAAGAACAGGTCCATGCTGCAGATTCCTGTGCGCTAGAAGTCGAAGGGGAGAGTCCACCAGGAGCCACTGCAGATCTGCATACCACAGTCTCCTGGGCCAATCTGGAGCAACCAAGAGCACCATCCCTCTGTGGTGCTCAACACTTCAAATCAAAAAGCCTAGCATGGGCCATGGAGGAAAGGCATACAGCAACTTGTCTTCCAGCCATTCCTGCACCAGGGCATTGATCCCCAATGACTTAGGATCTCTCCTTCAACTGAAGAATCACGGAACCCTCACATTGCAAGAAGTTGCCAGCAGGTCTAGAAACAGGAGACCTCAATGATCCAGAATCAGCTGACACGCCTCATTCAACACCCATTTTCCTGGGTCCAGACTCTCCCTGCTGAGAAAGTTTGCTCTTACAGTGTCTTTTCCTGCTATGTGTGAGGCTGAGATCATCTGGAAATGCCCTTCAGCCCATTCCATAAGTTGATCTCTCTACTGTGACACTTCATGCCTCTTGGTTCCTCCCTGCCAATTGATGTAAGCCACAGTCGTTGCATTGTTTGACATTATCTGGACCGCTGGACCCTGAAGCTTGCCGAACTGCAAACATGCCAATCTGACTGCCCTGGCTTCCAGCTGACTGATGCTCCAGAGATACTCTTCTGCACTCCATCGCCCTTGTGCTTTCAGCTCCTGACAGTGAACTCCCCAACCATGGAGGCTTGCATCTGTCTTGAGTACTAGCCAGTCCGGTCTCTTCCCACTGCAGTTGGGAAGAGACTTCTATCAGAAGGTGGAGCTAAATTGAATAGTCCTGAGACTGTGGGTTCTACTGAGACAGCAGAGAACGCTGGAGAGGAAGCAAATGCACTCATTACTTTGGAAATGGTCCTGGGAGCCGTGGCCAGACCAAAGGACAGCACCCAAAACTGATAATGGCATCCCAGAACTGCAAAGTCACAGAAGATGTTGAGGTCAAAATTCCCCCTACTGCACAGGGATCATCACTGAATGCAAAGTTTCCATGCGAAAATGCATCACCCGCAGATGAAGATTGACCTCTGAGATCCAGGATGGGATGAAAGGAGTACCTCCTTCTTGGGCACAACAAAATTAATGGAATATTGCCCCATATTATTATTAATTTTTTTTTTGAGTCATGGGCACTGGAACTACAGCCATCAGACTGAGGAGCCTTGCTAACGTAACCTCCACTACCTGTTTCTTCTGCAGGGAGATACCATGAACATGTGCAGAGGAACACTGCAAAACTCCAATGCATACCCTTCTCGTATTACCTCCAGGACCCATTGATCTTTTGTGATCTCAACCCACCTCTGATAAAACAGGTGTCCCCCTATCTCCTGTTTATGGGCGAGTCAGCAAACTTTCATTGGGAGGCTCGGGAGGTTCTACTACTCGAGTCCGCACCTCTTCTGGGTTGTCTGGAATGAAAGGACTGAAACCTAATGAAAGGCCAAGTCCTCTGAAAGGCTGCCCCTTTATAGGGTAGAAAAACACTTGGATCCCCTAGTACGACCTTACATGCTGAAGGAGCACAGCACCTGCTTCTTATCCTCCAGCTGAAGAAAGGACTGCAATCCCTGTAAAAACTATACCCAAGGAAATGCAGAAGGATCCATGCCAAAACCAGAAGGCACACTCACTGAGCTACCTTCCCCCTGATGACAAACCAGTTAGGGGAGTTCCAACATCAGGTGCCCCTCCTGACACGTCTTTACCTAGACCTTCATCTGGTTGGGAAGAACCAGGCCATGAAAGAAGAAGATAATTTTCCCCGAGCTTCCAAATACTGACACAAGTTAGTGGACATGCCAGACTAAGATGCCAGAGTGTGATAGGCAGCACAGAGGGAAAGGCGCTTAGGTTTCTTAAATATAGGCGCCATCAGGCCGACAGTATGCTATGTGACAACTGAAGGCATGCGTCCAGCTGTTTTTTTGTTAGCATCTAAAAACATCTAGGCATCTTAAAACTTGTGCACACAGGTAAGCGTGCGGCCACTAAGGCGCTGCTTAACTTGGATGCACAGAGGCCTAAGCATCCGAACTCTGGATGCACAAATCGAACAGACAATCCGGAAGAAGGCAGCCTAACACAGACAAAGCACGCAAAATGCCTCAAAGCAGGGCCTAGCCTACAGAGCTGCCCCATCAGCAGGCAGCCCCCTGTCCCTCAACCTCCCACGCAGAGGGATGAACATTGGAACGGTGCGCCAAGCACAGAGACTGAAGGAGGAAGCCCTACACAAGAAACCCTCCTTCTCTGTACCCGCTGCCTTTCAGCTATTTGAACAACTAAATCCATGCCGGCCGAAAAACAGCTATTGGACCAAGGCACTCATCCAAAAGACCACGGAAATCACCTCGAATTCTCAACTCAGGGAGGGACCATTTGGTATTATCGCAGGAGAGCAGGGTGAATTAAGTTTCTTTTATGTCTCCTTTTCAAAGTAAAGCAATCCCCAATAGAGAGATGTACACCCACCATCTGCTGGAGATGGAGAATACTGGCAAGCTGGGGTCACTGCAGGAATATATATACTGTGACGTCAGTTTCCTCCATTTTCATATGCTGGTAGAGGTGCATAACCCACTGGTTCTGGAGTCATCTGACCAAATGCTAAGACCTTTGCAAATGTAGAGTTGAAAAATCAAAAGTAAATTACATTAGACTTGATTAAGCTGCTGCTCTTAAAGGGAGATCCTACAGTATCAAGTAGGGGTGGAAATACATTTAGAAAAAACTTAGGCACCAGTCAAAATTATTTTAGAAGACAGGAAAAGTTATTTCTTATTTTTCCACTTTTTGTTACTTCTATTTTGTTTGGTCTTTATATTTTGTTTTCAATTTTTTTTGTAAATTTTTTTAAACTTTTTTTTAGTTTTATTTTTCAGTTTTCTGAACTTTAAACACCAGGACCTGGCTCCCAGAATTTAAAGGTTTTTTTCTAAAATGTAGAATTGCTTCTACAAAACACTTACCATCTCTGTCTTCATCATGCACGTTTATGTATAAATATTCCATTCCTCTTCCTTTCTTGTACTCTTCTATTCCTTGAAGTTTTCCTATTAAGCTAGTTTTACCTGCTCCATCTTCTCCTGTACACAAAGAGCAAAGCAGAAAAATGTGAACACAAATACACCTCTGTAGAGTATAAAATGCCTGACTTCCTTTAGTGAAAACAATTCAACTGTTAAAGCATATGCTTTATGCTGTAGGTTTTGAATTACTCTAATCTATGTAAAAATCATCAAGGGTACAATATGCTTGAAGACAGACAAGATAGACAAATTTTATTTTCAATTGTAAACATCTTTCTAGAGAGCTGAAGGTTGAGAGTGTTAATTCACGGTATAAAGCATGATTGTAGTTGTAGAGGGCCTTCAGGCGCCCCTTTTAGGATGTCAGGTAGAGTACTGTCCAAAAAGAGGAACATGGGGAATTACCACCAGCAGACAGCTGGACCACAACTGGGCTCTCTCCCTGCTCTCCTCTACTGCCTTAAAGGTTATAGAGGCCTCCAGGTGCCTCTTGACAATGTCAGATAGGGTACTGTCCAAGAAGATGATGCTCAAGTACAACACCTGGGTTTTTCAACCCCAGGCAACTTGAGTGGGGAGAGCTCTGGAATTTCTTTGAGCCCTGACAACATGCCCCATCTCCTCATCCTATCAGCGGATATTCCAGCAGCGCTGAAAGAGGTACAAATTGGTGAGTCTGCGAGTCCAACTGGAGGGACAATACCCAAAACATCTAATGTCTCCATACCAGGGCTGTGCCTACTTTGACAAGGAGGACAAGGTAAGAGGTTTCAGCTGAACCTTTTGCTATTTTCCTTTGGGATATCTGGCAGGTTGTAACACACACCGAAGGTATTCTAATGTGGAACATCTCGCAGTTATAAGTTCTCCTTAGGTTCTTCTACAAAACTGACTGAGACACAGCAATTTCTTCAGCTCAAGATCAAGTTTCAACATTACAAGCTATACAGTGTTAAGGATAACTTGTTTTTACAAAACAAAACTCAGTTACTTGAGAATGTTATTTGATCAAAAACATGTGCTTTTTAAATTTTCCCAAATCTAGGCTCCTGGCCCCACTAAGAAATATGTCTGAGATGCTATAGATTGCAAAAGAAAAAAAGTGTTTCAGTCTTAGATATGTCAGTGTTATGTTCCTGATACTAAACGTTTCTAGTGACAAGGAAGGAGATTTAGACCTCCTAGCCTCTTTTGAAAGTGTTATTTAATTTCTTTATTCTAATGATATTTCTACCAGGGCAACCTTGATTGTTTCCTTTGTAAAGACAGATGATAAAGATTTGGTTTTGAGACAGTACGTCAAATACAACTTTTGTTCACAAAATTAATCTTATAAGTCTTTCCCAGATGTCTCTAGGCCAACTCAAGCTCATAGAAATTGTTTTTGCAATTGAAGCAAAGTGTTATTGAGTTGGGGGGCTTCACTTTATTTTAAGAACCCCTCTAAAGGTATTGTGGTTTTGCATGGGGTAAAATTTGATTTCTTTGATCAAACATCTTGAACAGTTTTTATTGTGGATAAAATTAAAAATACTAACTAGCTGGAAGATTGAGGAGAGGATCAAATAGGTTTATTTTTCTGTCCTGGTTTTCGTTTTTCTTTTTACAATAGTCCCTATCAAGGGAGAGTATAAGAGAACAATCAACCATGTGTATGGTTGTATGAAGTGATATGCTATATAATTCATTGTTTCTTGTATTTTATTTCATGTAAATTATTTAATACCAATAAAAATATAATTAAAAAAAGCATAACTATTGTAATCTGCCTTGGGACCATTGATAAGAATATCAAACTTATAAATAAAAATTAACAAAAAAAAAAAAAACAAAAAACAAGGAATGAGACCCCAAAGGCCTCAACAATGCTAACAAAAAAAATCTTAAGAATGAGTAAAGACAAATATGTATCATAAAAGCTGGTGCACTGACCAATAGCTAAAACTGAAATTACTTTGAAAAGGAAAACATACTACAGCTTCTTGAAGGAAATTCACTCTGTGCAAAATGACTACTGTATTAACAGTTAAACAAATTTCATAAATAGGAACATATTATATATTTTGTAAAAACCTGAAGATGAGTGGAAATCCAAACAAACATGTGAACCCAAAAATACTAATATGCCTGCTTAAAACAGTCATTTTGTGAGAAATGCATGAAATTCCTGAATCTCGCAAACATCCAAAATGCTGTGGCTTTATAGAACAGACAAAATTCTTATGACCTCTCACTTATGAGAGCTGACGGCAGCCAAAAGATGTAAAACAGGATTTAGGAGCACTCTTGGACTAAAGTTTTCTATGTTTTAAAGCAAAAATCGATGTCTAATCTTGTCCAAGACCTTCAGACTGTTACCCATGCATTAGTTACAAGTAGGATCAAATAATGTAAGTCACTGTATCAAGATTTACCTCAAAAGAGCCTTCAAAGGCTTCAGCTCCTTCAAAAATACAGCAGCTCCAATTTTGACAAGGGATTAAACCTCAGGTTCACATCACCCCAATTCAGAAAATTTTACTGGCCACCCACCCATTTTCTGGCATGTTCAGTTTTAACTTCTTTCAGTCATCCAAAAGTGCCTAAATGGGAAGGACCCAACCTATCTAAAAGACCTTTTGATTATGTGCCAGGAGGAAATTTGCCATCTTCGCAGCAAGATCTATTGGTGGTCTCTCCCTTGTCTTAAGGCAAGGCTTGTTACCTCACTTAAGTTAGCATTTGGTATCTTCAGCCCTAGCCTTTGGAATGAGGTACCATTTGATATCCAGCTGGAATCCAATTTTTTGACATTTAGGAAATATTTGAAGTTATGGGTGTTCAGGAAAGCTTTTAACAGATATTGACAGTTCCTATACTGAGGGATTGGTTTTATAGTGCATGGGTTGATGAGATCTGCACTGATAGGCAAGTTAATGGGTGGGCTAGTGGTTGGTTGGGGCCCTCTTTTTCCTTTTGGATTTTTTGTGGATTATTGTATGAATAGGAGCCTTCGTTTTCAGTTTTTATTTTATTTTTCCTGGGAATTTCAGTTCATTTTAATAAACGAACAAAAATGGAAAAAAAAAAGTTAGTGGAAAATACAAGTTTCACTCATCTCAATGTGCTGTCTGCTGACTCTGGAATGGAGGAATAGTTAGAGTAGCAGGCTGAGAAACAGGGGAGCCAGGATTTGAATCCTGCATCCTCCGCAGTATTCCTTGTGACATGGGCAAGTGACTTCACCCACCTTTGCCTCTTTGGCAGGGAGATAAACGTGACCTAGTCCATTGCCTATCAGGATCCCTACAAATGCCAACTGCAATACTGTGATCGGAGTTTTAGGTTAGGACGACAATGAACCTAGTGACTGTCAGATAGTGCTTCTCCTGGTTGCACCCGTCTTTAAATTAAGATGTGCTCTTGAACAACTAAGAGTCCAAGTCCTGATCTCCTAATTCAGGGGTGGCTAACTCCAGTCTTCGAGAGCCACAAAAAGGCCAGGTTTTCAAGATATGCACAATGAACATTCACGAGATAAATTTGCATACAATGGGGCAGTGCAAGCATCTCTCTCATTCATATTAATTGTGTATCCTCTGAAAATCAGGCCTGTTTGTGGCTCTCAATGACCAGAGGTGGCCACCCCTGCCCTAATTTGTGTAGAATTGCCAAAATGACAGCTAGACATTTCATGATCACCCATAAGAACATGAAACTGTTGCTAGGATAAAAGGGGTTAATGAAGGGTGCTTCTTTAATACAAACCCGAGAGGCCTTCTGTGAGATGGATGAAAACCCAGTTATTCCTGTCCACGTTGCAAGGATATAACCCACATATGCCAGCTGTGGAGTGATTGTGGTAAGATTTCTCTCTTTAACATAGAAACATAGAAATGACAGCAGAAGACGACCAAACGGCCCATCCAGTATGCCCAGCAAGCATTCAGTTATTTTTCTCACTTATCTGTTACTCTGACCGCTGAAGTCAGGGCCTTTATTGGTAACTTTTTGGTTCTAATTTCCTTCCATCCCTGCCATTGGTGTAGAGAGCAGTGCTGGAGATGCATAAAAGTGAAGTATCAAGCCTAATTGGTTCGGGGTAGTAACTGCGGCAACAAGCAAGCTACTCCCACGCTTGTTTACCCAGACTATGCAATTCAGTCCTTGTTGGTAGTTGTCTGAATGTAAATCCTCTTATCTTCATCCCCCCTGCTGTTGAAGCAGTGAGCTAGGGTTATATGTACTCAAAAGTGAAGTATCAGGCTTAATTGGTTTGGGGTAGTAACCACCGCAACAAGCAAGCTACTCCCATACTTGTTTGTGAATATAAATCCTTTGTCCCACATTTCCTCTTGCCGTTGAAGCATAGAGCAATGTTGGAGGCATTTTGGGGGGGTTCGGGAGGGTGGGGGATTTATTTTAAAGGGTCGGGGTGGGTTTTAGGGATGTTTTAGTGTGCCGGTTTTCGATTTACACGATATTTAAAAAACCCAAACTGCGACGATCCGATTCCCTCCCCCTCCCAGCCGAAATCGATCGTTAAGACGATCGATCACACTATTCACATCTCTACAAAACACCACTACCAAAATAACTCCACCGTGAGCAGCTGAAGCAAGAGGACTTAAGACAGCCATGAGAAGTAAGAAACACGTGAAACAGGTAGCACAAAGGAATGAAAGACTGATAGAGGAGTGTGTGAAAAGGAGTAAAAGAGAAACTGGAGGAGACAGAAGACGACAGGGGAGGGGAAGACAACACCACACTTAGGAAAGGCAGATGAAAGCTTAACTCGGAGCAGCTGAGGTAAAAGAAAGGCAAATAAAAATAGAAGAGCAGGAGAAAAGTGACAAAATAAAATATCAAAGTTTAGAAAAATGTTTAAAGCAAATATATTTAAACATTGAAAGTTTGGGGGTTTTTTGGTGTTTAATAAAAATTTGTTTTGTGCATATTATCAATTTACAACAGAACTACTACCTAATTGGTTTCAGAGATTCCTTGTGCTTAATTTGCAGGCCAAAGAGAACTGAAGTTGAGCAGTGGAGAGCCATGAGGTGGTGAAGTGCCAGCTCACTGTGGCAGAATGGCTAAGAGGGCCACACCTTACTACTGAAGTCAGGAGCTTCCCAACTAGCAACCCTTTTCTTTTGAAGGTTTGATTTTAACACCTTCATGCCAAATCTGTTTCGCCCATTAATCTAATGCCCAATTACGCTTTACAAGATCTGAACAAATAGCAATTCCCTCACCACAGAGCAATGGTTAAAGCAACATTACAATTACTATAAATCCTAAGGGCTTTATTTTGAAAATGAAGCAGAACCAGAGTTAAAGGACTTAACAGAGTTGTACAGTGGTTTTTTTTGTTTTTTTTTTTTTTAAGTGAGCAATTTTATTTGGGCGTGCCTAGTTCAATTTAGAAACTGTACATGAAGGGGCCAGTTTTGAAGGGATCTGCAGGCCTGCAAGCTAATTTTCAAAAGGTAAACTCCCCTCAATTTCCCTTTGAAAATCCTGCACTACCCTACACACTTAAGAAACTGGGATTTCAAAATTAAATCTTTGCATGTAGTTTACTCTGCCCCATCTCCAGATTTTTACTCATAGGAAACTGAGGCTGAAGCAATGAGGCGCGTTCAGCACAGCGTATAATTTTATTTTTTTTAATTTCTTATATATTGCTTTTAAACATAATACAAGCATCCACTTGTTTAAGAAATCTCTTAAGTACAGTGAAGAAATAATATACTTATACATTGGCAATTCAACAACACTACAAAATAATCTGTTCTTAACCATAAAGGAAATACAGGAGAGCTATGGAAATAAGGAGCCATTATTCGTAACAGAAATGTTTACAAATTTATTGAGGTATAACTGTTCTCTCAAAAATTGTTTGAAGGAGGGTAATAGCCAAATGAACATTCAACACATAGAAAACCAAAATACATGAATATACACCATGTATTACAGAAGTTTTTGCTCATTTCTACATACACCAGAACAGCAAGTTTAACTTGGTTGGAGTGAGTGTCCAAAAATGATCTTAACTGTATTGGGTCAAAAGACATCTCTCTGCTCCCCAAGAGATACACAACATTTACAAGGAAATTGTAATTTGAAAATTGCTCCTTTTAAGAACTTCCTCCCTCATATTTAGAAAAGATTTTCTTCTCAATTGTGTTTTACCAAGTCCGGGTAACACCATATTTTCTGAATGAAAAATAAAACTTGGTTATTTCGGAAATATTGCTTGAAGACATTGTTCTTGTCCATTAATAAGGCAAACGAGACTAATAGCAGTCTCCGTTGAGAGACTACCATCTCCTGGGAGAATTCAAGTAGAGTGGTTAAATCTGGCAATACCTGGTCTTCTATATTTATTTTCTTGATTTGCTTCTCTGGGGTACAAATAGTACGCCTTTGTAATAACAGGTTTAATTTCCTCAGGTATCTTTAAAACCTGAGAGACATACAATTTAAACAAATCCATAGGTGGAATATTTCTAAGCACTGGAAAATTTATAAATCTTAGATTGAAAATAGCCTGAGGGCACACAATCTTTTCCAGTCTCTTAGTCGACTCGCTTTCACTCTGAACTAAGTTTGACTGAATTTTCTCCACTTCAGTAATCCGACCTTCTATTTTTCCCAATTTAGCATTTTGGAGAACCAGTTCAGTTGCATTTTGTTTAACTTGGCTTTTAACATTTCACACTTCTTTTGTTAACCCCAGTATAGCCTTCTCAAGGGATTGAAGAGCTATCCAAATCGTAGAAAGAGTTATTTCCTCTTTAGGGAGCAAAGAAACTTGTTTGAAAATTTCTTGGTTCTCAAACTCCCTTCCCCCACTCGCTGCTACACCGACACCATTGCCAATGCCCGGCGTCCCAAGCATTGCAGCAAAGTCCAGCCCAACTCCATTACCTCCACTGGGGTCTGTATTCGCTTGCTCCAGGATGGTAAGTCCACAAGATGTTTTCATTTGCACCGCCGCTTCTGCCTCACCTCGGATATCCCCCGAGGGGCTAATGACGTCCTGCTGCCTATGTCCTTCACCAAGGCCCGGCGGCGGTCTCCTGGGTGATCCGGGGCTTAGAGATATTTCAGTCTGAGGGGAAAGCTCCTCAGCTGACCCCTCTGTGACCCGATCTCCAGGTGTTAGTGGGGGAAGTGTCGCGGAGAAACTACCTATCCGGGGTTGAAATGCTTCCATCAGTGTGGAGGAACTTTCTCCACACTGGACCCGGGCTTTCCATTTAGCATGGGGCATACTGGCAATAATTACAAAGAACGCCATCTTGAAAGCTCTCCCCTCACAGCGTATAATTTTAGCCGCAGTTGTGTACACATTTCTATGCTCAAATGTTATTCCAGATGCAGCAAGGTGTTTTGTGCACAAAAAATGTGTGTACACAACTGATCATCTGCTTAGCACCCTCACATGGAAATCACATATACATGAAGGCATTATTTATTTATTTATTTATTTAGAGGTTTCTTATATACCGAGGCACGTTTGCAAAACATCACCTCGGTTCACAATGTAACATAAATTAGCAACAGGCTTTACAATAATAACATTAACAGGTAGGAATTAACAAGGGCAGAGGAGAATAATACGAGAAATATATACAAATGTACAAGTTGATATTAACAAGTAGGTTAAATAAGCAATAAGGATGATTGGGGGGGAAGAAGAGGAGGGAACCTAGGGTAAAGAAGGGGGGGAAGGAGAGGGTGGGGGGTGTAGAATGGGCGAGGGTCAGAAGGGTGGGGAGAGGGTCAGATGGGGTAGGGAGAGAAAAAAGAAGGTGAGAGGGTCAAATGAGCGGTCGGTTGGTGGTCAAATGGACGGTCATGTCGAATCTATGTGGGGAGTCAGTTTATTAGTCAGGATACGCTAGTTTGAACAGCCATGTTTTAAGATTGTGCTTAAATGTTTTGTGGCAAGGTTCCTGGCGTAGTTGGGAAGGCATTTTATTCCAATGAGAGGTTCCTGATATGATAAAGGATCGCTCTCTAAAGGTGATATGTTTCAAGCACTTAGGAGAGGGTATTTGGAGTTTGGCTAGGTGATGTGTTCTTGTGGGTCTTGTCGGAGTGTGAAGCAGGAGATGTTCTGGGAACCATTGCATGTCCTGATTATGAATTGCTTTGTGTATTAGCGTGAGTACTTTATATATTATCCTGGAGGTTACAGGGAGCCAATGTAAAGATTGAAGGACTGGTGTGATGTGGTCATGACGGTGTGTGTTGGTAAGGATGCGTGCCGCAGCATTTTGTAATAACTGTAGAGGTTGTAGGGTACTTTTTGGTAAGCCAAGGAGGATAGCGTTACAATAATCAAGTTTGGACAGGATCATAGCTTGCAGAACTGTGCGGAAGTCGGAGGTATGAAGAAGAGGTTTGATTCTCTTCAGTGTGTGGAGTTTGAAGAATCTTTTACCCATCAATGAAGTGATGTGCACTGGCTTACTCCTGGTCAGAGGTGAAGTAAAGTTTCTGGCACCTGTATCAGTCTACGGGCAGAAGCTGAAGTTCCTACATGGGGGACCTGGAATCAGGATTTATGCAGAGAAAACACTCTCTACATAAAAAGAAAGGTTTTCTGTGCGTAAATATGCTTTGAGCGTACAAAAAAATAGCTTTCTGCGCTGAACATTTTTCTCTCAAACTGTGTGCTGAATTTCAGTGCACAGTTTTAACCCACATTATTGTATCGGCTCTATAGGTTGTCTCCTGCACTATGTTTTTAAGTCCCCGTGCCTAGCAGCTCACTGTTAACTGCTGCAGTGTCTTCCTTTCAGGCAGCATGCAGGGGAAGTGGAAGGGCTGGAAAAAGTGACATAAAATTTGTTTTCTGCTCCACAGCAGTACTTCTGCAGGAAGAGTCTGAATTGGAGAGCGCAGATATACCTCCTTCCGCTCTGTCAGCTTCTCACAAAGCTAAAGGTTATTCATTTCATCTACGCAGATGATGTTCAGATCCTGATACCAGTCAAAGAATCAATCGCTAAAACGCTCACTTTTTGGAACAGTTGCCTACAGTCTATAATCGCCCTCCTTACCAACCTTAATTTAGTACTCAACACATCTAAAACGGAACTACTACTCATCGATCAAGAGAACAGCAAACAGGCTCAGATGCTCCACAACCTCCCTTCACTCCAAATATCTACTACCACAAATGTAAGAGATTTGGGAGTAACTATAGACAATCGGCTGAATTTAAAAAGATTCGTCAAC
Organism: Rhinatrema bivittatum; assembly: GCF_901001135.1. NCBI lineage: Eukaryota > Metazoa > Chordata > Amphibia > Gymnophiona > Rhinatrematidae > Rhinatrema > Rhinatrema bivittatum. The sequence continues at coordinate 249,994,182 of NC_042616.1, read as the reverse complement.
ACCACAACAAAAGAATGCTTACATAAATTACTTATTCTAAAAAATCTGAAACCCCTCCTTCACCTGCAGGACTTCCGAACAGTTCTCCAAGCCATCTTATTCTCAAAAATAGATTACTGCAATTCCCTTCTAATCGGCCTCCCAGCTATCACCACCAAACCACTTCAAATGCTACAGAATTCTGCAGCAAGAATCTTAACCAATACCAGCAAAGGAGATCACATCACCCCCGTCCTTATGTATTTACATTGGCTCCCTATCAAATTCAGAATTCAGTATAAAGTGCTAACCATGATCCACAAAACTATTCACTCTCTAACCTCGCTCGAACTATCCTGCCCTCTTCAACATCACTCAGCCTCCAGACCAATTAGAACATACCTAGGTACCCTTCATGTTCCCCCCACCAAGTCAGCTCTCAAGAAACGAGCTCTCTCAATTGCTGGACCCATACAATGGAACAATCTTCCCTCGGAACTCCGCACAGAACCCTGCCTGCGGACGTTCAAAAAAAAAAAACTGAAGACCTGGCTCTTCTCAAGAGCATTTACTTAAAGTTCCTTACCGGACCCTACTTTATAGAACTTAGGTTCGGACGTGTTTAACTGCTCGAAGTTCCCCTTACTCCTTATCATGTATTCCTTGTTTTGATTCTCATGTTTACCTATTCGCTATTCCCCATAATCCCCTCTCGTTATACTTGTTCAATTCTAATTCTATTCTTGTTCAATTTTTGTTAAATTATGTTCATATTGTTCGCTGTAATTTCCAACTGTTGGTTCGCTGTAAACCGAAGCGATATGTACTTGTACATGATCTTCGGTATAAAAAAAGTCTTTAAATAAATAAAATAAAGATATGGTTTTGGATGACCTGAGGGGGCCAGCTAAAGCTCTTCCTTTCTACAAGTCTGTGAAGAAGCTGGTGGTCAGGGAGTGGGATACTCCTGAGTCCGGTCTGCAAGTTGGAAGAGCTATGGCGAAGCTCTATCCTTTAACGGAGGAAACTGGAGTTGTCTCTGCCCAACGTGTATACCTCAGTGTCAGCAGTCACAAGAAAACTATTATTCTGGAAGCAGTCTCCACTGCATTGAGGGATATGCAGGATCGAAAGTTGGAGCTCCATCTCAAGTGGATTTGTGGGGTTTCCGCTCTGGTCATCAGGGCTGTGGTGTGCAGAGGGTGTACCTCTGGTGGGAAAAAGAACTAGGCATCATAGTGGATAATACTTTGAAATAGTCGGCTCAGTGTGCTGCAGCAGTCAAAAAAGCAAACAGAATGTTCGGAATTATTAAGAAGGGAATGGTTAATAAAACAGAAAATGTCATAATGCCTCTGTATTGCTCCATGGTGAGACCGCACCTTGAATACTGTATACAATTCTGGTTGCTGCATCTCAAAAAAGATATAGTTGTGATGGAAAAAGTACAGAGTAGGGCAACCAAAATGATAAAGGGAATGGAACAGCTCCCCTATGAGGAAATGCTGAAGAGGTTGGGGCTGTTCATCTTGGAGAAGAGACGGCTGAGGGGGAATATGATAGAGGTCTTTAAGATCATGAGATGTCTTGAACGAGTAAATGTGACTCGGTTATTTACACTTTCAGATAATAGAAGGACCAGGGGGCATTCCATGAAATTAGCAAGTAGCACATTTTAAGACTAATCGGAGAAAATTATTTTTCACTCAACGCACAATTAAGCTCTGGAATTTGTTGACAGAGGATGTGGTTAGTACAGTTAGTGTAGCTGGGTTCAAAATAGTTTAGATAAGTTCTTGCAGGAGAAATCCATTAACTGCTATTAATCAAGTTTACTTAGGGAATAGCCACTGCTATTAATTGCATCCGTTTTCCAAGGTTTCCCTTGAAAAAATTAAAGTTGGTGAATTAATTGCATCAGTAGCATGGGATCTTAGTGGATTGCCAGGTTCTTGTGACCTGGTTTGGCCTCTGTTGGAAAAAGGATGCTGGGCTTGACGGACCCTTGGTCTGACCCAGCATGGCAGTTTCTTATGTAGCAGACCAAGCCACTGCATCACACCTTTTAACCACCATATTAAAAGGAAACATTTAAACTACCCAGGAATGTAAGACATTTGAAATGAAATTATCAAACAGTGATGTTCTGATTCATTACCAGAAAAGTCCTGTAGCTGTACTGTTCTCCTCAAATGTCTTAGTCTTCTCTAAACAAATCTCTCCCTCCCCACTAGCTTTTTACTATGATTCTTTATAGCTTTGAAGATTATAAAATAAAGTATATTTATACATTTTTATACCACATATGTAAACTACTTAGTAAAGTTGATAATGCCATCCATATACATTACACATGTCATACAATAAAACTAATTATTAAAAATAAAAAAATATATGTACATAAATCTATAAAACATAATAAAAGCAACAAACAGAAACACACTATGCCCCTCGCTCAATAGAGATTTAAAACATATCACGATAACCCACACTTCACCAAATTGGCCAATAGATGTTTTCCAAGGTCTCTGGCACATTGCACAACAGTTTTACATCACACACTGAAGGCCTGCTGAAATAAGTGTGCAATTATTTTTTGAAATTTCACTAGCCATTCTTCCTTAATTATTCCTGGCAGTGCATTCCACAATATTGATCCCTGAACACAGAAAAGCAGTTCACAACTAATCTGTTTAAAGGAAGGTACACATAGTAAACGCTAGGAAGCAGATCTTAAGCTTCCAGTTGGCTGATAAATTTTTAATACTGCATTGACAGTTGAGGGTGCCAGTCCATTAACCCCTTTAAAAAAATATATAGATATAGGGGGTACCTTTTTATTACACCAGCACAATGTATTTGTGACTGGCTTTTGGGAGCTATGCTCCATTCATCAGAATAAAGCTTGTTTTGAGGTATTTAAACTAATAACCAATGAAGTTATTAGTGTATCTATAAAGAACAAAATCTGTTTCTGAACTTTATAAAACCAGCACTCCTATGCCAGTACTCCTAGACCTTCCTAGTTTATAATTAAAAACAGTACCACAGATCAAGTAATAAAAAAAACAAAATGCACAAAAATGCAGTACCCTGAGACTTGTCCAGTTTATAGGTAACACACTATCCATTTATATTCGTGTGACTTTGCTTTTTCATGATTTGAACAATGACTAAAACTAATAAAATGTACAACCATTAATGCAAATGAGTAAATAAAAAAAAGTACTCCTTGAGAAGCAAGATGCCAATCATATATTTTAAAATTAGGCCTAAAAATCACAGACTATTTTTACATTTAAAAGACAAGTTAATACCTACACCAGGTCAGCTATTACAGAAATACATGATACTCACTAGCTAACTGTATTTCACGTCTTCAGAAGGTATAATTTGTTTATTTTGAATGAGAACAAAAAAAGGCCACACCGGTATCCCTCTAGAATCTGCTGCCAGGATATAATGCAGGTCTATTGTCTGACTCTATACCCATTGTTATTTGGGGAAGGGGAAAGGATCTAACTGTCCACCGCCGCTAGCATGAGACCGGCAGCACACCCCAGCACGGACTGTGGGAGAAGCATTACAGGATAAAGCCAGCTCAACAAGCAGGAGGGGGGGGGAATGGTGCCGGCCACCGTCCATCCAGCCCCATCATCAGCGACAAAGGACGAATGCACATGAGCACAAAAGTGCAGAAGCGCAGGCTAAGGTGCACCTAGCGCCTGACTAGCGCCAGCAGCACTCACCCAGCAGCAGCACGTTCTTCCCCGGCGGAAGCTTCGACCGAGAGCGGGTGGAGACTTCGCTCAGGATGGAGGACCTGCAAGAGAGGAGCGGGTGTCAGGCAGGGAATATCAGAGGGACGGGCGCTAGGTGCGTGCAGCGGGGGTAGCCGGCCCCTACTGGCAGGTTCCCACCATGCCGGGGTTTGTTTGGTTCTATTAATCCGACCCGTTCCCAACTGAGCGCCTCACTGGAGTGGGAGGAGGGGCTGACTGCCGGCACCGGGGGGGGGGGGGGGGGGTGACACAGAGGTAGCAGAAGGGGAGCTTCTCGCCGAACTCTACCATAGGTTCTGGCCGTCCTCGTCCGCCGCCTCGCTGCGGGCGTTAGTGGACCTGGCTACATGGGGCGGCCCCGCGGCGGAGAATGGGAACGAGCCAGCGGCTCTCCCGGCGTTCACCGCCATTCCTACGCGCGCCCTAGGACGAGCGAGAGAGCGGCAGTAGTGGCCTCCACTGGCGCCCGGATGATGAAAGCGCGCCGTACCGGCTGAAGGGGCGGGGCGTCCTACGTCACGCCCATCCTCGCAATCAGCGGGGCTCGAGCGCGTTCTGAGCCCCCGCCCGCCTCCCTCCACCTTACCTGACACACCTTGCAATCGGGCGTTAGAATTGTGCCGTCTGACATCCTGGACCACGTTCTCCTTAGCTGATGCAAGCCGCGCTGGTTGAGCTTTATCTTCCCCTGCTACGGTGCCGTTGTCGTTGCAGCCCGGAGCAGGCTCGTTCCAGGCTCTATCCCCAGCAGCTTTGCTTAACTACCGTATTATTGGGCCGACGCTCAGCCAACTTAGGCACCCCCTCTACAGAACAAAGGCTTGCACTGCGCTGTCACTCATCCCCTGTGATAGGCAGACCAGGCTCTGGCGACTAGCCCACTCTTGTCGTTGAGTGCCTTAGAAAGGTCAATATTTCAGCATCTCCTGCATCCATAAATTTAAATGACTTGCCTCCATTAGTTGCAAATATCTTATATTCATTGATAGATCCTGAAAACCAGACCTATTTAACGCAGGCGAAGATGTCAAATACCCCCACCCCCACCCCCACCTCTTCTCTAGGCTTGCCAGGTAAATAGAAAGCAGGAGGATAGTTAAATCTAGACTAAATACCACCCGCCAGCTAGTCAGTTTTTTAAATCTTATTTTTTATTGCATGTCTAGGCAATTTCAGGATGATGAGGCATAAGTTAAGAGAAGCAGAGCTTCCCAAACTTGGGGGCCAATGCAATACTATGCTCTAGACTAACCTCCGATGCAATAAAGGGTTCAGCGCTTCTAAAATGCACATCCAAACAAAGGTGTAGCCACTAGTACTCATCACATGTAAATGAGGCTGTTATTACCCCGTGATGCAAAAAAAATCGCTGTTCGCCCAGCACGCACTTTTTAACACACAAAATTTAGCGCCTGCCCTAGAGCTGGTATAAAGTCTTGCTCCGTTTGCTAAAAAAAAAAGTATTGCTTTTTGTGCTTCCTCCTTCTTAGTATTGGCGTGATAGTAAGTAGGAGGAACCACAGAAGGCAATATCATGAAATAATAAAAAGTCTTGATGGAAAAATAAATTTTCTAGGCACACAATACAGCTGCACAATATACACGCACTAAATTATGTATGTTGTGTTGGTAAATTAGCTTCCTTCTGGAAGCTTAACCCACTAATAATAAAGATAAAAAAAGAAAATTAGGAATTATTTGGAAAGGGATGAAGAACCAATCTGAGAATATTATAATGCCTTTGTATTGATCCATGTTGCAAATGTACTTTAAGTAGTGTGTGCAGTTCTGCGCACTCCATCTCAAAAAAATATATATATAGCAAAACTTAAAAAGGTACAGAGAACAGGGCAACAAAAATGACAAAAGGAATGAAGAAAGGCTAAACAGGTTAGAAATCTTCAGCTTAGAGGGGATAATAGATAATAGAGGGGATATGACAGAAGTTTATAAAATCATGAGTGGGGTAAATGGATAAATAGAGGATGGCTATTTACCTTTTCAAATAATATTAAGGCTAGGGGGCACTCCATGAAACTAATAGGTAATATACTTAAAACAAATTGGAGAAGGTATTTTTTTCACAGTGCACAATCAAACTGTGGAATTTGTTTACAGAGGATATGGTCCAAGCATCTAGCACAGCTGGGTTTGAAAAGGGTCTAGAGAAGTTTCTAGAGGCAAAATCCATAAACTATTATCCAGGTGAGTGGCATCTTTGGAATCTGACAAGTATTTCCTAGTGAATAAGAATGTCAGAGACAGGATGCTTGGTTTGACCTGACAATCTTATGTTCTTATGACTTAAATATCTGTTACCTGAAAGCCTTTTGATACCACTATTCCTGTCCAAGAGACCATCAAATATCTATTGCTTAGCAAATGTGGCAGCCTGTATTTGCTTTGATACAGTTCTGAAAAAATGCAGTAAAAGGAATACTGATGATACTATTCTAATGGAAAAGTCAGCCAGAGATATGCTCTGAAGCCAGTATGCTGGAAAGGGGAGTTAGACACGATCCAGCTAGAGCAGAGACAGGGTATCTTCTACCAGCATCAACCACCTTCCCCTTGGGTTGAACCTTCAGGTGCTGGTGGCTGGTATGACTTAAAAGAATTGAACCAGGTCCAGGCAGAAACACAGAAGTTTGAACAGATACTGAAATCCAAGGTTTTGGAGAAATGGCTAATTTTGTGTTACAATAATTGTGTAATTTTAAAACATAATCTTGCGTACATATATTTTCTTGCCTGACAGTAGTTTTTATGATTTTTAAAATTAATGTCGTACTTTTGAAGGTCATAAGCAACGTAACATATAACAGAGACTAACGTTTTTTAAAATACAGCAAGAAACTCTGCCTGATCATGCCAGAACTTGCTCGGGCAAGTCCCAGTTCGGCTGCAAGATTCCAACTTGTTTCCATGATGACGTAGCCTTATATAAGCAGCAGCAATGAGTAGTCTCCTATGCAATGTCTGTGTGAATGAGCGAATCGTATCGCTAAAACTGTTGAGTTTAAAGCTTGTGGATTTAGTTTCATATACTTTATGAAATGTTGCGTCAATGTCGTAATAGCCATGACATGTTTTGTTACATCTGTGGTGAGTTTACTTTGAAAGCACAGAAAGGGAGTATGACTGCACTCATTAAGAAGGCATACGAGTTATACTTCGGGTGCAAAATTGGTGTCCAGGACAGAGCATGGGCTCCTCATATATGTTGCGCATCTTGCACCAATAGTCTGCAAGCCTGGATGAAAGGTATGCGACCATCATGCCATCCCAATGATATGGAGAGAACAGAAAGATCATATAACTGACTGTTACTTCTGCATGACAAAAGTGTCAGGATACTCAAAGAACAGGAAGTATGAGTACCCTAACCTTACATCGGCAATGAGACCAGTGCTGCATGACAACAGTCTTCCTGTTACAAAACCGCCAGAGGTGTGGACACTTGATGATGAGGATGAGGAGGTAGGCGATGATGGTGAGCCGTCACAGATGGAAGCTGCGGCTAATCCTGACTTTGTGCCATCAACATCCAGCGATCCTCATTTAATAATCCAGTCAGACCTGAACGATCTGGTCAGAGATTTGGCTTTATCGAAGAGTCAGGCGGAGTTGCTTGGGTCAAGGCTGCAAGGATGGAATCTTTTATTATTTATTTATTTAGTGGTTTTTATATACCGATAACAGTTTACACATTGTATCGGTTTACATGGAACATTGAGATTATAACATTTAGAGTTACAAGGAACATTGTCATCCAATACGAAAATTTCAGTATTTCGCAGCTGTCATGAAGATTTGACAAATTATTTCAACCAAGTAGACAGTCTGACTTTTTGCTATGACATTAATGGATTGTTTTGTGCTCTCGGCTGTGACCATGACCCAACAGAATGGCGACTGTTTATTGATTCATCAATCTTAAGTTTGAAGGCTGTTTTGCTACACAACGGCAATATCTACCCTCAATACCTGTCGGACATGCTGTTCATATGAAAGAAACGTATGAGAACATGCAGCTACTGCTGAACCACATTGAGTATTAGAGGTACAACTGGAATTTGTGTGGTGATCTCAAGGTAGTTGCAATTCTACTGGGTCTGCAGCTTGGTTCTACCCTTAGTTCCAGCTACTAACATTAATGATACCATTTCCGTTTGGAATTCTGCAATTACTACAACCTTAGACACTGTAGCCCCATTAAAAAAAGTTCTTGTAAAAAAAGACAAACCAAATGCTCCCTGGTTTTCCAAACCCTTGTGCACTTTTAAGATTTTACTAAGAAAAAATGAGCGAATCTGGTGTCGTAAAAAAACTGTAGATGCAAAGAATTCTTATTATCGTATTCTACGTCAATACAATAAAGAGTTGAACTTAGCTAAGAAAACTTTCTTTGTGAAAAAATCTCATTGGCAAATGGAAATCCTAGTGTGCTTTTTAATATCGTTAGATCCTTAACCTCTATGGACTCTAATAACTTTACTACCTATGACACGTCAACTTGTAATAAAATAGCAAAGCATTTCAAATCCAAAGTGGATTTGATATCGAATGAGTTTAAACATCTACCCTACCCCAATTTTAGTAATGCTCCACCTAACCGGAACTGGCCGTAATTTTCACCGGTATCTGAGTCCACTATACTAACTATTATACAAGAACAGAACGTTCCCAATTCAACTTTTAATCCATGCTCAGGTTCCCTCTTTAAATCCCTAGGGCCCTTTGCTAGTAAGTTTCTCTGTTCCATGATCAACCAGTCCCTTGAATCTGGTCAATTCCCAGACAGTTTGAAACAAATTTCTATACTTCCAATTATAAAAAATAAATCTAAAGACCCCCTAGACCCAAATAATCTTAGACCTATAGCATCACTACCCTCCTGGCAAAACTCTTAGAATCTGACGTTCTACACCAATTAACAGATTTTCTTCCTGTCCACGACATTTTACATTCTGGACAACATGGCTTCCGTGAGGGCCATTCTAAGGAGACACTTCTCTCATCCTTTGACACTCTTCCATGAGGCTTTGACTCTAATACAGACTTTATCATGGTCTTCTTAGATATTTCTGCAGCTTTCGACATGCTTGATCACCAGATTCTTATCTCAGGTCTTAAGTCTATAGGTATTTCTGCTACTGTTCTAAATTGGTTTTCATCTTTTCTATCAGGCCGTACTCAGCAAATCAACATTGGCAAGCATTCATCAGAACAATACACGATTTTATCTGGGGTCCCACAAGGTTGATCTTTATCGCCTATTCTTTTTAATATCTACTTGCTTCCCCTTTGTCACATTCTTTTTTCTCTAAACATACAATTCAAAATCTATGCAGACGACATTCAGTTTTTGGTTCCTTCTAATTCTTCTTGGTCTTCTACTCTTTCTATGGTGACTTTATTCTTGAATACTATCAACACATGGCTATCTCATAATCGTTTAAAATTAAACCCCTCTAAAACTGAAATAGTTCATCTAACGTCAATCTCTAGTTCTAATATTGGCCCCCCTTCTCACCTTTCACTAAATGGACTATTCATTCCAATTGTAAAGCATGCACCCAGTCTAGGGTTTATATTAAATTCAGATCTATCCATGACGCAACACATTTCAGCAGTAACAAAAAAATCTTTTTATAAACTCCAATTGTTAAAACGTCTTCGTCCCATGCTGTTTTATCATGACTTTCGTACTGTCCTTCAATTTCTTGTCTTTTCCGGTCTTGACTACTGCAATGCACTCTATCTAGTCTTACCTAATTCTACCATTCATCCTTTACAAATGGTTCAAAATGCAGCTGCATGTATTCTTTCTGGCACTTCCCTTAGAAAACATATCACCCCAATCCTCTATTCTCTTAATTGGCTTCCAATAAAATACAGAATTCAATATAAAATCCTATCCATAATCCATGCTCTTATATATAATCCCTCATCAACCTGGTTATGTTCAATACTACGTATATACAAACCAATGAGACATTTAAGATCGGTATCAAAAAATCTTTTAGACATCCCCTCAATCCGTTTAGCTAGACTTGACATCACGCAAAAGAGAGCTTTTTCTGTGGCCGGGCCTATTCTCTGGAACTCTCTCCCAGACATTCTCCGTCATATTCCAAACACACAACAATTAAAAAAATCCTTAAAAACTCATTTATTTCAACTTGCATTTAAAAACCTAGACACAAGATACTTAGGATTCATCACTCACATCACACATATTCTCCACCCCAAACTTGTTACATCCCTCTTCCCTTCCCCCTTCTCCACCCACCCAGTAACTTCAACTGCGGTACCTTAGGCACTTGATGTTTTGAATTACTTTCTGTTAATATGTTGTTAGTCTAGATACGATTGTTATTTTATTTTGTTGATTTTTTTACATCATATTTTAATTTTAATTTCATGTTTTATTATGTATGTTTTATATTGTAAACCATTTTGATTAAACTATGGGCCTTATTTACCAAGGCTATCACCAGCAAAAAGGTAAGGGCCTTTTCATGTCCTATTTCGCGCCCAATAGCTACACCTTCTATGGTGGCGCTATTGGGTGCGAAACTGGCAGCGATCGCAGCCAGCTAGCACAGGACCACCCCCCATTAGCGTAATTTTCTAAATATCACAGGCCTGCGATACTTTAGAAAATGAGGCCCTATGTTTGTAAAAGCGGTATATGAACACTTTTAAATTAATAAATAATAATATAATAATAAATAAATAAGTATTGTTGCTTCCTTTGTGAGTCGCACAGTCGAGCAAGAGATTCGTATTACACCAGAGAAGTCTGGTATCTCCGCAAGAAGTTGGTTCCAGGGCAGAATGTTGCACACGACCCATTGGTGGATCCAAGTAAGATATTTCTTCCACCTTTGCACATCAAACTTGGGCTGATGAAAAACTTTGTTAAGGCAATGAACAAGCAAAGTGAAGCCTTTAATTATTTGCGGCAAATGTTTCCACTCATGACGCCAAGATAAAAGAAGGTGTTTTCGTTGGCCCACAAATCCGAGCTGTGATTCACAGCCACTTTAATGGTCTTCTGCAAGGTACAGAATGTGTTGCGTGGACAGCCTTCAAGAATGTAGTTTGTAACTTTCTAGGCAACTATAAGGCAGCAGACTATGTCGAACAGGTTGAAAATCTGCTTCAGAGATACAAATTGATGAAGTGCAACATGTCATTGAAGATACAGTTTCTTCATTCCCACTTGGACTTCTTCCCAGACAACCTTGGCGCTCTGAGTGATGAACATGGTGAAAGGTTTCATCAAGACATTGTCAAAATGGAGAAACGGTATCAAGGCAAGTGGAACCCCTCCATGCTGGGTGACTATTGTTGGACTCTCATCCGCGAAGCGTCGGCCAGTGATTACAAATGAAAATTTTCGGAAAAACATTTTTAGTTTTGTTTTCTGGTGCCAACATTGTCTTTATAGCTTATGCCGCTACAGACACGTAACAATGCTTAATATACCGTATATCGCACTTTTCTGGCAAACGGTAGGTGATACAGACATAATAAATGCATATTTGTGTTCAGCTTGTTAAAATCTACTTGTTTCACCAAAGGTTGTGGAGGAAACAAAATGTTCCCAGAAATGTATTTACCAGTGCTAGATGAGCAGTTCTTGCCTCCCATCATCAGGGGCTGTTGTGGGCTCCTAGAACTAGTGGATCTCTTAGTACCCCTGTTTAAAGCATTAATATATCATCAGTGAATTAGTTCCAAATAGTTGGCGGAATGGACATAAAAAATGGTGTTTGGAGCAGAGACTAGACCGTAGCACTCTGCTATTTTGAGAGACAGTGTCCATGGATCAGATAACATATTTCCTTTTGTTGAGAAACTGTGTGTATCATGATAGAATGATTTATGGTTTATTCTGATTCTAGTCATTTTATGATAAGAATTTCTTTTATAAGAGAAACAGTTATTATGAATTATCTTCAACTTCTCCTTTGGAATGTATGCTAAGGAAATATTGGAAAAGGTGTAATTTAACATGTTCAAGGTTACATTTATTTCTGCTGATGATTATTCCGCAATATAGCCAAGTCCAGGTGATGTGATTGGAGCACTTGTATGCTATGTGTGTCTGCTATGGACAGGGCAATAGACTGTCTCATTTTCTTGGTGCTATCTGCAATTTCATTGGCAAGTACCTCTGATTCCATAGCATTCATAACACTCAGGCCTTTTTCCAGCAGTACTGTGCTTAGAACATCTCAGCATTTACAAGATGTGTAACAATTTCCAGCTACAAATCCTTTCACAGAGTCCAAGCCTCATTTAAAGGTTCTCATATAAGGGAAGCACTTAGGATAAGAGATAGTAGTAGGCAGCTTTATATCTGATAATAGATACACTAGTATATCCTGGAATAGGGGGTCCAGCTGGGGTAGTAATGGCAAGATTTGGGAATATGACTACTGAGGATTAGCTCAATACACCTATGTGGGGATTCTTATAATACAAACCCATGGATACAATTGTAATGGTGAAAATAGGGAGGTACTACTGGCATTATTTCAATCTATACTGGTAATACAGAGTGTGTGTGGTTGTACTGGAGCTGGCTGACTCCAGGAATGGTGATAGCATTCCTGCTGTGAGCTATTATTCAGTTCATCATTATCCAGCAAAGCGATTCAGTATCAGTGTTTGCTTTAGATCCTACCATGCAAAATAGCTCCAGATACATTAGCAACCAATGTGTTAAATATGGCTAGTCTAAAATAGCAGTCAGTATTATCAAACAGGTGTGGACATGGAGGCAGTTACTTCTATAGGGGTTATGTTTTCCAAGGAATAAGTAATGGATATAGCTAAAGGAGTGGTTAGACACTCTTGCACTTGGACTGGCTAAATTTCACAGATCTCAGACTGGTTTGTTCGCTGTACCATTAGATCTAGTGTACTTGTGCTGCCATCATGTTTTATACATTAAAGTCTTGGTGTGATTCCTTAGACAATGTTTTGGAATTGTCATCACCTACTTAAGGATATTCAGCATAAATTATTTGACAAATTGAGCTTACCTCCATCATATGAATGGAAGGGGGGGGGGGTACACTGATACCTGAGTATATGAGTTCCCTTTTAAATATTGTAGTGCTCCCCTGTAATAACCAGGTGATGGAGAATAGTCCTGTACCTGGTTGACTACAGAAGGATGTTATTCAGGGACAGACTACTCGCCTCTTGCCCCCCCCCCCCCCCATATTCTCCATTCCCCTCTCTCTGTCCCACTTGCCACCCTACTCCCCTCTCTGCCTCTTCCATCTCTCACTAGTTTATCACTAGTATCCCCCACCATATCTCCTCCAGCTTTATGCCCTTTCTATAGTGCTGAACATCCTTTCTTCTCCCCAACCAATACAAAGTATTAAGTATATTAAAATTGATATATGATGAACATGCTAGCTGGCTTAACACCACAATACGATTACATACTCCACAGAGGGCTCTACGATCTGCAAACAAAGGTTTACTACCACTTCCATCAATAAAAACAGCACGCCTTACACAGGTTAGAGACAGGGTCATCTCACAAGCTGGTCCAAAGGTCTGGAATGTAATGCCAACTAATCTAAGATTGCAGCAGAATCACAAGCAATTTAAAAGGGAACTGAAAACATGGTTATATACACAGGTATTTAAGCAAATGGAAGGAGAATCAAAGAGCAAATAAGCAATATTTTTATAAAGATTTTAGGAATTATATTGTTATTTTTTGGATTTTACTTTATTTTTAGTGATTGTATTTAAAGTTGAAGCATTTTAAGTTTTATTTGGATATTAGTATTTATTTTATGATTTTAGTTTGATTTTGATTGATAAGATTGTTTTTATATTTTTACTATGTGTACTGTAAACCGTGATGGCATCCCAACATCCCAAATGACGGTATAGAAAAATTTTCAAATAAATAAATAAACCCCATTTCTTCCCCACCTATCCCATAGTGAAATTGTCTCTCCCCTGATTTCCAGGAGGCTAATCCTCAGTCACCCCCAAGCAAAAACAAAGTTTCTTCCATTCGTCTTGCTTCTTGCTCCTGTGGTGGTCTTCAAGCTTGTCTTTTAGTTCCCAAGCAACGCAAACCAGTTTAGGGAGCTTCAGCAAGATGAACTAGGGAGGTCAGCAGCTTCGAGTTTGGGGCAGAGATGGGGGAAACAGTTCAACAGTGAGGACAGCTTCAACAAGTTCAGGTGTGCAGGCAAGCTGCTCTGTTCCTCACAAGCAGTTACAGTGCTGCCAGATTTTACGTGGGGTTTCTAGCCCAAAAGAAGCATAAGTAACCCAGCGAAAAGGAAGTCCCAAGCCGAGTCTTCAAAACACCAAATAAAGGCCAATATAAACACATGTAGTATGTAACACATACAAACTTGTAGTGTATTTACAGCTTGACAGCACATCCAAATACAGTGATGGAAATATAAAACTGCATCAAACACAAATCAAAAGAAACTGAATTTTGTCATACAAAATTACATTCTAATAAGGATTAAAAAAAAAAGCTAACTAATTTAAAAGACAATTAATTTAGAAAGTATTATGTATTTATTTATTTAAAGCATTTCTATTCCGTCTGTAATGACTGTCATGCTAGGTGGAGTACAAGAGTGTATATAAAATAATAAGTAGCATAAAACAAATACATCACTATCAGCAAACAAAAATTACCCAAAACTCAATTTTATAACAGTAAGAGTAGGGCTGAAGTACACACAGACTTCAGCATGAATTTCAAAGTGGACTTACATATACAAATCCACTTTGGAAATTAGTATGTGTACTTGGAACCTTGCGCAGCATATCCACACTCATTTACACCTGCTTGGGAGCAGATTAAATTGTGTACATGTACATAGTTTTGAAAACTGAAAGTATGCCCATCAATGGCTTCCCTGCTCTCCCCCCCATCTCTTCCTAGTATGTGTGGGGCCACTTTTGTGAGAGAGAGAGCGAGACAGCAAGAGAGCGAGATGGAAGATGAGCTGTGTCAGCAGGATTTGAACATTAGCTTCCCTGATTTGAAGCCTGCTGCTCTTAAGTACTAGGCTACTTACCCACAGACTTTACACCAAAAAGAGAAAGTATTCTCGTACTTTCCCTTTGAAAATTATCCCACCAAAACTACTGGCACATATTTACATCTGCTAATAAAAACACATACTGTTTTTGGGAAAAATTACATGCGTACTTCCTATATTAGTCTTGGGGGAATTCTGTGCTACTGCAGAGCGCAGAATTCCCCCTCTGCGCAGAAAATAGCAGAGGAGACTCAGACACGCCGCGGAGCGCGCGTAGACAAAGGCCCGCATATGCTGTGGGACGCGCTTCGCTCGTGACGAAGATGAAGGCCCGGGTGCACCGTTCGCGGCGAAAATGGAAGGCCCCCATGTGCCGTGAACAGAGTGTGCTCCGCTCGCAGCGAAGATGGAAGGCCCCTGGGTGCCGCAAATGGAGTGTGCTCCACTCGTGGTGAAGATAAAGGCCCCCATAAGAGAGAGAATGTGTGTGTATGTGAGAGGAGGGGGAAGGGGTGTGAGAGGGGAGGGGGAGAACAGGGAGAGGGGTGTGAGGAGAGGGCTTGTGAGAGGAGAGGATGTGGGGGAGGGGAGGAGAGGGTGAGAGCAGGGAGAGGTGTAAGAGGGGAGGGTGAAAGAGCAGGGTAGGTAAGAGCGGGGGGGTGGGGGGGTGGATGCTTGAGTGTGGGTTTCAGAAAGAGGGAGCCTATATGAGGAGATTGTGGAGTGTGTATGTGTGTGAGAGATTGGGAGCTGGTGTGTATGAAAAAGGGATCGTGTGTATGTGAGGTGCTAGCCTGTGTGAAGGGATTGTGTATGTGTGAGACAGAGCCTGTGTGAAGGGGTGCGTAAGAGAGAAAGAGCTTGTGTGGGTGTGTATGCAAGAGAGAAGGCCCTGTATGAGGGGGTGTGTGTGTGCAAGAGTGTGAGGGAGCCTGTATGAGGGTGTTTGTATGTGTACTAGAGAGAGGGAGAGACAGAGGGAGCCTGAGGGGCAGTACTGAGAACGGGGTCAAACTCTGGGACTGGCGATAGAGTGGAAAGGGTTTATCCTAGAGGTGGGAGAAATACTGACAGGTGGAGGAGTTGGAGCCTGAGAGGGCAAAGTGTCCAGGGGAGTAGGGAGAATGAGTGGAAGGGACACTTACAGTGAATTTCTAGGGAAAGTCTGCTCAAAATATATAAAATTCTGCATCTTTAAGTAATAACTTTTTTCTGTATTAATTTAAAATGCAATTACTTAGAGACTGTCATGTTGTTTTGACCAATATAAAGTTTGCAGAATTTTAAGTTTTTGTGTGCAGAATTCTCCCAGGAGTACTATAAACATATAAACGTATGCATATATGGCCTATAAGCATGTAAGCTTACCCACAGTGAGCACAAGCATTCCCATGATTGGGGGGGGGGAGGGGAAAGAGTTGTTTCAACATACACAGAAACATAGAACATGACAGTAGATAAAGACCATAAGGCCCAGCCATCTCTCCTCTCCTACTCAACTTTCCTTTACTCTTAGCATTTGACCAGGAAAGCAGCTCTCCCTAGTTTTTTCTCCGGGCCCTACGCAGCAGCCAGGTTAAGGAGCTTTGGCACATTCAGTGGTGCCAGTACCACTTTAATTCCCAGAAAAACAAAAGCAGTCATAAGCACCAGGCCAGCAGTGTAGTCAGGCTGGTCTCGAGCACATTACGGAGAACATAGCGCATTCTGTATTCTGTGAATACAGAAAGGCAGCAGAGTTGGAGGCAAATAGCCTAGAATGGCTTTCCTTTCTACCTGTACCCACCTCCAACCTCTTGCGTCTGCGCTGCAGTTCCAGACGCCTCTGATTGGCTGCTGCCATCTCATCATCATCACTCTGCGACTATTACACGGGCAAGGGCAAAGAAAAGAGACACCAACAAGAGGAGAATGTTAAAACCCAGCCCAAAGATTTTGCCAACTAGTACAAAAAAAAGTAGTCCAACTGAGAGTGAACTAGCCCGTCTGGCAACTCTACCTTTTACGTCTGCTTAGCCTCTGATATGTTGCTACCTTTCTATCAATCGATTATCACTCTGCGATACTGGCTTACATAGAGAGTGTGGCGACAAAAAAAGCAAGAAAAAGGGGTTACCAGTGCCCAGCCGCGCAACATTGTTTCTAAAACATAAACCTTGTTTACCCTCTACAACCAGGAAACACTACCATGCAGCTTTCCTCCAATGGGAGCGACAGCAGCACTACTGGTCAGCTCGAGACCGGAAACGCTCGTTGAGTGGTCGCCAGCAGGCAGCGTATGACGTCTTCGAGTTGGCAGCGCGTGTACGGCGCACCTCCCCTTCCCCCAGGTCCAGCTTCCCACGGTGCCGACCAGAGCTGAATGTGGAAGCAAGAAACGGCGGAGTCTTGGACCATTCTCAGCAACAACACGGTGAAAAATCCTCTGCCGGGGGGGAGAAAAAACACACCCACCTATAAAATTAAAAGCAGCCGGAGTTCACCGGAAAAAAAACCCAAAAACGGCGATGTGGTAACAACGGGACCAATAACTGTCAGAGCTTCCGAAGTATCCTTCACCCCGGAGGGGCCCGGCGCCTCCTTCACAGCAGGGAGCCTTTAACCGCCTATGTCCCCGGCGCCGACGGCGACACACACATCCACACTCCATGTGCATTTATATATTTGTACTGTTACATAATCCCTGGGTAGATCGGCACAATGGCTGCAGACAAGGCTGCAGGTAACAGCTTCTGCCTTCATTTTTCTTTTTTATTTGCTGTCTTTTGCTTTGTAGTAAAACGGTAAGGGAAGGCACTACTGGAGGAAGGAACTTTAATTGCCCCAAAGGTATTCGCGCTAAAATGTTTCTACATTGTTCCTACCTGCTGGTTAGTACTAATACAGATGATGATAGTATGATTAGTGTAATGTAGATGTACGCTACGCTGCACTGCACTGTCAAGAAAAGCAGAAAGGGGACACAACAAGAAGCAGATTAGGGGCTTTGATATTCTCTATACTGAGGATTTAGGGAGGGTGCACTGGTTGATATGTCAGCACCCTCCGAAGCTTTGTCTGACTCCATCTGCTGGACTGGGGACATAACCCACCGTCTGGACTGATCCTTGGTACTACAGGAACGAAAATTAGCAGGTAAGGAAGTAATCTTCTTATTTGTTGTTTCTTCATGGAAACCCTCTGCTCTGTCATTGTAGCAGTCAGGTGGTAGAGGATTTAAATTCTGTGCCTGTGGCAAAATTATGTCACTGACTGATGGCCGTCAGTCATGCTACCTCTGCCTGGGACCCGATCATGATCAGGCTAGTTGCGGGGACTGTGGACGTATGTCCCCAAGAGCACAGCGCCAGCGAGCAGCTCGAATCCAGCAACTTAAGGCAGCACTATTCGGCTTTTATGCCACTTCAGAGGCCTCTACCAGATCATCTACAGGCCCAAAACACCAAAAGAAGTCACCCTCTCACAGAAGGGCCTCTTCTGTGGCCCCCCCCCCAAGGTAAAATACCCACCTCCGATGCCCCTTAAAGAACCAGTGCACGGCACGGGGGATGTGTCAACGGCATCTCGGCCGCATGCCCTATCGACGCTACGGCTCACCGAAGCAGGGAACGATTTCCATCTGATTCGCATCTGAAGCACCGACGCGCCTCAGGTGCATCCACTCACCGATGCAGTCGACGCAGGCTCTCAGAATCCAAAACAGCCGATGCAGCTGAGGCCACAGAAACATATATCTGGCCATAAGAGACCTAGAGAGCCTTCTCCACTCCTTGTGGTCGATTCTGACCAAGACATATCTCCACCACATTTCTCGGACAGCCGATCATCCTCTCCCAGGTGGAGGTCGGATCCATCGCCTGGCCAACAACATCATAGGATTGTACCTCCTCCACCAGTCCCCGTACAACCAAAAAGCCCATTGATCACGGCAGCTCCTACTGCTCCATCTCCGGTAGAGACCCTGCCTTCCATACCCTCAACCTCTGGGCTAGCTTCTCAAGCTATTACCCAGATAACGAACATCCTATCGCAATTTTTACAGTCGATAGAACAACAACAAAATCCGTCCCCACCGCTTACTCCAGTGGAGGCTCCACCTATGCCAGAAGGTCCAGCCACAGAGGCCATCAAACCTTTGGAAGAGATATACTTACATCTTCCTCTGATGATTCATCAACGGGTTACCCTTCAGACCCAGCTGAGGTCCCGCTCGAACTGGCGTCTCTGCCTGAGGACTTAACATAGTCACAATTTCTAGAAAAAGTAGGTCTACTCCTTAATGTAGAGATGAGGAAACTTCACGATCCTCGTCAGGAGATGATGGGCATCTTAAAAATATTTGATACTCCCAGCGAACCAGTAGCACTGCCTCAACACCAAGTGCTAAATTCACTGATGGAGAAAGCTTGGGACACCCCTCTTACTACTCTATCGACTTCACATAAAACAGACATCAAATACTGTATGAGGGACTCCCCCTTTTATTCTATGGTTCAGCTACCACATCAATCGGTGGTCGTAGAATCTGCAATGCAAAAGGCATAAAAATCTAGGCTGCATTCAAACACACCACCATCTAGAGACGCAAAATTGCTAGATTTTGCGAAGCGCTCCTACCAGTCGAGCATGCTTAATGCAAAAATTCAAAACCACCAGTATTTTATCGCCCAGTACCTGTTCAAGAACTTGCAGGCTCTGAAACCGTATCTGACACAGGAATCCTCAGAATCCACCCTGTCTACGGAATACCACAACATAGAAGAAGAGGGTCTCAGACATCTTCTGCGTTCCATATATGAAGGCTTCGAGGTCTCCTCCAAAACTTCAGCAAATTCTATAGCAGCAAGATGATTGGCATGGCTCCGTCAAGCGCCCTCAGGGACGATGTCCATGGCAAGCTGGCTAACCTTCCATGCCGACCGGATAACCTATTTGGTGACAAGTTCACCGAAACAGTCACGAAGCTCATGGAACAAGAAACAGCTGTGTTGTCCCTGACGTCCCCACATCAGCCTGTATCATTCAGGCGACAATAACCATCTTATTAGAAGCCCAGTTACCAAAGGACCTACAGGCCATACTCTTATTATAGGCCTTAACCTTACCAGCTGACTCAGTTCCTACATCCACTGTCGACCCCCATTAAGATAACGGTCAGCATGAAAGAAGACCTACAATGGTGGCTACTCACATCAACACTAACGACGGGATCACCTCTACAACCCCCTCGACATCAAATAATACCACAGATGCCTCGCCCAAGGGATGGGGAGCTCACCTAGACCACCTTTAAACTCAGAGTTTATGGTCCACGATGGAACGCAACCAACACACAAACCTTCTGGAACTTCGAGCGGTACACAACGCCCTTCGAACCTTCGATTCACACAGACAACCATGACACGATGTTTTACATAAACAAAGAAGGAAGGTCAGGCTCTTGGAACCTCTGCAGAGAAACAATCCAGATCCTGGCATGGGCTCACAGCAAGTCCATTTGCCTACAAGCAACTTATACGGAATCAACAATTCCAGAGTAGACAAGTTGAGCAGAATATTTCATCCCCACGAATGGGAACTACATTAGGAGACAGCGCATTGCCTTTTCTCCCCTTGGTATCTTCCCTGCAACAATCTTTTCACGACAGAATGCAACAGGAAAGTCGAAACATTTTGCTCAGTATATCCAAGCCCACACCATCCAAGCCCACACCAGCTAGCTCATAAACTGGTCTCGGGGTCTTCTGTATGCGTTCCCTCCGATACTACTCATCTCTCGCACAGTCCAAAGATGCATCAAAACCAAGTGGATTTGATTCTCATAGCGCCAGCATAGCCAAGACAAGCTTGGTACAGCTACTTCATACGACTATCAATACACAACCCAATTCCTCTGGGCAACAGCCCTCAGCTACTTACCCAGGAGAACGGATCTCTACTTCATCCTCTGCATTCCTCCCTGCACCTCATGGCATGGAGATTGAAAGGCTCGTTTTCCAAAACTTAAACATTGCTCCTCCTCTCCAAGACTTATTAGTCTCCTCCAGAAAACCATCCATCAGACTCAACTACCAATGAAAGTGGTCACACTATACTTTTTGGTGCTCAACTGCAGGTATGGACCCACTCACCTGCCCACCAGAACACCTTCTGTCCTACCTCTATCTACTCTACACAGAAGGCCTAGCTATGGCCTCCCTACGAGTACATTTAAGTGCCATAGCAGCTTACCATACTCCCCTAAACGGAGAACCTATATTGTTTCACTCTCTTGTGTCCAGATTCATGAAAGGGTTCTTGCACTTATGTCCCCTGACAAGAAAACCACCAGTACCCTGGGATATCAATTTAATGCTTGAGAAATTCATGCTACCACCTTTTGAACCATTGGACACTTGTCACCTACAATACCTCTCCTGGAAAGTACTCTTCTTGACTGTCCTCACATCAGCTAGACGGGTTAGTGAGCTTCAAGCCTTGGTTCACTACCCTCCTTACCTACAATTTTATCATGACAAAGTGACATTACGCACACGCTCAGGTTTTCTACCAAAGGTGGTTTCCACTTTTCACATAAACCAAACCATCACTTTACCCACTTTTTATCCACAATCTCACGCCAGTGACAATGAGCGGAAACTTCACACTCTTAATTGTAAACATGCGCTAGCCTATTACAAACAGTGCACCCATTCACCTAACAGACTCTCACAACTCTTCCTCTTCTTTAACCCAAACGTACCAGGATGTCCAGTGACGAAGCAAACTTTATCTTCCTGGATATCCAACTGTATACAGTTCTGCTACCAAAAACATTCAGAACATTTATCGACAACATCTAAGGTCCTTCAAGTTCGTGCAATGGCCGCGTCAGTCGCTCACCTCCATGAAGTGCCTCTCATAGACATCTGTAAAGCGACAACGTGGTCATCACTGCATACTTTCACATCCCATTACTGTTTGCACAAACAGGCTGCGGATGATGCACACATGGGGTGGACTGTACTGAAGAAGAGTACATGTTCTACACATAAAATGCCTTCATAAGAACTGTCCGCCTATAATTCACGTATTGAGCAAAGCAATAAACAGAATACACTCATATCAATTTGCTCAATACGACAGCTGGGGACTCCCAGACAGCATGGCTAATTCAGCTGCTTATCTATATGAAAAAAGCAAGTTTGATTACCATAAATGGTGTTTTTCCGTAGATAGCAGATGAATTACCCATGCTGACCCGCCTGCCTCCCCAGACAGTTCCAACATGGCATACTAACTTGTTTTGAAATGGACTGAGGAGCCTCAGGCAAAAGCGGGAAGATACAAGAGGGAGCACCTAGTTGAAAGACTTTACTAGACTTAGAGAGCCCCGCCACCTAGTGGCATGGAAGACGTACCCAGACAGCATGGCTAATTCATCTGCTGTCTATGGAAAACACCGTTTACAGTAACCAAACTTGCTTTTTTCTATGTTTTAATTCTGTAACATCAGTCCAGAATCCGCCTGGGAAGTAATGGTCTGTGTTTGGCATTTGTTCTTGTACAGAGCTTTTGGGTATCACACTGGTGTTGCTTCTCATTATATGGCGCACCCAAGGTGCATTTGAATCTTTAATTTTTGTTTCTTATTTTTACTTCTCTTAATTTGCTGGAATGCAGAGAGGGGATTTTCTTCGAGGGTTCCTGTCTGTTTTATTAAAAAAAAATAAAAAAATAGGCGTTTGGTCTAGATATAACATTGCTTTGTCAAAATTATACTGGCAACTTAACTGTGCTGTACCACTACTTATACCAGTGATGATGTCAATTGAAAAGTTGTGTTCATTGTCTCCATTTGCTGGCGGTGTGGCCTAAACCTACGTCTGGACTAGTGTAGCAGGATTCAAGGAAAAGAAATAAACAGGTAAAATTAAATTTCTTCTTGTATCTTTTAAAAATAGTTTTTAAATGGATGATTGAGTTTTGCAACTGGAGTGCTTAGGGAATTCATCTGACAATAGCCTCAATGTTGGAATATTTTTAAAATAAAATAAAAATCTTGATTTCAGAGAATATTTGGTGGAAAAAAGGAAATTAACAGTTGGGGTTCATCATTTCTCCTAAAAATGTTTTAAAAAGTATTTGTTTTAAACTGAACTAGACCCAGTAGGAGAGAAGCTGGATTTTGACTCCAGTGGACATTGCTTACTTCTTCAGGGTAATCAGTGGTAGATAGGGAAGGGTGAGAAGAGTTGGTGAAAGAGTGTACAGGTGAAATTGGTTGTCGCTGCTGGTAATGTGCGCATGGACCTGTATCAGGAGTGGAGTCTGAAAGAAAACAA
Organism: Rhinatrema bivittatum; assembly: GCF_901001135.1. NCBI lineage: Eukaryota > Metazoa > Chordata > Amphibia > Gymnophiona > Rhinatrematidae > Rhinatrema > Rhinatrema bivittatum. The sequence goes on along the minus strand of NC_042616.1, from coordinate 249,971,037 downwards.
TATATTCTTTTGGAAAATCAGGACAAATGTGCTGGATCTTGTCAAGGTACTAAAGGAGAGAGAGAGAAAGCAAATTAATTGAGAAAAATTGCTAATGATTGTGCTTTTGAGCTGAACTGTTACTGGCCACATCATGGGAAGGGCTTGCTCTGGAACTTCTCCTGGTATGGCGTACGCTATGCCATATTTAGAGTTTCCTTGGTCATCAGTCTAAGCGGTTCAGATGAGAAGGAAATACAAATTTGGGAAAATCAGATTAATATTCTGTTCTTATGGTATAAACCATTATTTCCACTTTCAGATCAGGGATCTGAGAAACATGAAGGATCTGCTACTGGCTCTGGAATTAGTGATCAGGAAAAAGAGTTATCTAGCATTGCACTACAAGCTTTCATGGTAAGTATCATTACTCAAGTTTTGGATGCCTTTTGTTTGAGGGGTGGGTTTGCTATACTGTAAAAACAAAATGTACTTTTTCACTGTCTTTTTTTTTATGGAAAATGCTGTAGTATTTTTTTGTAAATTTGGCATAATTTTTGCACTGGATGAAACTTTTTGATTAATCTCTCCTTAGTTATTGGGTTCACTTGAAGTAGACTTGATAATTCTATGTAAAAAAACCAAAAGCAAAACTTAGTTTTTAGTAACAGTTGGACACAAAAACAATAGCGGAATTATTTTAAAAACATGGGATAAAAGCAAAGGATCCCTATTGGCAAGACATTGATATTCAAGCACTGGGGTAACATGCATGGAACTGTAGTTACAGTCTAAGGGACTGATATAATAAAAACCTGAGCTAATTTTACTTGATTCATGCAGCAAAAACCTGTGGTACCACAGGATGTAGTATGTTAAAGGGGTGCAAACTGAGCAAGAATTTAAAAAAAACCCAAAACTAAATGGGAAAAAATGCACTAAAAATGTGAAAATCCACACTAATGCTGAAAAGTACTTTAAAAACAGGCTTAGGAAGGTAAGGGTTGGAATTTGAAAGGAGTATGACCAAAATGGCCTTGCATGCAAGATTGGTGCTGCACATCCTGACTTGGGCACAGTCTTGTATGCAAGGCCATTTGGTTAAGACATCCTAAGTGGAATCAAAGTTAAGGTAGTTGGGGCAGGCAACCACATCCGAACATTATGAACTTCTGGCACTGTGCATCCAGACTTGGGCACAAAAGAGTGCAAACCGTTTGGCTATAAGTGTCTTCCCAGAGTACTTATACTTTTTGATTTTGCTTGCCATGTCTTGTCACAATGGGGCAGATGCCCACAGCTGAACAGTATGCACTAGCACAGTTTATTTATTTGATTTATATTCTGCTTTTTAAGGTACTTCAGAGTGAATTACATTCAGATACTGTAGGTATTTCTCTGTCGCCAGAGTGTTCACAATCTGTTTGTACCTCGCATGCAAGATTGTGCCTATTGTGATGCATAGCGCCAATCTCGCATGCACGAACACTTCGGCAAGAGAAGAGAATGAAAGGGAAAAAGTGAGGGAAGAAGAGAGATGGGGGTGTGAGTGGGTGTTTGTGTATATGCAGAGGTGAGTGTCAGGATGTGTGTGTGTGACCGGGGGCAGTTGTAATTACTTCAGCCAGCCAAATGCTGGAAATTGTAACTCCTAGATCTGAGGTGGAGTAAAAGTTAATGCACATTTCTGGTGGTCATGTTATTCTATTGCTGTGTCCATGTGGTAATTTCTAGCTGCTTTTAGCATTCTGGGCACAGCAACAGAATAATATTGGCCACCAGAAATGTGACTTGCTTCCACCTCAGACCAAGGAAGGAGTTGAATTTCCTGTGTAAGCTCTCTGGGGAAGCCACAAAGAGCAAGTTCTTTGGGGAGGGTACCTTCAACTGAACAATTTGCACTTTGGCCCTGTGCATCTCAACGTTGGTATGTTGTTTAGCTGTAGGTACCTGCACCAGATAGCTTATGCTGGAAATGTAATTCTTTCCTCTGTCTAGGTGGAGTACCACACTGGGCACAGCAATAGATAACATTGTCTATCATAGGAGTTAAATTTCCAATATAAACACTCTGGTAGGCAGCATAGCAATATATAGTCAGAGCCCTTAGGCTCCTGCATTTGCGCGCACGTGATCGATTGAGGAGGGAGGGGGAAATAAGAAACTGCATAATTAGCTTGTTGCTGCATAATTGTCTACCAACCGCTATTAACATTCCTGAAGATTTAATTCAGTCCTTTGAAGAAAACTACAAGGATGCCTGCCTACCTTCGGTCTTGGCTTTCTCTCTGCTCCTGTTCCAGCCTCTTCCCTCGCAAAAAGCCTGCAGGGAACACTCTCTTTCTGTTGTTCCCTCCATCCCTTTCCTCCTGGATTGAGGTGAATGGGGAGGAGGGACGAAGTTGGAGTGGACAGAGAAAGCAGTTAGTCAGAAGGTCTAAACCTTCTTAAATCTTTATCAAACCAAAGATTTTTTTATATAATTCCTGGATGGAGTGTTGTCCCTTTAGAAGAATTGTATCTTTATACAGAGGTTCTTTCATCTGCATATGTGGTCAATCATAAACCAGTTACAAAGACTTGATGTGTTTTATTGGAAGTGTGCAGCTGCTGGTGTCCCACAACTGGCAGACGGCATTAATTTCAATTCATGAAATCTTGATGACTAGCACTACTGCTGATAAGTTTCAAACTTGGCTAATTCAGTACCTTTTTGTGTGTGTTACGTGTCCACAATATGTGCACATATTTTGTGTAATAGCATGACAAACCGCTGATGTTGAGGGCATTTTCAGTATACATAAGCTCATTGAAGGACAACTGCTTTCTTAAGAAAATATAAAAAGAATAGTTGCACTGTATTCAGTGCATAACAAAAGTGACATTTCACAGTTAAGTTTCTAGCATATGTCTTTACTTGATAAATAGTTGATTTATCAAGTAAACTTGAATTGATCCTTAGTTTTTGTTTTTTCAAATTTGTGTTATATTTCTGTGCAGACTGAAATAGTGAATTAATTTTTTAAATGAATCCTGGTGATATATGAAAACTGCTTCCTCGTCCTGCAACCAGACCAGTCCAGATGCATGGGGTTTATGTTCCCCTCCTAGCAAATAGAGAGAGAGAGAGAATAAAAAAGGTTGCTGATGCCACCCACCTTTAGAATCCCATCCTGACCTCGGCCTGCCAACATTCTGTCTCCAACAGATGGGTAGGAAAGCATCTTAGGCAGAGAGCTGAAGACTGGTTCTAGACTGGTTGAAGAGCAATCTATAAGAGGATTCTGGCTAATCCTGGGGCTCCAGGCCTTTAGTCTGTTCTTCCCCTGGTTGAGTGGAGCCTTGTTCATAGGACTTCAAAGGAGTATTGGGGTGCACTAGGCTGTAGGCAGACCGATCTTGGGCTTTTCCTGCCCTGCCTCCTGTGCCCTCCCCATTTCCGGGCAATGTAGAGGTGAGCTCTGAATTTTCACTATTGTACATGCAGCTAAAATAGATTCTCTAACATCAGCACAAAGTGGACAGTTGGCCTGCTTTTCTTTGCACTGGAAGTAAAGATGATGGACTTTTCTGATCAGGCAGCGTATTGTACCTCTAATCATGGACCTGATTTCATATGCATTAGCTCACTGAACCAATGCATACTTAAGACCTTAAAACAGCAGGGAGAAAATAAGAAAAGTCAACTCAGTTCTGCCATCAAGAACATCTGCCTCACCATCAAGAAAAACAACACCCTCAGAGTATGATGCTCTGAGCCCCTCCCTGCAGTCAGGCTTGCGGTTGCTCCAGCATTGCCTGAGGCCACAACACAGAACTGAAGTCTCCTACATATTAGCCTAGAGCAGAATCTGCTTTGTTCCCCTCAAGGGACAAGATGAGTCCCCATCTAAGTGAAGTGCCACGAGACAGAGTGCTGAGGCAAGTAGTATATGGGTCCCAGCAGCAGAGATGCTTCTGTAATAGCTAAAAAGACTTCCCTGGGCAGACCAGATTATAAGATCTTTGGCAGCAGTGGTGAGATTTGGGGTTTTCTCCTAGCTCTTATCTGGGAACAATCAGTCTGCTTAGCTATTTTCAGAAGCAAGTCCAGGCTAATGTGATATGTTATTGCCTTGCTGATTTTTTTAGAATCTGCTAAGTATATTTATTTTGTACTATTTTCTAGTAACAAATCCTTCTCTTTGACAGTCACTAAGGTTGTTACAAAAGTGGACCCTGAGTCTGAGACGAGGTTGTCACCTACATGCAGGGAGGAGCCCTGTAGGTTCTTGTCGTCAGTAGGTGGAGCTGGCAGATGCAAAGACCCAACAGGACCTTCACCAATACCAGCCTTCATTCCCCTCAGGTTGAGCCCTTGGGTGTCGGGGCTGGCTGGACTTAGGAGTGTGTCTCCAGAGAAGAGCAACTCCATGAGGCAGCAAACAGACAGAGTCAAAGACGAGCCAGAATTCAGGGCAGGCGGCGATCCATCAGAATCCATAACCGATCCAAGAGTCAGGGCAAGCAGCAATCCAACAGCATCTGTAACTATTACAAGAGTCCAGGCAGGAAGCAATCCAACAAAGACTGTTCCAAGGGTCAAGGCAGGCAGCAATCCAAAACATAATCCAGACAGTCCAAACCAAAACCGGAGAGGCAATCTAGGAGAAAATGGCGACAGACAACAAGAGAACCACAGGGAGCACGACCTGTTGCTAAGGCAAGGCATAGCAAGCAGGAACAGCCTTCAGTAGGTAGAAGTGCTGACGTAATCAGGAAGAACCATGGGAAGTTTACCCCCGCGGTCCCTTTAAGAATAGTGGAGAGGTGCACGCACGCACCTAGGAAGAAGCCGGCGGGATTGGCCTGCGGTGCCCTTAGTGGAGGCCTTGAGCCGCGGAGAAGTTTGGTGCTGCTGGCGGCGGCGGCTCTCTGCCACTGCAGGAGAAGATGGGGCCGGACCGGGGCTGCATCAGGTGAATGCGATCGGCTGCAGAACGCCGTGGCTGCGCACATAATAGTACCCCCTCCTCTAAGCTCCCTTCCCAATGGTTTAGGTTTCTTGGATGGGAGGCATGGAACCGTTCAGGAAGATTTTTATCCAGTATATTTGAAGCAGGCTCCCAAGTGTTCTCTTCAGGACCATATCCCTCCCAGGATATCAAGTATTCCCATTTCTTATTATGACACCCGACGTCCAATATTGCTTTTACTTGATACACCTGATCTTCTAAGGATACTTCCCGAGGTTCCAGGGTCTTCCGGGAGGGCCATGATAAGACGAGCGGTTTGAGGAGGGAAGCGAACGTGTTATGGATCTTTAAAGATGTAGGCAGACATAGTTGACATGTAACAGGCCCTACACGCTGGATGATAGGAAAAGGTCCAATATATTGGGTACAAGTCTTATGGAAGGCACTTTGATTATATCTAGTGCTTAAGCACATTTTATCTCCCGGCTTGAACTGTGGGGCTGGTCGTCTGTGACTATCTGCAGTTTTCTTGGCCCTCCAAGTGGCCTTCTGGATTATGTAGCCCACTGGGGAGAGCCGAGATTGTCACCTGCACAGGAGGAGACCTTGAGTGCTTACTCCTTCTCTTTCTCAGCTGCAGCATCTTCCTTTTCTCCAGATTAGTGCCTTATTAGAGCAGGGTGCAGGAGCCAGCCCTTCTGCATATTTTCTTCTTTCTCGGGGAAATCGGATTATTGGTTCACCAAGGAGAGGCCCGAGAGGAGGATGACTGGGACCAAGAGCGGAGGAGTTCCTTCAGGTCAGGTGCATGCTAGTCTCATTTAATCTTATGAGCGTGGCCTCCGGCAGCTGTTACGAACCAAGGGCTGGGGCCTTTGGCTACTGTTATGCGCGCGTAGGCGCGGTCATTTCTGAAGCGGTTGTTGTGAGCCCTTGAGCCACGGCATGCCCCAGGGAGGAGCCCTAAGACACACCGCAGGAGGTGAGCTGGTGTGAGCATGGGTAATGAGGAGAAGGCTGAAGCGAAGATAAGGATACAAGTTCTGACCCTCTACCGGACCTGCACGCCCCAGGATGACCAACAACGCAATGTTGATCGATGAACAGTCCTCCGACTATTCCAAGCCCTTTCGGACCTGCTGCTGGGTAACAGCAAAAGGCGGCAGGCTGGACAAAAGACGAGGGCAGATGGAGTCCTTACAACACAGAAGACTTTGGACGAAGACTCAGACGAGGACTGAAGCAAAAACACTGTAGGCGAGGACTCAGGCGAGGATCAAGGCAGCGTAGACATAGGCAAAGGGTCAGAGCGCTGGGTCGAGACTGTGACGCAGTGCGCCCTAGCCCTACACAGTCCACCTGCGGGACTGGTCACGGACCACGCTGGGCTCGAAGCAGACACCAGGAGAGATAGTGGAGGCTGATACTGGAACATGACGAAGATACTGAAGAGGCCTGCACCGGGGCGCGCCCTACTCAGTCCACCCACGGGATTGGTCTCGGACCACGCTGGTGCTGAGCAGGTTCGAACAGAGTCTTGACATGGACGGACGCAAAATGAAAGACGCTCCGAAGGCCGGGACAAGATTCAAGATACTCAAGGATTCAAAGACAACTCAGGATTCAAGACTTAGGACTGAAGCAGAAGTCATCCGGAGGGTTGCACTGCGGAGATGAAGATGGCCTTTGTACCGTGAGGCGCCCTACACAGCCCACCCGCGGGACTGGTCACGGACCACGACAACGGCACGCCAGGAAAGCGGACATCAAGGAACCAAGGCATGGAGGCAGAGGTGAAGACAAAGGCATCAGGAAGGACATCGGACATCAGGAGGTACAAGCGAAGGACATCAGGAACCTGAAGACATCTGGAGGCATGGACAAAGGACATCAGGAACAAGAAGACCACGGAGGACCTGGACCGGTCAGAAGACACAGACAACTGTGGAACCTGATCCGAAGGCGAGGAGTGACTGAAGAGGAACCCCTTTTATAGGGCTAAAGCAGGAAGTTGTCATCAGGTGGAGCCCGGGGCATATCCGGCCGCGGGCCCTTTAAATGCAGAGAAGAAGCGCGCTTGCACGTAAGAGGAAGCAGGAAGAAGAAGCACCATGGTCAGCGGTGCCCAGCCGCACGAAGGAGAAACAGAGCAGGGAGGAGCAGGCAGGCTTCAGGACAGCCTCCTGCCATCTGATGAGGACCCCAGAGATGACGTCGCGGCTCCCTGCCGCAGAGGCAGGCCAGCAGCGGCTCCAGGCCACACAAGGAACTGGAAGGCATCAGCAGCAGCGGCCCTAGGCCGCGTTGGAGATCAACAGCACGATGGTTTAGGCTGTGATTACCGCAAGATGGTTTCAGCGCTGGCGGCTTCCAGGCCACGTCAAAGGCAGCACAAAAGCAGAGGAGTCGGCAGTGGGGCTCAGCAGCGGCAACTTGGATAAGGTGAGAGGCCTGATCGTGGCGAGTAGCTCCGCGGGCAGGAATCGTAACATTTAAAGAGGGCCAATGCAGTGAATTTGGAACAAGTTTGGAGAATGGTGAGATTTTCCCCAGGGAAGAGGAGGAATCCTCTTTAATCCATTTATATAGGAAGGAGGAATTGCCTTCCTTAGTTCAAACCTTAGGGGCCTTGAACATAATGGAAGATGTGAAGGAGGAATATTAGGCAACAGGCTTAACCCATTATGTTCCAGTTTCCTATTTAGAGGATAGCTTCTTAAATTTGGGACATAATGGGTTAAGGAGGCCAACAAAGGCCTTATCCTTGCATTAGGAGATCAGGAAATTATTCTCTGGAGGCTGCCTAGAAGGTGGAGAAAGCAATAAGGGCATGGAACACCTCCCCTATGAGGAAAGGCTAAAGAGCTCTAAGGGCTGTTCAGTTTGGAGAAGAGATGATTGAAGGGGGATATGATAAGAAGTTTACAAAATCATGAAAGGACTTGAATAGGTTAATGTAATTTGGTTATTTACTCTCTCAGATAGTAGGACTAGGGGCACTCCATGAAGTTAGCAAGTAGCTCATTTAAAACAAATTGAAGAACATTTCTTTACTCAGAGCATAGTTAAGCTCTGGAATTCATTGGCATAGGATGTGGGTACAGCAGTTAGTGTAACTGGGTTTAAAAAAGGTTTGGATAAGTTCCTAGAGGAAAAATCCATAAACTGTTAATCAAATAAGGAATAGTAGCTTGTGATTTATTTAATATTTGGGTACTTGCCAGGTACTTGTGACTTGGATTGGCCACTGTTGGAAACAGGATGCTGGGCTTGATGGACCCTTGGTCTGACCCAGTATGGCATTTCTTATGTTCTTATTTTCTAATGGTAGATGGGTAAAAATTGAAGGCCCCTCAGGTGGATATGCTGGGTTGTGCGATCACGAAGGCGACCACTATTCTCATCAAAGAGGGCACAGCCCTTAAGGTATGCATAGAATAAAAAAATTGAATCCTTGCTTAAAAAAGCCTCAGGTTTCCAGACTACCTCTGCAGGTGGCAGTGTCCAATGGCTGTGGTTAAGGCATGCCTGCACTGGAGTTGGCACATCCAGGAAAGGTCTTTGAGAGCTTTTGATGTAGAATTGGAGGAGGTGGTTCAGCTAGAACCAGGTATGACCTTTTTGGCAGATGCCTCTTATAATCTCTTTCGAGTTTTGGCTAGGAGTATGGCCACAGTGGTAGCAGCTTGCCGTTTACTTTGATTAAGGGACTCGACAGTGGACTGAGCTTCCAAGACATGGCTTACTAACTTCTTTTAAGGAAAGGTTTCTTTGTGAAGTCGAAGTGTTTGTCTTGGGAAAGGTACAGACATCCAGCATAGACATCCATTTGAGGAGCCAAGAGATGGCAGGGAAGGGATCGTTGGGGCAGAGGGGGGGAATGTTCCTAGGAGCACTCATAGTATCCAGTGAAGGTTTGGGGACCCATGCTCTGGAACTACAAGTATGTGGTTGTCTGTCAGCCTTTTAGTGGAGGTTGGTTTGTATTACCTCTGTCCAGTAGGTGCTGGCCATTGTGAGAGAAAGATATGCTGTGCAATTTTCCCAATCTATTTCAGATGCCTGTATGATCTCTTGTTCTATACTGCTTTTGACAGATGGTTGTGATGGTGGTGCCTGTTCGATGGTACAGTGAGGACAAGGAAGATATTTCAATTATGTAGTCCCCCAAGAAGGAAGAAACATTTTGACCCATTCTAGATTTGAAAGCAGGGCAACAGAGCACTGAGGATCTCTCATTTCAAGATGGAAACTCTGACACTGGTTAGAGTGGCTGTGAGATGGGGAGAGTTTTTGATATCCCTAGATTTAATGAAGGTCTATTTGCATTTCCCTATCTGAGAGGGTCATCAGAGGTGTATCCAGTTGTTGGTATTGGAAGGTTGCTTCCATTGGTCAGAGAGCTAATTCCAGTACTTTGTGTTCTGATTGGCCCTTTAGACAGAGAATTAGCTCTGTAGATGCTAGCATTCTCTAGTCTTGGTTGGGAGCACAGAGAGAGTAGATCGCTGTGCTGAGATTCTGCTCCAACTCCAGTGGACAGCACATATCTTGGAACTCCCCAGGTACTGATAAGTAGCGAAAAGTATTTAGCTAACTTTTATTGTTTAATCCTTATTTTACCTGTTGCTGATTGCAAATTAATCTTTTTCTGTTCACTTAATAAACTAAATAGTTTGTTCTCTGCCTGTACTGGACTGATTACTATTCCCGTTGTTTTCTGTTTTTGGTGTATAGGTGTACTTCTAGGAACTGTGTGACTTCTAGGTTTTGTGGGAACCCGGTGTGCCTAGAAACCACCAGGGGGATAGCTTGCAGGTGGGGTACAGAGATGGGTGGGAGGTTCCCGGTGCGGGTGCAAGTAGGCCTGAAAAGTACTTCACAGGATCCTCTGTGACCATGGGGTCCTTGAGTGGGTGTTAAATGATGATATTCATACAGTTCCTTCCTTCTTTCAAAAAGGCATCTTGCTCAGAGCGATGAGGAATACCACCATTTGGATGTTCTCGGGGTCCATCTGTGATATCTAAAAGTCTGTAATCCTTTTAGAAGTTTGGGTCATCTCTTTGTTCCTTTCAGTGGTCCGAGGAAGGGTGAAGTAGCCTCGAAGGCTTTCATAGCCTGGTGGATTAAGGAGATGATTGTTTCAGCAAATATCACAAAATGTTTATTACTGCCCAGGGGACTGTGGGTACATTTGATTAGAGCTTAGTCCTTGTCGTGGGCAAAGCTCCTGTTGTGTTTCCAATGGAGATTCGCAGAGTGGCTACTTAGGCCTTATGTTCCTTCACAGAGCATTGCCATCTGGATGATCAAGCCAAGGAGGAGGCAGTATTGGCTTGGGTATTTTGAGAACAGGGCTGGGAGTTCTGAATCAGTCTGAGGGTTAGCTTGGGGACATTCCATGCATCTGGACTGGTCTGACTGGATGAATGGGAATGAAAAATGTAGTCTTACCTGCTAATTTCCTTCCTTTAAGTCCAGCCAGAACAATCCAGGATCCTGCCAGAGTGTGCTCATTATTCTGTTCTTGGGTATGTATTCAATTCTGGTTCTTAAGTGTCTACGATTCAGGGTTACAGTTGGTTGCAGTTGGGCCACTTCCAGGTTTCTGGAAATGAGACTGATGTATTCCTTGGAAGCCTACTAATTAGGGGTGGTATAGGAAAGTGTTTATTCTTAGCTTGTTATAGGGAATATTGGCATGCTGAGGTCAGCATAGGATCCTATATGAGGTGACATCAACAAACCTGTTCTCTTTCTCTGCTAGTATGGGAACATAAACCTATGCTTCTGGACTGATTTGGTTGGACTCAAGGAAAGAAAATTATCAGGTAAGACTAAATTTCTTCTTTGTGACTATATGTTTATGAATTAGTTTCTGAAATCCATTTGTGTATGGTTTGTCATAATTAATGGGAGCCTTGTTTTAACCAAACTTTGCCATTAATTAATTTATAGGCATTCTTTACAATAAATGGAAAATTCCCTATGTTGATGCCAGTTTTCTATCCTTGTCTATTTTCAACTTGTGCATATAATTTTATTGCATGAAAATTACATGTGTAAGTTCCATGATGTTAGAAAATAGGTCTGTATGTTAACTATATCAGATACAACAAGATGACGTACATTACTGCATTTTAGTTCACATAAGCACATGTTGCTATAGAATGTGTATGTAAATTGACCAGCTGTGGAAAGTCATGTACGTGAGTTGAAAAAGCATACAGGCAAAAAAGGGCAAAGACACACACACACACACACACACACACACCTCCATTTATCAAACACAAACTGCCTCCCTGTCTCTCAAACCCTCTCCTTTCAGACTCACCCATCTAGACATCCTCTGTTTCACACAAACATCTGTCACCATCACACCTGCATACATGCTTGCAAATAAGCTCTCTCTCAAATATATACAACTCAATTATGCAAACACAGAGCATCCCTTTCTCTCACAAACACAAAAAGCTTTTCTCTTGCCTCTGTCATTCATGTACAAAAAATTGATTTTTCTCACAACCAAAAAAGAACCCAACAGTTTTACACACATATGTAAATAGTCTTCCCATGTCTTTGTCACAGACAAATATATTTTGAAAATGTGTGCTCAGTGCAAGTAATAGATTTGGAAACATGTACTCTTTTTTTCCAATTTTTTTCTGTTTTCCCAACAGGCTGGCAATTATGAGACTTGTTTGCAGCATCTTGGAGGCCTGCAGGAAATAAACAAAGATGATTACAAAATAGTTTTGAATACAGCCGTGGCTGAGTTTTATAAGAGTGACCAGAGCATAACTGACAGCTTGAGGCAAACACTTAACCAGCTGAAGAATCAGGTAGCCCAAAATTAAAGATCATCTTACAGTTTCCAAGATTGAATTTCACCAATGTTCGAGAAATATGTGAATGAGGAGAAAGTTTTGACTAGTCCACTGAAAGTCCTGAAATCATAGTTATGTATTTTTAATTTCCTTTTATGGATGATTCTTATTTTTAAGTCTAACTATTGCTTCCCTTAAAATAATTTAAAAAATTAAAAAGAGAAGAAAGCGATAAAAACAAAAACTGAGGCATGGCAACTCCCATCTCTTCATGCAGGAGAAATCCATGCAGTGGATTTGCAAACTGTGGTATTGGCAAAATGGTGTTTTTATTTAGGGTTTTCAAGTTGCTCATTTCTCTTTATTATGTTAAATATATTAAGGTCAGGACTGTGAGCAAGACTCTTTAAATGTTTCTAAAATGAAAAAAAATAGGTGCTGTTACAAGGTAAACAATTTTGTAAATTATATAAATCTAAATATTTGCTTAAAATGAAATAGCTGGTTTTACCAGGCCTTTAATTGAGATGGCAACATTTTTTAAAATTATAATACCCTTTTGGATATAGAAGAGCTAAATTGTTAACAATATTGATAATTTATATAGGATTCTAGTGAGTAAAGACAAATATAAAAAAAACTTTCTTGGCTCTTTTAGGATGCTTTGTGGATGAATGCTACTTCCTACCATAATCACTAGAGGGAGCACATAAAGTAAAATTATTATTTATTTAGTTATCTGCTTTGTTACTGTGTTAAATATTGTTCTTTGTAAAGGCCTCGCCTATATATTCCTTGTTATAAGTTACTTGTAAACCGGCACGATGTGCAAACGGTTGCCGGTATATAAAATAAAATAAATAAAATAAAATAAAAATAAAAATTACTGTAATATCTTATAACTTTACAAAATGAGATTATGACAAAGTAAATTTAAAAAAATCTAAATGGAGCAATTACAGATGTAAAGTTTTTGCTTGAGGACTGGTCATTGTTTAAAAATACCATCTTAGAAGCCCAGATAAAATGTATTTCATGCATAAACAAGATCAAAGGACGACCAAATGACTGCCAGCATGGTTTAATGCTGAGTTGAAAGAGGCAGTTAAAGCTAAAAGGGCACTTTTCAGAAATGGAAAGCAGACCCAAATGAAAACAATAGGTAAAAGTGTGTGTGGGGGGGGGGGTGGTAAAGGGCTGCTCAGGGAGGACAAGGAAATAGAAAAAAACCCAGAATTAATTTGTCTCTGTCCTGGAAACATGCCCACACAGGAAATGTTCTTTGGAGGTGGTGTTTTTGACTAAAGCAAATCTGTTATAATGGAAGATATAATAGATGAAATTGACAAACTCGACCAGGCCCCCGGTCTCTTGCAATTCTGTGGCAACAAGAACTACTGCAAAATCTGCCTTTCCCCATGGATTTTGCTAGTGCCCTCAGAATTGCCATGGGAGACCAGAGAAGCCAGTTGTGGAGATGCTGAGGCTGTACCTTGCAGTTCCTCCCTCCTGTGCTGAAGCTGTCCTTGTAGCTCTTTCCCCCTCCTGCTAATTAGGCAGAAGTAAAAAGGAGGTAAGCAGCATCAGCACATTGGGCTGCATCCTCCTCTTCTACCCCTGAACTAGACTGCAACTTTAGATCGCACTGAGCACATGTGGTTGAAAGCCACAGTCAGGCCTAAGTGGCAGAAGAGGAAGAAACAGCCTGAATATTGTCACTGCTCTCCTCTTTCTGTAGCCAATAACCTAGAATATCATAATTTAGATTTCTTCACCCATTCCTCATATAAATGCCATGATTTGGAGAATTTATCCATAGTGTCCAGGCCTATCGCCATCAGCTTATTCATATAGTACACAGTAGATAGTTTCTGTAAGATCTCTGTTGTTCCTGGACACAGTACTTATTTCCATGTGGCCGTGATGACCAATTGTGTTGCTAGTATTATCTGAGTTGCTAATGTCTGTTAATATTTGTTAAGATCTGAAATGGGAAAAGTTAAAGGGCATCATTTAAGATCTTTCCGGATTTGTTGCCCAAATATCTCAGATATTATCTGGAATATAGAGTCTCAAAGTTTGGATACAACTGGACACGACTACCAAATGTATATAATTTACCCTCTTGACCACATTTTCTCCAGCATAACTTAGAAACATTAGCATACATTTTATGCAATTTGTAAAGCGTTAGATACCATCTGTATAATAGTTTGTAACCATTTTCCATCGATGCTGACGATATAGAGCTGCCCTTAATGAAGGCATAACTCTTTCCATTCCTCTTCTTTCAATTTTTCCCCTATATCCACTTCCCATGCGCTCATATATAACGGTGGGGTATTCAGATATATAGATTTTAGATATTAATTTCGAGCGCTTTTCAAATAAAGACTTTTCTAGTTGTAGTTGCTGTCTAACAGAAGAAGAACACATATAATGGGTTAATTGCAAATATCATAGATGTCTATCGCTGCTATTTGATATTTCTCCTGCAACTCATTAAATTGCACTACATGATCTCATTCCCATAACTGTCCCAATACCTGTAAACCCTAGGCTATGCCATCTAGTAAATGTACCAGATGAGAGTGCTGGTGTGAAACCCTTATTATTACACATAGGGGTCTCATAGTGATAATCTTTTCACCCATGAGTGTCCGTTTACATTTATCCCACTGTTTAATAGTATGCCATGTAAATGGAGAAGCAGTACTGCCTAGAGTTCTGAAGTATCTAGGGAGCCAGATTTGTCCTGGTAGGAAATCAACGTTTGCTAGCTCCTGTTCTATAGCAACCAATTGGTTTGTGTCTTCTGTCACATGCCACTCAACTACAGCTGTGAGTTGGGCCGCTAAGTAATATTTTTTTTAATATCTGGGAGCCCCAGTCCCCCCTGGGCTTTAGATTGATACACTATTTTCTTTACAATCCTCGGTGGTCTCCATCGCCACATAAAAACAAAAATGAGCTTTTGAAGCAAGGCCAAGTATGCACTCCCTCAGATCCTCTTATTCACTTTTGCCCCATCCCTTAATTCACACTTCCTTCTCCCCATATCTCCTCCAATTCCCTCCTGCCCCCATCCCCACGACACAATCCTTAATTTGCCACTATGTCAAGCCCCCCCTCCGCAATCCCCTTTCTGAGTATTCAAACCACTCCAGCACACTCTCCCAGCTCCCAGAGAAGAGCAGCGGCAGCACTCAGGCTACTTCTTCCTTTTCTGCCACTGGCTCTTTCTATACCCTTTGTTTAGGTCTTTTCTGGAAATTACAACCGGCAGCCAGATGTTTTCTTCTACTTGAGATACCTCTTTCTTTATTCTTTATTTTTTTCTTTACTTTCTAATCCGCTTATATAAAAGATTATGGATGGGCCTTCCTCTCTTCTTCTCCGAGAAACTGCCTTCTTTCCGCCTGTTCTCACAGGACAAGCAGGATGGTTGTCCTCACAAATGGGTGACATCGAGGATGGAGCCCACCACGGAAAAACTTCTGTCAAAGTTTAAACAGAACTTTGACTGGCCCCTACTGGGCATGCCCAGCAAGGCACTGACCCTGCAGCCAGCAGGGGTCTCCCTTCAGTCTTCTTTTTTCCGCGCAGCAGTTGCCACGCGGTGAAAGGAGCTCTCTAACCACGTTCCTGACAGGAATTTGGAAGTTAATTTCCTAAGAAAATTTGCCCCTCAGGGGTCTCCCTTCGACAAATTTTTAGTCATCTTACGGAACCCGGTAAGTTTTTTGCCTTTTTCCATCGACTACCGTCGATTTTGGCCCTTGAGGCCTGTTGGCACTTACCGATCCCCAGCCTAAATTTTGGCTTCAGGCCATGGCAACGGGGTTCCGCCGTTGTCCGGATTGTACCCGGACTATGTCCATCACAGACCCCCACAGGGTTTGTGTAATGTGTTTGGGTAGTGAGCATGATGTCCTGACTTGCACCAAGTGTGCCTTAATGACACCCAAGGGTCGCAAGGCCAGGATGGAGAAGATGGGGCTCCTCTTCCATGCACCCACCCCAACGCCATCGATAGCATCGACGTCATCGGAACCGGCACCGTCGAAGTTGTACCATCATCGTCAACCCTCCGGTGACCGTCCGCCATCGATCGCTTCTCGGCCGTCGACTCCCGTCCCTTCCCCGGATGGGCGAGGGGATCGGAAGGAAAAGCACCGCCATCGACGGCACAAGTCTCGGCCTGTCGAGGATCCACAGCCATCGACCTCTGCTCAAGCCGAGCCACCGACAAAGAAGCTGCGAACAGACCGGACACCCTCCACGTCTCGTTCGCCGGCATCGAGGAAACCCTCACCCTCCCGGGGTGCGGGGGCCGTGATCCCACCGGTTACGGTGGTCCCTCCGGCCCTGCCTCAGCCTCCCTCTCCCGTCGAGCCGGGTATGGTTACCCCTGGTCTCCGGGCAGAACTGGACCGGCTGGTCCAGGAGGCCATCGAGAAAGCGATGAAGAAATTGCAACCTCCATCGGCACCGTCTCCGGCACCGGTTCCAGTGCTGCCCCCGGCACCGACACCGGCTTCGCCACCGAGGAGGGAACCGACCACCGAGCCGTTGATACAAGCGATAGCACCGCTACTGAGCCGCATGGAGGCGCTTATGACGGCCCTTCCATCGGTGATTCCAGTACCATCGACAACACCACCGTCTCCGACTGGATTTTCATCGGCAGGAGAAACACCGTTCCGAATTCCCCCTTCCGGGGTGGTTCCATCGGTGCCTTCTGGTATATCTCCACCGATATATCCTTCGGTTCCATCCATTCCACGCCAGGCACCGATTCCATCGGCAGCACCGAAGCCATCGATGCCATTTCTGGTTCCACCTACGGCACCGATTCCACCTCGGTTTCCATCGATGCCTTCAGAGCCTCAGCCAGGTCCATCAGGGCTGCAAGCCCCACTTGATCCCTACGATACCTGGGGTGATGATGATGATACATCTTCTGACACAGATTTGCCTTCGCCACCATCTCCTACAGAGAGTAGAAAAAGATCTCCTCCTGAGGATCTATCTTTCATTAATTTTGTGAAAGAGATGTCAGAAGTTGTACCTTTTCAACTACAATCTGAAGCTGATGACAGACACCAGATGATGGAACTCCTTCAATTTCTGGATGCTCCAAAAATCATCGCTTCCATCCCTATACACCAGGTGTTTTTGGATCTGCTCAAGAAAAACTGGGAATCTCCTTCATCAGTGTCCCCAGTTAACAAAAAAGCTGACTCCACCTACCTTGTCCAGTCAGCACCAGGTTTCCAAAAACCTCAACTGGATCATCGCTCTGTTGTGGTTGAGTCCGCGCAGAAGAAGGCCAAGCGTCTTAAGCCACACTCTTCTACCCCACCTACCAGGGACAACAAGTTCCTAGATAGTGTTGGACGGAAAGTCTATCATGGAGCTATGTTGATTTCACGCATAGCTTCATATCAACTTTACATGACTCAGTACAACAGAGCCATCCTTAAGCAGATGCAAGACTATGCTGACACGTTGCCAGACCAATACCAACCGCAGCTTCAAGCCCTTCTTCACAAGGGATTTGAGGCAGGGAAGCACGAGATTAGGACTGCCTACGACATATTCGATGCTTCCACGAAGGTTTCAGCCACAGCCATCTCAGCCAGACGTTGGGCTTGGTTAAAGTCATCCAACCTTCGCCCAGAGGTCCAAGATCGTCTTGCTGATTTGCCCTGCTTAGGCGACAATTTGTTTGGAGAGCAAATTCAACAGATTGTGGCGGAGTTAAAAGACCACCATGAGACGTTGAAACAACTCTCATCTGTCCCACCTGAGGTGACCTCCAAGCAACCGCAAAAGAAGGACTCTAAGAAGTTGTTCTTTCGACCACGCCGCTACTACCCTCCATCGGCCAGGCCTCGTCCAGCTCGATCCTCTACTAGGCCTCAGCCGCGTCAGCCTAGGAAACAAAGGCCTACTGTAGCCCCTCCTCCTGGGCCTGCGGCTGGCCTTTGACTCCCCTGTAGGGAACACATGCCAAACCCCTCTTCCGGACATCCCTGTAGGAGGTCGACTGTACCATTTTCTACAACCTTGGTTGCAGATCACCTCAGATCAGTGGGTGCTAACAATTATCGCACAGGGTTACCACCTCAACTTCATAACTCTTCCGGCAGACTCCCCGCCTCTTCAAGCGTGGAGTCTATCCACCCATTTGGCTCAATTACAACAGGAAGTATCCCTTCTTCTACAATCAAATGCTATAGAACCCGTTCCTCCCTCTCAACGAGGCAAGGGATTCTATTCCAGATACTTCCTAATACCAAAGAAATCAGGGGGACTACGTCCCATTTTGGACCTTCGAGCCCTCAACAAATACCTTCAAAAAGAGAAGTTCAAAATGGTAACCCTAGGCGCGCTGCTCCCCCTGCTACAAAGAGGGGATTGGCTGTGCTCTCTCGACCTCAAGGACGCTTATACCCACATTGCGATCACACAATCCCATCGCAAATATCTGCGGTTTCTAGTAGGCCACGACCATTATCAATACCGTGTCCTCCCTTTCGGTCTAGCTTCTGCCCCACGAGTCTTTACCAAATGTCTCGTAGTGGTAGCAGCATTCCTAAGGAAGGAAGGTGTCCACGTCTACCCATACCTGGACGATTGGCTAATCAGGGCCTCCACCCAACAGATAGCTCAATCCTCCCTAAAATTAACAATTCAAACACTCCTTTCCTTAGGGTTTCTCGTCAATTACGAGAAATCTTGCTTAGTCCCGTCTCAAACCTTATCCTTCATTGGGGCAGACTTGGACACCTTACAGGCAAAGGCTTACCTTCCTCTTCAGAGGGTCCACACCCTAATGTCCCTGGCTCGCCAGCTCCAGTCTCAGAACACTGCCACGGCTCGCCGGTTCCTCATTCTCCTAGGGCACATGGCATCCTCGGTTCAAGTCACTCCCATGACCCGACTAGCCATGAGAGTAACACAATGGACTCTACGACATCAATGGATTCAAGCTTTTCAGCCTCTGTCCTCCATAGTCACAGTCACACAAGCGCTACGCCTATCCTTAACCTGGTGGACGACTCAGGTCAACCTCTTCAGGGCTTACCCTTTCTTCCACCGGATCCGCAAGTAATCCTAACCACCGACGCTTCTCACATCGGTTGGGGAGCCCATGTGGACGACTTTCAAACCCAAGGGTTATGGTCCAAAGAGGAAGCCGAACACCAGATAAATTTCCTGGAACTTCGAGCAATCCGCTATGCGCTCCGCACTTTCAAAGATCATCTCTTTCATCAGATAATCTTAATCCAGACGGACAACCAAGTGGCCATGTGGTACATAAACAAGCAGGGAGGCACAGGCTCCTTCCTTCTGTGTCAGGAAGCTGCGCAGATCTGGGCGGAAGCCCTCTCCCACTCCATGTACCTCAGGGCCACTTACCTGCCGGGAGTAGACAATGTATTGGCAGACCAGCTGAGCCGTGTCTTCCAACCACACGAGTGGTCACTCGATCCTCTGGTAGCGACCTCTCTGTTTCACAAGTGGGGTTATCCCCGCATAGACCTCTTTGCGTCCCCTCAGAACCACAAAGTGGACGATTACTGCTCTCTCATTCGGAGCCAGCACTCTCGGCCGAGGGATGCATTCTCCCTCAAGTGGACAACCGGTCTGCTCTATGCATTCCCTCCACTCCCTCTTGTGTCAAAGACTCTCAGTGAAGCTACGCCAGGACGGAGGAACCATGATCCTGATAGCACCTTACTGGCCACGCCAAGTATGGTTTCCAATTCTCCAGGATCTCTCCATCCGCAGGCACATTCCTCTGGGAAAGGACCCGCATCTGCTCACTCAAAACGACGGATGCCTCCTCCATCCCAACCTCCAAGTCTTGTCCCTGACGGCATGGATGTTGAAAGGTTAGTCCTTCAGCCTTTCAACCTTTCAGATTCCGTTTCTCGGGTCCTGATAGCTTCACGAAAGCCTTCCACAAGAAAGTCTTACTCATACAAATGGAAAAGGTACACATCATGGTGCACTTCTCAGTCCCTTGATCCCCTTTCCTGTCCAATCTCCAAATTCTTGGACTATTTATGGCATCTCTCTGAATCAGGTCTTAAAACCTCTTCTATCAGAATGCATGTCAGTGCGGTAGCCGCCTTCCATAAGGGTATTGGGGGTAATCCTATTTCAGTACAACCCCTAGTAACACGCTTTCTTAAGGGCTTGCTCCATCTAAAGCCGCCCTTGCGTCCTCCGGCCCCATCCTGGGACCTTAACCTGGTTCTTGGTCGTCTTATGAAACCTCCTTTCGAACCTCTGTACTCCTGTGACTTTAAATACCTCACTTGGAAAGTGTTATTCCTTTTGGCTATTACTTCAGCTCGCAGGGTTAGTGAATTACAGGCCCTAGTTACCTATCCGCCTTACACTAAGCTCCTGCAGGACCGGGCGGTACTCCGCACTCACCCTAAATTTTTACCTAAGGTAGTTTCTGAGTTTCATATCAATCAATCCATCATACTACCTATCTTTTTTCCCAGGCCCCACTCCAACTCTGGAGAGCAGACCCTGCATACCCTAGACTGTAAACGAGCTCTAGCTTTTTACCTAGACCGTACAGTTTCCCATAGGAAGAGCACTCAATTATTCATCTCTTTCCATCCTAATAAGTTGGGACAACCTGTGGGTAAGCAGGCTCTTTCCTCCTGGTTGGCGGACTGCATTTCTTTTTGCTATGAGCAAGCTGGCATTCCTTTTCAAGACCGTGTTAAAGCACACTCTGTGAGGGCCATGGCGACGTCAGTGGCACACCTTCGATCGGTGCCGCTTCCTGACATCTGCAAAGCTGCAACCTGGAGTTCTCTCCATACCTTTGCAGCCCATTATTGTTTGGACAAGGCTGGAAGACAGGACTCCATCTTCGGCCAGTCTGTCTTGCGTAACCTTTTTCCAACCTGATGTACCAACACCCTTCCACCTACCCGGTTGGGTGCGGATGCCCTTTCCCACATTTCTCCTCACTTATTGTGCCTGCTGCACACCGTTGGGTACATTTGGTGCAAGTCGGGACATCCTCAGCTCGGTACTCACCCATTTGTGAGGACAACCATCCTGCTTGTCCTGTGAGAAAGCAAATGTTGCTTACCTGATGTAACAGGTGTTCTCACAGGACAGCAGGATGTTAGTCCTCACGAAACCCGCCCGCCTCCCCGCGGTGTTGGGTTCGTTTTATTCTTACTTTCTAGGCACTGCCTGTAGCTTTGAAAATCAGACTGAAGGGAGACCCCTGCTGGCTGCAGGGTCAGTGCCTTGCTGGGCATGCCCAGTAGGGGCCAGTCAAAGTTCTGTTTAAACTTTGACAGAAGTTTTTCCGTGGTGGGCTCCATCCTCGATGTCACCCATTTGTGAGGACTAACATCCTGCTGTCCTGTGAGAACACCTGTTACATCAGGTAAGCAACATTTGCTTTCCCTCATTGACCCCTGTCTCTTGCCACGCTGTATTGTATCTGCCTCTGATATTCTTCTGCTCACCTGTGAAATGTACCAGAGCATCAGGAAAAAATGTGCATAATCCATCATTAACCAGAGCTGCATGGGCATACCACCACACACCAATGCTAGCAAAGGAGTAAAATGGCCTCCAGAGTTTGTGTTTTCATTTAACTTCCGTCGTGACCTGGGTGCTAAAAAATTGCACTAACTATTCTCCCTGCTAGCATGGCTCCTTGCATTGTCTGGGAATAGATAATTGTCTACTTTATATGACATTTGCATACAGTCGCACAAAATCAGCTGCCAGTTTTTAAGCGGGTATGTGCCCGTGGTTTTCCTGCGCAGATCACAGTATTACATACTTGCGTAGGATCAGTGCGGGAAAACCACCCACAAATACGCGAGACAAGCTGAGCGCAGCTTATTATATTGGCCCCAGTATGTCCTGACAGACTGGTTGAGAACCGCTGCTCTAAGGAAAACCAGGTGTCAGTCACAGTGAGGAGAAGCAGCAAATGAAAGAGAAGTCATGAATGCTGGAAACAACGGACATTCTGTTGGGAAACATGAGAAAGTGAGGGAAGAGGGTTGAAGGAGGGAAATAAGGTTAGAAGGGTGAGTGCATGTGCCAAAATGTGGTAAGAGATGCCTTGAAGGGTCAAGGTATGGACTGGTATTTACATCAGAGAAGAGAAGTGGAAATGTGATGATAGTATGAGAACAGAATGCACTTAGTGGGAGAGGTAATGGCTGGATAAGAGGAAAATTTTGAAGCTCGAGCAGAAGAGAGAGTAGCTGGGGAGGTGGAGAAAGGGGGTCAGTGGATTTGATGTTTGAAATGGTTGGCATTGAAGAATAAAATTGCAGAGGGATGGGAGAGGAAGTGACGTTACGGTACCAAATAGTCGCTTAGAGATCAAGCTCCTGACCCCGCTCTGGTAATCCACTGCATAGCGAAGTAATCGGGCTGCCGAATGAAGAGACTTTTACATATCTAGCCTCAGTGAAGCAGTGCGATGTCGGCGAGGAAGAAAGTGGCTGATTTAATGCACTTTTCCTATGAAAATGCCGCGCCGAGGCTCGCGGAGGCCCTGATAGAGGAGGAAACTGAAAATAGCGCCGGTAAGTCAGAAACACTGGAACGCAGCGATTTTCGAGCTGAACTCCCGCAGACTGAAACCCTGCTCCTGTCCCGGGATGATTTTCCAGCCTGGTTTGGTGAGCTGAAAGCTGACGCGCTCTCTGAAACAGGAAATAAAATCGATAGTGATCTCCACCGCAATCATGAGGAGCTCGGGGGTAGGGTCGTGGCAGTGGAACAGTGGGTAGAGGAACACATTGGGGCAACTGAAAATCTCCAGCGCAAAGTGAAACAGCTTCAGGAAGATAATACTTTCCTGAGAGAATGGGTCAATGATCTAGGAAATAAATCAAGAAGGGGAACCTGTGCTTTAGAGGTATACCTGAGGAAGCGGTCTACGTGGACTGCAGCAATGTGGTCAAAGGCATTTGCAATCTGCTCCTGTATGAAAATGAGCCCCGGAAAGGGAGATCAGAATTGGTTTTAGGTAGAGTGCATAGATCTCTAGCCCGCCCCCTTGGGAATGTGCCCCGGGACATTGTGGTATGCTTTCACGAATATGGAGTGAAAGAGCGAGTGCTGACTCAAGTGAGGAAGAGGAAAGAAATCCTATGGAAGGTCATAAAATAGAAGTATTTCAAGATCTATATGTGGTTACCATCCGGAAGCACTGGGAATTCCGGGAAATAATACAAATCCTGAGGAATGGAAACTTTCAGTATAAATGGCTGTTTCCCTTTGGTATGCAGTTTACCATTAATGGCATATCTTCCAGAGTGAAAGAAGTGGAGCAAGCAGGGAAAATTCTTCAGGCAGCTGGCCTAGTCACAACCACTGGCGCGGGCAGTAATTCCCCTTCTGGATCTGAGAACAAGGGACCTCATCAATGCTGGCAGAGGGTACCATGTGGAGGAAAACAATTGTGGAGAAATTCGAGTGGATCAGCTTCCTTGAAAGACACTGCCAGTTGAACTCTGGACATTTTGGGGAGTATATCGGATTATTGGCGGAGCAGATGCTGTTGTAATTGTTTGGTATAGTTAAGTGTTGTCTTCTGTAAAGGCAACATATGAATGGAAACATTTTTTTTTCATGAGTATGTAAAATATGGGGGTGGTGGGGTAAGAGATGGGGGGCTGGGGGTGGTCAGTGTAATCATTCCTCATGGAGGTGGGAGGTTTATGAGGGGAGGTGGGGAGGCATGGGAAATGTTTAATGAATGGTACATGGGGAGGAATAAAGGAAGATTTAGAAATTCTGCAACAGATAAGCCAGGAACAGGAGAATGCTCAGCTCTGGAATATAGAGCTAATAGGAAATAGTCGGGAAGAGGATTATGACTCATGAGCAATGGGGGGGTTTAAAAATCTTGTCTTGGAATGTTAAAGGGTTAAACACCCAGCTTAAAAGGAAAAAGTTGTATAATGATACTATCTCTCTTAAGGTTGACATATTGCCGTGCAAGGTGTTACATATAGGGAAAAATAACCCTTGCTGTAGTTACATGATGTTAGGTTCCATATAAGGAACTACCACCCAGGAAAAAGATCTAGGCATCATAGTGGATAATACTTTAAAATCGTCGGCTCAGTGTGCTGCAGCAGTCAAAAAAGCAAACAGAATGTTAGGAATTATTATGAAAGGAATGGTAAATAAAACTGAAAATGTCATAATGCCTCTATATCGCTCCATGGTGAGACCACACCTTGAATACTGTGTACAGTTCTGGACGCCGCATCTCAAAAAAGATATAGTTGCGATGGAGAAGGTACAAAGAAGGGCAACCAAAATGATAAAGGGGATGGAACAGCTCCCCTATGAGGAAAGGCTGAAGAGGTTAGGGCTGTTCAGCTTGGAGAAGAGACGGCTGAGGGGGGATATGATAGAGGTCTTTAAGATCATGAGAGGTCTTGAATGAGTAGATGTGATTCGGTTATTTACACTTTCAAATAATAGAAGGACTAGGGGGCATTCCATGAAGTTAGCAAGTAGCACATTTAAGACTAATCGGAGAAAATTCTTTCACTCAACGCACAATAAAGCTCTGGAATTCGTTGCCAGAGGATGTGGTTAGTGCAGTTAGTGTAGCTGGGTTCAAAAAAGGTTTGGATAAGTTCTTGGAGGAGAAGTCCATTAATGGCTATTAATCAATTATACTTAGGGAATAGCCACTGCTATTAATTGCATCAGTAGCATGGGTTCTTCTTAGTGTTTGAATAATTGCCGGGTTCTTGTGGCCTGGATTGGCCACTGTTGGAAACAGGATGCTGTTCTTGATGGACCCTTAGTCTGACCCAGCATGGCAATTTCTTATGTTCTTATGTTTAAGGAAAAGACATGAACAAGTCATGATTTCGCAACAATTTCCCACCCAATTTTTTGCCTCTGCTTCTAAACTCAATAAGTATTGTAGGGTGGTAATTTTATTCTCGAAGAATACAGTGGTGGATGCACTCTCTGTCATTAGAGATGTCAACGGCAGATATCTTATTATAAAATTTAGATTGGGAAACTCGCTTTACACCCTGGGTAATGTATACTCCCTTAATAAGGGACAGGGGTGATTCTTGGAGGGATTCTCGTCCACTCTCCAACAGTGGGTGGAGGGTCAAGTAATTGTAGGAGGGGACTTTAATATGACAAGATATCCCTATCTGGATCACTGGGGGGGGGGAGGTGAAATGTCAAGTATAAATAGGGCAGGCCTGAAAGTGATAATGTCTGACTGGGGGCTGGTCGACATTTGGCGTCTGCTACACCCGGCTGAACAGAACTATAGCTTCTTTTCAAAGGCCCATAAAGTATATTCCCATATTGACTTTATTTTAGTGGATAAAACCCTAGTAAATAGAGTCAAGCAATCTGACGTTGAGCTGATCCTATGGTCGGACCATGCAGCCGTGCGGATAACACTAGAGTGCAGCCCGGAGCAGGCCACAAAAGAATTATAGCAGTTGAATGAAAGCCTAATAGTAGATAAAACCTTTGACGAATCTTTGTGATCTGAAATGATTAACTATCTAGTTGAAAATGACAATGGGGGAAGTGTCACTGGGGACGCTTTGGGAGTGTTTTAATGTAGTGGCCAGAGAACATTTAATAGCGAGAGCATCTCACTTAAAAAAAAAAAAAAAAAAAAAAAAAAAAAGATAAGAGTGGCCCTTCTTTCCCAAATTGGCTGCTTAGAAATTCGACATAAACGAAATCCAGATAAAGATTTGGGCAGGAAATTAGATCAGATGCGCAGGGAGCTGAATATTCTGGATGCGCAGTCTATCGCCTTCCAACTAGATAAAATGTGACAGGAGCATTTTGAGGGAGACGACAAAGCCAGCAGGGTATTGGCCAGGTCTCTTAAAAATAGAGCAATGAACAATCAGTTTTTAAAACTTAAGGATAGTAGTGGTAAGATGGTCTCGGTGAATAAGGATATTAGGGCTAGGTTCTCTCAGTTTTATAAGGAATTATATCAGCAAAGGACAGACATCTCAATCCCTAATATAATGGAGTATTTAAGTGACCTGCAAATACCAACAGCAACTTTAAGGTAACAGGTTAGTCTCAATAGAGAGATAACTGAACTAGAGGTCATGCAGGCGATCGGTGAACTGAAGATGGGGAAATCGCTGGAGTTAGCTTCTTGGCGGGCTTCTATAAGCAATTAGCTCAGGTGGTTGCGAATCCCTTAGCTGTAGCCTTTAATGATCTGCTGGGCAATAGTCATATTGCAGTGGAAACCAATAAAGCAGGAATCACGGTACTAATGAAACCAGGGAGAGATGCCACTCTCTGTGGGTCATATAGGCCCAGTTTCAGCAAATTCTGCTGACGAGGATGTGGTATGGAAGGGTCCTTTACCACTTGTGGTGGGAGTGCCCAAAGGTAATCTTATTTTGGGACACGATGGTGGATCTGATTTCAGAAATCTTGGGAGTAAAGATAATGAAGGATCCTGCTTTTTTTCTTTTGAATGTACATCCTCATGATGGAATCAGGATGTGGCATTTTTGGCACAGCAAATAATCATGGCTGCCAGAGAAGAAATGGGATTCGCTTGAAAACAAACCCAATTACCATCACTACAAAAAGTGGTTCAGAGGCTGCATAAAGTTTATTACTTAAATTATCTCACAGCAATCAGGCATAAATGGACAGTCAAATTTGAAAGGTTGTGGCATCCTTATAATAGGTGGCAAAAAATTTACATCAAGTAAATGTATAGGTTGTATGGAGGGAGGTGGAATCTTCCTATGCTATATACTTAAATTCAGGGTATAGAATTGGGGGGGGGGGTGAACGGGGGTAAGTTCATTAAGGATGATGGATGCTATTTCCAATGTGTCCACCATAATATTATTTCTGGTTTAGATGGAAATATGATGTTTTGAAGCTACAGGTGTTAGTAATCACAGTGCCTAGATGAGTCACAAACATAACAAGGCATTCTTGATTTCAAGAACTTTATTAAGACATTTCTTAAGAAATATTATTAAGACATTTGCAGAGACTATGGTATTTTGACAATGTCAAGGCTGTAAGTTTGACAGATTGTATAAGTGTTACCTATGCAATTGGTTATTTTTGTAATTTGACACGTTTGTTATATTTGTTGAATTTAATAATACAATAAACTGCTAATTAAAAAAATAAATTGCAGAGAGATAGCAACAGGAAGAGGAAGCATAGAGGAGCCATAGGAAGTAGAGGAAAGAAGAAATGATGTTCTGAGGTAGCAGACTATCTTGTTGGATGTAGCCAGAACATGTTCAGTTCATGGTACATATCTTTTGTCAGGGTGGCAGAAATCCAAGCCCCTGGGGTTTGTGACATTCTCAGGTATCCACAGCTGAAACAACTGGGAAAAAGTATTCTGTATTCAAAATTACAAAAAATGAACTCCCTGTGCTGATAGTTCACTGTATTTTCCCAGAAAGATTTGAGAGACATCTCATCATAGCTCCAAATCCTACCAGACTGTCTAGAGTGACTCTTGCACACAGTGCACTCAGAAAAATCAACTCTCTTAAAGGCAGCAAAATATGGTAGTTGCAGTTACAGCAAATACTGACAATTGGTCTGGAATGGAAAGGCACATAGAGAAAACCAGTTGAGTTGGCAGCACAACATTACAGCTTAACACAGTATATCATTTCAAACTCTCACGCTGCATTCTTTTTTTAATTCTGATTACATTGGTCTAATAAGTATACATGCCAAAAGGGGGTACAAATTTGTACCCATTTTTGGTGAGTTTACGTTTTTTCCTTATGAGGAGCTAGCTTTCTTTTATTATTCATTGTAATAAAATATCATAATATTGATCCTAATAAAATGCATCACAGTTTATAATAATGCAATTCCCTCCAGGACCAATACATCTGTTGGGTCTGACTCGCATCAAGAGCTGTTTTGATCTTGTTTTGTAGATCCATGCTGCTGTTGAAGAGATGGATAGTTTGGATGATGTTGAAAACAGCATGTTATATTATAATCAAGCTGTTATCCTGTATCACTTGCGGCAGTACACTGAAGCCATATCGATTGGAGAGAAGCTGTATCAGTTCATAGAACCTTTTGGTATGTCCTTTCTAGGAAAGACATGTTTTCTTTTGTCCCCCATACTTTTTTTTTCTTAACCTCAGGTTATCATTGGAATGTCCTGTCTCCAGCCCACACACCATCACATTAAATCTGCTCCTGCACTGTCTAACCGGGAGTCTACTACTGTGGATTAGTCTATCTTGCACTGCCAGCTGCAGCCAGCCAGTTACAGCAGAGCAGTGAAGGGACCTCATGTCCGGTGTCATAGAGACAGCATGTATGATTCCTGGCCTAATCTCTCTTTAAAACCCCTCCTCTTTCACAGACCCCATGGTTGATTCAGGACAGACTTCTAAGTGTTACCAGTATTCTTGACTAACTAGCCCATTGCACTATTAATTCAGACTGTGCTTCCATGCTAGGGACGGTAAGCACTGCCTTTCTAAGTCTGGGGCTAAAATTAATTAAGCAATCCTTGATGAAAATTTAGCCACCTTGCAAATTGCCTCATTCGTTCGGGTATCTCTGTTTTTGTACTTTATGACCTTGCAGTGTTGTGAGTACGTAAGAAGTCCCCAACATCAAAAACAAACACCAAAACCAAGTTCTATTTCTCCCTTCTTTTCTTTCTCTGTTGGTCATTCTTTTGAATATTGTACATGGATGGATGAGAAAATGAAATACATATTCTTCAACACTATCTCACTGCTACTTGTATATGGCACATTGCATATTATTGAAATTCTGCAACTCGTGTTGTGGGATATTTTGACAGCATTCATGCTATAAATGCAGATATTTATCTTCAGTCATCCAGGCTTATTTTGATCAGAAATATTTTGCTGCTTTGTAAGGGAATGTTCTACTATGCAGGGCAGTGTTTGAATAACTAAATAACCACCTATCTCCCCCACCGCTTTCCTTCACCCCCTCCCTCCAACCAGCTGCCTAACTCATGTTCTTAGTCATTAAAAGCTTGAATCTAGCAGCCCTGTGGAAAACTTTGCTATTCCTTCCTTTCAGAGATGGCAGATATTGGGCATGTTTTAGAGGGAGGGGAAGGCAGGAGTGGGTTGCAGTTATCACAGTATGGACATCATTTTTTTGCCAAAGACAGTGCTTAGGGAAGATGGTCCTTCCATTGGAAAGATCCTTGCTTCCTGGGCAGTTCTATTTTGGGTAAGGGAAAATAAAGGGAGAAAAGACAAAATGTCTCACCTAATACAGTGCTAAATTTTAGAACCACAGAGGGGGACCTGTAAGCTGAGTAATGTAGTATTGGCTTTTATCATGTGAAAGATAAGGAAATTTGTTATGTCTTGTCTTCTTTTTCTTCTGGAATTGCTCAGAAGAGAGGTTTGCCCAGGCAGTATGTTTCCTGCTCGTAGATGTTTATCTTCTAACCTACCAAGCTGAGAAAGCTTTGCATCTGCTCGCTGTCCTAGAGAAAATGATTTTGCAAGGCAACAACAGTAATAAAAATGGGAAAAATGAGGTAAGTCTCAATGCAAATATTGGATAAATTGGTATGTATTGCAATATTGGTTGTGCAATATGACTTCAGCAAATGGGAAAATTAAAATGAATTACAAATAGCAATTTTTGTTTTTAAAATATGCTGCTACCATTTTTATTATAACTCAGTTGAAGTTAAAACAAAATTGAACATAAGAAATTGCCATACTGGGTCAGACCAAGGGTCCATCAAGCCCAGCATCCTGTTTCCAACAGTGGCCAATCCAGGCTACAAGTACCTGGCAAGTACCCAAACACTAAGTAGATCCCATGCTACTGATGCCATTAATAGCAGTGGCTATTCCCTAAGACAACTTGATAAGTAGCAATTAGTGGACTTCTCCAAGAACTTATCCAAACCTTTTTTAAACCCAGCTACACTAACTGCACTAACCACATCCTCTGGCAACAAATTCCAGAGCTTAATTGTGTGTTGAGTGAAAAAGAATTTTCTCTGATTAGTTTTAAATGTGGTACTTGCTAACTTCTATTAACTGAAAGAGTAAATAACCGATTCACATTTACCCATTCTAGACCTCTCATGATTTTAAACACCTCTATCATATCCCCCCTCAACTCTCTCTTCTCCAAGCTGAACAGACCTAACCTCTTCAGCCTTTCCTCATAGGTGAGCTATTCCATTCCCCTTATCATTTTGGTCACCCTTCTCTATACCTTTTCCATCGCAACTATATCAATTTTGAGATGCGGTGACCAGAATTGTACACAGTACTCAAGTTGCAGTCTCACCATGGAGCAATACAGAGGCATTATGATATTTTCTGTTTTATTCACCATTCCCTTCCTAATAGTTCCTAACATTGTTTGCTTTTATGAATGCCACAGCACACGGAGTAGAGGATTTCAATGTATTATCCACTATGACGCCTAGATCTTTTGCCTGAGTGGAAGCTCCTAATTTGGAATCTAACGTCGTGTAACTACAGCATGGATTATTTTTCTCTATATGCATCAACTTGCACTTGTCCACATTAAATTTAATCTGCCATTTGTATGCCCAATCTTCCTGTCTCACAAGGTCCTCCTGCAATTTATCACAATCTGCTTGTTATTTAATTATTCTGAATAATTTTGTATCATCTGCAGATTTAATTACCTCACTTGTCGTATTCCTTTCCAGATCATTTATAAATATATTGAAAAGCACCGGTCCAAGTTCAGATCCCTGAGGCACTCCACTGTTCACCTGTTTCCACTGAAAAAATTAGCCATTTAATCCTCTGTTTCCTGTCTTTTAACCAGTTTGTAATCCATGACAGGACACTGCCTCCTGTTCCAATCCTTATTAGTTTCCTTAGAAGCCTCTCATGAGGGAATTTGTCAGATGTCTTCTGAAAATCCAAAACATTACATCTACTGGTTCACCTTTATCCATATGTTTATTAACCCCTTCAAAAAAATGAAGCAGATGTGTGGGTCTAGATTTGCCTCTGGTAAATCTATGCTGACAGTGTTTCATTAAACCGTGTCTTTCTATATGCTCTGTGATTTTAATCTTTATAACAGTTACCACTATTTTTGTCAGCACTGAAGTCAGGCTTACTGGTCCTGGATTGCCCCTGGAGCCCTTTTTAAATATTTGGGTTACATTGGCCACCCTCCAGTCTTCAGATACAATGGATGATTTTAATGATAGGTTACAAATTTTAACTAATAGATCTGAAATTTCATTTTTTAGTTCCTTCAGAACCCTGGGGTGCATACCATCCAGTCCAGGTGATTTCCTACTCTTTAGTTTGTCAGTCTGGCCTTCTCCATCTTCAAGGTTCACAGTGATTTGGTTTAATTCATCTGAATCATCACCCTTGAAAACCATCTCTGGAACCGATATCTCCCCAACATCCTCATTAGTAAACACAGAAGCAAAGAATTCATTTAGCTTTCTGCAATGGCCTTATCTTCCCTAAGAGCTCCTTTAACCCCTCGATCATCTAACGGTCTAACCGACTCCCTTACATGTTTCTTACTTCGGATATATTTTAAAATGTTTTTATGACGAGATTTTGCCTCTACGGCCAACTTCATTTCAAATTCTCTCTTAACCTGCCTTATCAATGTTTTACACCTAACTTGACAATGCTTACGCTTTTTCCTATTTTCTTCAGATGGATCCTTCTTCCAATTTTTGAAGAATTTTTTTTTTGGCTAAAATATCCTCTCACCTCACCTTTTAACCACACCGGTATTCATTTTGCCTTCCTTTCTTAATGCATGGAATACATCTGGTCTGCGCTTCTAAGATTGTATTTTTAAACAAACTATTTTCCTCATTTTATCAAAGTTTCCCTTTTGAAAATTTAGTGTTAGAGCTGTAGACTTACATATTGTCCTCCTTCCAGTCATTAGTTCAAATTTAATCATGTTATGATCACTATTGCCAAGTGGCCCCTCTCACCAAATCCTGCATTCCACTAAGAATTATATCTAAAATAGCGCCTTCTATTGTTTGTTCCTAAACCAATTGCTCCATGAAGCAGTCGTTTATTCCATTCATATGATGTACCACATATTATTTGCAAAGAAACAGAGGACCCGCATGCATGTGTTCTGATGAGACCCAAGTGGAACTGTTTGGTTTAAATGTTAAGCAGTATGTTGTGGTGTAAAACAAAAACAGCACATGCATCCCACTAACACCATAAACCCATCCCTACAGCGGCACCATTATGTTGTGGGGATGCTTTGTAGCAGCAGGGACAAAGGAGGATTGTGATGAAGATGGATGGTGTAAAGTATAGGCAGACCCTGGAGGAAAACCTGTTACATCTGCAAAAGAGCTGGGTCTGGGAAGAAAATTCATCTGTCAGCAGGATTGTGATCTAAGAACAGAGCAAAAACAACAATGAAGTGGCTCAAAAAGCAGAAAGTGAATATCCTTTAGAGGCCTAGTGAAAGCTCAGACCTGAATTCAATAGAAAATCTCTGGCAAGATTTGAAGATTGTAGTTCACAGATGATCCCCAGTCAACTTGAAAGAGCTTGAGCTATTCTGTCAAGAAGAATAGGCAAAAACTGCACCATTCTGCTGTGTAAAGTTGGTACGGTAGATACTTAATCCTAAATGATTTGTGGTTTTATTGCTGCAGAAGGGGTTTCCATCAAGTATTGACTTTAGGGGTGTGAAGATTTAAACACTCCGACTTTTTTTGTTTTTATACTTAATTACTTTTGGAATATTACTATAATTATTTCACAATGAAAGTGTAGAGTGTTGTGTAGATCAGTGAAACAAACTCCTTCTTTATTAATCTGTTTTATTGAAGTTTTAACATTTAGTACAACCAGTGACAAACTCCAACTTTAATGCATTTTTATTTGTATTTTTTAGACAGCAGAATGTGAAAAGTATACAAGGGTATGGAGAATTTTCAAGGCACTGGAAGCTTTGTTTGGCCCAGCCATATGTTTGTTTGTAGTGCTGTATGCTGTAGTGCAGCACACTCTGGTTTGAATCTGCTGTCTGTTGAGGCTGACTTGAGTCAGGTATGCTGGAGAGATGATGCATTTGATCATAGGGAGGGAAGACAGTTGCCACAACTGCAACCATAATGAATAGTGCTAAGGAATCATCTCGGAAGAGACGTTCTTTCAGGTGCTGCCCAGATAAACTGTTTGGTTTAGGGGGTTTTAAAGAAGGCAAAAGCATAGAAAATGGTTTATAATATCTAATATGTATATTATAGCATTGTCCTGTGCAAGAGACTTCACATGCTTCTGTGTCCGTATCCCCAAGAACTTAATCTGAGTTTGCACGTAGGGAGGAGGTATGACTTGTTCACGGTTACACAGTGAGTGATGGGTAGCAAGTTAAAGCTGATTCTGGAACTTTGTAGATCTGCTCTCTAAGCACTCTGGTGCACTGCTAGCCATTCTAAAGATCAGGATGGCTCCATGAGAGCACATACTCAGCCTGTGATAGCAACATCCTGTCTCTTTATATTGCATTCCAGATTGTATATACTCATCAATTTGGCATCCATACTTAATAACATAGTAGATAACTGCAAAAAGAATCAACCAACCAGCCCATCCGGTTTGCCTAGTTATTCTGTCCATACTGCTACGGTACATCCCGACCACAGAGTATGACTGCCAGCAAGATTTCTCCTCATCCAGGACAGCTGTGTTTTTTTTTTCCCCTTCTTTGATACTCTAACCACAAAGCTCTGTAATAATCTAAATAACTAGCAATACTAGCATGGTCGTTCGCTGAACATCAGTCCTCATAGGTATCCTGTGTAGCTGCCAGACAGACCTGGCTACAATATGTGAGTACTTGTGTTTCTGCTAGGTCTTCTAGATATTTCTATACTTGCAGCCTGCCAGACACATTTGGCTTCTAATTTGATTCTATTATTATTGCCTTTTCTAATTAACTATTACTATTGAGCAGAGTTCCCCAAACTGTGGCCCGTAGGATGATAGACCTGGTCCATAGAGCTCATTTTAAGCAGCCTGTCATTGTTTTCCTTTACACAGCCATATCCAGTCCATGAAGAAAGTTGGGTTTTTTTATGCACAGTGGAAGAAAGACAGTAATGCTTTCCAGGCCCCACCAGCAAGAAAAGAGCCAGCCAGATCTGCTGGTGAACTTTGACATTGGTAGGGAGGTCAGGACCCATCAGTAGGAGAAGAGTTGGTCAGCTGGACCTTCCATTGAAGAGTGCTGCTGGTAGGGAGGCCAGGCCTTGCCAGCAGGAGAAGAGCTAGCCAGGAGGCCAGATTCCACTAGTGGGAGAAGAGCTATCTAGGCCCTGCTAGGTAATTTGGGGAGGGGGGGGGAGGGGATTGCAAGTAAATGAAGGGAAGGTAAAGACCGAGGTGAGCATCGGGAGAAATTGAGGAAACATTGCCACTGCTCATCTTCCTTCAAGTCTGACTGTGGGCAGGCATGGACCACGTCTATGCCTTCCCCGAAGGGGTCTCATGCAAAGGAAGTGACTCCCCCTGGTCCTTCCAAGGACTCTCAGCGGCCTGCACCGGTGCAAGGTTCGGTGTCTCCCCGTGACGCGGGGGACACTCCAGTTCTGCTTCCTCCTCCTTCTCAAGCTGTTTTATCCTCAGCAGCTTTTGAGGAGGAGTTGGAGAGGTGCATATGATTGGCGGTCAGCCGGGCCCTGCAGGGCATCGAGCCTTCGATTCCACCGGGACCACGCAGGAGCCGACTCCAGTGGTGCTTGTGCTTCTCATGGAGTGGCTGGATATGCTGCTCGGTGTCTTGCTGTTACAACCGGCTCAGATGCCTCAAGCCCTTTCATGGCCGAAGGGAGCATCGCTGCTGCTGCCACTGGTTCCCATTCCAGTGAGCGATTCCTCGGACGAGGAAGGGCTGTTGGAATTGGCAGCGCCCCGCTTGCACACGGCACCTCACCACCCTCTAGCTCTCTCGGGGCCATCGGTACCGATGCCCTCGGTACCATCGGCGCTTCCGAAGCCGATGGATCCATCGGCGCTCATAAGGCCAAGCCCTTCCAGTGCCCTCGGTTCCCTCTTCGGTTCCGATGGAGCCTGAGCGGCCCCCTAGCTCAACGCTTAGGGCGCAGTTGGGTGCTCGGCCCCCCTGTGTCTCTGGACTTGCAAAGTGAGGGGGAGGCCCCTTATGATCCCTGGGGAGGCATCTGTTTCCTCCACAGAGGAATCTGAGGATTTGCCCTCAGAGCCCTCTTCTCCAGAGGAGTGGCAGAAATCCTCCACGGAGGATCTCTCCTTCGCTGGGTTTGTTAAAGCCAAAGTGGAGTCGGTGTCTTTCCAGCTGTTAACTGAGTAGGATTCTTGGCTCAAGATGCTGGAGATCTGCTGCCCATTTTATACTTTCCTAGCAAATAGCTAATCATCTACGTCCTGGTCGGACATTGGTGGAAACCTACTGTTTAACTAGTGACTTTATTATTGGCTCCATCTCTAAGCTATATCGGTTATTCTTTTCGCAAGGGTTGGAGCATTGTCTATTCATAAAGCGCCGGGAATCTGGCCTACATGTACAGCTGGATGCCAACACAGGGAAGGAAGTCATGAGTATGGCCAGGACATGCTCTACATCTTCCAAAATGCAAGAAAATTACTATAAAATGATCTATCGATGGTATCTTACGCCGGATAGACTTCACAGGTTCTACCCCTAGATTGACGATGCCTGTTGGCGCCAATGTGGAGGCCAAGGCACCTATTTACACATATGGTGGGACTGCCCTAGGTTGGAACCATACTGGAAAGCAAATTTTGCCTAGCTTAGTGAATTTTTAGCGGTGGAGATGATACCGTCAGCTATTATGGACTTATTAAATATTTTCCCTGATACTATACATAAGACACAGCAACGATTGTGTGCACAGCTCTTTATAGCGGCTCGCAGCCTAGTAACCTCTCACTGGAAATCAGAACACATTCCTAAGATTACAGAGGTCAAGGAACGCTTTCATTCTTACTACCGTTTGGCCTCTTTGACAGCCACTAAACATAATCGAATGGCTTCCTTTTTAAAAACTTGGAAACCCTTTGTGGATTACCGTATTTTTCACTCCATAAGACGCACTTTTTTTCCCCCAAAGGTGGGGGGAAAATGTATGTGCGTCTTATGGAGCGAATATAAAAAAAAAACCAAACAAAAATCTAACAAACCCCCCCCCCCCGACTCCCCCAAGACCTGACAAATTAATTTCCTGCAACCCCCCACCCTCCTGACCCCCCCAAGACCTGACAAACGTCCCTGGTGGTCCAGCGGGGGTCCGGGAATGATCTCCTGGGTGTGGGCCGTCGGCTGCCAGTAAACAAAATGGTGCCAACGGCCCTATGCCCTCACTATGTCACTGAGACCGACCGCTGCTATTGGTCGGTCTCAGTGACATAGTGAGGGCATAGGGCCGTCGGCGCCATTTTGTTTACTGGCAGCCGACGGCCCTATGCCCACACTATGTCACTGAGACCGACCGCTGCTATTGGTCGGTCTCAGTGACACAGTGAGGGCATAGGGCCGTCGGCTGCCAGTAAACAAAATGGCGCCGACGGCCCTATGCCCTCACTATGTCACTGAGACCGACCAATAGCAGCGGTCGGTCTCAGTGACATAGTGAGGGCATAGGGCCGTTGGCACCATTTTGTTTACTGGCAGCCGACGGCTCACGCCCAGGAGATCGTTCCCGGACCGCTCCTGGACCCCCGCTGGACCACCAGGGACGTTTGGCAGGTCTTGGGAGTGTCAGGAGGGTGGGGGGTTGCAGGAAATTAATTCGGCAGGTCTTGGGGGGGTCAGGAGGGTGGGGAGTTGCAGGAAATTAATTCGGCATGTCTTGGGGGGTCAGGGGGGTGGAGGTTGTTAATTTAAAGGGTTGGAATGGGGGGGGGTTTGGGGGTTCCCAGAGCAAGAAAAGTTTTCTGATCTGGGGAGTGGACCGAAATGGCCCTCCCCAGACCCGAAAACAAAATGGGGAGAAAAAAAAAAGCTATGCACTTCCCTAATTTGCTCCATAAGACGCCCAGACGCAGAGCCGGTTTAGCACAATTTTTTTTTTTTTAAATTTTCCCCCTCTGAATCCTAGGTGCGTCTTATGGTCAGGTGCGTCTTATGGAGCGAAAAATACGGTATATAACACATTTATGATACATTACTGGGATGACAGGGGCAATTTCCCCCCCTTTCTTATCTTTTGGGATCAAGTAGTGTTGGGAACTCTGCTGGTTTGGCATATAAAAAAAAAACAACACTTTAATTGGATCATATGGCAATGGCTTACAGAAGAGAGAATTGGATTGCTTATGTACACTTGCTATATCCATTTTTTCTTTGTTTCAGGTAACAATTGCTTAAGGAACGCAGTACTCCGGGCAAGTGACTCTGTCATGTGGGGAGAGGAAGGGAGGGAGGAACGTGGGAGGGGGGGAGAAGTACATTCCTTCTTTTATATTCAGTTATTTGCATATATTTCATTTGAGTTTATTGTACCTATTTAGATTGCAAATGTTTGGAATGTTGTTGATTTGTAAAACTGAATAAAACTTTAAATTAAAAAAAAAAAGATGCTGGAGATCTTGCAATTCCTGGATACCCCGAAGGAGGTGGTGGCTGTCCCTGTCCATGACATCTTTAAGGAGTTAGTAGCCCGACTTTGGGAACACCCCATCTCTGTTCCTCTGGTGAACCGCAAAATGGACGCAGTTTATCTGGTCCATCCTACCACCGGGTTAGAGCACAGATAGCTCCCCCACCAATCAGTGGTGGTGGAATTGGCCTTGAAGAAGGCGAAGAGGCTGTGCACTCATGTCTCAAAACCCCCCCCCCCCCCCCCCCCCAGGCCGAGAGCATAGGGCTCTGGATGCTCTCAGATGCCGGGTGTTTCAAGGCACTATGTTAGATCGCTTGTTACCAACTCTATATGGTTAAGTACTCCAGGAACCTCTGGAAACAGGCCCTGGAGTTGTGGGAATGCCTCCTGCCACAAATTCAGGAGGAATTTCAGAGGGTAGTGCAGCAGGGCCTAGAGTGTGATAAACATGAAGTCCGCTTTACGTGTGATGTGTTTGAGACGGCCATGAGAATTTCTGCAGCGGGCATTGGGGCTCACCATATGGCTTGGCTGTGCACTTTTGATCTACACTTGGAGGTCCAGGACCGCCTGGCAGATTTGCCTTGTACGGGTGAAAACCTGTTCGGGATCAGAATTAAAGAGGCGGTGGCTCAACTGAAGGACTATCATGAGACCCTTCAGTTGTCAGCCTGTACTTCTGACACCTAGCCTCCCAAGAAGCCCCCTAGGCAGTATCCAAGGTGGCCTTTTTTACCGACTGTGCAAGTACTACCTGCCGGGCCCTAGAGCGAGAACTCAACAGCCTCCAGCGAGACCAAGAACTCGGGAACCTCGTAGGCCCTGTTCGACCCCAGCCCCGCCACAGAACCTTGTCGCAGGATTTTGACTGGCGGCCAGGGAATGTGAACCAGCCTCCCCTGCCCTATGGGGGGGGGGGGTGTGTCGACCACAGTTATTCGCAGATCAGTGGACTTCGATTACATCAGACTTCTGGGTCCTATCCATCGTGTGCCGGGTTACAGATTGCATTTCCAACGAGTTCCACCCCGCTCTACTCCGTGTCAATGGTGGAAGGTAGTAGGCAACCTCTGGTTCGACTGCCTTCGTAATGGCTTGGATAGTCGAACCAGTTCCACCAAGCCAGCGGGATGACGGTTTCTACTCCAGGTATTTCCTGATTCCCAAGAAAACTGGTGGCCTGTGACCCATTCTGGACCTGGAGGCATTGAACCGGTTTCTGGTCAAAGAAAAGTTTAGAATGGTCTCGTTGGGCACCTTGATTCCCCTCCTCAAGGCAGGAGACTGGCTCTGCTCCCTCGATCTCAAAGACACATAACGCCCATATCCCTATTTCTCCGGCGGATCGACATTACCTGCGATTCCTGGTAGAAGGGAAACACTATCAGTACTGTGTGCTGCCCTTCGGCCTTGCATCCGCACCCCGTGTTTTCATCAAATGCCTGGCTGTAGTCGGGGCCTATCTTTGGAGGCGAGGGATTCATGTCTTCTCTTACCTCGACAATTGGCTTATCAAGAGCGACTCCAGGCAGGGGGTGCAGAGTGCCCTTCAAGTCACAATCCGAGTCTTGGAAAATCTGGGTTTTCTGATCAACTATCCGAAATCCCATCTCTAGCCATCGTTACAACTGGAGTTCATTGGGGCCCGGCTGGACACCATCCAGAAAGAAGGCTTTTCTACCTCAAGAAAGGGCTGAGACTTGCTGCTCTCGCTTGGGTAGTCTCCAGTTGCTCCCATGTCTCAGCGCACCTGCTTCTCCAACTCTGCTGGGTCATACGGCGCAAAGGGGGAAAGTTACACCATTTGCTCAACTTCACATGTGCAGGGCTCAATGGACATTACACGCCTAGTGGTGTCAAGCCACACAGGATCTTCGGGCTTGTGACTTCATCACCACTCCCCTTCGGCAATCACTTGTGTGGTGGACAACCCTATGAAATCTGGAAAAGTGGATGCCTTTCTGGAGCCCGCAGCCCCAGATTGCTCTCACCATGGATGCGTCCCATATTGGTTGGGGAGCCCATGTTGCAGGCCTTCACACTCAGGGTCTTTGGTCGTTGCAGGAGACGCAGTCCCAGATCAACTTCCTGGAATTCCTGGCGATCTGGTACGCCCTGCAGGTATTCAGAGAGCAACTGCTCAACAAAGTGGTCCTTGTTCAGACCGACAATCGGGTGGCTATGTGGTATCTGAACAAGCATGGAGGAACAGGGTCGTATGCCCTCTATCAGGAGGCAGTCCAGATTTTGTCATGGGCCATCGAGAACAGCATTCTCCTCCAGGCAGTATCCCTGGGGTGGACAAAGTCCTTGCGGACTATTTGAGCCAGGCCTTCTGGCCTCACGAGTGGTCCCTCAATCAAGAGGTAGTGAACCGCATCTTTCGCTTGTGGGGAACCCCAGAGAACAAGAAAGTAGATTGCTTCTGTTCTCTGGGCCAGACGAGCAGAGGATCAATTTCGGATGCCTTTTCACTTCATTGGGGCACTGGGCTGCTATACACTTACCCTCCCCTTCCGCTCATCTCAAAAACACTCCAAATGCTCCAACAGGACCAGAATACCATGATCCTGATCGCACCCTTTTCGCCTCGCCAGGTCTGATTCCCACTTGCACGAGAACTGGCCTCACGCCCCCCGATCCTGTAAGGGATTGCTCTGGACCTAATCTCTCAGGAACAGGACAGGCTCTGCCACCCCAACCTCCAAGCTCTATCTCTCATGGCTTGGATGAGAGTTACTTATACCAGTTACTTTTTTGCCTCTCTCTTTTGTTCCATGTAACGCTCACATGCGATGTTATGTTTCATTGTAAACAGGTGTGATTTGTATTCTATACAGGAATGTCGGTATATAAAAGTATAAAATAAATAAATGATGACTGGGTGACTGTCCAGGCTCTGGGCCTTTTGGAAGGCGTATCACACTTCCTTTTGGAGTCCAGAAAACTCTCCATGAGAAAATCCTACAGTCTCAAGTGGAAGCAATTTTTGGCTTGGTGTGTCGAACACAGTCTGGATCCCTTCTCTTGTTCCCCACCAAAGCTTTTGGACTACCTGTTATACCTCTCTGAGTCTGGTCTGCAGACCACGTCGATGAGGGTTTACCTTAGTGCCATCAGGGCATACCATCAGGGTAGGAATGGTGCCTCCATTTCCACTCATCCGCTTGTGAGGCAGTTCATGAAGGACTTGTTACAGCTTAAGCCCCCCACTCGGCCGCCAGCAGTCTCCTAGGACCTCAACATCGTCCTGTCTCAGCTCATGAAGGCTCCGTTTTAGCCATTGCAGTCCTGCAACCTGAAGTACCTATCCTGGAAGGTCATCTTCTTGGTTGAGGTACTTCAGTACACAGGGTGAGTGAGCTGCAAGCTTTGGTGTCGTAACCCTCTTATACAAAATTTTGTCTTGATAAGTTGGTCTCACGTACGCACCTGAAGTTCCTTCTGAAGGTTGTCACGGAGTTCCATCTCAGTCAGTCCATTGTGTTGCCTTCCTTTTTTCCAAGACTGCATGCTCATCAGTGTGAACGGGCTCTGCACACTCTGGATTGTAATAGGGCTCTGGCTTTTCACTTGGAACAGACGGCGCCTCACCGCCTATCCACGCAGCTTTTTGTCTCCTTCGAAAAAAACAGATTGGGGTTCGCTGTAGCTAAGCAGAGCGTATCCCATTGGCTTGAGGACTGTATTTCCTTCTGCTACACTAAGGTGGGCTTATAGCTTGAAGGTCATGTTAAGGCTCATTCCGTGTGAGCCAGGTCAGTCTCAGTGGCTCACTTGCGTGCAGTCCCCATTCACGAGATTTGTGGAGCGGCAACCTGGAATTCATAAGAACATAAGAAATTACCATGCTGGGTCAGACCCAAGGGTCCATCAAGCCCAGCATCCTGTTTCAACAGAGGCCAAACCAGGCCACAAGAACCTGGCAATTACCCAAACACTAAGAAGATCCCATGCTACTGATGCAGTTAAGTGGGGTCTATGTGAGTGAAGGGAAAGCGACCAACAGGGTCCCACAGTAATTGGTGTTAAGTTTCATCCTCTTCAATATCTTTAACAAGTGATATTGTGTGGAAGAATTAGCAGGGAAAGTGTGCTTTTTTTTTTTTTTTAGATGTCAGAATCTGCACTAGAATAGACATGCCATAGAGATAAATCAGATGAAAAGGGACTTTACAAAATTGGAAGAACAGTTTAGTCTTATAAAAAATTATAAAAATTGTACTTTTTGGGTACAGAAATCATTAATAGAGGGAAGTAATGGACCCCATTTGTGTCCCCACCCCCAGCACCTTGAGAACTCTGTTATGTTCTGAAGACCACATCTACAAAAGGATGTTGGCAAGGTAGAAGCAGTTCAAATGAGGTCCAGCAAAATGCAGCATTGTGTGCACTATATATTTATACACAGAAAAAGAGAGAGAAGAAGTTAGATTTACTTTCTAGAAGAGCTAAATATTTACTTCTAGTTTTGGGCTGTTTTATTTGTAGTACAAGATCTAATACATCTTGAAGTTTTATGGGTCAGACTCTTAGCCATGTGTTAGGCCAGTGGTTCTCAACCTTTTTCTCAACGTGACACACCTGACAGAACATGCTCACATGTGTGACACCCTGCTCATTACAATTCATGGCGGAAATAAAAAAAAATAAAGGCCCAGTATTATTTTTATTGTTAAAAATGACAAAAGGGAAGGAAATACTCTGAACAGAAATTACATAAATAAATAAATCACACATCATGTAAATGAGTCAATATTTATTATTTTTTTACATAAAAAAGTGTACAATACCAACAAAATACGTCACACAACACACACATCCATTCATTCAATAAAACCATATCTTCACCATTAACACACCACTTGTATATAATGAAAAATACAAACAAGTATTAAACATGTATATCATGAACTCACAGTACAATAATCCTATGAAAGGTATTACCACATCATATTATAATCATATGAATACACTTTTTCACTATTTTTATGCGATAATACAGCCATTATTTAACTGTTACATATGCTAGGCAATTAACTACTGCATTACTGTTGTCATTATTATTATATAAACCCTTCAATGTCCCCATGCATTCATGTGTGGACTCCTTTCAATCTCTTCTTTTCCGTAGCGCCCATTGGCCACAGTTCTTCACTCTTCTGCTTCTGAAATTGTTCTTTCCTGGGTAATTTGTCACAGGATTGTTCCATCACAGGCTCTACACTCTTATCTCATCTTGTTGTAGTTCTCTAGGTAGGTTTTTCAGTTTGTTAAAGTTTTCATTACTGTCTCTGTGCCAGGTTGGTGTGCTGTTGATGCCCAACAGGCATTGATCAACTGTGGCCATCATGTTTGATTTTTACCTTCCTTATTTTCCATTTGGCAATATCCAGCAGTTTCCAGCGAAGCGCTCTGTGCAACAGGGTTATGTCTGTCATGGATCCTCATGATAGATCTTGTACTTGAGGGCATCAAATGATGTTAGAGGTATTATCTATGTGGGACCTTGACCTCAAAAGGACAGCAGTTCTGAGTGGACCTGATGGAAAAGCATTTTAGGCACCAAAATACTGATGCATCAGAAGCATTGACATTGAAGTACCATGGGAGCTGCACTGGAGGCTGGTGATGCATTGGCATTGAGAGAGCAGTTTACTACCTTGAATCTAGCATTGGTTGGAACCCAAGGGAGTCCCATCTGATGAAGACATTGGTTTCCATCTCTTCGACATTGGCATTGTGTGAAGGCAAAGAAGCACTATCATTGGTCTCCATCAGTGCATGATGCTGGGAGCAGGAATGGTCTGACAGTAGCTGAGAAACCCTCATCCAAAAGCTGTCCTGTGGAGAGAAGGGCTTATCCTCACTGATGGCCCAGAAACTGCACTGGTTTCCAAGGGTCCAGGTGTCAGTCACTGATATACCTCTTACTTCCCAGGAAGACGTGGCCATCCCTTCTGGTTCCCAGTCTGTGTTGGTATTGGCTATCTTTGAGAAAGAGTTGGGAAGAAAAGATCCAGCAGGCCTTGATTACCTTCTGTATTTATCCACGTCATGTCTCGAGACCAACTCAGTAAGAGTTCATCTCAGCATTATTATCAACATGTACAAGGTGATGCATATAGGGAAAAATAACCCATGCTATAGTTACACAATGTTAGGTTCCATATTAGGAGGTACCACCCAAGAAAGAGATCTAGGCGTCATAGTGAATAACACATTTTAATCATCGCTTCAGTGTGCTGCGGCAGTCAAAAAAGCAAACAGAATGTTGGGAATTATTAGAAAGGGAATGGTGAATAAAACGGAAAATGTCAATGCCTCTGTATTGCTGCATGGTGAAGACCGCACCTTGAATACTGTGTACAATTCTGGTCGCCGCATCTCAAAAAAGATATAGTTGCGATGGAGAAGGTACAGAGAAGGGCGACCAGAATGATAAAGGGAATGGAACAGCTCCCCTATGAGGAAAGACTAAAGAGGTTAGGACTTCTCAGCTTGGAAAAGAGATGACTGAGGGGGGATGTGAAAGAGGTGTTTAAAATCATGAGAGGTCTAGAATGGGTAAATGGGAATTGGTTATTTACTCTTTCGGATAATAGAAAGACTAGGGGGCACTCCATGACGTTAGCATGTGGCACATTTAAAACTAATCGGAGAAAGTTCTTTTTCACTCAATGCACAATTAAACTCTGGAATTTGTTGCCAGAGGATGTGGTTAGTGCAGTTAGTGTAGCTGTGTTTAAAAAAGGATTGGATAAGTTCTTGGAGGAGATGCCCATTACCTGCTATTAATTAAGTTGACTTAGAAAATAGCCACTGCTATTACTAGCAACAGTAACATGGAATAGACTTAATTTTTGGGTACTTGCCTGGATTGGCCACTGTTGGAAACAGGATTCTGGGCTTGATGGACCCTTAGTCTGACCCAGTATGGCATGTTTTTTAGGTAGACCCTCTTCTGTGCAGGCATTGGTTGTCCGGTTTATATAGGGCCTGCTTCATTTGAAACCTATCAGGGTTCTAGCCATGTCTTGGGACCATAGTGTGTTTCTGTCCTAACTGATGAAAGCTCCCTGTGAGCTTCTGCTTTTCTGAGACCTCTGAGGTACTTGATCTTAAAGGTCATACTTTTGGTGGTGGTCAGTGAGCTCCAGGCCATAGTAACTTATCTAGCTTATACCAAGTTTCATCATGATAGGGT
Organism: Rhinatrema bivittatum; assembly: GCF_901001135.1. NCBI lineage: Eukaryota > Metazoa > Chordata > Amphibia > Gymnophiona > Rhinatrematidae > Rhinatrema > Rhinatrema bivittatum. The sequence continues at coordinate 249,926,388 of NC_042616.1, read as the reverse complement.
AGTTCTGCACACCAACCTAAGCTCCTGCCTAAGGTGGTGTCCTAATTCCATTTTAACCAGTCAGTCATCCTTCCAACATTTTTTCCTAGGCCACATGTCCACCAAGGTGAATAAGAACTTCACAGTTTGGACTGCAGGATACCCTTGACCTTTTTCCTGGCGTGGAATGAAGCCCATAGAAAGTCCACCCAGCTTTTTGTTTTGTTTTGACACCAACATACAAGGGACTTTATCAATTGGATGCAGATCACATTTCCTTCTGTTATGCCCAGGTAGGATGGAATCTGGTGGGCCATGTCAACGCACACTTGCTCTGAGTCATGGCAGTGTCTGTGCCCCTCCTAAGATCAGTTTCCATGGAGGAGATGTGCAAGGCTGTGATGTGGAGTTCTTGCTACACAGTCACATCTCACTACTATTTGGACAGGGTTCTCATCGCAACAGTAGGATTGGCAAGTCTGTTCTTGAGGAATCTGTTTGAAATGTATAACCCAATTCTACTCCCTCCTAGGAACGCTTGTTTTTATTTCAGGCTGCCTCATAGATAAAATATAACAAAAGTGGTTTGTTGCCAACACAAATATTATTTTGCTGCGTCTGTTGGCTGTTTCCATTTTTGTTTTTTTTATTTATGGTAGTCTGTAGCTAGGGATTCCTCCACATGTAGGACTACCATCCTGCTTGTCCTTAGAGAAAGCAGTGTTACTTATCTGTTAACAGATGTTCTCAGAGGACAGCAGGATCTCATTCCTCACAAAACTTGCTCACCTCCCCTTGGACATAAAGGGGCCCCTGCATGGACACCTGGTATAGTGGCATGCTGGGCATGCCCAGTGAGGCACAGTCAAAGTTCTAGAAACTTTGACATAAAAGTTCAAGGCCAGGCTCCATTGGATGATGTCACCCACAAGTGAGGATTGATATTCTGCTGTCCTCAACACTGGTAAGCAACTCTGTTATATCCTGTCCATTATCCAGCAGGGACTATAGATCTGAGAATTCTAATTCCCCTTTGTTTGATGAACAAGGTTCTCCAGCAGGGAGAACTCGAAGTGACTACCCAGCATTTTCTCAGTTTCCAGTTAATTCACTAACTGAGATATGTTTAACTTCCCTAATTTGATTTAAAAAAAAAACTGTTCTGGAGATATATTTTAATTTTATACTTTCCATCAGCCTTTTACTTTCTGCATATTTACATTTTGCCATATGTAGGAGACACCGTTTAATTTCTGATTTATGTTCTGCCTTTGATGACTGGTTTTGACTTAATTTCATGTTGTATATTAGTAGAATTGGACTACATTTTTTTTTATGTTAGCATTACTATTGCTCTAGTTTTGTCTCAGAGCTTTTGGAAAACTGTACCTGTTCAGTAAGGTGTTGTCAAATTTGCACACATATCAATAGTCCTTATTTGCTTTGTTTTTGATGAAATGTTTGCTCATAAGACCTGATAAATTTAATCCTAGGTGTGCTTTTCTTATTCACTATGTATGCAGAGTGGTAATAACACCAACAAAGATGCATTTAACCAGAAGCCAGAAGGTGGAGCTCACATAGAGGTTGCAAAATCTAAGATACATCAGGTGGGAATTATTTTGTTATGCTTTAAAAATAGCATATTTCATATAACATTTGTATGAAAAACTATTTCCAAATAACATAGTATCATACATGACATAGTAACCTAGCATTGTCAGTAGAAAAAAACCCACGTGGTCCATCCAGTCTGCCCAGCAAATTTCCCATGGCATCAACTGCTGCTCAATGCAGATTACCGCCATGCCTTATGTAGTATATTTACAATCAAGACCAAGCAACTGTCAAACATTATCTTGTTTTTGATTGTATTATTGCTAATCCCATAGCTATATATTAAGAGGATGTGCTCTTTACATACTTTCAGTATTACATTCTGTTAGTTAAGTTTCAGCTTGGAGGCAGTTTGTACAGTAAGTTGTGTATGTTGACTTTCCACTCTGTTTGCAAATAATTTGTCTCCCAAATGTGTTTGGGGGTTGGGGGGAGAGACATAAGAAGAGAAATGGTGTTATGCTGGGTCAGACAAATGGTCCTTCATTTAAATTATTTCAGCTTATATATGAGGGTTTGGTTTTTTTTAGCTCCTAACTCAAAATGTTTTATAATGTGAGTAAAATACAACCAATAAAAACATCCTGCCCAACATCATGTCTAATAGTGGAAAATCTGGGTCAATAGCAAGTACCTTGTGGATATAACACAGAAGTCCATTTCTTATTGCTCACTCCCAGAAGTAAGGGATTGTAATTCCCAAATCTGGCTGATTAATAATAATTGTTAAATGGATCTCTCTTCAGAAGCTTGTCTAAATCTTTTTTTAAACCCAGCTATGCTATTAACCTTGACCACATTGTCTGGCAACAAATTCCACAGCTTAATTTTGCATTGACTTGAAAAAATATTTTCTTAAATTTGTTCTAACTCTGCTACTAGTTAATTTCATTGAGTATCTCCTTGACCTAGTACTATTTCACATGGTCAGTAATTGCTTCCTATTCCTTGTTCCTCTCATGATTTTATAAACCTCTATTATATCCCCTCTCTGTTATGTCTTCTTCAAGCTGCTAAGCTTCATAAGGGAGTTTTTCCATCCCCTTTGTCATTTTTGTTGCCGTTCTCTATATCTTTTCTAGTTCTCCTTTATCTTTTTTGAGATGGGATGACCAGAATTACACACAGTACTCAAGGTATGGTTACACCATATACAGAGGCATTATGATAGTCTCAGTTCTCAGAGGACAAGCAGAATGATGGACCTCATATAGATGACGACATCAGATGGAGCTCGTCGTGGAACTTTGATATCAAAGCTTCTAGAAGCTTTGAGGTCCATATTCAAAATCATTTAGCTGGCTAATTGAAAATGTGATCCGAGGTGTAACATGGAGGAGTTCAGTTAACCGGATATGTGGCTAAGTCTGGACAGCCCATGGAGCTGACCTAAAGTTAGCCGTTAAACTAGCAGAGCCACACAGTGGCTGAATATGGACTTTTTTATTTATTTATGTATTTAAAAATCTTCTGCAGTTTCCAAATAAATTCATCCAGTTTGGATTTATTTTTATTTATTTATTTATGAAACTTTTAATATACCGACATTCATAGGACATATCATGCCGGTTTACAAAAAACTGAGGCAGGCAGAAAATACAATGAACGGGGGGGGGGGGGGAAGGGGGAGCAGGCAAGAAGAGGGTGAGAGAGGGGCAGGGCAAGAGCAGCGAGAAAGGATAGGGCAGGAGGAGAGAGAGTAACAAACAATAATTGAGCAATATAAGAAAAAAGAACATAACTATAACTAGGTTCTAAAATTATAAATTATGGTGGGGTACTTATTTACAATAAATCAATAGAATAATTACTTGTTTGGGTTAGGGCTTTGGCAAGGCTTAGGCAAGTTTGAGTTCAAGGGGGAGCGGGAGGGAGGAGGAAGCAGGGGGTAGGGGTGGGAGGGGAGAGCTTCAGGAGGCAGGGAGTGTGGGCTGGGGGGGAGAAGGATGGCGGGAGTGGGGTGAAATGGAAGGAGGACTGTGCAGGAAAAGATAGGGAGTGGGCTAGGTTTGATTAGTATCTGGGTGGGCTTGCCTGAACAGCCAAGTCTTGGATCACAAAAGAACAATCATAAAATACACGAAGATAAAACAGACTACTGCTCATTGGGCATGTGCATTCTTGACCACTCTTTCACATGTCATGAAGGCCCCTTAGTCTTGCCTGTGGAGCCATCTGGTTGCAGGCTGTCTCTGCCTACTTTGTTGGATTATATCCTCTTCAGAAGCTGTAGAAATCATTCTTGCGGTGCCTTGTAGTGGTGTTCTGTCCTTTAATAGTCATTGTCTAATTTTTCTTTATTTTTCAACTGATACCGGTGTACCCAGCAACATCGACCAAGTTTTGCATTAACATAATTTCCTTTGATTTCACCTCATTGGTTTTTTGTCTGATGCTCCAGAAAGAGAAGAAGACCAGCAGCTTCAATAGGTGCCCCACTATGTGAACACATCATGTCTAGCACAAATCCCCATTCCCCCATTGCCTGGGGGAGAGCCAAGATTTTGTGGGGTGTTCCTTGTGTGGAACCATGACCCCAAGAGGGTGTCTGTCCAACTTGCAGCTCGTCAAGTGGCATTTCAAAACTAAGTCCAGCCCACTGGCATTGGAGTCATCAACACTGAGGGACCTGTGAATGGCACTGAACTGCTGGAGGTGCATTGACATCGAGGAGGCATACATTTCCCTCGACTTCGAGCACCAGGAAAGATCGAGGAGATACATCTTCCACTACCTCTTCCCATCTGAAGAAAATATTCCACTTCTTCAGTACTGTCATCATGGAGCTCTGATGACAAGCAGTGAGTGAAGGCGAAGAAGCATCGACATTAGTCTCAGGCAATGCTTGCTGCAGGGAGCGGAGACATTGTGGTAGCTGCCGTGAAACGTCCAAGCATTCCCATGGCGAGCAGACTCATCCTCCAGGCAGCTGTCTCCAATGGTCCAGGTGTCTGCCACAGATATATGTCAGATATCCTAGGAAGATGTGGCCTCCTAGTCTGCCTCTCAAGCCTTCTAGAAATCAGTGATTTTTAGGAGGAGCTGGAGAGAGAAATTTGGAGGTGCTGAACTGAAAGATGCAGAGTATCAGTGCACTGGCATGGATTACATTGGTGTCTATGCAGAACGAGGTCTAGCCTGTACTTGAGTCGTTCATGGCATCTGATGGCATAGCCTCGATGCCAATTCCTGGAGGGACATCAGCATCATGCACTGATGTTAATCTCAAGCATGTTGGTTGTTGGGGAGGAAGCTTCCTTAAAGCACCAGAATTCATTGGGATCTAGGGTCAAATGGTCAGGTGCTTCCCTCCTGGAAGACTTGGCTGAGAGACAAATGCCTTCCCAGTCTACACCTCCAGCAAACAAGTCAGTGTCCGACTCAATGAATTCCTGGGAGTAATACTGTGGATCTGAGGATATCTCTGATTAGGAATGGTTAACAGGTCTCTCCTCTGCAGGAAGGGAGAAAGTCTCCTTCTGACACTCAGTTCTCACTGGTCCTTCATTCAGACACAGAACTTGCATCAGGGTCCTCTTTTCCCCATAGAAAGACTAGATCCAGTGTGAGAGACTTACTGTTTCAGAGCAGGGACACACTCCATCCCACTGGTGGAACCAACAGGAACAGTTACTTTTAGTTAAGTAAAAAGAGTACCATCACAGAAGTGTCTGTGTGGCCCTCTGTACATATTAGATGAATCTGGAATGGCAAAAGCTAAGTTTTCCCAGTTCCTTAACTCCAGTCTCTTGCAAGAAATGATAATCTTGCTTCTTCTCAAATGTCTGATTCCTAACCTTACTGATCAGAATTTTCTCGGGTGTGTCTGACCAAAATCTTAACTGAACCGTTGTGTCCATTCCTAGAGAGGAGTATCATAGCAAATAGTATAATGCACTCGCTACTCTACCAATATCAAAATGTCCTCTGCTGGGAGGCGCATAGATTAAGTGAAGGCCTTTTTATGGCTATATCTATTAAAAAAAAAAAAAAAAAAAAAAGCAAGAAAAGAAAATAATGTAGTCCTATAATGCTTATTGATGTAAACAAAAAATGGATACAAGACTTTTCCCTATTAAATGCAGGATCTGTCTATGTGCATATTATTCTTTGAACCATTCAACCTACTGGAAACATTTTCAGGATAGATGTGTGTATGTATATTAAAGGTAGAAACAAAAATAACGTTTTCCCTTAAAATTTATGGATCTAGACTAAAAGTGGGGGAAGAAGTGCTCAAATGAACTTCTCTGCTATTCCTTTAATACTTATGGAATGCATTTTATCTGTGCTTCCAAGATGGTATTTTTTTACCTTATCCCATGGTTGTCATTTTACAACTCTTAATATCAATAAGGGGTACATTTGAACCCCCAAGAATGACATTAATGTATTTAGGGGGCGCAAATGCACCTTTCACCCACATACCCAATATGAAACCAGAAACAGCTTCAAGTAAACAAGAAAACAGTATTTATTAAGATAACAGGTGATAAGCTTATCTAGAAACAATTTTTTTAACTCTAATAAAAACAAAAAATAAAACTTTTCGAAATTGTTACAGGAACAAAAGTTACAATAGCACATCTCAGTTATTTTTTTTTTTTTCAGACATTCACTGCACAATTTCAATGCGTTTCTGCCTTGGACAGGAAAATAATTGACACATTTCCCGTTTTGTGCACAATTTGCTATCTTTTGTCCTGGGACAGAAGGTGAAACTTCTGAGTTCTTGTTTGTTCCATAAGTGTTCCTCCTGGAAGCTTTTTAGCCAGGACACTAATTGCAAGCCCCGTAGATCTTGGGATCTGCTGGTCTTTGAATGTAACGTTAGATCTGTTCTTCCATTGTGGATTGTTTTCAGTCCAGACTGAAACGTGCAATGCTATCACATTAATTAAGTTGAAAAAGAGGCTCATTGGATATCTTCTAGTTCTCCTTTTGCAAGCTGCCATGTGGATCAAATGGTCTAGATTGTCCACTCTTTCTTCATTTTTATTATAGTCCAGAATCATTTCTAGTTTCTTTTGTCTTCTGCTACTGATGCATTGTAGAGAGCAATAGTATGGCTTTTAACTTTTAAGAACATGATACTAAGGCGAGTTCCCTGTCAAACCCAAAAAACAATGATGATGGCACCCTCCTTGGACTTGCTTGTATTTTATTTGATTGGAGCTGTTCAGTTTATTCTTCCAAATGATGCTCAGGTATTTTGGATCTTTCTCCAGTGGTTTTTTGGCAAGGTCTGTAGAAATGAAAAAATTGTCACTGACCACATTTTTTCCACTTTTATACTAGAAAATACAGGGTCAGGTATGCAGGATGATGGTGGTGTAGAGTCTCAGAGAATGGGATTATCTGCAAGTGCAGGGATCCATGGCAGCTGTCTTGGATCTGGATCTTTGAGCAAGAGCACACATGCAACCATTACAGAGTTCTTTTCTGTGTTAGTGGTTCCTCAGGTCTCCAGGATTACACAGCAAGGCGGCTCCTTCCAGCAGAGATCAAGACTAATCCAGACTGGTGGTTGATAATGAAGAATCTGGAGATATGAACGAACCTAGAAACCCTTTGTTGGATAATGGTTATGACCAATGACAACCTATCCAGGTGGGGGGCTCACTTTCTGGATATGATGAAACTGGGACTTCACACAGGCAGAAGCAGCCTAGAGAGACAGGATTATTAGAGACTCTAGAAAACAGCAGGGAGGTCCGGGGAATCACTGTTTCAAAGCAGAAAGAAAAAGTAAACAAGACTTGGCTAGAGGATTGTAAAGCCAGAAGGAACCAGGATGCACAAAACTGTTTTGAGATCCTTGGCAGAGAATTAATTAGGATCAAGGTAGCAGCTATAGAAAAGTATGTTACTAATTGGGAGATACAACTGAGACTAATTACAGGGACTACAGGGAATCAGTGTTTCTCTTAAGCCAGTGAAAACACTGCCTTTCAGACAGACAGAGAGTGAGGAGGAGAGCCAGGGGAAAATGACTCTCCCAGACCAGATGCAAAGATGCCCACAGCCTGCAGTTAGGGATTTTAAGTCTGCAAAAAGGAACAGTTGAAACGTAGGTCTATATGATCTTAAGAAATTGGGCTTGCCTACACTTGTTGACTAAAGTATCTTACTAGGGAAACCCTGATGTCTCAGGAAAAGAACTGAAAGTCACATGAACACTAATGTCTGAAATAAAGTTGTTAACTGTAGATGATTGGCTCTGAGCCATATGTTCAGAAAATGATCAGCAGGTCATGCAAGGTTTGGGCAGTGACCTGTGATACTGGACCAAGAGACTTGGGGGTTATGGACTCCTCTGGAGTCCAAGTGATTGATCAGTTGTGTGGAAACAAGGGCCGTAAGAAAGGCCTTGCTGGAGTTTGCACCAGTGAAACAAAGTCAAGATGTCTGAATCCTGTCGACAGTTCATGGTGACGTATGTCAGTCATTGAGAAGGAACTTGAAGTTCTCAGATGGCCAGAAGAGTATGTCTTCTAATAGTAGGTTGTAAACCACTTGTGCATGTTTTCAGTAGCTCACGGTAGCGGATGTGGAGAAAGTGCAAGCAGATTTTTTGAACAGACACACCTTGGACCCCCAAGAATATGGGAGCTATCAGAGGTGGCCTTTTCTCTGATCATGGACAAATGGGGAAGGCCAGTCATGGATTTGATGATCACCAGAAGAAATGCCAAGGTGGGAAACATTTTCAGTCACCAGAGAGAAAAGGATTCAGCAGGTCTCGATGCCCTGAATCAATTGTGGCCTGGTTGGGGCCTTCTTTGTCTTTTCTTAGTGGCCTTTGATGGATCGAGTCATTCAGAAAATAGCAGAACTGAGTGGTATTGGTAGCTCCTGATTAGGTCATGTGTCATTGGTACATGGATCTCATGAGATTAAAGCAGAGAGAGCCTCTGACTGCCCCAGGGCAACAGGCTTCTGTCGCAGGGATCTGGGTTTCTTGAGAACCCATCTCCATTTTGTCTTTGGTCTTGTTCTTGAGAGGGCTTATTTGGCTGAGAGAGGTTATTCAGTATGGTCATGTCTACCCTTCTGCTGGCCTGAAGAGGTCCACTTCCTTAGTATATATCAAAGTGTGGAGTGCTTTTGAAGCATGGTGTACTAAGAGGTATAATTCTCTTGAAGGTGTGGATGCTTCAATTTTATCTTTTTTTTTTTGCAAGAAAGGGGCTAGCTGTTAGTTCTCTCAGTGTGCATGTGGTGGTGTTATCCTACTATAGGCATTGACTGCTAAAATTCTCTCTTGAGAGATTACTCTGTCTTTTGTAGTATATCATAGCTTTTGCTAGGAAGCCACACACCATGGCTCCTTTCAGAAACTGGATGCACTCTGATCCCACCTGTAGGTGTCAATTGAATAATGTTTAAGATTCCTTCTCCTCAGGTGCTGTGATCACTGCCTCTGCCAGGCTGAAGAGCAGAAAGACAGATCTGGGACTTGAATCTAGGTCTCAGACACAGCAGTACAGAGAAGTGCCACAGGGTTGTTGGACCCCCTCATTACAAAGTAGTATAACCACCATTGCCTGATGCTGTTGACTGCAAGTATGAGGCCAAGGTTCCAATGCATACTTGTATAATCACTCTTGCCTTGTTATGCTTTATCGTATCTATTGCATAGTGACATATTTGTTTGCTTACATTGTCCTATGATGGCTATGAAAATCTTGCACATGTATGGGAGCCCTAAAAGTCCAAGTTTTAGGGATGTTCATTCATTTAAAACAAAAATGAAAAATGGTCCAAATGAGCCCATTTTTGTTTTGTATGAAACAAATTCAACCCCCAAAACATGAAAACATTTTTTCCAATTCGTTTTCGACACATAGTGTGTGCACGGTTTGCAAACTGTGCACACTATTTGCGATGATAAATCTGAACAAAATTTATTTATTTATTTAAGGTTTTTCTATACCAATATTCATTGTTGGACAGTCAACATGGAGTCAGCAACATAGCTTTACATTGTAACCCATTTAACAGCATTTTATTTTATTTATTTATTTTATTTAGGGTTTTTATATACCGACTTTCTTGATATATATATATCAAATCAAGTCTGTTTCCAAATAACACAACTATCGCCGGGGGGCGTTACATTAAACCATAAACATAATATTGAACAGAGTAACCTTAAACAATAAGTAAGGTCGTTACATTAAACCATAAACATAGTATTGAACACAGAACATGTAGGGTTACTTTGAACAATCAATAAGGTCCTGATGGACCTGAGGGTATTAGGTTGGTGGTGGACTTTAAATTGCGCTATTTTGTTCTTTGACCTGTGTCGAAGTGTTCCTGCGATTCTGGAAAGGCTTGCCGGAAGAGCCATGTTTTAAGGTTTTTCTTGAAGGTTAGATGGCAAGTTTCGAGTCGAAGATCTGGCGGAAGTGAGTTCCAAAGGGTGGGCCCGGCTGTGGAGAGTGCTCGTTTAGCTAGCGAGGTTTTAATAGGGGGAGTGTGTAGAGAACCTTTGTAGTTATATCTGATAGGTCTTTTTGATGTGTGAAGGCGGAGTTGCGAGGTAAGATTTAGGTGGGCGCTTCCCATAATATCCTTGTGGATCATTGATAGTGTCTTGAAGGTGATTCTAGCTTTTATGGGAAGCCAGTGGAGGTAGTGCAGAATTGGAGTGATGTGGTCTCTTCTGTTAGAGTTGGTGAGTAGCCTCGCCGCGGCGTTTTGTACCATCTGTAAAGGTTTTATGGATGATAGCGGAAGACCTAACAGAAGGGAATTGCAGTAGTCTAACTTGGACAGTATTAAAGACTGGACTATTTTACAGAGTAACTATAATAAGTGTAACATTTTTTAACAAAACAGCTAAGCAGAATATATTTGCTTCGAACAGCATTAACAGGTTTATAATTTAACCAATCAAGGTTGCTAAATAATATAATTATAATGTACATATATATCTAAATTGACTGGTATAAATAATGTCATAATATCATTGAGAGTTTGGACTGACTGTTTTTAGTAGGATGAACTAGGGTAAGGTGGAGATTAGTATTCTCAATAATTTAAACATACAAAAACATTAAGAAAAAAAAAGAAAAGCAAAAAACATAAATGAATTTTTTTGCCTGTGCACATGGCTACTAACTTTACACACATGCACAGCACTTATGGGTGAAGAGATACATACCAAATACAAAAATAAATCCAAAAAATGTCTAGAAGGCATGGTAACAAGCAAAGCAGGACTATCCAAAAAAGTAATTCAAGCACATAGAAAATGTACTGATGAACATATGTTCAAACCATAACACACATACTGGATGTTTAAAGACTGTAAGGGATAGAGAAAAGGGGTATGCTTTGCTCTGTGTCTTTCTTTTAGACCAGTCCTTTTGTTTACTTTTGTTTTGCATGTATTTTCCCTCCCGACCCAGCCTTAGTGAAACGTGATTCATGTCAGGGGATTACAGTATTTGTGTTTATGATTTGAACATACTGTCATCAGTAACTTTTTTTTTTTTTTGGGCTTGAATTGTTTTTTATACAGTCCTATTTTTCTTATGCCTTCTAGATATTTTTAAGTTTACGTATAACCATGTTGTACCAAAGATGCAAATTTTAAAAAATAAATAGGAATAGTAGTGTTCACTCCAAAATGTTCACAGAGATCTTTAAGCACATTAAGAGCTGAGGATGAAATATATCATAAACAATCCAATATCAAAAGGATGAGTTAAATTCAGAAGATATCCCATTTTGACTTTTTTTTTTTTTTTTTTTGCAATATAGTATGTATCAATATTTTTCTTTTCATTGAAAGCAAATATCCTGTAATCGCTATCATAAAATAATGCAGTCTGAAGCTGGTCTAAATCTTTGAGTTTTCTTGCTTGCAAAGCTAGTTAAATGTTTAAGCTTGTAAGTTTTAATGCAGGTATTCCCAGCCTTTTCAAGCGCAGGGATTCTTTTTCAACATCTAAAAGATTTAGGAACCCCCACACTGTCCCCACAAGTCTCTCTCTCTCTCTCCTCTATCCCTTCACTACCAGTCCTTCACTTCCTACAAGTCGTCTCCTATCATGAGTCTTTCTGCAGTCTCTCTCCCCCCACCCAGCCCCTCTCCACAACTCTCCCATCCCTCAAGTATTTCTGCAGACCTTGCCCACTAGGCTTTCTCTCTTTCTTGTTCCAGAACATCCTCACTACTCTTTTTATACTCCCAACTCTCACCCCACCAGTTTTTCTCCCTCCAGCCTTTCCGCAACAGTCCCTTTCCCCAACACTTTTTCTCCCACAGACACTACTATACCAGTATCTCCTAACCCTGTCCTGCCTGCTCCACCCAATTTCTCTCCCCAAGCCTTCCCTGTTAACATCTCACATTCTTAAAATCCCTTTCTCACTAGTCTCTCTTCACCAGCTGCCAACCCACCGTCTCTCATCCAGCCCCTTGCCCGCTCCCTTCACCAGTCTCTCTCAAGCCCTACCAGTATTTCTCTCTCCCCTTAGCTGCCAAACCACCATTCTCTTTCTCTATTTTTAGCCTTTTCCCCCACGTCTCTTTTGAATTCAGCCTCTTCCCCAGCAATCAACTTTGTACTCCTGGGCCTGCATGCAAATTTTTAAAGGGAATCTCCCTACAGAGTTTCCGTTTGAAAATTCCAGTACCAGCAACACTGCCAGTACTTTAGTACATTTTATTTTACTTGTGGAGATTTCAAAAGGATCCCTGTCCCCCCATCTCCTTCCTTGATTCATGGCAAATGTGTGCCTCCATCTTACTTATGATCCCTGGTGTTCATTTCTCCTCCTTGTCTTCCCTCTACCCTTTGCAGCTTCTTCTCTAGTCTTCTCCTTACTACCCTCCTCCATGGCACTTTTTGACTATTTTGTCTCCTTGACTGCTTCCTGAGTGCTCTTCATCCTGTTCTCGCCCTCTTGCCAGTCTCCCCAACAAGGCCACTTTCCAAGTGCTGACCCTCCTGTTCTCATTCCTCTCTCTTGCTTTCCCCCACCCCTCGCAGACTTATCCAGTGCTTGTTAGCCTTCCCTCACCCTGAGTGCTTGCCATCCTTTTGGCCCTTTCCCATTTGTCCCCTGCCTCCTTTCTCATGGCCATATTACTCAATCCTGCTTTTCTCCTTCACTTTCAGGCCAGCAAGACAACCAAAGCACATGTAGCAGTGCTCAGAATCGCTCCTCAGGGTGATCATCCTCTGGCCCCCTCTTCCATTTAAGTGGAGCAGTGGCTAATCAAAATGCTGGCAACATCACACTTCCCCTCCTCCTTTTGGTGTGGCTTCAGGCTCCTCTTGGTGGAAATCGGCTGCACTCTACTTTGCCCTCTGTCCATGCTGGCTCAAGCTCTTTACAGCAGCAATTAGCCCCACTCTTCCCTGCCTCCTCCTTCGTGGTGCTTTTTGGATTCGTCAAGATGGCAATCAGCTCTGCTGTCTCTCCAGACCAGTTCAGACACCTTGTGATGATCAGCTACACTCTTTCCTTCTTTTCCATGCTAGTTAGGACTCCTCAAGATCTTGATCTTTCTCTTTCAGCAAGGGCAAAGTGGGATAAGGCAGCAGCCTTAGAGCAGAGTCAGTGGTGAGCTCAGCTGGTTTTTTTCCTCAGCACCTGCACTTTGAATGCTTCTCTTCCAGTAGAGACTCTCTGAAGATCTCAAGGACCTCTAGAGGTCTACAGATCCCAGGTTGGGAACCACTGCTTTAATGAAAATGGGCCTCTGAAATGTGTACTATTTCACATTAATATTTTGTTTTTTGGCCTTCTGAAGCTGAACTCTCATGATATAATAAATTACTGTATATCTGAGGACATCATACTTTTTTCTGCATTGGTTTTCAAATATTTACTCAAAACATAAGAACATGTCATACTGAAGGGTCCATCAAGCCCAGCATCCTGTTTCCAACAGTGGCCAATCCAGGCCATAAGAACCTGGCAAGTACCCAAAAACTAAGTCTATTCCATGTTACCATTGCTAGTAATAGCAGTGGCTATTTTCCAAGTCAACTCAATTAATAGCAGGTAATGGACTTCTCCTCCAAGAACTTATCCAATCCTTTTTTAAACACAGCTATACTAATTGCACTAACCACATCCTCTGGCAACAAATTCCAGAGCTTAATTGTGCGTTGAGTGAAAAAGAATTTTCTCCGATTAGTTTTAAATGTGCCACATGCTAACTTCATGGAGTGCCCCCTAGTCTTTCTATTATCTGAAAGAGTAAATAACCGATTCTAGACCTCTCATGATTTTAAAGACCTCTATCATATCCCCCCTCAGCCGTCTCTTCTCCAAGCTGAACAGTCCTAACCTCTTTAGTCTTTCCTCATAGGGGAGCTGTTCCATTCCCCTTATCATTTTGGTTACCCTTCTCTGAACCTTCTCCATCGCAATTATATCTTTTTTGAGTTCGGCGACCAGAATTATACACAGTACTCAAGGTGGGGTCTCACCATGGAGCGATACAGAGGCATTATGACATTTTCCGTTTTATTCACCATTCCCTTTCTAATAATTCCCAACATTCTGTTTGCTTTTTTGACTGCCGCAGCACACTGAACCGACTATTTCATCTAGGCAGGTTATTCCTTAAGGAAAGATCAGGTTATCATTATACAGTTGTCTTATTTTCAGAGATATAACTGGATTTTAGAACCAGATTGTGGGGAGAGCAGGGATGTAGTAAGAAATATAGTTTGAATAAAAAATAACAAACTTTGTGCTTTTTTATTTTTATTTTTGTAACAAATTATGCATCCTTATTTTTCACAGTATAAAGTGAGAGCGTATATTCAGATGAAGTCTCTAAAAGCCTGCAAAAGAGAAATCAAGTCAGTTATGAACACGACTGGAAATGTAAGAAATGTACAGAATTTTATTCAAGTTTAACCTTGTTCTGCATTTTATTAAAATCAATTTATTTCAGCTGTATTGTAGAATTAATTTGATTTATCTGGAGGGACAGTAATATCTGCAGGACAATGATCTAACTTTTTATTGCACATTTAACACTTGTGTGTATTTGACAGAGATAAAGTAAAGCACTGTGTTAAAATACTGGTTGTTATTTTTGTTACTTGCTCTTTGACATTTAAATACATCGATTTTGTGATGACTAGCAGATCAGTAGGCAAACAGATGGATTGGATGATTTGATGTGTGCATTGAGTGGAGCAATTTCCAGGTACTTTCTGGAAAAACTTTTCTAGGGAGGCACAAAGTTTCTCATATGTTTGTGTCCCAACAGCATCTCTGCTTCATTTCCTCTGCTGCTGTTAATGGATGTTCTAACAGGTGCTCCACAGTTTCTTCAGAAGAAAACGTCTCTCCTTTTTGTGCCTCAGCACTGTTCTTTCCTCCAGTAGTCCCTTAGTCACATTTTTGGCATGTCTATTTTCTTTTTTGCTGTTTTCTCGACCGGCGGTACGCACCGGACAGCCCATGTGCCCAACTTGTGTGCATCCGATATACACGCGCGCACAGCTGTGCACACAACTGAGCGCACCCTGCACGCAGAACTGAGCGCACATCACGTGCATAGCTGTGCTTACGTGCATAACTTTGCACATATTGAAAAGCATTACCCGTGCATCTATATACAGAGGCAATGGCACCGGCATCCAAGAAGCTCAGAAGGCATTCTCTTTGCACAGCCTGCCACATCAGGGCCGGACAGCCTGAACTAGAGTCCTGTCTGCCAACATTGCGAAGAAGCCCAAGGGGGTACCAAAGTCTGAGGATGGGTCCGGAACTACTACAGACGATAGCACCCTGGACCTATGTAACTTCCGAAATGGCATCCCCAGAAGAGGGCATTTCAGGGGCTCCTGCTCTGACTCCCCCTGGGGCTAACATGGACCCAAGGGCCTTCTCCAGGTTAGAATTTTTCCAGGGACTGCAAGCCTTCGTTCAGGTGCAATCAGCCCCAGCTGCGACCCAGGTCCAACCCCAGCCAGGAGCACCTGACCCTCCCAGCCCTACTCGGGTGCCATGAGACATGCCTCACTTCACCAAGAATTTTACTGACAAGGATCCAGACACCTCAGAAGATGATGGTGCCTACTGGAAGAAGGGGAAATCCCTCCAGGCCTGGAGCCATACAGAACAATGCTTCGCTTCTTCCACAGGGATGAATTACCAGCCCTTGTTTCACAGACCCTGAAAACTCTGGGGATCCCAGGCACGGACCCTATGGTGGAACCAAAGAAGAACCCCATCTTGGTGTCCCTTCGTAAGGCCTCATGCTATTTTCCAATGATGGAAGCCATCCAGGAACTAATTGACCTGGAGTGGGAAGCCTTGGAGGCAAGCTTTAAAGGAGGTCGGGCCTTGGAAGCCTTGTGCCCTCTGGAACCAGCGACCAAGGAACGCCTGCGGTTCCCGAAAGTGGATGCCATGGTCTGCACCATCTTGAAGCAAACAATGTCGGAGAACTCTACAATGGTTGCCTACATCAACCACAAGGAAGGAACCAGGAGCTGGCATGTCATGGGCGGAGGTAAACCTACAAGGGATCTCGACCTCCCACATCGCAGGAAAAGACAACATCTCAGCAGACTTCCTCAGAAGAGAGAGCCTGGACCTGGGGGAATGAACCTGTTGACCACAGCCTTCCAACTGCTAGTAAATCGCTGGGGCCTCCCAGCCATAGACCTACTGGCCACCTCTCTCAGTACCCAAGTCCCCAGGTTCTTCAGCTGCAGACGAGAGCCACATTCCCAAGGAATCAACGCTCTCGTCCAGACCTGGCCAAAGGAAGACTTACTGTACGCCTTCCCCCCCATGGCCACTACTGGGCAAGATCATCTGCAAGATAGAACACGACAGGGGACTAGTTCTACTAGTGGCCCCGGATTGGCCAAGACACCTATGGTACGCAGACATGCAAAGACTCCTGGCGGGGAGCCCTCTGTGCCTACCTCCACACAGGGACCTTCTCCAGCAGGGCCCGATTCTTCACGAAGATACATCTCAATTCTCTCTTACGGTCTGGCCTTTGAGAGGACTCGCCTGAAGAAGCGCTGTTACTCAAAGGCCATACTGCTCCGTGCGTGCAAGTTCTCAACATCTCTAGCATACATAAGGATCTGGAGAATATTCGAAGCCTGGTGCGAGGACCGAAGGATATTCCTGCGGACGAACAACATCCCCATGATTATGGAGTTTCTTCAGGATGGTATGAAGAAGGGGTTGTCACTCAACTCCCTCAAGGTCCCAAGTAGCAGCCTTCTCCTGCTTCAGAGCCGTAGTGAACGGAATCAGTCGATCAGCTCATCTGGACTTGGCCCGTTTCCTAAAAAGGGTTAAGCAACTTTGGCCACCCCTAATGTGGCTGGTGTCCCTATGGAATCTCAATCTGGTACTAGACTTCTTAGCTGGGGCTTCCTTCAGACCAATGTGCAGTCTGTCTCTACGCCTCTTAACATTGAAGACGGTATTCCTGGTGGCAATATGTTCAGCTTGTCGCATCTCCGAACTACAGGCACTATCTTGTCGGGAACTGTTCCTTAGATTCACTCCTGGAACGATACAGCTGCACACTATTACCTCCTTCCTACCGAAAGTGGTTTCCGAGTTTCATTTGAACCAAGCCATCTCCCTACCAACTCCGGAGGAACATAAGGACTCTGAAGACCCACGCCTTCTTCACCATCTAAATATCAGCAGACTCCTGATGCGAAACCTGGAAATACCGGAACCGGTGCGCAAAATCGCTCACTTGTTTGTTCTCCACAGCGGGAAGAATCAAGGAAAAGTGGCCTCACGGGCGATCATAGCTCGCTGGATCAAGGAAGTAATCAAGGCAGCTTTCATAGAGGCAGGAAAGTCCTTACCACTACAGGTTAAGGCTCATTCTACTAGGGCCCACGCCTATCTTGGGCAGAAACGAAGCTGCTGTCGCCCGCCAAGATCTGTCGAGTGACGACGTGGTCCTCCTTACACACTTTCTCCAGGTTCTACCGCCTGGATGTTCAGGCCCGAGAAGACACAGCCTTCGCAAGGGCAGTACTAAGTGGGCCATGAGCAGCCTCCTGCCCTGTCCGGGAGTAGCTTTTGTACATCCCATTGGTCCTGAGTCCATCTGCTACACGCTAGGAAATGGAGAAATTACTTACCTGATAATTTTGTTTTCCTTAGTGTAGACAGATGGACTCAGCATCCCGCCCACGGCTGCTCCAGAGAAGGAGGACCTCGGAAAGCAAACCTCAAGATTAAGCAAATACAGGTAAGCCGTTGCCTACCCCTAGTTCAAGACACCCGCAGTTTGTCCGGTGTCGGTGTTAATTGGTTGAATGCCCTGGCAGTCTCCAGTTTTTGAAATCAGTTAAATCAAGTTTAATCAGTTTTAATCAAATTATGTAAGCAAGTATATATCCACAATGGCTTTTCGAAGAGAATACTGGAGAGCTGAGGTCACTGCAGGGGTATATCTAGGGTGATGTCAGCTTTGAAATCTGACTCCGTCTCCCATCTGCTAGCAGAAGAGCACATATACCACTGGTCCTGAGGCAATCTGTCTACACTAAGGAAACCGAAATTATCAGCTAAGTAATTTCTCCATTATCCAGACTTCCCCTCAGCCCATTCCAGTATGGAAATTGATTGCTGAAGAATATCTACGTTCCCACTTTGTTCTCAGAATACGGTTGTCCTCTTTGAAATGGAAATTTCAGGAGAATCCAGGGTCCTATAACTTAGTCTCTTGGTGTGCCCTAATGCAGCAAAGGAGTTGCTGAAAGTGCCCATCACTCTCTCCTACAAGAGAAGAGTTTGTGAGAGATCTCATTGCTGTTCTTCCTGTAAATAAGATGTCACACACAAAATGTGTCCAGATAACCCTGGGATTTAAGAATCCAGCACCCACACTAGAGTGTAGTTGACTAATCTATTCTCAAAAGAACCATGAAGCCTAAGATATGCCTTGGTTGCCCCTAAGGCATGAGCCTAAGACCTTGGATCTTATCAAGAAACATAATTTCCAGAACATTATGCTTCAAGTCTGCACAATGGACTATCAATTATTTGCATACCTTATGGGAGGATACCAGAAAAATACTCTTGCTCCTCCCTCAATTCCAGTAAAAGAAGTTTGTACCTTTTGGACAGAGGAGGAATATGAGAGGCATCTAGTCTTTTCAGCCTGTGATGCTTCTGAGATAGTGAAGCCTCTACATTACTATTAATACTCTCACAGATTCTCATGGCTGTGAGACTCAGCCTTTAGAGAGGATTTAATAGAAAGAACTTCAGAAGTGCCATTCTTAAGAAACAGCCTCTATAGGAGAGAAAGTGAGAGGTGGTGGGCCTAATAAAAATCCAAACCAGACTTGAGACCCTGGACATCTTTTTAGTGGTTCCAAAGCAGATATCCTAGGAAACTGCCTTGTACTCAAAAGTCACTACCAGGGAACCTGTCATTCGAGAGTACAAGACCTGAGACCTTACACACACGAGCAAAGAAGCACTAAAAACCTAACTGCCACACAGACAAAACGGGGGTTGCAATTATGACTAGTTCCAGAGGAGATAGCCAACCTTCCAGTCCATGTGCTGTAAGATCCCCCTTGAGAGTTGAGGCTATGTTTTTCAACAAACTGTTGGCCCCATGATATACCTCAGCCAGTTGGGTCTGCTGTATTGTTGGTTACAGGTTAACACTTAGAAATCCCTCCAAATTGTCTGCCAAAACACTCATTACACACTTGCTATGCCAGTTGAAAGTTACCACCACCTTGCAGGCCTGAGCTGGTAAATCTGTCCCACTGCAGGAGAGAGAATGGGGATTTAATCCAAATACTTTGATTCCCAAAAATATGGGTAATTCAGATCCATCCTAAAACTAAGGAATTTGAAAATATTTCTGTTGAAGAAGAGGTTTGAGATTATTTCCTTAGGTACTGTTCCCCCATTTCTAAATCAAGGAAACTGTTCTCTTTATCTGAAAGAGGCTTACACCTAAATAGAGATTTCCTGTGACATGTAGTAGGGCCATAGTTTCTCCAGTACTACATTCTGCCATTAGGCTTAACAGTTGCATGGATCTTTCTTGTATATCTTGCAGTCATTGAAACCTATCTCTTAAGACTGCAGGTGCTTGTGTTTTCCTATGTGGCCAATTATCTGACCAAAGGAACGTCAGGTACAGACAAACAAATCTGTGCAGATCACCATTTGGGTGCTGCAGTCATTTGTATTCATCATCAGCTTCCTTATATCTCACTTAAGGCCATCACTTGGATTGTATTTGATAGAGACTTTACTAGTCAGTGCTAAGGTCAAAGCCCATCTCCCCATTGACAGAGCCAGGGCATTATGCTGAAGCAGGTAAAATTAATTTGGAGTTGGTGAAAATCATCATGGTCTCTTTGAAGAAAGTAGCCATAACTATCCAAGTGATTCCAATGATGTGTCTCCAAATAAGATAAGCCTAATGGGCTCTAAAGACCCAGTGGAATCAAACCTCTCAGAGACTTCAGAATGATATAAGCTCCGCCCCTTGATGACTCTATTTCAGTGTGACTAAAGGTTGTCTATTCCAAATGGGAAAGCCCTTCAAGAGGGGCTGCACATCCAAGGCCCTTGGTCCATCCAGCAAAAGTTGCTACATATCAATCTTCATGGATTAAGGGTACTACTGAATATTTTAAAAGCCCCTCAGAAATCAAGTAGCCAAAAAGTTGTCCTGGTACAGAGAAACAATAAGGTGGTCTTATTTTTCCTAAATGAACAGAGATGAAATAGGCTTCCACCATCTGTTTTGTGAGATGGTCAGGACAAGAAATTAAGCCACGTTTTGCAGGTGAGCCACATATCTGGCAAGGAAAGACAGTGTCTTAGCAGACTGGCTCATTTGTCTCTTGCATGAGTAGTCCCTTAATCATGTCTTAGCAAACAGGCTTTTCATTGAGTGGGATCTGCATGAGGTGGACCTGTTAGCAACAGTCGTGAACAGGAAGGGCCCAATCTTATGCACCAGGAGGAGATCAGAAGGCAGACCAGCAGAGGGATGCCTTATCGATTCAATGAGAGAAATATTTTTTGTATGTTTATCTTTGTTATACCCCTGATGGCAAAAAAGGTAATAAAATTCTGAATAGAACAGGGAACCATGATTCTCGTAGCTACTGTTTTGGTTGAGATAGTTGTGTTCCCTTTTCTTTGGGAAATATTCTTCAGGAAGCCCATCAGACTAAGATTTTTCTCAACTATTATCATGCAGAACCAGGGATCTCTATTTCATCCCAACATCCAGTCTCTAGTCCTCAACATGGATATTGACTAGGACATGATAAAATCCCTCTGTTTTATTTTATTTTGTTAGTTTATAATCTCAAATAATAGTTGCTTACATTTATATTCCATCTTTTGCGACACTTTAAAGCAGATTAGATTCAGATCATGTAGGTATTTCCCTATCCCCAGAGGGTTTACAATCTATTTGTACTTGAGGCAGTGGAGGATGAAGTGACTTACCCAAAGTCACAAGGAGTTCAGTGGGATTTTGAACCCTGGCTTTCCTGGTTCACAGCCTGCTACTCTTAACTATTCCTCCAATATTTGAAATACAATCTAATGAAAATACAACAATATGTATAGGAAAAAAATTCCTATCAATAGATCACATATGAGTATCAAGTCCATCAATAGAGGAAACCAAGATGGGAGGTTGTATGTTGAAATTATTTAAAAAAAAAAAGGAAAACATGAAAGTAATGAGAAATAATGTAATATATTTAAAAGCTTACTTTAAGAAATACTCAGCTCCAGTTTCTAACACACGAGTATGCAATTGCAAAAAGTTTATCAGAGGAAGTGTTTCAAGTCCTTACACTTTCTAAGAGAGAATTCACCAGCATATCATATGGTTTGACTTGGAGGTGGTTTGTCATCTGGTATGAGAGCAAGTCACTAGCTTGCTTCTATTGCTCTACACACAAGCGATTTGAATACCTTCTACCAGTGTTTGAAATATTCCTCTAGGGCTTACTTGTTAGGAATGAAATATTAATTTGTTTAACAATTTATAAACTACTAGATTAGGTTAAAGACCTTCAAAGCATTTACAATAAAATTGCAATACATAATTATACTTACAAAACACACAACACAGAAAACAGAATTAAAAAATAACACAAAAGTGCAGGATAAAATGACATACATCACGACACAATTCAATATAACCTATTCTCATCTAATAGTTAAGGTCTTCAAAATTTTCCAGGCCCAAACCCTATAATATGATTAAGCCAGCATTCCATCAAACTAATGCTTAGGTTTATGGCCCATCAATTAGCAGTTAAGCTTCAAAAAAGACTGGAGCACACACAGTCAATCGGGAGCTCTCTTAAGTTGTTGTGGAAGCTCACATGGCCAAGTTCTATGCAAGTCCTAAGGGAGCGGCTGTTTCATAATTTAGGTCCAGCCACTGAGAAAGCTTTTGCCCTGTTCCTCGCTTTATGCTAATCTCTCAATTAGGGTACCTCCAACAGAGCTTTTTGGCCTAGAGCCAGGAAGAAATTAAGATCGAGCCAGTCTGCTTTATTAGAATTATATTCTATAAAGTTAATGTGCACTTTAACAGGAGACTAATTTGAAATTTTCACTATTGGTGTTGTCCTTTCCCAGTTTTTTTTTTTCAGGATCATCCATGCTGCCATATTTTGAACTAACTCAGCTTGCTTGTCAGTTTTTCTGGCATTACAATAGTCTAATTGGCTAAGAACTAAAAAGCAGAACTCTTTGATTCAAATACGGACCGAGAACCCTCACTAGTCACCGCTTCCAAATAGCTGTCCTGCTTCCCAATAATTTGTTTGCCTGGAGGGGTGGAAATACCAAGAGTATTTCTTTCCTGGTGAGTGCATACCTCCTACGTCCACCCTCAAGAGGCCTTTTCTCTCTTCTTGGCTTCCTCCCCAGGTGCAATCTTCTCTATCTAGTCTCCAGTTCCCCCTCCTCCTCTCCCCTTCACTCTGTCTCTTCATCCTAACTCTCTCATTCAGCTGCCTCCCTACCTGTTGCGCCTTTTATCTTTCCAGGGCCTCAACTGGGGCCAAAGATACTGTTTCCTTGCCTGTGGAGAAAACCCGCTCACCCCCAGGTAAGGGGGGTACGGATTTTTCAAACCAGGCCTTCTACTTCTGAGTCTGTTTTTATAACTAACTCATGATTCACCTCTGTGCACTTGTTGCTTTTTACTACGTTATTGAAGGAAAGTCGATTTGTGTACAATTTCTAGTTGACAGGTTTATGTGAGCTCAAGTACCTGTACTAGAAAGGTTGCATTTTTGGTGGTCACTTCAGTACAGAGTCAGTAAGTTCCAGGCCTTCATGACTATTCCATCTTATACTGTTCCATCATAATAAGATGGTGCTTCACACGCAGCACACATTTTTGCCTAAGGTGGGGTCAGTCATCCTGCCAACATTATTCCTTAGGCCATATGCTCATAAGGATTAGTAAACATTTATTTCCATGCACTGGATTGCAGAAGAGCTGTCACCTTCAATCTGGAGTAGATTGAACCCCTTAGAAAGTCCACCCAGCTTTTTGTTTTGATCACACTAGGCTGTGTCTTACTGTGTCAAAATGCATCATCTCTAAATGGATGACTTGTTGCATCTCCCACTGTTATTCCATGGCAGATCTAAGTTTACAAGGGCATGTTAAGGCTCAGAATTTTAGGGCCATGGCAGTGTTAGTCACTCATCTAAGATCTATGTCTGAGGTAATTTAAAAGGCTACAATGTAGTCCACATTTATGTCTCATTGTCTTAATATGGCTGCCCATGAAGATGCTAGGTTTGGACTGTTCATTCTCCAAGGTCTGTTTTGAGAACTAGAGCCCACTTTCCTCCCTCCTAAGATTAATTTTTATGGTTTTAGCTGGTTTTTCCTGTTGTCTTTGTCACCTTGTTTAAAAAAAAAAAAAAAAAAAAAGCTTAAAGGTCATAATGGGGGTTCTCTGACAAAAAAAGTCACCTCTTTTCCTTTTACGATAACACTTATCTAGGGAATCCCATGTGTGTCTTACCTGCTTGTCTATAGAGAAAGCGAAGTTGTGTATCTGAAACAGATCAAGTCACACAATCTATCTGTCTCTCTGGTTTTCTTTTTTCTTTTTGCCCTTGTTATACATTGCTATACGTGAAGTTAAAGAATTGTGAGGCTACAAGCACCTAGAACATTCCACACATGCCTGAAAGACATTTCAAGATTTTTCTAGAAAGCTCTTGGAAATGCTCTACATTGGTGTACACAACAAATCGTGTGACTCATCTGCAATGTACCAACTAAAGTGCACATATGCATGGTAGCATAGCATTCCTCCGTTGGCCACACATGCTACAAACCAGGCTGTACAAGTCGGGTTGCTGCATTGGTCGGAAGAGCAATAGGAGCATGTTCTGCTGTTGCCGACTTCCCTGCCCTGTCTGTGCCAGCACTGCAAGCACTTTCAAAACTAACGACAGTACTTCTTGGCTGCTGATCTTGCAGTGCACTAGATCAGCAGCCAGGAAGTACTAATCTGAGTTTTGAACAGACCCACAGTGCCAGCACAGATGGAGCAGAACGGTCAGTAGCAGCAGGACATATTCCTGTTATTCAGTTAAGTTAACTGAGTGCAGCAGGGAAGCAGGTAAAAAGGAAGGTGGGAGGTAATTAGAAGGGATAGGTCTTAAGAGGGAAAGATGCAGGGGGACAGATGGTAAGAAAGGAAGGGGAAAGATGCAGGGGATCATATGGTGAGGAAGGAGTCAGTAGTGAATGATGGTATGGGGGCAGCAAATGGGTATGGGAGGGAAAGAGAAACTGTTCAGGATCAGTCACAATCCTATGGAATTCTCTTCCACTCCTCATCAGTCTTGCCC
Source organism: Rhinatrema bivittatum (assembly GCF_901001135.1). Taxonomy (NCBI): domain Eukaryota; kingdom Metazoa; phylum Chordata; class Amphibia; order Gymnophiona; family Rhinatrematidae; genus Rhinatrema; species Rhinatrema bivittatum. The sequence continues at coordinate 249,901,911 of NC_042616.1, read as the reverse complement.
TGGTCCACCTCTCCTTCAGAAACCAGGTGAAAATCTGGCTGTTTGAAGCGGCTTTTGACATCAACTATTAATTCTAATGCAGTAAAACTTTATCCTACACACCTTATGCGTCATTGCTGGACATGATCCCTCTGAAACTGTATTTCTCTTCTTCCAAACATACTTCTGGTGATAAACCACTGAAATGTATCGCACCAATCTTTTACTGATACTGGTATTATACTGCTACCTGTACTGTATTAGAGATCTGCTGTATCACCCCTACTGCATGAACCAAATGTGAACTACTGGTGCTGTACTCAAAACAGTTTTATTTCTATCATTTCCCCTATTGTTCAAACTATCTTAAACTTGCTAAATACCTATATTTCCTAAAATGTCAATATTTTATTTATTTGAGATTTTTCTATACCGGCATTCGCGATGGGAATCGCATCATGCCGGTTTACAATTAACAAGGTGTGACAAAAGGAAAATTAATAAGAACATTAACAGGTGCTAAAAGAAAAAATAGCAGTTACATTAAAACAGGGACATAATACAACTTGGAACGGTGAAATAGGCGATAGTAATTTAACAGTGAAAAATAAAAACCTGCCAATTTAAAAGAGATTGTAAAATTAAGGAATTGGCAAAGATGTTGATTACTCTGTTGGGTGGTCTGAGTTAATTAAGGTGAATTAAGGTTCAGTTAGTGTCTGGAAAGGCTTTCATAAATAACCAGATATAAATTGTCAATATGTACTTGTCTGTATACACTTTGAACTCCCCCTTGGAAAAGCATGTCATAAATAAACTATGATGATGGAAGAGGAGGTGGTCAGCAGATGGCAGGGAAAGGATGGTCAGGAGACAGAGAAAGGTGTTGGAGAAGGGGGGAAAAAGCAGAGGTGGATAAGGGAGAGAGAAACTGAAGTTAGTTGGAGGCAAGAAGTGTGAGGGATGATGTGGAGATGGAGGAGCTGGAGAAGTAATTTAAAGGAATGGGAGATAAAAGGAGTGAAAGGATAGGAGGGAGGAAAATAGAGTTGAAGCTAGGTAAAAGAACTGAAAGATGTGAGAGGAGAGTGAGGAGTCAGATAGTAATGAAAGAAAGAGAGAGGGGAGAAAGATGAAGCTCTGGATCCTTGGTGGCTATGCCGTGGTAGAAACAGCAAAATAAAACATGATGGGGGATCTTTCCCCTCCACACACACTTGCAAAGTTATGTGCACAACAGCTGTGCACGTCAGCTTATCTGCCAGAAAAAATTAGACTGAACATTGTCCATCTTTGTGATTCATTAATCTGTCATCAGAAAGCACCTATTACATTTAAGCAAGTTTGTTTTCCAGTGTTGAATCATTGAAGAATAAAATGCACACCTTAATTTTTCTTTCCTAGATTAGCAATACTTTGACTTCAACTTACAAAACATGAAGTGAAAGTTAGAAAGGGCCATATAATAATGTAGTTCTATGAAGCAATTAGACTAGAGGTGTGTTTCAGTTTAATTGTCCTTCATATTTATTTTTAGTAGTGGAAACAGATTAATGTCAATTATACAGTTTAATCCTGTTTGGAAACCTTAAAATTAGCTTCCTAAGTGATGATTATTTTCTTTTCACAGTCTGCTTCTTCTCTCTTTCTTAAGAGTAATTTTGAATATTTAAGGGGCAACTACCGAAAAGCAGTAAAACTCTTAAACAGCTCAAACATAGCTGAACATCCAGGATTTATGAAAACAGGTAAAGTACAATTTATGTAGTGTTTTTTTTTTTTTTCTTTTATTAACTTAGAAAAAAAATGATCTCACAGCTTGACTAAATGGTTAACTACTACAGCGTAGGAGACCTGCGATTGGATCGCTTATCTGCCATGTCTGGTGGCTGGAATCCTGTCATAGAGGACCCTGATAGAAGGGACAAGACTGCCACTGCTGGGGTGATCCCTTGACAATGCCTAAGCAGCTTCCTGTCCAACAAGGGAACTAGAATCTTAGGACATTTGTTCTGAGAAGCTGAATTCAGGTAGAGGAGGAGGGAGAACTAGAGACAGGGAACCATAACATGAAGTCAAAACTGTACTTACTTTGGTTCCTGTTGCAAACAGAAATGCAGAGAAAAGACTTCTTAGGGAATAGATGAGGACTTGCCTTACTTTATCTTTTATTTTTATACTGTATTTAACTGAAGCTTTTAATGTATTCACAGGGCTTTGCAAAAGTCTTCACACCCTTGTACATCTTTCACATTCTGCTGTCTAAAAATGCATTAAAGTAGGAATTTGTTTCACTGATCTACACTACATACTGTAAACTTTCATCTCAAAAGAAAAATTATAGAAATATTCCAAAAGTAATTAAGAATAAAAACCAGAAAGTCTTGATTGCATAAGTCTTCACACCATTTGACTTCGTCCCAGTACTTCAAAAGGGTGTGATGTAATAAGATGCGCTGACCCTACTGTGGGTTTTACCTCCTGTTTTTGTGTGGTATTTCACTGCTAACCTAACTCCAGTATATGTAAGGAGTTTTAGCACCAGAAAAGCATGCTAAAACAGGAGTTAAAATCCCCAGCAAAATTTATCGCTGCTTGTGCTAATTGCAAGGTAATAAGCCTTATTATCTATTACCCTGCAATGTAAGGAGGCACGCTAATGGGGAAGCTTCCTTGCGCTCTTCATTTTACTGCAGGAAAATGTAACACCTGGTCAGAAACAGGAGGTAAAACTTCCTGTTAGAGAATGGGGTACTAAACCCTACTTGGGTGGTCCGGGTCAGGTGGGCAGCCAGGCGAGTCCTCCCAAGCAATACCATAAGATTTTTCTCTCACCTTATAAAAAAGAACTTGAGCCAAGTAGGGCAGGGTCTGGATCCAGTGGGTCTTCCCTCACCTCACAGCCTTCTCTCACCTTAAAAAATAAAAAAATCAGACCCATCCTCCAGGTCCCCCTTCTACTCATCAAAACTGTGGGAGCCCTCCAAATCTCCACTTGGAAACCCTAGTTGGAGCAGACCTTACTTCCTCTGGCAGAGTTGTTACTTCACTAGCAGCCAATTGGTCCCTCTACTTCCACTGTAAGCGAAAGGACCATTCCCCTTTCAGAATTCTGAAAGGGGAATGGTCCTTTCGCTTACAGTGGAAGTTACAGTCTGCTGCCAGTGAGGTAACAGCAGTGCTGGACGAAGTAATGTCTTTTCCGGCTAGGGTTCCTGGGTGCAGTATGGGGAGTTGGAAGGCTTCCTCTGTTTTGAGGGATAGGTGGGGATTCCTGAAGGTGGGAGTTCCACTCAGTCTAATGTATTTTTTTTTTTTATAAGGTGAGAGGAAGGAGGCTGGGAGGGGAAGGAGGAACTGCCCCCAGACCCAAACCCTGCCCTCGATGGCTGGACTTCTTTTTTTTTTTTTTTTTTTAAGGTGAGAGGGTGGCGGTTTTGCAACCTCTTGACCCGCAAACTGTCTTGCTTTTCTGTGGGCTGACTTGTCTGATAAACTGCCCTCTGGATAGGCTGTTTTTCCGGGCAGATTTGGGTTGTTTTCACCTCTGTGACATGTCTCTGTCCTGGGCAGATCTTAGCTCATTATGTATGCAAAGAAGCTATAACTCTAAGTTAAACAGGCAGATCAGATAACCTGAGCACGTATTACCATTCTGGTTAAAAGTTCCTCATCTTGTTTTTCTGTTGAAACATACGTATCAGCATCCATCTTATGAAGTTGGCATCCCTCTTGTGGGGTCAGTATTCATATTTGGTTGCATACAATGGTAAAAACTTCTGATATCTCCTACAGTTGCCTTCATTTGAAGTCTTACATAAAGGAATCCACAGTGTTATGAGGCATTAAATACTTGACCTGGAAGGTTGTATTTTTGGAGTTGATCACTTCAGCCCTTGGGTTTGGAACTTTTCAGGCCTTAGTGGCTGATAGCAAAATCCTAAACTAAACTTTACCATGATAGAGTAGTGCTTCACACTCATATCAAACTTTTGTGTAAGGTGGTGGTAGAAATAAAATCTAATCATTTGCTTTGTTTGTCCTTCAAAACAAACAGGAGGAATTCTACTACCTTATAGACAAAAGGGAGCAGTGCCTAATCGTTTTGGCCTCTGATATATTTTTGACTGCTATAATATTTGCCATGGCCTTTGATGCCCATGGCTGCCGGCTTGAGAGTATAAAAACTAGCTTGGATAAATGTTACTACATTTAACTGACTTCTTACCCACACTTGAATGTTGTTTCCTTATCCCAAATAGCACAGCATTTCATTGTTTAGACATACCTATGGATCTTTGCGTCTCAGGCATCAGTTTATTATACTTGTACTTTAATGCTCATTTTCTTTTGATGTTTTTCAGGTGAATGCATAAGGTGTATGTTTTGGAACAATCTTGGCTGTATCCATTTTGCCATGGGAAAGCATAATTTGGGAATTTTCTACTTTAAAAAGGCTCTGCAGGAAAATGATAATGCATGTGCACAGTTAGCAACATCTAGTACAGACCCAGGTATTCTCTGCACTTTGTAATATTTTACTTCTGGAAAGGCTAAATCTGATTAGACAAAACACAGTTTTTGTGTTAAAATTCCATTTGTCATTCAATTTACTTCACATAAAGTGAAGAATGTTTTAAAGTCAAACAAATGTAATACATTTTCACTATGTGGGAAAGTTATCTGGTTGCAGCACACTAGCTCATCTTAAAGAAAAAGGCAGGATCAGCTTAGTGGCAATGCTATGCACTGCCAGGTGAAGGGTCCCCATTTTGATTCCTGGCTCAAGCTTTCCACAACCCAGGTAGGCTGAAGATGCTATGGAGGCAGTATTCTCAACTTCACAATGTAGGGAGTCATGATCATTGTTAAGGGTAATATCTGGTAGCTAGATGTAAAGTCTCTGATGCAGGGTTCTAGAAAGAGTCCTGGTTCTTGAATTCTGGCCTTAGGACTGTTGCTGCAATGATGAGACTAAGAAAAATGAGAAAGTGAGTATGTTAAACATAGTGAAAAATCCACAAGTAGTTGCAAATAAAAGCCTTATGGCCCCAGAATCCCAACATTGGTTCTGAAGGAAAAGGAGAAAATACGAACTACTGGGCAAAAAAAAAGAAGGCTACTTCAAATGCACTGAGGCATGTATGAAATGGAAACACATTGGGTAGGGAGGAATTCTGCTCTCTTGAATTTTCTGATGATATTTAAGAGGCTTTTAAAAAGTGCCTTAAATACTGCATTGGACACATGAGGTGCTATGCAATGAGGGTTGCTATTGGCTTGGTGTTATGACCAACACGCTTCCCTGTGGTGTGGGCATGAATGGTCGAGCAGGGTTCCTTAAGCAGCCATTCATGCCATATCTCAAGTCATGCAGATCCAGATTCAGCCCCGGCAGATCAAAAGTAATGGTGGAAGCACATGTTATGCTGCCACTTTTCCTTCCTGTCTGTGCAGATCCTGTGAGCATATTCAAAATTTGCAGGCTGGCACTTTTTATATGCTGATCTTATGCATTGCAAGATCAGCATACAGAAAGTGCCAGGCCATGAGTTTTGAACATGCTTACAGGATCTGCACAGACAGGAAGTAACAGTGACATCTAGTGGCTAGTCAGTGTTCTGAAAGGAGCACTGGTGCATGTTCCTTGGCTCAGGATCACCACTGCAGTGATAAGAGTAAGAATATTTGGGAGTGGGAAGTGGATATAAAATAGGGGAAAAATTCCCAGGTAATTGCAAATGAAAGCTTATGGTGCTGGATCACAGCCCTGGTTCCAGCAGAGTTGGACATACAGAGAAGCAGGTGGAAAGTGCTGGGTCATAAATATAGGCTCTGTTCTCCCAGAACAAGCAGGATGGTAGTCCTCACAGATGGGTGACATCATCAGATGGAGCCTTGTCATGGAACACTTTTGTCAAAGTTTCTAGAACTTTGACTGGCACACTGAGCATGCCCAGCAAGTCACTAACCCTGTGGCCACATGGGGTCCCCCTTCAGTCTCTTTTTTTTTTTCCATGCAGAACACCTTTCCTCACGGAAAGATTTGAAGTTTATCTTCGTTTTTCACCCTCATCGGGGTCCCCCATCGCACTCCGTCTTCTCCGACACTTGGTAAGTGCATTCCGCGTTTTGCAGTCAGTTCTCGGCGGCATACCCTTCAATGTCCGGCCACCGACTGCGTGCCACTTTTTTCCATCATATGGCGACCAGGTTTAGGAAGTGCCCTGAGTATCCGCGGACTATGTCCATAACGGACCCGCACGATGTCTGTGTTTTGTGCCTCGAGCCTTCCCACGACATCCGTCGCTGTCTGAGTTGCATGCAGATTACCTCCAAACCCCGTTGTGCCCGACTGGAAAAGATGGAGCATTTGTTTGCCTCAAAACGCTCTGCTCCATCGACCCCGGTGCAGGGCATGCCAAGTCGGGGAGGCCCATCTACCTCGGACCCCCTCTGTTGTTGCCCCGCCAAAAAGACCGTGGAGCAGGTGACAATCTGTCACCGATGTCAACCGATTCCAAGACCTCTGCATCATCGTCCTCGATGCCCGAGAAAGACCAGGCTGAGCACCGTGGGAAACATCGTCACCAGCACCGACATGCATCCCCCTCTGTTGCTGGCACCGACAAAGCAGCAGCCTTGATCGAGCCGCCCGCGAAGAGGGCCCGGGGAGAGGAGCCCCCATCCTCCTCTGGACCCGGGACCCTGAGGCATTCCCCACCAATATCGGTGCCGGGTACCGAGCCTCCACGAACTCCTGTGGAGGCTCCGGTAACGCCTAGCCTGCCTCCTACCTCAGGCGCAGTGTTATCCACCCCAGCCTTTAGAGAGGAATTGGACCGATTAGTCCAACAGGCAGTGCTGAATGCCCTACAGGGCTTCCAATCACCACCAGCGCCGGCCCCCATACTGGCACCGGAACCGGCGCCCTCTATGTTGGCACCACTCCTCGAGCATTTGGACACCCTCATCAGTGCCCTACCTACTCAACCCCGCTCAATCGGATCTGCTGGCACCGAGTCAACCATCGATGCCTCCACCAATCCAGATTCCAATTACGGGTTCCTCGGAGGAGGAAGATGCGGCCCCTGGCCCAGCCCCTGCATGGGACCCGCTGATGCTGAAACCCATTCCAGGGCCATCAGGTCTACCGGTGCCTCGGTGCACCTCACTAGCCTCTGTGCCCTCGGCACCAAGAAAGACTTCTTCGCCAAAAAAATCCATAGCTTTCTCTATGACCCTAAGGCTCTATTTTCTTATGTCTCAGTACTCACTAACCGGTCCCTCCAACCATCCCAGAAGAAGAAGCCCAAAATAAATCCACTGAATTGGCCATATTCTTCGAGAAAAAAATCAACAACTTCCTAGCACCACTGATCACGTCAGCCAATCAACCTCCTCCTGTATACAACCCACCCCTATCTACCCAAAAACCGTCTCTTGAATCATTCGAACTCACATCTTCCGTGTAAATCGAATCCATCCTTCTGACCACATTCCCACTAAACTCTTACTTACCATCCCCAACACCATAGCCAAGCTCTAGCAGATATTATAAACTGCTCCCTTTCCCAAGGATCTGTCCCTGACTCCTTGAAACTTGCATCACTCAAACCTCTACTCAAGAAACCCAACCTGGATCCAGATAACTCCGCTAACTTCCGGCCCATCGCCAAACTTCCATTTATCGTCAAACTAATGGAAAAAGTAGTCAACAATCAGCTCTCCGATTACCTCAACAACCACAACATTCTCTACCCTTCCCAGTTCGGATTCCGGAAACGCCTAAACACGGAATCCCTTCTAATCTCGCTTTCAGACAACATCCTAATGGGCCTAGATAAAGGCCAATCCTGTCTATTGGCTCTACTCGACATATCAGCAGCATTCGACACCGTGAACCACTCAATTCTCATCAACCGACTTTCGGACATCGGCATCTCTGGCACCGCCCTCAGCTGGTTTAAATCTTTCCTCAATAACAGGATCTACAAGGTCAGAATAAACAATAAAGAATCCCACCCTGTTTCTGCCACTCATGGAGTACCTCAGGGCTCGTCTCTTTCCCCTACTCTGTTTAACATTTATCTGCTTCCCCTTTGCCAGCTTCTATCAACTCTTAAACTGACCCACTTCATCTATGCTGACAATGTGCAGATCTTGATCCCCATCTCAGATCCCATCGCCAAAACCCTAAATTTCTGGTACAAATGTCTTCACTCTATCAACTGTCTCCTCTCCAGCCTCAACCTTGTCCGCAACACTTCCAAAACTGAGCTCCTTTTCATCTCTCCAAATGACTGCAACCCCCTCGTCAGCAACCCCTTCATCCCATCAGTGAACCACGTGAGAGACCTAGGAGCTATTCTAGACACTCGAATGAATTTCAAAAAATTTATAAACACCACCACAAAAGAATGCTTCCATAAGCTACATGTGCTAAAACAGCTCAGACCCCTCTTACACCACCATGATTACCGCTCAGTCCTCCAGGCCATACTGTTTTCAAAAATTGACTACTGTAATGCTTTACTCCTCGGCCTTCCTGCCTCCACAACTAAACCATTACAGATGATACAGAATGCCGCCGCTCGGATCTTAACCAATTCCAGGCGAAGAGACCATATCACCCCTATCCTCAAAAACTTACACTGGCTTCCCATCAGCTATAGAATCCTGTTTAAGACCATGACCATTATCCACAAAACCATCTACCTTCAATCTACACTCCAACTCAAAATTCCGCTCAACCTTCACTCCTCTGCAAGACCGATCAGAGCGGCATATAAAGGATCTCTACACGAACCTCCCATGAAATCTTCACTTCACCCCTCCATTAGGAAACGTGGACTGTCCACTGCCGGACCCTCCCAATGGAACTCATTACCACCAAAGCTTCGACAGGAACAATGCCTTTTCACCTTCAGAAAGAAACTGAAACATGGCTTTTCAAACTAGCCTTCCCCTAACCAATTCATAATCCCCTGTCAGTTCTATTCTGCTCCATTATAACTTCAGTAACTCTGGCTACCCTCTGGCTCCTACCTATTATTAGGCAAGCCACCCCGATAGATTTGCAGCCCCTCCCCCCCTCACACACCGCATGTTCTTTCTCCCTCCCCCCAGCCCTGACCTCGTCATTTCCCTTCCAACCCTTAACACCACCTCCATCAATCATGTGTAGATTATGCACCCCGAAGAACTAACTGTTGTTTTGATCTCCTACTTGGTTACTTGTCAAGTTAAGTTTATAATCTACTTATTGTTTTCACTATATTAACACTATGTTTTTAGCCTATTCTTCCTTGCTCTATTGTCTCGAATTGCAACACCCTGTTTTTTGTAACTTCCTCCTACTTGTTTGGTTATCCCCTGTTATGCTGTAAACCTGTACGATAAGATATTTATCTTGAGAATCGGTATATTAAAAGTTTCTAAATAAATAAATAATCACGACTCTGGCCATGGCATCTCTTTCTATCAAAGAGGCCAACCATGTAGTGGCTGCAGTAGAACTTGATCAGAATCCATAAACATCAGCTTGATCCATGTTGAGAATGTTGGGCCTCATGGGACAAGTCCAATGGATTCTGAAGTCCCAGTGGAACCAACTATGCAGGGTCTGGAAGAAATGATTTTTGTCTCAGAGTAACTCAGAGACTCCTCCTTGGTGGTAGTCCCATTTAAATTTGATTCAAGTTTTGCCTTTAAAATTTCTTTGCACAAAATTATTCTTACCATTGATTCCTCCAACCTGAGCTTGGGAACTCACCTATAGGGGCTTAACACTCCGAGCCCCCTAGTCTTTGCAGGAAAAAGGCTGCATATCAACCTACTGGAAATCTTTAAAGACTTTCAGAAATTAGGTGGCCAACAAAATTGTCCTTGTGCAAGCAAACAACCAGGTGGTCAATAAATAAAATAAAATGCATATTGTATTGTTTTTTAATCTATGAATATTAGTTCTGTGAACAGTCATTGTTACTATGGAACGATGATATAGAAATAAATACATAAATAAAATTCAGTCTGAAAAAGCAGGGAGAAATAGGTTTCATCCTTCCATTTCAGGAGACTTTCAAAATGTGGAACTGGGCCACCTCTCGCAGGATAACCCTAAGAATCATACACCCAGTAGAATAAGAGAATAACCTGGCAGGCACACTCAGTTACCACTTGGACCCCACGAATGGTCCTTAGATAGGATGAGGGCACACCCAAGATCTGTTAGTTATTGCTTTGAACAGGAAGGTACAAATTTTCTGCTCCAGGAAATCAGGAGGCAGACTACTGTCGATGCCTTCTCCTTTCTTTGGAGAGCAGGTCTTCTAAACCCACATCCTCCTCTAACTCTGGTGACAAAAACCTTAATAAAACTCAGAAAAGACAAGGGAACTATACCTAGAGCTCTCTTGGCTGAGAGAGATTTGGTTTCTGCTGCTATGGGACTTGTACCTGCAGAAACCAATTCCCCTAGGTTGGGAATTGTCCATCCCAGTTTTTAAATAGAACAAGGGAACATTATTCCTGCCCAACAACCATCTCTAGTCTTCGCAGCCTATATGTTGAGTTGGGAAGTAATTTGATCTTTTGGTCTGTTTGAAAAGGTGTCTGAATTCATTCTGACTTCTAAGAAGGAATCCACCAGAAGGTCTTATGATTTTCAATGGAGAAGGTTTACAGCCTTTTGTGAGGGCAAGGTCTTGTATCTCTTCTCTTGTCTCACACAAAAACTGAGTATTTCCTACATCTTTCAGAGTCTGACTTCAAAACCACTTCTGTCTGCCTTCATCTTAGTTCATTTGGTGCATACCACTAGCATTCATTTTAGTTTAGATAGCACATATCACTAGCATTTTAAAACATTGTTTTTGACTTGGCAGTTTCCTCCTGCTTCTTTGTACTTCCTGCTCATTCAGAAGCAGGGCTGGGATTGGGTGCCATAAGTTTTCATTTGTAAGTAATTTATGATTTCTCCCTTATTTTGAATCCCACTCCACCCCAGCCCCCCAAATATACCTAAGGCCACTAGATCCCACAGAGTCTGAGCTCCAGGCCTATCCAACATATACCAGGCTTCCTCATAACAAGTGGTACTCCATCCACATCCCAATTTCTTATTTAAGATTTTGTTGACTTTCTTCTTTAATCAGTAAATTGTTGTTTCCTCATTTTCCCCTAAGCCACATCTTCAGAAGGGTGAAAGGTCCCTACTTCTCTGGATTCCAGGAGGGCTGTTGCCTTCTACCTTGAGAGGCATAAAGCTCTTCTTCATGTCTTTTCATACTAAAAAGCCTGGGAGTGTGATGACACAATGTACCATAACAAATTGGACAGCAGAGTGCATCTCTATTTGTAGGCAGGCCTGGTATTAAAAGATAATGCAAATGCCCTGTCAGATTATTTCCATGATGACTGGTTGCTCATCTAAGGTCTACCTTCACTGAGAATATTTGCAAGGCCTCAATATGGAGTTCAGTCCACACATTCACATCCCATTACTGTTAAGGCATGGTCTCTTGGCAAGATAGATTTGGACTGTTTCCCATGGTTTCTTTGAGGGCAAAGACCAATTCTATCCCTGCTAGGGCCTATTATATTTTTTTAGGTTGTCTTCCGTGTTATAACATGTAAATAAATAAATAATCGTTTCAGAATAGAAAAAGGATTTTGCTCCACAAAAGTGTGTCCTGCCTGTTGGCAGTCTTATTTCTCCTTGTTTGGTGAAGGGAGTTCTGCTTTTGTGACATGGTGAACTTTCTTGTTTTCAGAGAAAGCAAAGTTTTTTGGTTGTTTTACCAGTAGCAGGTGTTCTTTGAAGACAGTAGTTCAGCAGTCACCCAAACCCTGCCAACTTCCCTTTTGGAGTTATTCTTCCCATTCAAAGTTGTATTAATAAACCTGAGAGGAGGCATGGGGCTGCAGCAACATGGGATCTTCTGGGCACATGCAGTAAAGGTCTATACAGAAAGCTCTAGAATAGTCGTCCATTTGGCACTGAGGGATGGTCACATGATCAACTTATGTGACTGGTAAACTGTTTTCAGAGAACACCTGTTAGAAGTAAGTAACTTTGTCTAAACACTTTCTGTCACTGGAACTCTGCCAATCCACACAGTGGGGGTATTTATTGAAAATACATATTGGTTACCAAAGAGAAATTTGTTTTACCAAGGAAAAATGTTTAAGGAGTGTAAGTGAGGTTCGCCATGTTTTGAAGGAACACCGGGCAGCGCTTTTTACGAGCCTCTTTAATGGATTTGAGTGAAGTGCAGTGGCTTCCCCTGACGAAGAAGAAATTCGAAACTTGGCCTTGGGGTTATTCGTGCCAATGGTCACAACGAAGTTTTGGGACTCGTGCTTAAGTTAAGGGATTTCAGATTTACCTGCTTGGATTTTGGAATAACTTTGGCGAACTGTGATCCTCTGTGCTGCTTTTCACATTTTTTCATGAAGCAGTTTGAAATAATATTTTAGAAAAACAATATATCAAATTAATAAAAAATTATTTTTGAGAAATAAAAAGGATTTTGGGGTGGATGGTGGTGCTCATGATTAAAAAGCTAAATAAGGTACACCGGGAGGGTGCCCTAAAAAATTTTATGAAGCATCACTTACACTCTTTAAAATGTTTTCCTTGGTAAAAAAAATTTCTCTTTGGTAACCAATATGTAATTTATGTCTTAATGTGAAAAGCGTTGTTTCAAGTAAGTTTTGAAGTTTTTGAACCATTTTGGTTTTGAATATAACAAAAAGGATAAACACCTATGATCTATTAATACCCAAAAGGGTTAATTAGTGTGGGTTTTGTGGTGCTAAAAACACTTTCTGTCGCATTGTTCTTATTCATTCTTATGTAGCACTGATACACACACTGAACAGCACAAGACACAGCTGGTATTTCATCTGCAACAGACAGGTACAGCGTATAGAAGGAAGTTCACTGCCCTAGAGAGCTGACAGTCAGAAAATACTGTTGTACCTAGACACGGTTTTTGCTTTGATGATGTTTAAATCAAATAAGTTATTTGGTATGATCTTACCTTTCTTGTTAGGTAAGAAATTTTCAGGTAGACCTATGTGCACGCTGCTGACTAATAAACGGTATGAGCTACTCTACAACTGTGGGATTCAGCTGCTTCACATTGGGAGGCCTCTAGCAGCTTTTGAATGTTTGATAGAAGCTGTCCAGGTTTACCACTCAAACCCACGCCTTTGGCTGAGATTAGCAGAGTGTTGCATTGCCGCCAACAAGGGGGTAAGTGAGACTTCAGATAACATGCTGCTAGAAGCAAGTTTGTGTTCAATATCTTTTTTAACCTTTCAAAGGCTGTAGATTCTGAGCTCTTACTATTAATTGTACTGCACTTTGTTTCTTTAAGAACCTAGCAGTTAATTACCTGAGGATTAACATCACTGTAGCCAGTATAGCCTAAAGTACAGCTGCAACCAAGCTAAGAATCTGAATATTCTCCATTTGCAGGTTTTTTTCTTTGTGTTTTGTTTTTTTTTTAGGTGGTTCTTTCCTACAGAATTGGTGATGCCTAAAAAAAAATTGTTAATTAAAAATTGTGCTTTGATTTTTTTTTTTTTTTAAACTATGCAGCTGTGTGCCTGTGCTGGGCTCTCTTTAAGTAAATTAGCATACGTATGTTAGTCTGTTCAAAAAGGCTTTTGCTATTAAAATACCTCCCATCCTGCCCCAGTGTCATCTCTTCTTAAATAGTCTTCCAAGGATATAGGTTAGATGTTCAATTAGATTAATTGATAATCTAAGACCGGTGTTCCCAACCTTTTTAGGTACAGGGACCTCTTTTCATTGTCCAGAAGTTATAGGGACCCCTATTCTATCCCCATTAGTCTCTCTCTCTCTCATATGCCCATCCCCTCCCTCACCAGATTCTCTCTCCCCCAGTCAAGCAATTCTTCATCAGTCTCCCAGGCCATCTCTCCCAGTCCTTTCCCATTAGCCTCTCCACAAAAGTCTATTTCCCCCAGCCTCTCTCCATACATCTCTCCTTCCCTTCCTCTCTCTCCTGCTTAAATCTACTCCCTCTCCATCAGCCTCTCCCCACAATCCCCTGTCTTTTTTTATCCATGTTTCTTTTTCTCTCTCTCTCCAACCACTTCCCATCAGTTTTTCCTCTCCTTTTTTCTCAGCTTTCCTCAAGTCTCTTTCTCCCCACTGTTGTCCAGTCCCATCCTACTAGTCTCTAAACCCCAAGACACTTCCCAGTAGTCTCTATCCCACAAGCTCCTGACCCATCAGCCTCTCTCCAGCCTCCACCCATAAATATCTCCCTCTTGTTTCCCAGGCCCTCTCCACAAGTTGCTCAGCCATACCCATCTCTGAACCCCCAGATCCTCCTTAAGTATCCTTCCAGCCTCTCTCCAATCTCTCCCTCTCTACCAGTTTACAGGCTGTTTGCACCCATGTCTTCCTCCCACCTGGCACTTACAGTATGGTGGAGCTCTATGGCTGTCCATGTTGTTTGGAGTGGCATGGTGGTAGGTTCTGGCAGGAGCGCACACCTGTAGACGTCCTCGCTGAGTCAGCCTGTCTTAGCTGGTGGAGGAAGAAGGGGGAGAAGTTAGGTCAGCGGTCAGTGGTGTTGCCGCTTCAGTCAGGTGATCAGGCCTGACATTGCAGTTGGGACAGTTAAATACTGTCTTTGTGCCGGTGTTCATACCCTCTGTGGTTTTGGTGTTTGCAGCCATCAGGTCAGATTGGCTGTCCAGATGGCAGCACAAGAAAGCAGCACTCAGACCAGTAGGCAGTAAAATTTTAAAAAGTGAAAGGTGGAACATCACGTGTCTGGTTAATGCTCCATTGGCAGCAGTCTCTCTCTCAGGGTGAAAATTATTAAATACAAAAAAACTAAAGGTGGGGAGGGCAGTTGGCACTGTATTATGCCAGGTCTCCATTGCTGGCCCAACTTCCCTTCTACTCTTGTCATATACATCTTGTGCACAGGGTTAGCCCTTAAAGCGGTATTGCCCTCCCTGGATGTCCTGGCCAGTGAGGGCTTGCTGTCATCCTCTCAGTGTTCCTGCCCATGTAGACCTGCTGCTTCTACTTTCTTCTATGCTTCAGCTCCCGTCCTGCACAAGCCTAGTGTTCCCACCTGTGCAGGCTTCTGCTGCTGCTGGTAAGAACAGAGCCTTTTGCACATATGAATTTTATTCCTGTGGAATCCTGTGATTGCTTCGCAAACTCCAGGTTGGGAACCACTAATCTAAGGGATTTTGGGAATTTTTACATAATGCAAGTGTTCAATATAAAAACAAACTGATGCACTGATTATTATTCACTGAGATTATCTGTGAGGCTCTAGTCCTAAGGCAGATCATATGAAGACTTAGAGCATGCGCCATCTGTTTGCAGCTGTCTGCATTGTTCACTCAATTTAAAGAGAAACTGGCTAAAATAAGAGATTCCTACCTTACTATATAGCATTTAGAAAATCTATCCCCACTATCACAAAAGATTAAAAAAAAAAAAAAAAAAAAGGAATAGATGTCCATCAAGCCCAGTATCCGATTTCCAACAGGGGTCAATCCAGCTCACAAGTATCTTGTAGGATCCCAAAACATAGATAGATTCTATGCTGCTCATCTTAATAATGGTTTATGGATTTTTCTTCCAGGAACTTGCCCAGACCTTCTTTTTTAAACCCAGCAACATAACAGATTTTACCGCTTCCTCTAGTAACAAATTCCAGAGTTTAATTATGCTTTGAGTAAACAAATATTTTTTTCATATTTTTTTTCATATTTTTTTCATATTGACAAGGGACAATCATACCTTCTAGCCCTACTCGATATTTCTGCGGCGTTTGACACGGTAAATCACGACATCCTCATCAGCAGTCTAATGGAAATAGGCATCTCTGGCTCCGCACTGCTCTGGTTTAAATCCTTTCTGAACAACAGGCACTACAAAGTTAAAATAAACGACAAAGAATCCCACCCCATCCCGTCAAAACAAGGAGTACCACAGGGCTCTTCTCTTTCCCCTACCCTGTTTAACATATATCTACTTCCATTATGCCAGCTGCTCAATAGCCTCAACCTCACCCACTTTATATACGCAGACGATGTGCAAATCATAATCCCCATCTCAGACCCCATCTCCTCAACTCTAAATTTCTGGAACGACTGCCTACAAGCCATCAACCAGCTTCTCTCGAGTCTCAACCTGGTCCTAAATACGTCCAAAACGGAACTCCTGGTTATCTCCCCTAGCGATAACCACCCCTTCACCAACAACACAATAACCCCACTAGCAAGCCATGTCAGAGACCTTGGGGCCACCCTTGACTCTAGAATGAATTTCAAAAAATTCATTAACGCGACAACTAAAGAATGTTTCTTCAAGCTACAGGTCCTGAAGCATCTAAGACCGCTCTTACACTTCCAGGATTTCCGTTCTGTGCTTCAAGCAATACTGTTTTCAAAGATAGACTATTGCAACGCTCTTCTACTCGGTCTCCCCGCCTCTTCGACCAAACCTCTACAGATGCTGCAAAACGCAGCGGCCAGGATCCTTACAAACACACGGCGCAAGGACCACATCACACCTATCCTAAAAATCTTACATTGGCTTCCTATTCAATATAGAATACTTTTCAAAGCTCTCACTATCATCCACAAATCGGTCTACCAACAATCCACTCTCCAACTCACCTTCCCTCTAGAACTACACACATCCTCAAGACCAATAAGAACTGCCTACAAAAGTAAGCTCAAGGCCCCTCCCAACAAATCATCAGTCCACAACTCCATTAACAAGCGAGCACTTTCGACAGCAGGTCCGCTACATTGGAATTCGCTTCCTCAAGACTTACGCCAGGAACAATGCCATTTAACCTTCAGAAAAAAACTTAAAACCTGGCTGTTCACACAAGCCTACCGTTGAAGGAATCCATTTTAACCAACTCTCTCACCCTTCAACCCACCCTTTATCCCTCCCCTCACTCCCAACCTTTTTCCCTTTCCCCTCTCTACCTCAACCCACCTTTTTTCCCACCCCCCCCCGCCACCCCCCATCTGACATACCAAGTATATATCCGCTGATTATAATCCATGTTTCTGTATTACTAATTTATTGTTTTATGTTAATTTATAGTTTGTAATTTTGTTAACTTATTGGTTGATTCTTGATCTCCCATTTCTGTTATTGTTTAATTCTGTCCTATCTTCCGACATCCATGTTATTACTCTCCCTGTTTTAATGTAACTTCTCATTTCTACTTATACGTTAATTGGTTTCCCCATGTTTTAATGTAAACCGGTACGATAAGACCTGGTCTTGAGTGTCGGTATAGTAAAAGAAGTTAAATAAATAAATAAATATTTGTCTTAAATGTATTACCTAGTAACTTCATTGCATGTCCCCTAGTGTTTGTACTATTTAAAAGAGTAAACAACCAATTTGCATTTACCTGTTTGACTCTACTCATCATTTTATGACCTCTATCGTATCTCCCCTCAGATCTCATAACCACAGGAAATTCCTGCTGAGGCATTCTCTTATTCAAAGGCATTAACTTGGAGCACATTTGGAGGAAACAAAGGTCAAATGCCTACCAGAATTCTGAATACAAACCAGGTTCTTAGTGCTATTAGATAAAAAAAGAAAGGATTCCGACATTAATGCTACAGTCCATCTGGGTACCAGTGACCTGTGTAGAAATGGTCAGTGTAGTTCCAGAATATAGAAAAGAAGCTTAGCCACTGACAAATATAGCATTTTCAGAGATATTACTTGTTCATTATAAGGGAGAAGAAAGGCTCTGTTATATTGTCAGCTTAATATATGGCTCACAACCTGGTGCAATGAAGAAAGTTTTAGATATATTAAGGGGTGTTCTGTATATAGAACAATAAAAGTCACTATTTTCCTGTGGAGGAATGAGGGTCTTAAGCAAGAAATTCAAATATGTTGACAGGCGTTTAAAATAGCTGGAAGGCTATTAAAATCTTCTAGCCCAGATGGCAGAGGCAGACTTATGTATTGTTGCTATCATGGAGTTGTGATTTAAAGGGTCCCATGAATGCGCTACCATTATACTGGGCTATAATCTGTTTAGGATGGACAGAAACAGCAGAATTGAGGGAGGAATAGCTCTTTCCTTATCCCCCAGACCAGTTCGGATGGGGTTTTCTCCCCTACCAGCTGATGGTGATAGAGAAGAAAAGGTTTACTGTACTGTTCATACTTAAGTTACTATGCCACCAGCAGTCTCTCAGTATTCTCTATCTCCAGCAGATGGTAGAGGTATCTAACCTATGGTCGGACTTTTGTCTGAAGAAATTACTCCCAGGGTTGTTAGGTCCAGTGTTGGGCTATCCCCCAGGTAGAGTAGGGTCAAGCAGGGGATCAGTGACTCTTGGTTGTCTTGTACTCGAGTACTGAAGAAAAGATTTGATAGCCAGTGGTTCTGATTCACTCATTCCCTACCTCCTTGTCTCTTTCTTACGGTTTGAGCCTCCTCTCTGTCCTCCTAGAAGAAGTCACAAATAAGTCACAATTGTAGTTTGTGGTGTAGTTTTTCATATGCATGTATGTTGTATACAGTGTCACAGTTTGTTGTATTCCCTGCTGAATAAACGTTTCAAAAAGAAAAAAAAGAAAAGTATACTTTTTTTTTTTCTGCTTTTGTGGGGTTTGTGCGTCTGAGTCTACCAAAAAAAAGTGAGACCGCACAGCCTTGCTAGGAGGAGAAGCTTCACAGCATGCAGGCAAAATGGATGGCATTTTTGGGGAGGTGGATACTGCACACCCTTTTTCTCCTAAATTTGTTCTGATTACAGATAAAGCATACTTAATAAGCAAGGGGGCTTTGGGAGCCCTGTACCCCCATCCTGTCCTAAGAAAAGAAGACGGAAACTGAACTGGGTTTACATTTGGATTCAGCAGTTAGAGAGGGATTTGCAGGAGGATCTGCCTGAGGATCTCCCTCGGGACAGGAATGAGGATGGGACTCCTTTAGATGGGTACTCCCTATAGCTGAGGGAATGACCTGAAAGTAGTATGTCTTTTTAAAAGGATGTGTTGGCCACCATGTTGTGTGACACTTGTGAGGCTCAGCATTAAATAAAAGTTGAACGGGAGCAGGAAGGCAAGGATCCTTTTTGGGAGGGACTTAAGAGGGTCCCTCTGAAGCCTTTCCATTTAGTCATACAGTTAAGCCTTTAGTTTTTAAAGAATGGTAGACTCCCGAGGGCTAGCCTGAAGGTGGAAAGAGCCATGACTAATTTGTACTCTCTTCCAGAGGGAGCCTTGTAGTTATTAAAGATTCTGAAAATTGATGCCTTGGTCTCTGCAGTTACTAAGAAAGCCACTATCTTGATAGAAGGCAGTGCTGTTCTGAAGGATGCTCAGGATAGAAAGATGGAGGTGCATTTCTAAATGATTTTTAAGATTTCTGCCCTGGCCATTCAGGCAGCTGTGGGCAGTAGTTTTATGACTCATGTGGTGCACTGGGTCCAGTAGTGGAATCTGAGGAATCACTTTTGGAGCAGGAAGTGGAATACCTAGAATTGGTCTGGCCTTTATTGTGGACGACTTGTATGATTTACTGTGCACTGCGACTAGAAACATGGCATCCTTAGTATTGGCTAGACGTCTTCTGTGGTTCAAATTCCAACTGAGTAAGTTGGTGAAGTACTTGATAGAGTCTAAGATTCATGAGTTGCCAGAGGATAAATTAAGGGTCCCCTAGCAAGATGTTTCCCAGGAGACAGAAGTTTTGAGAAGCCAGGTATTATTGCCCAGGAAAGAGTGCTCCCTCTAAGTGTCAGTTTTCTGCTAGCTCTCAGTCCTTTTGGTGGGGCCACAGGAATCCCTGTGGCCTTAAGGGCTCCCAATGGGGCTCAGTTTGTCCACTCCTTGGTGGTATGTGAGGGGGGGGGGGGGTCAGTTGGCCCTGTTCTACAAGAAATTGATCACAATAATGTCAGATCAGTGTATTCTTTCTTTGATAAGCGACGATTATGCCATAGCTTTTGTTCACCCAGGGGCCGAGGCCTTCATAATTTCTCCTAGTGCATTCCAATTAAAAAAGGGAAGCTGTGAGGGCATGCTAGATTGTCTTCTCATTTTAGCAGCTATGATTCTGGTTCTGGAGGCAGAATGGGGTCTAGGTTGTTCCATTTATTTTATGGTATCAAAGAAAGAGGGCATGTTTCGGCCCATTCTCCAGTGGGCCAAAATGCGCACTCTTTGGGATTATCTTCAGGTGCTAGGGTCGATGGCATCCACACTCAATCTGGCCCCTTAGGCTCATATGAGATTATTGCAGAGGGCTCCTCTCTCCTGATGGAATCCTCAGTTGCAGGAAAATGAGATCAGGTTGCCTCTTCAGTGAAAAGCCAGATTGCATCTGTCCTGGTGACTTTTGTATGACAGTTTGTCCAAGGGTGTACAGTTGGAAATTCTGGATTGGGTAACTGTGACCATGGATTCCAGTGAGTGAATTGGGGTGCCATCTGCCAAGGATGATCAGCACAGGGTCAATAGATGGGTATGGAGACTTCCTGGCCCATTACTTGTTTGGAGACCAGGGCAATCAGAAATGCCTTCTATTGTTTCACCCTCAAGTCAAAGGCCAGGCAGCGAGAGTTCTGTTGGACAATATGACAGCAGTGACATATGTAAAGAGGCAGGAGGAACCAAGAGTTCAGTGGTGGCCTTGGAAGCCAGAATACTTATGCGATGGATGGAGCAAAATTTAGAGCCTCTGGGGTGGAAAATGTGCAGGCAGATTTCTTGAGCAGACACGAGCTGGACCCTGGGGAATGGGAGCTGGCGGAGGAAGCATTTGCTTGTATCAGGTCTAGGGGTGGAAATTCCCAATTGCATTTGATAGTGACGAGTTTGAATGCCAATGTCCTGAGGGTTTTTCAGTCAAAGACTAGAGTCTGGTTCACAAGGAGAGATGTAGAGAGAGAGGAGAGGTAGTGAGATGCTGCAAAGTGAAGGCCCATTTGGTGAGTAAGATGAGATTGAACTGTATGCAGAAACAGATAAAAAGTAATTTTTGTGACTTGAGAAAGAGGGGATATATGAGTGTAGCAACACTGATGGAAAATAAGCTGTGCTGCTAAATTTTGGATACATTGTTTTGGAGAGAGATGGGTTCACTGGAAGACCTGTAGTAGTCTGCAGGAGGTGATAAGAGTAGATAAGAATTTTGGTAGTGTGTTTGAAAGAAAGAAACAGATTTTTGTGATGTTAAAGGGAACAAAACACAATTTAGCAGAGTTTTGGTTGCGTGTAGAGAAGGAGAGAGAGGAATCGAAGATTAAGGGTTAAAAGTTAAGGGTTAAAAGTTCTAGAAGGATGAATTAGTCATAGAAATAGAGAAAGGGGGAAAATGGGAAGTTAATTTTTGGGGAAAATGAGGAGTTCTGTCTTGGCCATGTTGAGTTTAAGGTGGCAACGGGACATCCAGGCAGCAATGTCAGACAAGTAGGCTGAGATTTGGAACTGGATTCCTGATTAAATTTCTGGTGTAGAGACGTAGATCTGGGAATCTTCAGCATAAGGATGGTATTGAAAGCCATGGAAGGAGATCAGAGTACCAAAGGAATTAGTACACAGAGAGAAGAGAAGATGGCCCAGGACAGAGTCCTGAGGCACACATCTTGATAGTGGGATGGTGGTAGAAGAGAAGTCTCAAGAGGACACAGTAAAAGTGCAATGGGAGAGGAAAGAAGAGAACCAAGACAGGACAGAGTCCCGAAATCCAAGTGAGGATAGAGTATCAAGGAGTAGGTGGTGATCAACAGTGTCAAAAGAAGGTTAAGGAGGCTGAAGATTGAGTAAAGACCTTTGGTTTTAACCATGAACAGGTTATTGGAGACTTTGAGGGCAAAAACCAGACTGGCGTGGTCTTAGAATGACTTGAAATGAAATAAATGAAGAGAGCAGAGGCGAACAGCATGTTCAGGTGGTTGTATTTGAAAGGGAAGAGCAGATGAGACAATAGTTAAGAGGGCTGGTAGGGTTCAGTGAAGGCTTTTTGAGGAGTGGAGTGATCACACATATTTGAAAGCAACAGGAGCAGAAGATGGATATGACTGACAGATGGGTTGACTACCAGGGAAATATAGCTGAGGAGCTGGATGGGAATGGAGCCAGAGAAACAAGTATTGAGTTTGGAGGATGCAAGAAGATGAGCATTTTCCTCCATTGTGATTTTAGAAAAGGAGGAAAGGGAGAGGAATGAAGTAGTGGAGACATGGTTGAGAAATCAAAATACATTTTTGGGGGGGGGGGGGGTGGAATTAAGATGGCTACCTGAATGGATGTCTCTCTCTCTGCTCTGTTTGTTATCCTAAGATTTCCTTTTTTTTCTTATATCAAACTGCATTATGCCCCACAAGAGGAAAGGGAAAGTTTGGGTTTTTCCATCCAAACCCTGTATTCCCTCGGACCAGCGTTCCATCTTTGAGTATGCCATCCCTACCTCAGAATTGAAGGCTTCAAGCCCCAATGGCATGGTGGAGAGAGGAGCTCCATTTTTGCCTGGGGAAGTGTCCTTGAGCCCTCCCGACCTACAACCACTGCTGCTGGCTTCTCGTCTGGGCGTCGCCAACACTGCTGAGGCACCGGGTAATGAGCTCATTGAGCAGCCTCAGTCGGATGGAGCTGCTGGCATTTGGTCAGATCGGGTGTCGAATTCCTTCACTGCCTTGCAGCCAGAGGCTCCCATGGAAAGAGGCGCTATTGGTGGAGTCAGCTTCTCGGTTTCATCGGGGGGGGGGGGGGGGGGGGGAGCAATTGCTGGCTGGAATTGGAGCTGAAGTGTTTCGGCTTCCTTTGAAGATTAAAAAAATAGCGGTAGTCACTCTTGAGTCCTTCTGGGGACTCAAGGTATGTCTCTCTCATTCAACGAACAGTCCCGGTGCTTAGAGACTGTTTCTCAAAGATTGGACTCAGTTGCAAAAGACCATTAGCAGATACTCCAGGAACATTCTTCTTCTTTTCACATTTTGAATGATGATATTAAAAGCTTGCAGGCTTCTAATGCTGTAATCATTCGGGAGCATATGTCTTCCTTGAGAAGGCTAGAATCTATGGAAAATTTTCTGAGGCATTTGAATCTGCAATTGCTGAACTTTCCTAAGGTTCTTGGCGAGTTACCGCTGATTATGTTTAAGAGATATATGCTTGAAGCTCTTAAAATCTCTTCTAATACTATTCCCCTTTGTAAAGAAGATTTTGTTTCTTCCTCGGAGACAGAGTTCTACTCAGTCTTGTCCTCCTAACAATCAGGCCGCTGTTAGCCCGCGTTTGGACGCACGGTTTCGACGCGCTAGCTTTACCCCTTGTTCAATAAGGGGTCGAAAATGCACATCCAACCCCCCCAAAACTAATAGCGCCCATAACATGCAAATGCATGTTGATGGCCCTATTAGTTATTCCCGCGCGATTCAGTAAGTAAAATGTGCAGCCAAGCCGCACATTTTACTTTCAGAAATTAGCGCCTACCCAAAGGTAGGCGTTAATTTCTCTCGGCACCAGGAAAGTGTACAGAAAAGTAGTAAAAACTACTTTACTGTACACCCTCTGACTTAATATCATGGCGATATTAAGTCGGAGGTCCCAAAAGTAAAAAAATAATTTAAAAAATAAAAAATTTAAAATCGGCTCGCGGGTTGAAAACCAGACGCTCAATTTTGCCAGCATCCGGTTTCTGAACCCATGGCTGTCAGCGGGTTTGAGAACCAATGCCGGCAAAATTGAGCGTCGGCTGTCAAACTCGCTGACAGCCGCCGCTCCTGTCAAAAAGGAGGCGCTAGGGACGCGCTAGTGTCCCTAGCGCCTCTTTTTACTATGGGCCCTCATTTAAATACTGAATCGCGCGCACAGGAGAGTGGCCTGTGCACACGCCAAGAGAGAAAGATCTACTTTGCTTGTGTCCTTCTTTTCTGAGCAGGATCTAAGTCTAGTTATAAAATTTTACTTTAAGAGTTTAAATGTTTCCTTTCTTGGGGGCATGGTCCGAATTTATCCAGACCTAGCCAGAGTTACTCAATTATGTCACACGGCTTTCCTGGAAATGCTTCCTGAAGTTATTACTTTAGGTGCAAGTTTTTTGCTTTGATATCCTTACAAATGCATAATTAAGCTACGTGATAATACATATAATAATAATTAATAATATAATAATAAATAATACATATAATAATAATAAATAATACATCACCAAAACTCTTGAATTCTGGGAACTCTGCCTTAAAGAAATCAATCTCCTCCTCACGAGTTTAAACCTGATATTAAATACAGCTAAGACAGAACTTCTTATCTCACCAGAAAATAGCAACCCATCTCTGTGTCCTCCAACCAACCCACCTACCACCCAAACAAGGGACTTAGGAATAATTATCGACAACCTTCTTAACTTAAAATCCTTCATCAAACAAACTACTAAAGACGGATTCTATAAACTTCAGGTACTTAAAAGAATCAAACCGCTCCTTCACGTGCGAGACTTCAGGATGGTCCTTCAAGCAGTTATCTTTTCTAAGATAGACTATTGCAATTCTATCTTATTAGGTCTCCCTTCCACTTCCATTAAACCCCTTCAGATGCTCCAGAACTCAGCTGCGAGAATTCTGACTAACACCAGGAGAAGAGATCACATTTCTCCCACTCTCAAGAACTTGCACTGGTTGCCAATACACTTTAGAATTATCCACAAATTCATCACTATCATCTACAAGGCTATCCATCACCAAACAACGCTCGATCTACAAATACCACTCAGACGACACACATCCACCAGACCCATCAGAGAAGCCTACAGAGGATCACTCCTCGTTCCCCAAACCAAAACCACTCACCACCTAACTTTCAGAGACCGAGCCTTTTCCACAGCCGGACCTTCACTATGGAATTCTATTCCTCCGGATCTGAGACAAGAACCATGCCTACCTACTTTCAGAAAAAGGCTTAAGACTTGGCTATTTAAGCAAGCCTTCCCAGATCCCAATTGAATGATAGCAACTTTTTATAAGAGACTTCACAATATAATGTAAATAATTAATCCTAACTGCTCGGTTATCTTACTCTAATTCACTCCCCAGTTATATGATCCTTGTTGTAATGTAACTTTTGATCTCTTTGCACTTGTTTATGTTCCATTTTTTGTTCACACCCCCTTGTTATATGTAAACCGGCATGATGTGGTTTCTAATCACGAATGCCGGTATAGAAAAACTCTAAATAAATAAATATATTTTTTTTAGTCCAGAATGGTTGCGGGAGTTTTTGAATGCTAGAGCGACAGTTCCTGCAGTTAATTTATAGACCATGTGTGTGGGTTATATTATAATGCGTATGGGGTAACTCAAGCAGCATTTCTGCACTTATATGTTCTTATTGCTCACCTCTTTTTTTTCCCTCCCCCCCCCTCTTTTTTTCCTATGACAAATGAGAGATAGTTTCTTCCTTTTTATTATTTGTATTAAGAAATGTCTTTAATATTGTCTCTTAATTTCTATTGCAAAGTTTTTGTTATTTGAAAAGACTAATAAAAAGTTAAAATTAATTTTGTGAATCTTGTTATGGAAGTAGTCAGCTGTAGTCTGAGCAGAGAACGAAAGGGCAATGGGTTGAGCAGCAAAGTCAGTTTGAGGAGGGAGTTGATTGTGGTAAAGAAATGGCAAGGTTTAGAGGTAAGAGTTTTTCAGATGGACATAATAGTCTTGTTTGGCAAGTGCAATGGCAGACTGGAAGGAGATCAGCATGAATTTGAAATGCATGAAGTCAGTATGGACATGGAATTTTATCCATAGAACTTCTGCAGCAATGGAGCAGGAAAATAGGACGTGAATTCTGGGGGTGGGCCAAGGCACAGGGGAGGGGTAAGAGTCTAAAGCAGATGAGTGTATAGTGTTGTAAGAAAAAATTGTCTCATCAGCAGACTCAGTCATTATAGTGGAGGAGAGCAGTGATGACACAGTAGTGGATAGGATGTAAGAGTCGATAGCCTGGAAATTCCTGAAGATGTTAATAGTGGCTGGGTGAGGCTGTGGGGTAGAGTGGTTTAGTGTGAAATTTATCAGATGATAGTCTGAGAGGGGAAGAACTGAGGTGGAGAAGTTTGATAGACAGTTGGAGGAAAGAACTAGGTCTAGGCAGTAGCCATGCTGGTGATTAGGGGCTGTAGAGCAGAATTGGAGGTCAAATGAGATTAAGGCAGGGAGTTTTGAGGCATACAAATCAAAGGGGTCATCAGTGTGGAGATTAAAGTCCCCAAGAATGAGAGAATGGGAAATGGTTCAAGGAATCAGTTGGTGAGAAATCCCCTTTTCCTTAAGGGGGTCAATAAATGACAGCTACCCAAAGACGTAGTGGGATGAGTAGGTAGTTGGAGTGGGCCTCAAAGGAAGAAAAGGAATAGGACTGAGGTGGAAGAAGCATTTGAAACCTACAGCAGGGGGAGAGCAGCAACCCCAATACCACCACTGTGAGGTGTTTGGGACAAAAGGTAATCTTTGTGATAGCAACTGAAGCAGAGTTCGCAGAGGAAAGCCAAGTATTTGTCAAA
The DNA here is from genome assembly GCF_901001135.1 of Rhinatrema bivittatum. Lineage (NCBI taxonomy): Eukaryota > Metazoa > Chordata > Amphibia > Gymnophiona > Rhinatrematidae > Rhinatrema > Rhinatrema bivittatum. The sequence goes on along the minus strand of NC_042616.1, from coordinate 249,875,365 downwards.
GCAAGAAGATGGAGCCAATGAGAGAGAATGTAGACAAGCTTACAGGAAATAGTGGGCATTCCACAGGGAACATGAAAAAGCGAGAGAAGAGGCAGAAAGGAGGGGGGAATGGGGATAATGTTAGAAGGGTGATGGGCTGAAGTATTCAGATGGCATGACAGTTACCTTGGATGGCCAGGATTGAGCTTGAAATTACCATCTGAAAGTAGGAGTAGGAGCAGGAAAATTTGGAGAAGAGAGGTGGAGATATGATGACAGTGATGAGATGAGATGTTGTTAGTGAGAGTGGAGAAGGTAAGAGGAGAGGAAAAAAAACTTTGAAGCTCAAGAGCATTGGACAGGGCAGAAGATGGAATGGCTGGTGAAGTGAAGAATGTAGAGAATGGGGATAGTAGACTTGATAGTGCAGCAAGGAATAAGATTGGGAAGGATTAGCATCAGGAAGAGTAGATGTAAATAGAGCAAATCCAAGCATTAAAGAAAGCTTTGCAGCATGTTCCCAAACAATAGCTAAATTCCTAAAGACTTTAAAAAATAACTTTTGCACAATGTCCATGCCCTTTTTTTGTTTATTACGCAGTATCCATGCCTAACATGTTTTCTCGAGAAATGGCTTCTTTAGGGGGTGTTTCACTTCCATATTTCACTAAACAGCTTTAGACGTTTTTACCATTATATAGAAATGTATGGCCCCAAGAAACAACTTCAAAACTTTTAGCAGCCATGCTTGATGGTCTTCAGTGGTAAGACATCTCACTGTTGCATGGACCCCACAAAGCCATCACCAAAATGAAAGCAAAACAAAACTAACATGCAGCATAAGACTAAAGACTCCCATGTAGGCCAAGAGAAACATGAAAAAATAGTATAACATATCCAAAATAGCAGCATACTTTTGTTTTATGTTGCAAGCTTTCTTTAATACTTGGATTTTCAGTGATGGCAGCTCTGAAGGTTATACTCTCTTGAGTACCCAGGCCGGACCTTTTTTCTTATTGAATAAAGGAAGTGTCGTCATTCCCATGATTGAAGGGTTATTTATAAAGGATTTAAAGACTGCCTATATAAGAATTTTTGCTTGAATGTGGGCTGGGTATTCATGGGAGCTTGTTTTCGCTCTGTATGGGTTTTATGCTGTCTATTTTTTTTTTTGTGTGTTCATATTATTGGTGTGTGGTTTGTTTGGTCTTTGTTGTCTGGGCCCTAATATGTTTATGGTGTATCTGACTTGCTGATTCGTGGTTGGTTGAAATTTATATGTGGAAGTTTATATGATTTTGATATTTATTTTGAAGATGTGTGATTATTTGGGGTTATTACAAATGATACAATTGCTTTAATGGGGTTTTTTTCTGTATATGATATAAGACTTTTTTCTCTTATTTGTATGGATAATTTTCATGCAGTGGTAAATTTAAAAATATCTATAGTTGTGCACTCATTTTTTTGAGCAAGGAGTTTTCAGCTCAAAAACATAGAAACAACACTGTGAGTTTTAGTACCCTCTCAAGGAAATTTCATGCTAATGAGGGCATCAGCTATTTCTTCCCAATGCAGAGAGGTGCTTTGGCATAACTCTTATTTTCTTAGTGCTGGAAATTGTACTCCTGGTAAGAGGTGGAGTAAAGTTTCCAGCATTACTGTGCCGAAATTCTTCCTGCACGCTGACCTGATAAATCAGAATAAATTTTAAGCTTTGGTTTGTTTGTAACATCTTTTTTTCCAGGATCAACAGGGCTAAACTTAGGGAGATGAGGGATATTCAATGTTGAATTTTTAACCATTGCCTATCTCTTAGCATCCTATTTAGTCTAGATATTTTTATGAATACAGCAGCAGGAAACACTTTGAGTCTGTCTGGACAGACAAGAAGCATGTATCAAGCCCCTCCCATCTTCTTACTCAAAGTATACTTTTGGTTCAATGTTGAAACCAGCATTTCAGGTGCCTGCTGCAGCTGTTCTGGGAGAGCCACTGGTTTAAATTGCCTTGGTCGGCAGCTCCGGGATAGGGAATCTGTCGCCAGCAGTGCCCTCATCCCTGAATGCACATTTTAACTGGATATCCATGCATTTTAACTACCTTATTTTCCGGCGTATAAGATGAGTTTTTAACCCCTGAAAATCTTCTCAAAAGTCGGGGGTCGTTTTATATGCCGGGTGTCGTCTTATAGGGCGTATATTTGCCGGCGTATAGGACGCACTTTTTTCCCCTGAAAATAGGTGAAAATAAGGAGTGCGTCCTATGCGCCGGTAATCCAAATTTACAGCGTCTGGTGGATTCCCTGCGCCCTCGCTCCCCGATTGGCCAATGCGCTCTTGCTCCCTGAGTCACTCACCCTCACCTCCGGACGCTGTAGAAATTGATTCTCCGCGCCCTCGCTCCTCGAGTCACTCCCCCTGGATGCTGTAAAATGTTCATTCTCCGCTCCCCGATTGGCCGGTGCTGGGCAAAAGGGGCTTGCTTCGGCAAGCCCCTTTTGCCCAGCACCGACCAATCGGGCAGCATGCCTTCGCTCGAGTCACTCCCTCCCCCACACCGGATGCTGTAAAAAAGTTCATTCTTCGCTCCCTCGCTCCCCAATTGGCTGGAGCTGGGCAAAAGGGGCTTGCTTCGGTAATCGGGCAGCATGCCTTCGCTCCTCGAGTCACTCCCTCCCCTCACCGGCTGCTGTAAAAATGTTCATTATTTTCTACAAAAAAAAAAAGTTCATTCTCCGTTCCCTCGCTCCCCGATTGGCCGATGCGCTCTTGCTCCCCGAGTTACTCACCCTCACCTCCGGACGCCGTAGAAATTGATTCTCCGCACCCTCGCTCCTCGAGTCACTCCCCCCGGATGCTGTAAAATGTTCATTCTCCTCTCCCCGACCAATCGGGCAGCGTGCCTTCGCTCGAGTCACTCCCTCCCCCCCACCGGATGCTGTAAAAATGTTCATTCTCCGTTCCCTCGCTCCCTGATTGGCCGGTGCTGGGCAAAAGGGGTAGTCTTATATGGCGAGTATATCCCAAACTATATTTTAACTGGAAAAGTTGGGGGTCGTCTTATACGACCAGTCGTCTTATACGCCGGAAAATACAATACTAATGCATTAGCATAGCATTAACTTACTGCATTAGGAGTTAAAAAACATTTACCTGTTTATAAAGAAAGTGTGTGAATGGTGTCTGAATGGTCTGTGGAACACCTGCAAATCTTGGGCAAAAAAATTAGCAGTATGGGAAGATCTACAAGAATTATCTTTGTATCTATGATCATCTTCACCTATTGCTTGGTGTATTAAAAGTTACTCGTCAGCGCGTTCCCTTCTGTGATGGTATCATCCACGGATAGATGGTATCATCAAATTGTGGTATATTCAAAACATCCAAAACCGAAAGAGTCGCAACAACAGCTGATGTTTTGTGATGCGGACTGCATCAGGAGAAATGATTATAATATACTTATCTGGAATTGTGGTCAACTTCGCTTCCAACACCTCACAACTCAGCAAAAGGAAGTTGTCCTGGACACGTTGTACAGACATTGATTTAAAGGTTCATATCGTGATGGCGATGACGCTCGCTAGCAGCGGGGTTGACAAGCAGCTGATCAGAATTCTAAATGGATGAGCAAAATGATGTCACAAGTCTGAAAAAATCTGAGCCAGGCAACCTTAAGTCCCAACTTTTGCTCAGTGGCAACTCCCAATGACTGGAGCTGATGTATACATGTATCAAGCTGTGGAGGAAATCACACTTTGGCTTTCTGGCCAAGTACCTTTGCTGCAGTGGCTGTGCTAGGGAAGTTTTTAAAAAATATAAAATAGGGGAAATACCTCAGGTAGTTGTGAATGAAAGCCCAAGGTGCCATTGCCCAAGAGAGGGTGGTTGCAATGAACCAGGAAGAAGCTGCCAAACCAAAATTACAAAGTAAAAAGGGGCTTGGTGACATTTTGCAAAATAGTGCATTAAGACTGATCTTGCTGCCCAGCCATGTGATCTCAAGTGAAGGTTTAGAAACTATTCATTGAGAATGTTTGTTGGCCCTTGTACTAATATACAATATTACCCATATTATAGGGAAAAAGAAAAGGTAAATACTCTAGAATTTCTGGCATTGGGACGCTGATAATGACATCTTTGTTTTCTTCCTGCTGAATGCTGATTAATCTTAATGTTGTGCTCGTATTGCTAGGAATCCCAAGATACAGTAATAAGCATTCTGTCTACTAATAAATAGTGTATATTTTTAGTATGATAAGACTATAGTTTTATAGTACTTGAACAGACAGTACGGTCACTGATCATATGTTCCATTTTTACTTCCTTAGACTTCAGAACAAGAAACTAAAGGCCTTCCAAGCAAAAAAGGAATTGTACAGTCCATTGTAGGCCAAGGTTACCATCGCAAAATAGTCCTGGCATCCCAGTCCATACAGAATGTTGTCTACAAGTAAGTGTCATTACTTTCTGACATTGTTTCTTGGATGTGCAGTGATATTATGGATCTGTGTGTCACTCCTGATGTGTACATCTTTCAGAACATCTAGTTTTCAGTGCCATTCACATCTTGTTTGGAATTTAAAAAAAAAGTCATACATTTATCATTAGTTTTGCTTTGTAATAATTGTATTACTTTAAGTCTTTTCCTTTAAAAAAGAAAAAAAGCTCCCATATCTTGAGAGTATACATCTGGCAGATATTTCATTCTGCTTTTTCATTTTTTCTTTTATTTTCAGCATTTTGAAGGATTTACATATTTTTATCTTACTTTTCATTGTGTTTTTTTTTCTATCATATCAGTTGTCATCTGTTTGTTCTATATTATTGGAATGTCACATTTTCTGTATCATAACCACATTCTTTTCTCCCCTGTTTTCTATTTCTATTATCTTTCCGCATCTTTTTGATTCTTGCTCCCTCCACTGATCTATTGGAGAAGATATAAGTAACTTGAACCTTTTGTGTTCAGCACCATGGTCACACATTTTAACAAAAAGCCAGGTTCAGAACTTGCCAGTAAAAGTACTTACCATGTTTTTCTGAAGCCATTGTGTGGTAGTCATACATTCTATGTTAAATGTTCAGTAAAGTGTTTGTATTTATTATGCATAAAGCCCTTCAGTTTATAGGGTTTTTTTTTTTTGTTGTTGGGTTTTTTTTTTTGTTTGTTTTTACTGTTTCTTATGATGTCTTCTTCCTTAAGATATTCAGGTTTTTTTGTTTTAATATAATGCTCTTGCTGGTGAGCAAGAGATAGAAACATTGATGTGCTTATACTACCAAATTAGCAATGCTTATTTATTTGTTTTAAAATATTTATATCCACCTAAGAACATAAGAACATGCCATACTGGGTCAGCCCAAGGGTCAATCAAGCCCAGCATCTTGTCTCCAACAGTGGCCAATCCAGGCCATAAGAACCTGGCAAGTTCCCAAAAACTAAGTGTATTCCACATTACTGTTGCTAGTAATACGGTAATAATCCAAGTGGATTATTTAAAAAACATAAAATACAATAAATAGGAAGAACAGCAAATAAAACTAAGTATAAAATTAAAACTTACATAAAACTAGTTAAAAGCATCACCAAGTTTTTTCCTAAATAAGTAAACATCTTTAAGCAATTTTAAATCGTCTGGAAGCATGTTCCACAATGTGGGACCAACTATTGATAGGATTCTTTTTCAAGTTTCCTGTAGGTGAGATAATTTAACATTGGGCACCTCTAGAAGTTGCTGACTGGCCAATCTTAAAACTTCACAGGATGGTATATTTTAAACAATGCTGATAAATGTTGAGGGGTTTCATCATTTATTTATTTATTTAACTTCTTTTACTATACCGACACTCAAGACCAGGTCTTATCGTACCGGTTTACATTAGAACAAGGGGAAAAAACCAATTAACGTATAAGTGGAAATGAGAAGTTACATTAAAACAGGGAGAGTAAAAACATGGATGTCGGAAGATAGGACAGAATTAAGTAATCAAACAATAAGTTAACAAAAATTCCAAACTATAAATTAACATAAAACAATAAATTAGTAGTACAGAAACATGGATTATAGTCAGCGGAAATATACATGGAAATATATATATATGGAAATATATACAGCTGAAATATACATGGTATGTCAAATGGGAGGAGTGGTGGGGGTGAGGGGAAAGGGTGGGTTGAAGATTTATAAACTAACATAATAGTGATAAATGTAATACGCTGAATTGATGATAGCCAGTGCAATTGCCTTAAATAGGGGTCACATGCTCATGCATAGCTGCCCCATCAACTAGACAAGCAGCTGAATTTTGAGGGAGCTGTATCACTTGCAAATGAGTCTTCAGAAGTCCTATATACTGGGAATTGCAATAATCAGTAGAAGTCAAAATGAATGCTTGCACCAGATTATGAAAATCATTTGTATCTAAAAAGGTCTTAAGTGCCTTAATAATTTCAGTTTAAAAATACCTGTCGATAAAACTTACTGTAATTGGTGAGAATAAGTTAAATGCGAGTCAAACAAAAAGCCAAGATTGTGAACATGCTCAGAGAATATAATATTTTCGCCATTAACTACTAAATGAATTAACTCGTTTGGCTTCCCCTTTTTTGAGATCCAGAGTACTTCAGATTTAGTTAAATTCAAGATCAATCCATTGATGGTCATCCATTCCACTATTGCATCCCAGCAAAAGTTATTTTGTAATAAGAGTAAATGCTACATCATTCAAAACAGGAAAATACAATTGAATATCATCTTCATAACATCGAAAATTAACATTCAAAGAATATAATAAGTCACACAATGGCAGAAGTTAAATATTGAGGCTGAGGATAACATTAAACCTTGGACAATTCCAGCCTCCAAGGAAAACCAAGCAGAGCGTGATGTTCCAATTTAGACTTGATGCAAACTCAAATATGATTCAAACCACTGTATGCAACACTACTTAATATTTCTATAGTACTACATAACATACACAGCGCTGTATAAACACACAAAAAGTCCCTGCTCAATAACGCTTACAGTCAAATAAGACAAACATATAGGACAGGAGACTTGGGGTATTTAAAAAAGCAAGACAATGGTTAAAAAGTAAAGAAAGTTAGTTAAGACTAAAAGCAGACAATCAGGCATAAGATTTAAAAGCGATTTCAGAAAGGTGGGTCTTTAGATGGGATTTAAACATGGCAAGAGAAGATGGTATGATGCACCAGTTCAGGAAGACTATTCCAAGCACACAGCGCAACTAGGTGCAAAGCATGGAGTTGGGAATTGGCCGTAAAGGAGAAAGGCACAGTTAGGGGTTGCTTATCAAATGAGCGGAGAGCATGAGGAGAGAGATGAAATGTAGTGAGGAGCTGCAGAGTGAAGGCATTTATAGGTGAGAACAAGCAGCTTGAACTTGTGTGGGAGCGGATAGGGAGCCAATGCAGTGACTTCAGAAGAGGGGATTATGTGAGCTTAGAGGCTTTGGCAAAAGATAAGTCGTGCAGCTGAATTTAGGACAGAGTGCAGTAGAGAGATATGCTTGCCAGGAGACCTGTGAGGAGCAGGTTGCAGTGGTCTAAGCAGGAGGAGATGAGAGAGTGGAAAAGGGTTCTGGTAGTATGTTCAGAAAGGAAAGGATGGATTTTGGCAATGTTATAAAAAAAAAAAAAAAAAAGAAATGGCATGTTTTAGCAGAGTTTTGGATATGCGTAGAGAAGGAGAGAGAGGAGTCGAAGAGGACTCCAAGGTTATGGGCTGATGGGACCGGGATGGTGACTGTGTTATCCACAGAAACAGAGAAAGGAGGAAGGTGGGCTTGGGGAAAGATAAGGAACTCCGTTTTGGCCTTAAGAAATTGCCATGCTGGGTCAGACCAAGGGTCCATCAAGCTCAGCATCCTGTTTCCAACAGAGGCCAAAACCAGGCCACAAGAACCTGGCAATTTCCCAAACACTAAGAAGATCCCATGCTACTGGTAAAATGGATTAATAGCCATTAATGGACTTCTCCTCCAAGAACTTATCCAAACCTTTTTTGAACCCAGCTACACTAACTGCACTAACCACATCCTCTGGCAACAAATTCCAGAGCTTTATTGTGCGTTGAGTGAAAAAGAATTTCTCTGATTAGTCTTAAATGTGCTACTTGCTAACTTCATGGAATGCCCCCCTAGTCCTTCTATTATTCGAAAGTGAAAATAACCGAGTCACATCTACTCGTTCAAGACCTCTCATCATATCCCCCCTCAGCCGTCTCTTCTCCAAGCTGAACAGCCCTAACCTCTTCAGCCTTTCCTCATAGGGAAGCTGTTCCATCCCCTTTATCATTTTGGTTGCCCTTCTCTGTACCTTCTCCATCGCAACTATATCTCTTTTGAGATGCGGCCTTGTTGAATTTAAGGTGACAGCAGAACATCCAGGCAGCAATTTAAGTAATCAAGTCAATTCTGACATTTCTATAACATTAGGCATAAATGCAAAACTTTTCAAAGTAATTTTGGAGGATCCATATTAAATATTTCCTGATTTTTCATATTTCTTAGCCATACCTTCTTGGGTTTGCATTATGGGTTCTTTCAGCTAAGCAGATAGGAGCAAAGGTGGACTTCTATTGTTGTATGTGCATCAAACAAAAGCAGAGAGAATCCTGGAAGCTGTAGAAAGTCACAGGGCTGTTAAAAAAAAAAAAAAACCCAAAAAAAAACCCCCAAAACTTTTTTGGGGTGGGGGAGGAGTTGAGATTTTTATTACTGCAGTGTTTTAAATCCATATTTCTCAAGCCAGTCGTGGAGCACCCCTAGCCAGTGGTTTTCCACATCCGTAATGAGTATGCATGTAATGGAGCCAGTGCATGCAAATATCTTATGCATATTCATTGTGGATATCCCGTAAGCCTATCTACTCCAGTACCAGCTTGAGAAACACTGTTTTAGATAAATCCATATGTGACTCTTCTATTTAAAAATGTTCACCTATTTGTGCCGGCTCTGAGGTTTAGCAGCAGTGCTCTGCACTATTTTGTAGAAGACCCAGATTCAATTCATGTGTCCAGTTTCTGCTTCTCAGGCCAAGGACACTGCGGAGGCTGCACTCACACCCTGGCTGTGGGAGGAAGTTTCCACTGTTGCCCAGCTATGATTTCTATTGGCCAGACTCAGGGTGCATTCATACTAGATTCCAGAGGGAGCCTCAGTCTGTGACTCCTGGTCAAAGACCCTCAATGTATTTATTTAGCTCACACCTTTTCATTATTAGCTCAAGGCAATTTTAATTCAGGCACTGTATATATGCAATGGCTGGGCTAAATGGGAGATGATAAAATAGGAGGAAAAACCACAGGTAGTTGCTTATGAATGCTCATGGTGGCATAGCACATAGGGGCCAATGTAATAAGCTGCGCTAAAGCTGCCATACGTTTTTCCCACACTAGTCTTACGCGTGTATGTAATAGCATGTTCATTGTGGGAAAAACGGGGGCAAAAACCCACAGCTGGTTTTGCACGTGTGTGCATACAAATGGCATGCAAAGGAGGCAATTAACTATACACGGGCTATGCAGGGAGCCGCACATCAGTTAGTGTGGGTTTTTTGTATGCAGGTTTTTTAACGCCTCGGTCAGGGCAGGAGTTAAGTTAAGGCACATGTCTGGAGGCCAGGTTACTCCATTGCTGGCATTAGTGTAGCTGTGTGTCCGTGCAACTCTGGGGTAATCATGGATTACTGTCACTTTTTCCGGTTGCTGTGTTACATTTTGAGAGCTGGCTCAAGAAATCTCTGCTGCATTTCCCATGCTTACCGGCATCCACCAGTATAGTTGCCATGTGATCAGAGACTGAACATGAAGGGGTTTGACATTGCTCTGCCCACCTTCATTCCCACTCCCGGACCACTAACTTCTTCACTGTTTTATGAAAGGGGAAGGGTTTCATCCTGACAATCACTCGCTGGTTACCACATTAATGCGGGTTTCAGCGCAGTCTGTTACATAAGGCCTTGACCGTGCAGGTTTTCGTGCGTGTTTTACTTCTGTGTGGATTTTCTGTGCAAATCTCATTTGCATACGCAACTTTTATTACGTCCCATGGAGGCACCTGCTTTTGCTGCTCATACTAAAAAAATATGTGCAGAGAACTAGCACTACAGATCTTATTACATCAGCCCCATAGAGGCCAATTTTGACTGAACTGGAAACACAAAGGAGCAAGAAGAAACTGTACTTCCTCTGACTACCTCCCCCCCCCCCCCCAAATAATAAAGTTCATGTATTTAGAGCAGCAATATTATTAAAAGATTTTTTTGGGGGGGGGGGGGTAATTCAATTAGCAGTTAAAACACAAGTGATCAGATTTCATCTTGTTGATTTTAGCGTATGCAGTTAACTCTGTCAGGCCATGCTGATTATAGTCTGATATGTATTTAATTCCTAATATTGGTATTTAAAGTCCTTGAAAACTTCTATTTAAGCACTACCACAATTATAATCCAAATAAATCAAGATACTCGATACTGATCCTCATCAATTTCATAAGAACATAAGAAGTACCATGCTGAGTTAGACCAAGGTCCATCGAGCCCAGCATTCTGTCTCCAGTAGCGGCCAATCGAGTTTGCAAGAACTTGTCAGGTTCCTAATGGTTGATCTGTTTCTTGTATCTCAGTCCCAGGAGTAAGGGTTGGCTTTCCCAAGTTTACCTGGCTAATAATTATGGACTTTTCCTTCAAGAACTTGTCCAGTCTTCTTTTGAGACTCACTACATTAGTTCCTTTGAACACATTCAATGGCAATAGATTCCATAGTTTTATTGTGTGCTGAGTGAAAAAATGCTTCCTATGATTTGTTTTAAATTTGCTGGTTGCTAGTTTCATGGAGTATCCCTAAATATTTAGTGTTTTTTGAAAGGGTAAATAACCATTTCCTATTTATCCGTTCTACCCCACTCATGATTTTATACATTTCAATCATTTCCTCTTCTTCCAAGCTAAACAGCCTTAAATCAAGGTGCAATCGCAGCATGGATTTATACAAGGGCATTATGTTATTCTCAGTTTTGTTCTTATTCCTTTCCAAATGATTCCTAACATTCTATTTTCCTATTTGACCATTGCCTACTTAGACGAAGATTTCCACAAGGACTCCAAGGTCCTTTTCCTGGATGGTGATTCCTAACATTTTATTTATTTATTTATTTATTTATTTATTTGTGAGTTTTTCTATACCGAAGTTTGGAACAAGCCTTCACTCCGGTTTACAGTTGCAACAACTTTTACAGCAAACAACGTTAAATACAGTGCTAACAGTATAACTGTTATAACAATGTAAACAAGATATGATAAATTGTAATTGAGCATCAATATAACAATAACAAAGAGTGTAGAGGATGCAAGAATGTAGTTAGTATATTAAGATTTAGAAGTGAGCAAGGTGGAAAGTGCAATGTATTCAAATCATGAAGTATGAGAAGTGCTTGGTTTTAAATGTGTGATTGTGTTGCTAAGATTCTTGTGTCTGTGTTGTTTAACCAATGCCATCTTTGTAGGCTTGTTGAAATAGGCATGTTTTTAGTGATTCTTTGAATATTTTAGAATTGTTTTGTATCCTTAGGTATTCTGGTAGGGGTCCAGCTATCTCTGTGGAGGTTAGTTTGGCGGATGAGACTGGGGGTATTGCAAATAGTGCTTTATTTGTGGATCTTGTGTTTCATCATGGTTTGTGATGTTGAAGAATGGTTTTTTAGGGTGGTGAATTCAGTGCTGTGCATTGATTTATGTAGGATCGTTAGTGTTTTGTATTCTATCCGTTTTTCAATTGGTAGCCAGTGAAGTTCTTTTACAGTTGGTGTGATGTGCTCAAATTTTTTGTGTCCGGTGAGAATTCTTGCGGTGACATTGTGAAGGATTTGGAGTGGGTGTGTGGTATTTTTGGGGAGTCCAATGAGTAGGGCATTGCAGTAGTCGAAGCTTGAGAAGATCAGGGATTGGAGTATGGTTCTAAAGTCTGGTGGGTTAAGAAGTGGTTTTAGGCGCTTAAGGATCTGTAATTTATAGAAGCCCTCTTTAATTTTCATGGCTATGTGATGTTTGAGGTTCAGTTCAGGGTCAATCCATATTCCTAGGTCTTTGAGGTTTTCTCTTGGTTTAATGATAATATCGTCTAGAACCATGGTGTTATAGGTGTTTTCTTCATGAAACATGAAGCCAGCATCATGTATCTGTAGTTGGGATTAGTTTTCCCTATGTACATTAATTTGCACTTGTCCACATTAAAACCTTTTAGATACCAACGTTCCACAAGTGAAACATTTTTTCATATACTTTTAATTACTTGCAAACTTTTTTATACCATATTTATACCATATTTGGGTCTAGTTAACTAAGATATGTAAAAAGGGGCATCAGAAAATAATTCCTTCAATGAGCAGGATCTAAAAGATTGAAATGCATCTGCCATTTAGAAGACCAGTCTCCTACAGTTCTTCACAATCCGCTGCAGTTTTAACTACTCAAAACAATTTTGTGTCCTTTACAAATTTGGTCACCTCACTTGGTGTTCCTTTCTCTAGATTATTTATAAATATGCTAAATAGCACAGGTCCCAGTACAGACCACTGGGGCAGTCCACTAACAGTTTTTCACCATTTGGAAAACTGATCATTTAGTCTTACCCTGTTTCCTGTCTTTTTTCCAATTACCAATCCACAATAGGGCACTGACTGCGATCCCAAGACCTCCCAATTTCTTGATGAGTCTCTCATGAGGGACTTTTTCAAATATTTTCTGAAAATCCAAATACATTATATCAACTGACTCACCTTTGTCTGCATGTTTATTTCCAATCTCAAAAAAATCTAGTAAATTTTCCCTTTGCAAAAACCAAGTTAACTTTTCCCCATTAAACCCTGTCTGTTTATGTGGTCAGTAATTTTGTTTTTAAGAATAGCTTCAACCATTTTGCCCAGCACTGATGTCAGACTCACTGGTCTATAGTTTCCCAGATCACCACTGGAGCTCTTTTTAAAAATTGGCATCACATTGGCCACAGTCCAGTTTTTGCCGTGGCTGTTTTAAATGATAGATTGCAAATCATCAGAAATAGGTCTGCAATTTCATTTTTTAGTTCCTTCAGAACTCTGGGGTGAATACCATCTAGTCCCTATGATATTCTTTAGTCTGTCAACTCAGTTATTACATCCTTGAGTTTCACAGTGAACACGTAACACAGGATTCGCCATAGTGGGTCAGACTAAGGGTCCATCAAGTCCACTCTCCTATTTCCAACAGTGGCCAATCCAGGTCACAAGTATTTGGCAGGATCCCAGAAAGTCAATAGATTCCATACTGCTTATTCCAGGGATAAGCAGTGGATTTCCTTGAGTCCAATTTAATAATGAAGTTTGAACAAGTTCCTGGAAGAAAAGTCCATACCTTTTTTAAACCTAGCTACCCTAACAGCTTTTACTACATCCTCCGGCAACGAATTCCAGAGTTTAATTATGCGTTGAGTAAAAATATAGGGGCGCATTTTAAAAGGATTACGCGCGTGCCGAGCCTATTTTGCATAGGCCCAGCGATGCGCGCAAGCCCTGGGACGCACGTATGTCCCGGGGCTTTGTGAAAGGGGTGGGGGCGGGACCGAGGCCTCCAGCACAATGGCCGTGCCGGGGGATCGCGCGCTGGCCGGCGCGCGCAAGTTACGCCTGCCAGAGGCAGGTGTAAATAAAATAAAGGTATGGGGGGGATTTAGGTAGGGCTGGGGCGTGTTAGATAGGGGATGGAAGGGGAAGGTGGGGGGGCGGGGGGCGAAAGGAATGTTCCCTCCAAGACTGCTGCGATTTCAGAGCGACCTCAGAGAGATCGGGGAAAGCGGCTCACTTAGGGCTTGGCGCGCACAAGGCGGTGCACTAGTGTGCACCCCCTTGCGCATGCCGACCCCGGATTTTATAACATGTGCGCGGCTGTGCGCACACATTATAAAATTGAGCGTACATTTGTGTGCGCTGGGTAGCGCGCACAAATGTACCCCGCGCACGCAGATTTTAAAATCCAGCCCATAGTTTTTCTATTTGTCTTGCATGTATTATATAATAACTTTGTTGCAGGCCCCCTATATTTGCACTTTTTGAAAGAATAAACAACCAAGTCGTGTCTACCTGTTATATCCCACTCCACTCATTTTATAGAACCCTTATCATATCTCCCCTCAAGCCATCTCTTCTCCAAATTGAAGAACTCTAACATCTTTATTCTTTCCTCATAGGAGAATCATTCCATCTCCTTTATCATTTTGGTCACCTTTCTCTGTACCTTTTCTAATTCTGCTATATCTTTTTTGAGATGCAGTGACCAGAACTGCACGCAAATACTCAAGGTGCAGTCACACCATGGAGCAATACAGAGACATCATGATATTCTCTATTTTATTCTACATTCCTTTTCTTATAATTCATAACATTCTATTTCCTTCCTTGGGCACTGCCATCACACTCTGAACAGAGGATTTCAACATATTATCCACAATGATGTCTAGATCCTTTTCCAGCGTGACTCCCACTGTGGAAAATTGCATCATTCAGCTATAATTTGGGTTGCTCTCCTACATGCATCACTTTGCATTTGTCCACATTAAATGTCATCTGCCATTTGGATGCCCAATCTTGCAAGGTCCTCTTGCAATTTCTCACAATCCTCTTGTGATTTAACAATTTTGAATAATTTTGTATCCTCAGCAAAATTAATTATCTCACTTGTTCCCATCTTAATGCCATTTTATAAATGTTATAAAGCAGTGGTCCCAGTATAGATCCCTGGACCATTCCATTATTAACCTTTCTTCAGTGAGAAAACTGACCATTTAGCCCTGCTCTCTGTTTTCTGTCTTTTAACCAGTTTTCAGTCCACTCTACCAACAATACAACATTGCTTCGTATCCCATGAATTTTTTATTTCCTTGACTCTCTCATGAGGTACTTTGTCATACGGTTTCTGGAAATACAGATATAGTATATCAGCTGGCTCATCTTTATCCATATGTTTATTCACGCCTTCAAAAAAATATAGCAGATTGATGAGGCAAGACCTCCCTCGGCTTAAATCCATGTTGGCTTTGTCCCATTAAACTATGACTATCTATATGTTCAGTAATTTTATTCTTTATAATAGTTTCAACCATTTTTCCTGGCACTGACGTTAGGCTCATCAATATGTAGTTTCCTGGATCTCCCCAGAACCCTTTTTAAAAACTGGCGTTATGTTGACCCCTCCTCCAGTTTTCAGGTACCATTGCTGATTTTATTGATTGTTTACAGATAACTAATATAGGTGTGCAATTTCATGTTTCAGTTCTTTCAGTACTCTGGGATGTATACCATCTTTTCCAGGTGATTTGCTACACTTTTTAATTTGTCAGTTTGCCTATTTACATCTTCCAGGTTCACTGAGATTTGTTTCAATTCCTCTGAATCATCATCTTTAAATTTCACTTCTGGCATAGATATCTGCCTTACATCTTCCACAGTAAAGACCAAAGCAAATAATTAATTTAATCTTTCTGCTATGGCCTTGTCCTTCTTTTATGCCATTATCTTTTACTAGCTAAGATAATTAAAGTATGTTCTCACTACGCAGACAACTCTGCATTGGCAAGTATAGTAAATGACGGCAGATAAAGACCAAAATAGTCCATCTAGTCTACCCAGCAGGTTTCTTTTTTCTTTTTTTTTTAGGGTAGGAACTGCAGCACCATGCAGGTTACCTCCATGCCATTTGTTAAGGCATGTAACAAATGGGGTAGTAACTGCTACCCCAAGCAGAAATGTAAACTTCAGATATAACAGAAGTTATCCCATTTCTTCATTTCTAGAGAGCCAGTAGGGATCCTCTATTTCCCATGCCCTTCTGAATTCCATTACCATTCTTGTCTTCATCACCTCTTCTGGGAGGGCATTCTATGCATCCACCACCCTTTCTGTGAAGAAATATTTCCTGTGATTGTTCCTGAGTCTCCCCCCTTGGAGTTTCATATTGTGACCCCTACACAGATAATTCTAACACTGTCAAACAAATACTATATTTTACTAACTCAGAGAATCAGTCTATTTTCCCATTACACAAACAGTTCTAAAACAGGCAAACAAATACTAACCTTAAAACTAGTGAACAATATAAGCAGCCAGTAATAGTTTAATTCTCCAAAAATATATATTTTTTGCTCAGGATTTAAGCAGTTCTTCCCAGCAAGTCCAACCTTACTATTTGGAGATTAAAGTTCCGTTGTCAGGACTCCCTCTGGTCTGAGGTTTACTCAGTTCTTACTTTCTTATATACCTTTATTTAAAAGGCAATAGTTCAAAACAATCTCCTGAGAGTGATTTGCACTGCAAGTAGATTACAATTTATCCTCTCAGCTAATCCTCTTTCTTTTTTCTTAACAATACTTTTCCTTAACACCTTTTCAGATCAAATACTAGTAACTGGCTGCCTATGAACCAGTACTCTCATCTTTTCAGCTCAAGTAAGTGACCTTTGCAAACTCACAATTCTAACACTAGCAAACAATTAATAACCTTAAAACTAGCAAGCAGTATAAACAACCAATAATAGTTTAACTCTCTCTAATATTTTTTTTGTCTAAAGATTTAAGCACTTTTTTCCAGCAAGTTCAAACTAAGTAGATGAAGGTTCTATTGTCAGCACTCTCGTGTACGCATCACACTGATAAATGAGTATAAACAGTTGAAATGTGGGGACGAGAAGTAGGTTTAAAAAACAATATGGGTATGTGGTCTTAATGCTAGATGCTCAAAGGTAGATATTCAAAAGAAACATCTATGAAATTATCCGTATAAGGTTTATCCAGCTAATTTACATGGGATATTCAGCGGCATGGCTATGCTGTGGAATAATTCCATCAAAATCACTACTTTTGTAGGATAAGTCATATATAGCTAAGTTAGACCTGCTCTAAGGCAGCTCCCACTTATCTGGTTAAGTTAACTGGATAAGTAGCTTTGCCCACTGCCTGCCCATTAGACATCTGGCTATCTAAGTGACTTATCCAGCTAAGTGGTGGCCGCTGAATGTAGGCGGATATTCAGCAGCCGCTACTTTCCTAGCGTGTAGCAGATGGACTCAGGATCAATGGGTATAGTGTGCTCCTGATAGCAGTTGGAGACTGAGTCAGATTTCAATCTGACGTCAGCACTACATATACCCCTGCAGGAAGCTCTGCTTTTCAGCATTTCTCCATCTCCTTAGCAGTTTGGGACTCTACACACGCCTGCACAGTGTTAGAAAATCCAAACCAAAGAAGAAAGAAAATTCCAAAATCTTACCTCTACAAGATGAGCCCTGCTCTCCTGCGGTGATACCTAAGGGTCCCTCCCCCAGTTGAGAATTCCTGAGGTGATTTCCGAGATCCGTCAGAGGTAAGCTTCAGTCCAGTAGCCAGTTCCCGACGTGGACTTAGCCCCTAGGAACGGGAGTGGCTGAGAGGCAGCGGGTGCACTACCGAGCACAGTGGTGAAGGTACTTTCCCTCTCCCCCCGCAGCCGAAGACTGCCTGGCACAAGACCGGGAAGCGCTGAGACAAGGTAAGGTAGAAAACTTTTCTTAAAGTCTCCAGTCTCCGAGGCTCGAATAGCCGCACAGATCACCCTCTGGCGTCTGTCCCATTGGGTTGAGCAGCCCCGTCCAGGCTAGACCCCAATTTGGTACGAAGGTCCTCTCACGTGGAGATCATCCGGGGGGCCGCCATCTTGCCTGCGTGGTCGCCGGCACCATCTCCCCCCTTGATCGCTGTATTGTCCGCACAACTGAGCCATGCGCACAGCGGCTTGCCGGGCACATAAACTACTTGTGCGCACAGCGCCGCGCACACCTGTGCCGTGCGCACATCTTCGCACCTCGAGTGCATACCTAAGCCTCCTGCTGATCACATATAGGCGCACAGTCGAGTTTTGAACGACTCCATGCACTCAAATCATGGCACCACCGGCCAAGAAAGCCAAGGGACAAGCCATCTGCCCAGCCTGCCACCTGAGAGCTGCACAACTCAGTGGCTTCTGCCCTGTGCCTACAGTGCAAAGAGGCCCTGGGGGGAACCAGCACAAGGCCCCCCCCTCCCCCCCCCTGGCCAGAAGAGGAGTCTGGCTCCATCAACGACATTACCCCGGATCTCTCTATCTCCAGCTTGGCCCCTACTCAGTTGGGCCCCTCGGGGAATGCCGCTGGGTTCAATATAGACCCAGGAACCTTTTCCTGGGTAGAATTCTTCAAAAGGCTACAGACCTTTGTCCAGGCACAATCTGTGCCACCGGTGACACAGCCACAGCCTCCACCAGAAGACCAAAATCTTCCAGACCCCTCTTGGCCTCCCCGAGACATGCCCCCTCCGGACAAAAGCTTCCCCTTAGGGGACACGGACACCTCGGAGGAAGAACCAAACTCCCTGGAG
Source organism: Rhinatrema bivittatum (assembly GCF_901001135.1). Lineage (NCBI taxonomy): Eukaryota > Metazoa > Chordata > Amphibia > Gymnophiona > Rhinatrematidae > Rhinatrema > Rhinatrema bivittatum. The sequence goes on along the minus strand of NC_042616.1, from coordinate 249,856,947 downwards.
GAAGGAGAAATCCCTCCAGGAAAGGAACCATACCAAACCATGATGCATTTCTTCTCCAGAGACAAGTTACCAGACCTCATGTCTCTGAGCCTGAATGAGCTGGCCATCCCAGGCACAAGCGCCACAGCGGAGCCAAAGACAAGCCCTCTGCTGGTCGGGCTCAGTCAGGCCTCACGCTATTTCTCATTGCTGCAAGCCGTACAACAACTGATCGACTTGGAATGAAATGCTCCGGAGGTCAGTTTCAAAGGAGGATGGGCCCTAGAAGCCCTATACCCACTGGAACCCTCAGCCAAAGAACTCCTGGTGTTCCCCAAAGTGGACGCCATGGTCTGCGCTGTCACGAAGCGCACTACCATTCCAGTCGAAAGAGGAGCAGCACTCAAGGATGCCCAGGACAGACGTCAGGAATCCATCCTTAAACAGTCATGTGATGCAGCAGCTATGTCACTACAGATCGCTGCCTGCTGTGCCATGGTGACATGTGCCTGCTTAGCACTTGCCAGGAATGCTACCACGCTCGTCAAAACATTAGAACCAGCAATATCCTTCCTCACGGGTGCGATGTCCAACCTGGTGCACACCTCAGCCAGGGGCGTCTCATCCATTGTGGCATCCAGAAGGCAACTCTGGCTCCGAAGCTGGTCAGCCAACATGATCTCCAAGATGAAACTCACTAGAATGCCCTTTAAAGGAGCCCTCCTGTTTGGAAGCGAACTGGAGAAGTTAGCCGACAAATGGGGTGAATCCCCAGTACCTCGACTACCGGAGGACAAGAACAAAAGAAGCCATCTCCCCTCTCCCCGAACATCCAAGGGCAGCGGGTCACAGTGCTTTAGACTGTACAAGAATACATACCAAGCACCTCGCCCCGCAGGCAGGGGCCAGTCCTTTTGGAACAAACACAACAAGAGGGGAGCCGGCTCAGGTCCAGGCCCCACCACACCCCACAATGAGAATCAACAGACCCATCCACAGGAAGAAGCCATAGGGGGTAGACTTGCCCTAGTCTACCAAAGATGGGTCAAGATAACGTCGGATAAATGAGTCCTAACCATCGTTCGAGAGGGATACTATCTGGACTTCCACAGCATCCCTCCAGACAAATTTGTGAAATCCCCTTGCCACTTGCCCTTCAAGAGGACGGCAGTGGAAACCACACTGACAAAATTGTTCTCCCTAGAGGCTATAACACCGGTGCCCATATCCCAACAAAATACTGGGCACTATTCCATCTATTTTATCATCCCCAAGAAAGAGGGAACGTTCTGGCCCACCCTGGACCTTGTATGTCAACCGCTACCTGAGGGTACCACACTTCCACATGGAAACCCTACGTTCGGTCATAAGGGCAGTACAGCCAGGAGAATTTCTGACCTCCCTGGACCTGTCAGAAGCCTATCTGCACATCGCGGTCCATCACGACCACCAGCGCTTTCTACACTTTGCGATCATGGACCACCACTACCAATTCCGGGCACTACTCTTCAGACTAGCTACTGCCCCTCAGACGTTCACCAAAATTATGGTGGTAATGGCAGCGACACTGAGGAAAGAAGGAATCCTTGTACACCTGTACCTGGACGATTGGCTAATCAGGGTAAAATCTCCAGAAGAAAGTCATCAGGCGACCAACAGAGTCAAGAATCTACTGCAGAATCTCGGGTGGGTCTTAAACACAACCAAGAGCTGCCTGCAGCCCTCCCAATCACTAGAATACCTGGGAGTCTGGTTCGACACCCTACAAGACAAGGTGTCCTTCCCCTTACAAGGAGAAGGAAATTGATGGACCATTTGAGAAAACTGTTGAACGGCACTCGCCCCATGGTATGGGACTACCTCCAAGTCCTAGGCCTCATGATATCGACCCTAGAAGTCGTCCCATGGGCAAGGGCCCACATGCGACCACTACAACATTCCCTACTGTCAAGATGGAACCCGATGTCCCAGGACTACACCGTTCGCCTCCAGTTACTGGCGGATGTACGGATCCAGCTCCTATGGTGGCTAAAAGAAGACCATCTGATCAAGGGAGTAAGGCTATCCCCACCGACCTGGGTCTTGCCCACCACGGATGCGAGCCTACGAGGGTGGGGAGCCCACTGCCAGGAACTGATGCCCAGGGGCAATGGGACATGGAAGAGTCGGGATGGAACATCAATTGACTGGAAGCCCGAGCAGTCAGACTAGCCTGCCTGCGATTCAGTCACAGACTCTGGGGAGAATCGGTCACAGTCTTGTCGGACAACACCACAACAGTGGCCTACATCAACCGCCAGGGAGGAACCAGAAGCTAACAGGTGTCCCTGGAAATAGACCCCCTAATGGCGTGGGCGGAAACAAACCTGCAAGGGATCTCAGCCGCCCACATCGCGGGAAAAGACAACGTCACTGCGAATTACCTCAGCAGAGAAAATCTAGACCCAGGGGAATGGATGCTGTCGAACACAGTATTCCAGTTGATAATAAACCACTGGGGAACTCCAGCCATGGATCTTCTGGAAACCCGGTCCAACGCCCAAGTTCCCAACTTTTTCAGCCGCAGACGAGATCCACAATCCCAGGGGATCGACTCCCTCGTCCAGACCTGGCCACAGGAAGACCTGCTGTACGCCTTTCCTCCATGGCCACTACTGGGCGGGATCATCCGCAAGATAGAACACCACAGGGGGCTAGTACTTCTAGTGGCCCCGGATTGGCCAAGAAGGCCGTGGTATGCAGACATGCAAAGACTTCTAGAGGGGAGCCCCCTGTCTCTACCTCCACACAGGGATCTGTTCCAGCAAGGACCGATCCTCCACAAAGACCCAATTTGCAGTTTTTATGAAACTCTTATCTCTGTTCCCCTTCATGTGTGTGCCTAGTGGTATCTTCTGTCACTTGATGACTAGATTGATTTAACATTTCTTTTTATCTTTTGTCTCTGTGACATTTTTCTTGTCCTTGCTGTATTAAAACATTTGTAATACACTTATTTATGTCTGTCCTTTTTAGGCATCTTTACAATGGAAAAAACTTATTTATTTATTTAATATATATTTCTATACCGGACTTCACGAATGGAATTCACATCAGGCTGGTTTACATGGAACTTAGGGGATTAACAAGTGTAACCAGACAAGAAGGCTGAAACAAGCAAAGTTACATAAAACAAGGGCATTGAACTTGGGGGCTAAAGTAGCCAGGAAGAAAGGTAGAGCGGAATTAGCAACAAATAAATAATATAAAACGGGTTATGAGATTAGTAATTATCTCATTCCTTGGGCTGAGTCCGAAGTGTCATTTTGACTAGGGGAAGGCTTGGAGGAAAAGCCTTGTCCAACCAAGAAAAAAACTTGTCCAACAGTTTGTGAAAAGAAGTAGATTTGTTATTCATTCTAGCTAATACATATTTAAAACAATTTAGCTAATATTAATGTCTTACCAGTGTTACATAGCTTTTGGTAAACTACATATATAAGACATGAATATGTATTTCCTGTGACTTCTCATTTTGCTTTAAATATGGATTCAGTATAAAAAATATTTTTTTTGCTGTGATGTATTTAGAGCATTTACCCTTTTCCCAAAATATCTAGTTATCATTAATTATACTAATTATTATATGAATTATAATTAAAATAAACACTGCTGCATTTGCAAGAAACTTCTTATAAAATGAAAATGAAGGCACCTTTTTAAAAATGAACTGAGGTTAAAAAATACCCCTCTTTTTACAAAAGTATAAATTACGTTTTTATAGCTTTTTTTTAAATATCCTTTCTCTGTCGACAGGCAGCCATGAATTAGCTGTAATGTTTGGGTGACATCATTTGATAGCGCCAACATGAACCCAGCTCTGAGATCAGAAAAAGCTTTGAGCATGCGTTAGTTTCCACTTGCAGTTCCTGCCTTGTGAGCCCCTCGACCAAACTACTACATGGATATGTTCCCAGTCTCTCTTCAAAATGCTTTCACTTTTTTTCTGGTTAATGATAGAACTATTTTTGGCCTTGTTCCTGCTTCGAACTTGTTTCTGCACCTGGCAGTTCCTCCAACAGAACTTTTCAGTTCTATTTATAACATAAAAAAAAAATAAAGGGAAAGATATAAAAGAAGATGGAGAAGTTCACGGCCTGCATCTGTGAATGCCACATGTTCTTCACAGACACTCAATACAGTCTATCACTTCCTGGGCCTGGGTAATGGTATGCCTAACTGCTACAGTAGTGACACAGTCTCCACAGGCAGGCAGGCTCGAACTGTTCTTGAAAATTAAACAAGCTGCAGAAAGTGAATAAAGCCCTGGAGCAGGACAACAGAGCCATTTCTACTCCAGAAAATGGTGAGGGCTGCTTTATTTAGAAACCGTTTCTCATATTATTTAACTGACCTCAAGCTGCTCCATTTCCTGATTTTCTGGTTTTGCATGAAATATCTCTCTGTTATCACATTCAGAACATCAAAATGGTTAATCTTTAGCATCTTTTGACTTGTGCCTGTATTTTGTCCTTCTGAATGAGGGCTTTTTTTGACAAACCACCCCATTGTAATCATTCAACAAGGTGGGAGAACCAGGCTGAGATTGTTGGAGGAAAGGAAGAACTATAGAACAGGTACCTTGCCTTGTTAGTGAAACCTGTGTCTTCTGACTTTTTTCAAAACAAACCTAGAAGAAAGCAAGTGTGGGAAGAACACCCCAAGGCTCCAAAAGAGGGCACTGGCAACATTGATATGAACCCTTGATGGCATCTTAAGCGGCAAACTGGTACAAAAAATGGCATCAGCATCCTAAAGCAGCATGAAGTGGAAACAAAGCAGAAAAGTTGGCAGAAAAAAAAAAGGCAGGCCCTCAAGAAATCCCACTCTGCCTTTTCCTATCCCTGACATAATCGATTTTGTCACTGGGGGTGTGGATATTAAAATGATTTAATATTTCTCAGTGGTACCATAATGCTCGCTGACTATATCAGACTAATAATTGTGTGCGGGGAACACAGAGACAAGGCTGCACTGAGTGTCACGCAATGTGCACTAGTTCTCTGACATTGATGAGCTTAGTGACAGGCTTCATAACATTGCCTGGTATGCTTCAGTGTCTCCACTGCCTTCAGTGCTCACCTTGTGCCCACTGCATAGGCAGAGATAAAATCTACCTCCAGTTTTCACAAAGGGAAAAAAAAGAACAGCAACATGGAGCTTCTGATGCAGTGTTGCCTGGCTGATTTTTTCTGTTATATGACTGGCACAGTGACGGTCTAAAATGGGCAACAACTAAAAAGTTGTTTGGGAGTTATCTAGGGAAACTCAGAGAAAGCTCAAAAAGCATCCTTCACAGACAATGCCTTCAGAAGGAATGCACCGCAGAATGAACAAATCTCGGACATGCTTACTCTTCAAGATCAGTGTCACTGTATCCAGTGCGCAGCGATATGTTGGACTGGAAAAATGCTTCATTGCAATACGTCATCCCTGTTGTCTTCTTGACAACATGTCCATCCTACCCATGTCTGCTAGCTGGCTGCTCTAAACTTTCTATCAGTTCCTAACTGTATACCTGCTGCTCTCCTATTAATTTATATAATTTCTACATTGTTTTTAATAGCTTATAGAAATCATTCTATTCAAAACAAATAGGATTTGTTTAATTTATGGGCCTTTCTCAATTCATTTTAAATTAATGCCCATCCCTGATGAGGTCACCTAGTTGTAGGGCTGATTTGTTCTGCTATCCATGGAGAACCCCTGTTCCAAGTAACCAACTTTGCTATGCCCCAGTTCTATGCATACTAAGTTTTTTTTCCCCCCAGTAACTAGTCAATAATAATTTGTTATTTAAGGTATACACCATTTAAAAAAAGATAACTTAATGAGACTAAGAACTAGTCAAAAGCAGAATTGCTGCTATATTAAAAGATTTTTTTCCTTTAAAATGAATTGACTTTCAACATAAAGAAAATGGCAATTATGTAAAAGGGATTCTGTAATCCATTTACTGTTGTAATTTCAAATGGTTTCTTCTTATATGTATGGGATCCCCTGCAAATAAGTAGAGAAGATGGGTTGCACCAGATTAAATGAATAGATGTTTCAATAATTCTCCTGGATAATTATAAATCAGTGGGACTTTCTGAAGACAATAGTGTTGTCCTTAGTGTCCTGGCTAAATTCTTCATTACTCTCTTCTGCTGTTCTCTTTCTACTGCATCAAGCAATTGCACAGTAAAGTGTTTGAAAACTACTACCCTCTGTGGCTTTCTAAGATGATATATAAAAGGGGTATTGTTGATTTGTTTACTTTTTTTTATTTTGTCTGCAGTGATGGTCAGTCTTCAGCTATCCCTGTTGCTAGCATGGAATTTGCAGCTATTTGTTTGAGAAACGCACTTCTACTGTTGCCCGAAGACCAACAAGAGCCGAAGCAGGAGAATGGTTCAAAAACCAGTAGCCAGCTGGGAGGTGCTGAGAACAATAGTGAAATAGGTGAAGGATGCAGGTAAAATGACAAGCAACTTTGTCACAATTGTTTTTAATAAGTATGTCTGTTCTTTTTGTTTTACTGCAATCTGCTGCAACTATAGGCTAAAAGTATTGCTTGTACTGTTTTCCTTCAAAAGCAGGAAACTGGAGATGGGAGTTTAAAGATCACAAAACAAATGCACATCTCTAGTGTAAAGAAATTGAATTAGCTCAGTAGCTTAGCTGATGAACAAAACTGACTTTTGATGTTTCTCCTGTATATGAAACATTGATGGATGATTTAAATAAACTTTTGGTGGATTAATGGATCCATATTGTGAGAGGAGGAATATGTCCAGCTACTTATCTAGCAAGTTACATCATTTAATAAATAATGTAAGAGACATTTTCACCACTGGGCACCTGATTCAGCCTTTAGCTTTTATGTTTGTACATATACAATTGTAATATAATTGGCAACTATCAATATTCAGTGACTTTAAAGAGCAAATGTTTTAATATCTGAGGGCATTTGCAAAGTCCACAGGCACATTTCCCTGTTGACTTTCCATCATTTCGCAAAAAGAAAGTATGTGTATACTTTTCCTTTGAAAACTGACTAGAGAAAAAGTACCTGCAGAGATTGGAATTTGATTTTTCTGTGATTATTTTTTCTCTTTGAAATGTGTAATTTTGAAAAATCAAAACTATACACATTGTTTATTCCCTGCCCTAACTCTGCTCCCAGGACTTCTTCCACGCAGTATAGGCAAAAGTATGTGAATTATGGAACAAAGTGTGTATTACCCACAAGGAGGATGGTCAATTTTCAAAAAGTTTTTTTCCTTGGTAACCTAGTAGTAACCTACACCATGAAAAATAATAGTGTAAGTTAATAATCTGCTTTCTCCATGGGCAAGCAGGATAATATCAGCCACACAAGCAGGTGAACTCATCTGATTGTGCTGAGATGGAAAGCTTTCTCAAAAGCTATAGCATATGCAGACATTCAGGCCCAGCCACTGGTGTGCAAGTCTCCTTAGTAATTTTCTTTTTGCTCTTGCCAACAATCATGAATTGTGCTCTCGGATTTTACTAGCTACTGGTAGGGTTTTTTTTTTCTTTTTTCAGACTTTTTTTTTCCACTTATTCTTTATTTTTAGCAAGCCTCGTGAAAAAAAATGTTCCCGTCGATATCAGGGCTGAATTAGCCATGCTGTCATGGGATCTGTCAATCAGGTCTGGGAGGCGGAGCTTGTCAAAGCAGAGATTAGATTTTTGCTCTCTGCGGCTGCGTGTGTGTTCCCGCGCAGGAAAGTAACAGAATCTCCTCAGTCTGTTCTTTCCGCACGCGGGATCACACACGGAGCTGTTTTTCTCCTCAGCGTTAATTTTATTTTTCAACAATGTCTACGAAATTGGGGTTTAAACCCTGTGCTTTTGCAGCAAGGTAATGTCGGTCACGGATAGCCATGACCGATGTTACCGATGCCTAGGGCCAGATCACAATCGTGAAGATTGTGAATTTTGTTCAAGAATGTCTCAGAGAGCCCTGAAACAACGGGCCTACAGGCTTCGGGAACTTTTTGCCTCACCGGAGCCATCAGAGGCTCATTCGTCACCTGGCCCCGCGATCTTACCGGCTCCATCACAAAAAAAGGCATCATCGTGGGATCCTCAATCCTCCAAGCTTTGGAGGTAAGGACTTGGCACGCCGACATAGGCCATCGGATTTGAAAGAACCGATAGAGCCAGACTCACCGGCGCAAGAGACAATGGCGCCTAAAACTTCTGCGCCTAAGATGCCTTATGTGCATAAAACGACGACGTGGCATATGACTTCGGCGCACAAAACTTATGCGCACATGGAGCCGAAGACAGCTGCACGCATGCCACCGAATGTATCTGTGCGCACAGTGCCGGAGACAACGACGCCGATAACAATTGTGCGCACGAAGCCGAAAACATGCGCACAAGTCTGGATTTGCGCACAAGTCAAAATCAGCGCACAAGACACAGGAACACTCAAAACACCCATCTCATCTAATACAACATGGGTTGAAACGACGACATGAATCCTCACAAATATCTTATTCCACCTCTCCATCTATAACCCCATCTCACTCGGGTACTTATCGCTCTTCAAGATCTACTTCGACAGAATTCACAATAAAACGTAGAAAACAATCACCGTTTTCACGTAGAAGTCATACAGGCTCATCGTCATACCATTATCATAAACATTCACGTCACTCGCACCACAAAAAGTTGGCAAAGATGAGTGCAACATGGGAAGTAAGCCCTTCGACCTCTGTCGTCTCATACACAAGGTGTAAGCACCTTATCCCACAGAGGGGTAATACAAGTTACTTCCTCTAATGCTTCTACAGCCTCAGATGATTCAATGAGCATAATACACGAAAAGAAACAGACTATAAAGTTTCCAGTACTTTACCTCAAAACACTCCAATGCAACCTAAAGCATGTGAGTCACAAAGACCAACTGGTCATTCGATAATGCCCCCTCGTACAAAAGAGGCATTTCTTCAGTTGTCCCAATCCTTAGCAGGGTTTTATGAAACTCTTGAGTCATCATTCAAAATCTCTAATGATACCGCAGTCAGTTCCCCGGAACATAAGACACATACTACTAGAGAACCGTTGGTGGAACCTCCAGCATCTCCAATAGCAAAGCGACCAACTTCACCAATTCATAAACAAGATACACCTTTCGATTCCCTTTCTCCACAAACATTCCCATCGGACCCGCTGGAGCAATCTCAGGAGCCGTATTCCCCTCCAGAAGACCTTACATACCCAAAAAGTGTAGAAAAATTGGGTACAATATTGCATCTAGAGGTCCAAAAAGAGACAGACCCTAGATCAGAAACCTTTGGTCTCCTAAAAATTTTCGATGCTCCAGGAGAACCAACATCTCTTCCACCACAAGAACTCCTGCATTCAGTCTTACAGAAATCCTGGGAAACACCTTACGCAATCTCAGCAGTTTCCAGGAAGACTGACATAAAATTTTCTATGAGGAAAACATCATCTTACTCTATACCACAATTACCACATGCTTCAATTGTGGTAGAGTCGGCGATGCAAAGGTTCAAGAAAACAAAGTCACATTCCTCATATCCACCGGGCAAAGACAACAGATATTTAGATGAGTTTGGCAGGAAAATATACCACAACTCAATGTTGAATGCCCACATTATGCACCATCAATTCTACATAGTACAATACCTATATGAATGCATACAAGCTACAAAAGGTATGCTTTCCTCAACGGCGGATCAGATACCTCCGCCTCTTCATGACATGGAAGAGTGTTCTCGACACCTTTTGAGGTCAATATATGAAGCATACGAAACATCTTCCAGGGCATCTGTAACAGCCATTGCAGCCCGAAGACTGGCATGGTTGCGCTCCAGTAAGATACGGGAAGATTTACACGAGAAACTAACAAACCTCCCGTGTACAGGAGATAACCTGTTCGGAGAACGATTTCAGGACACAGTGGGCAAACTGAAGGAGGAAGCTCTAGCAGTACAATCATTAGCATCACAACCTCACTATTCGACAACACGTCGTTATGTGGGATCTACTCTTCGACAGCCATATGCACGGAGGCCTTACAGGTCTTACCAGTCCTTTCATACACAATCATACCCTTCTTACCAGCGTCCTGCTCTGCAACAGAATACCCCAAACCAACGTAGGGGTAAACCACATAACCAAAGACAGCAGGCACAACAGCCAGCTGCTGCAGTGAAAACGACATCTTTTTTTAGTTACCCAGCCACCACCACAACATCAAGCACCACCCGGCAGAATCCATTCTTGCCTGGCAGCCTGAGAGAGGATAACATCCAATCAATGAGTTTTAGAGAGAGTATGACACTGCTACCAACTCCAATTTATGACAAAACCCATGCTACTTCATCTTTCCACTGTAAAGATTCACAGCTTCCAACCACAACTGGGGGAGGAAATTGCGTTGCTTCGCAAACAACAAGCAATTCAACAAATTTCCCCGGGGACCCAATCAGTAGGATTTTATTCCCCATGCTTCCTCATACCCAAGAAGTCGGGTGGCCTTCGTCCTATCCTAGATCTAAGAGAATTGAACAAATTCCTCACAAAAGAGAAATTCAAAATGGTATCGTTGAAAACAATCCTTTCTCTGATTCAACCCAATGACTGGATGTGCTCCATCGATCTGAAGGATGCTTATACCATATTCTGATCCATCCCTCCTCTTGGCGATACCTGTGTTTCCGCTACAAGCATTACCAGTACAAAGTTCTCCCCTTTGGACTATCGGCTGCATCCAAGTTTTCACCAAATATATGGTTATGGTGGTGGCTCATCTCAGACAACACAGTATAACCATCTTTCCATATCTGGATGATTGGCTAATAATAGCCTCGACCGCGGACATCTTACTCGATCACTTCCGTTAGGTGATACAATGCTTACAGGAATTAGGATTAGTGATCAATTTTCAGAAATCACACCAAAAACAGACACAATAGTTACAGTTCATAGAGGCATGCCTGGACACCACTTGCAACAGGGCATACCTACCAAGCGACAGAATATCACAATTCCGTCCCCTTCTACATGCCTTGAACCATACTAAGAGACCTTCGGCGAGACAAATTTTAGTAGTCCTAGGCCACATGGCGGCGGCTATTTTCACGGTTCCAAACACCAGGCTACACATGAGACGCCTGCAACGTCAATGGAAGCAACACTCACAACCATTGACACAGAAGTTATTGCTGACCTCTGAGATGAGAAAGGACATAACATAGTGGCTCCTAGACTCCACCCTGTCCAAGGGAGCATTGTTCAGTTCCCCCCACCTCACAACGTAGTATTAACCACAGATGCGTCTCACAAGGGCTGGGGTGCACATCTCGAGATTTACGAAACACAAGGGTTATGGACAATCTCGGAACAAAACCTGCAGATAAATTTATTGGAACTCAGAGCGATTCGAAATGCATTACAAGTGTTTCAAGACCACCTGAAAGGCCGCAGGGTCATGATATACACGGACAATCAAGTAGCAATGTTTTACATCAACAAACAAGGAGGGTCCGGTTCATGGTCCCTTTGCAAGGAGACCCTGACAATCTTCGAACACACTCACCAGAATTGCATACATCTGCAAGCAACTTACCTACCAGGTGTGAAAAATACAAGAGCGGACAGGCTAATCCGCATCTTTCATCCTCACAAATGGGCACTCAATGCAGAAGTAGCCCAAGACATATTCATGCGGTGGGGGACACCTTCGATAGATCTCTTTGCAACGGAGATCAATGCTCAAGTTCCCAAATTCTGCTCGATAAGAACAAGCCAATTCAGGATTGCTCAAGATGCCGTCCTCATCCCGTGGACGACAGGCCTCCTGTACGCCTTTCCTCCCATACCACTCATGACAATTCAAAAGTGCATAGCAGACAAAGCTCAACTAATACTCATCACTCTGGCCTGGCCAAGGCAACCATGGTACAGTTTCCTTCTCCGACTCTCCATCACGGATCCAATTCGGTTACTGAACCGCCAAGATCTTCTCTGCCAAGATCAAGGGATGCTTCTACACCCACTACTCTCATCTCTCCACTTGACAGCGTGGAGATTGAGAGGCTCCTTTTAACAGAACAGGGAGTTTCCACTTCAACACAATTCATCTTGTTAGAATCCAGGAAACTCTCAACAAGGAAAAATTATAGCTATAAATGGAAACGATACTCTACCTGGTGCACTTCCAAAGGTGTACCACCATTGGACGGCTCATCTGAGTTGCTCATAGATTATCTTCATACACTATACGCAGCTGGTCTAACAACATCATCCATTAGAGTTCATCTCAGTGCCATAGGGGCATATCATAGACCAGTTAACAATATACCGATATCCAATCACTCCTTACTATCTCGTTTCATTAAGGGGTTAACTCACCATCGTCCTCCGATCTCTAAGCCTCCAGTTCCATGGAACCTCAACATAGTTCTGGAACAGCTCATGCTTTTCCCGTTTGAACCCATGAATTCGGCCACATATTAAATGCCTCACATGGAAAGTTGTATTCCTGGTTGCAGTAACATCAGCGCGAAGAGTCAGTGAATTACAGGCCTTGGTCCATTATTCTCCATATTTGCAATTTCATCACCAAAAGGTGGTTCTCCGAGCTCACCCGTCCTTCCTACCAAAAGTAGTTTCTCAATTCCATCTCAATCAGACCATAGAATTACCTACCTTTTTCCCTAAACCTCATGCAAATGATAGGGAAAAGCTACTGCACACACTAGATTGCAAAAGAGCTTTAGCATACTACAAAGAGAGGACAAACTCGGACTCACGAAATTGAGTTTGACAGTGTCCTTGTTCTTCAAGATGTCCTAACTGAAACTCTTCTTCAAAAGATGCCCTAAATATTCAAAAACGAAAAAGTATCCATTACAGACTTCCATGACTGCTGTGTCAGATGACTAGGCTTTTCTTATCCAAATCAATGAACCATAAAAACCTCCCAATGATTTATACAAGACGCTTATGTTAACTATAATTGACCTTCATAATAGGCATCATCATATAGTGCTCTGACTTTATTACTCTGCCTTTCATTTAATCATTGGTCAATAATGATGATAGTCTCACTTTTTCTTATTTTTTCAAATTTGCTCTTTTTCTCAAAATGCTCTAACAAAATCCCAACGTGATTAAAAGTTCCAACTTAGCTTAGAAGTTTGACACCATTAGTTTTCCATAAATATTTACAATGCCAGAAAAGCCCAACATGGGTCCATGTTTCGAAAGGTATTCGTTCTTTTTCAAGGGCGTAATCAGCGTCTACGGAATATGATATCAAGATAATGTTATCAAGAAACTTTAAATGCAGACCTACCTATCCATGTTTATTCCACATCATATCACAAAAACATTTTATTTTCGGCTATCAAAAAGAACTATTATATTGACAAACATGTGTTTCAAGATCTCAAATGGAGAGTTATCGAATTGGTGCAGAAGAATCCACAAGGCGGGCATCCCCAAATTCGATTAAATTACAAAGAACAGTAGTGGATACACAAATTAAATACTGTATATCCAGCAGGACTGAATGTTGCTGAGTGATATTCATTGCTTTGAGTATTTTTTGACAAGTGGGAATTTTCTCATGATGTCATGGTGAATGACATTTTCATCCCCTTATAACATCTGGTTAGGACTTCGGTACCTTTACCGGAAAAATGTTTGCTGCACCGCCATGTTAAACGCTAGAGGAACACACCAACAGTGAGTAGTCCTTTTTGAGAGCCGAAAATAAAATGTTTTTGTGATATGGGGGTAGATTTTCTAAATTTGCGCGATCGCGTACTTTTGTTCGCGCAGCAGGCGCAAACAAAAGTACGCTGGATTTTATAAGATACGCGTGTAGCCGCACGTATCTTATAAAATCCGGGGTCGGCGCGCGCAATGGGGTGCACATTTGTGCAACATGCGAGCGCCGAGCCCAGCGCGTGCTGCCTGTTCCCTCCGAGGCCGCTCTGATTTTGGAGCGGCCTCGGAGGGAACTTTCCTTGGCCCTCCCCCCACCTTCCCCTCCCTTCCCCTACCTAACCCACCCCCCCCCGGCCCTATCTAAACCCCCCCCCTTACCTTTGTTCCACGATTTATGCCAGCTAAAAGCAGACGTAAATCTATGCGCGCCAGCGGGCTGCTGGCGTTCGATCACCCGACCCGGGGGCTGGTCCGGAAGCCTTGACCACGCCCCCGGGCCGGCGCCACGCCCCCGAAATGCCGCATCATTTTAGACGCACCCCCGACATGCCCCCTCCCCGCCCTTTTTAGAAAGCCCCAGGACTTACGCGCATCCCGGGGCTCTGCGCGCGCCGGCGGCCTATGCAAAATAGGCGCGCCGGCGTGCGAGGGCCCTGCGCACGTAAATCCGGCCGGATTTACGCGCGCAGGGCACTTAAAATCCACCCGATGATGTGGAATAAACATGGATAAGTAGGTCTGCATTTAAAGTTTCTTGATAACATATTATCTTGATATCATGTTCCGTAGACGCTGATTACTCCCTTGAAAAAGAACGAATACCGTTCGAAACATTGGACCCATGTCGGGCTTTTCTGGCATTGTAAATATTTATGGAAAACTAATGGCGTCAAACTTCTAAGCTAAGTTGGAACTTTTAATCACGTTGGGATTTTGTTAGAGCATTTTGAGAAAAAGAGCAAATTTGAAAAAATAAGAAAAAGTGAGACTATCGTCATTATTAACCAATGATTAAATGAAAGGCAGAGTAATAAAGTCAGAGCACTATATGATGATGCCTATTATGAAGGTCAATTATAGTTAACATAAGTGTCTTATATAAATCATTGGGAGGTTTTTATGGTTCATTGATTTAAATTGTTAAGTACCATAATCCTACAAATCACTTCAAAAGGAAAGGCACACGTGGAAGTTGATTGATTAGGCTTTTCTTATGACATGCCAAAATTAACCCTTGCATGCCCCCAATGGCTAGATTACCAGTGCAGTGAAAAATAGGAAGTCCTCTAAGGCGCATGATGCAGAAAGTAGATCAGAATTGATGCCACCCACTGAGTCTCTGTTCGGTACAGCCAGTAAGCCAGTGCTATTGACTAGTATAAGCATCAGTGCCTTGTCAGTGCACAAATTTTGGTACCATTGTGTTTTCTTCAACATTGAACAGGCTGAAAAGACTAGAAATGCACTAGTGAAACCTCTGCCAAAAGAACAATAGATTTCATCACTAAAAATGTCAATTCTAGTCCCAGCATCAGGTGGTTCTTCTCCAGCAATTCCTCCTACTCCAATGAATCAACATTCCTTTCTGAAAAAAATTTGGGAAGACTTTGTAAAGAAATGTTTAAAGGATGTGTACAAGTTGCTGCAGCCTCCTCTGCTAGAAGTAAATCTGATTTTGGACATCATGGCTTTGAATTTGGATACCCAGTCCCCTCTTCCACTTTATCAAGATAGGACTGAAAAGGTACAAATACATTCAAAATCACAAACTTCTCCTCCCAAAAATAAGATGCCCCTGGGAATTCCTCTTGATTTATCTGATTCCCAAAAGGGCTCTACAGATCTCCAATGCCTCATTCTGTCTCTTCAGAGGATGAACAGTCCACAGATCTTCCATCTGATCTCTCCCCTCGGCAGTCTAGGAGCACATCTCCTCGGGTTTTGTACTACTCCACCTTTGTGCTAAAGATGGCTAAGAAAATTCCTTTCAGATTGCAAGAATGGAATCTACAGAAGATATCTTCGGCTTGCATAAGTACATTTGTGCACTTAGCAAGTAGTGGCAATTCCAGTACACAAGCTGCTTCTGGAGCTTCAAGCCAGAATGTGGCAAACACCTGTATCCATTCTTCCAGTATCAAGGAAGTTAGACCTTAAATTCAGAGTTTACCAGCTACAGGGCATGATAAAGTTCAAATTCCCCATGACTTTCTAATAGTGGAATCTGCCTTTAAGAAAAGCTGAACACTTCAAAATGCATTCCAATATCCCTCTTGGCAAAGATGCCAGGATGTTGGACAAAGGGTAAAGAAGATCTTTCAAGGAACCATGCTGAGCTCCAGAATAGTACATCAACTGCATATGATTCAATATATGCATACTTATTTACAAAGATTACAGTCTCTAGCAGAAGAACTTCCAAAAGATAAAATAAAACTGCTTTATTGCTGCCATTTAGGAAGCAGAAGACCTCGGCAAACATCTAATAAGATTAGCCTATAACACCTTTTCTTGAACTTTTGGCAATAGCCATTGAAATGAGAAGGTTTGCTTACGTGCATGTATCTGATGTCTGTGAGGATGTACATGAGAAGTTCTCAAATGTTCCATGCATGAGGTATAATCTCTTTGGGAAGAAAGAAAAGGAAACAGTCAATTTTATTAAGGATCATTTTGCTACCCTTCTTACCCTTTCAACAGAGCAACTATCCACCTCCAGGAAAGGTCCACCTTAAGCTATAGACTGCCCAAAAAGAAGGTACCCCTGTCTATGCCCTTGTTTCCAGCAGCAGCATTATCAAAACAGGCTGCATACCAGAGAGAGGAGGCAACCTAAGTCTCTACAACAGATGCATACCAAAGACAATCCTAATTTTTTATTACAACCTCAGATTCTTCCCTGCTACCATTACACAAGCTTCCCATGGGGGAAGGCTTCAGTATTTCAAATAAACATGGTTTTTTACTAACAACAGATTGATGTGTTTTAAAAATTATACATAAAGGATACCGATTGAATCTCAAATCTGCTCCCCCACATAGCCCTCCAGTGTTTAATCACCCTAAAGCTCATGCTCCTTCAACAAGTGCTTTCGTCCCTCTTACAGGCCAATGCAACACCACGGGATTTTATTCATGACTTTCTGATTCAGAAGAAGACTGGCAATCTTCGATCTATCTTAGACCTAAGGGATCTCAACAAATACCTAATGAAGTTCAGGATGAACTATTTAGGTACTGTCTCGGTTCTGCTCTGATAGGCATTTCTAAGTAGAGAGACGTTAATACAAGAGTTCCATTTAAAATTTTCTCTCTTGATCTTAGAACCCCATGTCACATAAGTTAACACATCAGTGCTTCTAAAAGATGATGCATTATATTGAGTTGTTAAATATTTTTATGAGATCAGAGCCCTTCAAAAAACTGTTAGATACATTCTCAAAAGAAGAATATACTTTTTATTTTACATGAGGAAATTATATAATTAAATTTAATTGATTTAATCAAGTCATAGATACAAAAAATAAAATTCAAAATGGTTGCTGGATGGCATAACAGCAGCCTTGAGTGTCTGGATTTCATTGAATATATATCTTTTCTTTGTCTGATCTTTTAATGCTTATAGCAATTCTTTTTCAATATAAGTCCATGTTCAATAACTCAGAAACCTTCTGACTTCATGTGTTAGTAAGCCACTAAATGTACAAGTCAAGTTACATGTCCAAGAAAATATAGCTATAAAAAACACTTTGATCTTACATTAGATACACTATGTCAAGACACCGGTGTGCCTTTGATCTAGTATAATTATTCTGTCTAATTGACAAAAGAGCACCTGATTTCATTTCTGTAACTTTAATATATAAGTATAATAAAATAAGCATCTAAATCTCCTAATGATTAAATATATATATGCAATACTAAATGCAGTAGGCACGTGTCCATCCTAATGACAGGAGGTCAAAAAATATCATTGTTTTTCTAGAATTTGGTGCTAAGTAAGGCACAAACTCTGGGAACTCTGCCATGCTAGAAGACATCAATCACTTTTAACAAAGTGCTGGCTGGTTTCCCAGTCCTGCAGCTGTACATCACGTGTTAAGAGAGATAAGGGCAGAGTTTAGGGGGGGAAAAAAAGGTTAAAACTGTAACTCTGCACTAGTCTTTTTTTTTTTTTTAAAGTTCAGAACAATTCAGAATAGTTCAGAATTGGGTCAGGGGCTATTGGTTTTCATACCTCTGCATTTTTAAGGTACAGGGGATCCAGATACCATGTCAGTACCATCCTTCCCTTAGAGAACAACAGGCTTTGCTCTCTAGAC
The DNA here is from genome assembly GCF_901001135.1 of Rhinatrema bivittatum. Lineage (NCBI taxonomy): Eukaryota > Metazoa > Chordata > Amphibia > Gymnophiona > Rhinatrematidae > Rhinatrema > Rhinatrema bivittatum. Next base: position 249,838,885 of record NC_042616.1, on the reverse strand, counting down.
CTATAAGATGCTTACACTTGCCATTAATTCACAAGACTCAAAGGAAATTTAATTCACTATAGCAAAGGTACACTCCATCATCTTTCCAAAGGGTGCCCAGAACGTTCTAAATAATTTTTATAAGTTTAGAAGAGGGTAAAAAATCAGCAAAATTTCTGTAGGCACTAGTATCCTTCTGCTTGTGCTTTACAGTAAACAAAACGACAGCTTCAGTTCATATTCAAATAAGCTTTCAAGGGAAGGAATGTAATGTGGAATTTTTGTGATTATTTCTTGTTGCACTGTCTTTGGTGTGACAGTCCCTGCAGTCTGATTTTTATCTTTGGGCCACCGAGATTTGACACCCCCCCCCCCCCCTATTTTAACTTTTAATGATAGTGGGAGCTTTACCAATGCTCCCTACTTCTTCACGGACTCCTCCTTTATTTTAATAATATGTCCCCAGCTTTGCCATTTAGACGGCATTGCAGCCCAGCTCATTTCCAGGAATGTGACATTATGCTGACATCAGCACCACAGCCTGGATGAGGAGCAATAAGAGCAGCAGGAGCACTTTAACCTGCTTCTTCTTCTCTCAGACACTTTCTCTCTCATAGCAGTGGCTTTTATTGCCATGCTGCCACTTCACTCTGCCATCCCATTCCTTCATCTCAGCGGAAGGAACCTACTGCTGATCCCCTCTCTTCTGCCACAGACTCTCTGCAGCTCTCTCTCTCCCCTGTCACTAGCTCCCTTTAACCTGGAGCAATGACTAAATTAAAAATAAAAGTTAAAAATTGGGACAGTGCACAAAAGCAGTACAGCCTTGCTGTTGTTGCCAGCTTGCAACAAGCCTCCTTATATTCAACTGGGGCTGTTAAGGTCCCTTTCATTTACCATGTCAACTCTGAGTCAGCTTCTCCTGCTTCTCTCCAGCCTCACCTATTGATATGGGCATTTGAGCGCTACCAGGGCATAGGTCAGATAAAACTTTTCTTTTTGTTAATACTCTTATGCTTGCCTCTCCTTTAAAAAAAAAAAAAAAAAAGGTCAAAATGCAAAAGGACTTGTCTAGTTAAGTTCAAGACTTAGCGGGACAAACTCTGTATTATAAAAAAAAATCCCTCTAAGCTGACTGGTTATGTTTAACCATGTAAGTCATTACAGGGCTAAAACTTGGCTGGATAAAAAAGAGACAGGATGTGGGCATTCCAGGGTGTGGTTCAGATATATCCGGCTAGCTCTGAATATCAATGCTAGCCAGGTAAATTTCTTCGGCTAACTCTGGTCAACAAAAAAGCAGTCCTCAAGTTAGCTGAAGAAATGTCTCCCTGCAAAAAACCCCCCAAAACCCACAAGCGGTTGTGCAGCCACAGCTTGCCCCGCTGCCTCCTGATCCCCCCCCACCCCAATAAATTTTCATGTACTTTCCAAGCAGCTCCGATCCCTCTGCCTCCCGAGCCTCCCAATAAGTTTGAATGTACTATCCAAGGAGCCCCGATCCCAATCCTTCCGCTGCCTCCTGATCCCCCTGATAAATTTTAATGAACTTTCTGAGCAGCTTCTATCCCTCCCACTGCCTCCCGATCATTTTGATAAATGTTAATGTATCGGCGAGTCAGTCCCGATCTTTCCCCACTATTTCACCCTTACTTTGAACCTCCCTCCCCTACTCCCCAATCCCCAACAGTGTACAGCTAAGCCAGTGGGAGGAGGAAAAGTTTTGTCCTTCTCCCACTGGCTTCAATATTATATGCCAGTATGGTAGAGCTGTACCGACATTTAATATGCATTCACTCACTTCATTGGTCTTCTTGTTGGTCCTTTCACTGAGCTGTCAGATCATACAGTACCTGAATGTAATCCACTTTGAAGCGCTGAAAAAAAGTGGGATATTAAAAAAATAAATAAATAAAATATAATGGTAAATGTTTTTTCCCTACACACAGTCAAGAGCACAGCCCAATTGGCCATGGGACAAGTAAGACAGTAATTAGCTACACTAGTGGGTGACATCATCCAATGGTGTTAAAACAAGCATTTTCTGAGCATGTACAGGTAAGAACATAAGAAAATGCCATACTGGGTCAGACCAAGGGTCCATCAAGCCCAGCATCCTGTTTCCAACAGTGGCCAATCCAGGCCATAAGAACCTGGCAAGTACCCAAAAACTAAGTCTATTCCATGTAACCATTGCTAATGGCAGTGGCTATTCTCTAAGTGAACTTAATAGCAGGTAATGGATTTCTCCTCCAAGAACTTATCCAATCCTTTTTTAAACACAGCTATACTAACTGCACGAACCACATTCTCTGGCAACAAATTCCAGAGTTTAATTGTGCGTTGAGTAAAAAAGAACTTTCTCCGATTAGTTTTAAATGTGCCCCATGCTAACTTCATGCAGTGCCCCCTAGTCTTTCTACTATCCGAAAGAGTAAATAACCGATTCACATGTACCTGTTCTAGACCTCTCATGATTTTAAACACCTCTATCATATCCCCCCTCAGTCGTCTCTTCAAGCTGAAAAGTCCTAACCTTTTTAGTCTTTCCTCATAGGGGAGTTGTTCCATTCCCTTTATCATTTTGGTAGCCCTTCTCTGTACCTTCTCCATCGCAATTATCTTTTTTGAGATGCGGCGACCAGAATTGTACACAGTATTCAAGGTGCGGTCTCACCATGGAGCGATACAGAGGTATTATGACATTTTCCATTTTATTCATCATTCCTTTTCTAATAATTCCCAACATTCTGTTTGCTTTTTTGACTGCCGCAGCACACTGCACCGACGATTTCAATGTGTTATCCACTATGACACCTAGATCTCTTTCTTGGGTTGTAGCACCTAATATGGAACCCAACATTGTGTAATTATAGCATGGGTTATTTTTCCCTATATGCATCACCTTGCACTTATCCACATTAAATTTCATCTGCCATTTGGATGCCCAATTTTCCAGTCTCACAAGGTCTTCTTGCAATTTATCACAATCTGCTTGTGATTTAACTACTCTGAACAATTTTGTGTCATCTGCAAATTTGATTATCTCACTCGTCGTATTTCTTTCCAAATCATTTATAAATATATTGAACAGTAAGGGTCCCAATACAGATCCCTGAGGCACTCCACTGTCCACTCCCTTCCACTGAGAAAATTGCCCATTTAATCCTACTCTCTGTTTCCTGTCTTTTTTTTTTTTAAACTTTCTTTATTGAGGTTTTATTGTTACAACGTACAAATGAACAGAACTTTTCCAGAACTAACATCGTGTTCTAACATCATCCCCATCCCCCCCCTCCAGGGCCCGTCCCCCTCCCCCAACCCCCATACCCACCTCACCACAAATAGTTAACCGTACAGACATAGCCGTGTCATACCATCCATATTCCACCAGCCAAACTCAATGTAAGGTCCCATAATTGCACCCTGCTTCTGAAACCGTGTGAGGACCGGACAGTTATAGGAGCCTTACTTCGAACTGCCACCTCTCCTGGAATGCGTATACTTGTAACCAGTGGTTGTTAAAATAAGACTCCTCCGGACATCCGAAAGAGACCACCAGAGTCTGTTCCATATTGCCGAGCATAAAATCTGTTTCGCCATGGGCTGGGTCTGCGCAGTCCAAAGCTCCTGTTGCAACAGCGCCACCAGCCGCTCATGCCACTGACCCGCCGTAGGTCGCTCCGGTGAAATCCAGTGGCACATAATGGTCTGTACCGCAATTACTAAGGCTTTTTCCAGAAAAGCCCAATCCGCGTCTGGTAAATCCTGCAGAGAAGCCGTATGCGGCAAGCGAAACAGACATAGTTTTATGTCCTTTGGAATGGATACAGTCAGTAGAGACTCCAAACGCAACAAGATCTCTGTCCAAAAGAGTTCAATTTGATCACACTCCCAAATCCCATGAAAGAAAGTGCCAATTTCCCGCTGACACTTGAGACAGGTGGGAGAGTCACATAGTTTCGCTGCATATCGTTGCGACTGAGAAATGTACATACAATGTAAAAGCTTGAAACCCACCTCTTGAAGAATCACATTTTCTGACACTTTAGCGCATTTGTCTAGAATTTCACCTATTGCATCAGTAGCCAGATAGACATTGGCCACCCTCACCCACTTATTTTGTATCTCCAGTATAGCCAGCTGCACAGGGATTTCCCGCAGGGCTTGAGACAACGAGGAGCAGGAATGCCCTTTATTGGATCGGGGCCCAAAGAACCCCCGTAAACTCTCCCAGCCTGGGGCCAAAGTATAAGTGCCCATCAGGGTGTATATATAATGCCTAACCTGTAAGTAAGCGAAAAAGTCTTGCTTCGGAATCCCATATACGGACTGCATCTCTTGGAACGTCCACATTATCCCTGTCCCCGGGGCAAATAAATTATAGACATTCTGTATCCCCTTAGCTCGACACCCTTGGAACACCCCACCCCGTACCCCACTAGGGAGCATAGGATTACCCCAGAGCGTAACATAAGGCGTGGTAATGCCCCCTAATTTTAATTGTTGAAGACACAAGAACCTCCATGCCTTTCTCCCTGAAGCAATTAGCATATGACGATGATACCCCGTGGGCAATTGTGCCCCAGGCACTTGCATCAACGTTTCCGGATTATAGGGATAAAGCCAGGCTAAAAGAAATTCTCTGGGAGTAAACTTCCCTGTATTCTCTAACCAGTCTTGTACGTGTCGTAATATGCACGCTAAGTTATATGCTCTCCAATTGGGACAAGCCAACCCCCCCTGCGCCAGGGTTAACTGCAAGGTCTGCAGGGACAGTCTTGATTTACTGCCCCCCCATAGATAATTGCGGATCGCCCGACGGATAAGATCAAGATCAGTCTTTTTGATCCACAATGGGAGCTGTTGTAAGACATACAACCAGCGAGGTAATTCCAGCATTTTGAGTAATGCAATTTTCCCCTTCAGGGATAACGGTAAAGTACCCCATGTTTTAAGCTTTGTAGACAGATTGGTGAGTAACGGACGAATGTTCACTTCATAGAGGCGATGAACATCTCTAGTGAGTAAAATTCCTAAATATCTCATGGTCTTGTCTACCCAGCGCAGTTTAAACTCCCCTATCCAATTTTCCCGTATGTTCGGGCCCAGCTCCATAGCTTCAGATTTATCTACATTTATTTTTAGCCCTGCAAAAGCCCCAAACAACTGTTGATGTGCCAAAACTCTATCCAAAGATGGTTGCGGGGATGTTAAAAACACCAAAACATCATCGGCGAACGCTGAGACTTTAAATTCCTGCCTCCCCCAGACAAAACCTTTTATCAGGGCATCCGCCTCAATTTTCCGTAGCAGAGGATCAATGGATAAAATATATAACAGTGGGGACAGGGGGCATCCTTGTCTCGTGCCTCTGAATAGGCGAAAATCCTCAGAAACCCACCCATTCGCTCTAATCGCAGAGGTTGGTGCGTGATAGAGCATCTGAATGGCCTGGACAATTTCCCCCTCAAAGCCATATCTGTGTAACACTGAAAAAAGATATTCCCAAGAGACTCTATCGAATGCCTTCTCCGAATCAAATCCCACCACCACTGCCTCTACCCCTTGTTTATGGCATTCCTCCATGGCAATGATCAGTTTAGTAACATTGGTACTGATCGCACGCCCTTTAACGAACCCCACCTGATTTGGTGTGATAATATCAGGGAAAACCCCTCCCAACCGATCCGCCATAATTTTGGCAAACAATTTTGCTTCGAAGTTAAGAAGAGAGATCGGCCTATACGCCGCTGGGGTAGACAGGTCCTTTCCCGGTTTCTCCAATACCGTAATATAAGCTCTGGTGGTTTCCTCAGGAAAACGACCCCTCCCTTGTGCCTCCCGGTAAAAAGCCAGTAGGTCACTCCCTGCCTTCAAATGCAAACACTTATAATATTCGGCGGAAAGGCCATCTGGACCTGGGGCTTTGTTAAGCTTACTAGCCCGTATAGCGCTCTGCAATTCTTCAAGCTGGATAGGTCTGTTTAGATATTCCAACTGGTGGGCCGTGATCTTAGGAATAGAAAGGCCAGAGAAAAACTCTTCCTCTTGTAAGCGACCCCCTTTCCTATCCTCCCTATATAACTTCTCATAAAATATGCGAAATTCCGCACATATCTCGTCCCCCGTTACCAGTGGGGTCCCATCTGCCCGTCTCAATTTGTCAATCACCGTGCTGCCCCTCGCTAGCCTAACCATGTTTGCCAAAACCCGGCCCGATTTATTCCATACCTAAAAAAATTATGCGCGCCTCGCTGCATCCCCCTCCGCGCCCTCTCATGAAGTAAAGTATTGAGCGAGCGCAGTACATCATTATAGTGCTCTAACGCCTGAGGAGATTTCAGGAGAGCCAAGCGTTGCTTCGCCTGTCGCAGTTGTTGTTCTAATAGCACTATACTCTTGCACATCGCTTTGGATTTCGCTATGGTGTAGGACACTATTTCCCCCCTCATGACTGCCTTACTGGTCTCCCAGTACAGCCAGGGGTCGATTTTATGAGCGTTGTTATGGAGTGCAAAGTCGTCCCACTTACTCAATAGGAAGTCCCGAAATTTGTCATCAGTATACAGATGACTCGGAAACCGCCACTGACGTGCCTCATCCCCCCCAGCCCTCTCACCGATATCCACCCAGATGATGGCGTGGTCTGATATTTCTATAGGACCTATTTTAGCCTGTCCAATACTGGAAAGTAGACTAGTCGAAATCAACACATAGTCGATTCTAGACATAGTTGCATGCGCCTTCGAAACATGCGTATAGTCCCTCTCAGTCGGATTCAAGGTTCGCCAGATATCAAGGAGCTGAAGTTCTTCACACATATATGCGACCCCTTTTCCCCTCATATTTTGCGTAGACTGTGCCCTTTGGGACCTGTCCACCTCAGAATCCCTTACACAGTTAAAGTCTCCCAACATCACCACGGGACCGCGAATAATACCCACCAACTCGGCTACTACTCCTTGGAAAAAGGCATGAGTATACACATTCGGAGCATAGAGATTGCATACTGTTATATCCATGCCATTGACCTTGCCTATCAGAATAATATATCTGCCCCGCTCATCTGACACCTGTCGTATTAACTCAAACTTAATAGATTTATGTATTAGTATTGCGACTCCTGCCTTCCTCCCCACCGCAGGCACAGCATAGCACTGTCCCACCCAATGTTTTTTTAGTTTCAGACTTTCAGCCATAGACAAGTGGGTCTCCTGAAGTGCTGCAATTCCCACTCGCTGCCGTTGAAGGGCACTCAGTATTTTTTGTCTCTTAATCGGCGTAGAAATACCCCCCACATTCCAGGATATATACCTGATCCGTCCTATCCTGTCGTTAAAGCCGTCTCATACCACCCAGTCCATTGGTGCCATCCACCGGACGGCGGCCTCCCAGCCTGAGCCGCCACCCGGAGAGGTGGTATGCCACTTTCCTGCCTCAGTGTGGTGAAGTGTGTATCAGCATCCCCCCCTACCCCCTCCCGAACTCCCTCCCCTCCCCCCAAACCCCCCCCCCAGGTAAAGAAAAACAAAGGATAAGCCCCACATAGAAGTGGGTAAGAGGACCGTGTATAATGCAACCAGGTGTGAGCCAACCCCCGCACCGTCCTAAGCCTCCCGTACCATACCATTATTGAACACATGTAATCCGTCCTGATGAACATTTGAGAAAGATATTTGAGAAAAAGATACAAGGTAGGTAAACATGACACAGCAAAAAAAAAGAAAAGAAACATGCACCAATGTAACTTAGGTATTTTTAGCCCCTGCAATATGTTATTCTGCGGCCCACCATCAATCCAGATCATACATGGCATCCCATCAGAGTCTTAACTGTGCCCAAGCCCTCCACCTCCAATCCTGCTCCGTCTCGTGCAAATTTCATGGGCAGGAGCACCACTAGGCATCGCTGCAGTGCGCAAGCGCTAAGCATGGTATCCGGTGCAGGATCTCAGGTGCCCCTAACATACTTCCAGAAGAAACCTCGCTGCTATCTTAAGTCCCCTCGTGGCCGAGGTACTAATGTCCCTGTGGTGCAACCATCGCAAACAAGTTATAATCCAATAACACTGTACATGCCTCCCAAAGCCGTGGCTTCCCAGCTGGGTATGCTCTTCAAAAACTTGCTTCCCATTGCTCCTCCATCGGCATACCATAAAGTCGCTGTCATTCAGTTCCCGGATCAATTACTATAAATCCAAGGCCTCGTCACTTCGCACCGCCATTAGTTTGATGCCACTCCTTCGCCTTATCAGGCATGTCAAAGGTGAACACCTTTCCATCCCGCCACACTTTTAAGACCGCGGGGAACTGTAGCGCAAAACGAACATTGCTATTATAAAGATCATTGCACAGAGGGCCAAACAGACGCCTCTTCGCCGCCACTCCCGCCGAAAAGTCCTGAAACATCACTACTTTGTGGTCCTTATATCGGAGGTCACGCTTCTTGCGATAGGCAGTGAGGATCAAAGATCTTTGAGCCCAGTTCATAAATCTGGCAATAACTAAACGCGGGCGGGTTTCTGACTCCCTCCGGGGCCCCAATCGGTGCGCTCTCTCGACAACCAGCTTTCCCTCCAAACTATCCAAGTTCAGCGCCCCGGGCAGCCAAGATTCAATTAAGGTCTGTAGCTCACCCTCCAGGATCTCTTCGGGTAGGCCCATAAACTTAAGATTATTCCTCCGCGCCCAGTTTTCGAGATCCTCTAATTTGGTGTCCGCCATGCTCACTGCCCGCTCGAGGGCCGTCACCCGGGCCGTAAGGGTTTGCTGGTCCTCCTCTACCGCGGCTATCCGGCCCTCCGCGATCTCAATCCGGTTTCCAATGCCTCCTAACGACTCTTTAATGGTCGCAAAGTTTTCGGCAATCCCCGCAAAATTAGGTTCAAGCGCTTCCACCACGGCCGCCGTCATTCGGGTGATCGCAGCTTCATCAATGCCAGCGTTTTCAGGCTCTTTCGCGCCGTCGGCCATTTTGGGCTCACTGCCACCACACTTCAACTTTTCTTTCTCCTTTCGTGGCGGTCTTGCCGACATACCCTTCAGCCTACAAAGCTCCTGGTGGGTGCTTAGAGTCTTCCGCAATCTTTCAAGATCTTCTGGCAGCGCGGAGCCGATCTTTAACACTTCAAATTGTTAGCTTTTAGCTGGCTCACACCCGGAGCTCTGGAGAGCACGTCTCACCAGGCTAGTGCATCACGTGACCTCCTCTGTTTCCTGTCTTTTAGCCAGTTTGCAATCCACGAAAGGTGTTCTCAAGCAGTCACCAATGCACGAGTCTCCTCTGGTTTTTTCCTTGCGAAAAGATGTTTTGCTCTCTTTCTCCTTTCAGCTACTCAACATACTTCTTGCTCTTGTTTTTCTTTATTTCTCTTCCTTCGTTGAAATATTTTTTATTTTGTCTTTTCCCGATTCTCCACAAAAATAAAAGATGTTTGACCTAGCCTCAGCTCTCTTCATGATGGCAGACAGTAAACTGGGCTTCAAAGGATTCCCATGCTGCTCCTTAAGATTTCTTTATCTGATCAACACAACCACTATGTTTGCTGCTTAGGCCTGTCACATGATGTAGCTAACTGCATTCCTGTGCCCACATGTCTCCCAGGCCCAGAAGATGAAGAAGTTACCCGCCAAAAGAATTCATTTCTCAGGCCTCTGGGGGACTATCACCAAAATCAAAAAAGGCAAAATCCTCTAATGCTAGGTGTCATAACTTGGAGAAGTCTTGGTGCAGGTGCCATTACCCTTCTAACAAAGAGGGAGAGAAATTGCATTCTTCAGCAGCAAAACATGCAGGAGCCAAAGCAGGCCTTGTGGGTGCTGGCAACTCATCAATGCATAGAAGATGTCTGGGCACTATCACTCTTTGGTGCAGAAATGTTTTTGGTACCATCAACAAGTAAAGTTACAATATCCTTGTCAGCGCCAACAACTTCTTGGCACTGAGATACAAATGTCAGCTGTATTCAAACAAAACGTTAGTTCATTCTGAATGTACTCCTGCGAAACAGTCCATGCCAATTCTAGTTCCAGAATCGGATTGTTCTACTGGGATTCCTCTTTCAAAACAGAAGTATCATATTTTCATGAGAAAAATAATCATAGAATTCTGATGATGAAAAGTCCACCAGTCTTCCATCTGATCTCTCTCCACAGCCTTCCAGAAGTACATGTCTGCTAGAGAATGTCATCTGCTTTTCTCCAAAAAAAAAAAAAAAAAATGGCAAAAGCAATTCAGTTTACTTCACTGAAAGAGGCAGAACCTAGAGAAGATACATTTGGTGAGCTAAAATATATTCAAGTTTCAAAATTAGGAGTAACTATAATTGTTCATAGAGTACCACAGAATTTCCAAATAAGAATAAAGCAGACTCCCTTGTCTATATTATCATTGTCAAGGATGTTAAATCGGAATTACAAAGTTCATCCATGTCCTGTGGTCATCAAAAGGTACATCTTCCTCATGAGTCTGTAGTAGTAGAATCAGCTTTGAAAAAAGCAAAGCATTACAAAACACATTCTAGTACCCCTCCAGGTAAAGATGCCAAATTACTGGACATCATGACAACATAGCTGATTGGAAAATATTTTTAACATTTAGGATAGCTGCCCATCAACTGTATACAATACACGTATAATTCCTTGCAAAAGCTGTAAGACATGATCCAGCAGTTTCCTTCAGACTCCATAGATCATTTTGCTCCTGTTTTGCAAGAAACAGAAGAATATAGGAAACATCTAATTTGATCAGCTTTGTGAGGCATACAATACTACTTCCAGGATATCTACTCTGTTGGAGCCAAAAAGCTAGCATGATTGTGGGCTTCAGGTCTTCACGAAGATTAACAATAGCAGGCACTATGAATGTGTTGTATCCCATCCCAACACCCAAATACCATGACAAAGAACAAATGACACAAATTTGGATATAAAAGGCCGCAGTTTTATTCTTACACTCTTCATAACTACTTTTCCCTAGATACATGAGCCAACTGATTACCCATGGCCACTGCCATATCACAGACACCTGGCCATCTGCTGTGAATCAAGCAAGAAGGCCTTCATTAAGCTGATCCTGTTACGCCCGTCTGTCGCAGACTGCTGCGACCTCTCATGCTCACCTTTTTTTTTCCCCGCACTGTCAATCCTAGGACGAATGGCGGCCACCGCCAACCTCCCCGGCGTTCCCGGAATGGCGTGGGCACTGCCGACTGCCATCTTGTTTCCAGAATCACCTAAGACGTGCGCGCAAGGGCATCCTTTGTACACGTCATGGCAGGAACCTCGGGGGCATCCCCTCCGTATGACGTTAACTCCCTGCTGTACTTAAGCCGACTGGCCCTGTGCTTCTACGAGTTAGCAAGAGGAAGGTTAGCAGAAGGAAAGCAAGAAAGAATGTCTGATTTACTGATATTGAGCAACAATTTGTTGTGACTAAGCCAGGTTTGGATAGTAGATAGCAGAGAGAAGCAAATTGTCCAGTTAATGTCCAAGAAGATTTTAGCAGAAAATGAACTGAATATCATCTGCATATAGTTTGTAGTGTACCCCAGCACTCGCAAGCACTTGACATAATGGAGTAAAATAGCTGTTAAAAAGTGCTATAAAAGGGCAGAGTCTTGAGGTACATGAGATGGAAGAGTGAACCAAGAAGAGAAGTGAGAGTTAATGACATTCTGTTGAGTGCAATGACATAGGATTTAAACCATGAGAAAACATTGCCTGAGAGACCCAGTGAAGAGGGGAGTCATAGAAGAATAGAGTGGTTAATAGTCTCAAAGGCAGAAGATATATCAAGTAGAATTAGCATAAATTCTGTGCTATATCAAAGCTTCGGCGTACTGTATCAAAACTAGAAAGGAGTGTTTCCGTATTTTGGAATTTGCGAAAACCAAATTGATATTGATCTAATATGGAATGAATATCAGTCAAATAAGATAATTGGTGTAGAACAACATTTTCAATGATTTTTGCCAAATAAGATAAAGATGAAATGGGGGATGGTAATTAGAAAAAATTGTTGGGACCACAGAAGGCTTCTTTAAGATAGAATGGACAGTTGCACATTTTAATGAAATTTGCTTCACAGCTTTTTTTGTTTATTCAGTATGTTTGTCTTTTCCTGAGTGGATTAGTATCATTAGTCTTTTATAGTTGCATTTTTTGTGTTGAGAGGCTTCAAGGGCACTACCTATATTTAACATTCTGTCTCTATTACAGCAGTAAAAGTCATGAAGGGGATAAATTCAGCTCTGCTCCACCTTCTTCTCCTCTGAGAAAACAGGAACTGGAACATTTGAGGTAGGTTTCAGAAGCATTTAAAGAGCTTTTGTATTTTTTATAACTTTTTATTTTTGTAAATGAACATTTTGAACTTCCAGATGTTATAAACTAGTATTTATTTAGTTTTGTTTATATTCCGCCACATCTATTTCTCTTGTACTTTGGAATTTCTGTATTCCACTGGTTGTCATCATTCCATCAGGTTTCTGTGATGCCTGTTATGTCTGCATTCTCACTCATCTCCTTACACTACAATTCATTGGTTTTTTTTTTATTCAGGCTTCTTGCACTGGTATAAAGACCCTTCGGTCCCTGTTTTTCATGGTCATACTCTATCTGTCCTTTGTAATTTTTCCTGTAATTTTTTCTTCAGGTAACTAGAAATTGTTCCTGGAAGTCAGTACTTTATTTAACTGCCTCTCATCCTCTTATTCAGGGAAACCTATTATTTCTGGGGGATCCATAGCATCTGTAATCACAAGACTTCAAACCCCCCTCTCCCGAGTGATGGTCTGCTTTCTTCCACAATTTAGTTTGAAAGCTGCCCTGTGTCATGTTTTATTTCTAAAGCCAGCAGCCTGGTTCCATCCTGGTTAAGGTGAAGGCCAATAGGTTCCCCTTTCCCCAGAGCATTCCCCAGTTTTTTAAATCTAAATCCTCTTTCCTGCACTGTTCTTATCCACGCTTTGAAACTTAAAAGCTCTGCTTGTCTCTGTGGGCCTGGAGAATGCTACTTTTAAGGTTCTGGATTTCAATTTCTTTCCTAAGAGTTTTCTAGACCCTCTCTGTTGTCCTTCCCTATGTTGTTAGTACCAGCATGTACCACAACACCATACTCCTTCCAGCACTTCTTAAAATTCTGTGTGCATGATAGATCTGCTACCCTCGTACCAGGTAAACAAGTCCCCATTTGATCTACCCAGCTGTCTAGGTTTTTGATAACTGGATTTCCAGCAACCACTGCGGTTTTAACTTTGCCTTCCTGAGCTTCAACCACACATATCCTTGGTACCAGACAATAATGCATCACTTGCATAGCTGGTCTTTTTCTGCAGGATCACTTCCTGCTGTGCAAGGCTGATGCTCTCTTCCCCTCTGACTTTGATCCTAGGGCTGCCAGAATGGAAGTGAGACTGTTCTACAATGTTGCTGTAGGCCTCTTTGATATTCCTCTCTATGTCCCTAACCACCTCCAGATCTGCAGCTCTTACGTCCTGGAGGAATGGGGGATGGTAATTATGTTTAGGCGCATCCTATTCTCTGAGTCCTCTAGCTCATCACTGAGCTCTGTGTTAGCCAGTTGTAAAGCCTCTGATCCCTTCTTCAGGACCTCTGCAGGTCCTTCTGCTGCTTGTGTCTTCGATGCAACTCCCAACTCAGTAGTCTCAGAACAAACTCCCAAAATGCTTTCCAAAACCTCACCATTCTTATCTCCCAGTTTTGGGTTTTTTTCAGTTCTCTGAACCAGCATTTCATCTTGGCACGGGATGTGCCGCACGCTGCAAGGCCTACATTCTCCCCCTTGCTCACCACCTCCAATTTCCAAGGGGCCTGCTCTTGAACCCACGTGCACGTCTTTCAACCACTTCGATACTCCTTTTCTGGTGCTAAAGTAAGATTTTATTTCCGCAGTTTTCCTCTGTGTCACCATTCTCTCTGATTTTCATATGTCTGAAACCTCTGCTGAGCTTGGCCGAAGGATTACTTGGCATATTTTAGCTTTTTTTTTTTTTTTTGTCTCAGCCCAGGCCGCTGTACATTTTTATACAGCCACCTGGGACCGTGATGTCACTTCCTCCAGTTTTCTTTTAATTCTAAAGCAAAGACACTGAAACACACTAGATTTTTAAATTCTAAAGGCAAAAGGACACAGGAATAACCAGTTTACCTTTCTCTCCCAAGCTTTATGTTACAAAAATAACCCAGCAAAGCAATACTCAGATCCTGTTCAATCACCACCACAGGCAGCTTCTGTTCTTGGTATTCATTCAGAAGTACTACCTCCATAATAAACAAGATCTGCCAGCTATAGCTACGTGGTCAAGCCTCCAATGCCAGGCAATCTGCCATTTCTCCTCAATTATACTTGGGGTCCAAGAAGGCCAGATGTTCAGCAGTGACTGCACTGGTATTGCTGGGTGTTTAGAACATAGCAGAGCTCTGTGCTTAAGGCATGTGATAGATGGGTGCTAGAGGCAAGTATGCCTAAGACAATCTACTTCCCAAGGCAAAGGTTGAGATGGCATGCCCTTATCCCCCTCCCCCAAGGCACAAGGGGTGCTGAGAGTCCCTCTTGGAGTTTAGATTTGAAAAGCTGGGGGTTGCGTGGGCCAGGGTCCCCAGAGGTGTGGCAGATGGTGCCATTAATAATAATTCTAGGAAGCTGGCAACCCTGCCACAATCCTGGAAACCTTACTACCTGTCTTTCACCCTTCCCCATTATCTAACCCGTGAGGGAGTGGAAGATGGGTGAATGGTGGCGGGTGTGTATGGTGTGCTCTCCTCACTCACGCCACCCCTATATAATCTTGCTCCCTCTCTACTTCTCTCCTCTTTTCATAGTAACATAATCACAAAAATGACAGCTGATAAAGAACAAATGGTCCATCCAGTCTGCCCAGCAAGTTTCTCATGGTAGGAACTGCCACTACATGCAGATTATCCCCATGATTTCTGTTAAGGGCTATAGCTGCCACTCCGTGCAGATAGCCCCATGCCTTATGTTCAGGGTAGTAACTGCTGCTTCATGTAGATTACCCTCTGTTAAGGTTAGTAACAACCATCATTGCAGGTTACCCCCATGCTCCCCTTTTTTCATTTCCAGCATCTAGCGATCCGCAGTATTTATCTCATGCGTTTTGAAATCATTTACTGTTGTCATCCTTTCCATCTCTTCTGGGAGGGCATTCCAGGCATCCACCATCCTCTCCATGAAGAAAGTTTTCCAGATGTTGGTTCGAGTCATCTCCCCTGGAGTTTAATTTCTTGGCCCCTAGTTCTACTGTTTCCTTTCCAACAGGAAAGATTTGAAGTACATGCATTGCTAATACCTTTTAGGTATCTGAAAGGGTCTGTATCATATCTTCCCTTTAGCCTCTCCTTGTAAGTCTTCTGATATAGACCCCACACCATTTTGGTCATCCTTTTCTGTACTGTCTCCATCCTGGCTCTATCCATTTTGAGATATGGTCTCCAGAACTGAGCATAATACTCCAGATGAGATCTCACCAAGAACCTGTTCAAGGTCATTATTACTTCATTTTTCTTACTGGTTATCCTTCTGTCTATGCAGTCCAGCATCCTTCTGGCTTTAGCTATCATCTTGTCACATTGCTTCACCTCCTTCATATTGTCAGACACTATTACCCCAAAGCCCCTCTCTTAGTCCATGCACATTAGTCCTTCGCCCTCCTAATCTTTTGGATTACTGCACATCTTGGCGTTGAATCCAACCACTCTTTAAGCTGTATTAAATCACTTTTCATTCTCTCTGCTCCTTCAGGCATGTCTACTCTGATTCATTTCTTAGTATCTGCAAAAAGACAAATTTTACCTTCCTTCCCCTCTGCAATGTCGCTCATGAATATATTGAAAAGAACTGGTTCCAAAACTGATCTTTGAGGCACTCCACTTCATACTGTTGTTTTTTCAGAGTAGGTTCCATTTATCATTACTTGCTGTCTCCCATATATCAACCAGTTAGTAATCCACTTGACCGCCTTGGCACCCACTCCCAAGCTTCTCATTTTATTTATGAGCTTCCTATGTGGACCGTATTAAAAGCTTTGCTGGAATCCAAAGTGTAAATCACATCAAACATTCCTGAACATACCCAGATCAGTCCAGCAAGCAGGTTTTATTCATCCTGACCAGCAGATGGAGGTAGAGAACAAAACTTTGGGCTCTGATATAGGAGAGTGCCACCTGCAGTCCCTCAGTATTTCTCTACCTCCAGCAGATGGTAGAGGTGCTAACCCTGCAGTCCTGACTGACTGGATATATTAAGGAAAATTGCTCCCCGAAATGACAGGCTCCTGCAGAAGGGGCATCCCTCGGGTTGAGCTGGGCGAATGGGGGGTTGGATGCCCCTGGCCAGCTTCAGCCCACGACTCCGGGACCACTGAAAGCCAGTGGTCTGTTCCCTTGGTAGGCCCGAAATCCCTCCACTGGCCCAGGAGCAGGGAAGTGCCCTTACTTTTCTTTTGTGCTTTTCTGTGTATCTGGGCCTTTAAGTTTAAAGTTTTGTTGTTAAAAAAAAAAAAAAAAAAGTCACCGGCAGCTGTCTGCTTTTGCAACAGCAGATGCAAGTGAGCAGTCTGAGCGGCCTAGCAGGCAGACATCTTGGTGGGATCGTCGGGTGCAGGCCGGGCAGTAAGTGGGCAGATCGGGGGATTATTAGGAGGAGAGTGGTCCTGGTCGGTACAGTTTCACTCCGGTGGGGGCTGGCTGCACTCCCGATCGAGCCGCGTGGTTTTCAGTCACGGCAGCGGCCTGTTAAGTGTGCCGGCGGGAAACTCTTGGGGCAGTGCGCCCTCTTCAGGGTTTGACAGCTGCCGCATGGTGCGCCCCTCCCCCTCGCGATCTGGACTGTGTGGAAGCGCGGCAAGCATAGGATTTGCCTGTTGGTTTTTTTCTTTTTGCCTTTATTTATTTTTTGGTGCTTGCTATGACAGACAAGCAGCTCAGGGAGACCTGTAAGGCCTGTGGCAGCCTGACGGTCTGCCTGAATGACCTCCTCTGCATGGAGTGTGCTGGGGGGGGGGGGGGGGGGGTCTGACAGGCAATCAAAGCCATGGACCGTGGAGGTGGCGCTTGGGTCACAGGAGGGAGTGGCTATGGCCACAGAAGCGAAGCCGGATAGGGGAGCTTCCCCCAGGGTTCCAGGGGGGTCCCCGCCGCTCCTGTCTCCCATGATTCGACCAAGGAAAAAAGGTCTAGATATCTCTGACTCTAGCAGCCCCAAGTGCCCTTCGGGGACCTTTCACCCGAATTTGTACTTTTGCTGCACGAAGCCTTCCTAGCTATGAAGGCAGGTAAGTGCGGGGTCGCAGAAGTTCCGATGGGATCGGCAAAGTGGGGGAAGGTCCCCTCTAAAGGCTCCGTGGGCCCGTAAATTCTACCTCCCGAGGGATGGCTAGCGCAATTGGAATCGGACTCGGAAGACTCATATGAGTCTAAGGAGGAGGATGTGAGGTATCCTCGGAGGCTGATCGGGAGGGGGACCCGATTGGGGGTCTCCCTCTGGACCCAGGGGATGCTAAAACGGAACAGGGGTCTTCGGACGGTCCCGAGGCTGAAGGCGATGATCCACGGATGATCCGTTTTTTCAAGAGAGGAGTTTCACCCGCTTATACCTCTGATGTGAGAAGAATTGGGGATTAAGCTCACCCTGGAGGATTCAGATGCTGAAGGGATTAATCTGGTTCTAGATGGCCTACGGAGACCCCCCAGTGCGTTCCCTATTCCGAAGAAAATCCAGAAGTTGATCAACCGGGCGTGGGATTCCCCCGACTCGGGCAGGGCGATGTCCAAGCTTTATCCACTTCTGCAGGACCATTTGGATGTTCTCAGCAATGTCGGCAGTCACTAAGAAGACCTTTATCTCGGTTGCTGGACCTTTCCGTCCTGAGGGATGTTCAGGATTGGACGTGTATCTCAATTGAGCGTTTGAGGTCCTGGGGCTCGGCCTGCGAGCGGCAGTCTGTGCAAGTCTGATTCAGCGGGCCTGTTTGTGTTGGATCCAGAAGCCGCAGGAGCAGTCGACCTCCGGGATTCTTTCCCCAGTCCAGGCAGCCCACCTGGAGGCGGGGTTTGCCTATGGTGCGGATGCCTTGTATGACCTGGTGGAACCACGGCCCGCATTATGGTGTCAGTGGTGGCGGCTAGACGACACTTGTGGCTATGTAACTGGTCAGCGGACCTGTCATCAAAATCGCAGCTCTGTAATCTGCCCTTTCAGGGGAAACTACTGTTTGGTGAGGATCTCAATCATCTGATGAAGTCACTGGGAGAGACAAAGGGCAATAGGCTGCCAGAGGATTGAAAGTCTGACCGGAAACTTTCTCCTCTCTGCCTCACTTTTGGGAGTCGAGGCGTTTTTGTCAGCCGAGTTCCTCGGGGGTCTTGGCCCCACGAAGTCCTCGCACAGGCAACAGGCCTTTCAGGGGTCTGGAAGGTCATCTAGAGGCGGATTCACCCAGGAAGCGGATGGCAATAAGTTCTCACAATGAGATCCAGCAGGTCCATTCCTCATCTCTGGTAATCAGGGGCAGGCTGGCCCAGTTCTACGGGGAGTGGACCAAGATAACCTCCGACCGTGTTGAGAGATGGCTACGCCTTAGAATTTTCTCACCCTCTGCGGTCGGTGTTTCTGGAGTCACGTTGTCTTTCCCAAAGCAAGCGAATGGCAGTCCAGGAAACACTTCAGCATCTATTAAGTCTGGAGGCGGTTATGCCGGTACCAATGTCCGAACAGAGGCAAGGCAGATATTCCATCTACTTCGTGGTGCCCATGAAGGAAGGCACGTTCCGCCCTATCTTAGACCTGAAGAAGGTCAACCAGAGTTTGAAGGTACCACGTTTTCGGATGGAGATGATGTGCACCGTAATTGCAGCGGTACGGGGAGGAAAGTTTTTGGCATCTCTGGATCTCACCGAGGCTTATCTGCATATCCCCATCCATCAGGAGCACCAATATATTTCTCAGATTCATGGTTCTGGGACAGCACTATCAGTTTCAAGCGCTTCCTTTCGGTCTGGACACTGCCCTGTGGACCTTTACAAAGGTGATGGTAGTAGTGACAGCGGCTCTGCGACAGGAGGGACTTCTGGTACACCTGTACTTGGACGACTGGCTGATCCAGGCAAAGTCACTAGAGGAGTGTGTGCAGTCCATGGACCGAGTTTGGTCACTCCTGGAATCTCTGGGCTGGGTCATAAATGTGCAGAAGAGTCATCTGGTCCCCTCTCATTCCCTTGAATACTTGGGAGCCCGTTTTGACACCCAGCAAAGCAGAGTGTTTCTCACAGAAGACAGGGTGAACAAGATTCAGGGACAGATAGCATGTCTGCTGCGTCTACAGGAGCCGAAGGTCTGGGATTATTTACAGGTCCTGGGCTCAATGGTGTTCATATTGGAACTGGTGCCCTGGGTGTTTGTCCACTTGAGGCCGCTGCAGAGAGCGGTGTTGTCCAGTTGGAATCCTCTGTTGCAACAATATTTTCTGCCCCTATCTCTGACAGAGCTGGCCAGATCCAGTCTGGCCTGGTGGATGACACGGAGCAATCTGGAGAAGGGAATGTCTCTCTAGGTCCTGGATTGGGTGGTTCTTCAGCCACTGGAGAGAGTCTGGGGCGATGGGGCTTGATGCCCTGGTATGTCTGTGGCCGAACGGGGTCCTCCTGTATGTCTTCCCTCCGTGGCCAATGATAGCCGAAGGTGCTCAGGCGAGTAGAGGGTCACGCGGGGTCAGTGATAATGGTGGCTCCAGACTGGCCTCACCGCCCGTGGATCCGCATCTGGTGCGTCTGGCAGTGGACGGTCTGCTACGCCTGACCCACCTACCGGATCTCCTTCGTCAGGGTCCTATATTTTCCAATCGGGAGGATTGCTTCTGGCTCACGGCCTGGCTTTTGAGAGGAGGCGATTGCGTGTGAGAGGGTATTCAGAATCTGTAATTATTACGCTTCTCCAAGCGTGACACCCTTCTACCTCGTGAGCCTATTCCAGGGTATGAAAGGTGTTTGAGGCCTGGTGTGGACAACAGGGATTGGACTCTCTTCAGGTTTCGGTGACCCATATTTTGTCCCATTGTTCCCTTCGAGTCCAGGTTTCCGCTTTGGGCTGTCTCAGAGGGAGAATGCAGGAGAAGGCCTTGGCTTCTCATCCGGATGTGGTGTGTTTTCTACGGGGAGTCAAGCATCTCCGTCCACCTCTGCGTCGCATTTGTCCGGAACGGAACCTCAATCTCGTGTTGCAGGCCCTTTGCGAGGAACCTTTCGAGCCTTGAGCCGGACATCTTTGAAGATCCTTACTCTGAAGACGGTCTTTTTGGTAGCTATCTGTTCGGCTAGAAAGATTTCGGAATTGCAGGCGCTTTCGTGCCGTGATCCGTTCCTCCGGATATCGTCGGATAAGGTGTCCTTGCGAACGGTGCCTTCATTTCTTCCTAAGGTGGTGTCAGTTTTTCATGTGAACCAATCAGTGGAGTTGCCCGGGTTACCAGATTGGGATAGGGATCCCTTGATGGGTCGGGAGTTTCATCTTTTGGATGTGAGGCGAGTGGTATTGCATTACTTGAAAGTCACTAACGCTTTCCGTCGTTCGGATCATTTGTTCGTCCTGTTCAGGGGAGCGCGAAGAAGGGCGAAAAGGTGTCTAAGGCGTCTTTGTCTCGTTGGGTGAAAGAGACGATCTCTGCAGCTTATGTATCCAAAGGAAGAGCGGTTCCAGTGGGGCTTAGAACTCATTCGACTCGATCTCAGGCGACGTCTTGGGCTGAGTGTCAGCTGGTATCTCCACAGGAGATCTGTAGAGCTGCGGTGTGGTCCTCATTGCACACTTTTACCAAGCATTATCGTTTGGATGTGCGGACCCCGGAGACTACCCCTTTTTGGGGAGAGTGTTCTTTGAGCGGGTCTTTCGGGTTCCCGCCCAGTATAAGAGGGCTTTGGTACATCCCGCTTGTCTGGACTGATCTGGGTATGTTCAGAAAAGGAAAATTGGTTCTTACCTGCTAATTTTTGTTCCTATAATACCACAGATCAGTCCAGAGGCCCGCCCTGAGGATCTCTGCCGAAAGACTGCTTGGTCTACTGCTGTAGTTATTTGCAAAGCAGATTTGTCATTTTTTTGGCTTCGAGTTCTCGGTTTAATGTGTTTTCTGCATTGTTATCTAGTTGGTCAGGGGTATCCATGTTAGGAGCCTCGTTCGCTCTTTATTTTACTTACCTTGGCTTGGGTATCGATTAATACTTAGGGACTGCAGGTGGCACTCTCGTATATCAGAGCCCAAAGTTTTGTTCTCTATCTCCATCTGCTGCAGGAATGAAGATTAGCAGGTAAGAATCAATTTTTCTTTCTTCCTTGATCCAGTTCTCTTTACACCCAATCAAAAAAATCAATCAGATTTGTCTTGACAGGGCGTTCCCCTGGTGAATCCATGATGCCTCGGGTCCAGCAACCCCACCAGATTGTAGATAATCCGCTATTCTTTCCTTTAGCATAGTCTCCATTAATTTTCCCAACGCTAAGGTGAGGCTAACTGGTCTGCAGTTTCCAGCCTTCTCTGAACCACTCTGGTGAAGCAGGACCATAACTGAATTTCTGCACTCTTGCAGCACCACTCCGTTTCCAGGAATCTATTGAACGGGTCTTTCAGTGGACCTTCCAGCACATCTTTGAGCTCCCTTAATATCCTGGAATGTATTTCATTTGGCCCCATGGCCTTGTCCACTTTGTTTTCCTAATTTTTCCCATGCATTCTCTTCTGTAAATGGGGTTGCATCTACCCAACTCTCATCCACGGTCTTGTCAACCAGGATCATCTTTATTTATTTATTTATTTTATTTGTGGTTTTTTATATACCGAAGTATAGCGTTTTGCCTTCACTCCGGTTTACAGGATAACAACGTAATACATACAAATAACTTATAACTGTATTTAACATTCATATAGTATAACCTTATTTAACATATTAGAAGAGAAATTTATATGAAAGAGGTAATCGACACGAGGAGTAAATATATGATATTCATTAATTATTATGTGGAACGAATAGCAATCTGAGCGGTAGAGGGTTGATGTAGGATATGGGTAAGAGTAGGAGCTCGGGGCATGTTAGGTGCTACAGGTAAAGACTTGAGAAAGGTTGGAAGAGGATGAGGGATGAGGGCAGAGGGCAGAGTAGGGGGGGTTGGGGGAGAAGGGAGATGAGACAGTGTTTAATAGAAAAGGATCGTCGAAGGAATGGGGTCTTTAGTGAACACCGAACTGATGTATTTGTTTAATTTTCCATTATTTCTTCATCTTTCTCCATACATTGCTCCTTGTCGCCTTTCAATTTCTCTATATCACCCTGGGCCTTCCCTCTTTCTCAGATTATATTAGAAAAATGTTTTGTCATCTCGCTTTACCTCTTTAACAATCCTTTCGTCAGCTTGACCTTTTGCCTTTCTGATTTCTTTTCTTGTCCCCTTTTATTCTCTCTCACCTCTACCTTTCCTTTCCTCCCCCATGCTTCCCTCTCCTCTCATTTTCGCTACCTTCCCCTTTTCTTCCCCTTCTTTTCACTCACCCCTTTTCCCCTTCCTTCTCATCCCTCTCATTCACAGCTGCCTTTGTTTTTCCTTCCTGTCCCTTTCTCACTCATACGTATGCCTTTCCACTTCTCTTACCTCTGACACATAGCCCCCTGGCCTTCCCTCCCTCCCCCCTCTCACATCACCTGAACTTCCCTCTCTCACATCCTCTGACATACCCCTTTCTCTCCTTCTTCTCTCATTCACATCCCTCTGCCTTTCAGTGTCTTCTCACCTATGCAGGTCTTCCTGCCAAGGGGGGTAGGTAGGAACCCTAGCGGCACCTAACCACATCACCATGTGGGACTTCTTCCTGCTGTGGAGGATGGAAACGCTTTCAGCACATCAGCCATTTCCACACTGTGGTCTTGTTCTTTGCTGCCACCCCCAAAATTTGGTACCTGAGGCAAACGCCTCACCTTGCCAAATGTTGCAACCATCCCTGTTTAGAGGGAACTAACTGGGAATCCTATATTCTCTGCTACCCAGGATGATGGAGTACAAGGGAGGAAGACAAAAAAGGTTGTCCTGAATAAGGGGAAATCTTGCAGCTGGTTTCAGTCTGTGGCTGGCCGCTGTGTTGTATCCTTAACACTGTGGACAGAACAACTGGGAAGACTGGGTAGCCTTTTTCTGCCATCATCTATTAAGTTACTTTGAGTGTGTTGTCATACTCTTTATGCATTTAAGCTGTGAATGTTTTTTGTGTTTGCTGTTTCCTTTTGTTTTGCAATCAGTGTATCTTAGTAGAAGACACTTCCCAATTTCTGTACACATACATTGCTAAGTTTTGGTTTGTGTTTTTTTTTGCTATTACCAGTTGTTTCATTCATTGTCTGTATCAGTTCATAATTGTTGTTTCAGGCCATAGTTGAAGCATAAAAATTGTGGCTTCATCATCAAGTAAGCTTATGTGATATCTTTAATAGTATTTCCACAAATGGGGAAATTCCATTAGGATTGTTAATTTTCATTATTTTCTTGTTTCCGGATAGTTGTAACAAATTAGACAACGGATTGGGGAAACCCGATAATGTGAATGTTAATAGAAGGTTATAACATTTGATTGGTTGTTTTTTTAATTTTTAATTTATCAATTTTACAATTTTACAATCAAGTACAGCCTTGAAAGAACAGAACTTATATGGCTTAGGAAATTTAAAACATTTCAATCTTCCATATATGATATAGTAAACATTCAGAAGCCATTATATATCAAAGTCCTCAAAGTGAGGGTATCTAATAACATATGAAAGGCTTATTTTACAAGCAATCACCAAACAAGGAATTCTAGCTATCCCGACTGAGTGGAGTTACAATTTCTCAATTTCAGAGATCATCACAACATCAAAGGAGTCACCAAACCACATCCATCGGCAACACTTCGATCAGTTATAAATTTTGTGAGCTGTGATGGTTGGAAGAAAATGTATTTTACGTTCTGATACATAATAAGACATTTACAAGGGAACCTCAAGGTAAATGAGGCTCCCATTTGTAATATTTTTGGTCTCATGATTAAGAACTGCTTTTGTCTTTTTTGGGTATCCCTGCTTACATCGGGAAATATCTGAACATTCAGTTGGCAAAACTTTTATTTGTGATTCCTAATACCCATTCCTTATCTGTGTTTATTAAAAAGGACACAATCATAGTAGCGGGTTGGACTGATAAAGAATCCGAAGACTCAAGTATTTCAGATACATTCAAAGGAGTTAATACATGAAAATCCTGGCCTTCCTTAGGGTTTATCTTCCATGAAGGAACATAATAAATTTGCGTTAATGGTGGAAGTGCATGCTGAGGGATTTTTAAAACTTCCTTAGCATATTTATTCCACATCTCCTTTGCTGAGGTTAATGGCATTTTCGGAAAATTAACCAATCTTAGATTTTTCCCACATAGCTGATTTTCAACTCTTCTCATTAAATACTGGTTTTCCCTAATTATAGTTATATTTTGCTCATTCAATTTCAATATATCTTGGCTAGTAGACTGTAATGCCCAGTCCCACTTTATATCCGCCTCTTGTATCTTCTTAACTTGAGCTTCATTGTCCAACACTTTTTTTGTTGAGGGTTTCAACTGAGAAGTAAAGTTACTATTAAGAATTACCAAAGTTTCCCAAATTGTCTCTAATGAAAAGACCGAAGGTCTTACCAACAGTAAGGATTCCACCTCCAGCTCCAATGAAACTAACAAGGTGTTGTCAGCAACGGCGTGTAGTTGGGGCAGTCCCTCCGTTGTGATTCCTCTGGGGACGCCGCTGCTAGCGGCCTCAATTGCGACAAACTTCAAAGTTGTTCCGAGGCCTCTTCCTTTGTCGCTGACCTCATCAGGAAGGGACAGGGTGACCGTCGAAGTGGCAGTTCTCACTGCCACAGGATTCTCCAGAGGAGTTTTCTGAACCGGGGGTAGTGAGATCACCGAGTCAAGAAGAGAGTCCGATGTCCCCATGCCTTCATGGCTCTCCTCTAGTGACTGCTCCTCACCCGGGTGAGTAACTCCACGCCTAATGTGAGCGTTCATCGGGCCAACCACCCGACTTACTGGAGTAACTTCAGAAGCCAGCCTCTCTCTCGCGCCCGACGTTTATGGGCCGAATGAGACATTAATTCTTAAAGAAAAGACGAAAAACCACGAGGAAAATAGCAAAGACGCTCAGCTCAGCCAGTTCAAGCCGCCATCTTGGATCCCCCATGGTTTTTTCAACATTGGATTGTTTAAAATGGATTTTTTAGTACCTAGCCAGTGTACCAACCAATAAATAATCTTTAAAGCCAAAAAACTAAATCTTCCATTGAATTTAGGGATCTTACATGTTCTCAAGGCCACTCCTAGGTCTCTAGTAGTTTATTAAAAATAAAGTGAGACACTGGGTGAGCAGCAAAATGTTTATTTATTTAAAATATATATAAACCTAAATAATGCAAAATAACTTGTCCACAGTTGAAACACTGTAAAAACTTGTTCAGTTACTTTAGCTGCCACGTATGATGATGATCAGGTCACTAGAAATGTATTGCTTGCCTCAGTGGGTCTGATCCATTTTGAAATGCCAAATCATGGAATATAACTCAAATAAAACCATAAAAGAGAGGAAAAGAGAAGTGTGAGAATGAAAGCCAAACTCATTAAGAAAGATATAAAGGCTGCTACATTTCTGCTCCTCTTGTCAGCCTGTTTTGTTTATACTTTTTTGAAAACTCCTGTAGAAAACTGGCCTATAATATTATAGAGCTGACTTTATATTAGTTCTAAAGAGAGTTGTGGTCTATGTCCCTTGATCAGAGGATTGTCACTTTAACTCCAGGCTAGAAAGATGGTAAAGGAGCCAAAGGGGAGAAATCCTAGTTGCTACAGATAAAAGTACATAGCACCCTAGCCTTGCCTCCCTCACAGATTTGCAGCAGATTCCAGTTAAGTTGGAAGTCCTGGCCACAGTGTCAAAGGCTTCATAGGCAGAACTGATAAGGTGCTTCTACTATTCTGCATTTTTTTACTGCCTGTTGGAAATACCTCAGCTTTTGGACACATTTGTGAAGATAGATAGAACTGGTGCACTGAAATATGGGCGCTAAGCATGGATTCCTGGGAGGCCATTTTTGCGAATGTGTCCAATGTCTTGGGATTCTTCCCTGGTAGTGTGGTGGAGTGTTCCCAAGTCCGTTTTGCTTTAAAGCAAACTTCACCATGTCAGAGTGGTGCAGTAGCTGGAAACCTTGAAACTCAGAGAGGCTTGGACTCTATACTTCAGGTCAAGTCTCTGGGCTACTGGTACACAAGTCTTCTAGTCTCACAAAGTCCTTTTGCATTTCCTTGCAATCCACTGCCATTTAACAACTATTGCTTGAGGAGAATTCAGCTGCATCGTTAAACTTTTCAACTGTTTGTATCCTATAATCCCACTTATGTGAGAATAGCAATTGCCAGTCGTTCCTTGTCCTACTGGCTAGTGGACTATATTGTGCACTGATGTGTTCTAGCTGGCCTTGCAATTACAAGCTCTGTCAAGGTTCATCAAGTCGGAGCCATGGTTTTTTCAGTTGTTCTAAAAGCTGTCTCCTTTGCAGACATCTGCAAAGTTGCAACTTGTGTGTCTATATGCATCTTCACATCCTACTACTGTCTGAACAAGCTCTCTAGAAGTTACAATAAACTTGGCAAGTGGTTTTATGCAGTCTGTTCACCCATTAGCCCACTCTCCGAGGAGAAACTGGGTGCTTTATTCAGTAAGTACTCCACTATGCAACCTTCAACTTGGGATTCCCCATGTGTCATGGCTAATTCAGTCCAGCTTGTTCATAGAGAAAGCAAGTTTGCTTAACATAAATGGTGATCTCTGTAGACACTAGACAGCAGGCTGAATTAGCCATGCTTAATACCCACCTGCCTACCTCCCTGGAGAGTTGACTACCTTGCTAAAGCTAAGCTCTGCAATTGACTGAGGGGCTCACGAGGCAGCACTAGAATTCCTGTGCATGCTCAGTAGTAAAAGCTGTACTGAGCTAGAGAGGGCTTTGTTCAGCACAATCTGATAATGCCACCCACATGTCGTGGCTAATTCATCCTGCTGTGTATGGAGAACCCTGTTTATGGTAAGCAACCTTGCTTTTCTGTATGATGAATCCTATGGGATAAGAAAGAAGTAATAGATAATCAATCTCTGCAACTTTTTAAATACATTGTACGAAACAGAAGGCATGTTTTTATTATTACTCATCTTTTTCAATTAGTTGAATAAAAGAGCTTTCATGATGAATGGTCTTTTTCTCTCTTTTCCATTCCTCAGATCTGTAAAAGTATACATTAATTTCCCGCCTTAGCTTTATGTATACTTTCTGCATCCTGTTGTCACAAGGGAAGATTAACCTTTGCTCTCGTCTTTGCTGTTTGTAGGAAACATTTTTAGTAACTAATGGGAACTTGTTTGGAGAGTGAAAGATTGTTATAGCTATTTTGGTTAAGGCACTCTTTT
Organism: Rhinatrema bivittatum; assembly: GCF_901001135.1. Classification (NCBI taxonomy): domain Eukaryota; kingdom Metazoa; phylum Chordata; class Amphibia; order Gymnophiona; family Rhinatrematidae; genus Rhinatrema; species Rhinatrema bivittatum. The sequence goes on along the minus strand of NC_042616.1, from coordinate 249,811,344 downwards.
AGATTTGAAGGATATAATGTTTCTTAACCTAAAAGACTGATTGTATGAGTTTCAGAAATGTTTAGATTGACCTGTAATTTTAGAAACCTAGAAACTTGTGACCAGAATAAGACCATCTATCCTATCTAGTCTGCCCATCCACCCAATTAATTTAGCTTTACAATTCCCATCACTCTTTTAGAGATCCCCTGTATTTATCCCATGCTTTCTTGAATACAGATACTGTTTTAGTCTTCACCACTTCCACTGGGAGGCTGTTGCACACATCCACCACTCTCTCTGTAAAGAAATATTTCCACCTTTCTGTAAAGAAATATTTCCTAGGGTTATTCCTGAGTATACCCCCTTTCAATCTCATCTCATGACTCCTCATTCTAGAGTCTCCTTTCTATTGAAAAAGACTTATCTCTTGTGCATGGAAACCTTTTGCGATATTTGAATGTCTTTATCATATCTCGCCTTCCCTCTAGGGTATACATGTTTAGAACGTAGACCATTGACCATTTTAGTTAGCCACCCTTTGGACTGACTCCATCCTGTTTTATACAGTATTATTAGAACTATAGGGACCTATACAGAGGCAATATCGCCTTCCTTTTTCTGTTGACCAAGTGTGGTTTCACACTTTTTTTTTATTTAGACTTTTATATTCCACTTTTCAGCACTTAGTGTGCTATACCCACAGGGCTTACAATTTAATTTTGTACCTGAGGCAACAGAGGGGAAAGTGACTTGCCCAAGGTCACAAGGAACAACAGTGAGATTTGAACCCTGGTTTCCCTGAGTCATAGCCCTCTGCTCCAACCACTAGGCTACTCAACGTTCTCCCCAGAATTTTAGTGAAAAATAAGAGATTGGCTAGCACCTTGGTAATTAAGATATAGAATTATGCACTTGCTTGTGGAAATGATGCAGTCTGACTTTTAAAAAATTATCCAAGTTTATATTCGTCTCTTCAAATATTTGTTCAAAACAGATTACAATTTAAAACAATTCAGGATATAGATTACATATATATAAAAACATCCAGCAATTTCAGTAATCTTTTTATTATCAAAGACAACTGGAATTACAAGTAAGGTCATTCTTTCAATTAGAAATAAACAGGTATCTTAATCTTATTGACTCATTTAGAAGAGGTCTTGACTCAGATCATAGTTACATCTTGGTGTCATTAGATAATCACTGTGGCATTTGACACCGTTGATCGCGCCATCCTATTACATTGCCTTTGTGACTGTGGCATTTCTGGAACTGTGTTTCAGTGGTTTACTTCGTTCATGTCTCACAGATTTCAGTGCGTCGAAGTTAAGTTCTCTCATTGGGCTGAAATCACCACAGGATTGCCCCAAGGTTCAGCATTATCAGCCATGCTATTTAATATGTATCGTTCACCTTTGTGCAAAGTTTTAGCTGGGCTGTGCGATGGATACAAATTGTATGCGAACGATATCCATTTTTTCATTTGCATGCACCCTTCATGGACCGAACAGTTGATCTAGTAAACCTGTGTGTATCCATCATCAAGCAATGGCTATTTTTCAAACGCGCGTCCAAGAGCAGGCTAACAGTGCGCTCCGATGGAGCGCACTGTTAGCCTGCTCTTGGACGCGCAGCACCTAATAGCGCCCTCAACATGCAAATGCATGTTGAAGGCCCTATTAGGTATGCGCGCGGGATACAGAAAGTAAAATGTGCAGCCAAGCCGCACATTTTACTTTAAGAAATTAGCGCTGACCCAAAGGTCAGCGCTAATTTCTTCCGGCACCGGGAAAGTGCACAGAAAAGCAGTAAAAACTGCTTTTCTGTGCATCCTCCTACTTAATATCATGGCGATATTAAGTCGGAGGTCCCGAAGAGTAAAAAAAAAAGTTATAAATAAATAAATAAATAAAAATAAAATTTTGAATTCGGCCCTAGCGCCTCCTTTTGCCCGGATCTACCGCCGGACCTAATTTAAATACTGCATCACGCGCACAGGCGAGTGGCCGTTCGCCCGCTCTCCCGCGGGCTTTACTGTATCGGCCTGAGTGTTTGTTAATTCATCGCTCTGTGTCAAAAATTCCTCTTGATTGTATTATGATTGACGATACTTCATTCTCACTGAAGTCTTGTATACGGAACCTGGGTGTTTTATTTGAGCCTGCCTTATCTTTTCATCCATTTGTTAAAAACAGAATTAGGGCAGGCTTTTTCAAAATTTGCGTGCTTCATGGCCTTAAACACCTGCTAGAGAAAGCACACTTTTGAACAGTGGTATAGGCTTCCATCCTACCATTAGTAGACTACTGCAATTCCACATTCCTTGGTCTTCCTGCGGTAATGCTTCAACCACTTCAATTATTGCTAAATACCACTGTGTGACTTATTACCAGAACCAACAAGCTTGAGCATATAACCCCAGTGCTCTCTGAATTACATTGGCTTCCAATTGCAGAATGCATTAAGTAGAAGATCGAACTATCACATTTAACCTTATTTCCGCCAGTTCTTTACCTTGGAGCAGCGCTCTTTTACAGCATTATTGTCTATCCTATCAGCTTCACTCCGCAGAATGAGGCTGGTTAGATGTGCCCTCACCTTTGCATGCCAGACTGAGCGTCACCAGAAACTGCAATTTTTCTTGGCCGCCCCAGTCATTTGGAACTCTCTCCCTGAAGCTCTACGCACAGCAGACAGTGCCAGACTTTTAAGACTTTTAAGCATTTTATTAAGTCCACGGAAGGTTCCTGTACTTTCTGTGTTTTATTGTTGTCAGTTTTGATTTCGGTGTATATTTATTGCTATGATTGTTTATGTATATCACCCAAGATATGGGTGATTAATAAATTCAAATAAAAGATAAAGATAAAAGATAAAATAATCGCCAATGTCTATAAAGAATTTTCCTTTTTGATCCTGAACTTGTATTCCTTCAATACCTAACACCATCCATTGTTATTCTTGCAATACACATACAATCAAATGCAAAATTTTACATCCACAAGAAGCCTGTGTTTGGTTGCCTCTTAACAATCCATTTTTCATCCAACAGATATTTCAGCATTTAAATCCTGCTTGTAAAACTATTTCCTTACTTTCCTTAGGAACTGGACAAAGATCATTTATATTGCTATAAACTTCCCAATATCTTTATCTCTTGCAGCTAAGGCGGTCAGCATTTCCATTTCCATTGCCTTGTGTATTACTATGCAATTTTTCATTTTTGTTAAGATCATTAAATGTTGTTTATCAGAGAACTTTTAAAAGAAACTTGGATACTCATTTAAATAAATGGTGGCTTGCTCCCATTCAAGTCAACGTGGAAAGGTTTTTTTTTTGGGGGGGGAGGGGTTAGTGGGAGACTTCCTGGTTTAATATTTTTATTCTGGTCCCTCCTCTATTCCGTTTTCCAGTTCTTATCAAAGCCCTCTCTTGCAGTGCCATATCTAAGGATCTCCTACATGGCCCAGATATATTTTTTGCCCTGCTTGTGATAACTGGTTATTAGGGAGAGGGGTAGATGGTAGAGCAGTAGAACAGCTATTTCCATAGTTTTCAATCTGGGAGGGCAGTTGCATTCATGTGCAGCAGGGCAGAGTCTGGTATGAGTACAGTAAAATTGATTCATCTTTGCAGCTGTGACTGTCTGCCCCATGTGTCATGGACCTACCAATACGAGCCCCAAAACATTGAAATTAGCAGGCAATTTGCATTACATACAATACATAGCACCTCCCATCCCTTCTCCCCCCACCCCACCCCTAGACTTCTCAAATCCTTTCTCTCATATCTCTGGACCAAGTGAAGTAGGGAGAGTGGCAACCTGCACTGAACATTAGACACCAGCTAACCATCTGACTGATATGTAGAGTCACTAAGCCATGATGTTTTTTCATGGGAGGGGTCTCACTATTGCAGGGGTGTGTTGCTGCGATAGTGGGGCCCCTCCCCGCCAAAAAAAAATTGCAGATCTATGGCATTTTGTTTAATCTCACGGCTAAACACTGCGGGACAAAATAACGCAGCTAGCGGCCCATTAGGTGCAATAGCAACCCCAATCTGAAGAGACTGCCATTGTCTTAAAGGGCTGGCAGCTGAAAAATAGCCCAGCAAAAAAAGAGTTGAGCAGGGGGGGGGGGGGGCATGGTTGACCCCTGGCTCAACCCAGGGCCATCTCAAGTGGTGGCCCTGACACCCCAAAACAAAAATTAAAAAAAATTGCACTTCACATGCGATGACAGACCCTACCCCACCTCCCAACCCTGTCCTCAAAACATAAATAGTGTCCCACCCCCCCTTTTCCAAATAAAATGCTGCCACTAGATCCCCCCTCCACCCACCCCTACCCCAGTATTGATCTAAAATTGTGTAAAAAAATATTGGGGTTCAAGAGGACTCTCCCACATACCTCCCAAACCTTCTAAAGTTGAAGAAGCTTTCTTGATCGGGCCGGGGTGCCATTTTTCAAAATGGCACCAACCTGATCTTGCTCCTGCCGTGATAGGGGCAAGGTCCGGAAATTGACCTAGGCATGTAGCCAAGGTCCAACCCCCAGACCTTGCCCCTGTGGTCTAGTGCCAGATTGCTCCCGGGCCCCCTGCTGGACCACCAGGTGTTTTCGTGAGTCGTGGAGGGGTTATTTTATTTAAATCTTGGGGGAGCGATGGCATGTGGTCCCGCCCCTGGAGATAGGAGTTGGAGCTGCGGGGGGGGAGGGTCAGCGCAAGGCAGAAAGGCACCTATTCCCTTTACACCAGCCCTGGCAGTTGCAAGTGGTGGTCCAGTTCATCTTGCTGATTGGGGTCTTTGTCGGCATTTCATTTGTAATAGTTCCCAAAAAAGTCAGAGCCTTCTGACCCATTCTCAATTTGAAGGGAGTGAACAACCTTCTCTGGGCCTTTCATTTCATATTTCATATGCAATCAGCCAGAGCGATCCGAAGTATCTCCTTTTTTGTGTGCTACAGGAGCATTTTCGGTTCCAGCTATTGGTGACTGTGCCGCAAATGTTCACCAAAGTCATGGTAATGGTGGCAACTTTCTTGAGACGAAAAGGGATTCCAGTTGATCCTTATCTGGGTGATTGGTTGATCAGAGCAAGTCTTTTCAAGAAGATGTCCGACAGAGTCCAGTTTTACAAAGGCTGGGGATGGGTGATCAATTTTGCAAAGAGCATTCTTGTTCCAGTTTAGTCATTGGACTACCTGAGGATACACCTCAATACAAAGTTAGGTCATGGAAGAGACAAATCTTCTCTTTCTTGGGCAGAAGCCAATCTGCAGTTGTCAGCGACTCCCATTGCAAGGCAGGAGAACATCCAAGTCAGTTTGTATGAGAAGGAATCTCTTGAGCCCAGAGGAATGGAAACTTGAGTGAAAGACTGTCTGCCCAGCATGAATTTGATAGCATCTTGCAGCAATGCCAAGCTCCAGTTCTTCTTCAGCCAGCATAAAGAGTCCAGCATCATAGGCATGAATGCACTAAGGCAGCTTTGGCCAAAAGGAGAGTTTCTATAGGTCTTCTCTTCATGCCCACTGATCGGGAGACTTCTGCAAAGGAACAAGATAGAAAGCTATTGAGTAGTTCTGATAGTGCCAGATTGGCCTCAAAGATCATGGTTTGTGGATCATATGAGATTTCAGATAGACTACTATTGTGACCGCGGGGGTGCAGTCACTTGCTCTGGAGAGATGTGAGTCCTTGGACCACGGCGCAGTTCAGGGAGGAGCCACAAGGCACACGTCGTGGGAGATGAGTGTGTCCAAGCACAGGCTGGCGCTGGAACAAGGCTGGGTGTGGAACATTACAGGAACTGGTGCAAGGTAGGTTCAGACCTCCACTGGACCTACACGCACAAGTGAGACCCAGGAACGTAATTCTGGTCTCAAGAGTAGCCCTACGGCCACTCAGTAGCCCTTCCGGACCCGCCGCTTGGGAACGACGCGTGCGTGAGACGAGACGAAGGCTGAGGGCAGGAACTTGTCAATGAGGAATTGAATGATGACTCTGGGAACTTGGAAGATGAAGATGAAGACTCGAGGAACTTGGAAGACGAAGACTCAGGAACTTGGAAGACTCAGGTTCAGATTCAGGATTCAGGCACTAGTACGGGGAGAGTACTGCACTCAGTGCGCCCTACACAGCCGCCTGTGGCTGGTCGCGGACCATGCCGGAAGCGAAGCAGACTCCAGGCGAGAAGATGAAAACTAGAAGCTGGAAACATGACGAAGATTCAGGAGAGACCTGCACCGTAGAGCGCCCTAAACAGCTGTCCATGGCTGGTTGTGGACCACGCTGAATTGGAGCAGGCTCTGGCTTGAGTCTTTGGGCATGGACGGAAGCAGGAACAAGGAGCTCTGAAGACCAGGAACAGGATTCAAGACTCAGGATTCAGAACTCGGATTCAGGAACAGACCTCTGAGTTAAAAACAAGGGCCTTCCGGAGACTTGTGCTGCAGACATGAAGACTGGCCATGTGCCAAGAAGTGCCCTACCCAAGCCCCCCATGGGCTGGTCATGGACCATGACAGTGGTACACCGGGAAAGGTAGACAAGAAGGAAACCTGGAAGCAGAACGAAGAGCCAGAGGCTGGAATATCAGGAACATGGAACAGGCGAAGAAGGAGGTTAGACAAGGAACAAGACCAAGAACATCCACAGGAGACCAGGAACATCAGGAACATCCAACGAAGAGTCATCTGGACGCAAGAAGACCATGAAGGACCTTGACCGGTGAAGAGACCACAGGTAACTGTGAAGATATGATGCAAAGCCCTGAGGAAGTGAAGGAGAGCCCTTTTATAGGGCTGGACATGGCACAGACTGATGACATCATCCTTTGGGGCTGCGGGGCAATTCCCACCGCTGGCCCTTTAAATAAAGTGCAGAGGCGCACGCGCGCCTAAAGAGAACAATGTAGGACTGAGGTAGCAACGTCGGCAGTGTCCCTGCCGCGAAGATGAAGAAGTCGTCGGCGACACTCTGCCACGTAAGGGATGAAGACAGCGGCAGCTCCAAGCTGCGGAGGTGACAGCAGCGTCGGCAGCACCCGGGCTGCGAAGATGGAAAGTTTGGCAGTGGCTCCCTGCCGCGAGAAGATAGTCAGTGGTGGCTCCTCTTCCGGGGAGCATGGTATCGGTAGCATCCAGGCCACACAGGAGCAGGTGAGAACAGCGACAGTAGCAGCAATGTCCGAGTGGGACATCGGGCCGGAGGATGAGTGAGGCTGCTCACGGTCATGGCCCGTGAGCAGCAAGCGCAACAACTATCTTCTGCGTCTCCCATCCTCTTGGGGTTTTCTGGTGAAAGACTCAATTTCATGGAGGATACATCTCTGTTTTATTTAACAGTTTGCCTCTTGAGTGGTCTTGTGTGTGAAAATAGGATAACTCTTCCTTGGTAATTTTCAACCTTATTAATAGCCCAAAAGACTTGCACTTCTTTGGCTTTTATTTGACTCTGGTACATTTTGTAAGTCTTCTGTAGGGGTCGTTGGATCTCCCTCTGGCATTTTCTTTTTTGAATTGAAAGTTTTATTAAAACTTTTAATACTGAGATACAAAAAACAGCAAAAATATGCATAATATGATACATAGTGTACCTATAATATCCATTCCATTTTGGCCTTTCTCTAGGGAAGCCTAGAGAAGGGCTTGGCCTTAAATTCTCAAAGTTCACATTGCAGCTATTTCTTGTTATAGGGACGGGATTTTTGGATTTGGTTCACTGGATGTGTCTTTGATTCCAATTCTCACCTCCATTGTTAATAAATCTTTTGAGGAAGGATCAAATCAGCTTGGAGAAGAGATGGCTGATATGATAGAGGTCTTTAAGATCATGAGAGGTCTTGAACGAGTAGATGTGAATCGGTTATTTACACTGTCGGATAATTGAAGGACTAGGGAGCATTCCATGAAGTTAGCAAGTAGCACATTTAAGACTAATCGGAGAAAATTATTTTTCACTCAATGCACAATTAAGCTCTGGAATTTGTTGCCAGAGGATGTGGTTAGTGCAGTTAGTGTAGCTGGGTTCAAAAAAGGTTTGGATAAGTTCTTGGAGGAGAAGTCCATTAACTGCTATTAATCAAGTTGACTTAGGGAATAGCCACTGCTATTAATTGCATCAGTAGCATGGGATCACCTTGGTGTTTGGGTAATTGCTAGGTTATTGTGGCCTAGTTTGACCTCTGTTGGAAACAGGGTGCTGGACTTGATGGACCCTTGGTCTGACCCAGCATGGCAATTTCTTATGTTCTTATGTTCCCTTATAAGGGGGTTTTGGTATTTCCCATTCTGTGAACTCACTGGACTGGTGTAGTGGGACAAAGTGGAAGGAGAATTTTTTTTTACCTGTTAATTTTCTTTCCATGAGTCCTGCAACATCAGTCTTTATCTTTATTAGGATTTATGAATCGCCTATATCAGTACGCCTCTAGCTGATGTACAAATAAAACTATCACAAAATAATACAAATAAAGACAATCACAAAAGAATTGACATCTAGTCATTAAAAATTCACAAGGGTACTATAATGGTCCATAATCAGGAAAATGAATCATGCTAGCAAATGTTCAAAGTCCCAAAAATGCTAATAGCAGGCCTGTTTAAATAGATAAGTTTTCAACAAATTTTTGAAAGCCTTCACTCCATCAGCCAGGCGTAATGCCTCTGAAAAGGAGTTCCAGAGAAAAGGTGCCACCACAGAAAAGACAGTCTCTAGTACTGCTCAGTCTAGCATGGTGCAAAGATGATACATCCAACAGTTCTCTTTGTGATGATCGCAATTGGCATGTCAGAAGGTGCATTGCACCATGGTGTGACTGAGGATGAAATCAATTTAAATACAATAACTGCCGTCTTGTACTGGATGCTTCAGCATCCAGGAGTCTCCCAGGAAGTGAGTCTTTCCTGCAGATTTCTGTTTTAAATATGTACATATAATGCAAAAGAGCAGGTTTGTGAAGCTGTGACTGTCTTCATTTTTCTATTTTGGGGAGTTTGCTCCAAGTCTGAGGATTTTCTCTCCAAATGTTTGAAGTTTGTTGTTCTGTGATTTGTCTGTAATAGCCTGCTTCGGTGTTTTGTCAAGGGATTACAGGTTTCTCTCAGAGCTGCACCACTTCAGTATAGAGGTGATGATGTGACAGAGAAAAACCATGTGCTCTGCCTCTGTATGCTGGTAGGGGACACAACCCATCTGTATGGACTCACTGGCCTGGTGTAGCAAGACTCATAGAAAATTAACAAGTAAAACAAATGTGATCATTCAGTCCCTGATGTGCCTCACTGAAGATAATTTTGTGTGTCAGCATGCTTTAGTGAAGAGTAGACTTTTATGAAGTCTGCTTTCTTCCTTCAGCTTCCAGATTAGTGGCCATAGACCCCTCCCCACAAATTGATATAATTAGGGTATCGTACACATTTCTTCAAAGCATTTATCAAATTGATTTAGGTGCTACCTGAATTTAATAATGATGTACCATTAAATGATATAAAGGATCAGGGCTCAAACTGAAGGGGAATGCTGTTCCTCTCATTAACAAAAATAAAATTCAAAAAGTTCTTCTTATCCTTCCTTGATGTAGCAGTGTTAGGCCCAGCTGAATCATCTGCTCGCACACACTGCCCAAGTCTCCCAGTTCTTCAAGGAGACTACTGCGGACTGCAAGTGGTAAAGTCCTGATCATTGTTTCTCTCTATGCTACATTTGCAGCTCAGAGTCAGGTAAAGATATCCACACTTAGTCTGCCTGCTGCTCCACCTCCCTCAGGCTTGCTTCTTGTTTTGGCTTAAGTGGGATGGGGGAGTAGAGAGAGTGCAATGGTGACAACTTTGGCTTATGTGGGCCAGGGGAATCCTGATGGTCAGATCCAGAGTAATACCTGGGCTCTGCGGTCAGCATCTTGCAGCAACAAGACACACCAGCAGTGGCTCTTAAACATATAGGAGCTCCTTTCTGAGAAGTTGTGTAATCATCTATGCATTTTCTTCTTAGCTACAGCATGAGCCCCAGAGTCTGGTAATTAAAAGGTAGCATGTAGGAGGTGTAAAACTGGGCCTCACTTTAAGCATAAGAACATGCCATACTGGATCAGACCAAGGGTCCATCAAACTCATCATCCTATTTCCAACAGTGGCCAGTCCAGGCTACAAGTACCTGGCAAGTACCCAAAAACTAAGTATATCCCATGCTACTGATGCAAGTAAATGCAGTGGTTATTTTCTAAGTCAGCTTGATTAATAGCAGTTAATGGACTTCTCCTCCAAGAACTTATCCAAACCTTTTTTAAACCCAGCAACACTAACTGCACTAATCACATTCCCTGGCAACAAATTCCAGAGTTTAGTTGTGTTGAGTGAAAAAGAACTTTCTCTGATTAGTTTTAAATGTGCTACATGCTAACTTCAGGGCGTGCCCCCTAGTCCTTCTATTATCCGAAAGAGTACATGATTTTAAAGACCTCTATCATATCCCCCCTGAGCCATCTCTTCTCCAAGCTGAACAGCCCTAACCTCTTTAGTCTTTCCTCACTGGGGGAGCTGGTCCATCCCCTTCATTGTTTTGGTTGCCCTTCCCTGTACCTTCTCCATCGCAACTATATTTTTTTTGAGATGCGGCGACCATAATTGTACACAGTATTCAAGGTGCGGTCTCACCATGGAGCGATACAGAGGTATTATGACATTTTCCGTTTTATTAACCATTCCCTTCCTAATAATTCCTAACATTCTGTTTGCTTTTTTGATTGCTGCAGCACACCTAGCCAATGATTTCAAAGTATTATCCATTATGATGCATAGATCTTTTTCCTGGGTGGTAGCTCTTAATATGGAACCTAACATTGTGTAACTACAGCAAGGGTTATTTTTCCCTATATGCAAAACCTTGCACTTGTCCACATTAAATTTCATCTGCCATTTGGATACCCAATCTTTCAGTCTTGCAAGGTCCTCTTGTAACGTATCACAGTCCACTTGTGATTTAACTACTCTGAATAATTTGGTATCATCTGCAAATTTAATAACCTCACTCGCCGTATTACTTTCCAAATCATTTATATATATATATATTGAAAAGCACTGGTCCAAGTACAGATCCCTGAGGCACTCCACTGTTTACCTTTTTCCACTGAGAAAATTGACCATTTAATACTACTCTCTGTTTCCTGTCTTTTAACCAGTTTGTAATCCACGGAAGGACATCGCCTCCTATCCCATGACTATTTAGTTTTCGTAGAAGCCTCTCATGAGGGACTTTGTCAAATGCCTTCTGAAAATCCAAATACACTACATCTACCGGTTCACCTTTATCCATATGTTTATTAACCCCTTCAAAAAAATGAAGCAGATTTGTTAGGCAAGACTTCCCTTGGGTAAATCCATGCTGAGTGTGTTCCATTAAACCATTTCTTTCTATATGCTCTACGATTTTGATCTTGAGAATAGTTTCCACTATTTTTCCTAGCACTGAAGTCAGGCTCATTGGTCTATAGTTACCCGGATCGTCCCTGGAGCCTTTTTTAAATATTGGGGTTACATTGGCCACCCTCCAGTCTTCAGGTACAATGGATGATTTTAATAAAAGGTTACAAATTGTAACTAATAGATCAGAAATTTCATTTTTTAGTTCCTTCAGTACCCTAGGATGCATACCATCCAGTCCAGGTGATTTATTACTCTTTAGTTTGTCAATCTGGCCTACTACATCTTCCAGGTTCATAGTGATTTCGTTCAGTTCGTCTGACTTATCACCCCTGAAAACCATCTCCAGTACTGATATCTCCCCAACATCCTCATTAGTAAACACAGAAGCAAAGAATTAATTTAGTCTTTCTGCAATGGCCTTATCTTCCCTCAGAGCCCCTTTAACCCCTTGGTCATCTAACGGTCGAACCAACTACCTCACCTTGCAGAACCGCTTCTTGTTTTTCCTTGGTGGCTCATTCTTGATTGCTTCTCTCCCAGGAGGATGATGATGATGGCATAAACTTCAGGGCAGTTGTGGAACCAGCTGCTGCCTTCTTGGTGGAGGCAGGCTGTGATTTGGTCTGCATTTCAGCCAGAAGGGTGGCTTTGATAATAGTGGCTGGGTGTCAGTTAAGGTTGAGAAATTGGTCGACTGATGCGACCTCCAAGGCTAACCTCACCAAATTGCCCCTTAATGGCTTGCCTTTGTTTGGTTGCGAGTTGGAGAAAGTGGTCAGTAAATGGGGCGAATCTCCGGTTCCTCGTTTACCAGAGGATAAGGAGGTGCAGTGCTCCCTTCACATGAGCGGTTGTGCTAGAGGATGCGAGTCTTTTCGACCCTGTAGAGGAGCAACCTTCAGAGGACTTGACCCTTCGGTGGATCTTAGTACTTTCGTCCCCGACACCCCAGCAGAGGTGCAGACTTGGATAGTGGAACTTCCTGAGCCTCCCAATGAAGGTTTGCTGACTCACCCCTGGTAATACGAGATAGGGGGATGCCTCTCTCTTGTTTGAGAGGTGGGTTGAAATCACATTGGATCAGTGGGTCCTGGAGGTGATGAGAGGAATATGCACTGGGGTTTCACAGTGTTTCTCGAGGCATGCTCATGGTGTCTTCCTGCCACTCACCACAAAAAAAAAAACAACAAAAAACAGGCAGTAGAAACTGCATTAACAAGGATTCTCAGTCTGAGGGCTTTGGTCTCAGTGCCCATGTCTCAAGAAAATCAGGGCAATTTTCTATTATTTTGTTGTGCCAAAGAAGGGGTGCTCATTTTGTCCCATCTTGGACCTCAAAGATATCAGTCTTCATTTGCAAGTGAAGCATTTTCACATGAAGACATTGTGCTCGTTAATAATGGCTGTGCAGTCGGGGTAATGTCTTGCCTCTCTAGATCTGTCAGAGGTGTATCTCCACATTCCCATCTGACTGGAACATCAACGCATTTTATGGTTTGGAGTTCTGGGAAGCCACTTTCAGTTTCGGGTACTGCCCTTGGTCTGGCTACCACTCCCAGAACCTGTTCCAAGGTAATGGTGGTAGTTGTGGCAGAGTTGAGAGAGGATAATCTCCTAGTACACCCGTATTTGGATGACTGGCTGATTCGTGCCAAGTCACTGGAAGAGAGCTGCTTGGTGATTTGCAGGGTGATATCTCTGTTGCGGGAGCGCGGCTGGGTGGTGAACCTAGCCAAGAGCAGTCTTCAGCCTACTCAGTTGCTGAAATACCTGGGGGTTCAGTTTGACACGGAGGCCAAGATGTTTCTGCCGGAAGCTCAAATTCAGAAGCTGCTAGCTCAACTCCGTCTGTTGTTGACCACTCTGCGCCCAACTGTAAGGTTTTTCCTGCAGATCCTTGGCTTTATGACGATGGGCAAGAGCGCATATGCCTCCTCTTCAGTGCTCCCTGCTGTCTCTGTGGAATCCGCAGTCTTAGGACTATTCAGTTCGGCTCCACCTACCAATGGAGGTCTTCTCCCAGCTGCAGTGGTGGTTGCAGGCAGATCATCTACAGAAGGGAGTTTAGCTATCCCCTCTGGATTGGCTAGTCTTGACAATGGATGCGAGACTCCTTGGTTGGGAAGTTCACTGTCAGGAGCTGACGGCGCAAGGATGCTGGAGTGCAGAGTGTCTCTCTGGACATTAATCGCTTGGAGGCCAGGGCATGTTTACAGGTCGGCGACAGGCTGCACGGTCGCTTGGTCCTCATAATGTCAGACAATGCAATAACTGTGGCCTAAATCAATCCGCATGGAGGCACCAAGAGCCAGCAAGTGTCCAGGAAATACATCATTTTATGGAATGGGCTGAGATGCATCTCCAGATGGGGGGATCTCAGCCTCGCACATCACAGGCTAAGACAGCATAAGAACAGACTTTCTCAGCAGGGAGAGTCTGGACCCAGGAGAGTGGGCGTTGTCAGATGAGTTTCAGCTGATTCCGGATTACTGGGGTCTCCCTTTCCTGGACCTTTTGGCGACTTTGCACACTGTGTAAGTTTCTCAATTCTTCAGCCACAGAAGAGATCTGAGGTCATTGGCGATCGATGCACTTATGTAGGAGTGGCCAGAAGACAAGTTGCCGTATGCCTTTCCTCCATGGCCATGTTGGGCAGATTGATTCGAAGGATTGGATGCCACAGAGGGATGGTGTTTTTGGTTGTTCCAGATTGGCCTAGGAGACCGTGGTATGCAGATCTGCGGAGGCTCCTGGTGGATTCACCTCTTCAACTTCCGACGGGTGCCTGTCCTTCACAAAGATCCAATGTGATTTTGTTTTATGGTATGGTCCTTGACGGGGTTCGCTTGATGAAACATGGATACTCTGCGGCAGCGATCTCCGTCTTGCTAAGAGCTAGAAAGTTCTCCACTTCCTTGGCCTATGTGCGGATTTGGAGAGTGTTTGAGGCCTGGTGTGAGGATCATGGTCCTCTTCCTTGTTCTGTCAAAATACCAGACATTTTGGGATTTTTGCAGGATGGTTTGAATAAAGGCTTGGCCCTTTACTCCTTAAGGGTACAAGTAACTGCTCTCGCCTATTTCAGGGGTCTAGTCAATGGTAGATCCTTGTCAGCTTATTGGGATGTGGTCCGTTTTCTGAAAAGAGTGGAACATCTTTGTCCTCCTTTGCGTTTCCGGTGCCCCTATGGCGTCTCAATTTGGTTTTGGATTTTTTGGTAGGCCCTAAATTTCGACTGCTATGTACTCTGTCCTTGCCATTTCTGACCTTGACAGCAGTATTCCTTGTGGCAAATTGTACTGTGCTTAGAGTTTCTGAGCTGCAGGCCTTGTCTTGCCAGGAGGCATTTTTCTTTTTACTGAAAGTGGTGTCTGAATTTCAATTGAATCAGTCCTTCTCTTCTGTTGAGACCCTTGAATGTCAAGCAACATATTTTCAGATATTTGGAGGTCACTGGGCTTTATCACCTGTTTGTCCTCCATGGATTTAGGAGGTAGTCACAACCACATTTGTGGGTGCTGGGAAGCTGTTACCTAATCAGGTTTGGGCCCATTCTACTTAAGCTCAGGCAGTGTCATGGGCAAAAGTTAGATTTTCTCCCATCAACATTTGCTGAGCTGCGACATGGTCCTCATACACTTTTCCAAGTATTATCGTCTGGACGCAGCCTTTGAACATGCGGTTTTGACTGGACCACGGGCAGCTCGCAACCCTATTCAGGAGTAGGCTGGGTATATCCCACTTGTTCTGGAGTTATCTAACTGGATGCTTATAAATGAGAAATTACTGCTTACCTGATAATTTCCTTTCCTTTAGGACAGTTAGATGAATCCAGCTTCCCTCCCTTGGCTGCCTATGATTGCATAGTGATCCTTCTGTGTGCCTACCTGTTACGGGGCTTACTGATAAGTGTTACTCCAGTCCCTAGACTAGTGTTATTACATTCTTGCCTGTTGGCTGAGTATTGCAATGGTTATCTGTTTTTCATAAAGTTTTTTGCTAGTCTGACCACAGATGCTTTTGAAGAGAATTCTGGCAAGCTGATGTAACTGCAGGGGTGTATATCCTGAGATGTCAGTTACTCTGTCTCCGTCTGCTGGTAGGAATGCATAACCCACATGTTCTGGATTCATCTGACTGTCCTAAAGAAAAGGAAATTATCAGGTAAAGAGTAATTTCCGGAGGTGTGCATAGGTTTGTTTTTTTTCACGGCCATTTCATTTTTTGTTCTGGGGTGAGCCATTTTCATCCACCCCCGGATTGGAAATTTTTTTTTGGTTGAAAATGTTGTTTACAAAAAAACCCCAACCTTTCAAATTGAATTAAATACAAAGCCCCCCACCATCCCTACTCCCCCCCCCAAAAGATTCACCCAAAGTCCCTGGTGGTCCAGCGGGGGGGGGCCCAGAAGCGATCTCCCGCTCTCGGGCCTTTGGCTGCCAGTAATCAAAATGGTGCCAGCGGCCTTGTGCCATTGACCAGCCTCTGTCACATGGTAGGAGCAATGGACCAGGGACTTTGGGTGACTCTTGGGGGAGTTGGGAGGGTGAGGGCCTTTGTATTAAATTTGAAGGATTGGGGTAGGGTTTTTTTTCCCTAGGAAAAAACGCTAGGAAAACCACACAATTTCTTTTGTTTTCCTCTGGTCTTTTTTTCCTTCCCGACTACAAATCTCTAGTAATTTCTCATTCTGTCCTAGTATTTTGGGAAGTTTGTGGAGCTGTGCAGTAGCTATGGATGGGGGAGTATCGAGATGGGTAGGGTTGTGGACATGGTTATCTTTTTGCCCAGATTGATTTCTGCTCTGTTTAACTGTCAGTTCAGCTAAGCATTTGTCTTAAGTGACTTTGACAATCAAAGTATAGAAAATATCTGAAAACCACATACTAGCTGTTGTGCCTTCTCATATAGTGGGAAATGATGACGGTTGGAAGCGGTATAGATTACCATACAGCATTTTAAATGTAAAATTAAAAGAAAACAAGCTAGAAGGATTTGAACAAATCAAAGGAAGGTCTGCTAAACTGGCACCTTCTGTCTGGGCCATAGGAATTGTTTCCATGATTTACATCCTAATATTATGGCTAACAACTGTCCTAGAAAATTTAACCAGTTTACAAGTAGGTTTGCATTGTCCAATTGTATGAAATAACTGTTGGTTGCTTTCTTTTCATAGTAGCTTTATCTGTTGTATTTTGAACTAGAAATAGAATTAAATTGTTTCTCTCTTGAAAGGCTATGTACAGATTCAGATTTGATGTGACATCTGGACAGGATGAAGGAGGGAGCTGGCTGTGGTGGTGAAGTGTTTCTTGACTTGCCTGGGTATGATTAAAGTGCTTACCTCCTGGGAATATAGTTATAAAGGAACCTAGGCTCTGCCATGAATTACATAACTTGCTGCTGGACCGAGAGTGAGCTTGACAGTTGCCAGAGCATTGCTGCTCTAATAGCCCACCTACTACCAGGAAGGTCACGTGCAGCCTTCCAACAGCTCACACAAACCAGTTCTCTGTCTGGAGTCCACAGAATTTTCCCTGCATAGGAAAGAACCTCTCCCAGGAATGAGCCACAGTATCAGTAACACAAAGATTCCATGCAATGAAAAATTAGCAGCTTTCCTGGCAGCACTGTGAAATATCCTGATATATTCTCCTTGTATTAGAAGAATAGCATAGGCCTATAATAACTTATTCTAATGCTAACATCCTGATAGAAGGCTATAATTTGAAGACTTGGATTGTATGGTTTGGATTCTTGTAATATATACAAGTACAGAAGAATTCCCTGTAACCTGTTACCTCGTACGGAAAACGAATGATGTTCTAACTGTGTTGTCCCTCCTGACGCAGCCAGCTTGGCAAAACACGGGGTCCATGTCGAGGGACCCTTGAATTGAATTGAGATATTATGCACTTAACAGTGGAGTTGCCATATTAAAAATCTTTGTTATATGAAAAAGCTTTGGCCCATCAGAGAATTCTTCTGCATTTGTTGTGTATATTACTTGATTGCTCAGTGCAGCCCTAGCTCTTGTGTTGGTATTTTGGATTCTTGTGCAAGAATTGCATCTGCTCTTATTTTTTATGAAAGGTGATAAACTTTGAGGGTTCTAGCATCATGAGACTGCAGATAAACTGTTTTTCCTTAAAGTGTTTTCTATATCCTATCCATGTAAATCTAAACTGTAAAATGTAATTTTTCTTCAAGTTTGATTTCATCTCAGAATTTGATACTGTTTTTAGAGCCATATAATGGTGATAGATCACAAATGTTACAGAAGACGGCATTTTGTAAAGATGCTTAACCAAATGCTGTATTTAAGGAAATATAGAAGAAAATTGGTTTAAATTTCTTGATTGTAGTATTTAATTGCAACTTTAGAATAGTGGTATTAAAATATTTTACTACAGCTTCACATATACCTTATTGAGTTTTGTATTATTAAAGTATAATTGTTTTTATATTGTGTGGATAGTTCTCACAGGACAAGCAGGATGTTAGTCCTCACATATGGATGACATCACAGGATGGAGCCCAATCACGGAACACTTCTGTCAAAGTTTCCAGAACTTTGACTGGCCCTTACTGGGCATGCCCAGCATGGCACTAACCCTGCAGACAGCAAGGGTCCCCCTTCAATCTTCTTTTTTGCGCGCAGCAG
The DNA here is from genome assembly GCF_901001135.1 of Rhinatrema bivittatum. NCBI lineage: Eukaryota > Metazoa > Chordata > Amphibia > Gymnophiona > Rhinatrematidae > Rhinatrema > Rhinatrema bivittatum. Next base: position 249,793,273 of record NC_042616.1, on the reverse strand, counting down.
TAGCCACGCGGTTAAGGAGCTCTGCAGAGATTCCTGACATGAATTTTCCTCACGGAATTACTAAAATTTAATTTACCCCACAGGGGTCCCTCATTCAACTTTTTCAAGCCGTGGTACTCCGGTAAGATTTTAACCCGTTTTCCGTTGATTACCGTCGAGTTTGGCCCTCATGGCCTACTGGCCGTCGACCGTACCGCGGCTCAATTTTTTCATGGCCATGGTGTCGGGGTTCTGCTGGTGCCTGGACTGTAATCGCACCATGTCCATCACAGACCCTCACAAAGTCTGTGTAATGTGTTTCGGATGTGAGAACGATGTCCTAACCTGCACCAAATATGCCCTTATGACACCAAAATGTCACAAGGCTAGAATGGAGAAGATTGAACTTCTCTTCCGTGCTCAAACCCCAACGCCGTCTATTGCAGCGACGTCGTCAGAACAGGCACAGTCAACTTCGCGCCAGAATCGACCTCCGGCCGGTGACCGTCCGGCATCGACAACTTCTCGGCCTTTGACACCCTCTACTCCCCCTCAAGACCGAGGGGATCGTAGAGATAAACATCGCCACCGGCATCGAAAGTCTCAGACCATCGAGGGAGCAAAATCATCGACCTCGCCATCGTCCGAGCCACAGTCGAAGAAGTCCCGTCCAGAAAAGGCACTGACCTTTTCACCCGACAGGATATTGGGAGCCTCGACTCCGCCTTTAACGGTGGTCCCTCCGGCTATGCCTCTGCCTCCTTCTTATGCTCCGGAGCTGGGGCTGCTTGCTCCAGGTCTCCGAGAAGAACTGGACCGGATGGTTCAGGAGGCCATCGACAAGGCGATGCATCGACTCCAGGTTCCTCCGACACCGGTACCGATTGCAGAACTGACCACTGACCCGATTCCAGCAGCGTTGGCACTGCTGCTCTCGAGGATGGAAGTGCTTATGGCCGCTTTTCCACTGATGGGCCCCGGGTCACCGATGGCTCTGGTGCCCTCCCTGCTTGCTTTGTCATCGGGAGGAGAAACCCCATTCCGCATACCTCCATCGGGAGTTCTGCCAATGCCTCAGCCGTCGATGCCGATACGTCCAGTGCCACCGATCCACCCATAGGTGCCGACGCATCCATCGGCACCATCGATGCCATCGATGCCTGCACAGGTGCCTTCGATGCCCTCATCGGTGCCTCCAGTTATTCCTTCGAGTCCTTCGGAGCCTCGACCAGGACCTTCCAAGGATTCCACCGCCCCATCTTCTTCTAGTCCCTAGAGGAGCAGATGCTGATCCCTACGATACCTGGCCTGATGATTCTTCACCAGACACCGATGATTTGCCTTCACCACCTTCACCTGCAGAAAGCGTTCTCCTCCAGAGGACCTTTCCTTTAGAAATTTTGTGAAGGAGATGTCTGAATTGGTTCCCTTCCAATTGCAGACTGAACAAGAGGACAGGCATCAAATGATGGAGCTGTTACAATTCCTGGATGCTCCCAAGGAAATAACCTCCATCCCTATCCACCAGGTTCTTCTGGATCTCCTCAAAAGGAACTGGGAACATCCTGGCTCTGTTGCTCCAGTCCACAGGAAAGCTGACACCACCTATCTTGTTCAGTCAGCTCCAGGCTTTCGCAAACCTCAATTGGATCACCAATCTGTGGTTGTCGAATCTGCCCAGAAAAGAGCAAGGAGATCAAAACCTCACACTTGCTTTCCCCCCCAGGCAAGGAACAGAAATTTCTAGATGCCATTGGTCGCCGTGTCTTCTAGGGATCAATGCTCATCTCCAGAATTGCCTCTTATCAGCTCTATATGTCCCAATATAATAGGGTCTTATTTTAGCAGATACAAGACTTAACAGACTCCCTGCCTCAGCAATTTCAAGAGCAACTCCAAACCCTAGTAAACAAGGGTTTTGAGGCAGGCAAGCATGAGATCAGATCATCTTATGATACCTTTGACACTACCCAGGGTATCTGCAGCTGCTATCTTGGCAAGATGATGGGCCTGGCTCAAGTCTTCCGACCTTCGCCCTGAAGTACAAGACAGATTATCCGACCTGCCTTGTGTAGGAGATAATCTGTTTGGCGAGCAGATTCAACAAATGGTGGCGGAACTCAAGGAACATCATGAGACCCTAAGACAGCTCTCTCTGATGCCTTCTGAGTACTCTTCAAAACAGCCCTTCAGAAAGGACTCTAAGAAGTCATTCTTCCGCCCGAAGAAGTCCTACCCGCCACCAACGAGAACCCGTTCAATGAGACTGTTTCAAAAAGCCCAGTCTCGTCAGACACGAAAACAAAAACCGCAAGTGGCTTTTCAGCCGGGCCCTGCTTCCGGTTTTTGACTCCTGCATATAGAGCAGCAGCCAGCTTCCATTGCCCCACAAACCAGTGGGAGGTCGATTGTGTCATTTCAACAACAGGTGGTACTCAATCACCTCAGACAAGTGGGTCCTAGCGATAATTGCTCAAGGGTATCGTCTGAACTTTCTCTCCATTCCACCGGACTCCCCACCTCTACCGACGAGAACATCCGATCACTCCATCCTTCTGGAACAGGAGGTCTCCCTCCTCCTCCAGGCCAAGGCAATAGAACCAGTGCCCTATTCCCAACAAGGCTTAGGGTTCTATTCCCGGTACTTTCTAATCCCCAAAAAATTGGGAGGCGTTCATCCAATTCTGGATCTAAGTGTCCTCAACAAGTACCTCCAGCGAGAGAAGTTCAAAATGGTAACCTTGGGCTCTCTTCTTCCTCTTCTACAAAGAGGAGACTGGCTCTGCTCTCTAGACCTCCAGGACGCATACACTCATATCACGATAATTCCATCTCATCGCAAATACCTGCGGTTTCTAGTAGGCCCCAATCATTATAAGTACCGAATGCTTCCATTTGGCCTCAAGTCTGCACCACGAGTCTTCACAAAATGCCTCGTCATAGTTGCAGCCTTCCTCAGGATTCAAGATGTTCACGTCTACCGCTATCTAGACGATTGGTTAATCAGGGCTCCCACTCAGCAAGCTGCTCTGTCATCCTTACATCTTACTTTACACACTCTAATTTCATTCGGATTTCTCGTCAATTACGACAAATCCTACTTAGTGCCATCTCAAACCTTATCGTTCATTGGGGCAGACTTGGACACCTTGCAGGCAAAGGCTTTTCTGCCTCAACAGCAAGCTCTCACTCTCGTGTCTCTTGCATACCAGCTGCAGTCTCAGCACTCCACGACTGCACACCACTTTCTCATCCTCCTGGGACACATGGCGTCCTCAGTTCAGGTCACCCCCAATGGCCCGCTTGGCCATGAGAGTCATGCAGTGGACTCTAAAGTCACAATGGACTCAATCCATTCAGCCCCTGTCGACCATTGCCCACGTAACCGACTCACTCCGTCAGTCTCTTGCCTGGTGGAGAAATCAGGTCAATCTCCTCCAGGGCTTGCCCTTCCAGGCTCCAGACCATCAAATAACTCTCACCACCGATGCTTCCAACCTCGGCTGGGGAGCCCACGTGGCCAATCTGCAGACACAAGGATCTTGGTCTCCAGAGGAAGCCAAACACCAAATAAATTTCCAGGAGCTGCGAGCAATCAGAAGTGCTCTCAGGGTATTTCAGGATTGCCTCTCCAATCAAGTCAACCTGATCCAGACGGACAACCAGGTGGCCATGTGGTACATCAACAAACAGGGAGGGACGGGCTCCTACCTTCTGTGTCAGGAAACTGCGCAGATATGGGCGGGGGCCCTCTCCCACTCGATGTACCTCAGGGCCACCTACTTGCCAGGACTCGCACCTTTCAACCCTTCAGTAGTGAACTCAATCTTCCAACAATGGGGTTATCCTCAAATAGACCTCAATGTGTCACCTCAAAATCGCAAAGTTGACAACTTCCGCTCTCTCTCATTCGCAGCCAGCACTATCAGTCAAGAGAAGCGTTCTCCCTATCATGGGCAACTGGTCTCCTATATGCATTCCCTCCACTTCCACTTCTCTCGAAGACTCTCAAGAAGTTACGTCAGGACAAGGGAACAATGATCCTGATAGCACCCCACTGGTCGCGCCAAGTGTGGTTTCCAATACTTCAGGATCTCTCCATTCTCAGGCACATTCCCTTGGGAAAAGACCAGCTTCTAATCACTCAAAATGACAGGTGCCAAGCCACCCCAATCTTCAAGCCTTGTCCCTGACGGCATGGATGTTGAAAGGTTAATCCTTCAGCCACTTAACCTATCTGAACCAGTTTCCCGTGTCCTGATTGCTTCACAGAAGCCTTCCACGAGGAAATCATATTCTTACAAATGAACCAGGTTCATGTCATGGTGCTCTTCTCAATCCTTTGATCCCTTTACTTGTCCAATCACGAAATTTCTGGCCTATCTCTGGCACTTGTCAGAAGCCGGTCTAAAAACTTCCTCCATCAGGATGCATGTCAGTGCAGTAGCCACCTTCCATAAAGGTATCGGGGATGTTCCCATATCAGTACAACCCCTTGTATCACATTTTTTGAAAGGCTTGCTTCACCTCAAGCCTCCTCTGCGTCCTTGGGACCTCATCCTAGTTTTGGGTCGGCTCATGAAACCACCATTCGAGCCTTTTCAATCCTGTGACCTTCGATATCTCATATGGAAAGTGATTTTCCTTTTGGCAATCACTTCCGCTTGCAGAGTTAGTGAATTACAGGCTCTAGTTACCTATCTGCCTTACATTAAACTTCTGCAGGACCGGGCAGTACTCCGCACTCACCCTAAATTCTTACCTAAGGTAGTTTCGGAGTTTCATCTCAATCAATCCATTATACTACCTACCTTTTTTCCCAGGCCCCATTCCAATCCAGGAGAGCAGGCTCTGCATACCCTTGATTGCAAACGGGCTCTAGCGTTCTACCTACACCGTACAGCTGCCCACAGGAAAAGCACTCAATTGTTTGTCTCTTTCCATACCATCAAATTGGGGCAGCCTGTGGGTAAACAGACTCTCTCCTCCTGGTTGGCGGACTGCATATCCTTTTGCTTTCAGCAAGCGGGCATTCCACTTCAAGACCGTGTTAAAGCACACTCTGTGAGGGTCATGGTGACTTCAGTAGCACACCTACGCTCGGTGCCGCTTCCTGACATTTGCAGGGCTGCCACCTGGAGTTCTCTCCATACCTTTACAGCCCATTATTGCTTAGACAAAGCCGGAAGACAAGATTCCATCGTTCCAGTCTGTCTTGCGCAACCTATTTATAACGTGACATACCAACACCCTTCCGCCTGCCCGGTGGGGTTCAGGATGGCCTTGGCCAAATTTCATCCCAGGCATAGTGCCTTGCATGCCTCAGTACATTTGGTGCATACTCGGACATACTCAGTTCGGTACTCACCCATATGTGAGGACTACCATCCTACTTGTCCTGTGAGAAAGCAAATGTTGCTTACCTATAACAGGTGTTCTCACAGGACAGCAGGATATTTGTCCTCATGAAACCCACCCGCCGCCCCGCGGTGTTGGGTTCGTAACATTTTCTTATTTTATTTTCTGCACTACCTGTAGCTTTTTAACAAGACTGAAGGGGGACCCCTGCTGGCTGCAGGGTTAGTGCCATTGCTGGGCATGCCCAGTAGGGGCCAGTCAAAGTTCTGGAAACTTTGACAGAAGTGTTCCGTGATTGGGCTCCATCCTGTGATGTCACCCATATGTGAGGACTAACATCCTGCTGTCCTGTGAGAACACCTGGTACAGGTAAGCAACATTTGCTTTCACATTTTTAAATTGCTGTTCCACTAAGAATTTAATCTTTTTTTGTTGAGGAACTATGTCCTTTTCTGAAACCTTTTGCTCAGCTATCACTGTGTTATTTTTTGTCAAATTTATGTGTACTACTTTAGATGGAAATTGAGGCCAGGGTTTGGACAGCTCATATTCAGAGACACTTAGCCTTCTACTTAGAGCAGCTATTTCAATTTTAAATAACTTATTACTAGGATTTTTTATTTATCTGTGGGGTGTTCAATCTGCCAGTAACTCACGAAGAAACTAAAAGGATTTTTCATTGTTTGTAGAATGTTGTTAATTTTCAGAAAAAGTCAGCTGTTTGGGAAAACTTTCCAGTCCCTCAATCATATTTTTGTAAATATCATGGCTTTGTTTCTGAAATGAACATAAACCATCTTTAGTGGAACCACAAAATGTGAAAACCAACTTACAATATAGAAACTGCACAATTATGTATACTAAACATGTTGCATGTGTGTATGTGTTTGTATATATGTGTGTGTGTGTGTATATATATATATATATATATATGTGTGTGTGTGGTATATATAAATATATGTATGTGTGTGTGTATATACAGTTGTGCTCATATGTTAACATACCCCTGACAATTTGTAAGATGTGTAGCATTTTAAGAAAACATGAGTGATCAGACAAAATACATTATTATTTTTAATGTGTTTCAAATTAAACTATTATGCAACACAGACTAGCACAATCATTAAACAAACCATAGCAATAAGGGAAATAATAAAATGGTCCTGTTCAGAAGTTTACATACCCTTAGTTCTTAATATCATGTATTGCCCCTCTTTGCATCAATGACATCTAGCAGTCTTTTGTGATAGTTGTGAATGAGGCTCTTTATTTTCTCATGTGGTAAAGCTTCCCACTCCTCTTGACAAAAAACCTCAGATCCTGGAAATTCTTTGGTTGTCTAGCATGAATTGCATGTTTGAGTTCCCCACCAAAGTGGCTCAATGATGTTGAGGTCAGGAGACTGTGATGACACTCTAGAGCCTTCATTTTCTTCTGCCTCAACCACTGAAGGGTCAACATGGCTTTATGTTTTGGATCTTTATCATGTTGGAATGTCCAAGTGAGCCCCATGCGCAGCTTCCTGGCTGATGAATGCAAATCCTCCTCCAATATTTTGACTAAATTCCCTGTACCACGGTAGCTCAACCCCCCCCCTACCCCACCCCCCCAAAACAGTAGAGATCTATCTCCATGTTTCACAATAGGGATGTTATGCTTCTCTTCATAGGCCTTGTTTACTCCTCTCCAAACATACGGGCTGATTCAGTAAAGTGTGCTAGGCCATATGCACTGTTAAACATGCATTTGGCCATGTGTTTTCGAGGGGCATCTGTTACCCCTTAATACTGTAAGGGGTTTAGCGCCTCAAAAACGCATGCCCAAACCCCCTGAAAACTAATAGCACTCTTCCCATGTAAAATGCTTGTTGATGAGCCTATTAGTCATTCACCCGGGATTCAAATGTGCCAATCCGCACATTTTATGTTCATAAATTAACGCCGCGTAATAATCCTTAGCGCCTCCTTTAAGCGTGACCCCTCATTTACATATAGGATTGCACGCCCAGGAGAGGTGGCTGGGCGTACGTCGGGAGAGCAGGTGCTCAACACGGAGCGCCTGTTCTCCCGTGATCGTTTCTGTGTCGGCCTGATAGAGTTTATGGTTGTGATCATAAAGTTCAATTTTGGTCTTATCACGCCAAATTATTTTGTTCCAAAAGTTTTGAGACTTCTCTAGGTGGTGTTTGGTGATATATAAGCAGACTGTATTGTGTTGTGGTGCAACAATGGCTTTTTTTCTGGCAGTTCTACCATGCAGTCCATTTTTGTTCAAGTATTTCCTTATTGTGCATGCTGAAACACCCATACCACTTTGTTTCAGAGAAGCCTATGTTTCAGTAGAAGTTGTTTATGAGTTTTTCTTTGCATCCTGTCCAATTTTCCTGGCAGTTGTGTCTGAAATATTTCTTGGTTTTCCTGACCATGGCTTGGTATTAACAGAACCCATAATTTTCCACTTCTTGATCAGAGTTTGAACAGTACTGATTGGCATTTTCAAAACTTTGGATATCTTTTTATATCCTTTTCCTGATTTATAAAGTTGAATTACTTTTGCTCGCAGATCATTTGACAGTTCTTTTGCTTTCCCCATGCTTAGTAACCACCAAAGTCAGTGCAGCCCTGGATGAAATGCATAAGAGTTTCTCAAGAGCTAAGAAACTCATTAACTATTTATGCACAGACACTAATTACTATTAAACAAGGCACAGGTGTGGATACCTATCCTTCATTGCCATCTCAATCTGTGTGTCAATTTGAGTATATATTATTAGCCCAAATATTCAAGGGCATACAAACTTTTGAACAGAGCCATTTTATTATTTTCTTTATTGCTATGGTTTGTTTTAATGATTATGTTATTCTGTAATGCATAATAGTTAAATTTGAAACACGTTAAAAATAACAACCATGCTTTCTTAAAATGCTGCACATCTTACAAATTCTACCAGAAGTATATAAACTTATGATCATAACTGTATGTGTATAGATACAGATATAGATATATATGTGTGTGGGAGTATGTATTTATATATATATATCTGTGTGTGTGTATATACACATTTTAAAGTGCTGTATTTTCAAAATTGCTTTCTTTTCTTTCTGTAGGTGCTCAATACTTGCCTGCAGTGCTTATGTCTCTTTGGCATTGGGTGATAATCTGATGGCTTTGAATCATGCAGAAAAACTTCTTCAACAGCCAAAACTGTCAGGATCTCTTAAGTAAGTTTGACCTTTCCTGTTGTTACTATGGTATTTTTTTTTTTATATGAAAGTATTAGGACTCCAATATTAATTGAAACTTAGATATTTTATTAATTTAATCACATTTTCTAAATCTTTAGTAGAGGCTACTGTATTCTGCACATTTCTTGCTAATCTCTATCCATTGGAGCAGTTAGAGATTATATACTTTGGCATTCATTGCAAACTAATGGAGGAAATGATTTTTTTTAATAATATGCTTCATTATTTTAAAATGTTCACCCAGTATATAACCAACTTTTCAAAAAGTTATTAACTGATATGCTAAATGAAAGTAAGTAGTTACCTTTGTGTGATTTATTTAAAATATGGGCTCCCCTCCATTGTCAAACAGCACAACTCAGTGATTACTGAGGAGGTATGACTTGTTAGGCAGGGAATGTTTTACAATTTGTATTTTATGAGGAAATGCGGACTAGAGACAGGCATCATAAAATATCAAACAATGAAATCAAGAAAGAAAAACCATCAATAATAGTAAAACCAATCTAATAAAAAGAATAAATATTTAAAAAGAGCTGCATCCAATAATTAAAAGCTTGTATAAACTTTTTAAAAAAATGTTCCAAACACCAAAAAAAAAATGTAAAAGATCAGACAAATCAAATAATACCCAATAATTAAAAAAAAAAAAATCCCCTGCTTTACATATCTTGGAACTTTTGATTTCCAGAATCCATGAAATTATCATGAATTAGCGAGTGGTGTGGGGGTGGGGTTGCTGCACACAAACTTTCTCCTCTCTCCCACACATACACATACTCTCACAGGCATACAAACATGCAGTCTCTCACGCACACAAACATGCTTTCTCTCACACACACACAACCTCACAGACTCCCTCTCTATCTCACTACCACTCAAACACGCACTGACTCCTTTCTCTTTCTCTTTCTATATCACTCTCACTCCCATACAAACACACAGATTTATTTATTTATTTAAAACATTTATATACCGCATATCAAAACATTTCTAAGAGGTTAACAGGAAACATACATAAAATCATAATAATAAAAATATCATACAGAAATAAAATTAAAACAATATTAAAAGAAAAAATAAAAATACGTAAAAGAAAAAAAACACTTCAGTAGAAGACTGCCTGGAAGTCATTGCTTAAGATGTTCAAATAGTCTCCGAAAAGCTATGCACTGACAAAAGCTCGAGTAAACAGGTGGGCCTTAAGCAATTTTCTAAATTTCAGCACAGAGATCTTTATATTGAGTGGGAGAGCATTCCAGAGAAGAGGACCTTGAACATAAAATAACCTCTCACGAGATTCGTGAGGGAGGGAACAGTCAATAAAAATTGACTAGAAGACCTTAAACATTGCGAAGGGCGGTAAAGTTTCAAGGCTGCATTAAAACTAGGTAGAGCAATCCCATTTAATCCTTTGAACACAAGCATAATTATTTTAAAATGGATTCTCTATTTAATAGGTAACAAACTCTGTTCCTTGTAAAGGCAATGCCTATATATACATTGGTTTTAAGTTACATGTATTATATTATATATACTGTACATTGTAGTTATTTTGTTATAGTTCAATGTATTTATATATTTACTCAGTTATTCAACTGTTACTTGTAAGGGCCCCGCCCAAAAGTTAATTGTTTGATGTAAACCGATACGATGTGCGAACGGTTATTGGTATAGAAGAGACTTTAAATAAATAAATAAAATAAATGTAAACCGACACGATGTGCAAACGGTTGTCGGTATATAAAACCGTTTAAATAAATAAATAAATAAATGAAGATTAATCAAAATAGGTGAGATATGTTCGCATATAGAGGTTCCTGATATGACTCTAGCTGCCGAGTTCTGTACTAATTGTAATGCTCTCAGAGATTTTGCGGGAGGCCTAAATAGAGTGCGTTGCAATAATCAAGAGATAACACCATGGAATGAATTGTGGTTCTCAGATCCATTTCACTTAAAAAAGGCCAAAGTCTGTTCATTAAATGGAGTTTGTAAAAAGCGCTTTTTGTGACTTTAGAAATCTGTGGTTTTAGCAATAAAGTAGGTTTCCCCTCACTCCCACACTTACCCACAGCCTCACAGGTTCCTTCTTTGTCTTTCACTCCCATGCACATCCACAATCGCATAGGCTCCATCTCTTTCATGTTCGCCACTCACACACTGGCTTCCTTTCTCACTCATATGAAAACATACAGGCTCCCTTGGTCCTCCCCTGAACACACACACATTATTATAGGTTCTCTATCACTTCTATACACATAACCTCATAGGCTCTCTCCCTCTCTCTCACTTATATACAAACACACAGACACCCTTGCTCTCTCACTCCAGACCTTTCTTCGTCATCTGCTGTGGGTGGGATGGGTTCCTTCCACGGCCTTCCTATACTTTTCACTTCCTATCTTTGGCCATGGGAAGGATAGATTGTGCTTAAGGTCCTTTCAGGTCTCTTTCCATCTTCTTTTTGGCCACGGACGAGATGGACTCCACCCAGGGCCCTTCCAAGCCTCTCCATGTTTAGCCACAGAATGGATGGGCTTCGCCTGCAGCCCTCCCCTCTTCTGTCTTCGGCTGCAGGTGGGATGGGCTTTAGCTACGACCTGCAGTACTTCTCTACTTGTCTTTGGCTGTGAGTGGGATGGGCTCCGCCTGCAGCCCTTCCAGGCCTGTCTCATTAACATAGGTGGGGATGGACTTTGCTTGTTGCCCTGCTGGACTTCTCTCTTCGTGTTTGGCTGTGAGCAGGATGGGCTCTGCCCGCTGGTCTTCTCTCTGTGTTTTTGGCTATGAACAGGAAGGGCTCTGCCTGTGGCCTCTTCAGGTCTCCCTCTATCTTCAGCTGGTGGCCAGGGACTTACGCTAGCAATTTTGCCACCTCCTATGGGTTGGCATTCTTGGCGGCTGCCTAATTCACCTAATGGAAGCGTCAGCTCTGAATGTGAAGAATCATTTAGCCAATATTTTGAATATCCTAGCAATATAAGCCTCAGCCTCTCTGATGCTATTCTTTTTTTCACCCTATCTGTAGGAACTGTAGGTTTGGTGCCATTCCTCAAGTTTTGAAAGAAGTTTGAATCTAATATATATATATATTTTTTTTTTAAGTATTATAGGAAGTAATTGAAGGACCTATAACCATTTAGGGAATAGAATAATTTTGTAAAGATTTATTTCCTCAGCCTCTGAGAGTGGTAAAGACTGCTGCTGCTGCAGTTTAGTTTTGGAGAAATGAATAAGGGCTGCATATTATGTCTATATAGATTATTAGAGGAGTTGTTTAGCCTTATTCCTACTTATGTAAAAACCCTATCCTTCCCCCCATAATTCTCTAACTCCTCTTAGAACAGCCATGGATTCTGATTTCTTCCACTTTAATTTAAATCCTCAAAAGGCCTATTAAACATCTAAATAAACTCTTGGGGGTTCATGAAATCAACTAGCATGTTGTCTACAAATGCCACAATTTTGAATTGATCATCGCTTAAAAGAAATACCCCCCTACTTTCCTCTCCTCTTCTCTTGCACCCTTTGTAAAATAAGTTCCAGGGATAAAAGAAAGAGAAGAAGGGAGAGAAGGCAACCTTGCCTACTACCCCTCAACAGACCAAATCCTTCAGACAGCTCCCCATTCACCAGCACTGTAGTCTTCGGATCTCAGTAGAATAAATATACCATTTTTAGAAAATTTCCTTCAAATCCAAATCACTACAGTACTTGAAACAAGTACCCCCACTCCCACTCAGTCAAAACTTACTAATAATATAGGCATTCAGTTTCTTGGATAATTTCCTGGCTATCAAGATTGCTGTCAAATTTGTTAAGGGATATCTCTGATTGGCAAAATCCACTTGGTAATCAGAGATCAAGTTTCGCAAAATCTAAGCAAGCCTAGCCATTATCTTTACCAACAGTTTTATATCAAAATTGAATAGAAAAATAGGTCAATATTAGCTGAAAACCATTCAAATTCCCCAGATACCCCTATTAACTGTGTTCTCCTCCCCAGACTGACCCTGCACTCCCTTCCAGCCTCCTCAGCCTTACCACAGAACTTCCTTCAGCTCTCCTTAGCATTTCCTCGACCAGCACTGCCGATCCCTTACCCCAGCCTGATCCCAGCACTCCTTTCTCTCCTCCCTAATCTGACCCTAGCACACACCTGATCTTCCCTCCTCACTAAGCTGGACCCAGCATTCTCTAATCTACTCCCAATCCCAACCCTAGCACACCTTGATCCCTGTGCTAACTGGACCCCAGCACACATTGATCCCTTGCCCAGCACTCCCTTCTTCTTTCACAGCCTGAACCTGGCAGACTCTGATCCCTTGCCCCTGGCTGAAGCAAGAAGTCTCTTCTCCTCTGCCCAGCTTCTTCCCAGCATACCTTGACCCCCATTCCCCAGCCCAATCACAATACTGTCTCACCTGCCTAGTCCAATCCCTGCCTAAGCTAACCTGAAAACACTCTGACCCTCTGTCTCCAGTTCGATCCCAATTCACTTTGACCTACCCTCCCCAACTTGATCCCAAAACAGTGATGCCCCTTGCTAGCCTGAGCACAGCACTCTCTCCCCAGTCTCAGCCCAATCCAAGCACACCCTGCCCACTGTGTCATACTGTTCCCCACACCCCTATCTACTCTGCCCAGCCTCTCCCCAGCACACTCCTGATCCCATTCCCATTCCCTTACCCTAACCTAGCACACTTCTGCATCTTCCCCCATCTCCCTCATCCAGACCCAGCATACTTCTCTCCCCACCTAGACTTAACACACGTTGAGATCCTGCTGGGTACTTGTGTCTTAGATTGGCCCCAGTTAGAGAAGGAATGCTGAACTTGATGGACCTTTGGTCTGCTCTAGTATGGCATTTCTTTTTTAAGGATCATCTACAAGCCCAATATATGCACTTCATCTTTCTTAATACAGAGAATCTCTGTTTTTGATCAATTAAGGTGACATGGAAAGTCTCATTATTGGTAGCAGTCAATTGAGCCTGTAAAGCTAGTACACTCCAGGCCTTAGTGATACAGTTTATACAAAGTTTCATCAGAACAGAGTAGTGCTTTACACTCCAGCTACTGCCAGAGGTGATGTTAGACTTCCATCTTAATCATCTTTTTATTATTTTTTCTTTGTCCATATGCACTTATAAGAGAGGATGCACTTTATACATTGAGTTGTAAGAGATCTGTTGCTTTGTATCTGGAGTGGACTAAAGCTTTTGGAAGATCCACTTACTTGGCTGGTCTTGCAGTGATAAACACCACTATCTCTAAATTGATAACAGGTTATGTTTCTCATTGATTTACCTTGGCAGGCTTGAATTTAGAAAGGCATATCAAGGCTATGGTGACACTGATTGCCAGTTTAAGATATATCTCTCTAGCGGACCTGGATTTGCCAATAAGTACTCTGTGCCTGTGCCTAGAGCGGCAAAAATATGGTGGGCAGCAGAATTGCTGTCTCCCAGTTGTGCTCAATCTCATTCAACAGGGAACAACCCTTTGCATCCTGCTCCACCCCTCCCCTTTCTGTCAATATGCAGGGAACAGAAGAGGAGGGGTGAGGCTGGAGGGGATAGAACAGAGCAGAGAAAATCTGTTTTGCTTCCTAATCCAATTCCTCTCCTCCCAGGTATTTGGCAGAGAATAGGGAGGGGAAGGGGGGAGACCTAAGGGGGGGGACAGAGCAAGGCAGGAAAAACTGTTCTGTAATCCAGCCTCTCCCACCTGTCTTGCTACTGCATTGCTGTCTTTCTGCTGGCTGAGATCAACTGTAGTGACTGGTATTAACTAGGGATGAGGGGGGACAATCTAAGTGGGAAAGTGAGAGAAGAATTATTGTGCTAGAAGCAGAGGAGGGCCTCAGAGAGAGTTTGTTGGAGGGGGTTTAGAGGGGGATCAACTGAGGTTAAGGAAAGGCTGGCAAAGCAAAGGGGGGATCATTTTGGGGAGGTTAGAAGGGTTTGACAGGGGAGTCAGCTGGGGTGTGTGTCTGTGTAAGAGAGGAAATAGGAGGGTGCAGTGTTTGTGTGCCAACTTGAGGTTAGAGAAGGGATGGGGACACTTCCTTTGACAATCTTTCCAACTACCCACTATAATTTGGATCCTCCCTCTCTTCATCTTGGATTCTATCCCTTGGATCCTGAAACCTCCAGTTTTTCCTACTTTTCCTTTCCCCCAGATCCAAAATTCTCCCCCCTCTGATTCTCCTTATAATCCTTCCTCCCCTACTCAGTCCTAGAATATTCCTTTCTCTCTTCTCTTTTCCATCCCAAATTTGCAGTTCTCCCCCTCTTACCTTTCCTCCTCTTTCTTGATCTTTCCTATCCCAGATCCGCTCTCCCTCTTCTCCTTTGCCCCTATCTCCAAAATCTCTTCCCTGTGCTGATACTTGAAATCCCTTTTCCCCATCCTATAAAAATATATCATACAGACCCAAGAAAGGTTGAAAATAATTTTGGGTTGATGTTCAAAGGGTTTGTCTGGCTAAGTTTGAGTTAGCCAAACAAAATGTGAAATTTAAATATTTTCCCCTGCTCCCTGGCTAAATGTTTTTCCAGACAACTGGTTGCCCGCACAAAGTTTACCCAGGTTAAAAAAAAAAAAAAGTGGCATTGGAGACATTTCCAGGGCGCAGTTTCACTTTATCTGAAAAGCATTCATATTCAGCACTGCTTGGACAAAGTTAGCCAGGTAAATCTGGTTGGACAAATATCTGTCCTAAAATTATCTGGATATAGGTGTCTCCAAGGTGTTCCCTTATTAGTGACTTCAGTGACTCAATGGATGAGTTAGTTCACAGAGTAAGCATGTAGTGGTGTGTCTGATACTGCCCAATGGGAAGTGAATGGTTTAGCAAAACTCGTAAGCCCGCTTGGCTTGGAGTTCTTCCATCCTGTCGCCTGTCTTGAAAGGGTGGTCAGTGGACCTAAGGGTGAATTCCAGGGAGAGTTGTCATGGATCAAAGAATAGATTTCTAAGAAATGTCAAAGAACCAGAGAAGTCTTTAAGAAGAGAGGAGTCTGCTCCATACTCCTCATCTTTGCAAGGAGTTAGAGGAAAGATTACCTTGCAGGGAGAAGGTCCACAGAACCAGTGCCTAAAGAAAGCATCAGCAGATAACTACCTGATGTATATCAGGAGGAGTTTCCAATTTCCTACTGGGAAGGTGTCTGCATGCAGTTTCTAGGATGGGAAGTGCCCAGGAAGAGTCCCTTGTCAAGAGTGCCTACTGCCAAGGTGTGCAGAGTTACCAGTGACTGTATCTGTGATTTTACTTGACTATCTTTTTTTTTTATATTGACTTGCACTGTTTTAAACTGTACTATCTGTGAATGTTGATCTGCAATCAAGTACTCAAAGGATTTATTTTTGAACAGTTGACCGTGTACAGTCAGCCAGTTTTTTTTTACTGGAGAAAGCAGATCTCTACAGGAAGCTTAGGACTTTGAAGTACTTTACCTTTCCCACTTGTTGTAAAAGAACCCAGGAGCATGGCCAGAATATCTAGTTAAAGGTATTCAGATAACTTTTGAACCGTTACCAAGGCTTGTCTTAGTGACGGTATATAAAACCAAATAAATAAATAAAATAGATAACTTTCTTGCTTGTCAGCTTGTTCATTAAGGACCTATTGATTTTTATAATGTAATATAAAAGATGGCAATGCTTGTTAGTATGCTTCTCAATTTTCTGGTTTTTGCGACAGCATCTGTCTCCGAGCTGCTACAGGAAACTAGGCTGTACCTTAGACCTTCTGCACCCTGTTGTACGACCTCCTGAAAAGGAGGAGCAACAGCTCCATAGTGCCTAGGATCACCAAAAACCTAAATCTATCACTGCTTCATAGAAGGAATGTTCAAGCCTACAATGTGGAGTTCAGCCAATACATTTACTAGTTACTATTGATAATTCAATATATAGCTTAGATGTAGCCTGCCATCAGGTTTCTAATTCACACCTAAAATAATACAAACGTTGTGTGGCACACCAGCTTCCACAGGGTGGGCAATGTGGACATGGCTAGGACTCATATGGTCAAAAGATGAGCTAGGAAAGCACCAATAGTATATGTCAAATTTTAAATGGAGGGAGAGCGGGGATGGAAACACACACAAATCCATTACAATGGACCAGGTCCCTCTATATGTAAATACAGGAGAAAGGGAGAAGTCTGTGTGGTATGGGCAGCTGGCTCAGTAAGTTATCTTCACTGCTGCATATGACTGCCAGAACTCTTCTACTGCTGTTGCTCCCAACACTAATAGGCCGATACAGTACTGTTAACCTGCCCTTGGACACGCGTTTTCCCTTACCCCTTATTCAGTAAGGGGAGGAAAACGCACGTCCAACCCGCAGCACCTAATAGCGCCCTCAGCATGCAAATGCATGTTGAAGGCCCTATTAGGTATGCCCGCGGGATACAGTAAGTAAAATGTGCAGCCAAGCCGCACATTTTACTTTCAGAAATTAGCGCCTACCTTTGGGTAGGCGCTAGTTTCTGCCGGCACCGGGAAAGTGCACAGAAAAGCAGTAAAAACTACTTTTCTGTGCACCCTCCGACTTAATATCATGGCGATATTAAGTCGGAGGTCCCGAAGAGTAAAAAAAAAGTTAAAAAAAAAAATTTTTAAAATGGGCCGGCAGCTGTCGGGCCGAAAACCGAATGCTCAATTTTGCCGGCGTCTGGTTTCCGAGCCTGTGGCTGTCAGTGGGCTCAAGAATTGACGCCGGCAAAATTGAGCGTCGGCTGTCAAACCCGCTGACAGCTGCCACTCTGGGCTAAAAGGAGGCGCTAAGGAAGCGCTAGTGTCTCTAGCACCTCCTTTTGCCCGTTTCTACCGCACCACCTAATTTGAATACTGAATCACGCGCACCTGCGAGTGGCCGGTGCGCACGCCGGGAGAGCGGGCTTTACTGAATCGGCCTGTGAGTCATATCCCTTGCTCGGTGCATGCTCTCTCTGTCTCACTCAACCTGGGGATAAGACAGAGGCTGGAAGGACTAAATGGAGGAAGCCCAGGAGGAGAAAATGAAGATGCAGTGTGTGTGTGCTGCACACAGCAGGGTCTAGCTCTGCATGCTGTCCATTAATTACTACACACTGTGGCTCATACTGTAGCTAGGAAGAAGAGGCATGCATGATTACACATGTTCTCAGGAGCTCCTGCATGTTTAAAAGCCACCGCTGGTGTCGCTTGTTGCAGTGCTATGCCAAAAGCAGAGCCTAGGTGCTGATCTGGATCTGAGCCTCAGGCAGTGACGTTTCTATGGCACACTGGTTGGGAAACACTGTTCTAGAATCAACTATCTGTCCTACAAGGACTGTTTGCAGAGTATAGGTCAACTTTCTCCCCTACTAGGGAACTATGATCTTCCTTGTTCTCTGTTATTTAAGTGGTATAATATAGAAAGAGAAAAGGAGGTCTTCTACATAAAATATATTTTTTTTGTTTGCTATTGATTGTTAATTTGAAATCTCTCTTTTTCTTTGAAGATAATAACATGCATATTTAGAACTCTAGCAGTACATTTCATCAGTTTTTGTATTCAAGGGAATCACTAGTTGAGCACTAAACACTGTAATATAAGAGAAAAAGCCCTAAGATATCTTAAAATTCCTTAACAGTTTTGAGCTTTCTTTAATTCATTTGGAAGAACTTGGCAATGAAAATATCATTTTCCCTGGATTTTTGAAACTAAAAACGTTTGAACAAGTTAGTGCTAAAAGCATTTTTCATGAAAGTGAAAAACAAAATCTTCAATTTGCAGTTGTATGTTTACAGATTTAAATTCATAACAAATCTATCCTAAAACTAAATACACTTTTTTCCTGTATGGATTATCATATTTTGCTGTCAGCCTAAATTTGCAGATGTGTGTTGAATTTTACAGGTTTTTGGGCCATTTATATGCAGCAGAGGCACTCATATCTCTGGACAGAATTTCTGATGCCATTACTCACTTGAACCCTGAAAACATCACAGATGTCTCCCTGGGGATCTCTTCCAATGAGCAAGATCAAGGTTAATGAAACCACCCTTATTAGTACTTGTGATGCTTTCAGCTGTAACTTGCAATATATACATGTAAAGGATTGTTATTCTACTGGGAATAAATCTGTGCAGCCTTGGTGGGATTAGTGTTTTTGTTGCAGCTTTTATATCTCAAGGTTTCTAGAATCATGGTAAGAATTGCTAATATTTCCAATGCCAATAGCGCTTTGATTATTAGTGATTTACAAAATGTCCATGATCTACCTACTTTCTGTTTGTTATCCATCACTTATCCATCATCACATTTAATAGTTAGATATGTAGAAATGTGATGAGCTGCGACTTGCTGTATGTTGGAAGAAACAAGAATAGAGGCACTGAGGCTCAGCAGAGAGAGAATCCAATGACTTTAGCAGGTCAAGTACAGTGGTCATATTTACTGGCCCTAGATTAAAAGGCTTTTGGATAATTTAACTTATGATTCATATCTAACAGTAAAGTAGATTTTTTTTGGAGGGGTCCATTTTTAGCCTCTGTTCCATCTATACAGCGATCGTACTGGAGTCTGAATATATAGTAGTTTGTATAGCTGTACGCATATCCTCCCTCTCCCTTCCCACCCACCTCAATAACTTGGAAACATCTTCTCAAACTTTGAAGTGCTGAGGGACTTTAAATTTTTAGGGATATGTCCATTCTAGTTTAGATGGGTGGGACTTAATTACTCAGTGGTGTTTGGCAAAGAAATGCATACACGAGATGCTGTGGGGAAACAGAACTGAGACACTTTAGAATATGTTGGTTTCTACATATTGTTATATAGTTAAAATATGTAGGAAATCTTTTATCCATGTTTTCCTGTGTTATGTATATGTTTGTTTTAAATAAGTAATTCATCAGTTACTAATGAGCACAACAAAAGTAATTCAATATAACTTGCTAAGACTACAGTCCAATTTTTATAAATGATTTGAACAGTAAGAAATACCTTAAATGTTTCCAGTATTCCAGAAAGCTGATAGAATTCAAACAATATTCTTGCCTTATTAAAGTCTGCTGATAAACTGAAAGCTTAAGTAGACATTTGGCCTAGATAAAGTTCACTTTCAGTTGAAAAGAAGTTCACAGAAGAATGCATTTTTTAATTTATTGATATATATATATATATTTTTTTTATCTCTGCAGGATCTGACAAAGGAGAAAATGAGCCAGTGGAATCATGTAAGGAGATTTCTCTTTTGCTTTGGGGCTTCTAGATCAGTCACAATCTGCTCCACGCCTACTGACCTCCATGTTGACAGAGAGTGGGAGCAAAAAGTAACACTATGCAACCATGATTCTTCATTCTTGGCCACCTAGATTTTTGAGCATTTTCTCAACTGCCCAAGCACTTCCTTTTGTTTCATAGACCCAGGCCCATAGCTCTCTCCAGATGTCTTTTTTTTTTTTCTTTTTTAATATGGCCAGTAGATGTCTTAACATTTATTTCCGTTTACCAAGGCTTTGACTGTTTCTCTTTCCAGCACTCTTAGCCAACCCCAGAAGCAGGAACTCAAGTTGAAAATCAAACCTAAGCCATTATCACAGCGATTCTCAACCGGTGTGTCGCAACACACCAGTGTGTCACCAAGCACCCGCAGGTGTGTCGCGTCTCCCGGTGTCCCACTGCCTTGTCTGGGAAACAGTCACTAGGATCAAGAACATTTTGGTGAAATCTATTTCTCAGTTACGTTTCTTTACGGAAGCTGCAGCTATAAAGTTTATAGATCGTGATTGGAAAATTGGAGACATGGAAAATCAGATGGGCACCCAAGTTTCTACATTGCAAAGATAATTTGGGTTTGCACTCCAAATTAGAAGTTTGGGGAACACAGTTGTGGCTAAAAACTTGCATCTTTTTAATTTTCCTATGACTATGCTGATGTACCTCTAGAACTTTTTAAAGACATATTTGAGAGAAGTACTTCACATTTCAAGCTAGGATGCAACTAGAATATCTAAAATATACTACCATCCCACCAGAAGTACATAATGAAAGTGAGGAGGAAAGAGTATTAGATACTGTCCTTACCGTGGACAGCCTGGATGTTTAGCTTTTTTGGAGTCTTCACAGGATGAGATCGCTATTAGAGCAACCTGCTGGCTTCCTTTTGCTCTGAGAGAAGACAAAGATTTGGTTTTGTGGATATATTTTAAATGTAAAAAGGCTATCTTTGTAGTTAGAGTAATGGCATTTCCTAATGTGGCACAAGCTATGCAATTTTGGAGGAAGATTTTTCTTGAGAAGAAAGCTCAATTTCATAGCATCCAGTCAGATGAATCCAGAACAAGTGGGTTATTTACCTCTACCAGCAAATGGAGACGGAGCAAACTGACATCACAGTATATATATATACCCCTGCAGTGACAACAGCCTGCCAGAATTCTCCGTCTCCAAAAGATGGTGGACGTGCATCTCCCCCTACGGAGATCGCTTTATTTTAAAGAAAGGAGAATTAAGGAAATAAATTTGCCCCGTTCTCCTGTGGTGATACCAAATGGTCCCTCCCACAGTTGAGAATTCCTGAGATCCCTCAGATGAGTGTCTTGATCCGTTGGCTTATTTTTCAGCCAGTGTGGTCTTAGCTGCTTGAGCAGCTGAAAGGCAGCAGAAGCTGAGCATGGCAGTGCCCCGCCCCTCTGCAGCCAGAGACCGTCTCTAATACTCAGCCAGGTAAGGCTAAGCTCAGGTAAGTTTAAAAGAAAACAGATTATACAGATGACTTAGAAGGAGGATTTTTGTTGTGCAGGGCTTCTTCCTTCCCCGGTCTCCGTGCTCCATGTGCTGATCCACTCTGGGAGGTCTAGGGATGTGGGCAGCTGGTGGGTTGAGCAGCCTCCTTAGGCTAGGCCCCACTCCAAGATTTTTCAGTGCATGCTGCGTGGTAGGCTGCAACGGCATTTCATGTGCTTTCTGCAGCTGCACTCTACAGGATTGTTGGTCCGGCGTGTGCATCTAGCTGTGCGTCCAGATTGTGCGCCCAGTTAAGCAACGCAATAGTGGTCGCATGCTTACCTTTGCACACAAGTGGTACTGTGCGTTTAAGTTTTTTGGGCGCCTAGATGTGTGCGCCTAATTTTTGTATGCATAATTTTTGGGCATCTAGGTTGAGTGCGCATAATAAAAATTAATAAAATAAAGCTAGACGCACGCCTCCAGCCACTGTTCAGAGCTCTGTCAGCCATAATAGCGCCTATACCTAAGAAGCCTAAGCGTCTTTCTCTTTGCACTGCTTGTCATATTCGGGCATCTCAGCCAGAAGTGCCTACTAATTTGTGCCAGTGCTGCTTGGAGGCTCAGGGAGAATGGTCTTCCTCTGATTTCACTAAGCCTGGTTCTTCCCTGCTAGGTGTGGGTCTGGGTAAAGACAGCTCTGGTGGGGCACATGATTTTGGAACTCCCCTAACTGTTTCCTCAGCAGGGGAAGGTAGGTCAGTGAGTACTCCTCAGGTATTTCCTGGTCTAGATACTTCTACATTTTCCTGGGTAGAATTTTTCCAGGGGTTGCAATCCTTCTGGCGCAGTCCTCAGCCTTGTCCAATGCTCCTAGAACAGAGACGCAAGTTGAGAATGGTGAAGTTCCCCCCATCCCCGGATTGGAACCATATAGAACTATGTTACGGTTCTTTCATAGAGATGAACTGCCAGCTCTGATTTCTCAGACCTTGACAATGCTTGGAGTTCCTGGGGTAGATTCAGTGTCTCAGCCAAAGAGAAATCCCATTTTGGTTTCCTTGCGTAAAGCCTCTTGTTTTTTTCCTGTGATGGAGGCCATTCAAGAATTGATTGATCTTGACTGGGGCACCCTAGAGGCTAATTTCAAAGGGGGTCAGGTTTTGGAAGGCCTGTACCCTCTGGATCCATTGGTAAGAACCGCTTAATGTTTTCTGAAGGCAGATGCACTTGTGTCTGCAGTTTCCAAGCGGACCACTATTCCCATGGAAGGAGGGCGCAGCCTTGAAGGATGCTCATGAAAAAAAGATTGAGACTGTCCTTAAACAAGCAATTGAAGCTGAGGCGATGACCTTGCATATCGCTTCTTGTTGTTCCTTGGTGGCTCGCTCTTGTTTGCTTTTCTCCCAGGAGGTGGATGACTCTGGGGTATACTCCAGGGCAGTTATGGAACCAGCTGCTGCCTTCTTGGCAGATGCGGGCTCTAATTTGGTCCGCATTTCACCTAGAGGTGTGGCTTCGATAGTAGCATCCAGGCATCAGTTATGGCTGAGGAATTGGTCGGCCAATGCAACCTCCAAGGCTAACCTCACCAAATTGCCCTTAAATGGCTCGCTTTTGTTTGGCAGTGAGTTGGATAAACTGGCCAGTAAATGGAGCAAATCTCCGGTTCCTCGTTTGCCAAAGGATAAGAAGCAGATGCAGCACTCTTTTAATATGAGACATTGTGCTAGAGGATCAAAGCATTTTCAGTCCTATTGAGGAGCGACCTTTCAGAGGACTCGACCCTTCAGAACATATCAGTCCTTTCATCCCTGACAACCCAGAAGAGGCACAGGCTCGGGTAGTGGAGCCTCCCAGTGAAGGTTTGCCGACCCAACCTCGGGAACAGGGAGATAGCGGTACAATTCTTTTTTTTGTTTTATCAGAGGTGGATCGAAATCACTTCAGACCAGTGATCCTGGAGGTGATCAAAGAAGGATATGCGATGGAGTTTGCAGTGTTCCTTGGAACGTGCTCATGCAGTCTCCTTGCCACTCCCCGCAGAAGAAACAGGCAGTGGAGAGAACATTGCCAAGACTCCTTAGTCTGATGGCTGTGGTCCCAGTGCCCATGTCTCAAGAAAATACGGGGCAATATTCCATTTATTTTGTTTTGCCAAAGAAGGAGGGCTCTATTTGTCCCATTCTGGAACTCAAGGGCATCAACTGTCACCTGCGAGTGAAGCATTTTCGCATGGGATCATGTGCCCGGTGATAATAGCCATACAGTCGGAATTTCTGACCTCTTTGGATCTCTCCGAGGCATATCTCCACATTCCCATCCACCTAGAACATCAACAATTCCTGCAGTTCGCGGTTCTGGGATGCCACTTTCAGTTTCTAGTGCTGCTCTCATTTGATCTGGCCACCGCTCCCAGAACCTTTTCCAAGGTAATAGTGGTAGTTACGGCAGAGTTGAAAAAGGATGACAACCTAGTACACCTGTATTTGGATAACTGGCTGATTAGCGCCAAGATGTTGGAAGAGAGCTGCCTGGTGACTCACAAGGTGATTTCCCTGTTGTTGGAGCTTGGCTGGGAGGTGAACCTTGCCAAGAGCAATCTTCAGCCTACTCAGTCGCTGGAATACTTGGGCAAGGTGTTCCTGCCGGACACTCAAATTCAGAAGTTGCTAGATCAACTCCATCTGTTGAACATACTGCACCCGTCCGTATGGTGTTAACTGCAGGTCCATGGTTTAATGGCGGCAACTCTGGAAGTGGTACCATGGATGAGAGCACATATTTGTCCTCGTCAGTGTTCCCTGATTTCTTGGTGGAATCCACAAACTGTTTGATTCGACTCCACCTGCCGATGGAGGTCTCCTCCCAACTGCAATGGTGGCTGCAAGGGGATCATCTCCTGAAGGGAGTTTCCCTATCCCTACCGGACCGGCTAGTACTGGTGACGGATACAAGTCTCCTTTGTTGAGAAGCTCACTGACAGGAGCTGACAGCAAAAGGGTGCTGAAGAGTCTCTCTGGAACCTCAATTGGCTGGAAGCCAGGGCAGTCCAGTTGGCATGTTTACAGTTCAGCGACAGGCTGCAGGGTAGATCGGTCCGAATAATGTCAGACAATGCAATGACTGTGGCTTACATCAATTGGTAGAGAGGTACCAAGAGCCAACAAGTATCGCAGGAAATAAATCAACTTATGGAATGGACAGAGGTTCATCTCCAGATGATAGCCTCGTACATTGCAGGCAAAGAAAATGTAAGAGCAGACATTGTCAGCAGGGAGAGTCTGGACCCAGAGAGTGGGCACTGTCAGACAAGACATTTCAGCTGTATGGGATTGCTGGCATCTCCCATTCCTAGACCTGTTGGCGACTTTGCGATAAGCGAAATTTCTGCGATTCTTCAGCCACAGAACAGATCCGAAGTCACTGGGGATTGATGCCTTAGTGCAGGAGTGGTCCGAAGACAAGTTGCTGTATACCTTTCCTCCATGGACCATGTTTGGCAGATTGATTCAAAGGATTGAATGCCACAGAGGGATGGTGCTCTTGGTCGCTCCAGATTGGCCATAGTATGCAGATTTGCGGAGGCTCCTGGTGGATTTGCATCTTCGACTTCCAGTGCACAGGATCCTGTTTCGGCAGGGATCTGTTCTTCATGAAGATCTGACTTGATTTTGTCTTACAGTATGACCCTTGAAAGGGCTTGCTTGCTGAAATGAGGGTATTCTGCAGCAGTGATTTCCACCTTGCTAAGACGTAGAAAATTCTCCACTTCCTTGACTTATGTGCGGGTTTGGAGAGTGTTTTAGGGTGTGGATCGAGGTACTCTTCCTTCCTGCTCATTTTGGAATTTTTGCAGGATGGCTTGAATAAAGGCTTGGCTCTTAATTCCTTAAAGGTACAAGTAGCGGCGCTCTCCTGTTTCAGGAGTCAGGTAAATGGTGAATCCTTGTCGGCTCATCCTGATGTGGCCCATTTTCTGAAAGGAGTGAAACATTTTTGTCTTCCCTTATGGTTTCCAGTGACCTTATGGAGTCTTAATTTGGCTTTGGAGTTTTTGGCAGGCCCTGTGTTTAGATCGCTACTTGCTCTCTATCCTTGCGGTTGCTGACCCTGAAAACAATTTTCCTTGTGGCAATTTGTTCTGTACATAGGGTTTCCGAACTGCAGGCCTTGTCTTGCCAGGAGCTGCGTACTGTTTCTTCCTTTTTACTGAAAGTGATCACTGAGTTTCACTTGAATCAGCCCATCTCCCTGCTGTCTCTGGACAAGAGAGAGATGTCGATGAGTATCGTCTGTTGCAGAGCCGGAGGGAGCAGGAATTAGGCCCCTGCCAGCTAAGAAAATTAGGCCCCTATGTAAGGTTCTGATGTGATACTTAAGAGAAATTGTTTTCTAAATTTCCCAAATAATTTTTATTTATTTAAGAAGGCTTTACGAGCATTTTTGTTAGCAAATTCTTCAATTACAATTGAAATTTTTATTTAAACATGTTAGAAATAGATATATTTAGCTTTTTTTTAAAATTTTGCCCAACAAACGTAGGCCCCTTGAACATTGTACGCCCTAGCCAAATGGCCATGCTGGCACCCCCTCTCTCCTGGAGTGGTCTGTTGTGACCCTTGGATGTCAGGAGACATATTGTCAGGTATCTAGTAGGGATGTGCTTTGGGTAAAAATTTCGTGTCAGGCTTCGTTTCGGCCCCCCCCACCCCTGGCAGGAATTTCGTTTTTCCTGTGTTTCGGGTGGGGGGGTTTCGGGGGCCCCGATTTTCGGGTTAGTGCGCACTATCGGGAGTTAGTGTGTGCTAACTCCCGATAGCGCGCACTAACGGGAGTTAGCGCGCACTAACTCAAAATGAATTTTTTCCGAAATTTCGGAAAAAAATCAATTGCCAAATTAGGCAATTTTGTTGACATTTCCTAATTTGGGGAAAACGATTGCACATCCCTAGTATCTAGAGCCTTTGAGAAGTCAGATTGCCTGTTTGTCCTTCACGGCGGTACAAGATGGTGAGCCAGCCTCGTGGGCTACAATAGCTCGCTGGATTAAGGAGGTAGTCACAGCTGCATATATGGATGCAAGGAAGCCCTTACCTAGTCAGGTTAGGGCTTATTCGACTAGGGCTCAGGCAGTATCATGGGTAGAAGTTAGATTGTGTCTCCTGTCAACATTTGCCGAGCTGCGACATGGTCCTCCTTACACACCTTTTTCCAGGTTTTATTGTCTGGATGAGAAGGCCTGGGAGGATGCGGCCTTTGCACGGGCGGGTTTGACTGGACCACGAGCAGCCTCCCACCCTATTTAGGAGTAGCTTGAGTACATCTCATTTGTTCTGGATTCATCTGACTGGATGCTAAGAAATGAGAATTTACTACTTACCTGATAATTTCCTTTTTTTTAGGACAATCAGATGAATCTAGCTTCCTTCCATCGGTTGCCGAATGATTGTATATTGATCCTCCTGTGTGCTTACATATTACAGGGATTACTGGTAAGTGTTTCTCCAGTCCCTAGACTAGTGTTATTACATTCTTGTCTGAGCTTAATGTTGCCTGTTGGCTAGGTATTAAAATGGTTATCTGTTTTTAATCAAGTTTTTTGCTAGTCTGTCCACAGTTGCTTTTAAGAAAATACTGGCAGGCTGATGTCACTGCAGGGGTATATATATCGTGATGTCAGTTTGCTCAGTCTTCATCTGCTGGTAGAGGTGTATAACCCACTTGTTCTGGATTCATCTGACTGTCCTAAAGAAAAGGAATTTCTTAGGTAAGTAATAATTTCTCAGTGCTTATGTTGGATGGTACTTTTTTTCTGAATTTTTCATGCCAATGCAATTTAGTTTCCAGGGGAACAAATTCATTTTTTACTCATCCCAACAGGGAAATTGTTTGCAAGATAAGGTTTCACGATTGCTGATGTTTCTTTCTATGTGATGTGTATGTGGTTAGGGTAAGTGTTCATGATGATGTATTGCATGGCAGATGTAGGTTAGTGATACCTTATTTCATTTATTAATCTCATTTTTCTTTTATATTTTCTTTGCAGTCTCCCAATTATGCAGACTTGACATAATCTTGTAATATGTTTTTATGGAGTTTTCGGTTTCTTTGATATTTTTTGTCAAGATTGTATTTTTCTATGGTTTACTTGTAAATCTCAAATAATGTTGATAAATTTAAAAAAAATGTACAAGTTGTAAAAGGATATTCAGTAACATCATTAAGACAATTGCACAAACAATAACCAGGTTGCTTAGTGGCAAATGAGCAGGACTCTTGTGTCCTAAGGATTGGACAGGAAAGTAAAAGAGACGATGGCAGACTTTCTGAAATTGACCAGTACTTATAACCACAGCCTTAGATCAATAATCCCAAAGGTCTGCTTGTCAGTGATTATATTACAATATGAGTAACTGAAATAAGAAAATATGTTTCAGATTTTATAATCTTGAAGAATGCTATACCTTTTTTCCTTTGTATTGGTCAGGTAACTGAAAACATGAGGGGTTTTTTTTGTTTGTTTTTTTAAAGAGATCTGTCTACCCCATGTTCATAAATTTTCTTGGTGTTTTGTAGATGATTGCAGCACATGAGAATGTTGAATTAAAGATTAAATTCATGTTTTCATTATTTTAAGCGGGAAAACAAACACCACAGTGTTACCCAAATTCAGTTACATCTGCACGAACAATGATGCTGTTTAATCTTGGCAGCGCCTACTGCCTGCGAAGTGAATATGACAAAGCACGCAAGTGTCTGCAACAAGTAAGTATATTACATAAACACTTTAGTGGAAAATAAAAGGTATTGGACTTGAATTTTAGATTGTCTCTGACTTCTAATTGATCACAGCCATTGTTGTAATGTGCCTGTTTTGTATTGGTAGCTGCTTTCTTTTTTTTTTTTTTTAATAGTAGTAATAATTAGAGAATCACTCCCTTATAATTATTCTTGTCTACCCATAGAGATGAAGTCAGTTATCTTGTATTCAGTCAGCAGTCTCATCATGCAGTAATGTGTCTATGCTAGAGAAATACTTCCAAGCTGCTTTAGCCTTCTGATGTTACCTGCTTAAAGAACTTATTGAAAGTTGGAAAGCATAAAATTTAGTATGGATCGTAACTTGGGATATTTTTAAGCAGGATCTCAGTCTGGATGTCTGGCTCAGATTTAAAATCATCTTGGATTTTTTTTTACTTTGCTAGTGTTGATCTTGTTTACTTAATTTTACAGTATGCTCAGATGGTTAGTTTTACATTTCTCTTAAAGAGCTTTCTCACACCATACTTGTTTTTTCAGGGATTATTTAAATGCTAATTTTAAATTATAATTATTAAATTCTTTTTTGGTATATCTATATGGATACCGAAAAATGTTTAGCTAACTACTAGGCACATACTTAATGTTCTGTCAGTAACTTTGATGAGCCCTACATAAGCTATCTCACGACCTGTTCAGTCAAGCAATGACTGTTGGTAGCTTAGACATTAAGAGGTAACTTTAAATAACTCCATGCGGCCCATATACATGTGTATATTGCCATGTGGAGATCTATGACGGGATTTTTTAACCCCCCAAACCTACGCACGCATGTATGGTTTCACACAAATACCTGCAGTGCATTGAAAGCATGTAGTTTTCCTACCTATTTGAAAAACATGCAGAAAAAAATCACAGCTTGTGTAAATCCTGTCTACGCGCAGAAGTTAGTATATTTTAAAACGTGTGTGCGTAATTGAAATCATTAATTTGCCTTTACCACTTGTTCTCCAGGTGATAGAGACCTTCCTAGTTCTTCACTCTTGACTCCACCCCCCCCCCCCCCCCATTCACTCAGACCTCCCACCTAAACAGACGAATCTGATATCAATTGCACCAGATAATTAGTAGGTGTAAAATTATGTGATTAAGTTGCATCACCTGCCCCTTAAACCTCCCCTTTTTTTGCACATAAATGTGCACACAAGACAAAAAATACATGCATACTTTTGATGTTTTTAAAATAGCTTGTACTTGAGTATATGCTAATTTTACAAGCATATCGTGAAAATTCATTCCTTTGTCATTTTTTATTTTTCTAAGATAACTGTAATCAAAGCATATGCAAAATAACCTTATTCATCTGTGTGTGGATTTATCTCATACATCTTAAATTGTTTATTTTTAAAATCAGATGTGCTTAACAGAAAAAAAACAAATGTTCTAGTTTGATTTAATAAGGTGCAAATTAATTTAGTAGATGTTAAGTTGTGTGTTTAAAAAATGTGTAATTAAAAATGTATAGGTATGTGACATTCTTCTTTACATAGAAATAAAACAGTTGCAGATTTTCACTTGTCTCCTTATTTCATTGATTAGGTATATTTATTTTTTAAATTTCCTCTTTCTGTTGGCTTGCCCAAATAATGTCAGCACTCTTTCAAGCCCAAAGGATCATCCGGAAATCAAATAGACTTATCCTCAGTTCTGTGGAATGAATAGGATGTGCTACAGTAGCAGCAGCCATCTTCCCTCCTTTAATATACATGCATTCTTTCTTCCAGGCCTGATCTCGCTCTCCTCTTTCTCTGTCTTTTCTCTCCCACCCCCGACATTCACACAATTTTCTCATGTGCTTGCCTTATACTGTTAGCAGCACCAGGTTCTTCCTGGAGCTGAATTGCCGTCTTCTATCTCCATGCCCAACAACAATTGGCTTGCATGTTACTCTATGCTGTGAGTGCATGTAGGTTGACCTTCATTGGAACATTGTTAGTGCGGAGAATGTGCTTTGAATTCTAGGGAATAATGCTGTACCACATTTATTGTGAATAATTGTTTTAACCTCTTATAGATCGTATCATTCTCTGAAGACAAGTAGGTTCACTATGTCGCACAATGTGTGGCACAAAGCAGAACAAAATTCTAGAGCTTTCTGGAAAAGCCAAAGTCTTTTCTGTGCTTTTGTGGGCCCTCCCACACTGTGGCAATCCTGCAGCTTCTTTCAGTTTCCTTTTTTTTAGTTAGATGTATTCCAGCAAGCTCTGTAGTATTTGTGCTTTTCCTTTTAGAATTTTATTTTTTATTCTCTTCGATCGCTAGTTAGGCTTTCATAACCTTTAAACATTTTTTTATTTTTTCTTTTCTTGTTCAGTATTCTTACAAATTGTCTCCTACCTCCCAACCCATGCCCCAATTTTTCAGTGGGAAACAAGGCACCAAGGAGGCCTGTAATTGTTTTTATTTTGTCATCCAGGCAACTCTTCTTTAAATAAACTTTTTTTCTTCTTTTGATGTCACACTGTCAGTTTTCTTACCATGTCAGAGAAGCAAAGCGTTAGCTTCAGATTCTGTCCTAAGTATGCACTGAAGATGTCCATCACAAAGTGTGCTGCATTTGTCTTCGGAAGGACCTCAGCATTGCTAGCTGTGAAGTCTTCTGCAGGATGTTACTTAGAACAGTTTGATCCCAGAAGGGCAGGTTCTGTACTTTCCATTTTGGGGAGTTTAAGCTCAACTCTAAGAAGCTGGTCTCAAATGACCACATGACTCAGAAAGATGACCACAGTTGTTTTGATAGCCAGGCCTCACGAAAGAGGTCCTATGACTTGTGGCAAGAGCACAGCACCTCCAGTGTTATATACTACCTTTTGGCCTTGCAAAGTTCTCCAGGTTTTCACCAAATACATTGTTGTCATTGCAACTTATTTATGCAACCTGGTAATTCATGTTTCCCTAACTGAACAATAGACTTCAAGAACACATCTCTTGGGCAAACAAATCAACACCCATCATCTTCCAGGTGTTTAAGTCACTAGAGTTTGTGGTCAATTACCCCAGGTCGCATCTGAACCAGTCAACTCAATCAGATTTCATAGGAATTCTTCTAAATGCTTCTTGGGCCATGGACTTTCTTCTCATGAAGATGAGATAGTCCATGACAACGAATTCCAGATCTTAGTTATGCGTGGAGTAAAAAAATATTTTCTCTTAGTTTTAAATATATTACCTAGTGTCTTCATTGTGTGTCCATTGGTCTTTGTATTTTTCAAAAGAGTAAACAACTGATTAACGTTTATTCATTCCAATCCACTCATTTTATAGACTTCTGTCTTATCGCCCCTCAGCTGTCTCTTCAAGCTGAAGAGTCCTAACCTCTTTAGCCTTTCTTCATAGGACAGTTGTTCCATCTCTTTTATCATTTTGGTCGCCTTCTCTGAACCTTTTCTAATTCTGCTATATCTTTCTTGTGATGTGATGACTAGAACTGCACACAATACTCAAGATGAGGTCGCAGCATGGAGCGATACAGAGGCATTATGATATTCTCTTTTATTCTCTATTCTTTTCTTAATAACCCCTAGCATTGTATTTACTTTTTTGGCTGCTGCTACACACTGAGCAGATCATTTCAACATATTTTCAATGACGACACCTAGATCCTTTTCCTGAGTGGTGACTCTCAATATGGAACCTTGCATTATGAAGCTATAATTTGGGTTACTCTTTCCTAAGTGCATCACTTTGTACTTGTCCACACTAAATTTCATTTCTTAGCGTCCAGACAGATGAATTCAGAACCAGTGAGTTGGGGGGCAAGATGGCACCCTGAGTGGAGCTGTGTGAGTGAGTTGTCGAGCATTTTCGATTTTGGTACGGCGTTCTATACCTTTTGGAACTTTGTTACTTTGAGAAATGATAATTCAAATGCTGGCAAAACGGAAAGGAAAAATAAGGGTTTTTCCCTTGATTTCGACGCAGCTATCTGAAGAAAGGCTCATAACTACCTTCACAACTCCGAGAGCCACGACAACCGGGGGAAGTAACCTTGCTGCAGTGCCGAAGGGAGGAAATTCAACACCGCCAGAGGCGGAGGTTTCCCTCAGTTGCCCCCCCCCCCCCCCCCCCCGAGATTTGGCCACCTGCTGAGAGGGGAGCGTCATCATTTGAGACTCTGCCAGAGATGCTGAATGATGAAGTCAGCGTCCCAGGATGGCAGGGAGAAGGAAGCGAGGCAGCTGCCCAGCCAGAGCCAATGAGGAATCCTATGGGGGAATTTCGGAGACTTTTGGCTGAGGGGAAGCCATTGCACCAGCCACCGGAACATCAGTTCTATCGGGTGAGCACATAGAAATCCTTATAAGACCAGCAGTGGTAACTATGGAGACATTATGGGAACTTTCTGCTAATCTCACAGTTGCTGTAAGAGCTAGCAACCAGAGAATGGAACAAATAGCTTCTTCTCTTAACAATAAGATCTCTGAGCAAAATCAGTCATTGCAAGTAATGAAAGAAAAAGTGGATGGAATGGAAACAGAAATAGGAAATATACAAGTTTTCAATCAGGCAACAATAAAAGATAGAACTGCACTGGCCGGAAGATTGGAACTACTAGAAAATTGGAACCGGAGACTAAATGTGAGATTGATTAAATTTCCCAAAATTATGGTCGAGCTGCCCATAATAACCTTTAAAAGATATCTCCGGGAGACTCTTCAAATGTTGGACTCTGATATGCCTGTGATAAATAATGTGTATTTCATTCCTAGAACTAATGCTGAAAGAGGAGAAAATGTTCCACAGGAGCAAAATCAATTTGATGTAGATAATCTTACTATGTTCCTTGAATCCTCTGCAATAGAAATTATTGAATGAGCTACATTGATTGTTACACTAATTGCAGAACAGGTTGTTAGCAAAATTATGTCCAGATATTTCCATCATTTAAATACCCCCTTTCATGGTATAATTATACGTATGTTTCCAGACATTTATTTATTTATTTATTTATAGAATCTTTTATACCGAGGTACGTATAGCTATACATCACCTCGGTTTACAGGGAACAATAATTTAGCAACAGGCTTTACATATAACAGTTTTACATAGGAGAACAAAAATTAGAAACAGGCTTTCCATTAAACAGCAACAGTCTATACAAATAATAAAAATAATGGCATTCAAGGTAAATCTGCTAACTTCATTAGCTATAATAGCCATAATGTATAAAACTTCTGGCTTTACACAGTATACTTAAACTGACGAAGGCACAGTCTTAAGTCACATTAGATTCCATAAATCGGTTTGAAAGACAGGGGGAGAGGTGAGAGGGATCAGGTAGGGATAGATGGAATGAGAAAAAAAAATGGGATTGCTGGGTTTAAGGGTAGAGATAAATCATTGATAGAAGGCTTGTTCAAACAACCATGTTTTGAGGTTTTGTTTGAAAGTTTTGTGGCAGGATTCGAGACGCAGGTCCAATGGCATGTTGTTCCAGATTTTGATACCAGCTATTGAGAATGAGCGGTCTCTGGTGGATACATGTTTAATGTGTTTTAGAGGATGAGTAGATAGTTTCGCTTGGAGAATAGTTCTGATTGGTCTGTTGGAAGTGTGAAAAATAAACTGATCAGAAAACCATTGCATCTCTTGGTTGTGAATGGATTTGTGGATGAGCGAGAGAACTTTAAATGTAATCCTGTAGGATACAGGAAGCCAATGTAGGAACATGAGTGCTGGTGTAATGTGTTCATGTCGTCGAGTGTTCGTAAGTAACTGAGCAGCAGCATTCTGCAACATCTGTAAGGGTTGAATTGTGTTCTTCAGGAGACCCAGAAGTAGTGCGCTACAGTAGTCAATTTTTGGTAGGATTGTGGCTTGTAACACAGTTCGGAAGTCCTGAGAATGTAATAGTGGTTTAATCCTTTTCAGTGTATGTAACTTGAAGAAGCCACTCTTAATCGTGCTCGAGATGAAATTCTTCAGGGAGAAATGATTATCAATCATGACCCCAAGGCTGCGGACATGCTTCAGCTTAAAAATGTCAGTGGTTGATGTAGGTGATGGTGAAGAGTTAGATGTGGTGTTCTTATGTGGTGTAATGATGAGGAGTTCTGTCTTGTTGGTGTTGATTGCAAGACAGTTATCCATGAGTAGATTTTTTATTTCGTCAAGAGCTGATTCCCAGGTTTTCATGGCCTTAGCGAGTGAATCGTTGATAGGAATGATTATCTGTACATCGTCGGCGTATATGAAATGACGGAGATCCAGTTTCATCAGAAGTTTACAGAGTGGGGATAGATACACGTTAAACAGTGTTGAAGAGAGGGAGGACCCCTGTGGAACACCTTGTGATAGGTTTCTAGGTTTTGAAGTTTGGAGTCCCATCTTGACACTATATGTCCTATCTTCCAGGAAAGATTGTATCCATGATAAAGCAGTGCCAGTGATGCCGATTTGAGATAGGAGAGCGAGAAGGGTAATGTGGTTGACAGTATCAAATGCCGAAGAAATATCTAGGAGGGCTAGAAGGTACGAGTGACCTGTGTCAAGGGATTTTAGAATGGAATCTGAGAGGGACACAAGCAGGGTTTCGGTGCTATGATTCTTCCTGAATCCGTATTGTGAAGGGAATAGTAGTTGATTTTCGTCTAGATAGTCAGTTAGTTGTTTGTTTATGACTTTTTCTAGGATTTTAGATAATAATGGGAGGTTTGATACTGGTCGATAGTTAGCCGGTTCAGAGGGGTCCAGGTCAGGTTTTTTCAGAGTAGGTTTTATTATAGCATGTTTGAGTTGCGTTGGAAAAACTCCCTCTGTAATAGACTTGTTGATAATGTTAGCAATCGCAGTGGCGATCCTAGAAGGAATGGCAAGGAGGGTTTTTGTTGGCATGATGTCGATGGGGTGTAATGCTGGTTTGAGTTTCTTTAGAATTGCTTCAATTTCAGAAGCAGTGGACGTTTCAAAGTTTGGGAGTGTGGGTGAGGTCCTTGGGGTGCTTGTAGGTGAAAGAATTTTTTGATGTGGAATAGAAAAACGGGCCATGATGTTTGAAATTTTGTCCTGGAAATAGGAGGCTAATTTCTCGCACTTATTTTCATCCTCATGTTCACGGTCAGTGTTTATTGAAGGGGAGATTAAATTAGATACGTATTGGAAGAGGGCACGTGGATTAAACTGATATTGATGAATTTTTGTTGAGTAAAAGTTTTTCTTAGCTTCGTCCGTTGATTTACGATACTTGTGTAGTAGTGATTTGAATTTTTGTTGCTGAATTGAATCTTGGTTTTTGAGCCATTTTTTTTCCAGTTTGCGAAGCTCGCGTTTCATATTTCTAAGGTCAGTGGAGTACCATGGAGTAGACATCTCAAAGATCACTCAAGAAAGGCGTAAAGCCTTTTTAAGTATAAGGCAGGAGTCAGTTTCCTTAGGCGCAACCTTTATGTTGTGCTACCCTTGCAAATGTATTGTAAGGAAAGGGAGTGATTGTTACATTTTCTTTGTGCCTGAGCAGTTAAGAGATTTTATTGATTCTTTTTATGCCAATGGTGCCTCATAGAGAATCAAGAAAAAAAAATTAACTGCTCTAGATCAGGGCTATACCATTTCTTCTTTTATTTTGTGTTCTTTTTCCTCAAATCTAAACCCACCAATTGAGAGAAGTTTGAGATTATACTTCGGCCATTATGGAATAGCTTTATTTATTTATTTATTTATTTATTTATTTATTTTATATACCGACATTCGATCGAGATATGTTTATATGGTTTATAAGCTTTCTGTTTATATGCTTTCTGTAAGAATGTTATCTTATTAATCTAATCAAGTTTCTATTGTAAACACTTTATTTGTATTGAAAATTCAGAAATAAAAAATAAAAAAAAAAAGAACAAATGGGTTATGTACCTTTACCAGCAGATGGAGACTGAGCAAACTGATGTCACAGTATATATACTGCAGTGATATCAGCCTGCTAGTATTCTCTGTCTCCAGCAGATGGTGGACGTGCATCTCTCTACTGGGGATTGCTTCAATTTTTAAAAGGAGAAAGAAAGAAGGAAATTTAATTTGCCCCGCTCACCTGCGGTGATACCAAATGGTCCCTCCCCCAGTTGAGAATTCCTGAGGTGATCTCTATGGTCCCTCAGATGAGTGCATTGGTCCGGTAGCTGGTTTTGCAGCTGACGTGGACTTAGCTGTTAAAACAGCTGAAATGCAGTGGGTGCAGTAAGCTGAGCACAGCAGTGACAGTATATGCCCTCTCCCTCTGCAACGAGAGACATTCTCTGTACTCAGCTGGGATGGGCTGAGCTCAGGTAAAGCTTATAAAAATAAAAAAGACAGAGAAGGAGGGTTTTTGGTAGGGCTTCCTCCGGTCTCCATGCTTGGAGCACCGTTCAGGCATTCGTTCTCACCACCGAGCGAGGTTAAGGGACGTAGGCAGCCTAGCGGGTTGAGCAAACCTTTTGGGCTAGGCTCTGCTCTTAGGCTTTTCTCTATGTGCCATGTGGTGTAGGCTGTGGTGGCCTTTTTGCATGTTTTTTTCCTCATGTTAGGCTGCCCTCTTCAGGACCATTAGTTTGTGCACGTGCGTCAGGCTGTGCATCCAGTTTATGTGTCCAGTTTTTGGACGCTTAGTTGAACACCTGCTTAGGCGTCCAGGTGGTAGCAGTGTTTGTTAAGCACACCCATGTTACCTGAATGTTCAATTTGGTCTGCACTTTAGTTTTGGATGACTACATTTGGGATGCCTACGTTTTGGACTTCAAACTTTTTGGATGCATAAATATTTTAAAGCCCGAATTCAGCTGGATGCACACCTTTCAATCGCCTGTTAAACATACTAACAGTCTGATGGGGCCTATAGCTAAGAAACTAAGTAACTTTACTTCTGTGCTGCCTGTCAAATTTGGGCATCTCAGCCTTCTGGTTTTGGCATGGATCCTTCTGCCTTTTCTTGGAATTTTTTCAAGGATTGCAATCCTTTGTTCAGGCTCAGTCCTCATCCCCAACCAATCTTGCCAGAGTTGCAGGTGGTGACCTCTCACTTGCCCGTTACTACTGTTAAACACCGAAGTACATTTAGATCGGAAGCAGGTCCTCCCAATGGAGATCTGGATGGCATGGATGATGAGGCTGATCCTGACTCTGGAGGATGGGGAATTCCTCTGGGATTGGAACTGTATAGGACTATATTGCGATTCTTTTATAGAGAAGAGTTACCGGCTCTGATTTCCCAGGCATTAAAGATGCTAGAAGTACCTGGGGCTGATTCCATGTTTAAGCCAAAGAAAAATCCCATTTTGGTTTATTTGCATAAAGCCTCTTTTTTTCTCCCCTGTTATGGAGGCCATTTAAGAATTGATTGATCTTGAGTGGGGCACCCCAGAGGCTAGTTTCAAAGGGGGTCGAGTCTTGGAAGGCCTGGACCTAGTGCCAAGACAGTGTGTTTTCTGAAAATGGATGCTTGTTTGTGCCATCTCCAAGTGGAAGACTATCCCTGTGGAGGGAGGAGTGGACTCGAAAAATGTGCACGATAGAAGGATTGAGGCCATCCTTAAGCAAGCATTTGAAGCAGTGGCAATGACCTTACAAATAGTTTTTTCTTGTTCCCTGGTGGCTCGCTGTTGTTATTTATCTCTCAGAAGGTTGATGAATCTGGAGTGAATTCCAGGGCAGTCATGGAGCCAGCAGCCGCCTTTATGGCAAAAGCGGGCTGCAATTTGGTCTCCACCTCACCAGAAGGGTGGCTTCGGTAATAACGGCCAGGTGTCAGTTATGGCTGAGAAATTGGTCGGCCTCCAAAGCTAACCTTACAAAATTGCCCTTTAAAGGCTCACTCTTGTTTGGGAGCGAGTTGGAGAAACTGGCCAGTAAGTGGGGCAAATCCCCTATTCCACGGTTGCCAGAGGATAAAAAGCAGATGCCGCGCTCCTTTGGCATGAGAGATCGTGCCAGGAGAGCGACCTTTCAGAGGACTCGACCTTTTGGTAGGTCTCTGTCCTTTCAT
This sequence comes from Rhinatrema bivittatum, assembly GCF_901001135.1. Taxonomy (NCBI): domain Eukaryota; kingdom Metazoa; phylum Chordata; class Amphibia; order Gymnophiona; family Rhinatrematidae; genus Rhinatrema; species Rhinatrema bivittatum. Next base: position 249,755,204 of record NC_042616.1, on the reverse strand, counting down.
CCCAGACAGCCCAGATGGGGGTGTGGGCTCAGGTAGTGGAACCTCCCAATGAAGGTTTGCTGACCCACCCCCTGGAGACAGGGGGTCACCTCACTCTCTTTTATCAAAGGTGGGTTGAAATCACATTGGACCAGTGGGTCCAGGAGGTGATACAAGAGGGTTATATGCTGGAGTTTCTCAGTGTTCCTCAGGATGTGTTCATGGTGTCTCCATGCCACTCCCCGCAGAAGAAGCAGGCAGTGGAGTGTACATTGTCAAGGCTCCTCTGTTTTGAGGACTATGGTTACAGTGCCCACATCTCAAAAAATACGGGTCAATATGCCTTTTATTTCATTGTGCCCAAGAAGAGCTCCTTTCATCCCATTTTGGACCTCAAAGGGGTCAACCATCATTTGCAGGTTACTCTTTTTCACATGGAAACATTGCGCTCAGTGATAATACCGTGCAGTCGGAATTTCTGACCTTCTTGGACTTGTCTGAGGTGTACCTGCATATTCCTTTCGACTAGAACATCGTTTTCTGTGATTTGCGGATTTGGGACGCCAATATCAGTTTCAGGCGCTGCCTTTTGGTCTCGCTACTGTTCTAAGAACTTTTTCCAAGGTTATGGTCATGTGGTGGCAGAGTTGAGAAAGGATGGGATCCTGGTACACCTATATTTGGACGACTGGCTGATTCGGGCCAAATCTCTGGAAGAGAGCTGCCTGGTGACCCGCAAAGTGAACTAACTCCTGTTGCAGGAGCTCGGTTGAGTGGTGAACCTGGCCAAGAGCAATATTCAGCCATCTTAGTCGCTAGAGTATCTTGATGTTCGGTTCAACATGAAGCAGGACAGGGTTTTTCTGCCGGAAGCTCATATTCAGAAGTTTATGGCGTAGGTGCATCTGTTGATAAACACTATACATCCGACAGTATGGTCCTATCTGCAGTTGTTTTGTTTGATGGCGGTGACTCTGGAAGTGGTGCCTTGGGTTAGGGTGCATATGCGTCCTCTTTAGCACTCCCTGCTTGTCTTGGCAGAGCCCACAGTCTCAGGACTATTCGATTCGGCTCCACCTGCCGAACGAGGTCTGCTGTCAACTAGAGTAGTGGTTACAAGCAGATAATCTAAAAAGGGAGTTTCCCAAAAAATCACTGGACTGGTTAATACTCATGATGGATGTGAGCCTCCAGGGTTGGAGAGCTCACTGTCAGAAACTGACAGCGCAAGGACACTGGAGTACAGAAGTGTCTTTCTGGAACATCAATCAGCTGGAAGCCCAAGCAGTCTGGTTGGCATGCTTGCAGTTCAGTGGCAAATTGCCGTGTCAAGCAGACCGGATAATGTCGGACAATGCAACGACAGTGGCTTACATCTATCGGCAGGGAGGAACAGAGAGCCAGCAAGTGTTGCAGGAGTTAGACCAACTTATGGTATGGGCGGAAGTGCATCTTCAGGAGATCTTGGCCTTGCACATTGCAGGAAAAGACAATGTGAGAGCAGACTTTCTCAGCAGGGAGAGTCTGGACCCAGGAGAATGGGTATTGTCAGACGAGGCATTTCAGCTGATAGTAGATTGCTGGGACCTTCTATTTCTAGATCTGCCAGCGACTTCTCGCAATGCGAAGGTTCCTCGATTCTTCAGTCGCAAGAGAGATCCGAAGTCTTTGGGTATCTATGCTCTCGTGCAGGAATGGCTGGAGGATTAGCTGCTGTATGCCTTTCCTTTGTGGCTCATGTTGAGCAGAATGGTTCGGAGGGTCAAGGGTCACAAGGGGGATGGTGTTTCTGGTGGCACCAGATTGGCCCAGGAGACCATGGTATGCAGATCTATGAAGGCTCCTGGTGGACTTGCCCCTCCGGTTTCCGTCGCACAGGGATCTGTTCCAGCAGGGACCTGTTATTCCCAAAGATCTGACTAGATTTTATCTTATGGTATGGCCTATGAAAGGCTTGCTTGCTTGCTGAGGCGTAGATATTCTACTATGGTGATTGCCACCTTGCTACAAGCGAGAAAGTTCTTCACTTCATTAGCCTATGTGCAGGTTTGTCGAGTGTTTGAGGTTTGGTGTGAAGATTGAGGTGTTCTTCCTCGATCGGTTAAGATTCTGCACATTTTGGAATTTTTGTAGGATGGACTGAATAAAGGATTGGGCCTTAATTCCTTAAAGGTGCAAGTAGCGGCACTTGCCTGTTTCAGGGGTCAGGTGAATGGTGTCCCTTGTCAGCTCATCCAGATGTGTCCCGTTGCTTGAAAGGAGTGAAACATCTTTGTCCTCCCTTGCAGTTAACGGTGTCCTAGTGGAGTCTTAATCTGGTTTTGGATTTCTCAGCGGGCCCTATGTTTAGACTGATATGTAACCTTTCCTTGCAGTTACTGACCTTGAAAACAGTGTTTCTTGTGATGATTTGTTCTGCGTGTAGAATTTTTGAGCTGCAGACCTTGTCTTGCCGGAATCCACTTCTCGTAATGACTCCAGGAGTGATAGAGCTACATTACTGTTCCTTCCTTTTTGCCAAAAGTGGTCACAGATTTTCACTTGAATCAGTCCATTTCCCTGCCATCTCTGGATAGGGAAAGAGATGTGGAGGAATATTGCCTGTTGCGACCCTTGGATGTCAAGAAACATATCGTAAGATATCTGGAGGTTTCTAAACCTTTCCAGAAGACATATCACCTGTTTGTCCTCCATGGTGGTAGTAAACAGGTCAAACCAGCTTCACGGGCTACAGTAGCTCGCTGGATTATGGATGTGGTCAAGGCTGTATATGTGGATGCTGAACAGCCATTGCCTTATCAGGTTAGGGCTCATTCCACTACAGCTCAAGCAGTATCATGGGTGGAAGTTAGATTGTTGTCTCCCGTCAACATTTGCTGAGCTGCGATGTGGTCCTCCTTACACACCTTTTCCAGATATTACAGTCTGGGTGTGCAGGCCCGAGAGGACGCAGCCTTTGCAAGTGCAGTTCTGACTGGGTCGCGGGCAGCCTCCCGCCCTATTCGGGAGTAGCTTGGATACATCCCACTGGTTCTGGATTCATCTGACTAGTCACTAAAAAATGTGAAATTACTCCTTGCCTGATAATTTCCTTTTCTTTAAGATAGATGAATCCAGCTTCATGATATGGCTAAGTACCGAAATAGTTATGTTATTAATCAAGTTTTGGCTAGTGTGTCCACAATTGGCTTTTGAAGAGAATATTGGCGAGCTGATGTCATTGCAGGAGTATATATACTGTGATGTCAGCTTTTCTCTGTCTTCATCTGCTGATAGAGGTACATAACCCATGGGTTCTGGATTCATCTGACTATCCTAAAGAAAAGGAAATTATCGGATAAATAATAATTTCTCATTCTTGCTTGTCTGGTTGTTTCTGTCCTTGTTCTAATGAGATTTTGCCATGCGATTCTGCCATAGTTGAAGACTGTTCATATGATGACTCTTTTTCATTATCAGTTGACTTTTCATCATTATAAAAACATAAGAAGTGCCATGCTGGTTCAGAGCAAGGTCCATTGAGCCCAGCATTCTGTCTCTGATAGTGGCCAGTCCAGGTCACAAGTACCCATCAGATTTCCAATAGCTGATCTATTTCTTATATTTCACTCCCATGGATAAGCACCAGCTTTCCCATGTTTACCTGATTAATTACTGGCTATGGACTTTTCCTTCAGGAACTTGTCCAATCTTCTTTTGAAACCCATTACTTTAGTTACCTTATTCACTGCCTCCTGCAACAGATTCCATAGCTTGATTATGCACTGAGTGATAAAATAATTCCCTATGATTTGTTTTAAAATTGTCGGTTGCTAGTTTCATGGAATGTCCCCTAGTCCTAATGTTGATTGAAAGGGTAAATAACTATTCCCTATTTACCCAATCCACCCAACCCCATTTATATAATACAACCATTCAGCAATTATCTTTCTAATCCACCTTAAAGAGACAGACTCATAGAAAATCTCCCCATTCAGACTTACTATTCAAACCATTTGGAGCTAAGGAACCCATCTCAAAATCCACATTTCTTCCCTTTAAAGCAGGGGTGGGCAATTCCGGTCCTCGAGGGCTGCAAACCGGTCGGGTGTTCAGGATATCCCTAATGAATATGCATGAAAACGATTTACATGTGACTGAGGCAGAGTGCATGCAAATCTCTCTCATGCATATTCATTAGGGATATCCTGAAAACCCGACCGGTTTGCAGCCCTCGAGGACCGGAATTGCCCACCCCTGCTTTAAAGTAACATATGATTGATATGCCCTCCCTTCTTGTTCAAAAGTTATTGTAACACACAGAATTGCATATCCTCTACAGCATGACCTTGACTCAGCCAATGCTCCGTTAAAGGACCTTCCATACGGTTTGTCCGAATATCACTACAATGGTACATGATAGGTGTTTTCACAGCCCTTATAGTTTTTCACACACAAATTAAATTACAAAGACAAAATATCAAGTAAATAACCTGATGTGGATCACAGTTAGTATAAGATCATAATGTATAACATTTTCTTGTATGGGATATTTAAATGTTTGAATAGAGAGAGAGAAATCATATACCTTGCAATAACTAAAACAACAATGGCCAGAAATCTGATTGTAATCTAATGGACATGGTAAACAAGAAGAAACCAAACGATCCCTTAAATGTTAAGTCAACAGGCTGACGTAAAACAAAGATGGATTTTTTTGAGATAGGTTCCTTAGCCCCAAATTGTTTGAATAGTAAAATTGAATTGGGGGGGGTTACTATGAGTCTGTTTAAAGTGGATTAGAGTAGTGATTGCTGATGATTTATATAAATGATAGTGTTTGAACAGTATTTGAAGTAACATATGATTGATATGCGCTCTTTCAAGATGGCGACAGCTTTGAAGCTGTGAGATCATCTGTGCTTTTATAATGGTAAGAATACTGAGGGATATGGGGTGGATGTATATGTTTATTTTAATTTATATTGTGTTTAGTATATGTCTTGTTTTTAGTGATGATACTGGTGGGGATTGATAGTAAAAGGTTGTTGAATAATGAGTTTTACTGGACAACAATCAGGCCGATACAGTACAGTGCGCTCCGATGGAGCGCACTGTTAACCCTCTATTGGACGCGCATTTTCGACGCGCTAGCATTACCCCTTATTCAGTAAGGGGCCGAAAACGCGTGTCCAACCCCCTGAACCTAATAGCGCCCGCAACATGCAAATGCATGTTGATGGCCCTATTAGGTATTCCTGTGCGATTCAGAAAACAAAATGTGCAGCCAAGCCACGCATTTTGCTTTCAGAAATTAGTGCCTACCCAATGGTAGGCGCTAATTTCTTCGGGCACCTGGAAAGTGCACAGAAAAGCAGTAAAAACTGCTTTTCTGTGCACCATCCGACTTAATATCATGGCGATATTAAGTCAGAGGTCCCGAAAGTTTCCAAAAGTAAAAAAAACAAACCAATTTGAAGTTGGCCTGCGGCTGTTGGGTCGAAAACCGGACGCTCAATTTTGCCGGCGTCCGGTTTCCGAGCCCGTGGCTGTCAGCGGGCTCAAGAACCGATGCTGGCAAAATTGAGCGTCGGCTGTCAAACCAGCTGACAGCCGCCGCTCCAGGCCAAAAGGAGGCGCTAGGGACGCGCTAGTGTCCCTAACGCCTCCTTTTGCCTGTTTTTACTGCCGGGCCTAATTTGAATAGTGAATTGCGCGCCGGGAGAGCGGACTTTACTGAATCGGCCCGAATGTGATTATTCCTGATGAAGCTGTTTCAGCAAAACTTGTTGGGTATCGATGGAGAATCCTTCCATGATTGAAATTGCTTTGTTTATCCACCTTTGATGGTGAAGATCATTTTAAGGTTAATAGCACTCTGTTAAGCTGTTTCTCTTTGGACACTGGTGAAGAGCATTATCTGGATCAACTTTGTTTGATAACTCAGTGCTGATGGTGAAGCTTTGTAAAGTTATCCTAAATTTATCTGTGACTGCATTTTGGCAAAGCGTTTGAAGATTTTGTGGACATTGAGCATCATTTTTTACTCTCTGTCTGGATATTGATGGCTACTTTTTGAAGTATAGATTTTTTTGGGGGGAGCTTTTTTTGTTTTAAATTATTGTGGGTGATGCTCATTGTTTGTCTTGTATATGTGAGAATGTGTGTGTATGTGTAATTTTTTGTTATCAGTGTTTCTTTGTTTTCTGGTTTGTAGTTTATTGGTTAATATTAGTGGTGGTTTGTAGTTTATTGGTTAATATTAGTGGTGGTCAGAAATTATGCATCATATATAATTGTTAATTTAAGTCTAATATTTTTGTTATGATTACTTAATAAATTTGATTTTGTATGCTTATTGTAAAAAATTTGAGTATGACTTCTTTTGTTTTTGATATATATGTAAGTAGTTGTACAATTTAAACCATTGTCTGTCTTATTTGGGAAACAACATTCTTAAAAATATCCACACAAATGTTAGACACAACAAAAATCTCCTGCTCATCATTTATGGTGGATATCTAAAATCAACTCTGCATTCTTTCAAGGGCATTCTGGGTGTTATGATCAAACTATTCAGCTCATGTGCAGTTGGACAAGGAGCAGTGTTTTACATTTTTTTCTTAAAAGAACTTAAGATTCAGTCTTTACATCATATGGGAGGGAGTTCCAAATGGTTAATCCTGCAACTGAAAATGTTATTTGTCTTGTTTCACATAAGTGTGATACTGTCAAGGCAGGAACATTCAATAGATTTCTTCCTTTAGACTTTAGTAGCTGCGGTGATGAATATATCTTTAGAGCCAAACGCAAAAGCTGTGTGGTGCTTTTGCACTGAGGGACTTGTATGCCAAAGTTAAAATTTTAAAGCTAATACATCAAACAGTCTGCAGTCAATACAGAGAGATTTGGTCACTTTAACATATTCCTACCAGGACATGCATGGCTGTGTTTTGAACTGCCTGTAATGATTTCAAAGTTGAGACAGGCAGCCCCAATTAGGCTGCATTACAGAAATCCTACCCAGAAGTCACCAATGCCAGTAAAATTGATCTAAAGTCCTCCATAGCAAGAAAAGTCTTCAGTTGCTGTAAGATGTGTAATTTAAATCAAGCACTCTATACAACAGATTTAACCTGCAAGCAAAATGATAGAGGGCAATCCATGATGATACCTAGGTTCTTCACCTGTGACAAAATAGGAAACGTCCATTAACCCACTTGCAAAGATGAGGGAACATCAGGATGCAGATATCTCTCTAGCACTAGTAGCTCTGTTTTTCCAGCATTCAGTATCAGTTTATTGTCAAGTAGCCATTGCTTTATGTTTATAATATAGTCAGCCATCCCCCATCCATACTTCGGGGACCATTGAGGTAATAGGGATTGAAATTTGTATATCGTCCACATAGAGCAGTATAAAACATCAAATCTACCACCAGTTTGTATAATGATCTCAAATGATAAACACCACTGCAGGTAGGACAGACCCAAGAGGCAAAAGCATGTCCTATTCTGAATTGCTGAACCCTCCCTGTCAAATATGTTCTGAATCATTTTAAGGCCATATCATGAATACCCAAATGTGCTAGCTGAACCAAGAATATCTCATGATTCAGGGTATCAAATGTAAAAGATATATCTAATAATAATAAATAAATAAATAATAGAATATGTCTCTGTGCTGTAATTAGGCCTGAAACCAAATTGGTAGTGATCTAATCCTTTGTGCCCATCTAGAAACTCCTGAAGCAGCTTCAGTAGTATATCTTCTGTGGCTTTAGATAAGAATTGTAACAATACCACCAGATAATAATTAGTAGGGACTTTCTGATCCAAACTGGGGTTTGTTTGTTTTTTCAAAATAGGGCAGCTAACTGCTTGTTTCAGAGAACAAGGTTAACACCCTTCTGAGAAGAACAGATTAATTTTTAGAAGAGACTCACTATTCTCACTTCTAAATACTTTTAATATCACTGGGCAACATGGATTCAAAAGACATGAAGCCCATTCATTTGATTCAGATATTGAACAGTCTTACTGTTTGTAACTATGTCAGAGCAACCCTAGATCTTTTCTATAATTGGTGTTCTAGCTTCCCATAGGTTTGACTTGTTAGGAAAATGGGCAAATAATTCCACAAGCTTAACTATAAATTTTTCACAGTCAATTTCTGATTGCTCACCAAGACCATTCCCCTCAGATTCACAATGTCATGTCCGCCGCTTCACAGTGAGGAACAGTTCTCTGGACTAATTACCCAGTATCTTTGCAGAATGAAATTTTTTCTTAGTCCTCTCTAACAAACACTTATATGTAAACACTGATTGTATATTGCAAGATTAAGGACAGATTTGGTCTTCTGCCAACAGCCTTCAATCTGCTTCAGTTGTCTTTTTTTATCCTTAAGATCTTTAGTAAACCAGAGCACACAATGGCTTCTTCAACAAACAAATGCTTTCTGCTGTGCTGCTTTATCTAGTGTGTTTGTCAATGATTCATGTCATGCTAAGGCTGCCAATTCTGCTGTACTTATTGCCACTAATCTCACTTCTAAACTCAGGAGCCCATTCCTTCCATAGCTGATCTGTCAGTGAAAATATTTGGGACTTCATCTTTGTACATTAAGGGAAATAAATTCAGCTTCCAGCTGCAAACTTATTCATTTTATTTATTTAAAAATCTCTTACATACCACTACACATTATATCGCAGCGGTTTACAGGATGCCTTATGCATTACCATAATCGTGTCTACATTGAAACATATAAAACAATACAAAAAAATATCATAATGTACAAAATAAAACATATAGGGGGTCAGTTTTAAAAACAGCATGTGGCCGCCCATGTGTGCACCGACTTTATACATACGCATGCCGGCGTGCACATGTTATAAAATCTGATGGTTATACACACATGTGCAGGCAGCGCACACGGGGGGGGGGGGGGGCTGCGAAATTTCGTTAAATATGAGCAGCAACGCAATCGGGCCTCCCCCAGTTCCCTCCCTGTCTGCTCCAATACTGGTAGGGAACTTCCCTACCCCTCTACCTAAACTTCCTCCCTCTTCCCCTCTCCTCCCCACCCCCTAAACCTAACCTACCTTTCCCAAAATTTTTTATTTTATTACTTATTGCTCCTCTGGAGCAGCCGTAATCTCCGTGTGCCAGCCTCCACCCTGCCCAGACCACACCCACTGGCCCACCGCCTTTTCAGGGCCTGGCACTGGTGCGTGTAGCAGGGTTTATGCTCATGGCCGAGCCCATTATAAAATGCGCGCACAAGGCCCAGCCACACACGTAAAACCCGTTTTTTTTTTAACGAGTAGGCCTTTGAAAATTTGGCCAATAATGTAACATTACTGAAACAGCCTTCATTTACTGTGAAGTTATACTGTCGACTGTAAATTCCTCAGCATACAGCCAGTTGTTTTTTTTTTTTTTTAAAGATCTTTGTGTCATTCTGTATTCTAAGATATTCTGGCAAGGTATTCCACAAGGCCGGGCCAATGACTGAGAGGGCTCTGTCTCTCACCTCGCCAATATGTGCCTGTCAACTGTTGGAACCTCCAACAGACCCTTATTTTATGATTGCAGTGTTCTGGAAGGAGTATAAATATGCAATGGTGCTCCTACCCAATTTATCAATTTATGTATTAGAACTAATATCTTGTACTTAATTCTAGATCCTATAGGAAGCCACTGAAGTGCGGCAAGGACAGGGGTGATATGATACTGTTTGGTTTTTTTTTTTGTCAGAAAGTAGCATGGCCACAATGTTTTGCAACAACTGAAGGGAATGCAAAATAGATGTAGGAACACCAAGCAATAGGTGTTAGTAATCTATCCCAGCAAAAATCAAAGACTGCAGGACTGTCTTGAAGTCTTCGGTGCACAACAAGGTTTTCAAATGTCTTCATATATCCTGTATGAGAAATATGTTTAATGTGGGTCTTCATTGAAAGATTAGTTTCTGTCATGACTCCAAGGTCACGAACTGTTTTTGCTATGGATATGGTATGTTTCCCAAAATCAAATTTTGTGTTCTCTGGTATATTTTTAGTCTGAGATAAAGTTATAATCTCTATTTTTGAGATGTTTAATGATAAATAAATGTATTAATCACACCTACATAGATTTTGAGATTGTTTAATGTATTATCTGTTGAATCTTTTATTGGGATAAAAAACTGAATATCATTGGCATAGATGAAAAAATGTAGCCCTAAGCCAGTTAGCAGTTTACATAGGGGAATAAGTTAGATCTGGAATAGCGTAGCAGATAATGCTGACCCCTGTGGAATGCCAGTCTTGATATTTCTCCATGTAGAAGAGTTTTCTCTGTCACAGACCTGAAATGACCTATCACTCAAGAATGAGACAAACCATTTAAGGACTATGCCCAGGGTATCAAACACTTTCAATCAACTAATCAGTATATTATGATTTATGATGTGGAAGGCGGCAGAGACAAATATCATAACAAATATTTTCCGGCTACCATCAATAGAATCCACTGGCATGTGTCCACATATATCCATGTGTATTAGCTCAAATGGGTTTTTGCTTGGCTCCTTGGAAATTGCCTTAAATGGTTTTCTTGAATGTTTTCCTTTGATGCAATTTTCATGTGTTTTTAGAAATCCTGTCGTCTTGGGAATACCTTTTCACTTTCCCAATTTTGCTCATAGATTTTAGTGTGTCATAGTTCAAGTGTGCAAGACATTTGTGCCATAACGTAGCATTAATTGCTTGGGAAATATTTGAATGAGCACTCACTGAAATAACCTTGATGTTCATCTGATAAATGCCACAATCTTTAGCTACAGTGAATAAAAGTTCTTTGCCATTTTTTACTTCACAGCTGTCTTTATATTTTATTTATTTATTTATTTTAGATTTTTTTTTTTTTTTTTTTTTTTAATATTCCATTTTTCGGCACTTCAAAGCAGATTACATTCAGGTACTGTAGTTATTTCTCCGTCCCTAGACGGCTCACAGTCTAACAGGGTCATTCTTTAAACCGCAATGGACCGTTATCGCATGCGTTCGGGCCTTATTGCACGTGATACCGGCCGCATCGGGGCGGTACAATTTAAATCATTTAACCTTTCAGAGCCAGTTTCCCGTGTCTTGATTGCTTCACAAAAGCCTTCCACAAGAAAATCTTATTTTTACAAATGGAACAGGTTTAAGTCATGATGTTCCTCACTGTCACTTGATCCTTTTACTTGTTCCACCATGAAGTTTCTAGACTATCTCTGGCACTTGTCAGAATCAGGTCTAAAAACTTCTTCCATCAGGATGCATGTCAGTGCGGTAGCTGCCTTCCATAAAGGTGTTGGAGATGTTCCTATTTCGGTACAAACCCTTGTAACACGTTTTCTGAAGGGCTTGCTCCACCTTAAACCTCCACTGCGCCCTCCGGCCCCTTCTTGGGACCTCAACCTAGTTTTGGGTCGGCTCATGAAACCACCATTCGAGCCTCTCCAATCCTGTGATCTTCGCTATCTCACATGGAAAGTGATTTTTCTTCTGGCAATCACATCCGCTCTCAGAGTTAGTGAGTTACAGGCCCTAGTTACCTATCCGCCTTACACTAAACTTCTGCATGACCGGGTAGTACTCCACACTCACCCTACGTTTTTGCCTAAGGTAGTCTCGGAGTTTCACATTAATCAATCCATTATACTACCCACCTTCTTTCCCAGGCCCCATTCCAATCCAGGAGAACAGGCTCTGCATACCCTTGACTGTAAACGGGCTCTAGCATTCTATCTAGACTGTACAGCTACCCACAGGAAAAGCACTCAACTGTTTGTTTCTTTCCATTTCACCAGATAGGGTCAACCTGTGGGTAAGCAGACTCTCTCTCCTCCTGGTTGGCGGACTTCATATCTTTTTGCTATCAGCAAGCAGGCATTCCACTTCAGGACCGTGTTAAAGCACACTCTGTCAGGGCCATGGCAACTTCAGTAGCACACCTACGCTTGGTGCCGCTTCCTGATATTTGTAGGGCTGCTACCTGGAGTTCTCTCCATACCTTTACAGCCCATTATTGTTTAGACAAGGCTGGAAGACAAGGTTCCATCTTCGGCCAGTCTGTCTTGCGCAACCTTTTTGCAACTTGATGTACCAACACCCTTCCGCCTGCCCGTTAGGGTTCAGGATGCCCTCTACCAAATTCCACCCCAGTTTGCACGTCTTTGGGTACATTTTGTGCATTTCTCGGACATCTTCAGCTCGGTAATCACCCATATGTGAGGACTACCATCCTGCTTGTCCTGTGAGAAAGCAAAGTTGCTTACCTGTAACAGGTGTTCTTACAGGACAGCAGGATGTTAGTCCTCATGAAACCCGCCCGCCACACCGCGATATTGGGTTCATTACGTCGTCTTATTTTATTTTTTGGCACTTGCTATAGCTTTTAAACAAGACTGAAGGGGGACCCCTGCTGATTGTAGGGTTAGTGCCATCCTGGGCATGCCCAGTAGGTGCCAGTCAAAGTTCTAGAAACTTTGACAAAAGTGTTCCGTGATTGGGCTCCATCCTGTGATGTCACCCATATGTGAGGACTAACATCCTGCTGTCCTGTGAGAACACCTGTTACAGGTAAGCAACTTCTGCTTTCCCACTGCTTCCTTTGGCATGCCATCTGCCATTGTTATAGATCTGTTTGTTTGTTTATTAAAATGTCTTAATAGCTTCATGCACATGCCCTAAGCGATTTACAAGATAAACATCCATAAAATTACTGTAAATAAAACAGAACATGACTTCACAAACAAAACGTAAGTCAATTTAAATACTCAAGATCCGACTAGCGAACTGGGTCTAAAAATTAGGGCGTTATTTTGATAAATGCTTGATTGATCAGAAAAGCTCTTAACGCTGTTTTAAATGTTTTTGATCACTCCACAAGTCTCAGTTGCAGGTATGGAGTTCCACACGGCAAATGCCACAACTGTAAAAGCACACTCTAGTAGTTGACAGTCTCGCTGCTCGTACTGTAGGCACTTCTAGAAGACCCCTTTCCTGTGGTCTGAGGTGTCTATTTGCAACAAGAAACTAATTCAAGGTAGAGAAGAAATGCTAAGAAATTCGTGGGTAAGAAGCAATATCTTGGACTGAACCCTATAACGAACAGATAGCCATTGAAGATTGACAGAGGCTGGGTGAGATGTGGTCAGTGCGCTTAACTCCACTGATTAACTAGGCTGTAGAATTAAGTAGTTGAAGAGGTTTTACAGCCAAATCAGGGAGCCCAATGTTTATAGCGTTGCAGTAATCCAAGATGGGTAACATTGATGCTTGAACAATCAATTTGAAATCATCCGGTTCCAGAAGATTCTTCTGTCTGGAACTGCTGTGTAATTATCAAGTAATTCATGCTGTCCAGGCGAATAACTTGAAGCACCAGAATCTACTGAAAATGGCTCTTTGTTATCAACTGTCTCTTTATCTATATGATTTGTTTTTACATGGAATATATATTGCTTCTTGGTGAATCTAGAGATACTCTTCTCATTAGATGACACTTTAACTATTTTTGCTTATCAGATTATTTTTTCTTTGATCTCTTTTGGTGTTTGAAAAATATTTAGTCCCGTTTGCATTTTTAGGATTTTTATTTCTTTTGGGTGCAAAATAACAGTCCCTTGTAAAATTTCTTGAAGTGATATTTTATTTTCTGTCATTTTCTCTGAGGTTTCTCCAAACTCTGCTGATTCAGTATATGAAAAAATCCTTTTTCTGGCATTATTCTTGTAGAAGTTCATCAGGGACTTTTTCTGAAGTCAGCTCAGACATATTTAGGGACCTTTGTTTTCAGTTTTATTTTTCCTGAGAATTTTGCAATGTTTATTGTAACAAAAAAAAAAAAGGGAGAGAAAATCAGTGGGGGAAAAAACTATGCTGTTTTTTCCCCACTGAGTCGTCCCCCCCTGTCCCCCCTCCCCCATTTTTTTCATTATAAACACTGGTAAATATGCAGGAAAAAACCCTGAAAATGAAGGTCCCTAGACATACATTCAGACTTCTAGCCACTCTATAGTATGCTTGAGGGAGTCTTTGAGGCTAGTGATGCAACTTCTGTCTCTTCAATTGGATCTCTAGGGTTCAAAGTTGTACAAATGATTCCACAAGCTGCTTGTTTGTAGTAGCAGACTCTTCTTTCTCCCACTTGATAGTCTTTATCGCATATTTAAGGTTCAGTCTTTTTTCGAGGATATGCCCTCTATTTGCCTATTCCAAATGTTGTCAGATTCCTTTTGCAGTCGTCTGGTTAATAACATAACTTGCTTGTGAAATGCTTAATATCTGGACAGTTATATTCATTGCATTGTTGTTGTTGTTTTTTCCCAACAAAAATATCCTGGCTGTTGGTAGTTTTTGTCCTCTTTTTGGTTTTGTAGTAACCCCTTGTTCAGGTGTCCCCACTTCCAAGTTGGTGAACCTGCTTCTCTTCAGAGAAAGTGAAGCTGCATACCTTTTAACAAGTGATTTCTGAAGACAGCAGTGCCGCAGTCACATACATTAAGGCCCTCCCTCCCACCTTTGGGAGTTCTTTTCTTTATGCATCTTGGATAAACTGGATCTAAGGGAAGTTATAGGGCTGCTACAACATGAGAAATTCCATATAAGACCGAAAAAGACTTTGTCTTTTCCAGAAAGCTGTACAATTTCATTATGCTTGGGGGGAGCCACATGTGGTCATGTGACCCATTTGTTTGACTAATGAACTGCTCTCCTCAGAGAACACATCTTACAGGTAAGCAACTTTTGCTTTTTTGCCTTTCTCTGAATTACCACATAGAACTATTGCAATTAGAAGAAGGCTAGACTTCATTGGACTTCTGATGGCCTTTCAACCTAAACAGCTATGTATGTAACATGCTCTGCTTATCTTTTGAATTTGTGTCCTGCCACCAATGTGTAAGTGAATTAGCTTTTTTGATTACCATGCAACTAATAATGCTTTATTTTAATTTTCCAAAGGCTGCTTCAATGATTTATCCCAAAGAAATTCCACCTGAGGCAATTTTGCTGGCTGTCTATCTTGAACTGCAAAATGGTAAATCCATTCAGTATCTTTACAAATGTTTTTGCTTGCTTACAGTTCTATTCTGTCCACATGGCAGCTATCTGCTAGGTTTTCTCTTTCAATGACATGTACTAACAACTGATTTGTATCAGCAAAAAGACTGAAAAAGCTCACTATTTGAATAAATTTTAGCAAATGCACCCAAAATATTTTTGTTTACAAAAGGTGCATGATAGATACTGCAAAAAAAAGGTATTGTGCATTACAACTTTTGATTACCAATGCAAATTGTTTTAATTTCATTGAAATAGATACATTTTAACATCTTATATTCCCTCATACCTCCTTTTTGTACTGCATATATTTTTAACTTAAAGCAGTATTTCAAGATGGCCTGCAATTTTTAGCATTAAATCTTAGCTGCCAGACTCTATACCATTTCTAAAGCTTTACAAGACCCATCCTAATGTTTTCTGCACTTCCAAGTGTGTATCCTGTTGCAGATTTTGGTATCATTCACCGCAAAGTTAAATCTAACCCTATAGTCCTTCCACAATATCGCTAACAAACATATTGAACAGAACTCGATTGAGGACCAATCCCTTTGGCACATCACTAGTAAAATCTCTTTCCTCGTAGTGAACACTGTTTAATACTCCCACTCAACCAGTTTCTAACCTTCGGGCCGATCCAGTAAAATCCGCGGGAGAGCGGACGAACGCCCGCTCTCCCGGCGGGCGCACAGGCCACTCTCCTATGCGCGCGATTCTCTATTCAAATGAGGCCCGGCGGTAAAAACAGGCAAAAGGAGGGGCTAGGGACACTAGCGTGTCCCTAGCCCCTCCTTTTGGATCGGAGCGGCGGCTGTCAGCGGGTTTGACAGCCGATGCTCAATTTTGCCGGCGTTGGTTCTTGAGCCCGCTGACAGCCACGGGCTCGGAAACTGGACGCCGGCAAAATTGCGCGTCCGGTTTTCGACCCGGCAGCCACGGGCCGACTTCAAATTTATTATTTTTTTTTTACTTTTCAAAACTTTCGGGACCTCCGACTTAATATCGCCATGATATTAAGTCGGAGGGTGCACAGAAAAGCAGTTTTTACTGCTTTTCTGTGCACTTTCCCAGTGCCCGAAGAAATTAGCACCTACCTTTGGGTAGGCGCTAATTTCTGAAAGCAAAATGTGCGGCTTGGCTGCACATTTTGTTTTCTGAATCACGCGGGAATACCTAATAGGACCATCAACATGCATTTGCATGTTGCGGGCGCTATTAGGTTCGGCGGGTTAGATGCGCGTTTTCAGCCCCTTACTGAATAAGGGATAACGCTAGCGCGTTGAAAACGTGCGTCCAATGGCGGGTTAACAATGCGCTCCGTCGGAGCACACTGTACTGTATCGGCCCGCTAGTCAGTTACTTTAAGGTCCATACTTAGGGTATTCACTTTGTTCATAAAGTCCTTGCTGAAATCCAAGTACACTACATCTATCGCTCTCCCCTGATCTAACTCTCTGGTTATCCAGTCAAAGAAATTGATTCAATTCCTCTGGCAAGACCTGCTGCCACAGACCTTGTAAGCAGTTGTTTTCCAGAAGCTATACTATTCTTTATTTTAGCAGTGATTCCATTAATATACTCCCCAGTGAGGTCAGACTAACTGGCCTGTAGTTCTCAAATCCTCCTTCTACTTTTGTGAAAAAGGAACCACATCTGCCCGTCTCCAGTCTTTTGAAACCACTCCTGACTCTTAAGCATTGAAAAGGTCAAACAGTGAAGCTGTGACAATGTCCTTAAACTCCCTTAATATCTTCAGATATATCCCCATCTGGCCTCATTGCTTTACCTACTTTTAGTTTTTTTAGCTCAAACAGAAAATAATATACTTCAAAGAACAACCAAGCAAACTCCCAAACAGAAATATATTTCCAAGCACAATTAGACTCCCGTCAACAAACAATAGTTTACCAAGTTAGACCCCAGTTTTTAGCCAGTGCCAGGTTCCAACTCAGCAACTCTTCCTTCAACAGCAACTCCCTCACGACTGAGGTTTATTTTGTCCTTGCTTTCCTCTTTATCTGTTATCTGTTATTCCAGCAGTTTCTCCAAACAAGTCCTTTTATTCACACAAACCCTTATTACAAACCCTTTTATTCAAACAAACCCTTATTCAACTACAACCAAGAAGACAACCCTATCCCACTCTTAAACAGTTAAATGGTGTGGGGCAGATTTTAAAAGGTATGCACTCCCGATTTTATAACATGCACGTGCAGCTGCATGCATGTTATAAAATCAGAGATGCACACTAGTGCACCTTGCACGCGCCGAGCCCTCGGGGAGACCAGCTGGCTTTCCCCTTTCCCCTCCCGCCCCAGCCTGAAAAAAAACAACCCCGTACTTTTATCTCAAGTTACGCCTGCCAGCACATGATCCCCTGGCCCAGTGGCCTTGCAGAGGCCTCTGGCCACGCCCCCGCCCCACCCTCGGACTGCCCATTTTTTTTCAAGCCCCAGGACTTACATGCGTCCCGGGGCTTTACGTGTGCCGCCGGGCCTTTTGAAAATCTGCCCCTATGCTTTTAAAATTGTATCATACTCTCGAACAGAAAGAAATATACCTCACAGCACAAACTTCCCTCAGCGGTATTCTTTAGTACTCCCTCTCTAGCCCCTTGCCCAATTTGCTCTCTCTCCTGATCCACTTTCCCCTATACTTTCTCTCCCTAATCCTCCTTCCTTCCCTCCTTCTCGCTCTGCTTTCTCCAAGATCAACTGGGGTGTATGGCATTGCACCAGGAATTAAATTGTGCTGGTTAGATTGAGCTAATAGTCCTTATCTGCTGTCATAGTCTGCTCCAATATATTCTATATATGATACCTAAGTATTGCATTAAAGATACGCAACATTTTATTATAACTAATTACTCATTTAAAAAATAAAAGAAAAACTCCTGCTCAAGTTGACACTTAGTTGTTAATGCTTTACATATACTGATTTGGCTGTGTGAGGTTTGAAGAAGATCGGTACAGCAGTTCCACTGTTTATTTAAAGTTGTAATGGCACAATAGAGCCTAAATAGGAGCTTTCAAATACTTTTAAATACTAACAACTTCTCAGGATTGAAGTGAAAACTTAGAACAAAAAATCATGGTGTTGCTGGTTTGTTTTATTAACTGACAACAGATTTATGCAAAAGATTTGTTTCCTAGTTTTGCTGGTTTCACATTTTCCTCTGGTAGTAAGGCACTGTGTAAATATGAGCCTTTTAGGTTTTGTGGTTTCTCTGCTACTTTGAGTTCCTAGCTCTCCAGGACACTGATTAAAATCCCTTTTTAAACTAGTTTCCTATAAGTAGCCTGACCTTCTAAGATATGTGCATCAGTGTTTATGAGCCTGATCCACTAAGGCATTTCTCCCATTCTGCATCTATGGGGGAATTGGTGGGGGAAGCTTACTAAATAGAGCCTTAATGCTGTTTGTCTGCCACTAAAATATATTTGAACCATTCATCTAATATCATTCCAATTTCATTTACAGATAAGAGTACCTAGTGAACCGTCCCCCTACCCAGCTCACACTTTTCATGTGCTCCTGATGCCTCCAATACTTAGACTCCCTTCTTCTTTTTATTTCCTATGGAGGGAGACTAGTTTGGTTGAAATCACAGGGATGTCAGAGTACGCTGTGATGGCATCAAGCTTTTTTAAAGCTGCCTTGCCACTAGTTATTGCCTGTGGTCATCAGCTGACTTCATCTCTTGCATAGTTTCCTATCGGGATAAACAGTTTCTAATTTATTTGTGATATATTTATTACACAGAAAGTCTCATCACAGATGTCATAACTATAATTTCTGTACCAAAAAGGAAAATTAGGCAGCATGAAATGCTCACATCTTGATTACATACATTTGTTATTGCATAGGGAAACTAAAGACGAGGCTCAGGATGTATAAATTCCGTTGCTGTTTCCAGACATTTGGATGGCACTGACTTTTGGCTGCTATTAAAGCAGGAATAGGCAACATTTTTTCTGCTGTGGTCACATTATAAGTTCTCATCCGCAGCAGGGGTCGGAGTGGGGGTCCACCTTGCATCTCAATGTGCAGGAGGAGCTCATCGAGGAACCCAAAGCAGCAGCAACAGAAATAATAATACAGCATTATTTTAAAAATCCAGTAAATATTTTAAGAAAACTGCACCAACAGTGAAATGCAAAGTAAGAGAGAGAGACTACATAGAGAGAAAAAAAGGAAGAGAAAATAATGGACTTAAAACTAAAGCAAAAGATGGAGCAATTGAAATGGAGAACGGAAAAGAGAATTTTAAAAAGCAAACGCTATTCCCTCACACAAATATTAGAAAACATTTTAAAGACCATAATTAAAAGTAAGATTTTCAATAAAACTGACTTTTTTCATACATTAAGTAATGTTCAGCCATATCAAATTATACAACAGAATTTCAAAAACTGCCCGAGACATTTCTTACTCTTATCGCAGAATCTACTTCCAAACTGCCACAGGATACCAAGGGACTAAACTATGATTTTGTTTTGTAGGCAATACTCAACTTGCTTTGCAGATCATTAAAAGAAATCAGCTTCTTCCTTCTGTGAAGACGTTGTCGGACATCCGAAAGAAGCCAGTGTTTCAGCCAGTTCACCCCATGCAGCCGATTCAGATGCCGGCTTTCACCACTGTTCAGAGGAAATGATTGCTGTAATCGAACTGGCTCTCCTCAGGATTACTACAACCCCAAAATGTGGAATATGCTTTAGATTTTCTAGAATATTTTTAACAGTGCCTAAGCAATTAAATGAATAAAAAGCATACTAGACTTTCAGTTTGTGAGGTTTTGTTTTGTTTTCTTACAAAGGCAAATCTCAATTCTCCTTTAGATTTTTTTTATGAATCTTTTATTTAGGCTCTGCTGAGTTTATGCCATGATGGATCACAGGAGCAGTTAAAAACTTTATGGTGCATACGCTGTAAAGAGAATCCATTTTCTAGTCCATCCAGGTATATCATCCTACCATTCAGCTTGTCCTCGCCTGCTGGAAACAAATTCTTAAAAGATATATTTTAATTTCTAGACTTCTATGGTGTTATACTATAACTGAGGAGGTGTTAAATTTTTCTTTTCTTCAAAACTGAAGGTTCACATTACAATTTCTTGAATGAGGGTAACTGTCTTTCTCTGGCTATATCTTTGTTGATTTGTAAAAGTGAAACAATTAAAGGCCCAAAGTATAGACCCTATTGATGATGGAATAAGCTAACTTTTCACAACAGTGAGAAGGAAACACTTCAAGAATAGAAAGCATCAAAGCCATTCTGAATAGCTCCCTTGAGTGAACATAAGAATTGCCATCCTGGGTCAGATTGAGGGTCAATCAAGTCCAGTACCCTGTTTCCAACAGTGGTGAGTCCACGTCATAAGTACTGGCAAGATCCAAACAGTAAATAGATCCCTTGATGCTTTTGCAGTGATAAATGGTAGCTAATCCCTAAGTCTAATTGGTTAATAACAGTTTATGGACTTCTCCAGGAACTTCTCTAAACCTTTTTAAAACCCAGCTACACCAACTGCCTTAACCACATCCCGCTACAATGAATTCCAGAACTTAATTGTGTGTTGAATGAAAAATCATTTTCTCTGATTTGTTTTGAATGTGCCACTTACTAACTTCATGGAGTGTTCCCTAGTCTTTATATTTTTTGAAAGAGTAAATAACCAATTTACTGTAATTTATTTATTTTTATTTATTTAGGCATTTTTATATACTGAACATATTGTATACACCACGCCGGTTTACATCATATTTGGAGTCAGTCTTTAATACTTTGTCCTAAAAAGAAACATTCAAATATAAATACTATAAATACTAAAAACTCATAAAATACTCAATATTTAAACTTACAAAATAAAATACATAAAATTCATAAAATATCATACTATATTCCACTCATAGTTTTATAGACCTCTATCATATTCACCCTCAGCTGTCTTCTCTCCAAGCTGAATAGCCCCAACCTCTTTAGCCTTTCCTTGTGGGGAGCCATTCCATCCACTTAATCATTTTGGTTGCCCCTCTTTGCACCTTTTCCATTTCAACTATATCTTTTTGAGATGTGAGAACCAGAACTGCACCCAAGTGAGTCTTTTTCTAATTAAAACTGATGCAAATACAACTTCTGTAGTTATAGCTTTGTTATATAGTCACCTTTGTTCTCTATAAAAAGAAAATAATAAGATTCTGCCTGTATCACATATCTGCATTAAAAGCCATGGTCATGCTCCACTTGTTAGAGATACAGAATGTGAAAAATTTAATGCTACTTTAATCATGAATTGTGTAGATTATTGTAATATTCTGTACCAGGGATTGCTCTTAAACAACTACAGACAATTCAGAATACAGCAGCTCACTCCTGTACTGTATGACTTACATTGGTTGCCTGTTTCTCAACCAATCAAATGTAAACTGCTATCCATTGTGTTCAGGTACATGCACAACCAAGTCCTGGTTATTTAATAAGTCTTTTGATTCCTTAAGTTTCTGCTAGGAATTAAGGTCTGTAGGTCTGGATCTTTTAAAGATTCCAGCTCTGTCACAGACTAGGGTAGCTGCTACATGCAATTCAGCCTTTAGTTATGCTGTGCCAGTCAGAAACTGCATAAATCCTGGCTGTTTGATCTTTGATATTAGATGGGTAAAAGGTGCATATATTAATGTTATGAGTAGGCTATTTGGGGGCAAGTTTTAGATGAGAGGGTTGATTTTTCGGATGCTGATGAATATGGTTAGGTAGGTTGTTGTTTGTTTATTTTAGATTAGGTTTATTTTTATTGGTTAGATTTCATTGATGACTGTGTTAGAAATTTGGAGGAGTGGTACTAGGGCTTTCTTTTAATAGAAATGAAACATAGAAATGACGGCAGAAGAAGACCAAACGGCCCATCCAGTCTGCCCAGCAAGCTTTCACACTTATTTTTCTCATACTTATCTGTTACTCTGACAGCTGAGGTCAGGGCCCTTATTGGTAACTTTTTGGTTCTAATTTCCTTCCACCCCTGCATTGATGTAGAGAGCAGTGCTGGAGCTGCATCAAAGTGAAGTATTGAGCCTAATTGGTTAGGAGTAGTAACCGCCGCAATAAGCAAGCTACTCCCACGCTTATTTATTTATCCAGCCTGTGCAATTCAGTCCTTGTTGGTAGTTGTCTGACTGTAAATCCTCTTATCTTCATCCCCCCCCTGCCATTGAAGCGGAGAGCTACACTGGATATGCATTGAAAGTGAAGTATCAGGCTTATTTGGTTTGGGATAGTAACTGCCGCAACAAGCAAGCTACTCCCCTGCTTATTTATGAATGCAAATCCTTTTTCCCACATTTCCTCTTGCCGTTGAAGCATAGAGCAATTTTGGAGTCGCATTAACCGTGTGTATGTTTATTGAATAAGGGTATTAATCACCAGGTAGTAGCGGACATTCCCGCAAGCCACCCCCAGGCCTCTTCTCTTCGTTCACATCCTCAGGACTTTATGGATCCACAGTATTTATCCCATGCCCCTTTGAAATCCTTCACAGTTTTGGTCTTAATGTATTTGTAATTGTACTACATCTAGAGATTGTTTATTTTAGGCAGCATATCAATTCTTATAAACATTTAGACATCTTAACTTGTGAACTATGAAGTGTGAGATGCACTTATGAGTTAAGATAAGCTGTTTTGGCACCAAAAGTACCAATAGGCTAATGTCCACAGACAGACCAAAGCTTTACAAAGCTCTGATCTTTGTATGACACGGCTTCCCAAACTGTGAGTCGGGACCCCAAATGGGGTCACAAAACTTTCTCCTGAGGTCACACTTGATGCTGTGCCTCAAAGCAATGCTTTTCAGGCAGCAGAAGCATTAGTAATGGAAGTCAGCATGTGCTCACAGGCCCTGCAATGAAACTGCCCTTGCATGCGTGTCTTTGGTTACACAAAGCCCTGTACAATCAGGGATCAGGGCTGCTGCAGGCCCCATGCTGGCTTTCATTAGTAATGTTGCTGCTGCTGCTGCTTGCAGATCACTGTCTGGCTTGGGGAATATCCATGAGGGGAGGGAAGGGCTGAATATGCATGTGTCAGTGAAGATTGCCACTTGTCCTTTCTTCTCACCCACCATTAAACATACCTAAGAGAAAAAATGTTGCCCCTGTCATTAACCAGCCCTTTCTCCCCACCAGTTATCTTCCTTTGGCCAGAGCCTAAAGAAAATGTTAAGCTGACTATGGCCAAGGAGATGTTTGGAGGAAGGACTGCTTGAAAGGAGAGGTGTTTGAAGATTGGATAAGGTGGAGCAAGTTTGGCTGTGGAGGATGAAAGAGAAGGGAACAATAGAAAATCAACTGGGGGATGTAAGAGGAGATTGGGGGTGGGAGGACATCAGCTAAGGGTTGGAGAGGAGGCTAGGAGATGAGGGGATGGGGAATGAGGTGAGAGGAAGGAGATGACAAGAACAATTGTGGGTTAGAAGAAGGGCTTGGGATGAAGGGAATGTGAAAAGGGCTAGAGGGTGTGGGCTGGAAGAGGCATGAAGATTGAGAGAGGAGACCTGTTGGAGGGGGTAGAGGTTGAGAGAAGAGGCCCACTGGAAGAGTGGAGGTTGAGAGGGATCAACTGATGTGCAGGGGAATGTGAGAAGGAGTGATTGTTTGGGGAGGGGGGACTGCACTGCTGCTAATTTTTCGGTCATCCTCTGGAGTCATAGGAATTTTCAAGTGGTAAAATGGGATCCCATTGGAATCCCATTAAAGCTAATAAGAAAAAATATTTTTTTACTCAATTTATAATTAAGCTCTGGAATTTGTTGCCAGAGGATGGGGTGAAAGCTATTACTATAGGTGCATTTAAAAAAGGTTTAGACGAGTTCCTGGAGGAAAAGTCCATTGAGCATTATTAAGAAATCCACTGCTTTATTCTTGGGATAAGCAGCTTGGAATCTATCTAGCCATTGGGATCCTTCAAGGTACTTGTGACCTGGCTTGGCCATTGTTGGAAACAGGATACTGGTCTTGATGGACCCTTGGTCTGACCCAGTAGGGCAAGTCTTATGTTTGGGAAACCCTGCTCTATGGGATTTACTCAACTATCCAAAATTTCCTGGAATCCATGAGGAGCTGACAGATAATTCACTGTAGATGGAGCATTTCAAAAAACAGTGCACATCCTGAACCCTTCCTTGATCTGGAATGGCCTGACAATGATTTCATAGGTATATTATTCTCAGTTCACAAGGATGATTAAATTGGCCATAACCAGTGGTTGTTGTCATCCAATGGTGCCGACAAGGACACTCTCTCAGAACTCAGAAGTGTTTCTGAGCAGGCTTCGAGCCCCTTAGTCTGTCTTTGTCAATCTACTGCATGACAGATTCTACCTTTCTCTATTTTTGGAGATTTTTTGTTATCTTTCAGCAGCCTATCAAAAAAGGATTTTTCAGATCTAGCCTTGTGTAAAACAAACCAAAAAAGAAAGCAGATAAAGTTAAATGAAAATGGAGAAATTTAAACCAAAGAAGACCTCTGTCAGCAGGTTTAAGACCTGTGAGTGTGGGCATTATACTGTATATCCCTCACAAAAACCCATGCTCTACCCAGAAGTTGCAGCCTCAGCACCATCTTGGGCTCTTTTCAGATACCTTGACAAGGAGCATTGGCCAAAGTAGACTATGTGGCATCAAGAAGAAATCAGTCATTAATGATGAAAAATGTAGCCTTGGTGCAGAGAATGTCCTTGCTGGGGCTGATGAATCAGCCTGACTATAGCCAAGAAAGCACAACAGCAGCATCAAGTGTGTCCTAAGCCCAAATGCCCCCTTCACTAAGCTGCTTTTCAGCACCCACAGCAGGAACTAGCGAAGATGAGCCCATCCAGATCTCAGAAAAGGATGTCTCTCCACCTATTCCAGCGGAGAGAACCTCTTTGCAATCAACAGCCTAATTATCTGAGATGGTGAGGAATATCTTTACTGCTTTGCTGCCTGAGGATTGGAGAAGTTGTATGCAAGGTCCATGGGGTTGCCAATATGCCCAAGCATCTCCTCAAGGGTTTTCAATAGCTGCAGCCAGTTTTTGTGACATCACAGCCAGTTCCCTTCCCCTTGGGGCCTTGCTTCCTAGGAATGAGGAAGGGACAAGGGAGGAATAAGTGCATTTTGAGTTTCTATCGATCCTCTCCTTGGACACCTTCATCTTCATCCGAGTCATAGATGAGTCTCTCAATGGTTGGATGAAGAAGGGGCTACATGGATGCCTTACAACCCCTCTGCTGCTCTGCCGAGGCATACATCATCACCTGAGGACCTGAGTTACTCTCGATTTCTGGAGAAGATGATGAGCATGTTGTCTGTTCATTTCATTTCATTTCTTAAAATTTATTAATCGCCTAACACTTAAGGCCTAGGCGATATACAAGGATACATACATAATAAAAACAAAATAAAATACAAACAACAGATTTCAGCTTCACAGAAACCAAGCCGCAAAATACCAAATATTAATGGTACATTTACTATTTTAGACATAAGAGCATATTCCAAAAATTGAATATTCAATTAATAAATCGTCATATCTTTTAATGAGCAGATTAAGAACATTCATGCAGCCTCATTTATCATTAAATGCACGATGAAGCAGATATTCCTTAAATGCCGTTTTAAATTTTTTAACATCTTCTAAAGATCTGAGGTCAAAAGGAAGAAGGTTCCATTGAATGGGTGCCACAATGGAGAAAGAAGTCTCCCTAGTACAGGATAAACGGGCATGGCAAATTGAGGGAATCTCTAGCAAATTAAATTGTGAAGACCTTTATGAGGTCTGTTGACCTCATAAAGGAGGAGGAGCCAATAGATTTTCATATTCCGCTTTTCACACCTTTTTCAGCACTTCAAAGTGGATTACATTCAGGTACTGTACGTATTTCCCTATCCCAGAGGGCTTACAATCTAAGTTTGTACCTGAGGCTATGCAGGGTAAAGTGACTTGCCCAAGATCACAAGGAGTGGCAGTAAGACTTGAACCCTGGTCTCCTGGTTCATAACCTGCTGCTCTAACCACTAGACTCCTCCTCCAATTTGGATTGCTGCAGTTCATCCAGCCCCCAACTGAGTCTGCTTCTTTCCCACTCCATGGCCTTTTGCGGGACCTCCCATTAAGGATGTGGCAGACCCCCATGTCTTTCTTGCCCATGGAACACAAGATTTACTTGAGGTACGGAGTCCAAGACATGGTTTAATGGAACAAAGTCAGCATGGCTTTACCCAAGGCAAGTCTTGCCTCACAAATCTGCTTCACTTTTTTGAAGGAGTTAATAACATGTGGATAAAGATGAACCAGTAGATGTAGTATACTTGGATTTTCAGAAGGCGTTTGACAAAGTTCCTCATGAGAGGCTTCTAGGAAAAGTAAAAAGTCATGGGATAGGTGGCGATGTCCTTTCGTGGATTGCAAACTGGCTAAAAGACAGGAAACAGAGAGTAGGATTAAATGGACAATTTTTCCAGTGGAAGGGAGTGGGCAGTGGATTGCCTCAGGGATCTGTACTGGGACCCTTACTTTTCAATATATTTATAAATGATCTGGAAAGAAATACGAGTGAGATAATCAAATTTGCAGATGATACAAAATTGTTCAGAGTAGTTAAATCACAAGCAGATTGTGATAAATTGCAGGAACACCTTGTGAGACTTGAAAATTGGGCATCAAAATGGCAGATGAAATTTAATGTGGATAAGTGCAAGGTGATGCATATAGGTAAAAATAACCTATGCTATAGTTACACAATGTTAGGTTTCATATTAGGTGCTACCACCCAAGAAAGAGATCTAGGCGTCATAGTGGATAACACATTGAAATCGTCTGTTCAGTGTGCTGCGGCAGTCAAAAAAGCAAACAGAATGTTGGGAATTATTAGAAAGGGAATGGTGAATAAAACGGAAAATGTCATAATGCCTCTGTATCGCTCTATAGTGAGACCGCACCTTGAATACTGTGTACAATTCTGGTCGCCACATCTCAAAAAAGATATAATTGCGATGGAGAAGGTACAGAGAAGGGCTACCAAAATGATTTATTTATTTATTTATGTAACTTTTTTCTATACCGAACTTCATGGTTAAAGAACCATATCAGATCGGTTTGCACAGAATGGGGTAAACTGTAACAAAGAACAATCATTTAACAGAAGAAGCATGGAACAGCTCCCCTATGAGGAAAGACTAAAGAGGTTAGGACTTTTCAGCTTGGAGAAGAGACGGCTGAGGGGGGATATGATAGAGATCTTTAAAATCACGAGAGGTCTAGAACGGGTAGATGTGAATCGGTTATTTACTCTTTCGGATAATAGAAAGACTAGGGGTCACTCCATGAAGTTAGCATATGGCACATTTAAAACTAATCGGAGAAAGTTCTTTTTTACTCAACGCGCAATTAAACTCTGGAATTTGTTGCCAGAGACGTGGTTAGTGCAGTTAGTATAGCTGTGTTTAAAAAAGGATTGGATAAGTCCATTGCCTGCTATTAATTAAGTTGACTTAGAAAGTAACCACTGCTATTACTAGCAACGGTAACATGGAATAGACTTAGTTTTTGGGTACTTGCCAGGTTCTTATGGCCTGGATTGGCCACTGTTGGAAACAGGATGCTGGGCTTGATGGACCCTTGGTCTGACCCAGTATGGCATGTTCTTATGTTCAATCCTGTCCAGGATTTGGAGTTGTACAGGTTCCATACCACTCTGTGCTGATGCAGTTTGTTTTGAAACATGCAAAGCATTCTAGGAAGCATTCTATCATGCCTCCTGGGAAGGACCAGAAACCCCTGGATTCTTTCAGGAAGAAGGTCTTGCAGGAGTCGATGCTTAGCGCAAGGATTTCAGCTCACCAGCTTTTCATGGTGCAGTACCTGTACGAATGTGTGCAGAAACTTAAACTTCTGGCAGGCTTGGGGGGACCCTTATCGGACTGAGTTCCATCATGCCTTGACAGATGCTGAGAAATGCAGTAAGCATTTGACCCAGTCCTGTTATGAGTCTGTCCACAATACAGCTAGAACTTTGGTGGTGGTACATTGGAGCCAAAAGTCTTGCTGGCTCCAGAAGACATTCATGATCACATGGCAGATGTCCCATTCACTGGGGAGAACATGTTTGTATACAAGTTACAGGAGATGGTGGCCCTGATCATAGAGCATCAATCCACTCTGTATTGACTCTCTACGGTACCGTGGGACCAATCCACTATCTTGAGGTGTTTATACTTCTCATACAAATGACCGTCTTACAGCAATTGATTGTCCACGCGTAGGTCCCCAGAGGAAGGCAAAGCTCCAGAGTCTCAATGTGTGGATGAGACAATGGGGCAAGGAAGAGGGATTCAGTTTTGTAAGGAACTGGCGAGCCTTTTGGGAAAGGGGGAGTATCTTCTGAAGGGATGGGCTCTACCTTAACCAGGGTGGAACCAGACTGCTGGCACTAACCTTTAAAAAGGAGGTAGAGCAGCTTTTAAACTAGAACAAAGGGGAAAGCCAACAGTCGCTCAGCAGCGCATGGTTCGGACGGAGGTATCTTCAAAGGATAATAATGACGCACTAGACTTAGGGCATCCTGACAGTGAGGTTCCAATAATAAGAAAAGTAGTCCAATTGCCTATAACTAAAAACTCACCTGAGCTAAAAAAAAATTCTAACTTATCCCTATCAATTAAAAAACAGAATGAAAATACAAACAAAAAACAAACTTTGAAATGTTGTATGCTAATGCCAGAAGTCTAAGTAAGATGGGAGAATAAGAATGTATAGCAGTGAATGATGACATAGACTTAATTGGCATCTCAGAGACATGGTGGAAGGAGGATAACCAATGAGACAATGCTATACCGGGGTACAAATTATATCGCAATGACAGAGAGGAGCATCCGGGAGGCGGTGTAGCGCTGTATGTCTGGGATGGCATAGAGTCCAACAGGATAAACATCCTGCATGAGACTAAAAGCACAATTGAATCGTTATGGGCAGAAATCCCTTGTGTGTTGGGGAAGACTATAGTGATAGGAGTATACTACCATCCACCTGGCCAAGATGGTGAGAGGGACATGAAATGCTAAGAGAAATTAGGGAAGCTAACCAAATGGGTAGTGCGGTAATAATGGGAGATTTCAATTACCCCAATATTGACTGGGTAAATGTATCATCTGGAAATGCTAGAGCGAGAAAGTTCCTGGATGGAATAAATGACAGTTTTATGGAGCAAATTGGTTCAGGAACCAACGAGAGAGGGAGCAATTTTAGATCTAATTCTCAGTGGAGCACAGGATTTGGTGAGAGAGGTAACTATCAGGCCGATACTATCAGGTGGGTTACTATCAGGCAGGTTAACAGTGCGCTCCAGCGGAGCACACTGTTAACCCGCGTTTGGATGTGGGCTTTTGACGTGCTAGCT
Organism: Rhinatrema bivittatum; assembly: GCF_901001135.1. Classification (NCBI taxonomy): domain Eukaryota; kingdom Metazoa; phylum Chordata; class Amphibia; order Gymnophiona; family Rhinatrematidae; genus Rhinatrema; species Rhinatrema bivittatum. Next base: position 249,725,723 of record NC_042616.1, on the reverse strand, counting down.
TTCCTCCTTATTCAGTAAGGGGTAATAGTGCGTCAAAAATGCACGTCCAACACCCCCCCCCCCCCCCGAAACCAATAGCGCCCGCAACATGCAAATGCATGTTGATGGCCCTATTAGTTATTCCTGCCCGATTCAGTAAGTAAAATGAGCAGCCAAGCCGCACATTTTACTTTCAGAAATTAGCGCCTACCCAAAGGTAGGCATTAATTTCTGCCGGCACCGGGAAAGTGCACAGAAAAGCAGTAAAAACTGTTTTTCTGTGCACCCTCCGACCTAATATCATGGCGATATTAAGTCGGAGGTCCCAAAAGTTAAAAATAATAAAAAAAATAAAAATTTAAAATCAGCTCGAGGGTTGAAAACCGGATGCTCAAACTCGCTGACAGCCACCGCTCCTGTCCAAAAAGAGGCCCTAGGGATGCGCTAGTGTCCCTAGCGCCTCTTTTTACCGCGGGCCCTAATTTGAATAATTTTATTTTCTGAATCGCGATTTTTACTGTATCAGCCTGAGAGGTAGGGCCGCTTGGCAATAGTGATCATAATATAATCAAATTTGAATTAATGACTGGAAGGGGGACGGTAAGCAAATCCACGGCTCTCATGCTAAACTTTCAAAAGGGAACTTTGATAAAATGAGAAAAATAGAAAAAAAACTGAAAGGAGCAGTTAAAAGGTTAAAAGTGTGCAAGAGGTGTGGTCATTGTTAAAAAAAAAAAAAATAGCATCCTAGAAGCACAGTCCAGATGTATTCCACACATTAAGAAAGGTGGAAGGAAGGCAAAATAATTACCAGCATGGTTAAAAGGTGAGGTGAAAGATGCTATTTAAGCCAAACAATCTTCATTCAAAAATTGGAAGAAGCATCCAACAGAAGAAAATAGGATAATGCATAAGCATTGGCAAGTTAAAGATAAGACAGGCTAAGAGAGAATTTGAAAAGATGTTGGCTGTAGAGGCAAAAACTCACAGTAAAAACTTTTAAAAATATATCTGAAGCAGAAAGCCTGTGAGGGAGTCAGTTGGACTGTTTTAAGATCGAGAGATTAAAGGGGCACTTAGAGAAGATAAGGCCATCGCAGAAAGATTAAACGATTTCTTTGCTTGGGTGTTTACTGAAGAGGATGTTGGTGAGATACCCATACCGGAGAAGGTTTTCATGGGTAATGATTCAGATGGATTGAACCAAATCATGGTGAACCTAGAAGATGTCATAGGCCTGACTGACAAACTGAAGAGTAGTAAATCACCTGGATCAGATGGTATATTCCCCAGGGTTCTGAAGGAACTCAAAAATGAAATTTCAGACCTATTAGTAAAAATTTGTACCTATCATTAAAATCATCCTTTGTACCTGAAGACTGGAGGGTGGCTAACGTAACGCCAATATTTAAAAACGGTTCCAGGGGTGATCCGGGAAACTACAGACCAGTTAGCCTGACTTCAGTGCCAGGAAAAATAGTGGAAAGTGTTCTAAACATCAAAATCACAGAACATATAGAAAGACATGGTTTAATGGAACAAAGTCAGCATGGCTTTACCCAAGGCAAGTCTTGCCTCACAAATCTGCTTCACTTTTTTGAAGGACTTAATAAACATGTAGGTAAAGGTGAACCAGTAGATGTAGTATATTTGATTTTCAGACGGCGTTTGACAAAGTTCCTCATGAGAGGCTTCTAGGAAAAGTAAAAGGTCATGGGATAGGTGGCGATGTCCTTTCGTGGATTGCAAACTGGCTAAAAGACAGGAAACAGAGAGTAGGATTAAATGGATAATTTTCTCAGTGGAAGGGAGTGGGCAGTGGAGTGCCTCAGGGACCCGTACTTTTCAATATATTTATAAATGATCTGGAAAGAAATACGAGTGAGGTAATCAGATTTGCAGATGATACAAAATTATTCAGAGTAATTAAATCACAAGCAGATTGTGATAAATTGCAGGAAGACCTTGTGAAACTGGAAAATTGGGCATTCAAATGGCAGATGAAATATAATGTGGATAAGTGCAAGGTGATGCATATAGAGAAAAATAACCCATGCTATAGTTACACTATGTTAGGTTCCATATTAGGAGCTACCACCCAAGAAAGAGATCTAGGCGTCATAGTGGATAACACATTGAATTTGTCGGTTCAGTGTGCTGCAGCAGTCAAAAAAGCAAACAGAATGTTGGGAATTATTAGAAAGGGAATGGTGAATAAAACGGAAAATGTCATAATGCCTCTGTATCGCTCCATAGTGAGACTGTACCTTGAATACTGTGTACAGTTCTGGTCACCGCATCTCAAAAAAGATATAGTTGCGAAGGAGAAGATAGAGAAGGGCAACCAAAATGATAAAGGGGATGGAACAGCTCCCCTCTGAGGAAGGACTAAAGAGGTTAGGACTTTTCAGCTTGGTGAAGAGATGGCTGTGGGGGGGATATGATAGAGGTTTTTAAAATCATGAGAGGTCTAGAAGGGGTAAATGTGAATCAGTTATTTACTCTTTCAGATAATAGAAGGACTAGGGGGCACTCCATGAAGTTAGCATGTGGCACATTTAAAACTAATCGGAGAAAGTTCTTTTTCACTCAACGCACAATTAAACTCTGGAATTTGTTGCCAGGGGATGTGGTTTGTGCAGTTAGTATAGCTGGGTTTAAAAAAGGATTGGATAATTTCGTGGAGGAGCAGTCCATTACCTGCTATTAATTAAGTTGACTTAGAAAATAGCCACTGCTATTAATAGCAACAGTAACATGGGATAGACTTAGTTTTTGGGAACTTGCCTGGTTCTTATGGCCTGGATTGGCCACTGTTGGAGACAGTATGTATTAGCCATAGGGAAAGATAGTGGGAAGACATCTCGGTGTAACACAAAGGGTTAAGTAGGCCCCAAGGAGATTGTCACCATACCACTGGGTCTTAGGGTTCAGCAAGCTGTTGTGATATATTGCATGAAAGTATATTATGGTTCAACTGCTGCCCAGAGATATTGACATTAAATCATATAACTGTAATATTTTCTAGCACCAGATGCTAGCCATGCACACCGTGATGTTCAGCACTCAGCAGAGAATGCGAAATAGCCAAAATTATATAGATAAAATGTTAATGAAGTAGGGTGGAATAAAAAGCCATGGGGAAGAAAAGTTGGCAAAATCAGACAAAAAGACTATTTATTTATTTATTTATACCTTTTCTATACCGAAGTTCAAATAACAGAGTTAATTATCACTCCGGTTTACAAGGAAGTGAAAAAATTTGGTACAGGCGCTAGATGCTCAACGCATGCCTTACCCTAGCACTGTGAGTTACCGGAAACACTGATACAAACTATCACAGCTGTATCCTAAGGGACCAAGTCAGAGAAATGCAGATTCAGAACTGAATTGTGAATACTATATATATATATAAAATATATCATAAGTACAAAACACACTAATGTATTATATATTCATTAAAATCAAATTTTATTTTTAAATTCTTTAATTACATAGCAGTATCTTTAAATAGAAATTATACAAAAATATATAAAATATTTCAATGAAAGGAAATTAAAATGAGGCTCAAAGAGTACGAACATAAAAAGATCTTTAAATCCAATGAGGACTACAACTGACGGCGCCTGTCACTATCCGCTTCTGTAGGGACTCAAAGCAGAAATACAGTGGCTTGAAAAAGTATTCAACTTCCTAAAAAGTCAGCAGATTTGTGTGGATTACAAATGACACTTTCACAGATTGTTCCAGACAGTATGTTTATTGCAAACCATTGATTTTAGGGAAAACTATTTTATTAGTGTGGCTTGAGGAAATACCACCTTCATTTTAGCAATGGAGGAATTTTTTACATGAAATGATGTATATGGAATCTTTGGTCTTGACCAATAATGTTAGTCTGCACAGAAGAAAATGTTTCTCAAGATGTGGGAAAAGTATATTCATAACTTGGCTCCCAGGGCCAGGAGTTTAATTTTAAACAATTTGTAAGTTACTTCAACTGCAATATTGTTTATTAACATATACGTCCTTAAGATGCTACAAACCATTGGGGGGAGGGGGTGAAGGTTGGGTGGTTTAGATTTCAGTTGTTTGTTTTCTTTACTTTGTATTCCATTATATCTGTTCCAGTGGATACGTTTGAATGCACCAGAACAAGGCACTCAGGTATTGTGTACATTTAATGGTGAGAAGGAAAAATAGAAAATGATCTGTAATGTTGTGATATCATTTTTTTACTATGATCTGTTAGATGAGGTACATGTTTCTGTACTTTTCATATTTTATTTATATTGGAACTATGTTACCTTGTGATAGTCTTTTCTCTTTTTCTGTTACTAACAAAAAGATTTAAACTAAATTTTCAAAGTCAATTATTTTTCTGCATTTTTTGTAAAATAAAATTTAAAACTCAAAAATGCTGCTTGCATAAATATTCAGCCCCTTCAGACTAGTACTTGGTTGGGGTAAGTTTCTACCACCTTTCACACTGTTTGGGAGTTATTTTTGTCCATTCTTCCTGGCAGATTTGCTCCAGGTTGTTCAAGTTGGTTAGATGACATTTATGGACTGCAATTTTCAAATAGTGCACAGATACTTGATTCGATTGAGATCTGGACTTTGACTTGGCCATTACAGAACATTAATGGTGGGGGAGGAAGGGAAATAGAACCAAGAGCTAAAAGAAACAGATAAGTATGAGAGAAAAAATGTGTGAAGCTTGCTGGGCAGACTGGATGGGCCGTTTGGTCTTCTTCTGCCGTCATTTCTATGTTTCTATGTTTCTATATATTCACCTTTTTGTTGTTCAGCCACTCCTGTGTTGCTTTGGCCTTGTGCTTGGGATCATTGTCCTCTGAAAGGTGAATTTTCTCCCGTTTTAGTTTTTTAGCAGACTGAAGCAGGTTGTCTTGCAGTATCTCCCTGTATGTTGCACCATCCATCCATCCTTGAATTTTAACAAGATGTCCAGACTCCTCTGAGGAAAAGCATCTCCACAACTGTTTGCTGAGGAATGGGTAGTGTTAAGTTTGCGCCATACATAGCATTTTGAATTTTGGCCAGAAAGCTCCATTTTTATCTAATCTGACTACAAAACCTTATCCCACATTTTAGCTGGGTCACTCTGACGCTTTCTGGCAAACTCAAGTGCTTTGATGATGTTTTCCTCAGTAATGGCTTTTTTCTACTCACTCTCCCATGCAGGCCAATTGTATGTGTAGCTCTTGATATGGTTGACTGGTGCACCTTCACTCCAGTCTCAGCCACTGAATTCTGTAGCTCCTTCAAAGTGATTATTGGTCTCTCTGTGGCTTCCCTCACAAGACATCTCCCTGTTCTGATGTTGAGTTTTGAGGGACAGCCTTGTCTAAGAAGTGTCTGGGTGATATGATGCAGCTTCCATTTCCTCACAATTGATCCAACGGTGCTCACTGGGATATCCAAGCACTTGGATGTTATTTTTAAGCTTTTTCCTATCTTGTGCATGTCTATAACTTTAACTTAAAAAAACCTTACAATGCTCTTCGCTCCTCATTTTTACAGCATTCCTTCAGATTCATAGTCTGACCAATAGTACTGGAATTAGAGGGGAGTGGAGGTTGTAACTTATATTTATTGAATTTTTCAATACACATCAAACAAGTCGGAGTAAAGACGTATGAGATCGTCATAAAACCGTACACATTTAACATTGTGCTTGAAATATTACAATGATAATCCATAGGCTTGAAAAATAAATAAAACATAAGATCTTTAGTATACATAGATACCTGCTTCTTCTAATATATCAATGAGGATTGACTACAGCAAACATTCCAACGAATCATCTATCAGATGTTGATTGACTCATCGTAACCTTGTCTTGTAAATCCTAAAAACCCTATAACTCCCCTAAGCCCCCCTTCCCCCCACCCCTACCCTCTATCCTTCCCAATGGTCTTTCAGTGCTAACCTTGGGGAGTTTTAACCCAGTGGGGAAACCAAACAATTATATATAAACCATTAAGGATCAACACTTGGGTATCTAGGATGGCAAGCTATAATATAGGAACATGCTTAGTAGTGAAGCATCAAGACACATGAAACCCATCTCTGATCCAGGTTGCTATTGAATTTGCTCACTACGCAATGTAGAAAGGGTTTTCCATTTGGGTTGCAAGTCCGATCACTGATGATAAATCGTTGTCCCACTATATCATTTTGGGCAATAAAAAAATCATTGAATTTTCCCCATATGGACTGCATGTCGTGGAACCATTTCTGTGAGGAAAGCTTAGCCATCAAAAACTCTAAGGTAAACATTTTCACCAAAAGATGAAACCAGTGATCCTGTTATGGCACAGAGGTACACACCCAATTAGAAAGGATAACCTTTTTCCCCACAATACTAGCTTTTTGAAGAAATTTCAATGTAAGGGGGGCCTTGACTGTCGAGGCATGTGTTGGGATTCTAAAAAGCCAAAGAGTAGGATCTTCAGGTAGAGGTAAATCAAGAACCTGACTGCAGTTATCACATACCTTTTCCCAAAACAGGATAACTGGACAAGACCAAAAACTGAAAATAAGAGCCAAGAGAATGAGTACACTTAGGACAATCTGGAGAAGCGGTCACCTTTGCTAAAAAAGCTTTAGCAGGGGATAAATAAAATTCTTAAAAATTTAAATTGTAGCTCTCTATAAAAAATATTTTCAGAGAGAGTGGAATGTCTTCAAAACATTGGGTGAATTCTTGAAAGGATATAGAAAAGTCTGACTCTGCCACTTTTCAAACAACCTTGGTAGATCTCCCCATTCTGAAGATACTCATAAAGCTTTAGTAAAACAAGCTATGGATGGTTTATGCTTCCTATCTCCTAGAATGATACATAATAGCACCAAAGTCTGGGGGTTATATTTGAAGGAATCTGCATGCGTTTTAATAAAATGTCGCAGTTATATGTATGGGAAAAGGTCAGCAGCTGGTAGCGAAAATTGCCATTGTAAGTCTGTGAAACTATATATCTGGCCCATTTGTTGAGAGAAAAATTGAAAAATATATGTTAAGCCCTGTTCTCACCATCTATGAAATGAGGAGTAACCCTTAGCAGGGAGAAACAGGTCATTATCACAAACACCCAGCAGAGGCATTAATCGGGGAGAAAGTTTAAGAGAGTGACATAGCTGGGACCAGGCTGTCCTACCCAAGGATATAAACACCTGGGCGATTAAATTAGGTGGGATTGCCGCATTTGCCTGTGGTAAATAATTAATTAAGGGAAAATCTAACCAGGCTGCCAGTTGCTGATAGGGAGTAAAATATGAAGTGCCAAACAGCCAGTCATGTAAGAACCGCAACATGTAGGCTAAATTATATTGTCATAGATTAGGACAATTTACTCCCCCCTGAGTAAGTGGTTTCATGAGGGTTGTCAAAGATATTCGGGCCCTCTTCTCATTCCATAAACATTTTTGGAGCATTTTTCCAACTTCTCTACAATCTTTTTTTAGTAAGCCAAAGCGGTACCATCTGAAGCATGTACAACCACTTAGAAAGAATCGTCATTTTAAAAAGCTGGACTTTACCAAAAAGAGATAATGGTAGTCCCTGCCATTTTTTTAAAAACTGAGATGTAGAATATAATAAAGGACATATGTTGGCACTATAGAGATCAGCGATATTAATTGAGACCCTGATCCCTAAGTATTTCATTTCACTCTCAACCTATTTTAGTGGAAATGTGCCTGTCCAGGAAGCTCTCACCTGACCACCAACATCTAAAACTTCTGATTTATCTGCAGCCCCGCGAACTGGCGAAACGCTAGCTGTAGTTGGAGTAACAGACCTAAGGACACCTCTGGGTCAGTTAAAAATATCAAAACATTGTTGGCAAATGCAGCCACCTTAAATGAACAATGATCCTTTTGAAAACCCCGGATGTCTTTGTCTAAATCTGTTCTCCTTAGCAAGTGGTCTATAGCCATCTGCTGATCTAAACCCATTCGCTATGATATGTGAGATTGGGTTAAAATATAAGAGAAATGTTTGATAGGATATTCCCTTGAAACCCAAATCTTCTAAGTACTGAGAAGAGGTAGGGCCACGATACTCTGATCAAAAGCTTTCTCTGAGTCGAACCCAAAAGCTTTCATTTAGTCGAACCCAAAGGAGCATGGTGAGAGATACATGTAGAGATTGCGGTTAAGAGCTTAATAATGTGGGAACAGGCAGCTTGCTTTCTTTCACAAAGCCTACTTGATGTGAGATAAGACGGGGAAGAATGATACCTAATTAGTTGGATAGTACTTTGGCTATTAGTTTTAGATCACAGTTGAGCAGCAAGATGGGCCTATATGTGGCAGGAAGGAGAGGATCTTTTTCCAGTTTAGGCAAAACTGTGATATGTGCCATGTTGAAGTGGGTGGGGAAGGCATCTCTCTGAAATGCATCAATATAAAAAGAAGTCAGTGGGTCTGCTAGCTGAATTTTTAAAAGTTTATAAAAATCATAGAACCCGTCAGGGCCCTGGGCTTTTCCAGATTTATTTGTGACAATAACACTTAGAACCTCTACCAGTTGGATCGGTCTATTAAGAAACTGGAGTTGGGCATCTGTTGATGTTGGCAGAGAAAGGTGTTTAAAAAATTCGTCCTCTGCATGAGTTCCCCCTGAGGTGTCATCAGTATATAAGGTTTCATAGAAAACTCAGAATACTTCACATACATCTTTCCCATTTGGTGACTACCTCTCCCTGTATGGTGTTCATGCAAGGGATAAAGGTTTTCCCTTTATGAGATCTGATCATATTAGCCAAATATTTGCCTGCTTTGTTTCCAAACCGGAAGAAGTTGGGTTCAGAAACTTTCAGAGATTTTTGTGTCCTCTGTTGTAGTAAAAAATTTAAATCTCTCAAAATCACCAAGTAATCTAAGTTGTTCTTGGAAGATGGGTGTTCTAATCAGTTTTTTGCTTTGCCACTTTAAGCTGAGATTCTAACTGCAAAATGGCTTTGTTGGTTTTACGCCTGCGCGAGGCAACAAAAGAAATTATTTCTCCTTGAATTACCGCTTTTCCGGTTTCCCAGAATAAGTGAGGGGTAGCTAAATGTTGCTGATTTGTGAAAGGTGTACTCTTCCCATCTGTTTTTAAGAATTTCTGGAATTCAAGGTCATTGCATAAGAAACCTGGAAATTTCCAGAAACGTTCTTCGGGTTCTAAAACCGAGAACTGTAGATCTATTCAAATAAATCACATGATCGGAGATGATTTGAGGGCCAATAACTGCATTTGTAAGGGAGGAAAAACACTCTCGTGGTATCAAGATGTAATCAATGCATGAAAGGGAAGCATGGACTCGAGAGAGGTGTGTGTGTAGTCTTTTTCCTCCAGGTGCAGAGTGCACCAGGAATCTAGGAGATCATACTCAGCACACAGAAAGGCCACCCCTTTTTCTGCTTTATTTTTATTGAGGGGTCCAGGCGGACATCTATCTATATAGGGTTCATGGATGTTATAATCTCCTGCTACCACTAGAAACTCTCGAGCATGCGTTATCAGTTGGTTAAGGATATAAACAAAGAAACTATGAGAATAGCTATTAGGTGCATAAAGACTACAAATAGAAATTTCCTTTCCATTCAAAGAACCTATGACCATCACAAATCTGCCTTCCTCATCATGTATGGTTTTTGATACTTGAAAATTGGCAGATTTATGAACAAGGATGGCCACTCATGCCTTTTTCCCATTAGCAGCTGTGAAATGACAAGTGCCCATCCAATCTCTCACCAATTTTTGACTCTCCCCCTGAGACAAATGGGTTTCCTGTAGGCAAGCAATAGTGGAATTACATTTTCTTAATTGAAGTAGGACTTTCTTCCGTTTTATCAGGGATCCCAGGCCGTTAATGTTCCAGGATATTACCCTCACTGAGTCTCTCATTTTGGCCATAATATATGAGTAATCCACAGTGAGAGAATTATGACCTACTGCTGGGCCCCCAGCCAGCCCTGCAGCCTATGTTCAGAAGGAAGAAAGACCCTCCATTTTAATATGTTCTACACATCCCTCATTAGTTAAAAACGATATAGCAATGATTGGTGCCTTTCTAGCCATATCTTATATCGGACCTGACTGTTAGTATCTGTGAATATTTGCCCCATAGACATTCTTATCTTTCCTAAGTACACCCTAAGACAAAGAAGTAGATATATAATCAAACATTCCCCCTCACTGTTCCGCCCTCCCCCACTCGTCCCCTCCCCAAACCCCATACATAGTCTGAAAATAAAACAATCCCCATAATTACTGGGGTGAGAAGTCACTAAATCGATGAGTACGGGTGCCATGCATCTAATACAGTAAAAAAAAAAAAAGAAGAATCAAGTGCCACTAGTCGAAGTGAAATACCGAAAAGAAAGATAAAACAAGATTATGGTCTGGCTTGTTAGAAAATGAGAAAATCCAGTCTGGAATCGCTGAGAGAGAGAATCAGTCTATCTGTGTCTTTACAATCTTCATATGTCAATGTATTCAAGGAAATAAAGGCCGCTGAAACGCGTCCTAGTGTCAGCTGTGTCATGCCCCATTAAAGTTTTTATATCGCCAAATGTTTTGGCCCGAGCAACTAAAAAATAACAAGCCATCCGGGCAGTAACTCAGAACTCTGCAGCCTCATAAAACCATGCTGCAGCTTCAAAAAGGCAAAAACTTTAAAGCCAAAGTTTGGTCGGCCAAGAGAGAAAGTCTAACAAAATGACGACAGCCACATAGAAATTCTGTCTATCCCGCAGTATGCGGAGCCCTTAAAGATATCTCACATGATGGTAGATGATCAATGGTTCAGTAGTTCTAAACATTTTTTCACCTCTTCTACCAACTCGAAGAACTTGATCTGATTTGCATGCCATATTTTCAGCCATGCTGGAAACTGAAGAGAAAATTTGTTTTTTTTTCAAATAGCACCAAGCATACCAGATAAAATCCACACCACAGGACCAATACTCGGGCAGAGAATTCCTGAAATATGCGGACTTCATCAATTGTAGGTGAGGTCCGCAGCTTTGCGATATGCTTGTAAAATCTCTTGCTTGTTTGTGAAATTTAAGATCTTCGCTATGACCACACTGGCTCTAGGGTCCCGTTCCTTCCATGGGCCTAGCCGGTGGGCCCTTTCGATCCGAAGGGCAGACTGAAGGTCTGGAAGGTTTAGTGACTCTGGCAACCAAGATTCTAAAAAGAAGCCTAGATTCTGGTCTGCTATAGCTTCAGGTATGCCAGTAAAGAGCAAGTTTGACCGGCGTTATCAGTTTTCAAAGTCATCTAGTTTAGATGCAAGTGCTTCAACTGTCTTTTCCAGCCCCATTATTTTTGACATTGTGAGAGTGTCGTCCTCCAGAATGGCTACTTGGCCCTTTATTTGTTCAAAGCGGGGATTTAAATCCGTCATCATGGTTCATACGTCTGTAATTTGTGATGATGATATCACTAGTTTTGCATCCAGGCCTCTAACACTGCTGCTTTGAGGTCTTCTGCGATGGTGCTGCTTGTTCCCTTACTGCATGTAGACTCCAGTGAGGCCGCCATTTTGGGATCAGCAGGTTTAGGGTTTTCTTTATCTTTCTTGCCGGTTTTTATTGGCATACCGGAGGGCGATTTTTGCATATAAGAAGCAATCAGCATAAACTCCAAAGAGGTCAGTGATCTTGCAGCAAAAAAAAACAGATCAGAGCGGCAGAGAAAGGGTGATTTTGAAAGTGTGGCACCTGGAGCTCTTTGGAACGCATCCTTCCCTGCTCACGGTATCACGTGACCCCCCTAGGACCTTTTTTTTTTAATGAATCCACAGGTAGAGACCAATTAGGGCAATATCTTTTATCTATGTAAACTTCCACAGCACAGGGATTGAATACTTATGCAAGCAGGATTTTTCAGTTTTTTATTTTATTTATTTATTTATTTATTTATTTATTTAAAGAGTCTTCTATACCGATGTTAGTCGAAACATCACCTCTGTTTACATGGAACAAAAGCAACGGAAATTACAAGTAACAGAAATTACAAGTAACATTTTTTTACAAAAAATGCAGAGAAATGATGAATTGTGACTTTGAAAATTTACTTGGAGCATACTGGTTCGCAATAAACTTACTGCCTGGAACAATCTGTGCAAGTGTCATTTGTAATCCACACAAATCTGCAGACTTTTAGGGGGTTGAATACTTTTGCATGGCACTGTATATTACTTCTTCGCCAAACAATATGTATCCTTTTGTGTTGGAACCATATAATTACAGAAAAGCCTCCCACTCAATTGTGGAATTATAGACCCTGCTGCCAAAGGACAGTTTCAATGTGGTCACTGTTCTGTGTGTACTAATGTTCTGACAATACAGACTTTTCAGCACTTGACCTTACCAATTAAGCATGTATTGCAAAGCCACTTTGATTATGACAGTTTACAAGTTGTGTACACTATAATCTGCCTTTGTCAAAAATCATATATTGGATATACAAGGCTATCTATCAAAATGTGAATTGTCCAACATAAAATTTTCATATGCACCAATAAGAAAGACACCTCAGTGGTGAAAAATTAGGTAGATTTTGCTCATACCATAGATCAACTTAAATTCTTTGTAATACAATAACTCTTGATTCCAAGAGGTAGTAACATTTTACTGCAACTCCAATATAAGGAGCAACATTATATTTACACATGGAACAGTTATTCCAGCAGGATTAAATTTGACAATTGAGTGGGAGGCTTTTTGTAATGTCATAGTCCCAACACATCAAGGTACACATTGTTTAGTGAAGAAGTAATATACTTCTGCTTTGAGTCCTTGCGAAAGTGGGTAGTGACAGGAGCTGTCAGCTATAGTTTTCTTTGATTTAAAGGCCTTTTAATATTCACGCTTTTTGAGCCTCCTTTCATTTCCTTCAATTGAAGTATGAAGACTGAAGTACATTCCATGCAGATAGCATTATGGAAGTAAAAATGGTTCATATATATTTTTTCTTAGCGTCCAGTCAGATGAATCCAGAACGAGTGGATTATGCACCTCTACCAGCAGATGGAGACAGAGCAAACTGACGTCCCAGTACATATGCCCCTGCAGTGACAGCCTGCCAATATTCTCTACCTCCAGCAGATGGTGGATGTGCATCTCCCTATTGGAGATTGCTTCATTTTGAAAAAGGAGGATTAAGGATATTACGTTCACCCCACTCTCCTGCAGTGATACCAAAAGGTCTCTCCCCCAGTTGAGAATTCCTGAGGTGATTTCCGTGGTCCCTCAGATGAGTGCTTTGCTCTGGTAGCTGGTTTTTCAGCCAGCATGGACTTAGCTGCTTAAGTGGCTGAAAGGCAGCGGTTGCAGGAAGCAGAGCGCAGCGGTGACTGCATATGCCCTCTCCCCCCGCAGCTGGAGACCGTCTCTGTACTCAGCCAGGTAAGGCTGAGCTCAGTACGTTAAAAAAAAATCTTCTCTCTCTCTCTCTCTCTCTCTCTCTCTCTCTCTATATATATATATATATATATATTTATAGAGACATAAAAGGAAGCTTTTGTAGCATAGGGCTTCCTCCTTTTTCCTGGTCTCTATGCTCGGCCCATCATTCTGATATTCATCCCCTTTTTGTCTGAGGTCAAGGGACCTGCTTGGTGGGTTGAGCAGCCTCTGTAGGCTAGGTCCCGCTCTGAGGCTTTTTCGCTGCTTGGTAGGCCACAGCGGCATTTTGCGCGCTTTCTAAAGCTGCTTTCTACAGGATTGTCAGTTCAGCGTGTGCATCTAGTTGTGAGTCCAGGTTGTGCATCCAGTTTTGGATGCTTAGTCGGGCCTTGTGTAACGTGTGTCTAAGTTAAACGGCATCTTAATTGGCCACACACCTTTCGCACAAGTTTTATTGTGTGTTTAAATTGTTTTACGGCGCTTATTTTTGGGACGCCTAAGTTTTGGGCGCCTAGCCATTGGGATGCCTAATTTTTGGACGCCTAGGTTAGATGCTTAGTATTTTTGGACATACAAAAAAAAACCTAGACGTACTTTCGGCGATAATGGCGCCTATGGCTAAGAAATCTAAGCGCCTTTCTCTTTGCACTGCTTATCATATTCAAGCAACTCAGCCAGGAATGCCTGCTAACTTGTATCAGTGCTGTTTGGAGGCTCAGGGAGAATTGCCTTCCTCTAATTTCACTAAGCCTGGCTCTTCCCAGCCAGATATAGGTATGGGTGCAGACAGCTCAGCTGGGGTGCCTGATTTTGGAATTCCCCTAACTGGTTCCTAAGCAGGAGACAGTAGCTTAGTGAGTATGCTTCAAGTACCTCCTGGATGGGTAGAATTTTTTCCAGGGATTGCAATCATTTCTCCAGGCGCAATCTTCAGCCCTCTCTAATATTCCCAGAGTCGCAGGTAGGAACCTTGCTGGGACCTACTGTTAAGTGCTGGAGTACTGCTAGAGCGCCGATGGAGGTCCGGATGGCATGGATAATGACACCAATCCTGACTCCCTTGAGGATGGTGAAATTCCTCCAGGATTAGAACCATATAGAACTATGCTATGATTCTTTCATAAAGATGAACTGTCAGCTCTTGATTTCCTAGACCTTGACAATGCTTGGAGTTCCTGGGGCAAACTCTGACTGAACCAAAAAAAAATCCCATTTTGGTTTCCTTGCGTAAGGCCTCTTGTTTTTTCCCTGAAATGAAAGCCATTCAAGAATTAATTGATCTTGTGTGGGGTGCCACAAAGGCTAATTTCAAAGGGGGTTGGATTTTGGAAGGCTTGTACCATCTAGATCCAGTGGCAAGAGAGTGTTTGGTTTTCGAAGGTAGATGTACTTGTGTGTGCAGTCTCCAAGCGGACCACTACTCTCATGGAAGGAGGAGCGGTCTTGAAGGATATTCATGATAGAAGGATTGAGACTATCCTTAAGCAAGCATTTGATACAGTGGCAATGACCTTGCAGATCGCTTCTTGTTATTCCCTGGTGGCTCAATCTTGTTTGCTTCTCTCTCAGGAGGTCTATGACTCTGGGGAGAACTCCAGGGCAGTTATGGGCAGCTGCTGCTTTTTTGGCAGGTGCGGGCTGTGATTTGGTCCGCTCTTCAGCCAGAGGAGAGACTTCTGTAGTAGTGGCCAGGCATCAGTTATGGCTGAGAAATTGGTTGGCTGATGTGGCTTCCAAGGCTAACCTTACCAAATTGCTCCCAAATAATAGTGAACCTTTAAAGGGTGAGTTGAAAAAACTGGCCAATAAGTGGGGCGATTCTCCGATTCCTCATTTGTCAGAGGATAAGAAGCAGACGCCACGCTCTTAATATGAGAAGTCATACTATAGAAGATCCAGGCATTTTCATATCTATAGAGGAACAACCCTTCAGAGAACTCAACCTTTTGGTAGGTCTCAGTCCTTTTGTCCCCAACAGCCAAGAAGGGGCGTGAGTTCAGGTAGTGTAATCTACTGATTCTCCCAATGAAGGTTTGCTGATCCACCCCCAGGAACAGGAGATAGGGGGGATGCCTCACTCTCTTCTATCAGAGGTGGGTCGAGATCAAATCAGATCAATGGGTCCTGGAGGTGATACGAGAAGAATATGTACTGGAGTTTCGCAGTGTTTCTTGGGACGTATTCATGGTGTCTCCCTGCTATTCACCAAAAAAGAAGCAGGCCGTGGAAACTACATTGGCAAGGCTCCTCAGGTTCCAGTGTCCACTTCTCAAGAAAATATGGATCAATATTTCATTGTGCCCAAGAAGGAGGGCTCCTTTTGTCCCATCCTGGATCTCAAAGGTGTCAACTGTCATCTGCGGATGACGCATTTTTGCATGGAAACATTGCGCTCAGTAATAATGGCTGTAGAGTCAAGAATTTCTGACCTCTTTGGATCTGTCCGAGGCGTATTTTCATATTCCCATCCGACTAGAGCATCAATGCTTTCTGCGGTTCTGGGATGCTATTATCAGTTTCAGACACTGCCGTTTGGTCTGGCCACCGCCCCAAGGACCTTATCCAAGGTAATGGTGGTAGTGGCGACATAATTGAGAAAAGATGGGATCCTTGTACACCCATATTTGGACAACTGGCTGATTCAAACCAAGTCGCTGGAAGAGAGCTGCAGAGAGACCCGCAAGGTGATCTCCTTGTTGAAGGAGCTTGAGCTCCAGAGTTTCAATGCGTGGATGAGACGATGGTGCAGGGAAGAGGGATTCAGCTTTATTAGGAACTGGGAAGCTTTTGGGGAAAGGGGAGACTTTTCCGAAAGGATGGGCTCCACCTTAGCCAGAGTGGAACCAAGCTGCTGGCACTAACTTTTAAAAAGGAGATAGAGCAGCTTTTAAACTAGAACAAGGGGGAAAGCCGACAGTCACTCAGCAGTGCATGGTTCGGAGAAATGTATCCTTGAAGGATACTAATGAAACAGGAGAGTTAGGGCATCCCAACAGAGAGGTTCCATTAAAAGCAAACATAGTCCATGTGCCTACATGTAAAAAATCACCGAAGCTAATGATTTCCGAATTATCCCTAACAACTGAAAAGCAGGTTGTTAATACAAACAAAAACCACACTTTGAAATGTCTGTATGCCAATGCCAGAAATCTAAGAAATAAGATGGGAGAGTTGGAGTGTATAGCAGCAAATGATGAGATTGACATAATCGGCATCACGGAGACTTGGTGGAAGGAGGATAACCAATGGGACAAATTATATCAGGATACAAATTATATCGCAATGATAGGGAGGATCAACTTGGTGGGGGTGTGGCACTTTATGTCCGGGAGGGTATAGAGTCCAACGGGATAAAGATCATACAAGAGACTAAATGCTCAGTAGAATCTATATGGGTAGAAATCCCATGTGTGTTGGGTAAGAGTATAGTGATAGGAGTATACTACCGTCCACCTGGACAAAATGGTCAGACAGATGATGAAATGCTTAGAGAAATCAAGGAAGCTAACCAATTTGGCAGTGCAATAATAATGGGAGATTTCAATTACCCCAATATTGACTGGGTAAATGTAACATCAGGACTTGCTAGAGACATAAAGTTCCTGGATGTAATAAATGACTGCTTCATGGAGCAATTGGTTCAGGAACCAACAAGAGAGGGAGCTATTTTAGATTTACTTCTTAGTGGAACACAGGATTTGGTGAGAGAGGTAACGGTGGTAGGGCCACTTGGCAACAGTGATCATAACATGATCAAATTTAAACTAATAACTGGAAGGGGGACAATAAGTAAAACTGCAGCTCTAACTCTAAACTTTCAAAAGGGGAAACTTTGATAAAATGAGGAAAATAGTTAGAAAAAAACTGAAAGGTGCAGCTGCAAAGGTTAAAAGTGTTCAACAGGCATGGACATTGTTTAAAAATACAATCTTAGAGGCACAGTCCATATGTATTCCACACATTAAGAAAGGTGGAAGGAAGGCAAAATGATTACCGTCATGGTTAAAAGGTGAGGTGAAAGAGGCTATTTTAGCCAAAAAAACATCCTTCAAAAATTGGAAGAAGGATCCATCTGAAGAAAATAGGATAAAACATAAGCATTGTCAAGTTAAGTGTAAAACATTGATAAGACAGGCGAAGAGAGAATTTGAATTGAAGTTGGCCATAGAGGCAAACACTCATAATAAAAACTTTTTTTAAATATATCTGAAGCAAGAAACCTGTGAGGGAGTTGGTTGGACCATTAGATGACCGAGGGGTTAAAGGGGCTCTTAGGGAAGATAAGGCCATTGCAGAAAGACTGAATTCTTTGCTTCTGTGTTTACTAATGAGGACGTTGGGGAGATACCAGTTCCGGAGAAGGTTTTCAGGAGTGATGAGTCAGACGAAATGAACGAAATCACTGTGAACCTGGAAGATGTAGTAGGCCAGAATGACAAACTAAAGAGTAGCAAATCACCTGGACTGGATGGTATGCATCCTAGGGTACTGAAGGAACTCAAAAATGAAATTTTGGATCTATTAGTTAAAATTTGTAACCTATCATTACAATCATCCATAGTACCTGAACACTGGAGGGTGGCCAATGTAACCCCAATATTTAAAAAAGGCTCCAAGGGCGATCCGGAAACTATAGACCAGTGAGCCTGACTTCAGTGCCGGGAAAAATAGTGGAAACTATTCTCAAGATCAAAATCGTAGAGCATATAGAAAGACATGATTTAATGGAACACAGTCAACACGGATTTACCCAAGGGAAGTCTTGCCTAACAAATCTGCTTCATTTTTTTGAAGGGGTTAATAAACATGTGGATAAAGGTGAAGCAGTAGATGTAGTGTATTTGGATTTTCAGAAGACTTTGACAAAGTCCCTCATGAGAGGCTTCTACGAAAACTAAAAAGTCATGGGATAGGAGGCGATGTCCTTTCGTGGATTAAAAACTGGTTAAAAGACAGGAAACAGAGTAGGACTAAATGGTCAATTTTCTCAGTGGAAAAGGGTAAACAGTGGAGTGCCTCAGGGATCTGTACTTGAACTGGTGCTTTTCAATATATATATATATAAATGATCTGGAAAGGAATACGACAAGGGACGTTATCAAATTTGCGGATGATACAAAATTATTCAGAGTAGTTAAATCACAAGCGGACTGTGATACATTACAGGAGGACCTTGCAAGACTGGAAGATTGGGCATCCAAATGGCAGATGATATCTAATGTGGACAAGTGCAAGGTGTTGCATATAGGGAAAAATAACCCTTGTTTTAGTTACACGATGTTAGGTTCCATATTAGGAGCTACCACCCGGAAAAAGATTTAGGCATCATAGTGGATAATACTTTAAAATCGTCGGCTCAGTGTGCTGCAGCAGTCAAAAAAGCAAACAAAAATGTTAGGAATTATTAGGAAGGGAATGGTTAATAAAACGGAAAATGTCATAATGCCTCTATATCGCTCCATGGTGAGACCACACCTTGAATACGGTGTACAATTCTGGTCGCCGCATCTCAAAAAAGATAGAGTTGCTATGGAGAAGGTACAGAGAAGGGCAACCAAAATGATAAAGGGGATGGAACAGCTCCCCTATGAGGAAAGGCTGAAGAGGTTAGGGCTGTTCAGCTTGGAGAAGAGATGGCTGAGGGGGGATATGATAGAGGTCTTTAAGATCATGAGAGGTCTTGAATGAGTAGATGTGACTCTGTTGTTTACACTTTTGGATAATAGAAGGACTAGGGGCCATTCCATGAAGTTAGCAAGTAGCACATTTAAGACTAATCAGAGAAACGTTTCACTCAACGCACAATAAAGCTCTGGAATTTGTTGCCAGAGGATGTGGTTAGTGCTGTTAGTGTAGCTGGGTTCAAAAAAGGTTTGGATAAGTTCTTGGAGGAGAAGTCCATTAACGGCTATTAATCAAGTTTACTTAGGGAATAGCCACTGCTATTATTTGCATCAGTATCATGGGATCTTCTTAGTGTTTGGGTAATTGCCAGGTTCTTGTGGCCTGGATTGGCCTCTGTTGGAAACAGGATGCTGGACTTGATGGACCCTTGGTCTGACCCAGCATGGCAATTTCTTATGTTCTTTCTCGAGGGCGTGAAGGCTGGAAGTGGAGGCGGCTGCTGCTGTCGCTAGTTTGGTGGGAGAGGAGAGTGAGTGAGCAAGCATGTGTTTGAGATCCTGTGTCAGTGTGTGTACGTGAGAGAGAGAGACAGAATGTATGTAAGTGAGTGACTGAGAGCCTGTGTGTACGATTGAGATCCTTTGTGTGAGAGAGATAACATGAATGTAAGTGTATGACTGAGAACCTGTATGTATCATTAAGAGCCTGTGCATAAATAAGAGAGCTCTGGTATAGTCACACAAGGGTCAAAAAAACAAAAAACAAACTACCTCTTCCTTACTGTAATACACAATGTACACAAGAAGAGGACATATCCAACAATTAATTTTGTTTATTAATATGTATCCCAATTAACTAACATTAAAACTCTCTAGCACACTCATCCATCACACATACACACACATCTAAAAGCAATATTCATCAATAACATGAAATATTCTTTATAATGTCTATGTCTTGTAATATAATTTCTAAAGGTTTTACAAAGCACTGATGTTCGTCCTAATGTCCAACAAAGATCTTCGTTTCTCCCGTTTTATCTTAAGGGCTTCTTCAGGGATGGACTTAAACATAAAAAAACATCCAGAATAACTTTCCCAGACAGTATTTATATTTCTTCCTGATTAACTACTTCCAACAGACATCATTGGTATCTTCATCAGCCTCACAAGGATCTAAACAAACATTAATAAAGATACAATAAACATATATTACACAAAATACTCAAGGACCAATACCACTTTAACATGCATAACCCAAAAACTTTACCATCCTTACCACCAACCGTGAAACGGGCGAAACGAAGATCTTTGTTGGACATTAGGACGAACATCAGTGCTTTGTAAAACCTTTAGAAATTATATTACAAGACAGACATTATAAAGAATATTTCATGTTATTGATGAATATTGCTTTTAGATGTGGGTGTATGTGTGATGGATGAGTGTGCTAGAGAGATTTTAATGTTAGATAGGTAATTGGGGTACATATTAATAAACAAAATTAATTGTTGGATATGTTCTCTTCTTGTGTACATTGCATAAATAAGAGAAAGCATGTGTATATGTGTGTGATTGAGAGCCAGTGTGAGAGAGAGCTTGTGTGTGACAGAGGAGAAAGTTGCAAGCAAACCATCCCTACTCCTGCGAATTCAAAACAATCTCAGGACACCTGGATATCAAACGTTCCTGGGTATGCAGAGCAAAACATTTTTTTATCCTTATTTTCATTATTGGGTCTTTGTGTCTATTTTGAAATATTTTATTGGTATCTAGAAATTTTTGATGAGTCTTTAAGAACATAAGAAATTGCCATGCTGGGTCAGACCAAGGGTCCATCAAGCCCAGCATCCTGTTTCCAACAGAGGCCAAACCAGGCCACTAGAACCTGGCAATTACCCAAACACTATTGGATATTCCATTCATCAACTATTTTGAAATCTGTTTTTTGTTAGTATGGTTTTACTGCTATTGATTTTATATTTCTTGCTTTATTTTAGGGAGGCGAACCGGGATAGTCCCGGGGTGGCGATGGTAACATGGGCTGGAGCGGTCGGCAAGGCGGCGCGTGGGGGGGGGGGGAGGTGGTTGGGGGGAAGGGGAAGGAGGAGACAGCCAATGGCAGCGCAGCAAATTCAAAGGCTACGGTGCCATTGGCCAACAGGGAAGAAAAGCATAGAAGAGGTGGGTGAAGGGGCAGTTGGGATCTCGGCAGCAGAGCAAGTGGAGGGGTTTTTCGCTTGCTGCGAGCTGAGTTGCCAACTGCCTTTTTTGCGTTTTTCGGGCGTGCGGGCCGGTTTGTTTTTGCGGCGGTATGCGGCGACAGAGGGGATAGACGGTGGGGTTGCAGCCGAGAGCTTCATCGCGGTCCGTGGCGAGGGCAGCCCGAGCGCGGCGGGATCTTGGCAGGGCGGATCAGGAGCTGGCGCCGCTGGTGAGTTTCCCCGACCGGAGCTTACGGCCGGGTTCGCCTTCAGCAGCCTTGACCCCCTTGAACATTACGCCTGCTTTCCCCGTTCAATACTTGTCTGACTCCGGCGAAAGCGGGCCGGAGCCGGACATCGTAGAAGGCCAGGTCAGCCCTGGCTCCCATTTCGGGCTCGTTCCGGGGCTACCTGCCTCGCTCGTGGCGGCGGCTGCCACTCAGCAGCTTGTCAAGGCGGCCGATGCGTCACGGGTTCCAAGGCAGGCGGGGAATTTGGAGCGCGGACACCTGGGCGGGGCTAGCACGCTTTCGGTGTCAAGCGGGCGGCTTACCCCCCCCCCCCTCTGCCTCTCCGTGCCCCCTCCCCCCGGGCTTCCCGGCTGTTAGAATGCGTCGGTAGGGGCAGGGGACTCTCCCGCTCCAGGGGTCACCTGGCGGTCAGACCGTGGTGCAGCCCGGCAGTTTCCCGCCTCCCTGCAAGTTTGAATAATGCGCGTTTGGGCCGGTCAGGCAGATGCCCCGCGGGTGAGTCTGCAAGGGGAGTTTTCCAAAGCGGGTTGGGCTCTCGGGTATCGGGCCAGCCCTTCCCACGTGGCGGGGCCCCGCTCCCTCCAGGGGATTTCACCCCTCCTTTACCCGCGCAGAATACCCCCATCTCTGCTGCTTTGATAGCTGATGTAATTGGGCATTTAGCCAGGTCCGGGTATACTTTAGTTCCAGTATCTAAGGAATTGGGAAGTAGTAGCACAGCGATAGGGGGTTGGCAGCAGGGCTTCGGTGCCCCCCTAGGCGAGCCGGTTTTCCCTGGCAGCGCAAGTCACTTTGGTTATGGTCAGCCTGGTGTCCAGCAGGGTGTTTCTAGCACTGCTGGCCTCAGTTTCGCGCAGCGCGCACCGGGGGACGTAGGTGCATGTGTTGGGGGGGGCCTCCACTTTTCCAAGGGGTTTTTCCACAGAGGATGCGGTCGACGAGCGCCCGGGTCCATCCAGCCGCGAAGCGTGGAGGGAGCGTGAGGTAGCGGGACCGAGGGATGTGCTGGAGCAGAGGCAGCAGACCAGGGGACGAGGGTCGTCTGATGCAGCGAGCGGTGCAGCCTTTGGTCCGAAGGACGGCGACGCTGGAGGTGATGATACAGATAAGGGAAAGGAGGGGTCTTTGCGGGAGGGTGGGAGATGAGGGGGACAGAGGAAGAAGTCCCGCGGTGACACGGATTCCTGTTCCTCGTCATCCACGACTAGCGATAGCGATGAGGGACCCAGCCGTGGCGCTGTCTTAGCGGACGGTCCGAGATGCGAGGTGGGCCACCCGGCGTTAGCGTCCCTCACAGAATTGTGGAAGGAAGTTCCAACCCGCTTAGTGAAAAGGATCAAGAAGAGTATATTTTTAAGTTGTTGGAAGGGAGGAGGGGTGGCAAGAAATTATCTAAAAAAGCGAAGAAATGACGTAGGACTGACGGATCCGGGCCACGCGTTGCCAAAAACAGTGAATTGGGTGCGTGGTTTTTTACGGTTAGCAAGTGTAGGTAGCCATTTCGACCCTTCCCAGCACGGTGCATTGTTGTCCTACGCGGACAGCATTTTGGGAGCGTTCAGGGATTACGAGGGTTGGGCGTGGCTCAACTATGATGAAAGGTTCAGGGACAAAATGGCGGGGAATAAGTTCATGTCGTAGGGTTCCCAGGACATACACTTATGGTTGACACAGATGACCAATAAGGGTTCGGGGTCAGGGAAGAAAGGGACTATGGGAGGAGGGGTTAGTGTTTCCGCGCTCAATCCGTCCATGACAGGTGGCAGGGATAATTCCTTTCGGGCACGGGCATCGCGCCCCAGCGAGCTGGGCGCCAAAAGTGCGGGAGGCGCAACAGACATTTGCCTGCGCTTTAACAAGCTTACCTGTTTGTTTCCCGAGTGCAAATTCAAACACGCATGCGCTACGTGTGGAGGACCCCATTCGGCCCTTAAGTGCCCAGGGCCAAGGGTGGGAGTTAGTAAGGGAGCCAAGTAGGGCATTGCTGCGGGATAAGGCGGACTCACCCGTCAATTTAAAGGCGTTGGTTGACGGTTTACGTTTTTATCCGGACAGAGACACGGCAGTCTGGTTGCGGGAGGGTTTTAGCGGGGGTTTTATTATTCCTTATATGGGGCCGGGCGTAGGTGGAAGAGCTAGGAATTCCAGGTCGGCTTCTCGTTTGGCACACGTTGTCAAGGCAAAACTGCAGGATGAAATTGAATTGGGTAGAATAGCGGGGCCGTTTGCGTCCAGACCGTTCGAGCGGATGCATTTATCGCCGTTGGCGGTTATTCCAAAAAAGGTTCCAGGTAAATATAGATTGATTCTTAATTTGTCGTATCCGGACGGCGTATCGGTTAATGATTTCATTCCTAGAGCGGCTTGTACAGTGCAGTACGCCTCTTTCGACGAGGCGGTCGCATTGGTGCGCAAAGCGGGTCCGGGTGCGCTGCTAGCCTAGGCTGACATCGAGTCGGCCTTTAGATTGTTACCAATTCATCCGTCTTGTTTCCCATTGCTGGGGTTTTATTTTGAGGGTGCGTACTTCATTGACCGCTGTCTGCCAATGGGATGTGCGGTGTCTTGCGCCTTTTTTGAGGCATTTAGTACTTTTATTCATTGGGCCACGAAGTCGCATAATGCTTGCCAGGATTCTTTGCATTATCTGGATGATTTTCTTTTTGTGGGACCCGGTGATTCGGACGCTTGTCAGCGGCAGCTAAGGGGTTTCCTGCTGACGGCTGAGCATTTCGGGGTGCCTATCGCGCAGGCCAAAACCGAAGGGCCAGTGACCAGACTAACTTTTTTGGGTATAGAATTGGGCTCGGTAGACATGTGTTGCAGGTTGCCGAGGGACAAACTTGATCAGTTGAAGGATTTGGTCCGGACGGTGAAAGGATCGGTTAAGGTCACCTTGAAGCAGTTACAATCATTAATAGGTACTTTGAACTTCGCGTGCAGAGTCATATCTATGGGACGGGCTTTCATCCGTCGCTTATCGGCCCGGACTGCCGGTATTCGCGCTGGTTACCATTTCGTCCGTATAACGCGATCCGTCCGGGACGAATTTGGGAAGCCTTTTTGCAATCCTTTAATGGGATTTGTCTTATGCCAGAGGAGGAAATTTCCAATGTCCAGTTAGAATTATATTCGGACGCGGCGGGGGCTTCCGGGTTGGGAGTCTATTTCGGTGGCAGGTGGTGCGCAGAGCCATGGCCGGCTCGATGAACAGCTGACGGATTGGTGCAGAATGTCACTTTCTTGGAGCTCTTTCCGATCATTGTGGCCTTGACGATTTGGGGGGCGGAGTTAGCGAACAAGCAAGTGGTGTGGTGGTGCGACAATTTGGGGGTAGTGCAAGTAGTTAATAAACAGTCCGCCAAGTGTGGTAAAGTTTCTGCCTTGCTGCGTGAAATGGTCATGTTATGCCTGAAGTGGAACGTTACTATTCGAGCCCGGCATGTTCCGGGTTCTTTGAACCTTATTGCAGACGCTCTCTCTCGTTTCAAGTGGGACGTCTTCTGGGCGGCGGCTCCGCAGGCGAATGCTTGCGGAGAGGAGGTCCCAGCGCACCTTTGGACCATTGGCACGCGGACCACTGGGACTTGATTCGGAGATCGGTGGCGCCAGCGACATGGAAAGCTTATGTAGCAGGAAGATCAGTAGTGGCTCGTTTTTTGTTCTCTTTGGGCTGGGTTGGGGGGGAGGTGCGTGAAGGGGACGTCGTACAGTTCGTACTTTGGGCTAAGACCGCGGGTTACTCCTTGGCATCGGTCAGGAGTCAGTTGGCGGGGTTTAATTTCTTTCAAAAGTTGGAAGGTCATGAGAATCTGTGGCGTAGTTTCTTGGTAAAAAAACTGTTGGTCGGCTGGGGTAAGGGGGATGGTATCCGGACGGATAAACGTAGACCTATTCGCTATGTTGACTTGATCTTGTTAGCCGACGGTTTGCAGGTGGTGTGTAGTTCCGCTTATGAGTGTGCGTTGTTTCATCTCGCGTTTTCTTGGGTGTTCTTTGGAGCACTACGACTCGGGGAACTGGTGGCAAACTCCGCAGCGGATACAGGGGAGGTTGGGTTAGGGGTGGGGGATGTCTGTGTGGATACGCAGCGGGTGACGCTGCATATTAGGAAATCCAAAACCGATCAGAAAGGTAAAAGTGCTTGGATTTCCTTCATTCGTGCCGGCAACGAAGTTGTGTGTCCTGTGCGGTTGGCGCTGGCTTATCTATCGCTCAGGCCGGCGGCTGGGGGACAATTTTTGGTGCACCGGGAGGGTTCCCCGTTAACCAGATATCAATTTGGGGCGGTGTTGCGCAGGGTGGTCACTTCCTTGGGGTGGGAGGTTAGCAGATATACTTCTCATTCCTTTAGGATTGGGGCGGCTACTACAGTTGCGGAATTGGGGTGGCCTGCAGGCCGCATTCAGGCACTGGGGAGATGGAAGTCAGACGTCTTTCGTGGGTACGTGCGGCTATAGTGACACCGCACATCATCGTAAAACGCAAACACACAACACCAACCGGTTGCAGTAGGTAATTGCCACTTTTGTTTTGCAGATCTGGTCGGGGAGGTGTCGAATAAGGAATGTGCTTGGATCGTGGGTCATTCCTTTATTCATCGAGCTCAGCGACGAGCTAAGAAGCGGCCATATGGCGAAAACTTGAACTTGAATCCTACGGACGTCAGCGTCAGATGGTTTGGCAAAGGGGGCATGCGCTGGGGGGATTTATGTGACTTTTTGCTGGGCAATATTGGACGTTGGGGAGTTCCTAAATGGATTATTATTCATTTAGGGGGCAATGATATTGGCAAGTTCACGTGTAAGGAATTAATCAAAATTATACGCAAGGATTTGGCTTTCCTTATGAATAGCATGCCAAATACTAAGTTGGGTTGGTCAGACGTTATTAAAAGGATCAAGCACCAGACGGAGCCCATCTGGCGGAATGGTGTTAAGAAATTAAACAGACAAATTGGCAAATGGTTGGTGAGGGAAGGGGGTTTTGGATTCGACATCAGTGGTCGTGGGACATCTTGGGCGGATACTTCATGGGTTATGGCGTCCACCTGTCTGAGGTGGGCATGGATTTATTCAATGACGCCTTGGAGGAAGAGTTAACGCAACAAATCCTGTGAAGAAGGGCCGCAGTGGGGAACAAGGACAAACAAGTTGTCCTAGTTGGTGACGGAAAACCCGAGCCATATGTTGTATTGTATTGTATTTGAAATTGTGAAGGGCATGGTGGAGGGGGGGGAGAAATGCTCGTGTAGCTTGGGGCTGCTACACGGGAAGGCCTAAAGAGCAAGGGGGGGGGCCAATGCTCAGGCCGCAGGCTTACTCTCGCTGGTGACGTGGCGGGGTAAGTGGGGGGGGGGGGGGGTGTGAAACGCTAGCTTATCATCGGGCCGCGGTGGTAAGTGAAGAATGGAACGCAGTGGAGAAGGGGGAGGAGCGGATGGTATTTGGATATTGTTAAGTTTACGGCTCGGGTTAGGTTTAATAAACTGCGGCCTTTGTTTTATTACCATACAATTGTCTGTGTATGCTTATTTATAAGAGGGGAGAGGGAAGCTGAACTCAAGCCGGAACGACTGTCTCGAGTCCCTATGTTAATGAGGACTGGTGAAGTTTCTCTTTTTCCTTTGTTACACTGCATACAGTCTCTCTGGCTTGTTGTGGTTCCTAGTTATGCTTTATGGTCTCTTTATTCTTTGTTAGGTGAGGGTCAGCACATGTGATTCAGGTGAGGTTTTCTGCTGGCGTGTAGTTTCTGGGTAGGGCTCTATAGCAGCCTGACTTGGTCCGTTTTCCTAATAGGAGATGTATTGGTGTCTTAAAGCCTGGTGTAAGATTTTCAGTGTTGCCTTTTCTTAGGTAAGGTGGTTACTGTTAAGTGCTGGAAATTGGTGTTTTGGTATGGGAAGTTTACTATTTATGTAATTTCTGTTCAGACAGAGTACTTAACTTTATCTTGTATCAGTCTTAACAATACAAATAATACTGGACCTTTATTTTCTTTTTCTGCCGTGAATTTAATGAGCAGTGTCACACATGTGAGCGTGGTCTGGCAGGTGTGTCCCGATGGGGGAAAAGGTTGAGAACCACTGCTCTACTAGATCATTTAATAGTGGGAATTTTTTTTAAATACCAATTGTGCATTTAATAATAGAGTAAACATTAGGCAGGGAGGAGTTGCAGAGATGTAGTTATTTAACTTTGTGTTTTAAAGTTCTCTGGTATATTCCATGTTTTCAACGTCCTGTGATGATTTCAGTGACGTGGACTGGCTCCATTTAATGATATGTAGGATTAGGGTGGAGATAAAAATGTATTTATTTCTGGTGCAAGCCAGCATGGAAAGAAGGCTGGCTAGATAGTGAAGCCAGCCACGTATTCGGGCTAGTCAGGAATTATAGCAAGCTAGGGAGTGGTCAGCTAGTTAGTAAAGTTAGGTAGCTAGTCTTATATTAAAGCCAGCTAGGAGGTAGCGAGATAGCTACTTTGGGCTTGCATTTCAGGTGTCTATGAATGGGCAAGCTCCTTGGTTGTGTTCTTTCGTGCGCGCGTCTCCGGTGTATCCGCTGAGCTCCTGCCTCCTCGTCGGTGGCGGTGGACGAGCCCATGGGGGGGGGGGGGGGGGGGGGGGGTGCCGGCCTGTTGGGGCTGGTGTCGTCTTTCCCTCCCGTATCTGCTCGAGGAGGGGATACCTCTTCCCGCCAGTTGACTGTGCTGGTGGGGGGGGGGGGTCGGGCCTCAGTAGCAGGAGCTCTGGCTGTGGTCTCCCAGGCTCTTGCCTGCTCATGCTGTTCTCCAGGTCTCCATCCTGCAACCCCATGTGCTACTTGATTTCCTCTTGCTTGAGGAAGCCGCAGCTGAAGAAAAGCCATATGACATGCTGCACATTATTTGGAAATAAAAAAAACACTTTGAGGATCCTGCATGTATGTAGAAGAAGGTGGTGCGGTCTGATGAAATCAAAGTCTCACTGCTAAGCAATCTGTGTGACATAAAATAAACACACCTGCTACCACCATAGCACCAGCCCTACAGTAAAGTATGGTGGTGGCAGCATTAATTTGTGGGGATGCTTTGCAGCAGCAGGGCCAGGGAGGCTTGTAAAGATGGTGTAAAGCACAGGCAGATCCCTGAGGAAAACCTGTTCCCATCTGCCACTGAGCTGGGACTGGGGAGAAGATTCACCTTGCAGCTTGACACTGTGTGGGTAACGATGCAATCCGCTGAGAACTGTAGATCAGTGGCTACAAATGTATTAAATAAATAAAGTCTAAGCACAAAGGGGACAGTCAAAGGCCAGAGCTGAATCCAATAGACAATCTGGGGCAAGATTTAAGACTCCAATTCCAGCCAACCTGAAAGAATTTGAACTATTCTGCCGAGTAGAATGGGCAAAAACTTCCCCAGCCCGCTGTGAAAAGTTGATAGATACTTATCCTAAATGACTCATGCCTGTTATTGCTGCAAAAGGGACTTAACGTTGCGTGACTCAGTACTTGCTGGAAGACTTATGCAACCAAGTCTCCATTTTTTTCTTCTTAATTAGTTTTGGAATCTTTCAATCATTGTTCTTTTACAATGAAAGTATAGAGTACGTTTTGTAGATAAGTGAAATCGATTCTTACTTTAACGGATTTTGATTTGTAATTTTTGGACAGCAGAATATGAAAATGTACAAGGCTGTGAAACCTTTTGCAAGGCCCTGTAAACTTGTCTGCCTGGCACGCTGTCGCTTTGCTGCAGCTCGGTTTCTCCCTTGAGCTTCAAACTAGCACCAAGGTGTTGTAAAGGGACAAAGCAGTAGAAAAACCTGCCCTCCACCCACCTTTGAACACATGCAAATGCTGCTGCTGCTAATAAACTAGATTAAAAGGCATCACTGACTCCAGAACATTCTCTCTTCCTGATATTCATTTTGACTTGGTCAGTATTTGTCTGTTAAATATTGAAAACAGTCCCAACTATCACGCTTAAATGTAAATAGAGTAGTTGCTGTGACATTTGAATGTTTGTGGCCCTGTAGCTGGACCAGGCCTCAAACTCTTAAAGAGACAGAGTAGTCATGAAAGGTTGAGAGCCACTGACCTAAAGGGGAGAAAGGAAGAAATGGCAGAGACTTTCAGATTCCTCGACAGTATAATTAATGCTCTAGAACAGGGGTAGGCAATTCCGGTCCTCGAGGGCTGCAAACCGGTTGGGTTTTCAGGATATCCCTAATGAATATGCATGAAAAAGATTTACATATGACTTAAGACAAGTATGTAGAGCCACGGCTTTGGACATGCTTTCCTGCATTGAGCTGTAGAAGGGGTGTATGTGAGCGTAGGGTGGGCATGTTTGTGACAGGTGCAGGTGAGGCGGGTTGGAGGGGATGTGTGTGATGTAGGTGTGCGCAGGTTGTGGGAGGACTGTAGGTGGTGGGTTAGTGGAAGTATAGGGTGAGTTGGTATATAAGTGGCTGGATGCAGAAGGGTGTGGCTTTTAGGCGAGGTGGATGTGTGGCAGGGTTATAGGGAGTTGGCGTACATGTGTGTAGCTGTAGGGGTGTATGTGTGGATTGGGTTTTTTTGTTGAGATCTGGGTATGTAGGAATGTGTGTGGGGGAGTCTTTCTGGAAAGTGGAGATGGGTATGGTGGATATGGGAATATGTGAATTGTGGGTTTGTTTGGAAGGATGTAGGTCTGTGGGGAGTCTGGGTATAGAAGTGGAAGGGTTCTGGTGGGAGTAGGAGGCAGGTTTGGGGAAACATATAGGGGTGTGGGGGGGGGGGCAAGGAGCAGGTGACTGGGGAGTGTATGGGGAATTTGTTTGTGTGTAAGGGGCAGGAGATGGTGTGTGTACTACTTTGGAAGTTTTAGGGGGAGGTAGCTTTGAAAGCACATTTTAGTGTCATCCTACACCAGCTGCTTCAGTTATTTTTCCCTCTCGCTGACGGCTTGTGATGCTATGGGTCAAACTGTTGGAAGGATAAGGGTGTGCGGGGTGGGGGCATCATTTGGAATGGAGTACTTTCAACATCCTACAGCTTTAACTGCTTCTCATCAGGCCGATGCAATATCAGCACGTAAGAAAACATGCATCCAAACCAGGCACACGTTCTTTGAACATGCGTGCATCCACCTGTCCTGGGTGCTCGATGCAATAAGCAAATGAACTGCTGCACCAAGAGGGAATTGCAATGGGTAATTTGTGCATTACCTGGCACTCTGGATCGGGCGCCCAGGAGAAGTGGCTGGGCATCAAACAGCCTGGCCAGAGCTCCCTCCCCTCCACCAGCAGGGCTGTCCTGAAAGGGGATTGGTCCCTTTCAGGACAGCCTTCTGAAAGGGGATTGGACTTTCACTGACATGTCAGTGAATGGACCAATCAGCAGGAAGTGAAGGAGCGAATAAATTAACATCAAGTGCCTGACGCTTAATATTAACGTATTCACTCCATTACTCACTGGCGGCAGAGGTTCCGATTGGGCCAGACCCTGAGGAAGCTGCTTTCTGTGGTTTCCCCCTATGAGAAGCCACAGAAAGTAAGATTTTATTATTTTATTAATCCCTTGAACAGGACATAATTCTTCTCTCTGTTGTTCCGCCTGTTTAGTATCGCTAGGATACTAATAGGAAGGATCTCAGAAAGCAGGATTTTTTTTCCCCCTCGGCAGCCCTTGAGCGCTGCATGCTTTAATACCTGCTCCCGGGCAAGTGTTAAATTTGCAGCGCCAAAATGGGCTCTGTGGTCACGTGGCAATTTTTTGCATGAGAGTGGGTAATAACTAATAGCCTCATCCACATGAAGTTACATGTGATGAGTGCTAGTAGCTACGCACTGGTTTGGACGTGCTAATCCCTTTATCGCACGAGGGAATTTGACGCGTCCAAGTGCGTGTATAGCCGTGTGCCCAGCCAAGCACACGACATTGCATGAGCCTGATAGAAAGCAATGAGAATAATTTTTTGGAAGACTCGCTACCCTAAAAATACTGACCTACTGTTTCTGGTTGTTGAACTCATCCACGATATTCATGTTTTCTTCCCGAGTGCCACATTTGCTGAATTTCTGTTCCTCAATTTTGAAGAGGTTGTGGGGGCCGATGCAATTATGTGTGCTGAAAGCGGGCGCTGACTTTTCAGTTTTTAATGCACATATGGCGCCCGCAAGGGGGGGCGCTATGCAATATGGAAGTTAGGGTGGTGCGCTAGGGTCGCTTGCGTGACCTTAGCACCTCCTTGCAACGCAACCTGCCGTGGCTGCCGGTTATGAAGACCGGCGCCGGTAAACTCTGCGTCAGTTTTCATAACCTGCCTGTCTGCCAATAATGAAAACGGCTGCCAAGTTTATCAGCGGCCATTTTCATTACTGGCAGGCGGCCGGTTATGAAAACCAATATCGAGTTTACCAGCTTCGGTCTTCATAACTCGGAGGTCTGCCGAGTTATTTTATTTTTTTTACTTTAAAAAAGAAGTACAGAAAAGCATTTTTTTCTGCTTTTCTGTACTTCTTTTCCATGTGCTCAGCTATTGACGCCTGCTCCAGGCAGGCGTCAATAGCTGAGCGATAAATGTGCATCTGAGACGCACATTTATCTTTTTGCATTTGGAGTGAATGAGTAATAGGCTCATTCACATGCATTTGGCTTGTGATGAGCGCTATCTCATTTGGACACGCGTTAAATAAGTGCTAATCCCCCTATTGCATTAGGGGGTGGATTTGCACCTATTTAACCTGCGTCTGACAGCAGGTTAAACAGTGCGCTCGACTGAGCACACTGTATTGCATCGGCCCCATTGTACCAACATTACATTTTATTTGGAAATAAAAAGCATAGGATAATCCTAGAGAAACCTTTGTTCCAAAAAAAGCAAAGAACAATCTAGAGACAACTGTCTACTCCATGGCATTGTAACCAGGAATGAAACTGGGCAAAGTAGAATGTCCTTACTGTATTGGTCTGCCCTTCTTTTCTCTGTATCTAGGATTCTAGTAGAAGGTGTTTATTGATCAAAGATCGGAGGAGCTGTTTTTTAAAATTTTTGTCATGCTAGTTCTTTTTATTGGCTTAGAAAAGAAAATGTATTTTTAAATGCAAAGGATTAAAATGACAATGGATGAGAAAGGCGACTTTTTCGTGTAATCTTTCTGCATGGCTTTAGCTCTAGGATAGCAGCAGGCTTCCCAGCACCCCCTCCCCCTTCAACAAAGCAGAGCATTCACATGCAGAAACATTAATTGCTTCCTTGCATCTCTGACTGATTAACTCTACAGGGTGTCACCCAGAAAAACAGAATTATCATATACACATACACTTCCTCTGTAGTCCTTGCTGTTACCAAGAAACTGCCTTTAATTCCAGTTTATCAGCAGCAGCATTTGCATGTGATCAAAGGTAGACATTTTTACTTCATGCTTCTCTTGTAAGTAGAACCTTATATTTCCAGTTATTTTTTCAAGAGTTTGTCAGCTCCAAAGAAAAAGGTTGTACAAGCCATGTTTGCACTCTACTTAGTGAATTTTGCAATAACTTTTTATTTTAGTGCTGGTTGAACCTGCTTGCTGTTTTTGTAAACAAATTAAATACTTTGTAAATACCCCACATTAGAAAATTAACGTCTGCAAATATACCTTCAAATAGATTATACTTCCATGTTGCGCACAAATCCTAAGGACCTTAGCTGATGACTGTGCAAAACTCTTAGGAAATATTTGTTTAGATGGCCAATGGATGTATATTTATTATAAAAGCTAGGGATACCTGTGGTGCATGATAGGGGTCAGTTCGCAGCCCAGTTCTGCTCAACATTTTTGTTAGCGATATTGTGGCAGGCCAAGCAGGAAAGACTTGCCTTTTTGCAGATGATACCAAAACCTGCTGTAGCTTAGACAACGTAGAAGTTTTGGAAAATATGAAGAGGGCTCTAATGAAACTTGGGGACATGCATTTGGGTTACAAAATCTCAAAGGAGCAGTACACCGGAGGGGGTGGTTCTGTGCACAAAACAAGAGTCGAATCTGAAGTTATTGTATCTCATTATCTTAAGGTGGCAAAACAGGTTGATATGGCAACAGCAAAATCCAAAAGGATACTTGTCTGCAAAGGAAGAGGAATAGTTGGTAGCAAAAAGGAGGGGATACTGGCCTGTATAAGTCTTTGATGAGACCTCATTTGGAGTACTATGTACAGTTCTGCAGCCTGCACTTTCAAAATAATTAAGCTGGAAAGAATTGGGCCAAAAGGCAACTGCTAAACTGGTCAACAGTCTTCAACATAAAATGACAGACTTAAAGATCTAAACATGTATACTCCGAGGAAAGGAAAGAAAGGGAGATCAGATAGAATAATAATGCACAGGAGCTGAGGGTCTTTAATGATAAGGAGGCTCAGGAAAGAGGGGTCGTGCAATCAGGGTGAAATAGGGTAGACTCAGGAGTAAACTGAGGAAATTTTTTTTTTTATAGAAGGGGCTGGTGAACACATGGCATAGCCTCCCTGTGGAGGTGGTGGAGACAAGGACAGTATCCAAAATTGAAGAAAACATGGAACAAGTACAGAGGATCTCAGAGAGAGAGAGAGGAAGGACTGTAATGCTAAGCTGGAGATGCGGGTGGGCTGTATAATCCTCTGCTGTCATGGTCCATGTTTCTGCTTAAAGAAAACTAATATAATTGAGTAGAGATGATAAACTAAAAGGTATTATTTGTTTAAAATATCTAGAGTGTGTTACATTTTTAACATTATTCATAACAAATACAGGACAAAGCAGGCAAGCTGGGCTAACCATATTGCTTTGTCATCAGAATTGCACTTTGTTGTCAAAGCAAGAAAGCTGATTTGGTTCTCCTGTGGCCCAGGATCTGTGGAGGGCAGGCATAGCACAGAACAGGAACAATGCCCTCAGGCTCTGGGAAGGAGGCAGGACCACTGCTAGTACAGCCTTTGGCTACAGAGGGGAACGGAAAATGCGCTCATGAATCTAAGGAGAAAAAGGAGTCACAGATCCAAATTCCATGTAACTGAAAAGTATTTTCTGCTCTTCTGTGCACTTTTTTGAGCTGTTCAGAAATTAATGCCAGCTCGGGGCAGGCATTAATTTCTGAGCATAAAAATGTGCGGTTGGATCTGGGGAGAATAGCTAATAGCCTCATCGACATGCATTTGCATATGTTGAGCGTTATTAGTTTTATGGGGGGTTGGACACCTGTTTTGGACACACTATCTATTTATTTATTTTAAAGCTTTTATATACCGGTATTAGTAGGATCATCATATCGGTTTACATGGAACTTAAAAGCAGTACATGGAACAGGGTGCATGCAACTTGGAGAGAGTTGAACGGAGAAATTTGATAGGAAAAGTGGATATGCATTCTTGATATGGGTGGAGGAAATATATATGCAATAGGGAAATAAGAATACATATACAACTTGATAATAGAAGAAATATATACAATATTACGATAATACAAACAGTACTATGTGCTTTCATTAATGCAATACTCTAATGCTAATATAAAATCTGCTATATGGGCTGTAGGGTGACTTTGGGGGGTGAAGTGAAGGGGAGGGTGCTATTCAGGGAATGCCTATTTGAAGAGCCAGGTCTTTAGGTTGGTTTTTTTTTTTATTTCTAGGTGCATGGCTCTAGACAGAGGTCGGGCGGCATGGTGTTCCAGAGGGTTGGTCCTACGATCGACAGGGCTCTATCTTTCGTGGAATTAAGGTGGGTGGTCTTGGGAGAGGGTGTGTGTAGGGTTCCTTTGTATGCTGCTCCAATGGGGCGGTTGGAGGTTTGGAGGCGGAGGGTATTGTCTAGCCAGTGTATCTTACTGTTGTGTATAGTTTTATGTATAATTGCAAGGTTTTTGTAGAGGATTCAGGAGGATATTGGAAGCCAGTGGAGTTCCTTGAGGACAGGGGTGATATGATCTGTTTTGCAGGTGTTAGTTAGAATTCTGGTGGTGGCATTTTGCAGCATTTGGAGTGGTTTGATGGTTGAGGCGGGGAGACCAGGTAGTAAAGAATTACAGTAGTCAATTTTAGAGAAAAGTGAGGCCTGTAGGACTGTGCAAAAATCTTTGAGATGGAGGAGTTTCAGTTTTTTTGAGGACATGGAGTTTGAAGTAGCACTCCTTTATGGTTGCATTGATGAATTTTTTAGGTTAAGTTGATTGTCGATGGTGACGCCTAGGTCTCATACATTTTGCTGGAATGAAGTCGAGGGGGGGAGGAGGTTACTGCCAGGGGAAGGGATAGGATTATTGCATGCTGACATGATGATGAGTCAGAGCAAGGTGGAGGTTGGTGAGGAGACGGTTTATAGCGTTAAGGCAGGTCTTGAGAGACTTTGATAGGGATTCTTGGATGGGTATGAAGATTTGGATGTCATCCGCATAGATGTAGTGAGGTCAATATCGGAGAGGAGTTGGCAAAGGGGCAGAAGATATATGTTAAAAAGGGTGGATGAGAGCGAGGATCCTTGAGGGATGCCTTGGGTAAGTTGGACGGGTGTGGATTCTGTGTTTCCAATTCTGATTGTGTAGTGTCTTTTCTCAAGATAGGATTTGAACCAGTGCAGGGCTGTTCCTGAGATGCCGATTTCTGTGAGACTGTTAATTAGGATGTTGTGGTTTATGATATTGAAGGTTGAGGAGATGTCTAGTAGGGTGAGAATATAAGAGTGGCCATGGTCTAGTCCTTTAAGGAGAGTGTCTGCGAGGGAGATTAAGAGGGTTTCTGTACTGAAAAACTTACGGAAGCCGAATTGGGAGGGGAATAAAAGGTTATGATTTTCTAAGTGGTCTGTGAGCTGGGTGTTAACTTTTTCCATGATTTTTGCAAGGAAGGGAAGGTTGGATAGGGACCAATAGTTAGTAGGGTCAGCGGGGTTCAGGTTGGGGTTTTTAAGGATGGGTTTGACTATGGCCACTTAGTTATGGAATAAGGAGTTGTGGATGCACCTCCAAAACCCATGTCCAACTGCGGGTTCAAAAGTGTGCACAGCTGAGTACGCTATATTGAATTGGACTACTTGTGCAGTGATGGTCCTGAAGTTTGATAGCAGGATACTATCAGAAGGAAGTAGAGTTGATCCAGCAAGGTGTGTGTAGGTGTATGTGTGGAGGGGGGGGGGGGGGGGGGGGGGGGGGGGGGGGGGGGGGGGGGGGGGGGGGGTGGGTGTGGGGGGGGGGGTGGGGGGGGGGGGGGGGGGGGGGGGGGGAGAGATATTAACTATCTTGAGTGAAGTGGGGAAAGACGCACCAAAGGATGCGTGTATAACTTGTATTTTATCCACTATGAATCTATCAGTCTTCTGTTATATGGTTCATAGTAGGTGTTTGGGATTCTGGCTTGGAGAGTTTCTATACTAGTTTGAAGAGTTTATGCAGGTAGTTTATAGATCATTTTAGTTAGTTGAAGAGGTTTGTTTGTTTTTTTTTGCTTATCTAATGATTGCTTTATATATTTTTTTTGCATGCTCCTTGTAGATGCATAGGTTAGTATATTTTTACACTTCCTCCATTCTCATTTGAGTTGAGAAGATCCTCATGGAACAATGAGATTTCAGATGGTCTAATAGGGTTAGGTTTGAGGGGGCTAGAGTCTTGATAGCTAAGGTGAATTCATTATTCAATTGCTAGACTAGAAATTCAGGTAGGTACGAGGCAGTTGATTTTCAGGGAGGTTGATAAGCTTACTTATATTTTCACTTGATATGGAGGACAAGTTCCTAGTGGGAGGTTTGAATGGAGGTACAAATGTTGTGAGATTAGAATAGTGTCTCAGACTAGGTGGTAGTCTGATCAGGAAATAGAATCTACTGCTATTGAGTTAGAATCTAGACTAATGCTTCTGCAATGAAAAAAATCAAGGCTAGAGAGTGATCATGATTGTGTGTGTGAACCTTGGTTAAGTAACAGGCCGATTCAGTAAAGTCAGCGGGAGAGTGGACGAACGCATGCTCTCCTGGCGCGCGCGATTCAGTATTCAAATTAGGTGGTGCGGTAGAAACAGGCAAAAGGAGGCACTAGGGACACTAGCGCGTCCCTAGCGCCTCCTTTTAGCCCGGAGCAGCGGCTGTCAGCAGGTTTGACAGCCGACGCTCAATTTTGCCGGCATCTGTTCTCGAGCCCGCTGACAGCCATGGGCTCGGAAACCAAACGATGACAAAATTGAGCATCCGGTTTTCGGCCCAACAGCCGCCGGCCCATTTTACTTTTTTTTTTTTTTTTTAACTTTTTTTACTCTTCGGGACCTCCATCTTAATATCGCCATGATATTAAGTCGGAGGGTGCACAGAAAAGCAGTTTTTACTGCTTTTCTGTATACTTTCCCGATGCCGGCAGAAACTAGCGCCTACCTTTGGGTAGGCGCTAATTTCTGAAAGTAAAATGTGCGGCTTGGCTGCACATTTTACTTACTGTATCCCGCAGGCATACCTAATAGGGCCATCAACATGCATCTGCATGTTGAGGGCGCTATTAGGTGCCACGGGTTGGACGCGCATTTTCCTCCCCTTACTGAATAAGGGGTAAGGGAAAACGTGCGTCCAAGGGCAGGTTAACAGTGCGCTCTGTCGGAGCGCACTGTACTGTATCGGCCTGAAAGTGAGGCGAGCTCATCCATGCTGCATTGGAAGGAAGTGACATTACCTTTTGGAGGAGCCTCTGCATGGTAGTTGAACTTTCCTAGTACGAGGAGTTTGTAGAATGTAGTAGCAATGTCACCAAGGAATTCAGAGATTTTAAGAACAGAGTCAAGTTGATTATCTGGCAGATTGTAAATAAGGATAATGTTAGTCACTTGTTGCCTTGGAATTTCGTTAAGCAGTCGGATTAACCTATTTGTTTTGGTGACAACTAGATCTAGGGCCAGGGACTGACTAAACCTGATAGCAATTCCTCCTCCATAGACCATTGGTCAGGGTGTGTGAAATTTGGTAGCCAAGTAGACAAGAATTAGATGAGTGTGAGTGTCACTGTCTCCTGGCTAGGGGTCTTGCTAAGGCATAGAATATGTAGTAGCAAATCATACCTACAATAAGGTAAGATTTGCTATTTGCCGAGTATATATTGTAAAGGCCAAGGTGTAAGGAGGGAGAAGCAATTTGCTTAGGGTGGGTGCAGTTCTCAAGTGTAGGGAGCAGATGTCTTATACAAAATTGTTTAGGTGACTGGGGAAATCTTCTACCCCAGAACACCTGTACAGGTAGGGTGGTTCTGTTGAAGGACATTATGGGGGTAGGGTAGTCTTCCTTTGTAATATCATCCAAGCTTCCTTTCTCGAAGTCTAGTCCTCAGTACTATACTATTTTGTAGGCTGCTTCTTCCTCATTCTTAATCCTTATAGAGACCACAGTACCTTAAGTACTAACTGATCACAGTACCTTAAGTACTAACTAAGATGATTGGAGGCTATGCAGTACCCCATCTCTGAAAAAGCACAGGCTAGCATTAGAATTGCCTGCTTTAGTACAGCTTTTTATAGCAAGCAGAGAGAAATGCTTGCTTTATGGCTTATTTGTCAAACATCAGAATAACAGGAACTGCCCTGGCCCAAAACTTTTCTTGACAACAGAGGCTACATGGTTAAAATTCACAATAAAGAATCACAACGTCAACACTCCTCCCTAGGAGTGCCCCAAGGCTCTTCCTTATCCCCCGCACTCTTTAACATTTATCTTCTTCCACTATGCAAGTTGTTAACCAAACTTAACCTTAAACACTTCTTATACGCCGACGATGTCCAGATTGTTATCCCCCTGAAAGAATCCATCGCTAAAACACTTGAACTCTGGGAAACCTGCCTTCAAGAAATCAACGGCCTCCTTACTAGCCTAAACTTAAAGTAAATTCCTCGAAAACCGAACTCCTTCTCATCTCCCCGGAAAATAGTAATATTACGAATCCACCAGCAAACCTTCACATCACACAAACAAGAGATCTAGGAGTTATTATCAATAATAGTCTAAATCTAAAATCATTTGTCAACCAAACAACCAAGGACTGTTTTCATAAGCTACATGTCCTGAAAAGAATAAAACCACTCTTTCACTTTCAAGATTACAGAACGGTTCTGCAAGCCATAATCTTCTCTAAGATAGACTACTGTAACTATCTTATTAGGTCTCCCCTCATCTCATATCAAACTTCTGCAGATGGTCCAAAATGCGGCAGCAAGAATACTGACAAACACGAGGAGAAGAGACCACATTTCTCCCATCCTCAAAGACATACACTGGCTGCCAATTCACTACAGAATCATTTACAAGTCTATTACCATTATCTATAAAGCCATCCATCACCAGGCTCCACTCAACCTACAAATCCCATTCAGAAAACATACCTCCTCCAGACCCATTAGAGAAGCATACAGAGAATCACTACGTGTTCCCCACACCAAAACCTCTCAACATAACATTTAGAGACCGGGCTTTCTCTACAGCAGGAACAGTGCTATGGAATTCCAATCCACCGGATCTTCGTCAAGAACCGGGCCTTCCAACCTTCAGAAAAAGACTTAAGACGTGGTTGTTTAAACAAGCCTTCCCAGTACCCAACTGACCCTTCTATGAAACGACAACCATAGTCAGATATTCTCAGAACACTGTAAATAATTGCTCTGTTATTTCCTTTAGACTATCCTTCCTATCCCAAGTTTGGAACATCCTTGTTTTATTGTAACTTCAGTTTCTCTGTTCACTTGTTATAGATTTCCAGTGTTTTCTCTTTGTACACCCCCTGTTTAATGTAAACCAGCATGATGGGATTTTTATCTCGAATGCTAGTATAGAAAAACACTAAATAAATAAATAAATTAAAATAAAGGACTGAAGGGTGGCAGGTGCTCAGTTCTTAATGGAGTATGGTGAGCTCAGGCTTTATAAGTTGGTTTGTTCCAAGTAAAGAAGCTAAAATTCTATTAGGGCAATTACTAGAAATAGCAACAAAAAGAAGAAGGGATGACGTTGTGGCAAAAATAAGCTTTCTAAGTTAAGTATCAGGGTGGGTGAGAGGTAGAGAGTAAGAGACTTAAGAGGCACATGATACCTGGCCTACACAGGCTTTAATGCCTCTCTGACAAAGCACAAGGTGGTACTAGACTGTATGGTTTACTAGCTGCTGAGAACAGTTATATCACATGAACCAAGTATACAGTCTGACCCTGTACCTTAGCGCAGGGGTCACAAATGGCATCATTCTTCAGGCACCAGTATTAGTAGTAACACTCACAACAGAATTAGCACATAAGTACACACTCACAGCACTGCCTTTACATGAGTTTCTTCGGTGAAAAGCCCCTGGGCCAGGAGAGATTAGGGCCACTGCAGGGCCTGTAAGCCTGCATCAGTTCATAGACCTCCCACACTGACTTTAATTATTAACATCACTAGCACAGGCAGATGAATCTGTCTTGGAACCAGTCATTAGGGAAGCTGTGTTGCTTACCTGTAACAGGTGTTCTCTAAGGACAGCAGGATGTTAGTCCTCACTTATAGGTGACATCAGATAGAGCCTCAATGAGGAAAACGTATGGCAAAGTTTCTAGAACTTTAATAGGAACACAAAGCATGCCCTATACTATGTGTCCACATAGGGTCCCTCTTCAGTCTCGTAACATAATTTTATGATTAAAATAAATAGGAGAAACCCAACTCCACAGGGTGGCAGGTGGGTTTTATGAGGACTAAAATCCTGCTGTCCTCAGAAAGCACCCACTACAGGTAAGCAACCCTGCTTTTGCCAAGGATAAGCAGGATGGTAGTTCTCATACATAAGTGAATCCCTAGCTCCAGGCTACTCCCCCAACAAAAAAAGGGGAGCAACAGACACCCAAGCAGATGCCAACAGGTACAGTACCACTGATAGTGTTGGCAACAGAGGGAGAGACAGCCTGAAACAAACAGGCCCTAGGGGGGAAGAGTTGGGTTCTACACCTCAAACAGGATCTGAAGGACAGACTGGCCAAACTTATCACGTCAGCCATCCCTATCCAGACAGTAATGAGATGTGAATGGGTGGTTCAACATCCCCGCTATGGGTGACTGGCCTACACTCCCAAAGACCCAGTCAAAATCCTGTCCCTGGAGTTGGCTAAGGCACTGGCTGGGGCTTGGGAGCTCTTTGCTGCTTGGGACAGCCACGGGAGTGAAGAGACAGAGGATAGTACTTTCTTTGGCAAAAGAAAGACTTCCTTGGCCCTGGTCTCAACAGCCTCCTGGATGAGGGTGATGGGTTCGGAGAACTGGTGGAGAGTTTTATGATGATCCTGAAGTTGGGCCACAGCATCCCTCACCCTATCTCCATAGAGATTCTCTCCAGTACACAGCACGTCTGTGAGTTGCGCCTGTACCTCTGGTCGGCAACATGCAGCCATGCCATTCTGCAGGCACCGATTCCTGCTGCACAGACTCTCAATGCTCTCGTGTTTTCCAGACTCCAGGCCTTTGTGCACCAGCAACATGAGGGTATCATGCTGCTGTTGAGGCAGCTGCTCAGCCACCTCCTAACCCTGCTTCCAGATTTCCTGCAAGTACTGGCTCATGTAGAGCTGGTAAGGCAGCGATGCAGGCAATAAGTATGGTACCTTGGAACACCTTCCTCTCAAAAGCATCCACCACTCTGTGGTCCTTCGCTGGAGACACAGAGGAATGGGTCTGAGAGCGCTTGGCCCTCTTGAGAGTGGATTCAACCACAACCGACTGGTGAGGCAGCTGATACTTTTCAAATCCAGCAGCCTTCTGGATGTGGTAGACACTGTCTGCCTTCTTATTAATAGGAAGCATTGTGAAAGGATGTTTCTATATCCTCAGCAGCAACTCCTTAAGGATCTCATGTAGCGCACCCGCCACAATATCCTTAGGAGGCTCCACGAACTGGAGGATCTCAAGCATTTTGTGCCTGGCATCTCCTCTGTTAAAAGTTGAAATGGGATGGCCTCCACCATCACCCTCACATACCCTGTGAAGGTCAAGTCCTCAGATTGGGACTTCTTTCTCTCATCTGGAGGACAAGGGTCTGACGGGAGACCATCCGAGCCCTTGGAGGACTCCATCAGACTATCCTCCCAGGGGTCAGAGGGACCCTCATCCTCACTGTATGTTACAAGGGATGGGGCCCCTAGGGGCTCAGCCTTTGTCCAGAGGTGCAGGCACTCATAGAACTGGACAGGGGACTATAGGTCTTGGTGTCTGTTGGCCTCTGTGGAGCTTCCTCAGAGGAGGAACCAGCAACAACCACTGTATCAGTCTGGAGAGGCCTCAGTGCACCTCCAGGCACTGGGGCCATCCTGGGAACCAGCATCAGCTGGGTCAGTTACACACCAATGAGCAGGCTGAGTTTCTCCAGCAGCAGTAGGATAACTGGCAGCTCCACCTCTGGTGCCGTCTGTGCCACTGGCACAATGCCCTGCAGTGTCCGATCCACTGCCAGCTGGACTCAACACTCCAGTTCCTCCTCAAATGTTGCCGATACCAACGCCGAGTGGGAGGAAGGAAGGGTGGCTAGATGTTCTTTGGACCTGCAAGGTGGATTGGTGACTGGCACCAGGACCGGTGGAGACCATCGCAGACCCCTGGCACTGATAAAGAATGGGTCCTCCTCACTGGGTGTTCGCTTTGGAGGCATCATGGGAAAAGCCGGTGCATCCCCACACCCAGGACCATGCGTAGACAGTGACTGGTGCCAATGCTGCTTAGGCTTCCCTCGATGCTCGGCCGGGCCTTTCCCCAGGGCCGAGACCAAAGACTATGAACCCAGCATCCTTGGCCTGGAGATAGACAACAGTCTGGCTCCAGCACCTCTATCTGCCAACAGCATCAATGATCCCGCCAACGTCGATGGTTCGCTGTTTATCAGTGCAGTTCCAAGTTCCATCGATGCCAATGGCTCGGACTTCCTCAATCTAAAGAGCTGATCCATCTTGTCGAATTGAAGCGGACATCCCTTCGGGGTCATTTAGGTGCACAAGTGACAACCCCAGTCAGAGGACACATCTTATGAGGATCTGTAATGGACATAGTCCTAGGGCATTGGAGGCATTGACAAAAACTAGATGTGGCCATGACAGAACAAAAGAAAAGGGGCCATAGACACCAAACAATGGCAGTGGCTATTGATGGCCAGCGGGCACCGCTGCTGCAGGGGAAATAGACCGCGAAAGGAAACTTACCAGAAATGCCGAAAACCCTGACTAAGACACCACAGGGAAGCACCAAGAGGGATCTGGTGATGGAACGATACTCAACACCATGAAAAAAGAAATGTTTTCCATTAGGCCAGAAACAGCCAAAGTAAGCTCAGACTGTGAGGCTTACAGTTCCATGGAAAAGAAGAGACTGAAGAGGTACCCCAATGTGGATGCATGGTATAGGGCATCAGTGTGCCTGGTCAAAGTTCTAGAAACTTTGAACACAAGTTTTCCACATTGGGGTTCATAAGAAATTGCCATACTGGGTCAGACCAAGGGTCCATCAATCCAGGCAATTACCCAAACACTAAGTAGTACCATGCTACTGATGCCAGTAATAGCAGTGGCTATTCCCTAAGTCAACTTGATTAATAGCAGTTAATGGACTTCTCCAAGAACTTATCCAAACTCTTTTAAATCCAACTACACTAACCACATCCTTAATTGTATGTTGAGTGAAAAATAATTTTCTCCAATTAGTTTTAAATGTGCTACTTGCTAACTTCATGGCATGCCCCTTAGTCCTTCTATTATCCAAAAGAGTAAATAACCAATTCACATTTTCCTGTTCTAGACCTCTCATGATTTTAAAGACCTCTATCATATCCCCCCCTCAGCTGTCTCTTTTCCAAGCTGAACATCCCTAACCTCTTTAGCCTTTCCTCATAGGGGAGCTGTTCCATCCCCTTTATTTTGGACACTCTTCTCTGAACCTTCTCCATCGCAACTCTATCTTTTTTGAGATGCAGCAGCCAGAATTGTACACAGTGCTCAAGGTGTGGTCTCACCATGGAACGATACAGAGGCATTATGACATTTTCAGATTTATTCACCATTCACTTCCGAATAATTCCCAGCATGCTGTTTACTTTTGTTTTTACTGCTGCAGCACGAGCCAATGATTTCAATGTATTATCTGATTTTGTCAACCATGATTATCCTCGTCGGAGAGAACAGAAGAGGACGACGGAGTGTGCACAGGGCCAGTAGGGATTACCCCCTTCCTTCTCATCCACCATAGACCTTACCAAAGGCCAATCATCAGCCTGCTCTCTCTTCCCACCAATTGTTATCCACTGTTGGGACAGGGCCAAAAGGAAAATGTTGCTACTGT
Organism: Rhinatrema bivittatum; assembly: GCF_901001135.1. NCBI lineage: Eukaryota > Metazoa > Chordata > Amphibia > Gymnophiona > Rhinatrematidae > Rhinatrema > Rhinatrema bivittatum. Next base: position 249,680,947 of record NC_042616.1, on the reverse strand, counting down.
CCCTGGGCAGGGGGAATTTGGAGGAGGGGATGCTTAAAGGGAGGGATAAAATGCAGGAGGGTTTTGAGGGCTGGATTAGCTGGCAGGGGATTTCAGAAGGGGGAACATTTGGAGAGGATTGGCTGTGGAGGGTGAGAGGGGGAATGACAGATTGACTGAGGGATGTAAGAGGAGCTGGGGGGTAAGACAAGATCAGCTGGGAGATGCAAAAAAGGGGCTGAAAGGGATGAGAAAGGGGATAGGCTGGGGAGGCAAAAGGAGCAAGAGGATGCAAGTGTTAGAGGGGAGAAGATTAAGATGGTTACTCTGGAAGAGATGGAGGTTGAGAAAAATAATCAGCTGGAGTGCAGGAAGCATGAGAGGGGAGTGATTATTGGAAAGGGATCAATCTCCCTGCTAATTTGTTTTGGTAATCTGAGGTCAAGTGAATTTTCAAGCACTAAAATGGGATTACATAGGTTAAAAGATTGGGAAACCCTGTTTTAAGAGAAACAGTTTGGGCAGTCATCACATCATACCATGAGACTAATGTTCTAAAGTACATTAATGCTTTTGCAAACATTAAGGTACATTAAAATGCTGTTAGCACAAGTGAGTTTACATCTGTTGAATTAACTCAACAGTTTTAACAAAAATCTAAGATAATGAGATGCAAAACAGTGCATAGTAAAATACACAAAATTAAAAAAAAGACTTATAAATACAAAACAATTAGCTACACGTTGGGGAGATGTAATTAATGCAGACTTCATTGCAAAAAACATAATGTGCCAATTGTGAAAACTAGTAAATTAACACAAAACTAATTTGCCTGTCATCCACACAGGCCATTAATGTGAGCTAATTAACATGTTAATAGCTGATCTTAGCACATTGGACTTGATATCTGCAAAAGCTCCAACAACCTCAAGATATGAAATTTTCTTTATTTTCATCCCTCTAAAATGTAGATTTTTATTTTCAGGGACATAAAAAAGGTGTGTAAATGGATTTTTTTCCTCTGTTATTTGATGTTTTGTACTCTTCATTTACCATTTAAATTAAACTTTTTTTTAAATATGTTCATACTATCTATTGAAAATTCAACAAATGTGTCAGAATGCAGATAAAAGCTCTCGCATTCCCCTAGCTGAACTCCCTCCCATAAACATTCTCTCTTTCCTGCAGCAAGGTGACCCCCTCTCATCACCTTTGTCTGGGATATTTGGCACCCCACCAGCTCAAATCTAGTATGCTCAGCCAATCTGCTCAACAATGCTTTTTCCTCCCTCTTACTTGTCTGTCTACTTCCCTCCGCTCCTGCAGCCCTCTTTTCCAGACCACCTATCATTCTGGCTTCCTCTGGTACCACAGCCGTGACAGCCTGCTTCTTTTCTGAAGTCTTGCAGTGGAGCGTACACTAGAGATGTGCTTCGGGTAAAAATTTAGTGTCGCACTTTGTTTCGGGACCACCCCACCCTGCGTGAATTTCATTTTTCCCATGGTTAGGGGTTTTTTCCAGGGACCCCGATTTTAGGGTTAGTGCGCAATAACTAAAAAATGAATTTTTCCCTGAAATTTAAAAAAAACCAAAACAAAACAAAAAACCAATCATTTTTCGGTTCTCCCGAACCATTCCGAATCAGGCAATTTCGTTGACATTGCCTAATTCGGGAAAAAACGATTGCACATCCCTAATGTACATTCTGAGTTACCCGTGTAGTTTGAATATTGTGTACGCATTGGTTCCAAGTTACCCGAAAGAAATGCCTTGCAAAAACAGTCACACCCATGTACATTTTTCACCATCTGCTGTCTAAAAAATACAAATCAAAATGTATTAAAGCAATTTGCTTCACTTATTTACACAACATACTCTGCACTTTCATCTTGAAAGAACAATTATAGAAATATTCTAAAAGTAATTAAGAATAAAAAGCAAAGTCTTGATTGCATAAGATCTCCTACTTTTTCATAACTCAAATTAGCCCCGTTTCAAAATATTGCCTTAATAAGGCCCATAGTAAGTTAAAACAGAACCTACTTCTTTCCAGTCACAGAAGTTGAGTTGATTCAAATAGTCCTGTAAGAATGAATTAAGCTGTTTCTATTGTACTGAGAAAATTTGATGCAAGGGTCAAAATCTGATGAACAACGAGCTGCCCCAATAACTCCGGGATAATTTTTTTTTTATATAGGTATGGATTGGGGCAAGGCTATAAGAAAATTTCTATGTATTTGAATATCCTTCGGGGCACTGTCAGGTCCATTACTGTAAACAAACTCTATGTGCCACCAAGATACTGCCGTGATCACAGTCCCTCTACAGCCAGAGGCCGTGGATTAAGGAAACTGCTGTGGAAGGTCACTACTGAGGCCTAAGATTACTTCAGAAGAACTAGAGAGGTCTCTGGTTGAGACTGGGGAAAATGTTGATTGTTCAACAGTTTCAAGATTTTGCACAAACATGGCCTATATGGAGGGTAAGGAGGAGTACTGAAGGAAAGCCATATGTGCCACACTGGATTTGCAAAGAAACACTTGGGGACACTGAAGGCATGTGGGAGAAGGTTTTGTAGCATGAGGAGATCAAAGTCTGTTGAGTGTCTTTTTATTGCCAAAATTAAATGTTTATTGCTGCTTTTTTTTTTTTTAACTGCTGCTGCTGCTTAAGTTGTCATACGCTATTTCTGTAAAGCTGCAAATGGCCTTTGCACATTTGCTGTAATTCCAATGTACTGCAAACCACTTTGGGTGAATTTCATATTTAAAAAGGATTATAAATCCCAAATAAATAAAAGTGGAACTTTTTCATATCAATGTTAAGCAATATCTGTGGCATAAGCCAAACTCAGCACATCATCATCCAGCTACCGTCGCTACAGTAAAGCATGGTGGTGATAGCAATATGTCATAGGGATGCTTAGGAAGAGCAAGGGAAAGATGGCTAGTGCAAAGTACAGGCAGATTCTGGAGGAAAACCTGATCCAGTCTGCCACAGACCTGAGATTAGGAAGAAGATTCTTCTTTCAGGATCCTAAACACAAAGCAAGAACAATGGTGTGGCCCATCGAGAAGAAAGTGAAGGTCCTTGAAAAGCCCAGTCAAAGCCCAGACCTAAATCCACTAGAAAATCTGTGGTAAGAACTGAAGACTGCAGTCCAAAGATGATCCCCCATTATCTTTTCAGAGCTTTAGTGCTTCTACCAAGAAGAATGGGCAAAAACTGCCCCAGCCCACTGTGCAAAGTCAGTAGATATTTATCTTAAATTACTCATCACTTATGGGTGTGAAGACCTTACCAATAGTGTTTTTTTTCTTAATTACTTTGGGAATATTTCTATAATTCTTTCATGATGAAAGGGTAGCATGTTGTACAGATCAGTGAAAAACACCTACCTTAATGTATTTTGATTAGTATTACTTCTTAGACTCTTTCACTAGAATCCTACTCAAATATTGCTATATGTATCTACTATAGTTTACAAATTGTAATCCTTTGATGCACTGATGTCCCTGATCCTCTTCTCTAAACAATAATGGGATGTAACGTGCTTTGAACTCTCGTTAGAAACCGTGCCATAAATTTATATATATATTTTTAAGACAGAATAAAAACAAGTACAAAGGTGTAAAGACTTTGCAAGGCACTGTGAATCCCAAGCTGTCTGTGTGTAGTTAGCATACAAGTGCCAAGCTATAAATGTATGCTCCCTTGGGGTTCACATGCACAGCACACCAGTAAAAAGAGAGATATTAATGGGTAAGAATTTAAGGACATAATAATGCAACATACACATGCACAAAAAGAAATCCAGACTTGCCATGAAAAACATGTTTATTTGATTAACAAAAAAATAAAATAAAATGCATAGGAACATTTTAAAGTCCACAGAGACACTGACTTTATTTTAAGGCTGCCAGTAGCTGATACGTCAACTCCTTGCTACGTCATTCAGCCTTTTCCCTGGACCACGGTGATACATTCGGAAGTTACTATTAGCACAGTGTGCTCTAACATTTCGTGCTAACACTTTGTTTACAGTCTGCCATGCTTCTTCTGTGCAGCATGCGAGTCGGAGAACATTTTGCAGTTTATCTAAACAAATAACCTCCCCCTTTAATAGCACAACTTGTGCTACTATCAATCAGTATCACAACTTTAAATGTAGGGCATTGATGCCTGAACTACCATAGACCTATTTTGATTAAAAGGAATAAGCATTTTAGTACTAAAAACGTAAAAAGAGCACAGAATGGCAGAATAGGAAACTACAAAGAAACTGGCTGAAAAGCTTGCCAATGGTTAGTCACCCAAGATAGTATAGTAAAGGTGCTTACTGAGCAGCAGTAGATCAAATGGCATTGCTCAGCCCAGATCAATCTGTACATATGGGGGTTTTGTGATTTACTACTGTTCCTTTTTATGGGAGGTCTCAGACTGCTGTGTATGGTACACTCCACTCTAGGTTCCTTTCACTGGCATCATAGCTCTAGCATTTTCTAATATTCTTTCTGCTTGGTCATTCAGTAGCATGACCAAACATATGTGCTCCTACTACTGAAAGCTTACCGCTCAGAAGGGCATGGCAGACAACATACAAAACGTACAGTAATAATTAGCCGTAAACAAGAAAAAAAAACATTTGGGTAACTAAGTATGCCTTACAAATTAGTTTAAACAGATTCCCCCACGCCCTTCTATAATGTTTGATATTTTAAAAAAAGCCTAAAAAACACCCCATCTCCGGACATATCCCAATGTAAGAAAAATCTACCTACACAGACTTGAGAAGTACAAAGGTTATAAAGGCATTACAAACCTGAAAACTGAAGGAAGGTTACCTACTTCACTACACAGACACTTAACATTCAGTCAGCAAGCTCTGTGGAAGAGCTTTAAAAATCTACCTGAGTTTGTAAGATAATACAATCATCAGAAGAGGTCTACGACCATGCAGATACACAAAGCTTTAGAACCATTACTGGTTAAACATTGATGGAATATGCCACTCTTGCTTGTTAACCCGTTAAGATTTTTTTTGTTTGTTTAATAGACACAAAGTACATTTCCCACCATGACAGTTACACAATCTATCAGCGTAAACTCTAATATCCTAAAGCTTTGATTACCTCCAAAAATTATTTTTTTTTTGGGGGGGGGGAGGGGGGAGGGATAAAATCCACACATCTCCTTAATGCCCCTATCAGTTCTCTAACTTTAATCATAGACTAGTCCAATGATTCTCATGCCAGTTGGGTTTTCAGGGGATTATATACAATGAATATGCATGGATAGATTTGCACACAGGGGAGGTCATGCAAATCTACGTCATGCATAAGTCATTGCAGGCAGCCTGAAAACTTGACTGCACTGGGGTGGCCCTCAAGACTGCGTTGAGAACCGTGGACCAGTAAATTGAACAGCAGCTAAAACTAAAAAGCCCCAAGCATTTTATCTATCTGCCTTTTTTTATAATACATTTAGCCAGAACGGTTTCTAGACAGCAAGTTTTGCGGTCACGATGGAAAACATTCTGTTGGGTCAGGAAAATAACAAATACAATCACAAAGTCGCGCAATTATCTAATTTCCCTTCAAACATGTGATAGTGTTTTTTTTCTTCTCCATTCAAAGAAATTCTGCCATCAGAATCTTTTTTTTTTTTTTTAAACAGGATATTTTATGCATGCAAAAAAAATATATAAAATAAAGTGTTTTTCTCTTGAAGAGAAATGACCTTAAGGTCCTAAAGGACATAAGAACTCTGCAAATAAAAGCAACTCCAAATACGTATTAACAACCAACCAGTAGTTTTACCATAATACTGAAGATACATTGTTAAAAGTTTGCAAAATTCGTAGTGGTAATAAGGAACCAGTAAGGATGACAAGATTTGCCTGAGTATGTGAATATTGTCTTATTTACAGTCTCTACCAAAGACAGCCTCACATTTTATAAAATCTGCATGTTGTACACACCTCATTTTTATTTAAATAAAATGCTAAATCTATCTGCCAGGCACTGGATCAATAATTTCTAATGCAGACTAATGCCTTTTCTTCTAAAACTTGTCCAGCACTTAACTGAGGTAGACGCTTCTGGACAAAAAAAGCAAAACAAAAAAAAACAAAAAAAACTGAGGTAGAAATTAAAGTCTGTTTTGCACAGTACTCCATGTGCATTTTTCAATCACAGTGACCTGGGATTACTCGTTTTATAAAGGACTTTAGGACCATCTTTACAATATTATTGAATGCAAGTACCAGTGTTTATACAGTTCCAAACTGTTTTCACTTAAACTTTTTTTGTTTAAATACAGTATCACCTTTTGGCACTACTTGGATACTCTACATAAAACTTTGGCACTGTCATTTAAGTAGACATGAAACACTTCAACAATCTTCAAAAGAAAGAGAAGGCAGATCCATCTGGATTAAGCCCCAAGGACTACGCATCAAATAAATTAGTTTTGGCTCAACTGTAACTGCAAACTGAGCCATGCTCAGACCACTTCAGTGAAACACTATCAAGTGAAGTGCCCATGTATAATTTAAGTGTGACTGTTGTCTGGGTTATGATGGTCATCCCATTTTTTTCTCTCCCCCTTTTCTGAAGTACTACTGTAAGTTTTTAAACGAGCTATCTTTACAGGGCACCAAATAAAAGGAATTACCTGAGGGTGCTGCCCGTCACAGCACGACAGCTGTCTCTCATCAGTGCTTCGCCAATCAAGTACTATTCACCAGGGCAAAGATCAGCATGGCAAGGGAGGGGGAGGGGGGAGAGAGTGTGCAAGCAGGGCAATTATCCTGGCCCCCCGCCAGCCCACCTGAAGCTGATGGGAGCACAGCCCAGGCAGCAGCCCTCTTCAGGTCACAAATATATTGGAGAAAGTGACCGCCTGGGCCCTGTCTCTACCAGGGGGATCCTACGTAACAAGAACCTATGTAGGCAGGGCTGCCGTACAGCCTGTGAGCATGAACACTGGTTCTCTCCAATGTGCTCAAACTGAAAATAACTACTGCCCAGAAGCCAAATAAGATGACAGGCGAGGGATAAGGGTCTAGGGGTGTGTAGTAAGGATACAACTTGGGAAGGGGGCAACAGGTGAGAAAGCGCACACAAAGAGACCCATCAGTCAGGAGAGGGGAGCAATAGAGCAGAAGGGAGAAAGATGTTGAAAGGGGTCATGAGCAGTGCAGGATTATACCCAAGAACAGGCCACAGGGGAGAGTGGGGAAAAGCATGCAGGAAGGAGCCGGGAAGAGGAAAAGCAATTGGGAGAGTACTCAGGAAGAGACTATGGGGAAGGCAAGAGGGAGAGCAGGAGGAAGAGCTCCGCTCCCAAGTTTCTGCCCTGCTCCTCAATACCTCTAACATGAACACTGCCCAGAACTCAAGTAACCAGGTTCCACTCTTGAACTGGGAAAGCATTCTGCTGCTCTCCAATTCTGCTGGTAGGTGCAATTTAAAAAAATCAGAATGGTGACTATTTCAACAGCAAAGGATCTGATCACAATTGTAATTAATTCCTTTCTAACTTTTATTGCTTGCTGAGAATCTCCAATTCTGCTAATACTTCCAAAATGAAAAGGCTCTATGACAGCAGTTCCCAAACTGTGGTCCCTGGATGCTGAGAGCCCACCAAGGGTTTTGCAGTGGTGTCTGCCCTTCCTGACCCCACTTCTGGACCAGCAGCACCACCAGTGCCGCGCCTCCCACCTTCCATCACCATAATGGCATTAAAGATACCATTCAGGCAGTGAGGATTAGTACTCGTTTGTAGATTTTGTGTGCATGCATTTGCAGTTTTTTTTTTAAAGTTTGTAAGTGTTTATCGTCCACTAATCACAGTGCACCACAACCACTTTGTCAGAGTGGACGTCACAGCTGACTGTGATAGGGGTCTGAGAAATGTAATCAGATGCGGGGGGGGGGGGAGGGCGTGTTGTCTTTAAAAGTCTGGGAATAACCGCCTTATAAAAAGATAACAAATAACTGTTTAGTATTTAACATGATAGACTACAAGCAAAACATGTGTTCATCTCCTTAATCCTTCCTCTTCCTTCTTTAATGGATCTCCATTTACCCATTCTCTGCAAGTGTTGGTGTACTTCAGTATCAGCCAGGGCTTTTTTTTTCCCTGCCAGTTACTTGAAAGCGGCACCACTGGTGCATTTCTGAGATTTAGATTAAGGAAACTGTCACAACAAAATTTGTACCTCTGTTGCCAAAGTACCGTATTTCTTCGATTGCAAGGCACCATTGATTGTAAGACGCACACAAATTTCAGTACCATCAACAATTAAAAAAAGCTTTGCTTAAAGAAAAAAAAATACATTTCTCAGAATATCTTAAACTTTTAGGAATTTTGTAGAATTGTTTAGAATTCTAAGAATAAATTTGTAGAATTGAATTAGAATTGAATTTAGAATTCTAAGAATAAAATGAAACTCTAAAATACCAGTATACCTAACAAATATTTTTACTCTAATAGAATTCAATTTAATAGCAACAACAATAGTGAAACACACTAATCGTAAACAATGTCAGAAAAACAAAAATACAAAATTCTACCACAGGTATTTTATTAATTTCATCCTTCCAAATCCATATAGAAGACAGATTCATCAGAGTCTGATTCTTCTGAGACCTCTTTACCTTGATTATCCCATAACATATCATTTTCTGAGCCATCGAGCACACTGGTGATGCAGCATTTTAAAAATGAGTGCTGCACCATTCTTTCTGGGATTAGCTTCCAAGCTGTTGATACCCATTCTGCCAATTTTGATGCTGGTGCTTTCTTCATTTTTCCAGAAGGTGTCAGCGGAAGGTTGTCCGTTAACAGCCAGGATTCATATTCCTTTCTCAAGTAATCCTTAAATGGTTTGTAGTCATCCCACCAGGAATCACAACCAAGTTACCACGTTTTTGCACGATTTTTCACCTGGTTGGACAAATGTCCCCTAAATGCATCAAGTACTAGCATGTTAGGTGGGTTAAAGAGACTTCCAGGATGTCTATTCCACAAAACACTTAGTCTTCCATAAGTTTTGCCGTCATCCACTTTTTTGTGCGTGCACAATAACATCTTTGGGGAAAATTTCATTCTTCGGTATGGTTTTTTGATTTAAAATTAAATATGGTAGTATCTTATGACCATCAGCAGTGATGCATAACATCACAGTGATATTCTGTTTTTCATAGCCAGTACTTATAATCTTGACTTTTTTTTTTTAGCACCTTTAGCACTGACAGTGTCATTTTGAGGCATATCAAAGATGACTGGTGTTATATCAGCATTTCCAATTTGACTGAACTCATATTTTCTTTTTTCCCTTAGTCTGATCACGTCACTGAAAGTTAATCAAATTCTGATTAAAGTCTGCAGGAATTTTTTGGCAAATGTTAGACGTCTTAATAACCCACTACGATGCAAGAGTCTGTCACACCAGCCCCGACTGCCTTTAAAAATTGTTTTCTCTATTCCGAGGGACCTAGCAATTTCTTCAGCTTTCAATTGCATGACTTCTTGAGTGATGGGTAATCCTTTTGCATGTGTCTGTGTTACAAAATGTATCACAGCTACATCGACTTGTGGAAATTTTCCTTTCTTAGTCCCTGTAAAGCATTTGGTTGTTGCTTTGCACTAGAATATGGAATTGCGATCATTTCTCAGATGAACATTTGCTTCACTAATGTCAAAATGTCGACTCGCAGCTCTATTTCCATGTTCTTTTGCATACTCAATAACTTTTTGTTTCAATGTGGCTTCGTAATGCAATCTTTTTGACAACATTTAATGTGAAATGAGGGATCAAAATGTAAGAAATTCAATTGTTCAACTTTTTACGTAGGTGGTTTCAAACAACCAAAACTTCCTAGTTGTTACTGAGCGAGCTCCACTGTAATGAAATAACGGTGGCTCCACACTTGGAAAGAACGTCACTTTATTCAACAATAGAGCAAAGTGGAGTGATAACGGTCAAACCTGGAGGCGGTGTTTCCATGTAAAAAAATGTGTGGTGCTGTCTGCAAAGTGCAGAAATATTAAAAAAAACAAAACAAAACTGCAATTCTAAGACACACCCTATTTTTAAGAGATGTTTATGTGGGGGAAAAAAGTGCATCTTAGAATCAAAGAAATAAGGTAATACATAAAGTGGTTAAATGGTGAAAAGGAGAAAAATATATAATGCTAATAACTAATTAAAATTATAGTGTACAGAATAGTTAATAGTATGGACAATTAATGTTCTATATTATCCTTTGTTACAACATACAGGGAAGGTGCACCAACTCTATTGGCTGGACTGGAACACAGTAGAGCCCCTCTGCTCCCTAATCAAGCCCCTTCCCCTCCTGTCATTTCTCAGGGACAGATAGAGCTAAGTACAGAGGAAAGTACCCTGCAAAACTACTCCTCAATTAATACTACTGAACCCTCCTCTCTCAATTCCCAGGAACTGATGGGGGAAGGGGGGGTGCACCAGTACTTGACTTCTCCTACCTTAATGACACCTTTGGGTTTTTTTGATTCTGTATCAGTCCCTGAGAAATGACAAGAGGGGAGGGGCTGGATTAGGGAGCAGAGGGACTCTACCCTGCTCCAGTCTGGTCAATAGAGCTGAGACAGCATCCTCAAATACCACAACCAGGGGCAATACAGAGGCTGGTAACTGTCATTACTATTAACCATTCCATACCCTATCATTTTAAATTATTATTAGCACTATTATATACATTTCCTGTTCTCTCTCATTTTAACCGTTTTATGTATTACTTTGGCAACACTTGTACAAATTTGTTTTTCAATCTCCTTTCCCCTGTGGTGCTTTTCCCATGCACTGACGGTGGCACAAGGGATATGAGTGCTGCTCTCTTAACGCCTGTTAATTGTGGGAAGGGGGGATGGGAAGTAAGAGGGACCCATGCTGTCCCTGAACCTTGCAGGCAGGTGTAGGGAACTGGGCATTGGACGGCTGCCCCAATTTCCCCTGTACCCTCCTCCCCCAAAAATGGCCCTGCATTCGAATACTGACACTTTACTTGCTAGGGGGAAAAAAAAAAGTGCACTGGTATTGATCATAAGGCAGTGAACTTACACGGATGCTAAGATTTCACCCCATCAAGTTTATACTCAACAAAAGACTGATTCTTGAAGGAAGTCTGATCTTGGCTTTAATTAAACTTGTCTAATAGTTAAACTATTACTTTCATAGCATAGCAGTCTTACATCAGGGAAGGTACATAAGGTTTTCTATGGATACTAGTGTTCTTAGCACCAGCAGCTATACATGAGCAGAGAAAATGTTTAGTGTAATGTTGCAAAGTCTGAAAGACAATAGTTCTGCCACCTGTAAAACACATTTACTAAATGCTTTAGTGTTTTAAGCTGATAGGCAAGGGATATGTCTGGAATTAATTATGATTAATGAAGCAATAATGATCACTGCACTTGCAAACTAAGTATAGACAAGTACAAGAAAAGCTAAAAAGGATAACCACCAACTCTTATATATATGTTTGGTGCCATGTAACTAACCTAAAGCAAATGGTACAGTACATTCAACCCTGCATCTACCAATCTCACCCCCTGCTTAAATTCCCATGCCACTTTTAATCCAGTACTTGGCAGTGTTGATTAATATGAGAAGGCCAACAGTTCTCCTGAATATATAGGAACTTCTCTGAATGGCAACATTTGTAATTATCTTTGGTATTTAAGCATATGTGTCAAATTTTAATTTCTCTTGATTCATTCTGCAAACTTCTACAACTAAAGACAAATAAAGGTTACTGTAGACTTGTTTATAACTTAAGAAAAATGTCCTTACTCTCACTTCAACAAAATATACACGAGCAACAGGATTTTAAAACTCTGATTCACCACGGTATTCGATATTTAATATTACTTATCAAAATTATACTAGCATGAAAGCCAAGTCTGGTTCATTCTAGCATTCCAGAGTAAACTCCACAAAGATATGGATAAAACTAGTATAATTTTTGCTATATGTAAACACCTTTCCAAATTCCTTTCAGCCTTTTGACGTCCTTTAATGATGCCTGCTATTACAGAGTTTATACATTCTCAGAGTTTTGGAATGTGCACCCAAGAGAAAGGTGCAGTGATGTGCAGATAAGTCACATCTATACATGCATTCACAGGTCTTTATAAATACTGGGCACTTAAGATGGGACAAAAAACTCATCTACACAAGGAGCTCCTTCAACACTATTGTACTTTCAAATATAGGAGAGCAATTTGTTTTTAAGGGAAGGTATTTTTTTTTTTTTTTGCTGTTACAGAAAAACCTAGTTGTGGGGGCATTTTCAAATGCTTAAAGCAGCATGCCTCCTAAGGTTATCAATTTTGTTCACAAACAAGCTATCCTTAAAAAGGTTATGTGCTAGAGACACAAAAATCTTCCAGACCTCCAGTCAATTCCTTCACTTGTGTTTTTCGAAAATTAGAAACACATATTTGAGGATCCCTTTTAAATATGACCATCATCTGTTTACATTTCCCAGCATGCCTTACATCCTGCATCACAATTATGTGTAAGACTAACTGGGACACCTTTCCCCTTCTACTTGGGCAAAGGAAGACAATCAGAAGTTTTTCTGATAATGCTAGAATAATTTTCTGTGCACTTAGCAGCAGAACTTGGAAAAAAAAAAAAAAAGCTCAGTATTAGAAACTGAGGAAATAGAGTATTAAAAATTTAAGGGGGGGGGGGAGGGGAGCAGGATCTGATTGCTTCTCTGTGTCAGCTAAGATCCAAGTGCAAGGTCTAAACCATGAGCTGAGGATGGTCCCTTCTTGGCCTATTGGCCAAGACTGAAAATCATCTGTACAATACTCAGGGTTGAGGAGGAAGAAGGTGTTAACCTGACATCCAACCCCCACTGGGGAACATGATTATGTTATGACCATTACTAAAGAAGGAAGGTTAAACCTCATCCTAATAATATAAACAAACTTTAAAAAGGCATTTGAAACAGACTGTAAGCAGTTCTTGTATTGGTGGGATAATGTTTGGGCATTCTTTCTTTGCCCTAGAGGGTAGAAAAGTTTCAGCTACACTGTGTGGTCTCAAAACATCCAGGCAACACAAGCAAATTCTGCTTGCCAGACCAGCTCCTTACCAAGGTACTTTTTTTTTTTTTTGGGGGGGGGGGGGAGGGAACTAAACAATTAAGCATGTGAAAAGTTTAAAGGCAGTTGGAGAAATTCTAAAGCAATAGTTCTCAACCCTGTCCTTGGGACACACCCAGCCAGTCAGGTTTTCAGGAGATCCGCCATGAATATGCATGAGGTACATTTGCATGCACTGCCGCCATTGTATGGAAATCTCTCATGCATATTCACTGTGGATTTCCTGAAAACCCGATTGGCTGGGTGTGTTTCCTAAGGACGGTTCTAAACCACTGGTTCTAAAACATTTTTCCGCCAAGGATCCCTTGGCATCTGACATTTCTCCGATGCCTATCTCGGTCATAACATCAGTTATGACAAGTTGCTTGTGCTGCGCTGTGTGTTTGGTGGAATGATTCCTATAAAAGACCATTAAAAACTTTACAAACAAAACCTACTGGGTCAGACAGAGAGTGTGTTTAGTGCTGGATAGCCAGATAAGTAGGACTTATCCGGCTATCTACATTCCGCTAGACAGCAGAATAAGTCACTTATCTGGCTATCTTTTAGCCAGCCAATTTGTGGGTAGGCAGCGGGCGGATCTGCGTGGTGCTACTTATCCGGTTAACTTAACCGGATAAGTAGCAATATTCATTCTTATCCAGTTAAATGAATCGGATAAGTTAGATCAGTCATAGAGCTGATCTAATTTAGCCAGATTTAACTTAGCAGTTTCAGTAGTGCCTTGACCGTGGATATTCAGTGGCATAGCCATGCTGAATATCCCTTGTAACTTACCTGGCCTGCACTGAATATTGGGCTCACTTGTTTAAACCTGTTAGTGCTTGATGTGGCATTTATGCCGTAGAGGGAGGAAGGGCCTTGGCCGTGTATCTATATAATACCCGGGGATCCAGTGACCAGAGTTTAAGAACCAGTATTTTAAGACAACACCTAGTATGTGGCTGGTGTGCTCTCTTCTTTAGAGCTAATGTGCTTCCATTAACCTCGGCAGTCGCGCACCTGAGTTTAGTATGTTGAATTCCATTACAATTTCCTCATATGGGTAGGTGTAGTAATATTTGGTGTCTAGCATGGAGAGATTCACCCTTTTTTTCATTCCGTAATCGCCCTGTGCTGCATGTATGCAGTTGCTACTTAAAAAAACAAACAAACCTGAAGACACCTTATGCATGCAATTCTCTGTTAAAACTTTTCTCTTCAACTGTGCACAAATTAATCCATTAGCAAGACCAGAAATGTGAGCCAGCTCCTATCTGGAAAGCATACACCTAGCCAAGGCTGACACTGCTGCCCTATGGCCCAACTGCTGGAAGAGACTGAAACACCTTTACAGGGGATTGGGAAGGGAGGGGAGGGAGTAGAATGTCGGGTTCTTATTTACAAGATACTTGTTTCACATGATGTTGAATGTAATTGAAAAATCTTTAATAAACATATTATTTAAAAAAAAAAAAAAAGAAAAGCTGGATTGTGATAATCAAAGGGTTTAGCTCTTCTGCAAACTCCTATCCCTTCTGGTCACATTCTTTGGTACATGAGGTTAAACTTTCCATCTCTAGATACATACTGTAGCGAGGATCAACATTAAAACACTGAAGGAATTCCCCTTCCTTAGATGTACATATCACATTTAAATGGCTTTCAGAGGCTAGGAGCTGGTACAAAGCCTGCTGAACCTGCCCCCCCCCCCCTTAATAATACTGAAGCAGATCACCCCCACCTCCCCAACACACCCTCCCTCAAGATAGCCCATGTCTCATCATTGGACCCTACAAAGAAATGCATGGAGCTCAGCTTAACAGTATCATGACAACTATATTCTGATGCTTTCTGAAATAATGCAGCATCTCTAGAAGTAAAAAAAAAAAAAAAATCCCTGAATTTCTATCTCTGTACAAATTGTGCTTCTCTTTTATGTGTTTTCTTTGTTCTGTTAAGCAATGTTACCCTCTATCGCCAGAGCAGATTTTTTTCAAGTTCTAAAATAAAAAGCTTTTGGTTACAAAAAAGGTTAAGCACAATGTTAAATCTAATCTAAAAAGGCAATACAAAAAACTTCAGTCAACATGAGGTATGGACTACAACAGGATCAGAAAAAAAAGAAAAACCCCACTCTTCCATCAAATGAAAAAAAAACAACCCCAAAAAACAAAAAAGAACCCAACCACCACCTAGCATTGCTTTTGAGTTGATTGTTTTCTCTCTGAAACCATGACCACACTTAAGCCATCAACATCTAACAGAAAACGTATTCCAAAATTTGTGCATTTTTTTTTTTATCCTTTATACATTGAGCCCATACCACAGAGTGTATGACCACATATACCGATGCCCTCCAGACCACTCCCCATGAGAAATAAAGAGTCACCGTGAACCTGCTGTGCCTTGACCAACGAGCCGCCGCCCTGTTCTGGAAAAATGGCCCGTCTTCTTGGAACAGGACTTTTGTGCTGAACAGTAACCTAACCCAAACACGAGGTATATGAAGGAGAACAGGAAGAGAGTCCCCGTTACAGCAGCATTAAACACCACCACCATCACAACAAGGTCAGCAAAGATACCAGCATCCTGCAGAAACAAAGGAAAGAAAAAAACCCCCCCCAACATATTTTCTACTTTTTTTTTTCCTCCTTTAAACAAAAAAAAAAAAAAAAAAAATGTTACATAGCCTTTATGGCTTGGTCCACAAATTCACACTGAAATCCTCCACTGTGTACAGCAGCAGATTTGTGTGTTTGTAACACCAAACAAGGGAAGAGCTAAGTCTTCACTGCCCTGTGTTGGGGGGAAAAAAAAGGAAAAGGTTATGAGGTAGATAGGACCCAACGTGTCAGGCTCAAAACCTGCAGGAAAGGTTTAACACATTCATCTGCAAAACAAAAAAAAAAAAAATTTTAAGATGAGGTAGGCATAAAACAGTGTTGTATTTTTTTTTCCTCACTCTCCAAGAATTTCCCTGAGACACAGTTACTCCTTTGCAGTTTTCACAAAACAGGTTAGAAGGCAAGAATTCGATTGTTTCCAAAGTCCACCACAATAATCATGCCATCAGGTGTGACCGCTATACCCGAGGGGCGGTCCATTTGTCCGAATCCACTTCCCTGAGTGCCGAATTTGCACAAAAAGCTGCCATTGGCCTCGAATATCTGCACCCGATGATTTCTTGAGTCGGCCACGATGATACGTCCCTCTTGATCCACTGCAACTCCCTGTGGGCGCAGGAACTGCCCGTTGCTCGTGCCCTCTGACCCCAGGAAGCGTGCTGACTGGCAGTCCGGATGAATGACAAGCAGGCGGTGGTTGTTGAAGTCAGTCACTACAAGATGCCCCTCATGGCTGAAAGACACGCCGCGAGGAGAATCAAAGTGCTTCCAGAGCGCTCCCTCAAAGCCATACTTGTTTAAGAAGGCTCCGTCTGGGCCAAAAAGCTGAATCCGATGATTCCTTGTATCAGAAACCAGGATTTTGCCCTCTGGGTTGACTGCAACATCCCACGGGTAATTGAATTGCCCATTTTTGGTTCCTTTCTCACCAAACTTCAGAATGAATTGACCATCGAATGTGAAGATCTGTATGCGATGATTGTCCTTGTCTGCCACGATGATTCTCCGAGAACTATCGCAGGCAACCCCCGCGGGCCGATCAAACTGACCAGGCCTGGAGCCCAAGGTGCCAAACTTGTGATAGAATGTGCCACAGGGCTTGAATACCTGGATGCGATTATTACTCCTGTCAGCAGCGATGACATAGCCTTCCCTGTCGACACAAACGCCCCATGGGCGGCACAGCTTGCCATCGCTGTCTCCCTCCCCGCCGAAAGAAACTGCTGGAAGCCCAATGCCAACGTAACTGCGCCCAGACTTCACTGTAACTTTAAAGGGGCTGCTGTCAATGTGCTGGTTGCATACCATAATAGAGATGAGGTGTTCTCCCTCCAGCTGTGGCCGATAGCTAACCAGGTAGGTCCCATTCTGCTGGTCATTCACATCAGCACCGAACAGGTTGCCATCGGGACCCATCACCAATGCAGATATCATGTCACCACCCAAGAGACACGTCTCGCCGTCATGGTCATACCCGATCACAGTAAAGGAGGCCACCTTGCCCTGGAGTGCACGCTTAAGTCCCTCCCCAGTGGCTTTTGTCAGAGGAGCAAAGGCTCCGCTACTGACAAGCCCCATGGATTTAATGGCTAGGTATAAGGCCTGGTCTGGGGCAGTGAACATGATGCGGTCATCTTCCTGGGGCTGCAGGAAGCCCCGCACGTTCTTCAGCTCCTGCACCTGTGCTAGCATCCGATCCCGGGCTAACAGGATATCCAGGCTGCGGCCATCCTCTAACACCTGCTGAACTGCACTAATGGTACTGTCCAGTTTGTTCAGATTCTGACGCAACTTCTCAACTTGCAAGTACAGAGATTTTGCTTTCACTTGACGGATCTTCTCCACCTAAGATTAAAAGGGAATATAAATAAGACAGGCAAACGTCATGTAAGTGGATAGATAGCACAGTTCAACACCTAAGGACTTGGTTTCTTTTTTTACACACAGATTCAGTGAAGTTTGCTGATTTTAGTACACAAAATCATGTGACATGAAGGTGCCATCTGAGTGGCACAGCATCCTAGAAATTTTGGTTTCACAGGGGAAAGGGTCACTAGTGGGATTAAAGTAAGTAATCATGCATACTAATGGGGGTCCATTTTCAGCCGCCGTCTGGCCAGCAAAGTTAGCTGGATAAACCAATATCTAGCTAACTTCCTCAGGATCTTCAGCAGCATGTCTGCACTGATGAATATCCCCAGTTAAACTTATCCAGCTAACATTAATGTATCTGGCTAATATTAGGCCTGCTATTTGGGCTGTCCTAAAGTTAGCCGGCTATGTTGGCAGAATAATGCTAAAAATCTTCATTTATCCAGCTAATTTAGCTGGATGGCCAACTCTGACCCAGGACACCCCCACCCTACCCCTCGAGTTAGCTGCATAACATGTTATCTGGCTCCTTGGGGGTCGGTCACTGTGGTAGGGTTTTCAAATCTTACTCTTTTATCCAGCTAGGTCTGAGCACTGGCATCTAAATTAATACATTTTGTTCAGTTGTGCAAAATGCTTCTTTGTCATGTAATTCATTTTCTAAATTTGGTACACTGTGCTGTATTACTTGATAGTAATTGTTCTGTAATCAGCCGTTCACAAAACTATGATTCGGTAGAATATTAAACATGAATAATTTTTTTTTATTTTTTTTTGTGAAAACTATGAACTATGGTGCAACTGCACTTGGGAGTATTGTGTACAGTTGTCACCCCATCTCAAGAATGATATATAGAAAAACTAGAAAAAGTACAGAGAAGGGCAACAAAAATCATAAAGGGAATGGATTTGGTTCTCTTATGAGGAAAGGCTAAATAGTTAAAGGGTAAATTTTAAAAAGGATGCGTGGTTCCCGGCACGTGGGCATGTTATAAAATCCGATACCCGTGCGCACAGGTGCCCACTCACGCGCACAAGAGGGAAGGGAGGTTTTATTTTTAAAAAGTGTGCGGTGACGCGATTGGGCCTTCCCTTTATTGAGCAGACTGGGAGGAAACTTCCCTAACCCCCCCTAACTATCCCTTCCTCCCTTTTCCCCCTTCTCTGCCCTGAACAATCCCACCCCCACCCACCTACATTTTTTGTTTTAAAGCTTTCCTGCTCTCATGAGCAGAAGTAAGTTCCACGCGCTGGCAGCTTCACCGGGACAGCCCCTTTTTTAGAAACCCAGCTCTTCTGTATGTACTGGGAAATACGCACATGACCGGGCTGCTTTGAAAATGCGCTCGGCTCAACCACGCGCGTATCTCCCGGTATTTGCGTGCGTCGGAGGTTTGAAAATTGACCCATAAGACTTTTCAGCTTAGAAGAGACAATGCTCCAAAATTCTGGAATGCAGTACTGCTACCCTTAAGCCTTCAACCATCTTACCTCATTTTCAGAGGGGGGTGGGGGAGGGCTGGAGGCGGCGGCACGTACAGCGGCCATTGCCGCTGTGCCAGGGAAGAGGACTGCCAGCGCATGCAAGTTGCTTCTGATCCAACGGAACAAGTAGGAGAAAGGGTTTGGGGGTGGGGAGGGGAGGAGAGGAGAGGAGAGGGGAAGGGAGGTTAGGGTAGGGGAGTTCCCTCCCAAACCGCTCCTTAATTGGAGCGGACTGGCAGGGAACTGGGGAACTGGTTGCCGCATGAAAATTGCAGAAGTCTTCACCCCCCCCCCCTTGTGCACGTGGCCCCCAGATTTTACGACATGAGAACGCAGGTTATAAAATCAGCACGTCTATGTGCGCGCACACCTTTAAAAATCTACTCCTGTATATTTAATTCAGCTGTGATTATAAACGACCAAGGTACTATAATTGTCACTTGTTTTTTTTTAATCCACTTGGAAGCCTTTTGTGGAAAAAGGTGGAATATCAAATCTCTCTATATAAATAAATAAATATAAGACAAGACATTTATAAAATCCAGAGTGGGGTGGAACAGATAAATAAGGACCAGCTATCTGCCCTTTCAAACAGTGCCAAAATTAGGGGCACTCTATGAAACTAGCAGGTACATCGAAAACAAAAAAAAACCCTTTATTCATTCATTGTGCAATCAGCTGAAGAATTTGTTGCCTAAAGATGTGCTCGAGGCCTCTGGCATACAGATGTTTGGTCGCATTCCTGGAGGGAAAAGTCCATAAACAATTATTAGCCAGGTGGGCTCTGGGGAAAACCCACCCCTTATCCCTGGGAGCAAGCAACAAGGAACTGGATCTACTCTTTGAGAACTGCCACTCTCAGAGACAAGATGCAGGCTCAATGGACCTTTGGTCTGACCCAGCATGGCAAGTTATGTTTTTATGTAATCACAATCAAAAGAAAAATAAACAATTTGGGGTGTGAGTATGTGTGTGGGGGGGTTATTTTATTATATGCATTTTATAGGATTTGTGTTTTTGTTGTAAGAAATGAGTACAAATGATGTCTAATGAAGCAAGCTGTTTCAGATATGGGTGATGAAAATGTGTGTTGTAAGACTAAAATTTCTCAAAGATATCAATAAATATTTAATTAAAAAAAAAACCAAAAAAACATTCAAAATGTCACCTGTTCCTTTCTCTCTCCCACTTTCGGGGGGGGGGGGGGTTTCCCCCATTATTTTTATCTTTTACCTTCCAGAGGAGCTCACATTCCCGATCTTCCAGAGCTTTCTTGTGCCTGGATGTACTGGCTTTGACCTCTGACTGTACAACCTTAGCCTTCATTTCCACTTGCTCTGCAACTGCTTGAGCCTGTTCAATGCTCAGCTGAAAAGGAAACAAGGACAAAAGGTTACTCCTCAGAGCAATAAAAACGCATCTGGGGGACTAGTCCAGTGTTTAACCCAAGGCCTCAAATACAAAATGCAGGCAAGATAGGTCAATATTTCGACAAGCCACTCCTAGCATCAAGACTAAAGGACAGTTCTGATAGTCGCTTGACTCACCATATTAAATATTGCTCTATAACAAAGGGCTGAATGATCTACAGCACCTAATCATAGATCTTGCAGGTAGAAATCTATTCAGCGCTTTGGGGGATCAAGATCATAGATTTCCCTGTCAATAGGGACCAAAACAAGTCTTCAATCCAAGATTCACTCAGACCAGTGCAGCTTTTTTTTTTTTTTTTTTTTATAAAGGCATTTCCTAAACAGTATTTACTAAGTACCCCAACAATCTAAACTGCTGGTGGACAATTGTTTTCTGACACACTATTACAGTAGCATATAAAAAAATAGTGCCTACAAACGTATTAAAATGAACCCCAAAAAGCACATTTATAAATAATTTTTTTTTTATATAATTTTAATTTTTAGAGGAAAAAAAAAAAAAAGACTTCATAAATCAACTCCAAAGGGAGTTTTTAAAAAAGATGATTTCTAATATGGAGTTTGACGCAAAGCACTGAAAAAAATCTGTAAATCACAAGTTGTTTTGACACACATTGTTTACTTTAAAAATGGAGGTTTTTAAGACATGATTAAGCAGCCCAATCGCTTTAAGCAATTTGTTTGCCATAGTTGGTCTATGAAGTATTTTTTCCTCCTTTAAAAATATATAAAAAATTATTTATAAATCATTTGCCTTTTGAGAAGCTTGCTGGGCAGACTAGATGGACCTTTTTGGTCTTTTTCTGCAGTCATTACTATGTATGTTACGTTTATGGGTACTATTTTTTCATATATTGTATGTTTAGGGTACCCATTAGCTTTTTTGTATGTGACATTATTTCAGTAGGACATATTTAAATCAATCTTTGATTAAAAGACAACACAAACATGTATCATTAAAACAAATCTACTAAGATAGCTGCCGTAATTATGGTGAAACTACCTAATTGAAAATCAAGTCAGCAACATTTGCAGTATTTAAAACTTGATCAGATTTCCATTCATTTGTAAGTGCTGAGCACTGACATTTTTAAGATGCTGTCTTTATTTGGAATTTTCAGCTAAATTTGTTTTCTGTCACAGTACAAGTACCATCTATATAGTCAGCTATAGGCAAACGCAAGTGTCCAGTCACTAAAAGATGACATGTAGTGGCCAGATTCAGGGCCTTTGATTGCAGGGCTCCAGAAGAACCATCACTGCATTGACCACTTGGGAAATAGAGGTGAGGGGGTGGGGGAGATCTAAAATAGGGGGAATAAATCCCCAAATAACTTCAAATGTAGGTTCATGGCACCAGTATCTCAGCCCTAGTTCCAACTAAACTGCAGGCCCAAAAGTAAAACAGGAGGAAACCACACGGTTCAAAAGCAACAAGAATAAGATCAAATGAATACAAACAAAATGGACCCTCAGCTTCCTTTGTCCCACAAAGTCTGTGGTTTTGAGATACTGATAAATACTCCATGGCTTGAAAGCCGCATACATAGGACACAGAAAGCAGAGTTGCTTACCTCTAACAGGTGTTCTACAAGGCAGCAAGATGGTAGTCCTCACACATGGGTGACATCATTGGATGGCGCCCAGCACGGAACTTTGATCTCAAAGAATCTAGAACTTTCAAACATGCCCTACTGAGCATGTGCAGCTGTAGTCATCACCCTGCCCTCTAGGCAGAGTCCCTCAGTCCATAATATAGCTAATACATGGAGAAACCATGTCTCAGGAAAGGTGGATGGGTTTCGTGAGGACTAACAGTCTGCTGACTTCGAAGAACAGCTGTTACAGGTAAGCAACTCTTTCTCCTAGGACAAGCAGGATGGTAGTCTTCACACATGGGTGAATCCCAAGCTATAAGCTGTCCGAGCAGGACAAATTGGGAAAACCGCACCATGCTGAAAGCACCACCTCTCTCCCTTTTGCTTGTAAGGCAGCCAACCCACAAAGGGGGCTAGGCAGGAAGAGAGTTGGGTTCTACAAAGAGAAAAGCGTAGAAAACAGACAAAATCCCAATGCATAGTAGACATGCCTAAGGCAGGGGAGTGATGAGAGAGCTAACAAGATACATACTCTGCATCACGGAAAACATTACAAGCAGGGTTTCGGTAGGTCTAGAACCTCCTGGATACAAGAAAAAAAATCTAGATATGTAAACAAGAGGAAGACTCTTGGACAAAGACTGCACAGTTTTCTTTGGTGTTACAACAAAAAAAACAAACAACTGTGGCTCGAGAACTCCCCAGAAAAACTGCAGTCCACTGACATCTGAAGGACAGAATGTCCCTGCAGAAGTGTACCCATGTTTGGCTAATAGGCATAATGGGCAGAAAACCCAGAGCAATGCTTGGAAGAATAAATCAGCAACAAAGGCAGGATGTGTGACAAACCCTACATGCCAAAGCACCAGAAATAGCCGACCAGCAGGACAATATCGAGAGTTTCAGGGGATGAAAGGCAATTCCTGAATGGGATCGCTAGCCCAAACTCCCAAGTAGGGAGATACATTAGGCTTGAAGCTCACCCATACTGCACCCTGTCAAGGGCAGGGCTTTCCATCCTGTCTACAAGATAGTTCAGGAGAGCAGGAAGACACTTTGGGCAACCTAGTGAAGTGAGCAAATCTAAAGACAGAATTGGCCAGAGCTTGGTGAAAATATAGGGAAAAAAGTGATGTATCTTTCCCTGCAGGTATACACTAAGATATAGCAAATAATGAAGTGGAGGAGATGAGCGGTAATTCACACAGGTAACCAACCATGTATGAGTAGTATAGCATAAGAGTTCAAGGATCCTTGTCAGAAATAAACCAAGAAGTCCATTAAAGGTGTAGTCAAAGCATTTCCAACTTTTATTCAAGAGTACAGTAGATTTTGGTCCCCCCACATATTGTGTGCGTGGTAGACTTTATTGTCTTGAATGACTCTGGAAGGTACGGAGTGAGCAGGGCACCCTTTGGTGTCTGGTCTCTTGTGGCTGCTCTACACTAAGATATTCCACAAATGCCTTAGCTCTCCCCCCTAAAATTCCAAATGGAAGTTTGAAGAAGCGAAGAAGACAAGGAGGCAGACCGCTGGATTGTTGGGGTAAGCACAAGTCGCTAGGTTGTATAACAAGCAAATAACTCACTGCCGATTCCAGTAGGGAGTTATCCACTGAGATAAGAGCCCTAGCCTGCTTGGAACAGCTCAAACTGAGAATGAATTCCACAGGGAAGAAATCCAGAGACACTCCACTAAGAGATAGGAAGCCGGGGTGCCGCAAGTACAAACCCTTGTCGAACAGGATTTATTCTCTGGCTTGGAAACTAAGGGTACCAGGGCAGGGCAAGGGCAATCTCTGAACAGATTGCCCCGAACCTGGCTTAGGTATTAATACTTCAGCCATGACAGCATATACTTCCCCCAGGGAAGCAGGTGGTCCAGTAAATGGAACAATCGTTGCATGAACCAGGACTCCCCTTTCCGCAGACAGGGTTATCCCTAAAATGGGTAAGTACAGCTTGCAAGCCACTGCAACCAAAGAGCAGCATCTCTATTACAGGGTCCCTCACACCCCCAACTCCCTCAGCTATGGATATGGTGATAGGTTGAAAGACAAACTCGCCAATTAGATGGATTAGAACCCTCCTCAGTGAAGTAGGATCCCGCAGGCGAGAATGACTGGCAATAGTGGTCCTCATCAAAAAGGACCTATTGAGCTCAGAAGGTAATTCCTGGATGGGAGAAACCCATAATCTTCATCGGAGAGATACTCTGGAAAGGCTCCTTTGCGCAATAGACCTGTTGTGCCTCACGATGATCTACGGAGAGCGCTATTACTCGACTGGCTCTCGGATCCCTCAAGGAACCAAGAGCGACTGCCAGTCAGAATTAGTGACATGCTTTCTCCGGAAAAAGGAGAACGAGGGACACCCCTTGCAGGGGTGGATAATCAGGCGTCCAGAGGGGAACCCATAAGAGTTGCCCTGGAATCCAGTCAAATCCCCCCTTCCTGAAGGGACAGGAAAACAATGGGAATCAGGGCCTCCCAATCCCAAAAAACCTGTCAACTCTCCAGTTGAGAGTTGAGACAATCATTGGTCGCTGAGGATCAGAAGGGCCAATCTGCCATTGGCAGCCACCCTTAGATGGGGAAGGCCACCATGGTAGTCAAAGGGGCCCCAGCAAAAAACAGTCAGATGATCGCCACTGCTGTCCCCCGGCCTTTAAGGAGTTGTACAGATTCAACGAACACAGGATTTGGTGCGAGAGATAACAATGTTGGAGCCACTTGGCAGTAGTGATCACAATATGACAAAATTTGACTTAATAACTGGAGGGAGGACACTAAAGAAATCTACTGTGACAGCGTTTAACTTTCAAAAAAGGTGATTATGATAAAATGAGGAAAATACTTAGGGAAAAACTAAAAGGAGCAGCTGCAAAGATTAAGAGTTTACATCAGGCATAGATGTTTAAAAATTCCATCTTGGAAGTCCAGACCAGATGTATTTCATGCATTAGAAAAGGTAGAAATAAAGCTAAATGATTACCAGCATGGTTAAAAGGTGAGAAGAGAGAGAGGCTATAATAGCTAAAATAACAATCTTTCAAGAAAATGGAAATGGGATCCTAATGAAGAAAACAGGAAACAGCATAAGTACTGGCAAGTTAGATGCAGGCAAAGAGAATTTACAAAGAAGTTTGCTGTGAAAGTAAAAGCGCCTAATAAATTGTTCAAGCCCATTCAAAATAAATGCTGTGAGGGAGTCAAGGGGTAAAAGGGGCACTTAGGGATGACAAGCCATAGCACAGAGATCAAATAAAGGAAGATGTAAGATATCCATGCAAGAAATGATATTCAAAGGTGATGATTCTGCAGAAATTCTCAGCAAATCTGGTACAGGGTTCACTTCATTGTGGCACACCACCCATTTCCCCATCATTTTATCTTCTCTTCCCTTGGCATCATCACTTTCTTTCTTTCGTCCCTCTTCCCCCAGCACCCTAATCATGCCTCTCTCTTGGCATCATTTTGTTCCCTATCCCCTACCACCCCTGGCATCATTACTTTCCCTATCCTAACTCTCTCTTCTCCCTCCCTTGTATTATCATCACCTTCCCTCTCCCTGGCATCACCTTCTCTCTCCACCCTCCTCACCCCTGACATCATCACCTTCCCTTTCCTTCTACCCCTCTCCCCCACTCCCTGGCATCATCACCTTCCCTCTCCTACCACCAGCATCATTACCTTCCCTTTCCTTCTACCCCTCTCCCCCACCCCTTGCCATCATCATCATTTTCTCTCCCCCTCCTCCTCACCTCTGGCGTCATCACCACCTTCTCTCTCCCTTCATCCCTCTCCCTCACCTCCTGGCATCCTATCAATGTTATGAAATTATGGCTTCCAGAATTGAACACAATTGTTTTTCTATTTTAAATTTCGTTTTATTTATAACAATTTCTGGACCATGCTCTCCTCAGTTTTAAGTGGTTTGCCAAGAAGGCTGTCCTGTAAGGTACCTATAACTATCAAACATTTTAAATAAATAAGCTAGCTGTTAAAATAAATACAAACTAACAATTTCCATTTTATTTTAATTTTTAATTAATTTCTGTAGATGACGCGGTCCATATTCAGCAGCAGAGAGAGCAACTAAATTATCCAAGGAAATTTATCTGGATAACTTTTATATTCAGCGGCACACAGCTTGTTATACATTCTGCTGAATATACCCAGGTAAAGTCCAAGTTAACCAGATATCTTTAGGACTGCTCTGTGGCATGACCACTTAACTTAGCTGGATAATGCTGAATATCTGTGTTATATGGCTAATTTACCCCCGACACAGAACACCTCTGATTTATCTTGGCAAGTTTTATCCGACTAAAAACGTATCCAGATAAAACAGTGGCAGTCAGCACAATGGGAAATTCAAATTCCGCAGTTTGTCCAGGTACAGCATTAGCACATGTAAACATGAAAAGAGCTTGACATGAAGCCTTTCTAGCTAAGATCCAACACGAGGCCCGAGTCAGGACTTAAGTAAGGTCCCCCCTCTTGGCTGTCTGGCTGAGATTAGAATATTAGAATTGGTGGGGGGGAGGGAGGGAGGGAAAGTTTCACATTACTCTGCCAACTTAGTCCCATTGAGGACATGGAACTTGTTTGGATCCTGACCAAACCAAGACGACTAAATTAGTCCTAAGAAAAATCACAATGAACTGAAGACTTTGGGAAGAAAAGGTAAAAAAAAAAAAAAAAAAAAAAGGCTGCAGTTATAATAAGAGGAACAGATACTTCATTCAAAAATTACAAAACTAGAACAAGAGAATAGGAAAAAAAAAGGGGGGGGAAGAGTGCCTACAATTAAGACCAGAAGAGGAACTGACAAAGGAAGCTCAAGCAGGCTAGCTAGTACTGCTGCTCCGGGGGCACAGCAGCTGACAGAATACGCTCTACATCTCAGAATGGTTAACAATGGTATGGCCTGCCTCATAATGGCCAAAGGCCTAAAAAATGAAAAAAAAAAAAAAAAACCACCCTACAGAGAAACATTTAAACACAGAACTGCTATTCACATTTATATATGTGCAGGAACAACAATTTCTATTTGGGGGAAGAGGATGAGCAGAAACATTTGCAAGCATCCCCATCAGACCCAGGAATGAGCTGAAGCAATTAAAACCAAACAGATTCCCTCATCTGCCGTGCCCCATTCAACAAGAAAGGCCAACGCCTACTTTGTGTCATCTGCAACATTGCCTGAAAGGCTAAAAATCAGGAGAGAGATGTGTGTGACAAATTCTGCTATAAAAAGAACAGGGCACTTCTCCACACAAAAGGCATGAACACTTCGTATGGAAGTGGCCTAAACATCTGCCTGTTTTAAGGAAGATTAAAACCATTCTTCCACCCCCTAGTCTGAAGCAGCATCTCTAGATAATCCATTTGCAATTGGGGTGTAGAAGGATTAGATAGAATCCTATTGTTTTGCACATCATTTTCTTATTCCTGCGCTATCTTTGGAGGGCCAGCTCTAGTCCTTCTGAATCATCTGCCAATTAGTAACTGGGTCTGATGCAAGTAGTGAGGCCGCAAGCAAGCTGGCAGAATCTCACCTCAGTATAGTTATATTGTCATTATATTATCTTCCTTGGACTCCCCTCAGTTTTGAGGGAGGGGGACAGTGCACACAGGCTTTATATGGAAATATCAAAATCTGGCTCTTCCAATGTGCCACTGGCAAAAATAAACTTTTGCTAAATGAAACTGTCAGGGGCCAACATCTAACATCCAGATTATGCTATATGCCCCTTCGTATCTGTCATGTTTGAAAAAGCTACTGCCATTTGTTAATTTGGGTAGCAGGGTCAGGGTGGCCATCTGGTCAGCATCTGGTCTGTTGTGTCATTTTGTTAAGGGAGGCCAGCAACTGGTCAAGCTGACAACTGATCGAGCACCTGCCTCCTGCAAGCCTCCACCTCATCATTGAAGAGTTCGTTATTGAAATTTAACTTATTCATGATTGTTCTCTGTAAGCTCCTCTAAGTTCCTCTATGCACCTTCATATTTTTGTTAATTGCTTCTATGTAAACCGCCCCCAAGGCGACAGTTTCTTCCTTGTAAACCGGTGTGATATGTATATTATACAGGAACATCGGTATATAAAAAAAAACAAAAAATAAATAAAATAAACAAACTAAATAAATAAATCATTGCCTGACTCTTTCTCCACCATCCGAAAACAGAGGGAGGCTGTATGGGACAGTCCTGGACTTGGCTGCAGCAGCTTAAGGAAAATGGGGACTACGAGCCAATATGCACTTACTGCCCCCCCCCCCCCCATGCTGGCACCAGCTCCTTCTGAACAGGAAGCCTACAGGGGAGGATGGACTGCACATATTTCCCTCACTTTGGCAAAGACATGAGGTGAGAAGGGAAGAGAAGGTGGGGGTGATGAAGTACAGATCTAGCAGGAGCCCGGATTTTTTGGACTAAGTTGGTAACCCTAAATAGGATGAGTCACAAAAAAATAAATAAAAATAAAAGGCAGCCAAATAAACTTAGTAAAGCTGTTGAAAATTAATCTGAAAGCGACACAAAGGCAGAGGGCAATACTTACTCACAGCCCCTTGCCATGGGTAAAAATAAAAAAAACAAACAAATTCCCCACAGAAGTGGGGGGAACTGATTACCACCTAACCTATCTGTGGATAAAATGTGCGCTTTCTTGAGCAATGCGTGTAATTTTGCACACAGATCTTGGAGGCATTTCCGGGGGAGCAAAGGAAACAAGTGTGTAACTTTCGTTATTCAAATCTACGCACAAAGATTTTGCTTGAAAAACTCCCTGCAGAGAAAGTAAAACGCAAATAAAAGTACTTGCAGTTTGCACGAAGGTGGGCATTTTTGATTATAACCTCTAATATTGCAGAGATGACTGGGGGGTGGAAGGGGAGAAGCAGGAATTGTTTCAGACTGAGTTGGCAACCCTAAGTAGGGCGAGAATTTAAAAAAGGCCAAACTCAGATCTCTTGGAAATTAATTTGAAAGTGAAATATTTTGCAGATCACTAAAAGACAATTCTTATAAAGAGAACAGATTCGATAACAGAAAAACACTCTCTCGAGAACTACATTTCAGCTTATAACAAACTGTCAGGTTTATGATCTTTAAAAAGTAAAAACAAAGTCATAACTACTTTTTTCCAGCAATTATTGCTTTTCTTATTTGAAAGGCTGATTTCCTGCATGTCTTTGTGGCTGCGGATCAGTTATTTGGAGGGGGGGGGGGGGTTACATGAGCAGCTTTATTTTTCACTTTTTTCCCCCTCTTTTAAAACAACCAAATGTTTATCCTGCAAACTTTTAATTCCTTTATACTGCAATGTTTAAAGTCAGTTATGCTGAAATATTTCTATAACACCTTCCTTGGCCTCATCTTTGGATAAGAGGGCTCACTCTAGGGATGAGTCCCTAGCTCACTCACTTCCAACCTTGGTATGGATTATCCACTGGGGGGTGGATAGGGGGGGGGGTGTTTGAGGTATTAACCTCTAAGGCCCAAGGCAAGGTCTGCATCTTTAATTTGTACTGTGCCAATAACTAGTCAGTACCACTCGATGGTGTGCCAACAAAGCTTCAAGCAAAGAGTTTGGCACTTTGTACCTTTTCTCTTTCTGGTTGCATCTATATTGTATGAAAATAAGAGCATAAGAAGTTGCCATACTGCAGGCTTGGCCAACTCCAGTCCTCGAGAGCCACAAATAGGCCAGATTTTCAGGATACCCACAATGAATATGCATGATTTGCATATCCGAATGGAACTTTACACTTCTATAAAAGGTACATAGAGCTATTTTACACCTTCTCAGGCTTTCCAAGTCCTGAATTTTGCAGGTATGGTTTTCAGCCTGGCTCCTTCCAACCTATTTATTAAAAAAACATTGCCCACTCTACCGCCAATTCCAAGCAGATAAACACACATACCCATCATACAGACAAAACAGGACCTAAAATCAGCCATACAACTTGGACAGTAAACAATGGCAACTTGGCAGGATTTTCTCCGATTAGTTTTAAATGGGTGAAGCAATAAAGCCAAATCCAGAACACCCAAGTTCCGTACCTGCTGATCAATGGAAACTTGAAAACCATCAAAAAGCAATGAAAAAGGCATATCCAGAGGAAAGCTTGCAAGGAAGACTATTTCGTTTTCATTAAGTTTAGAGAAACCTTATTGTGTAATAACAGTTTTAAATCTGAGGCAGTGCATGATCTTGTACATCAGTGGTTCTCAACCTTTTTCCCATCGTGACACATCTGACAGACCACGCTCACGTGTGACACACTGGTCATTACAATTCACGGCGGAAATAAAAAATAAAGATCCAGTATTATTTTTATTGTTAAGAGTGACACAAGGGAAAAATAAGAACTCTGAACAGAAATTGCATAAATAAATCTCATACCAAAACCAGTTTCCAGCACTCAAACAGTAACCACCTTACCTAAGAAAAGGCAACACTGAAAATATTACACCAGGCCTTAAGACACCAATACACCTATTAGGAAAACGAAACAAGCCAGGCTGCTACAGAGCCCTAGACAAACTACACGCCAGCAGAATACCTCACCTCAGTCACATGCGCCAGATCCTCACCTAACAAAGAACAGAGAGACAATAAAGCATAACTAGAAACATGCAGACAGAAACTGAACTGGAAACAAGCCAGAATCTCTGTATGCAGTGTAACAAAGGAAAAAGAAACATCATCAGTCCTCAAAACAAATCAAGAAATATAAAATCAATAACAGTAAAACCATGCTAACAAAAAGAACAGATTTTTTTCAAAACAGCTGGATGAATGGAATATCAATAATTAAAAACTCATAAAAAATTTCTAGATACCAATAAAATATTTCAAAATAGCAGCCACAAAGGCCCAATAATGAAAAATAAGGATAAAAAAATGCTTTGCATACCTGGGAACGTTTGATATCCAGGTGCCCTGAGATTGTTTTGAATTAGCAGGAGTAGGGATGGTTTGCTTGCAACTTTCTCCTCTCTCTCAGTCACACACAAGCTCTCTCATACTGGCTCTTAATCACACACATATACACATGCTGATTTATATAGGCTCACAATCGCTCACATATACACGTGCTTTTTCTCTCTTATATAGGCTGATAATCACATTTACATACATGCTCTCTATCTTTCTCTCACATGGGCTCTCAATCACATACTCATGCTCTCACCTACACCAGCTCTCCATTGCACACAGACAGACGCTCTTAATCATACATACACACGATCTCTCACACAGACACATACTCTCACACAAACAGGCTTTCAATCACACACACACAGGATCTCAAGCACGTGCTTGCTCACTCACTTTCTCTCTTCTCCACCAAACTAGTGGCAGCAGCAGCAGCCTCCTACCCTTTAAGCCCTCGCGGCCTCAAGAAAGGAGTCCCATCAGCCGCGGGGCTAATGTTGCTCCTCTTTTGCTCCACACCACGCTGCTCATTCTTCAGGCTGATGCTGAATGCACTAGTGTGGTCTCTTCTTCCCGCGTGCGCGGCTGCTTTATACCACTTCATTTTCCCGGGATGCAGGGGGTGGGGAATGAAGAAGAGAATATATAGGTACCGTTGACTCCAGCTCTCTTGCCGCGTTCCATGCAGGCTATCAACATTTTAAGCCCGGGCAGAGGAGTTATTTCGCTGGGGCAGGGGGAGCAGCAGGGGACTGGGAAGTTTGGCGACACACTGGTTGAGAACCGCTGTTATACAGAATATCATTCACTGATGAAGAAATAGAAAAAAAAACAAAACACTGAATGTTGTCTGCATAAATCTTATATCCTATACCCAAATTAGACAAGATCTGACATAATAGAATGGTGTAAGTGTTGAATAATGTGGTGGAAAGGACTGAACCTTGGAGAACGCCCATGTGCAAAATAAAAGATTTAGACTTAGATTCCCCCAAGGTGAGCCTTCAATTATAACCACTCAAAGGTTGAAAACCAACCAAGAACAGAAGAGAGGCCTCTGGCCTCAAGGTGCTTGAGCAGGATAGCAAGTGTTGCTTACCTGTAACAGGTGTTCTCACAGGACAGCAGGATGTTAGTCCTCACATATGGGTGACATCATCAGGATGGGAGCCCAATCACGGAAAACTTCTGTCAAAGTTTCCAGAACTTTCACTGGCCAATACTGGGCATGCCCAGCATGGCACTAACCCTGCAGCCAGCAGGGGTCCCCCTTCAGTCTTATTTGATAGCTATAGGCAGTGCCGAAAAATAAAACAACAAAACGTTACGAACCCAACACTGCGAGGCGGCGGGCGGGTTTCATGAGGACTAACATCCTGCTGTCCTGTGAGAATACCTGTTACAGGTAAGCAACACTTGCTTTCTCACAGGACAAGCAGGATGTTAGTCCTCACATATGGGTGGGTACCGAGCTGAGAATGTCCAAACATGCACCAAATGTACCCAACAGCGTGCAACAGGCACAACAACTGGGGTGGAACTTGGCAGAGGGCATCCTGAACCCCACCGGGCTGGCGGAAGGGTGTTGGTACGTCACGTTGGGAATAGGTTACGTAGGACAGATTGGCCGAAGATGGAATCCTGTCTTCCGGCTTTGTCCAAGCAATAGTGGGCTGCGAAAGTGTGGAGAGAGCTCCAGGTGGCAGCCCTGCAAATGTCAAGAAGCGGCACCAATCGTAGGTGTGCTACTGAAGTTGCCATGGCCCTCACAGAGTGTGCTTTAACACGGTCTTGGAAAGGAATGCCTGCTTGCTGATAGCAAAAAGATATGCAGTCCGCCAACCAGGAGGAGAGAGTCTGCTTACCCACAGGTTGCCCTAATTTGTTGGGATGGAAAGAGACGAATAACTGAGTGCTCTTCCTGTGGGCAACTGTACGGTTTAGGTAGAACGCTAGAGCCCGTTTACAGTCAAGGGTATGCAGAGCCTGTTCCCCTGGATTGGAATGGGGCCTGGGAAAGAAGGTAGGTAGTATGATGGATTGATTAATGTGAAACTCCGAAACTACCTTAGGCAAAAACTTAGGGTGAGTGCGGAGTACCGCCCGGTCCTGCAGGAGTTTAGTGTAAGGCAGATAGGTAACTAGGGCCTGTAACTCACTAACCCTGCGAGCTGAAGTGATAGCTAAAAGAAAAATCACTTTCCACGTGAGATATTTTAGGTCACAGGAATGAAGAGGCTCGAATGGAGGTTTCATGAGCCGACCGAGAACCAGATTAAGGTCCCAGGAAGGAGCCGGAGGACGTAAAGGTGGCTTGATATGGAGCAAGCCTTTAAGAAAACGTGTTACGAGGGGTTGTACTGATATAGGGACATCCCCGACACCTTTATGGAAGGTGGCTACCGCACTGACATGCATTCTGATTGAAGAGGTCTTTAGACCTGATTCCGATAAATGCCAGAGATACTCCAAAAATCTTGGGATTGGACAGGAAAAGGGATCAAGGGACTGTGAAGAACACCATGATGTATACCTTTTCCATTTATAGGAATAAGACTTTCTTGTGAAAGGCTTCCGTGAAGCAATCAAGACACAAGAAACCGAATCTGAAAGGTTAAGTGACTGAAGGATTAACCTTTCAACATCCATGCTGTCAGGGACAAGGTCTGAAGATTGGGATGGCATAGACATCCGTCGTTCTGAGTGATCAGAAGCGGGTCCTTTCCCAAGGGAATGTGCCTGTGGATGGAGAGATCCTGGAGTATGGGAAACCACACTTGGCGTGGCCAGTGAGGTGCTATCAGGATCATGGTTCCCTTGTCCTGACGGAGCTTCATGAGAGTCTTCGAGAGAAGAGGAAGTGGAGGGAATGCATAAAGCAGACCGGCTGTCCACGAGAGGGAGAATGCATCTCTGGGCTGAGAGCGCTCGCTCCGAATGAGGGAGCAGTAATTGTCCACTTTGTGGTTCTGAGGGGACGCAAAGAGATCTATTTGGGGATAACCCCATTGCTGGAAGAGAGAGGTCGCTACCGAGGGATTCAGCGACCACTCGTGCGGTTGGAAGACACGACTCAGTTTGCCAAGATATTGTGCACTCCCGGCAAGTAGGTGGCCCTGAGGTACATCGAGTGGGAGAGCGCTTCCACCCAAATCTGCGCAGCTTCCTGACACAGAAGGAAGGAGCCAATGCCTCCCTGTTTGTTGATGTACTACATGGCCACCTGATTGTCCGTCTTAATCAGGTTGACGTGATTTGATAGGCAATCCTGAAAAGCTCTGAGTGCATATCGCATTGCTCGAAGCTCCAGGAAATTTATCTGGTGTTTGGCTTCCTCTGGAGACCAAGATCCTTGTATCTGTAGATTGTTCACATGAGCTCCCCAGCCGAGGTTGGAAGCATCGGTGGTGAGAATGAGTTGAGGATCTGGTAGATGAAAAGGCAGTCCCTGGAGGAGATTGTTCTGATCTTTCCACCAGGCGATAGACAGACGAAGTGCGTCGGTGATGTGGACAATGGTTGACAGAGGCTGAGTCGCTTGAATCCATTGTGACCTCAGAGTCCAATGCATGACTCTCATGGCCAGGCCATTGGTGTGAGATGGACTGAGGACGCCATGTGTCTGAGAAGGACAAGGAATTGCCGAGCTGTTGCTGTATACTGAGACTGCAACTGGTGAGCAAGAGACACGAGGGTTTGCACTCATTGTTGAGGTAGAAAGGCTTTTGCCTGTAAGGTGTCCAAGTCTGCCCCAATGAAGGACAAGGTTTGAGATGGGACTAAATAGGATTTCTTGTAATTGACGAGAAATCATAGAGAAATTAGTGTGTGTAGGGTCAAATCCAGGGACAATCGAGCGGCTTGCTGTGTTGGGGCCCTGATTAACCAGTTGTCTAAATAGGGGTAGACGTGAACACTTTCTTTCCTGAGAAAGGCTGCGACAACTACGAGACATTTGGTAAAGACTCGTGGTGCCAATGCTAGGCCGAATGGAAGCACCCGGTATTGATAGTGCCTTGGGCCTACTAAAAACCGGAGGTACTTGCGATGAGCTGGAGCTATCGCAATGTGGGTGTATGCGTCCTGGTGGTCCAGAGAGCAGAGCCAGTCTCCTCTTTGTAGAAGAGGTAGAGGCGAGCCCAAGGTTACCATCTTGAACTTTTCCCGCTGGAGGTACTTGTTGAGGGCACGTAGGTCCAGAATTGGACGAAGCCCCCCCCCCCCCCCCCCCGATGTTTTGGGGATCAAAATGTACCGGGAATAGAACCCTAGGCCTTGTTGCAAAAGAGGAACGGGTTCTATTGCTCTTAACTGGAGAAGAAGGGAAACCTCCTGCTCCAGAAGGACAGAGTGGTCGGTTACTCTCCACGCTTGTAGAGGTGGGGAGTCCGGTGGAAGAGCAAGAAAGTTCAGGTGGTAACTCTGTGGCAATCAATCAAAACCGACCAATGGGTGCTAGCAATCATTGCCCATTCAATGAAAGTGGCATAATCAACCTCCTACTGGTATGCCTGGCAGAGGGATCAGGCTACTGCTCTCCAAGTGAAAGTCAAAAACCTGAAGCAGGCCCCGGCTGGGGAGCTGCTTGTGGCTTTTGCTTCCGGGGCTGGCGAGGCTGAGATTTTTGATAAGGCCTCGTAACTCAGGACCTTGTTGGTGGAGGATAGTACTTTGGGCGGAAGAATGACTTCTTAGAGTCCTTCTTGAAGGGCTGTCTAGAAGGGAAGTCAGAAGGTATCAATGAGAGCTGTTTGAGGGTCTCATGATGGTCCTTTAACTCAGCCACTATTTGCTGAATCTGTTCACCGAATAGATTATCTCCTATACAGGGCAGGTCAGAGAACCTGTCTTGTACTTCTGGGCGAAGGTCAGAAGACTTGAGCCAGGCCCAGCGTCTTGCCGAAATGGCAGTTGCAGACACTCTAGTGGAGGTGTCGAAGATATCGTAAGCTGTTCTTAACCCATGCTTTCCTGCCTCAAACCCCTTGTTGACAAGGGTTTGAAGATGTTCTTAGAATTGGTCAGGCAGGGTTTCAGAGAAGTCCTGTATTTGTTTGAAAATGACCCTATTGTATTGGGTCATATACAGCAGGTAAGAAGCAATTCTAGAGATGAGCATGGCCCCTTGGCACACTCGTCAACCAATATTGTCTAGGAACTTGTGGTTCCTTGACAGGAGGGGTAGAGGAGTGTGGTTTCGTCCTTTTTGCTTTCTTTTGAGCTGATTCTACCACAACTGAGTGGTGGTCAAGCTGAGATTTTTGAGAGCCAGGGGCTGACTGTACCAGATAAGTAGTGTCAGCCTTTCTGTGTACTGGGGCAATGGATCCAGGGTTTTCCCAGTTCTTTTTGAGGAGGTAAAGAAGAACTTGATGAATGGGAATAGAAGTGATCACTTTAGGGGCATCCAAGAATTGGAGAAGCTCCATCATCTGGTGCCTATCATCTTGCGCCGTCTGAAGCTGAAAAGGGACCAATTCTGACATCTCCTTCACAAAATTAATGAAAGAGAGGTCCTCTGGAGGAGAATGCTTTCTACTTTCAGTAGGAGAAGGAGGTGAAGGTAAATCATCGGTGTCTGAGGAAGTATCATCACCCCAGGTGTCATAAGGATCAGCAGGCTGACCTGTAGGACGAGAAGGGGGTTGGATACCCGAAGGGCCCGGCTGAGGCTCCGAGAAAATCGAAGGAATCACCGGGGGCACCGTGGACGCCCTGGGAGGCATCGGTGCCGGCATCGATGGCGCCGATGTGCGTATCGCTCCCGATGAATGAATTGGTGGCAAGGGATGACATGGCATCGATGGCTGAGGCAATACCCCCGAAGGAGGAATGCGAAATGGTGTTTCTCCTCCCGATGAAGCTGTCATCGGGGAGCGCACCGGAGCCATCGGACACCCAGGAATCACCGGTGGAAGGGCGGTCATGAGCGCCTCCATCCGGGATAGCAGCGGTGCCAGCGCTGCTGGAATCGGGTCAGTGACCGGTTCCACTCTCGGTGCCGGTGTCGGAGGGACCTGGAGTCGTTGCATCGCCTTGTCGATGGCCTCCAGGACCAGCCGGTCCAGTTCTTCCCGGAGACCTGGGGCAATCAGCTCCGGCTCCGTGACTGAAGATGGAGGCTGTGGCACAGTCGGAGGGGGCCACCTTTACAGGCGGAATCGCGACTCCCAAACCCCGATCGGGTGAGGGTGGCCTCGATGTCCCGGTCGCAGGAGTGGTCGGTGCCGTTCCTGGATGGGGCTTCTTCGATGGTGGCTCGGACGGTGGCGAGGTCGATGATTTTGCTCCCTCGACGGTCCGAGACTTACGATGCCGATGGCGATGTTTCTCCCTTCGATCCCCTCGATCTTGAGGGGGAGAAACGGGAGTCTATGGCGGGCGGTCACCGGACGGTTGTCTATGGTGGTGCGACTTAGACGGTGCCAGTTCCAATGACATCGATGCGATGGACGGCGTCGGGGAATGAGTACGGAAAAGGAGTCCCATCTTCTCCATTCTGGCTTTGCGACCTTTTGGTGTCATAAGGGTACATTTGGTGCAAGTCAGGACATCATGCTCACGGCCTAAACACATTACACAGACTCCATGAGGGTCTGTGATAGACATGGTGTGAGTACAGCCCGGGAACCGACGAAAACCCGACACCATGGCCATAGAAAAAAAATCGAGCCGCGTTACGGTCGACGGCCAGTAGGCCGTGAG
Organism: Rhinatrema bivittatum; assembly: GCF_901001135.1. NCBI lineage: Eukaryota > Metazoa > Chordata > Amphibia > Gymnophiona > Rhinatrematidae > Rhinatrema > Rhinatrema bivittatum. Next base: position 249,643,153 of record NC_042616.1, on the reverse strand, counting down.
GGCCAAACTTGACGGTAATCGACGAAAAACGGTGAAAAACTTACTGGAGTACCGCGGCCTGAGAAAAGTTAGAGGGACCCCTGTGGGGCAAAATAATTTTAAAGAAATCCGTGAGGAAAATTCCTGTCAGGAATCTCTTCAGAGCTCCTAAATCACGAGGCTACTGCTGCGCGGAAAAAAGAAGACTGAAGGGGGACCCCTGCTGGCTGCAGGGTTAGTGCCATTGCTGGGCATGCCCAGTAGGGGCCAGTCAAAGTTCTGGAAACTTTGACAGAAGTTTTCCGTGATTGGACTCCATCCTGATGATGTCACCCATATGTGAGGACTACCATCCTACTTGTCCTGTGAGAAAGAATGATTTAAAGTGTCAAAAGTCACAAAGATGTCGATCAATGTTAGGAAAAATTCAATACCGGAATCAAATATGGATGGAATATGTCTAAATTTGAAATGAGAGGGGGTCTCAATATTATGGGCAGTTTGGAACTCAAAACAAAATTATCAAGGAGGTTGTTTCCTTGATAAAATACTGTAATTTTAAGTACAACTTTCTTAATAATCTTTGCTAAGAACAGTTGTGATGAAATAAGATGGTAATTAGCCAAATCTGACAGATCCAAGTTATTTTTAAGAATAGGGCGAACCAATGCCATTTTCAATGAATCAGGTAGATGACCTTTGGTTAGTGAGGCATTGACTATTTGAGCAACAAGCTTGCATAAGTCAGACCTCATTGCTTCCATCAAAACATCAGAACAGATATTTAGAAGACAGAAATTGTAATTCAGAGAATAGAAGTGTCGAAGGTCTTCAAAGCAAAAATGAAACCAAGAACAGGGCAGCTGCATTAAGAGGCAGCATTGAGTGAATGTCTGTCCGGCACAGCTACCTTCTCCTTTTCCACTGGGAGTCAAGGTGCCAGCCAGAGGCAGAAGACTACAATAGGACAGACCCTCCAGTATTTTTAAGAAATATTATTGCTTCTCTGCTTTTTTTGGGGTAAAATTAAAATGTAAGATCTGATCTGCAAGCTGAGAATAGCACCCCTTCTTGGCTTTTTGCTGGATATTGAGACCCTGTACAATACTGGGGGTGGGCTCAGAGGTTAACATACTATCTCACTGAGGAGGATTATGTAGGAGCAGGATTAAAACTCTTACTTAAGAAAACAGACAAAACATTGCATACTCTCCTGCTTCCACGCCTCTCTCCATTTAGTGCCAGAACAAAAAAATATAAACTCTGGGAGACATGACCAAATAATCCTTAGCAGAATTTGTGCTTCCTATTAGCTCAGTTTTGTTTATACTCCACCCTAGGTTTTGGGGATAGCACCACGATGCTGCCAGAGGTTCAAGTGCCACTCTGACACAGTAAGCAGAAAAGCAACAGCACTGTCTGTAAGTTGTGTTAATAAGCATATTTAGTTGAATCCTAAGTCTTGGTCCCGATTTCTGAAGAACACTGGGACACTATACTGTGGATTTATTTTTGGGGAGGTGATGGAAGTAAATGGGTGCAGGACAGAAAGTGAAAGGGAAGATAAATGGGGAGAAATAGAAAAGTGAAGAGAGGAAGCAGTGGGAATATGATCGAAGATGAGAAGTAGATAGAGAAACAAGGATGAAAATTCAGAATTATTTATAAACATTTGATATTCTGTTTTTTCTCCCAAAGTTAGTCTCAACGTGGATCATTAATAAACGTAAATGAATAGAGGTATTGGAAAAGCTTATTATCAAATCAGAAATTTCAGACAATGGAAAACTCTTTTGTGAATGGTTTCAAAACGCACTTGTGTCCTACTGTGTATAATAGACCCTCGTCAGGAGTTCAGGAAGTTGGGCTGAAGATGTGGATTAAAAAGGTTAACAGCTGAAACATACAGGAGAGAGAGAGAGAAAGGGAAAGGGAAATAGGCACGAAGAGAGGGGAAGGATAGGATAGAGTGAGACAAAACTGAAATGAAAGGAACATTGTGGAGAAGAGAGACATTAGTGAGGAAGCATAGCCAGTTGGATAGAAGAAGTGGGGTGGGGGATAGAGACAGTGATCAGAAGCGGGAGAGAATGCCATGAGAAGATTTGACAGAAAATAAATATATCAAGATCCAAAGAGAGGAATGGCAAAGCCATGAGATAAGATATATGAGAAGAACCATGGGCTAAAAATAGATTACACAGTAAATAACAATTTAAGGATTATTGGTCCATCCAGTCTGCCCAGCTGATTTCCTCTCTGGATCTTTAATCACTTTGGGTAGATGAATCTATAAATTCACAAAATGAAACACACCCCAGATCCTTATCCAACTTTCCAGTGCTGTTCCTATCACAGCCTCTCTATCCCCAGTATGTTTAAATTCCATTCCATTCCCAGCCTCCACCACCTCCTCCTCTAGCAGACTATTTCAGACACCATCTTCCTTTTTGGTTTGTGCAAGTCTCATACGTCATCCAACACCCGAGCCCCATCCTCCTCCCAAGTGTTGTAGTAAGAAATTGGAGCAGAGAAGGCATGGCCAGCCGGGTGGCTCACTGCAGAAGGTCCTCCTAGTTCCAAATCCCAGAGCCCGGTATTTCACTGCTCAGGTGGGCAGAGGCAGGATTCACAGCCCCCAGAGGAATGGCAGTTGTGGTCACTGCTCAAAGGGTGCCACCTGGTGGCCGGACCTGGGGCCCATGATTGCAGGGTTCCTGAAGGAGCCTCGCTGCATTACCCTGGCCCAGGACCATCGCTGCATTAACCAGACTAGGTCAGTTGGGCAAGGAGAAAATTTCAATTCTCTAAACACCCGAGAGAGAAAACCTGGCTAGTTACAAATGAAAGCTCATGGCACCAGATCCCAGCTGGTTATGACTGAGCTATAAGTATATTAAAAAAAAAAGGGGAGGGGGGTGGGGAGGGAACTGCTGGGTCAAAAATAAATTTGAGCAGAGATAAAAGCCACAACCAGAAGCCAAGAGAAAGGTTTTGTTTTTTTTGAGAGGTAAGAGATCATAGACAGCTGAGGCTCTGACAAGTTACAGTGCCTCCTCCATATTTCCTTTTATATGCAACTTTCTAGAAGCTGTCAGTAAAACTTTTCACAAAACACATTGCTCATCAAATGTCAAGTTTTATTATCTGCCACACAGGAAAACTGAGCACTTATTAACTTCCAGGTTTGGAACGCTTATTATTCTTTTTGTCAAGGACAAACAAACCTCATTATCCCCTATAATTCTGGGCCAGGAACTCACCAATTTCCCCAATTCTCTATGTCCCCTGATGGGCCTATGAAGGAGGAGTCTATGCTTCCTAACCAGGTCATCATCAAGGGTCAGACCGCAGCTGGGGGGGGGGGATGCAAAAATAACCCCCCCCCCACACCAAAATATATCTATTCAAAAATTACTTTCTCCTTCAAAGGCCTTATACATGGAATGAACCCAGTAGGGGAGGGGACATGTCATCTAGCTGAAGGTCTGCTTTAACAATAGAAAGCAGAAAGTGCCATGGGCTGCAAGTAAATGAGCTGAAACAGAGAATTATTTTCCTAACTCCTACTCTGTGAGACTAACAGAAAGGAGATCAGATGGATACACCTCCACCTTGCTGGGGTGAGACCAGCAGCATACAGAAGACTAAGCTCCTCGCCTCTTTCCCAGAGGGTGGTGTAGTTTCCTCCCCAGCACCAATTCAATTGACTACCGTAGCCTTAACAGAAAGCAAGTTTTATGCAATTTATCAACTTCTCGCCGAGATCAGGGACCAGCCGGGTTGGTTCAGTCTGCCATAAGAACATGCCATGCTGGGTCAGACCAAGGGGTCCATCAAGCCCAGCATCCTGTCTCCAACAGTGGCCAATCCAGGCCATAAGAACCTGGCAAGTACCCCAAAACTAAGTCTATCCCATGCTACTGTTGCTAGTAATAGCAGTGGCTGTCAACTTAATTAATAGCAGGTAATGGACTTCTCCTCCAAGAACTTATGCAATCCTTTTTTAAACACAGCTATACTAACTGCACTAACCACATCCTCTGGCAACAAATTCCAGAGCTTAATTGTGCATTGAGTGAAAAAGAACTTTCTCCGATTAGTTTTAAATGTGCCACATGCTAACTTCATGGAGTGGCCCCTAGTCTATTATCCGAATTTCTGCTTTCTACCTAAATGCCTCAATTTGGCTTCCATATTTTCCCTCCCACATTTGCTTGCCGACCACAAACCAGAGGAACTTCATGTGACTGCAGAAGATCTCGATGTGTGCGTAGGCGTCAGTGAGGTCGAGGGAGCAAAGCCAACCTCCTCCCTAAAGCAGGGGAATCAGGGCGCTCAGCGAGACCATCTTGAACTTTTCTCTTTTTAGGAACCGAACCTGTTCATGGCTATCAAGTCTAGAGTCGGACGGAGTCCCCCTGATCTCTTTGGAATCAGGAAATATTTGGAGTAGAACTCCTGCTGATTCAGCAGAATGGGTTTGATGGTCCTTGCAGCCACGAGGGCAGCGAGTTCCATCAGAAGTATTTCCTAATGTGAGGACTGACCCCAGAAGGGGCAAGGGGGGAAGAGTCCAGAGCGACACCAAGGTTCAGCCTGTACCCTCGAAGAACAATTGACAGAACCCACTGGTCTGAGGTCACATTAAGATCTTCACAACGTGGTTTATTAGATGTTCCCTCTGTACGTCATGCTTGCCTTGCCACAACTGGAGAGAGACAGCATTCTCCATAGTGGCGCCTACCTTATGGAACTCGTTACCTTCAGACCTTCGCCTCCAAAATAGTGTAAAAAAATTCAGACTCCTTTTGAAGGGCTTTTTATTACAGCAGGCTTTGTTGACTATGTTTTATTTAGTTTTTTCTGAAATGATCGCTTATTTTATGTTTTTGATTGTTATTGCTGAGTTATTAACTTTGATTATGTATGGGGTTTTTTTTTAATTTAAAGTTTATTAAATTTCCAAAATCATTTACAATGAAAAGAAATCAGGAAACTTTGGATTACATGTCAATTTTAAAAGAAAATTTAAATACAAGAAATTCAAAGACATCATAATTCCAACTATTAAGTCCACATTATCCGGGAAGTCTTCAAATACAATATTTCAAAGGAAAAATCAGATAACATATACCTTTATAGAGAGATTTATTACTTAACTAACCAGATTATATATCCGTATTATAGGCTAGTTGTGAACACCTTTCCACCTTTATCTGACAGAAAAACTAAATGCTCAGGTTGAAGAAAAACAAACTTATTCTTCTGATAGGTAATTAAACACTTGCAGGGAAATTTGAGGAAGAATGTAGCCCCAAGGGCCAACACTCTTCCCCTCAATACCAAGAATTGTTTTCTTCTTGCCTGAGTACTTTTAGAGACATCTGGAAATACTTGGACTGTTCTACCACAGAATAAGAATTTTTTATTTCTAAACTATTTCTGCATCACAAGATTTTTCTCCATTTCCAACACAAAAGCTATTATTAAAGTGGCTCTTGTCATAATATCATCCCTTGAAGCCTCAAGAAAAGATGTTAAACGCGGTTTATTAGATGTTCCCTCCGTAAGTCATGATCACCTTGCCATAACTAGAGAGACAGCATTCTCCACAGTGGCGCCTACCTTATGGAACTCGTTACCTTCAGACCTTCGCCTCCAAAATAGTGTTAAAAAATTCAGACTCCTTTTGAAGAGCTTTTTATTACAGCAAGCTTTGTCGACTTTGTTTTATTTTGTTTTTTCTGAAATGATCGCTTATTTTATGTTTTTTATTGTTACTGCTGAGTTATTAACTTTGATTATATATGTTTGGTTTGTTTTTTTTATTGTAAATCGCTTAGGCCTTCATGTGTTAGGCAATTAATACATTTTAAATAAATACTAAAATACTAAATACATTGGGCTAATGGTCCTGGAAGTACCGCAGCTGGCCTCTGACTAGAGGGCCGTGCGTCAAGAGGACCAGTACTATCGCTACTAAGGACCTCCTCGGTGTACCCCACTCTGCGGACTACTACAGTCTCTACTGAGGACCTCCTGCGGTGTACCCTGCTCCGTGGGCCACTACCATCTCTACCGAAGACCTCGTCAGTACACTCCGCTCCACGGACCTATACCACCTCTACTGAAGACCTCATCGGGATATCCTGCTCTGCGGACCATTTCCAACTCTATGGAGGTACCCCCTCTGGGTATTCCCCATGCCATTGCCCCTGTGTTCTGGGTCAGTGTAATCTCCTCTCTGGCACCCCTTGCTCCGCGGGTAGTGTCACTCTCTCTCTTTAATAAAGACTCTAGACTGTTGCTGTGTCTGATGTCAGCTGAGACTCCGCCTCCCGACGGTGAGGCTCACAGGGCTCCTCCCTGTGGGCGATATTATCTCTCACCTCGGCCCAGGGCCCACACACTAACTAATCCTAACAATGGGGTATTGTGTGTAGATTGAGGGGGTAAAATACATATCCATTTTAGAATAAGGCTGTAATGTAACAAAATGTGGGAAAAAGTGAAGAGGTCTGAATAATTTCTGAATGCACTGTAGATAACCCAATTGATTTTTATGTAAAAGCGTCTCTTGCTTATAAAGCAAAGGATGAGCTACGGGTGGGTGGGAGTGAAAAACAGCAGATCCGTAGCCAGGCAATGTGCGTGTAGCAGATGGACTCAGGACCAATGGGATGTATAAAAGCTACTCCCGAACCGGGTGGGAGGCTGCCCGTGTTCCACTTAGAATTGCCCTTGCAAATGCCGTGTCCTCCTGAGCCTGCACATCCAGACGGTAGAATCTGGAGAAGGTATGGATGGAGGACCACGTTGCTGCCCTGCAGATCTTGGCAGGTAACAACATTCTAGTTTCTGCACAGGATACTGCCTGGGCTCTGGTAGAATGGGCCTTGACCTGTAGAGGTGGAAGTTTTCCAGCTTCTACGTAGGCCGCCTTGATGACTTCTTTGATCCAGCGGGCAATGGTTGTCAGCGAGGCCGCTTCTCCTTGCCTCTTTCCACTGTGAAGGACGAAAAGGTGGTCGGTCTTTCGTACTGGTTCCGCCATTTCCAGGTATCTGGATAGGAGTCTGCCGATGTTGAGGTGGCGCAGACTACCGGCTTCTTCCGAATTCTTCAAGCCATCCATTGTTGGTAGTGAGATGATTTGGTTAAGGTGGAAGTGTGAGACCACTTTGGGGAGGAAGGAGGGCACCGTGCGTAGTTGGATGGACTCCGGGGTGAGTCTGAAGAACGGCTCACGGCAGGACAGTGCTTGTAGTTCCGAGATGCGGCGGGCCGAACACATGGCCAGCAAGAACACAGTCTTTAAGTTTAACAGACTGAGGGACAGGCCTTGGAGGGGTCTGAAGGCAGATCCCGCTAGGAACTCCAAGATGAGGTTGAGGTTCCATAGAGGTACTGGCCACTTTAGTGGTGGGCGGATGTGTTTGACTCCTTTCAGGAAGCGTGATACATCTGGTGCGAGGCTATGCTTTTGCCCTCGCTCCCGGAGCCGTAACATCACAATGCTGCCACTTGTACCTTGATGGAGTTGAGGGACAGACCCTTCTTTAGTCCATTCTGTAAGAATTCCAGGATCACAGGGACATTGGAGGAGTGTGGATTGACGTTGTGCTCTTCGCACCAGGCCTCAAAAACTCTCCAGATCCTTATGTACGTTAGAGATGTGGAGAACTTGCGTGCTCGGAGGAGAGTATCTATTACCGCCCCCGAGTATCCGCGCTCTCTCAGGCGGGGCCCTCTCAAGGCCAGACCGTAAGAGAGAATTGAGCTGGGTCCTCGTGAAGGATTGGATCTTGTTGTAGTAGGTCTCTGTGTGGGGGCAGGGGTAGTGGATTCCCTGCCAGTAGTCTTCTCAGCCAATCTGTGTCGCTGAATCTTGTGTATGATTGCTCCCAGCAAGGGCCACGGCGGGAAGGCGTATAGCAGGGTCCCCGGTGGCCAGGTCTGTACCAGGGCATCGATCCCCTGGGACTGCGGATCCCACCTGCGGCTGAAGTATCTGGGTACTTGAGCGTTGGATCTACTTACTAGAAGGTTCATGTCTGGGGTCCCCCACTGATTCACTATCATCTGGAAGGCTGTGGATGACAGCTTCCATTCTCCTGGGTTTAGACTTTCCCTGCTGAGGAAGTCTGCCGTGATGTTGTCTTTCCTGGCGATGTGGATGGCGGAGATCTCCTGGAGATTTGCTTCCGCCCACGCCATCAGGAGGTCTATTTCTAGGGACACCTGTTGGCTTCTGGTTCTGCCCTGTCAGTTGATGTAGGCCACAGTCGTGGCGTTGTCCGACATCACCCTGATCGCTTTGTCTCGGAATCTGTGGGCGAATCGCAGGCAGGCTAGTTTGACTGCCCGCGCTTCTAGAAGGTTGATGTTCCATCCCGCCTCTTCTGCGTTTCACCGTCCTTGGGCGGTTAACTCTTCGCAATGTGTTCCCCATCCGTGTAGACTGGCATCTGTGGTGAGCAGGGCCCAGGTTGGGGAGGATAGTCTTGATCACCATAGCTGGGTCCGGATTCTGCCCGGGAGTGGTAGACGTACTGTGTAGTTCTGGGACCGTGGGCTCCACTGCGATAGAAGTGAGCGTTGTAGGGGTCTCATGTGGGCTCGCGCCCATGGCACCACTTCCAGTGTGGATGCCATCAGCCCGAGGACTTGCAGGTAGTCCCATGCTGTGGGACGAGGAACGCTCAGCAAGGTCTGCAGCCGGTTCCGCAGTTTTGATCTCCTTGTGGGGGTCAAGCTGACCTTGTCTTCCTTGGTGTCGAATTGGACTCCTAGGTATTCCAGCGACTGTGAGGGCTGTAGGGAGCTTTTGTTTGTGTTGACCACCCATACTAGGCTTTTCCAGTAGTATTATGACTCTGCTGGTTGCTTGGTGGCTTTCCTCTGGTGACTTTGCCCTGATCAGCCAATCGTCTAGGTAAGGGTAAATGAGGATTCCTTCCTTCCTCAGTGTTGCCGCCAACACTACTATTACCTTGGTGAACATCCGGAGTGCTGTGGCTAACCCGAAGGGTAGTGCCCGGAACTGATAGTGACGATCCAGGACCTTGAAGCGTAGGTAGTGCTGGTGCTCCCGATGAATTGGAATGTGTAAGTAGGCCTCCGAAAGATCCAGGGATGTGAGGAACTCTCCTGGTTGTACTGCACATTTAACGGATCGTAGGGTTTCCATGCGGAAGCGGGGTATCCTTAGGTGGCAGTTGACTGACTTGAGGTCCAGGATAGGCCTGAATGTACCCTCTTTCTTGGGTACAACAAAGTAGATTGAGTAATGTCCAGTATTCATTTCCTGTGTAGGCACCGGGATTATGGCCTCGAGGGCCAGATGTCTGGATAGAGTAGCTTCCACTGCCGCCCTCTTGAGGAGGTCGTGGCAGGGGGATTCCACGAACCTGTCCGGAGGGGTTCGAAGGAAATCCAGGTAGTACCCCTCCCGGATGATGGCTAGGACCCACTTGTCCGATGTTATCTCGACCCATCTGCGGTAGAATAGGGCTAGTCTGCCCCCTATGGTTTCTTCCCTTGGATGGGTCGGCTGATTCTCATTGTGGGGCGCGGCTGGGGCCTGTCCCCGAGCTGGCTCCCCTCTTTGTTGTGCTTGGTCCGAAAGGACTGGTTCCTGCCTGTAGGGCGGGGTGCTTGATAGTTGCTCTTGTAAGGGTTGAAGCGCTGCGAGCTTCTGCCCCTGGCGGACCTGTGGAAGGGACGCTGGTTTCTCTTTGTCTTGTCTTCCGGCAGGCATGGTAATGGGGAGTCACCCCATTTGTTGGCCAGTTTCTCTAGTTCGCTGCCGAACAGGAGGGATACTTTGAAGGGCATCCTCGTGAGGCGTGTCTTGGAAGAGGCGTCAGCCAACCAGCTTTGAAGCCAGAGTTGTCTCCTGGCCGCCACTGTGGACGATACTCCTCTGGCTGCTGTGCGCACTAGATCGGAGGCAGCATCAGTGAGGAATGATACTGCTGGTTCCAGGTCTACTCCCGGAGTGTTGTTCCTGGCTTGTGATAGGCAGGCACGTGTCACCACGGTGCAGCAGGCCGCAATCTGCAGTGACATGGCTGCAACTTCAAATGACTGTTTTAGGATGGCTTCCAGGCGCCGGTCATGTGCATCCTTGAGCGCTGCTCCTCCCTCCACTGGGATAGTAGTGCGCTTGGTGACCGCACAGACTATGGCGTCCACTCTAGGGCATGCCAGAAGCTCCTTGGTCGCTGGGTCCAGGGGGTACATGGCTGACAAGGCTCATCCCCCTTTGAATGTGGACTGCGGGGCATTCCATTCCAGGTCAAATAGCTGTTGTGCCGCCTGTAAGAGAGGAAAATGGCGAGACGTCTGGCGAAGGTCCTCCAGCAGGGGGTTCGCTCTAGGTTCCCCCGAGGTGCCTTGGCCCGGGATAGCGAGTTCCGTTAGACATTGGGATACGAGGTCCGGGAGCTCGTCCTTTGGGAAGAAGTGTCTCATGGTTCGATGTGGCTCTGTCCCCGAGGGAAGTTCCCCCTCCTCCAGGGGCTCAACTTCCTCTTCGGAGAAATCCATGTCCCCGTAGGCGGGGCTTCTGGGTGGTGGGAGCCTGTGCCTAGGCCTTGAGGGTCCTCCGGTGGAGCATGTGGCTGATCAGCCAGAGGTGCAGTTTGCATCTTGACAAAGGCGTGAATCCCCTTGAATAACTCCACCCAAGATATCGACGCTGGGTCTAAGTTGAGGGGCGCAGGTTCTCTGGGGGGGGGGCCCCGTCTGTGGGGGGGGACCCACTGGGGCCTGCTAGGTCTGGGGTACCCCCTGAGGAGCTAGCACTGGGCCCTGGGTGGGACTGGCCCTGACCTGGATCTCCCAGGGCCTCCTCGCTCTGTGCGGCTCTGATGTGGCATGCAGGGCAGAGGCCTTGAGCTTTTATTCCTATTTCTGGAGGTGCCATGTCTGTGGACGCGTAAGCTCTTGTGCGATCCAGTGCGCCTGAGATGTGCGCGCAGATATGCACCTAGCCATAGATATGCGCCCGGCTCTGTGCGTGCAACTTATGCGTGCAAGGTTTTGTGCGCGAGTAAGTTTATGCGCACAAGGATTTTGTGCGCTTAGCTTGATTTGTGCACTCGGATCAAATGGCGGGCGGCGCGGCAAATAGGGCCAAGATGGCGACGGCGAGCATGTGGGTAATATGGCGACCTCCTCGGAGGGTCTCCACGTGGGCAGACCCTTGGAAATAGCCAGGGCCTGGCCCTGCTAGGGCGGATCAACCCGGTGGCACTGGTTCCGATCGGTGACCTGTGCTCCTCCTCTATCCTCGGAGACCAGATTCAAACAACAGATTTCCACTTTACCTTGTCTTCGGTGCTTCCCGGTTTCGTTCCGGGCAGTCTCCGGCTGCGGGGGGAGAGGGCCAATACCTTCACCGCTGCGCTCAAGGGGTGCACCCGCTGCCTCTCAGCCACGCCCGAGGATTCGGGGGCTAGGTCCTTGCCGCGATTTGGCTGCCAGACCGAGGCTCACCTCTGAGGGACCACGGAAATCACCTCGGGAATCTCAACTGGGGGAGGGACCCGAGGTCATCACCGCAGGAGAGCGGGGCTCGTCTTCAGGTAGGTTTTCCCCTTTAATTTTGGTTTTCTTCTTTCGATTTGGTTCAAACGCTGCGAGAGCGTGCAGATAGTCCCTAACTGCTATGGAGACGGAAAATACTGAAGAGCTGCACTTCCTGCAGGGGTATATGTACTAGGGGCTGACGTCAGATAGAAATCTGATCCGTCTCCAACTGCTAACAGGAGTACAATATACCCATTGGTCCTGAGTCCATCTGCTACACGCTAGGAAAACGCAGTTTGTGAAATGACGGGGTGACAGTTCTAATATGGTCACGCAGAGAGCGAAAGAGGGGTAGATGGCGACTCCTAAATTACGGACAGTTTGAGAAATAGTAATAGTGTAGGTATCAAATGAGAAACTAGTAGGTGTGTAACAGGAAAATGTGACAGAATAATGATTTCAGTTTTTGAGACATTAAGTGCTAATTTGTCACGGTGAAGCCATTTTTGTATGGTTGTAAGGCAGAGGGTGAGAAATGATTCAGTTAAGGTCTATGTTTCTTTCAAAGGAAAAAAAGAAAAGAATTAAATGTCAGCATAAAGTTTGTGATGGACTCTAAGGCCGGCCAGAGTGCGGCATAATGGTGATAAATAGGACATTAAATAGGGCAGCACAAAGGGCAGATCCTTGAGGTACATCAGAACTGAGAAGTCCAAGAAGAAGTAGAGGAATCAATATGGACTTGTTCAGACCTTTTTGGCAAGGTACGAAGATAACCAGGACAGAAAAGAACCAGTTATACCAAGACAGTGCAACCAATATCTTCCCATTGGCTCCAAGGTCCCACACAAATTTTGTTTTTCATAATATAAATTTATGTTTTCAACCAACCTAATTAATCAAAACACAGAAAGGAATACACCATATATAAATGTTAAAAAAAAAACAAAACCCAACCCAAAAACCTTCTCTGGATCCTCTCGCCTTTAGCAGCGGTCAAGTAGGCAGCTTTCGTATTTTCATGTCCGATGGCCAAGGTAGCAAAACTGCATGCCCTATCAGTGGTCAGAGCCAGAGGGATGCAAGTGCCCATAGAAGAGGTATATCAGCAGCAAATAAAGGAGCTTAAAACTTCTGCACAGACTGTTGGAGAGACCTTACCTAGAATATTTCCCCCAATTATGTAGGCCATACTTCTAAAAGGGATACAGAGTGAAGATGGTCCAGAAATAAAGGCTACCAAAACAGTGCGGATGGATGTTTGAGACAAGCCCACATTACTAAAAGGGAGAGATGGACAGATGTTTGGTGCTCATATTTCCCTCCCAGTTACCCCATGGCATTTTTTTATATTTGTTTTATTTTAATGAAAGTCACTTATAACAGGGAAACAACCTTGCTATAAGTGATCTTGGTGGGGGTCCAATGGTGCTCTTCACACCTGCTTCTTACCATGCAGTGAACGTAAACTCGTGGCCAGCTTCAACCATCTAGTAAAACTACCACTAAAATTATTCAAGAGCAATCAATAAAAATTCTTCTATATGGAAATCTGGCGTCTACACGGGATAGGTCAGAATCCCAATATAAAACTTGCACCTCAAGTTCCACAATATCCTGTGCTCACAAAACCTCCCCAACAAAGGGTGCAGAGCACATTTCCCCTTACCACTCACCGTAAAAAAATATTAAAAATGTGATCACCTCAGTGACAGACACAAATTCCCTCCACTACCAGAAACATTGTAGAGTACAAAATCCTGCAAAAGGCACATTCTCCGAATCTATAGGAAACCTGCCATACCCCAACATCCAGACTCAAACAGTAATCACCCTACCTATGAGAAGACAATACTGCAAATATTATAACAAGCCCTAAAACACCAATACACCTCCTATTAGGAAAACAAAACAAGTAAGGCTGCTATAGAACAGGATTTCCCAACTGGTGTGCCTTCAGACCTGATCGTATGCCATGGAAAAGTCATCACTGTCCGATTCTCGGATCCAGACCAGCACATGAGTTATGCTCTTAGCACCTCGCAACAAGACATTCCAGCAATAAACAAACATGTAGGATCTCATTTCCGAGAACATATGTAATCATGTATACCTAGTCTTCCTAGCTACAGCATTAGCTCTGGAGTGTGGCAATTAATGGGCAAAATGCAGGACATGAATATCTTGGCCTTGCTATGTGATGCACACACTGCACACAGCATTGCTTCATCTTCCACTTCCTGAGTTTTTTGGGTTTTTTTATGAGTCCTTATAGCCTCTGTCTTATTCCCAGGCTGAGCAAGATGGGGAGGGCGTCCACAGAGCACTTCATATGATTCACTCTCTATGTTGGGAGCAGCACAGTGGAGGAGATCTGGCAGTCACATGAGGCAGTCAAAATAACTGACCGAGCAATCTGCTTGCACCACACTTTCTCCTCCCTTTTCTTGCATTTGTATATATATAGGGAGAGAGTCCATTGTGATGGGGTTATGTGTGTTTTCACTCCCTCTCCCCCTTTGTTTTAAAGTTTGAAGGAGCGTGTGGTAGGGCTTTAAGTGTTTTCCTAGCTGTTTTGGCCATGAGTCCTCTCCAAGTCTGCACTGCCTACTTCATGGAGGTTGGTTTTTGTTAGAGATATGCTCGGGCTTGAAAAGGTTGGGAAACATGGCTATAGATCCCTATACAGAAACTACAAGCTAAGAGAAATATGCAGAATATAGACAGACCCTCAGCAAAAACAGGTTAAAGAGATAAGGTAGAAATACAAACATGCAGACAAAAATTGAACTGGAAACTGCAAGAAGCCAGACTCTGCATGCAGTGCAACAATGTAAAAACAGAAACCATCATTCTTCATAAAATGTCAAGCAATACAATAAAAAAATATAAAACATCTGAACAGTAAAACCATAAGAGTAAAAAGAATATTTTAAAACAGCTCAAAATTTTTAAAATTTACCAAACAAAATATTTCAAAATAGCACACATATCGAAGATAAATAACTAAAACAGGGATAAAAAAATCTTCCGCTATCTATACCTGGGACCTTTTGATTTTCAGTCACCCTGAGATGTCTTGTGTTAGTGGGGAGGGACAGGGGTGTACAACCTTCATCCATGCTCTCTCAACCCCACAGGCTTCCTCTTACACACACATATACTGCCACACACACACAGAGGCTCTCACTCCCACAGGTTCCTCTCATATACATATTTATTTTATTTATTTGTTTTATATACCGGCATTCATGTAAAAAAATATGTTGATTTACATCCCAGGTCAGGCATTAATAATCATATTTGCATATTAAAATAAACATTTAAAATCTAATTACATATTATACATATTCTCTCTCACACATGCTCTCACTACCATAGGCTACCTTACTCACAAAGACTGTCACACACACACACATATGCTCTCAACTCTATAGGCTCCCTCTCTCACGCACATTTTCTCCCATAAGTTAATTTACATACACACACTCCCACATGCTCTCTCACTGATACACACACAAGCTCACATAGGCTCTCATTCTGGGTCTCCCCCTCTTTTGAACCTATTCTTCGGCTGTCATGGGATGAGGTCCATGGACCTGTTGGGCCTCTCGTTTGGCCATTGCAAAATTGGATCTATTGTGATCTGTCATGTCTTTCCTCTGGCTGCCACGGCTGCTCTTGTCGAGAACTCCAGATTATGGTCTGGTAGACCCCTACAGTCTATGGACCACATGTTGGGAACCATTGCTCTAGAACAAGAGCTCCCAGTATGAAATTCCAGGGGACTAGAGTCAGGAGCAACATGAATAAATATTTCTTCTTATAAATAGGGCGATGGATGCATAGAATAGCCACCTACCAGGGCTCAAGCATCCTCTCTTTGGGCTCAGTACAAATTTGTAAAGGAGGCCCCCTGCCACATACATAAAAATCTCATGAATCATGAAATAAAAATTTCTATTTTAATCCTGAAATCACCATCTACATTGCTATTATGTAACTTTCGTTGATGGTCCAAATCCAGTTGATGTTTTGATTTTTTTTTTTTTGGCGTAAGAGCCCAACATGATTGCAATCATTTTATATGTAGACCAATTCACTTTAAAGCTTTATTTTTCTGACCTTTTTCATTGCAAAATCAAAAATTTTCCCCCAAAGTCAATTCTTCTTGCAAGTTCATGCTTGATAGACGATACAGCAAAGTGGTTTAGCCTTTCTTGCTCTATACGAGCATGTCTACAATTTTTGATGAATGCTAGATTACCAAAACTTTTCGGCTTCTGCTATAGCCAGAGGTTGTGTGAAAAAATTCATAGGGCTTTGTACACTTAGTTAAAAATAAAATAGTTGTTTTTTGTAAATCTCATTACATAAGTTAAGTAGGGGGGGTCATAGGATCTGACTTTCCAAATGATTGGGGGTGCAAACACCACAAATTACCCCTCCCAGGACACAGTGAAGGAGTTTGCTCAGTACCGGGGGTGCTCAGCACCTACAGAGTTAGCAACTATGGTAAGGGCAGGTCATTGTTTTCCCAAAAGCAGATCTGAAGATTTTTTTTAAATGCAACATTTCATTAGGAAAATTCTCAAAAATATCTGTTTAACTTGTGAAGTAGATATTTAGAATCTATTTTCTCAGGCTTTAGCACCACATTATATTTAGAACTGAATGAAATGCAAAATAAAATGTTAGTAGTAGTTTTGAATATGCGCTGTAATTTAGATAACATTGTCCAGAGTGAGGGACAGAAAACTGTGCTAGGTGGGGAGTGACGAGAAAGATGGTAGTGAAGGGGCTAACAGAAAGAGAGGGAGTGTGGATTTAGGATGCAAGAGAGCAAAAAAGCAGGCTAAAAATCAAAATTTCCCTTTCCTGGGGGGGGGGGGGGGGGGGGAGCAAGAGAAATTGAGGGGGGAAGGTATTCAAGTAGATTGTAAGCTCTTTCGGACAGGGAATTATTGTACCTGCACTATACACATCCAAATTTATTTTTTCCTTTCTGGAGTAGAGTGTCATGCAGCAAGAGAGGTGGGTGGGAGTATTATACCAACACAGATTAAGATCTTTAGGGCAGGGAATTATTTTACCTGAATTAATTCTAAAAATGCTTTATGCCACCTTAAGCGTTTCTTGGAAACGGACTAAAAATCACAATTTCCCTTGCCAGAGAGCAAGTGAAGTGGAAATATGGGGGATCAGTGACATATCAAAAGAGGGGGGGGGGGGGAGGCAGATGAAATTTTACATGGACAACTGCAAAATGATGCACACAGGAAAAATAATTTTAACGATAAGTACACAATAGGGGCGTGCACTGAACATTTTTCCATGGCATTCTTTTCTAGTTTCATCTTTTTAAATTTCATGTTTTTGTTTCATTTATTTAAAACAGAACAAACAGAAAAAGAGAATAAAGAAAAAAAAGGAAAAAAAAAAAAGAGCAAGGTCCATCCCATTCCCTTCCCCCTCTGCCACAGCTGCCATTAGAGCCTTTTACATCGCACTGCTCCACAGACCTCACCAAAACACTTCTAAAGGACAGGAGTGATCCAGAGAGGCTCCTATCCCGCCAGTCTCCATGTCAAAATAGTACCAGCAGGTCCCGATATACCTCCATACCACACAACACCACCATCCTTAGGGCCCACTGGTGCCATTTTGAAATGGAGATGCAGCAGGGCAGGAGCAACTGGGGATCACTCCTGTCTTTTAGACCCATAGATAGGGTAATTGACTGGGCGGGGTCCAGAAGAGTCTAGGGCAGTGTCTGATGACAGCAGTAGCAAATTTGAAAACAAAATCAAATGAAATGGGAAATTTTGAGAACGATATTCAGCATTTTTGTCCAACTAAGTTCAAACTTAGCGGGATATATGGAAGGATTTGAAAATCACACTATGCTAACCAACTCTTATCTAACTAAATCAGGGTGGGTGGGGGACTTTCAAGACCGGAGTTGGCTATCTGGCTAAACATGCTGGATATATGCTGGTTTTCACCAGTATCCAGCTAACATGGTCTAATAACTTTAGTACAGCCAAAGAGCTGGTAAATACATTTCTGGGAACATTTTGTTTCCTCCACAACCTTCGGTGGCACAAGTAGGTTTTAACAAGTTGAACACAAATATGCATTTATTATGTCTGTATCACGTACCGTTTGCCAGAAAAGTGCAATATACATTAAGCATTGTTACATGTCTGTAGCGGCATAAGCTATAATGGCAATGTTGGCACCAGAAAACAAAAACTAAAACGGTTTGCCGTCGATTTTCATTTGTAATCATTGTCCAATGCTTCGCGGATGAGAGTCCAACAATAGTCACCCAGCATGGAGGGGTTCCACTTGCCTTGATACAGTTTCTCCATTTTGAAATTGTCTTGATGAAACCTGTCACCATGTTAAGTCACTCACAGCGCCAAGGTTGTCTGGGAAGAAGTCCAAGTGGAAATGAAGAAAATGTATCTTCAATGTTACACTTCATCAATTTGTATGCCTGAAGCAGATTTTCAACCAGTTCGACAGTCTGCTGCCTTATAGTTGCCTAGAAAGTTACAAACAACATTCTTGAAGGCTGTCCACCCAACACATTCTTACCTTGCAGAAGACTATTAAAGTGGCTGTCCTTCAACACAGCTTGGATTTGTGGGCCCACGAAACACCTTCTTTTATCTTGGCAACACTTATGCGTGGAAACATTTGCCGCAAATAATCAAAGGCTTTACTTTGCTTGTTCATTGCCTTAACGAAGTTTTTCATCAGCCCAAGTTTGATGTGCATAGGTGGAAGAAATATCTTACTTGGATCCACCAATGGGTCTTGCGCAACATTCTGCCCTGGAACCAACTTCTTGCGGAGAGGCCAGACTTTTCTGATGTAATGCGAAATCTCTTGCTCGACTGTCCCACTCACAAAGGAAGCAACAATACTTGGTGTAACCAAGCTGCAGACCCAGTAGAATTGCAACTACCTTGAGATCACCACACAAATTTCAGTTGTACCTCGAGTACTCAATGTGGTTCAGCAGTAGCTGCATATTCTCATATGTTTCTTTCATATGAACAGCATGTTCGACAGGTATTGATGGGTAGATATTGCTGTTGGGCAGCAAAACAGCCTTCAAACTTAAGATTGATGAATCAATAAACAGTCGCCATTCTGTTGGGCTGTGGTCACATCCGAGAGCACAAAACAATCCATTGATGTCACAGCAAAAAGTCAGACTGTCTACTTGGTTGAAATATTTTGACAAATCTTCATGACAGCTACGAAATACTGAAATTTTCGTATCAGATGACAAAAGATTCCATCCTTGCAGCCTTGACCCAAGCAGCTCTGCCTGACTCTTCGATAAAGCCAAATCTCTAACCAGATCATTCAGCTCTGACAGATATTAAATGAGGATCGCTGGATGTTGATGGCAAAGTCAGAATCAGCCGCAGCTTCCATCTGTGACGGCTCGCCATCATCTCCTACCACCTCATCAAGTGTCCACACCTCTGGCGGTTTTGGAACAGGAAGACTGTCGTCATGCGGCACTGGTCTCATTGCCGATGCAAGGTTAGGGTACTCAAACCTCCTGTTCTTTGAGGAATATCCTGACATATTCGTCATGCAGAAGCAACAGTCAGTTATATGATCTTTCTGTTCTCTCCATATCATTGGGATGGCAAACGGCATGGATGGTTGTACACATTTCAGCCAAGCTCGCAGACTACTGGCGCAAGATGTGCAACATATATGAGGAGTCCATGCTCTGTCCTGGTCATCAATTTTGCACCTGAAGTATAACTCATATGCCTTCTTGATGAATGCAATCATACTCCTTTTCTGTGCTTTCAGAGTAAACTCTCCACAGATGTAACAAAACATGTCACGGCTATTACGACAGTGGCGCGACATTTCATAAAGTATATGAAATGAAATCCACAAGCTTTAAACTCAGTTTTAGCGATACGATTCGCTCATTTACTCAGACGTTGCATAGGAGACTACTCATTGCTGCTGCTCATATTAGGCTGCATCATCATGGAAACAAGTTGGAATCTTGCAGCCGAGGCTGCAAGATTCCAACTTGTTCTGGCATGATCAGGCAGAGTTTCTTGGTGTATTTTTTTTAAAAAGTTAATCTCTGTTACATGTTATGTTGCTTATGGCTGTCAAAAATATGACATGAATTTTAAAAGTCATAAAAACTACTGTCCAGCAAGAAAATATATATACGTGATATTATGTTTTAAAATTTCACAATTATTGTAACACAAAATTGGCCATTTCTCAAAAAACTTACGTGATGTACAAATTTCGAAGTAATATCAGTGATCAGCATCAAAAAATCTATTTGGAACACCAAAAAGCCTGAAGGAAACAAAAACTTTGTTTACCAGTGTCGAGTTAGTTTTTAAATAGCTGAGGACATACAACAGTACACCTGCACTGCTGGATATCCCTGCAAAGTTAGCCAGATAAGTTTAACTGGTTAAGCTTGCCAGCAGGTCAATAGCCTGAATATTAAACTGTTTCAAATGAAACACATCCCTGGAACAAAATCAGAGTTCTTTATTAGGAGTCACCACACAGGAAAAGGATCTGAGTCATTGTGGATAATACATTGAAATCCTCAGCTCTGTGTGTGTTAACAGTCAAAAAAGCAAACAGAATACTAGGAATTATTTGGAAAGAATGGAGAACAAAAACTGAGAATGTCATAATACTTCTATAGACCTATAGTGTGATTACATCCTGAGAATTGTATACAGTTCTAGTTGCCTGCTCCACTCAAATATATAGAAGAACTAGAAACATACAGAGGGCTCTTCAGTTTGGAAAAAAGGTGACAGACTATATAATCGTCTTTTATAAGATCATGATTAGGGTGGAACGGGTAAATAGTATTACAATGAATGGGACACTCTCTGAAACTAAACAAGTAGCGGATTTAAAACAAATTAGAAAAAAGGGGGGGTTTTTTTCCCCACAACGCATAACCAAGCTGTGGAATTTGTCACTAAAAGATGGGCTGGCCAAGGCGACTAGACTAACACAGCTGGAGGAAAAGTTCATAAACAATTTATTAGCTAGGTAGTTTTGAGAAAACTACCACTTATCCCCCCCGAGAGTGAGCAGCTAAAAATGGATCTTCCTCCTTGGGATCCCCTGAGTACTTTCTAGTGCAGTGGTTCTCAACCTTTTCCCCATCGTGACACACCTGACAGACCACACTCACATGTGTGACACACTGCTCATTACAATCCAAGGTGGGGGAGAAAAAAGGTCCAGTATTATTTTTATTGTTAAGAATGACACAAGGGAAAGATAAGTACTCTGAACAGAAATTACATAAAAAGTAAACCTCCCATACCAAAACAGCACAAGCTTCCAGCACTCAAACATTAATCACCTTACCTAAGGAAAGGCAATACTCAAAAATATTGCACCAGGCCTTTAAGACATCAATATACCTCCTATTAGGAAAAATGAACAAACCAGGCTGCTTACAAGCCAGCAGAATACCTCACCTCAGTCACATGTGCCAGACCCTCACCTAACGAACAAAAAAAAATTCCAAAGCGCATAACTAGAAGCATGCAGACAAAAAGTGAACTGGAAACCACAAAAAGCCAAAGTGTAAGAAAGGAAAGCAAGAACATCACCAGTCTTCATAAAATAGATCAAGAAATATAAAAATCAATCAATAGCAGTAAAACCATACTGATAAAAAGAACGGATTTCAAAACAGCTGATAAATGAAATATCCAATTAAAAACTCAAAAAATTTATAGACACCAATAAAATGTTTCAAAACAGCAAACACAAACACCAAATTAAGAATGAGATAAAAATGCTTTGTTCTCCATACCTAGGAATGTTTGATATCTCGGTTTTGAATTAGCAGGGGGGGGGGGGGGGGGGAGTTTGCTTGCAACTCTCTCCTCTCTGTCACACACAGGCTCGCTCTCACACACATCACATGCCCTCTCTCTCACTTACATAGGCTCTCAATCACACATTTGCACACATGCTGTCTGAAAGCAGGTGTGTGTGTATATATCTAAGTGTGTAAGTGTGAGAAAGACAATCACACACTTATATACATACTACATAAGAACAAAGCTTGCCATACTGGGTCAGGCCAAGGGTCTATCAAGCCCAGTATCCTGTTTCTAACAGTAGCCAATCCAGATCACAAGTACCTGGCAGGATCCCAAGGGGTAGATAGATTCCAAGTTGCTTATCCCAAGAATAAGCAGTGGATTTCTGCAACTCTCCCTTAATTGTTAATGGTCTTTTCCTCCAGGAATTTGTCCAAACCTTTTTTTTTTTTTTTAAATGCAGCTATACTAATAGCTTTCACCACATACTTTGACAGCAAATTCCAGAGCTTAATTAAGCGTGGAGTAAAAAAATATTTTCTCTTATTAGTTTTAAATGTATTACCCAGTAACTTCATTTTGTGTCCCCTGGTCTTTGTATTTTTCAAAAGAGTAATAACTGATTAACATTTACTCATTGCATTCCACTCATTTTATAGACCTCTATCCTATCTCCCCGTCAGCCTTCTCTTCTCCAAAGAGAAGCCCTAATCTCTGTAGCCTTTCTTCATAGGGGAATTGTTCCATCCCCTTTTATCATCTTCATCTCCCTTCTCTGTACCTTTTCTAATTCTATTATATCTTTCTTGAGATGTGGCGACCAGAAATGAACACAATACTCAAGATGAGGTTGCACCATGGAGCGATACAGAGGCATTATGATATTCTCTGTTTTATTCTCCATTCCTTTCCTAATAATCCCTAGCATTTTATTTGCTTTCTTGGTTGCTGCTGCAGACTGAGCAGAAGACTTCCAAGTATTTTCAATGATGACATCTAGATCCTTTTTCTGAGTGGATCCTTGCATTTTGTGGCTATACTTTGGGGTACTCTTCCCTAAGTGCATCACTTTGCACTTGTCTATATTAAATTTCATTTGCATGCCCAGTCTCCCAGTTTTGCAATTTCTCACAATCCTTTTGTGATATGACAACTTTGAATAATTTTGTGTCTGATGTCTCTCTCTCTCTCTCACTTATATACATAGGCTCTCATTCACATACACACATGCTCTCTCTCTCACCTACACCGGCTCTTAATCACGCACATTCTCTTACTTATACACACAGGCTCTTAATCATACACACATGTGCTCTCTCACTTACATATACAGGCTCTCAATCACATTTATATACATGCTGTGTCTCAAATACAAAGAATGTCAATCACACACACCACACAGGCTCTTAGTCACACACATGCATGCTTGCTAACTCTCTTTCACTCTTCCCCAACAAAGAACTGGTGGCAGCAGCAGCCTCTTCTTTCAACCATCGCGGCCTTGAGAAATGAGTCCCATTGGCCGCAGGGGCTGTCATTCCTCTTTTTGCTCCAGCCCGATGCCGCCCACACTTGTAAGTTACCATGGTCTATTTTTCCTGTGCGAGTGGCAACTGCACATCACTTCCTCTTCTGGGCCGCAAGGGCGGGAAGAAAAGGCCATGCTGCTGGTGCTGCTGACTCCAGCTATCCTGTTGCATTCCGAGGGGGCTACCAGTATCGCAAGCCCGGCTGGAAGAAGCGTTTACATCTCGCCGGGGAGCAGTTGGAATGGGGAGGGGGGGAGGGGCGGAGGGTGTGTGTGTGAGCAGGAAGTGAGGCTACACACCTGCGAGTGCTTGGCGACACACCAGTTGAGAACCACTGCTCTAGAGACCTGAACTGGCCACCGTATGACAGGATTCTAAGTCTGTTGGTCCCTTTGGCCTGGCGCAACATGGCATGTCTTATGTTTTTATGAATGGCTCTCAGACAGTGGGATCCTCATCACTACTGCCCAGTAGACGCATTATGTGGCTGCATTCCCACCCTCCTCCCCCATCAATGCACCCACTCTATGTGAGAGGATGGACAGCAAGGTGTAACGAGGTCACAGTGACACGTGAAGGCCAAGAGAAAAAGAATACAAAAATTAGGATACTTTTTTTTTTCCTTCTATTTTTCCTTCAAGATCAGAAGTTGAAAATTTGGAAATTTTAGAAAAAGGTTTTCCAGTGATGAGGATCAAACAAATTGTAGGTGATACATTTTTATTGGACTAATTTCATACACCTGTGACTACCTTCTAAGAGTTATCCTCCCTTCACCAGGTCAACGAAGAGACAACACAGTTGTGCCGGGTTTAAACAGTATTGTCAGCTAGACCTTAGGTTGTCTGCATACACAATTACACCCGAGTAAAAGAAAGGGCAGCATGGGGTGGGGGACCTGACAGAGGCAACAGGAGACCAGAATACTCCAGTGGTTTAAAGGGCCTATATCTGATAATGAGCAAGAAAAATATCTTTTCCTCAACTAATGATTTGCTCATAGGTTTCCAAGGTCTCCACAACAGCTTCCTGGAATGAGCATGCCCTTCTTATTTGTTGCGTCTGGGCTCAGACTGCTTCGTCCCACATGCCTCACCTCAATATTCGCTTTCTCCACCCGCCTCGGGAAAATGGCGACCGCCGCGTCTGCTTGCCGCACTCCCCGGCGTCCCCAGAACGGCTATGGCGAGGCATTCCGCCATGATTCACCAGAGGGCCTCCTAGGGTGCGCGCGTGCACACTACCCACGTCTATGCCAGTGTTGGCGCGAACCTCGGGGGCATCCCCCTCAAGTGACCTCACACCATCCAGATATTTAGCCTGCCCAATTGCTGAGTTAACAAGGACTGGATACGTCCGGTCTAAGCTGCTCTGCCACTTCTTGCTGCTGCTGGAAGCTCTCTCTACCCTTTGGGGTTCTTGCTGCTGCTGGAAGCTCTCTCTACCCTTTGGGGTTCTTCTAACTTGGGTACTTGCTCCTCAGGGGCCTGAGTTGTCTA
This sequence comes from Rhinatrema bivittatum, assembly GCF_901001135.1. Lineage (NCBI taxonomy): Eukaryota > Metazoa > Chordata > Amphibia > Gymnophiona > Rhinatrematidae > Rhinatrema > Rhinatrema bivittatum. The sequence goes on along the minus strand of NC_042616.1, from coordinate 249,618,730 downwards.
CCTTGGTGCCTGCTACTATTATTTCTACCTGCTGGGAACTCCATTACAGCTACAAGAGTGTGAGTAATCTAACATCTACCAGTCTGTCTCGCCTACAGCTTCTCATTGGAAATCTGCATTGGAGCTCCCTATACCACCATTGTGGGACGGGTCTCCTCAGCTGAGGACCCAAGACTGCTGCTGCAGGAATCTACTCACTACTGCCACCTCTGGTGAACTCTACAAGCTGTACAATAAAAACTCTGTGTTTGTGCATCTGAGTCTAGCCTGGTACTGCAGTTCCCTGCGGGGCTCCTCCCCGAGGGAGTGGCCATCACTGCAGCACCTGCACCTAAAAATCCAAACACCTCAAAACCATAACATTAGTAAGTCATCAAGATATGGATACAATTGACACCAGTTTCACTAGACCCTTGGCAAAGTTCTTTGGTTCAGATAACACAAAGGGAAAACCGTATGCACTGAAAATGTACCTATGGGCCCATGTCAGTTTATGTTGCGTCTGCTTTTGTAAATGTACTGTTTTTAATATATTTTATTAGATGTTCGTTCTTATGCACATTTACAATTTGTAATCCGTGCTGTACGTACCTTGGAAGTTGTGGACTATAAGTCTTAAAATAAATACCTTTATACAAGCTAGAGGTATTTTTGATGGGCCTTGGCTATCAGAATGTAGCACAATATCCTGAGATCCTGTCTGATGGCTTAGAGAAAAATAGAGACCATCTTGAAAGATTTTTCTTTTACAAACCTGCTCAGCCTCTTTAGATCCTCTTCAGAACCATGAAATAGCTGGACCACATCCCCCTGTACGTCTGTGTGTGTGTGGGGGGGGGGGGGGGGGGGGGGGGGCTGATCGCACCGATGCTGACCATCTGTTAGACCATCTCCACCATGGACATGAAGATTAAAACAAAACATACAAAGGTGATATATTTCTATTGGACTAATTTAATATACTTCTTGACTAGCTTAAGCCTTCTTGAAAGGGTCCTTTGGTACCTTGGACCTGAAAAGCCTTGGAATGGAAGAACAACTCAATTATATGCTGTATCCATCCCTAATGTTTAGGTCCTATTTATCCTCAAATCAAACAAGACCCTAGTGCAGAGCTTTCCAAACTTTTCATGTTGGTGACACACTTTTTAGACAATTTCACGACACAGTAATTCAGTCTACTAGCAAACCAGAGGTTAAAGGTTAAACGAACAAAACATATTTCAACAATTTATGTATGTTTCCTTAAATATATACATAAATTTTGGGGGATTACATAATGTTACACCCACACTGACCCCCAGGCAGCTCCCATTCATTCTCACACTGCTCCCTCCCCACCCCCCAGGCAGGTACCAATTCATTCTCACCCACATACACCACCCACAGGCAGGCACCAATTCATTCTCACACACACACCCACCACACACAGGCAGGCACCAATTCATTCTCACACACACATACACCACACACAGGCAGGCACCAATTCATTCTCACACACACATACACCACACACAGGCAGGCACCTATTCTCACACATACACCACCCACAGGCAGGCACCAATTCATTCTCACACACACACCCACTACACACAGGCAGGCACCAATTCATTCTCACACACATACACCACACACAGGCAGGCACCAATTCATTCTCACACACACATACACCACACACAGGCAGGCACCAATTCATTCTCACACACACACATACACCACACACAGGCAGGCACCAATTCATTCTCACACACACATACACCACACACAGGCAGGCACCAATTCATTCTCACACACACATACACCACACACAGGCAGGCACCAATTCATTCTCACACACACATACACCACACACAGGCAGGCACCTATTCTCACACATACAAACCCCAGGAAGACAACCATTTGTTCTCAAACACAGACGCACCCTCAGGCAGGCACCCATGCATTCACACACATACACCCCCAGGCAGACTCCCATTCATACACATGCACACACTGAAGGCAGACCCCCCTCTCTTTCTTTTGCCAGCAACCTCAAAGCTTCTCTCATTCCTCTGCTACTGCTTTCACTGCTGCCATGTGGATATTTGGCGAGGTGCTGATTGCTGCTACTGGCACTGAAGCCCATTCTGCTGCCTCCTCTCTGCAGGCTCCGCAATATTAAATATTTGCGGGCTTCCACTTCCTCCATGCCGATCTTGTACATTGCGAATGGCAAAAAAAAAAAAAAAGAAGATTGTTTCTTTCATTTCAAAAATTGAAAAAAAAAAAAAAGGAAATATTTCAAATGACAGCACATCCCAAGTCAAGGGTAGCGATAAAGCCAACAATCAAATTCAAACTAATAATGCACATGCTCCAGGAGCACAAACCCCCCCCCCAGCTGCAACTACCCAGTTAACCAACAGCAAAACTGGAGTGGGGGAGAAAGTGATATTACTCAGTGGGGATGTGGTATAAGGGGGGTAAAATCTCCTCAAACATATGATGGCCTCATGTTTGCAGGAGGCCTTGTGCTCATCTGATACAGTCTGTGGCGAGGTACTGCAGAGTGGAGGTAACAGTTGCTCTATATGTGGGATGCATCAGCAAACGTTGCCCTATCAGTTTGTGACAGGCCAATTATAAGATCTACCACAACTACAATGCAAAAAGCACACTCATTAAAGAGGTAACTTCTTTCAAACTCAAAAGACTAACAGGTTGCTATTGAAAGAGGTCTGTCGGGGTAACTTTTGAGTAACCTGGAGTATCCCCAGGTTTCTAACCAGAAAAATGCTACCTTGACTAAGTCACTACCCTAGGTAAAATGTACTCGGATAAAAGGGGAGTTCCCAGGGCAGGCCAGAAGATTATTCAACTAACTTAGCCGGACAACTTGAATATTCAAACTTATCCTGAAAAAATGTTAGTCGTGCTGAGAGGCAGTTCTAAAGTTATCCACAGAAACTTACCAGGCCAGCCCGTGGCTGAATCTTGATCTCTAAGCATTTGCTTTTGATATGTAAACTGGGAACAACATTCTTCCTCCCTCCAAATCATTGAGCACAAAATGTAGTTTATTATTGCCTTAATGTCTACTTTTGTTCCCGCCCTCCAGCCGGAAAAGAAAGCCATGCTAGGGGGAGATAAATCCAATTCCTGGCTTTTGCAAGATAGCATGGTTTTCTTTTCGGGTAGACAGAGAGCCTCAGATTGACAACTGAATAATCCTCAACCAAGTGCTTTTAAGACAAAAATGCTCTCCTACATAAATGGCCGGAAGAGAAAGGGTGGGGCAACAGCGAGGGCCCTACCGGGCCGGCCTGAAAATGCTTAGGAGCATTTTGAGTCGCTGGCCTTTTGGGATTCCATTTGGTGTTTCAGAGCGAGGTGTCAGGCCCCACCTGCCTCACTCGCCTGCTGGATGCTTCCAATTGCCTTGCCAACAGCCCACACTGAATTTGTTTCAATAGGACAAAAAAAAAAAAGGCCTTGCCCCCCCAATGACCTTCCCTCCCTACCACCACCTCCGGCCTGGGGCCTTTGATGGTAGGAGATAACAGAATCACTTCCTCTGGGCTCTGCTAATGATCTCTCTCCCCGCTGCAGACCCTACAGCGCTTAAATAAACCCTCCAACGGCTCAGCCAGGAGTCCAGTGGCTACCACTCAGCAGCAGGGAAGCCAGGCTAAAGTTAGATTGCTTCATTTACAGCACCCTTCTCAAATCAAGGGGGGAGGGGAAGTCCCGCTGCAAAAGGAGCTGGAATGAAATAAGTGTGGGGGTGGAGTGATGGATGGGAGGGGAGATTAAGGTGCTCCATGGTTTCTCTTTTTTTTTTTTTTTTTTTTTTTTTTTACACAGAGGATTTTTTTCCCCCCAAACAGGGAGCTCCACTTACCATGTACTGCAATAAACTAGCAGCATATTGCTACACTTAAAAAGAAAGGAAAACACAAACAAAATTGACATTTAATAAATTACAAGTATCTCCAAATAAAACAAAAATCCTTGAGGTCCATATTCAAATTAATTAGCCAAATCTGGTTTCATAACCTCCCCCCCCCCCTTCCCCCAAGCCCCTCTCTGTTTACATTTTGTTTGCTCACACAAACTTTAGCAATACAGAGAGGCAGTGTTGGGGGCTTAACTTTAGCTCGTTAAGTGCAGATATTCAGCGCTTTCCGGATAAAGTGAGATGGGTGAATCTGGGAACACTGGAGAAGCTGTCCTAAAGTTATCTGGGTAACTCTGACAATAGCCGGATATAGTCAGCGGATTATGTGTACGGTTATGCTCCGCTGGACATGACTGAACTTTACCTAAGCCGCTATGGTGTCTGCGAAAGGTGGGGCATTACCCTCCAAGTTGCCTCTTGTGGACTAGGGACTCAATGGCATTGCACGGTTCTGGGGTGGCTTGGGGCCCGACAGTTGTGGAATCCCACAGGCAGCCCAAGTGCAGGCTGGCAGATGTTATGCTGAGAGGAGAGGGGGGGTTAACCCAGAGCAGCTGATTGCAAGATCGGCAGAGCGCACCAAGCAGCAGCAGCAGTGGCGCTGCTACTGCTATGAGAACATGCAAGAAAGAATGAGATCAGAGCTCCAAAGCAGCACCCCCTCCCCCCAGATGTGTACAATTCACCACTGTTGCCCCCACCAGAGAACTTCCAGCAGAAGGCGCTGCTTCTCGAGAGCCGTTTACTGGGCCCTCTCACTGGAGGATGTCTTGAGCACCACAGCCTGAGCACGAGGATCCAGAGTCCAGCAGATTTCACCATAAAAAAAGGAAGGATTTTTTTTTTGGGGGGGGGGGGGGGGCCAGAAGAAGTGTTAAATGGGTTTTCCCTAGAGTTGCGTGGTTTTTTTTCCCTTTGTTTCAATGTTTTAAACAAGGGAATTATATAGATTTGTGTATGGTTTTAGTTTCTCTTAGTTAATGAATCACCTTTCTTTGGAAACGAGGTGATGTACAATAATTCTTTTGTGAGGTTTTACTTAGAATTAGGTTTAACATGCGTACTATTTATTATTTCCATGTTTGACTGTAGTCTCATATGATTATTCTATTGGTCAAGTGGTGGTTTTGGTTTTTCATGTAGGTTTGGAGGCAGAGAGAACAAAAAAACAAGTGGACAGGAGACAAACAAGAGGGGCACAGAAATGTGTGCGTGGGTATGATTACTAATAGGGAATATTTTACAGCAACTTTCTTTTATTTTTTTAAATAGGAATCACTGCTACACAAGAAGCTTGTTTCACTCAAACGTATGTAGTAACTTTGAAATATAAAGAATTATTAAATGCATGTTTCTTAACCTGTCTAGTGTTTTTCTTTGTTCCTTCTTTTCATTCTCTTTTCTTGGCAAACTCTTGATTTTCTGTTTTTGCTATTGCCCATCTCTCCATCTTTCTTTCTTCCCTTCCCCAAACACTCTTCCCTGTTTCTCTCCCTCTCTTCCCTCAGTAATTCCCACCTAATTCCCTGCATCCCCATACTCCCCCATCTCCTACCCTTGCCTTCCCCATGCAGCCCTACAGTCTATCCCTCATCTCTACACCTCACCCCATGCAGCTCTATTTTTGCTTCCACCCCCACCACCTCTCTCATTATCTCTCCCCCTTTCCCAGAAGTAGCTTTGGGGGTTTGAGACTGGAAAATTGGGCATCAAAATGGCAGATGAAATGTAATATGGATAAGTGCAAGATGATGCATATAGGGAAAAATAACCCATGCTATAGTTACACTACGTTAGGTTCCATATTAGAAGCTACCACCCAAGAAAGAGATCTAGGCGTCATAGTGGACAACACATTGAAATCGTCGGTGCAGTGTGCTGCGGCAGTCAAAAAAGCAAACAGAATGTTGGGAATTATTAGAAAGGGAATGGTGAATAAAACGGAAAATGTCATAATGCCTCTGTATTGCTCCATGGTGAGACTGCACCTTGAATACTGTGTACAATTCTGGTCGCCGCATCTCAAAAAAGATATAGTTGCAATGGAGAAGGTACAGAGAAGGGCTACCAAAATGATAAGAGGAATAGAACAGCTCCCCTATGAGGAAAGACTAAAGAGGTTAGGGCTGTTCAGCTTGGAGAAGAGACGGCTGAGGAGGGATATGATAGAGGTGTTTAAAATCATGAGAGGTCTAGAACAGGTAAATGTGAATCGGTATTTACTCTTTCGGATAATAGAAAGACTAGGGGGCACTCCATGAAGTTAGCATGTGGCACATTTAAAACTAATCAGAGAAAGTTCTTTTTCACTCAACGCACAATTAAACTCTGGAATTTGTTGCCAGAGGACGTGGTTAGTTCAGTTAGTATAGCTGTGTTTAAAAAAGGATTGGATAAGTTCTTGGAGGAGAAGTCCATTACCTGCTATTAAGTTGACTTAGAAAATAGCCACTACTATTACTAGCAACAGTAACATGGAATAGACTTAGTTTTTGGGTACTTGCCAAGTTCTTATGGCCTGGATTGGCCACTGTTGGACACAGGATGCTGGGTTTGATGGACCTTTGGTCCATCAAACCCTCTCAATTGAGGACTGACCCTGCAATTGCCAGGCTGGAAGGGGGAAAGAAGGGAGAGGTATAATGGAGGGGTGGGTTGGGGAATAACCTGTACCAAAGGCTCACAGCCATGAAAAGCCCAACATAGGACAGGAATATGCTGATTCATAAACAAGAGTAAATTAAAAAAAAAATCTTAATTTTGTTTTTAGGTATGAAATTAAAATGTCAGATATATGTTTACAAATTGTGCCCATTTTATTTGCTAATTAAAAGAAAATATTTTCAATAGTTCTGTTGCTTTAAGAAAACAAGGCGTGGGTCATGAAGGACAGCAGTGATCAGGAGTGGAAGAGAGCTGCCAGCAGCCTCCTAGCCTTTAGGTATTATCAGCCAGCTGGAGCCAAAGCAGCCATTTAAAAGCTTACAACATGTTCAGCCTTTAACACTCAGCCAGACATTTTAGCCAACCCCTTGAATCTCAAGTGACCAAGTTTCAATCTAAACTTCCTTTTGAGCTTAACATTTAAATATTTCCTCCATTTCATCCTTTACAGTGCAGTTTGAAAAGACTGAGCAAACAAAGCAAAGGCACTCGTAAAAATCATAAAACTGCAACTATTTTGATTGTGCAATGAATTTTACACGTGTGCTAAATGTAAAGATCAGAAAATAGAAGGGACAAAGAGCTCGATTACCTTTATCAACGCTTATGCGGCCCAGGGAGGGGGGAGTTCTGGGATGCCCAAATTTGATGTGGTACAATTTAGCTTGCAGCATGCGCTATGTGAAAGATTGGCTTTTCGCTCTGGCCTCTGTTACTCCCTATGCATACCTTCTAGAGTGGTATGGGGTTTCCTCTCTGAATCCGTTGCTACAAATTCCCTGTAACCTGATACCCAGCCCCATCAAAGCGCAAGGGCTATGGCAGACCTGTAGGAAGGCTTGGCAGCTCTTTTGCAGGTTGGGGCATGTCCCGGGTCCCCTGACGACATTACTTTCAATAACGGGGCACGATTTCTTTCTCCCTGGGAAACATAGCACAGTATTTCAAAGATGGAAGACGTCGGGGTTAACCTATTTTTTTGAGCTCTATGAGGGGCTGACCGGGGAAGTAGTACCCTTTCCGACCCTCCAACAACGGTATTCTCTCCCAGGGGGGGATGTGTTTGCATACACCCAGGCCAGACATTTTCTTCGCACAGGGGCACATCACCTTCTGGATACCACGGAAGTCCAGGGCGTGAGAGGGGTGGTTCAGGTGGGTAGAAGGCAGCGGGCTTCGGTATCATATTTTTATAAGGTGCTCATGGGATTCATGGATTCAAGCCTAATACATGTTATTTACACTCGCTGGCAATCCTGGCATCTGTTTTCGTTAACATACGCTGAGTTCCTGCAATGTTTCCGGGATTTGCCTGATTTGTCGGAAAATGCAATCTTACAGGAAACACAATACAGATTTCTTTGGCAGAGTCATATAACGCCCAAACGAGCCTATCAAATGAAAATTGCACAGACTCCTCGTTGTCCCAAATGTAACGATATGGCTAGTACCTACTTCCACTGCTTTTGGGAGTGCAGAGAGATTACAAAATTTTGGAAGCAATTGCGCAATACCTGTCAAATAATTTTAAAAAAGAAATTATCCCCTGACCCTAATCTTTGGTTTTTCGGCTTGGACGATTCCCTGTTCGCTCCGCTGCCCAAGCCGGAAAGGTTTTTTCTTTTAAGGGCGGGATTGGTAGGAAAACAAGTCATCCTAACCCAGTGGCTCGCTACCGATCCCCCAAATCATGAGCACTGGTTTAAAAAGATGGTATGTCTATGTTCTATGGAACATGCCATCTTGACACAGACGGAGCCAAAGAGGTCTGTACGTACATCATTAACGTGGAAGGCTTTTACTGCATACTTAAGTCCTAGAGTTCGCCATCGTGAAGACCCGTGGGCTTCAGTGATAGTCCCACCAGCACACACAGTTGTTGAGGAGAAAGGCCAGGAGTGAGAAACAAGAAATCCAGTGGACGAGTCCCTCACAGGTTACGCTTAGCCTCACCCAATGAAAAGAAGACCAACCGCAAGAAAAGACTGATCCATTTAAAAAAGGGGGAGGGAGGGAGGGAGGGGGGGAGGGGAAGTAAGGTATGGGGCGTATTGTTATACAGAATTTGTTTATTTGCCTGTTGCTTGTAAACGGAAAATCTTTAATAAACAGATTATACAAAAAAAAAAAAAAAAGATCAGAAAATAAAGACTTCGGATAACCTACAGCTTTCTTCATTTACAAAATTCCATAAAAAGATACCACAAATCATTTCAAGCTCCATATTCAAAAGCCATTTAGACACATAAACTCACAAGTAATTTGTCTAAATGACAAATATGGCATATTCAGCCACTTATCCAGCTACAATGTAACCTGACAAAGGGGCGTTCTGGGGAGGGGTTGAGTTATCCAGCTAATTTTTCACTCAACACACAATAAAGCTCTGGAATTTGTTGTCAGAGGATGTGGTTAATGCAGTTAGTGTAGCTGGGTTCAAAAAAGGTTTGGATAAGTTCTTGGAGGAGAAGTCCATTAACGGCTATTAATCAAGTTTACTTATGGGCCGATACAGTAAAAGTTGTGCGCACAGGCCACTCTCCTGTGCGCGCGATTCTGTATTTAAATGAGGGTCCGCGGCAAAGAGAGGCGCTAGGGACACTAGCGCATCCCTAGCGCCTCTTTTTGGACAGGAGCGGCGGCTGTCACGGGTTTGACAGCCGATGCTCAATTTTGCCGGCGTCAGTTCTCAAACCCGCTGACAGCCATGGGCTCGGAAACCGGACGCTGGCAAAATTGAGCATCTGGTTTTCAACCCGCGGGCAGATTTCAAAATTTTTTTTTTTAAACTTTTTTTTTTTTTTAAACTTTCAGGACTTCCGACTTAATATGTCCATGATATTAAGTTGCTTTTCTGTGCACTTTCCCGGTGCCCGGAGAAATTAATGCCTACCTTTGGCTGCACATTTTGCTTTCTGAATCGAGCGGGATTACCTAATAGGGCCATCAACATGCATTTGCATGTGGCGGGCGCTATTAGGTTCGGAGGGGTTCGACGCGCATTGTTGATGCGCTATGACCCCGCGTGTCAAAAACACGCATCCAATCGGCCTGTTAGGGAATAGCCACTGCTATTAATTGCATCAGTAGCATGGGATCTTCTTGGTGTTTGGGTACTTGCCAGGTTCTTATGGCCTGGTTTGGCCTCTGTTGGAAACAGGATGCTGGGCTTGATGGACCCTTGGTCTGACCCAGCATGGCGGTCTCTTATGTTCTTAACCTAGCCAAGTATCAGGTATATACGACATTGTGTGGCTGGATAACGTGCTACTTAACCAGGTATCTTTAAAGATATCCAGCTAAGAAGCACCATCAATAAATGAAAACAAAAAATAACTGTACCAGCAGGCCATCCCCTTCCTCCCCCCAAAATGTCTAATAAAGGCCCTGTCGGGCCATGCCCACCTCACCCCCCAAAACACTAAATTGTCCCCAAGACTCCCCTTCCCTGTTTTTCTCTAACACCCAAAACAGGCTGCGCCCTCCAACCCACCACTACTCTCTGCAATGAATTAAGAGATCCCGGCACCCCCTTCCCTCTACCCTCCTGATTCCCCCCCCCCCCCAAATATAGCTTATAGTTTTACTTGCTGAGAGCAAGGGACCCTCCGCTCCCGGTGCCTCCATGCTGCTCTAAGCGAGTCAGCGCAGAAAGCATAAGTTGACGTTAAGCCTACATTGGGTGTTAGAAAAACACGGGGCAGGGGACTCTCAGGGACATTTTAATGTTTTGGGGGTATGGTGGCCATGGCCCAACAGGTCCTTTATTAGATTTTTTTTTTTTTTTTTTGGAAGGAAGGGGAGGGAGGAGGACGGCCTGCTGCCACAGTTATTTTTTTGTTTTCATTTAATGACAGCGCTACTTAACTGGATATCTTTAAACATATCCAGCTAAGTAGCACAGTATCTGGCTACATGTAGCCAGATAACTTTAAGCTTATATATTCAGTGGGATGTTTATCCCATTGAATATATGGGACAAGTTAACCAGCTAACTTTAGCTGGATAACTTGTCCAATAAACGGTCTACTGAATATTGGCCTCTAAGTTGCTATTTGGTAAAATATGCGATTTCAAAAAGGCAGAAACATTGTACCGGCAGGAGATTTTTCCAACTCTTTAGCTCTCTTCCTAGAAGTTTAAAAATTCCGCGATGTAACAAAATCACTCTTCCGTATCACTGTACTAAAATTGCTCCAAGGTGGCTGCTACAAGTCATGGACAAAGTGAAATCAAAAGAGCAGTCCCCAGACTTCAAGGTCATAACACACCTGGAAAATGGAGAAAGCATGTTTACTCATCAGTAAGCAGAGTTCTCCGTAGACAACAGGATGAATTAGCCATAACGCAAGGGGGTGACATCATCCAACGGCACCAACACGGACTCAGCTAACAGAGTCTAGGAAATCTATAATACACATGATGCCATAAGCTTGCTGGGCAGACTGGATGGACCGTTTGGTCCTTTTCTGCTGTCATTTTCTGTTTCTGTGCCTCATGAGCCACATCATCTCTTCCAGAGCTTAAGCTTTACTGAGGTAGCAAACTCTCCAGGTAGGCTGGTGGGTATGAAATATGGTTAATTCATTTTGTTTATGGAAGATCCAGTTTACAGGTAAGCAACTCTACTTTACCTGTAACAACTGTGCTCAGAGGACAGAAGGATGTTAGCCCTCACACATGGGTGACATCATCAGATAGAGCTCCGATGTGGAAAACGTATGCCAAAGTTTCTAGAACTATGACTAGGTACACAGAGCATGCCCAATACCACACGATCACACAGGGTCCCCTCTCCAGTCTTGTAACATAAGAATTATAATTAAAACAAAAAATAGGAGAAACCCACATCCACAGGGTGGCTGGAAGGTTACGTGAGGATTAATATCCTGCGTCCTCAGAGAACACCTATTACAGGTAATCCACTTTTTCTCAGAGGACAAGCAGGATGTTAGTCCTCACACATGGGTGAATCCCAAGCTATAGGCTGCTCCCAACAAAAAAGGGGACCAACAGCACAACAGTGTTGTTGGTAATGGGGGGGGGGGGGGAGGGAGGACACGACAGCCTGAACCCAAACAAGCCCTAGGCGGGAAGAGTTGGGTTCTACACTTCAAACAGGTTCCGAAAGACAGAATGGTCAAACCTACTGTTGCTTCGGTCATCCTTATCCAGACAGTAATGAATGTGTGGAGAGAACTCCATGTTGCAGCCTTGCAGATCTCCTCCCCTGGGAAGTGTTTGCAAGTGGGCCACCGACACCGCCATGGCTCTGACAGAATGAGCCTCGACATGACCCCCAAGATGGAGTCTCGCCTGGGCATAACAAAAGGAGATGCAATCTGCTAGCTAGTTGGATAGCGTCTGTTTGGCAACTGCAATGCCCAACCTATTCCTATCAAAAGAAAAATAAAAAGTTGGGTGGACTGTCTGTGGGCTTCTATCCACTCCAGATAGAAGGCTAAGGCTAATCCAAACTGTGCAGTACTCATTTGCTTTGGCGCAAATGGGGCCTGGGAAAGAATGTTGGCAGGATGATGGACTGGTTAAGATGCAAGTCAGTCACCACACCTTAAGCAGGAACTTGGGGTGCATATGCAAGACCACCCTGTCATGATAAAACTTAGTGTAATGTGGATAAGTCACTAAGGCCTGGAGTTCGCTGACCCTGTGCGCCGAGATGACCGCCAACAAAAATATGACCTTCCATGTTAGGTACATGAAAGGTCACAGGTGCTTTCACCAGCTGAGCTAACATACTGAGGTCCCAAGACATAGCGGGAGGCCTTAAGGGAAGCTTCAATTGAAGCAGGCCCTGCATAAAGTGTACAACTATCAGCTGTACAGAGATGGGTGTACCATCTACACCTTGGTGGTATGCGCCAATTGCACTGAGATGAACTCTAACAGAGTTGGTTTTTAAGCCAGCTTCCGATAGGTGTAGAAGGTAATCAAGCAGCTTTTGTGTGGGTCAGGAGAACAGATCTAGGGCCTTCTGCTCACACCACACAGAAAACCTCCACTTCAGTCCTATGGACTTTCTAATGGAAGGCTTTCTAGAAGCCACTAGGACCCGGGACACATCCTCAGAGATCGAGAGGTTGCAGGACTAACCTCAACATCCAGGCATGGTCAGGGCCTGGAGGCTGAGATGCCACAACCTGCCTCAATCTTAGGTGATGAGACCTGGGGAAGTCCCAAGACTGATCGGTCTCCAGATTGATAACTCCTGTAGGAGTGGAAACCAGACCTGCCTCAGCCAATGAGTGGCTATGAAGATGATAGTCCCCCTGTCCTCATGAAGCTTCCAGAGTCTTCGCTGCTAAGGGAATCGGAAGATATGCTTACAAAAGATTCTTCCCCCAATGACGGGTAAGGGCATCTGAGGCTAGTTTGCCGTCTAATCTGTACAAGGAGCAGAACCGAGGCACCATCCTGTTGCAGGAGGACGCGAACAGATCTACATCTGGGCTCCCCCAGAGGCAGAATATCCGATTCACTACTCCCTGGTCCAGGGACAACTCATGGGGTCTGAAGACTTTAGCCTGTCTGCTACCACATTCTCCATCCCAGCCAGGTACATGGCCCTGAGCACCATTCCGTGGAACAGGATCCATGACCAGATCTGAACTGCCTCCTGACTTAGGAGATACAATCCCATGCCTTCCTGCTTGTTGACATACCACATGGCTATCTGGTTGTCAGTATGGATCAGGCCCACTTTGTTGGACAGTCGACCTCCGAAAGCCCATGGTGCGTGCCTGATCACCTGAAGCTCCAGGAAATTGATTTGACAAGAGTGTTCCTGAGTAGACCAGAGACCTTGAATGCTGAGCCCATCTAAATGAGCTCCCCAGCCCAGGGTGGACACATCCATAGTTATGAAAATTTGGGTAGGGGATTCTTCAAAGAGATCCCCCATTCCAGATTTGAAAGTACCCACCACCAGGACATTGGGCTCTGCGCATGTGTAAATGTGCCAAGAGACATGGACGATTGCGGCCATATAGCCTAACAGTCTCAACACATGCCAGGTTGACACCTGATGGCTCAACTGAATCTCTGCCGCTATGGTCATCAAGATGACAGCCCTTTGACGAGGCAGGAAGGCCTTGGCCTGAGCCATGTTTAGCAGGGCTCCTATGAAGTCCAATCGAAGTGATAGGCTGAGATGGAACTTCAAATTGTTGTTGAATCCTAATGACTCCAACACTCATATGGTCAAGCACATGGACCTGGTGGCCCCTGCCTGAGATGTACTCTTGACCAGCCAATCGTCCAGATAGGGGAAAACATGTATTCCCAGCCTGCGGAGGTGTGCCGCCACCAAGGGTTGGCATTTCGTGAAGACATATAGGGCTGACGCTGACCTTTTACTCACCGCAAATTAGAGATACTTCCTGTGACTGGGAAAAATCTTGATGTGAGTGCATGCATTCTTTAGATCAAGGGAGTATAGCCAGTCCCCTTTGAGATCAAGGTGACCAGGGAAACCATCTTGAATAAATTTCTTTTAAAAAAAAAAAGTTCAAGGCCCTTAGGTCTAAGATGGGATGGAGCCCTCTGGTTCAATTTGAAATCCAGAAGTACTTGGAGTAGAAACTCCGCACTCTTTGCTATAGTGGTACAGGCTCAATCACTTGTTAAAGAGGGAGGAGAGCTCTATTAGAAGTACCTCCTGATGTGTTACCAGCCCCCAAAACAGGCTTGGAGGACAATTTGACAAGACACCCAATAAATTTAATTGGTACCCTTGAGAGAGAATGGAAAGAACCCACTGGTCCAAGGTTATACTGGGCAACTTGTTCACAGAGAACCGCAGCCTGCCCCCGACCAGAGGGTCCAATGTCCCGGGTCCAGGCAACTGGTCTATGCTCCCTAAGACCCAGTCTAAACCCTGTCCCTGGAGTTGACTGATGTGCTGGCTGGGGCTCTCTGCTGCCTGGGTTCAGCCACGGGAGCCCTGATGGAGTTGATGGAGCAAGGGGGCTAAGGATACTACTTCCTTTGATGAAAAAAAACAAACCTCCTTTGTCCCTGCCTCACTGGCCTCCAGGATGAGGATGATGGGTCGGGAGTGCTGGTGGAGCGTTGTTGGAGGGTTTCATGGTTGTTTTGAAGTTGGGCCACAGTGCCCCTCACTCTCTCTCCAAAGAGATTCTCCCCAGTACATGGCATGTCAGTGAGTTGTTCCTATACCTTTGGTCGGAAATCAGAGGCCTACAGCCATGCCATTCTGCGGGTGCTGATTCCCGCTGCAGAGACTCTTGATGCTGTCTCAAAAACATCGTAGGTCACTCAGACCTTATGTTTTCCCGCACTGAAGGCCCTTATGCACCAATGACATGAGTGTTTCTTGCTGCTTTTGAGGCAGCTGCTCGATCACCTCCTGCACCTGCTTCCAGATGTTCCGTGTGTACTGGCTAATGTACAGCTGGTAGGCAATGAGCATGGCACCTTTAAATACCTTTCTCCCAAGAGCTCTATGGTCCATTCCCTGGGGGCGTCGAGGAGTGACTCCAAGAGTGCTTGGTCCTCTTGAGGGCAGATTTGAACACCAAATCTGGGATCCTTCTGGATGAGGTAGACACCATCTGCCTTCTTATTAATGGGAGGCACTGTGAGGGTGTGTTCCCATATCCTCAGCAGCAGCTCCTTAAGGATCTGGTGCACCGGGACCACCACAATCTCCTTAGAAGGCTCAAGGAATTGGATAATTTCAAACATTTTGTGCCTAGCATCATCTTCCATTAATAATGGAAATGGGATGGCTTCTGCCATCACCATCACAAATTCTGTGAAGGTCAAGTCCTTCAGCAGATACTTCCTTCACCCCTTGGAGGAGAAGGGTCTGATGCGAGAACATCAGAGCCCTCTGAGGACTCTGAAGCATCATCCTCCCAGGGGACATAGGGTTCCTCATCCTCTGTAGGCTACAGGAGATGGGGTCCTAGGTGCTCAGCCTTCATCTAGATGTGCAGGCACTGCTAAAACTGAATGGGGGATTGCAGGCCTTTGCATCTCTACTGGCCTAGGGGGAGCTTCCTCCTTGGAGGAACCGGCAATAAGCACTGTAATTGGTAGGTGTAGGCCTCTGTGCCCCACCGAGTACAGATGCTGTCCTGGGAACTGATGCCAGCTGGGTTGGTAACACACCGATAAGCACACTGAGCTTCTCCAGCAGTGGTATGAGGATGGGCGGAACCAGGTCCAGTGCAGTCTGTGCCACAGGACCGAAGCCCTGCAGCACTTGCTCCATCACCAGCTGGATTTGCTACTCCAGCTCTTCCTCCAACATTGACTATGCCAACACCGACTGGGAGGAAGGACGGGTGGCAAGATTTTCTTCAGACCTGCCAGGCAGATCAGTAACTGGTATCAGGACCAGTGGAGATAGTCATGGGCCCCCAGCACAAATGGAGGACTGGATCTCCTCACCTAGTCATGAGCCGATGCATCCCTGTACATCAATGGGGACCAGTGCCAATGCTCCTTTGGTTTGCCTTCATGCTCAGCCCGGTCTTTCCCCGGTGCCGAGGCAGATGACGAGGAACCAGACAACTGAGGGCGGATATGATAGAGATGTATGATAGAGGTGTTTAAAATCATGAGAGGTCTAGAATGGGTAGATGTGAATCAGTTATTTACTCTTTCGGATAATAGAAAGACTAGGGGGCACTCCATGAAGTTAGCATGTGGCACATTTAAAACTAATCAGAGAAAGTTCTTTTTTACTCAACGCACAATTAAACTCTGGAATTTGTTGCCAGAGGATGTGGTTAGTGCAGTTAGTATAGCTGTGTTTAAAAAAGGAATGGAAAAGTTCTTGGAGGAGAAATCCATTACCTGCTATAAGTTGACTTAGAAAATAGCCACTGCTATTACTAGCAACGGTAACATGGAATAAACTTAATTTTGGGTACTTGCCAGGTTCTTATGGCCTGGATTGGCCACTGTTGGAAACAGGATGCTGGGCTTGATGGACCCTTGGTCTGACCCAGTATGGCATATTCTTATGTTCTTATCCTTGGCCTGGAGGAGGCTGACTGTGGTCGGTCTCTGGCACCCCTATTTGCTGATGGCAGAGGACATCTCATGTGGATCAGTGATGAACATGGTCCTCGGGCATCAGGGGCATCACCTAAAACAGATGTGGCCATGTCAGGATGAGACAAAAGGGGCACAAACCAGAATGTTGGCGGTGGGAGTCAATGGCCGGTGGGCACAGAGGCATGACAGGGAATCAACTGCGAAAAGAAACCTACCAGAATTGCCAAAAACCTTGACTAGTAACATTATAGGGAGGCACCGAGAGGGACTCTGCGATGGAACCACAAGAGAAAAACCCATGAAAAATGCAAGAAAAAGGAAGTTTTCTACAAGGCTAAAAATAGCCAAAAGTGAGCTCACTCACACCATGAGGCTTACAGCTCTGTGGAAAAAGAGAGACTGGAGAGGGACCCCCCACATGGTCACATGGTTTAGGGCATTCTGGGAATGCTCAGTGTGCCTAGCAAAGCTCTAGAAACTTTGACAACTTTTCCGCATAGGAGCTCCATCTGATGATGTCATCCATATATGAGGACTTGTCCTTGGAGAAGCAAACTTGCTTTCTCCATTGACAAGCAGGCATGAATTAGCCAATAACATGTGGGGAATCCCAAGATGAGAGTTGCACAACAGAACCACTTAATTGAAAACAACTCAGCCCCACCAAGGAAGAGTGGACTACTAGGAGAACAGGCAGCACAGAACTACTTGCTTAATTACTATTCCCTCAGGAAATACTGTCCCGAGATTAGTGTGACATGACAGTGTGCACAGAAGGCCAAATAGCGGCTTTGAAGATGTCTTCAGCGGAAGTGGCCCTGAAATGAGCCACTGAAGTTGCCATGGCTCTCACTTTAAGAGCCTTGACAGTCTAATCTGAAGACTGGTTAGTACATAACAGTGCACAATACAGTCCGCTAGCCAATTGGATAGAGTTTGTTTGGCAACTGCCATTCCCAATCTATTGAGATCCAAGGACATGAACAACTGAGAAGCTTGACAGGGAGGATGAGCTCTCGTTCAGTAATATGTCAGGGCTCTCTTACAGTCCAAAGGAGTGAAGAGCCTGTTTTGTGTGCATGTGGTCTTTGACTGAATGTAGGTAGAGCAATGGTTTGATTCATGCGATTACCATTTCTGGAAGGAACTGAGGATGAGTTTGTAGAACAATCCTAATTTGAAAAAATTGAAAGTATGGTGAATATAAAACCAGAACCTGTAATTTATTTATTCTTTGTGCCGAAGTAACAGCTATGAGAAACACTTTCCAGATGAAAAACTTCAAGTCCACCAACTTGAGAAGTTTGAAAGAATGTTTCATGAGCTGAGCTAAGACTACGCTGAGGTCCCAAGGCACTAGAAGTTTACTGTCTAGAGGCTTGGAAAGCCAGTGTCCTTTCCTGAGTCTTGATACTATGGGGCAGAGAGAGAGATTGGAACCCCTTCTACCTGCTGGTGATATGTTGCAATGGTACAGAGATTAACTTTGACAGAAGAGGTGTTAAGGCCTGAAGACAAGAGGAAGAATAGCTACTGAAGCAAATCCTTTGGGGCAAATGAAAAACAGCCCAACTAGTCAACCTCTTCCATTTGAAGCCATAGGATCTTATGGCTGAAGGTTTCCTGGAGGAAGGCAAAACATCCTCCACCTCTTTGGGAAGGAGGACACTACTACATGTTCAACATCCACATTGTGAGGGCCAGTGCTGGCATGTTCAGATGGCAGAGTCTGCCTTTCCCCAGTGTTTTGAGACAGACATGCCCATTGGAACCAGAGACTGAATTGACAACCATATGATATATAGATATCACATTTGCTTTGGCTATGCTGGTGTTACGAAGATTATCCTACTCTTGTCTGGAAGGACCTGGCAATGAGAGGAATTGGTGGGTATGCATAGTAAAGACAGATGCTCTATTCTAGCAAAAAAAAAAAAAAAAAATCAGGAGCTGATCTGAAACTATTTGGATGGAGAAGAACTTCAACCTCTGTTTTGTGAAGTGAACAGATCGTTCACTAATTTTCGCCAGCAACTGAACAAGTTATTTGTGATCTTTTGATTCAGGGACTGCTCATGCAGTTGTAACACTGTGCTGAGGCAATCTGCCAATGTGTTTTGGATTCCTGGTAGGCATATTACCTGGAAATGGGCCATATGACATAGAAACATAGAAATGACGGCAGAAGACGACCAAATGGCCCATCCAGTCTGCCCAGCAAGCTTCACACATTTTTTCTCTCATACTTATCTGTTTCTCTTAGCTCTTGGTTCTATTTCCCTTCCACCCCCACCATTAATGTAGAGAGCAGTGATGGAGCTGCATCCAAGTGAAATATCAAGCTTGATTAGTTAGGGGCAGTAGCCGCCGCAATAAGCAAGCTACACCCATGCTTATTTGTTTTACCCAGACTATGTTATACAGCCCTTATCGGTTGTTTTTCTTCTCCACAACCAGATTCGGAAGGCTTCCTGGCAGGGGGGCCTGAACCCCCCTGCTTATTTATGTAGAAAACAGCCACTTGGTTGTGAGTCTAGATTAATATTCTCTTTCTTGAAAGAATATGAGAGAAAGCCCTTAGAGCGCAGTGGATGGCTCGTACCTCCAGGTGGTTAATTTTTAGACCACTCTTCACTGAAGATCACGATACTCTCATCCACGCTGCTTCAGCATTTTTTTCCCACCCCTTGGTGGGGGCGTCAGTAGACAGTTTCTTGATCCAGTGGAATGCACAGAGAGACCCCCCCAACTTTAGAACTTCTGAATTCATCCACTACTACCAGGGATGCTCTCATCCTGGAAGTATGTAACACTGTACAATGGTGATAGATATTCAAATACAAGAAGTACCTACAATGGAAGATAAAGTAACTTTCAAGGTCACAAGGAGTGCAAAATGGGAGAAGCAGGATTTGAATCCTGATTTCCAGTTCACTACTCTAACCACTAGGCCACTCCTTTTATGTTATTTCTTCTTTCATAACAGTCAAGAACTGCTCCTTCCTCAACTATTACAAATTTCCCCTCTGCTCTCGTCGTTTTCTCACTGCCCCTTTTGCAATCCCTTCAGACTGCAACAGCAAGAATCCTATGCATCTCCCATAAACCTGTCAGCTTCCACCTCTTTAAATCCCTTCACTGCTATTGATCCACAATAAATTCAAGCTTTTCCTTCTCTTTCAAAGCCCTGCACTCCTCTGTCCTTCCTAGATCTTGGACTCAATTTGTCCTGACATCTCCTCCCCTCCCAGCCTCCTTTTGTCTTGAAGTCTTTTACCTTATCTATGAAACTCCTTCCTCCCTTTGCAGTATGCCCATCTCCACACAACTTCAGGCCCCATTGTCCATTTCAATGAAAGCCACCATCTGTTCTGTGGAGTACCACACCACCATTCCTGCCACTGCCCCATCTTCCCTACGCGTGGCCATCTCGCTTTCTTCCCAATTAGACTGGAGAAGCAACTTCCCTTACAAGCTAAACCTGTACCGTTGCATGGCTCCATGTTTTGTTTTAAAGAGTAACAGCTATTTAAACCAGGGCTTCCCAAACTGTGGGTCGGGACCCCCAAATAGGATCACAAAACTTTTAGCCGAGGACACAAGTGCGTCAAAATGGCTTCACACTTCAGGGGCTATCAGCTGCAGCATTTGTAGTGGAAGTCAGAGTAAGGCCTTGAGACAGCAGGCGCTTACAGCCCCTGCCAGTGGCACTGCTCTTACATGAGTTTCTGTGGTAAAGTCTTGCACGAGGAGGGATCAGGGCCATTGCAGGACCTGTGAGTTTGAACCAGCCTATAGGCCCCATGCTGACTTTCATTACTAATGCCTTTGGTGCTTGTAGATCACTGTTAGCTCTCCCCTCCGCTCACAGCTGGTCCTCAGCCTAAGTGTGCATGAGCCGGTGGAGATTACTACTGCTCCTCTATCCTCACCCATCACTTAACCTACTCAAAAAGAGAGTGTGTTGCTATCATCGCCCTGCCCTCTCTCTTCCCACCAGTTGTCAAGCACCTTTCACCCAAAGGAAAAATGTTGCTGCTGACCTTGGCCAAGGGGATGTTTGGAGGTGGGATCAGATACAGAAGGGGTCTGAGGGTTGGATCAAGTAGAGAGGGATTATCTGTAGAGGGTGAGAGAGGGGAATGCAAGAAGATATGGGAAAGAGAGGCTCAAGGTTTGGCAGGGAAGAGGTGAGAAGGAATAGGGATAAGGAGAGAGAGAGAGAGAGGGAATGACAAAGGATTCATTGGGGGGGTTTAATAAGGACTTAAGAGTGAAAGGATCAGCTGGAGGTTGCAAAAAACTAGAGAGGGTGAGAGAGAGGAGATGGCTGAAGTGGTGAGGGAACTGGGGATATAAGAGGGGATCAGCTGGAATGGGGGGGGGGTCCACTGGTGGGGAAGGGGTCCACTGGAGGAGGTGGAGGTTGAGGGAAAGAATTGTAGGGAGAAGATGGAAGTTACGAGAGGGAATCAGTTGGAGTGTGGGAAGGTGATAGTGTCAGAGGGGGTAGCATCCCTGCTAATTTGTTTTGGTCATCCTCTGAGGTCATATAAATTTCTAAGTACTACAATGGGGTTACACTGGCTAAAAGTTTGAGAAACCCCTATTTGAACAGCTCCATTAAAAACCAACCATCTTCTGTGTCTGGCCACAATGCTTGGCTTAGACTGGGTTTGATGATATGGCCAGAGAGCACCAGGGGTCCCTCCCTACAGAGGACTAGCACTCATGGAGGAGGAAATGCATAAAGTCAATGAGGACTTTGAACATGGGGAGGTGTCTTGATACTGTATATCTATACTATCCGGGTAGCTGATGCTGTATACTTTGCACTGTCAATATGATAAAAGAATACAATAAATGCAAGTAAGCAACAAGGCCAGCACTTAGGGGTGTTTTTGTGAGTGTGAGACTGCATTTTGTGCTTTATTTATTTATTTTTTAAAGGATGGGGAATGCATCAGCATTTTCTGTCAGCAGCACATGTTGCTTATCCAAACAGTGATGTGTTTTCAAAGAATGTATTGCTAGAAAAGGCTAATTGTGAGATTCAATTCCTATTGTGTCACATCTCAAAATCACTCATCCATGGAATGCACAGCCCTCAACAAGGGAACCATAAAACAGACTAGGACAAACCCAGGACACTAAGTCATAAAATCTTATCATTATTCAATAATAAATAGAGCTTCTACTTTTAGTTTGTTTATAAGTTGCAAATGTTGATATTTTCCAGTTCCATATTACCACCTAGGAAAAGGATTTGGGCATCATAGTAGACAATACTTTGAAATCCTCGATTCAGAGTGGGTCATAAAAGCAAACAGAATGTTAGGAATAAAGAAAGAAATTGAAAATGAAACGTTATAATGCCTCCTTATCACTCCATGTGAGGCCCGCAGCTGGAGTACTGTGTGTATTTTTTGTCGCCATATCTCAAAAAAGATATAGTTGCAATGGAAAAGGTACAGAGAAGTGTGACCAGAATGATAGAGAGGATGGAACAGCTCTCCCTTGAGGAAAGGCTAAACATGTTAGGACTATTCAGCTTGGAGAAAGACAGCTGAGGGAGGATATGATAGAGCTGTATAAAATCATGAGAGGACTAGAATGGGTAAATATAAATTAGTTATTTATTCTTTCAAAAAATACAAATACTAGGGGACACACCATGAAATTAGTAAGCAGCACATTCAAAACAAATTGGAGAAAATTCTTTATTGCTCAATGCACAACTGAAGTCTGGAATTCATTGCTGGAGGATGTGGTTAAGGCATTTAGTATAGCTGGGTTTAAAAAAAGGTTTGGCCACGTTACTGGAGAAGTCCATAAACTGTTGCTACCCAAGTAAACTTAGGGAATAGCTACTACTTATCACTGCGTGATAGCAGTATGGGATTTATTTACTGTTTGGGAGCTTGCAAGGTGCTTGTGACTTGGATTGGCCACTTTTGGAAACGGGATTCTGGGCTTCAACCCAATATGGCAATTCTTATGTACCAAAAGAGTCAGTTTTCATGGTGCAGACTATGGCTGATATCTTTTCCAGCTGAAAGCAAATACATGTATTTGTGCAACTGAGTTGCCAGCTCAAGAAAGGCACAAAAAAAAAACACCACAACCCACAGAGTGGAGGTTCCAAGGAGAGGGATAAGAGTACTAGGAGTGATGAATTTCCAGCATTTATCCAATATTCTATCTTTTAACATCGCAGGTGTTTTAACAGTGTTATTTGGTTAAAACCTAAAATCAGAAGCACTGATTATAAGTGACATTTTGGTGTGAATAATTAAATATAGACAAACATTTAATACTATGCATAAACTATTCAAAACAGGAAATCTTATAATCTTACAAAAAAAAAAATAAAGAGGGGTTGCTGTATTAAGTCTATGGCAGCAAAAACAAAGGCTAGCAGTACTTTATAAACTAACTGATTTATTGATAATTGAGCTTTTCAGGACAAGAGACCATTTCATCAGTTGCCAGTCAGGCTTTGGCATGAGTAAAAATTTCACCCATAGCTCTCCAGGTAGTGTGTGCATTTCCACACTATGGCATAAAGATGTGCAGTTTCATTGCTAATCCCAATGGTATGGCATTTTCTGAGGTGATTTTCCTATGCTTCAAAACTCTCAACCTCTCCCATGCCGGTCATCTTGCTGCTATCAATGTAATATCCTTTAACAACATAATCTGACATGCTCTAATAACTGTGGTTCACTATGCGGGGCAGAAAGCTATGAAACCTTGGGACTGGTTCAGTTCCTACCTGTACTATGTAACAAAGAACCTCCAAGAGCGAAACAGAGTGAATTTTGGTATTTCGGTTCCTACCTGTACACCAGTTTCCCCAACATGTCTTATGTGACTTTCTTCCTCCTCCTTCCAGCCAGCAGGAGATCAAAAAACTTAAGGCCAGGCCTGCCTCCTGAACCACCAGCTCTACTCTAAACTTTGACCAACCCTCCCCCATAGGCACTATAAATTAATCCATGCCTGCATTAGAGCAAAGACAATGGAGAAGGAGGAAGATGGAAGCAGGTATGAAGCACTGATCTCCTGCTGGCAGCATGGAAAAAGGGACTGCACATTGCATGGAGAGGTGATGTGGGTGGAGACAGGATCATGTGACATTTGATTCCACGTGCCACAAGGATTGTGCAAGCTCAAAAGTTTGTTGCAAAATTTTTTTAAAATATTGAGAAGCATTGCTCTACGCTACTCACCATGGGCCAGACTCATTAAGGCTTTTCTCCCATTTCATATCTGTGGGAAAAACCCTTAGTGAATCAAGTACTGTGTGACTAAAGAGGTAATTTTCAAAGGAGGTCTCTCTGCATGTAATAATGATATAATGTAGCAATTTTCAAAAGCTCATTTACACGGGTAAAGTGCATTGACACGTGCAATACCCAGTTTGCAGTGTGTAAATCCTTTTGAAAATTACTCTCCAAGATTGCAACTTTGAAACAGCCCTGCAGGCACACGTGTACTGTGTGTTCCAGTTTGAGCTAAAGGACGCGACTGTTTTATAACATATGTGCACATGATATAAAACAGGTTGTATGTGCATACATGTATGCACAATTTTATATGGATGTGCGTGCAAATGCTGCCTCTACTGCATAAGTGGGGGGATTTTAGTAGACACGCACCAACCAGTTTCCCCAGTTCATTCCCAGTTCGCCCAGGTAAGGGATAGTACTTCTTAACCCCCCTTAGATAAATAGCCTCCCTTTTACCTTGTTAGCATCAACCCTTAGAACCCCACTGACTAGCCTAGATTTATTTTATTACTTACATACCATCCATAGCAGTAGAAAAATGATTTGGCAGGGGACCCCAGGCAAGTGCTTGTGCATGTAAATATGCGCACATTTCATGGATCGCCCATGTTTGTAAAAAGAAGTCACATGCCCATTGCCTACTGCTGCATGCAAAGATTCTTGAAAATTCACCTGAATAGCCTGGCGCCCTTGCTGAGCATCTGCTAGGAGCTCGATGGTCAGAGCCCGTGAGTCCTGGAGAGCATCCTGGAGGTAGATAAAACTGTGGCCAGTGTGGCGACCCATGGTGCATTCCCGGCAAATAGGGACAGAGCAGGTATCACAGTAGAAATGCAGCACCTGGAGAAGAGCAGGAAAAGAAAAACAGACATGAACCAGGTACCTCTAAAAGGAACACAACAGAGCAGTATGCCACACCATTGTTGTAAAAAATTCAATGAAAAAGCAGAGAAGGCAAGCAATCAGTAGCCAAGCACAACACTGGTAATGGAAACCGTTTGCTCCTCTCTGCAAACCATCACCCAGAAGAATTTCAGTCTAAATGGTTTCTGTCCTCAGGAGAAAATACATCAGCCAACACTGAGAAACTTAAAATCCAGAATTTGCTTTTTGTGGTAATATTAAAAAAAAAAAAACCTGACAGCAAACTTCTTGCAATTCTTGTTGTAGTATAAGACAAGGAAAGGTAGGTGTAAAAGACAGGTGTGGAAAATAAGCACGGGTAAGGAACACAGGTACGAAAATAAAGCAGGTTATGCTGCACTGTCCTGGAGGGCTGTACCTGCCATCTAGGATATAAGTCAATTAAAAAGGTATTAGCTGAGAAACAAGGAAAGTATTCTTACAGTTTATTTAAAGTTACTTATTTACTGCTCCCCGTTTCAGTCGGGGCTGTCTGAAGCACCTGTGCAATAAAAATATGCATAATAAAAACAATACACAACCAAAATATATAACACCACAACATTAAGGCTGACAACTACCCATATATGGCTCCCATAGGGCTTAACTTACAATCCTGCTTTCCCAACCTAAGGGTATCATCAAATTATTGGTCAAAACCAGGCTTTACATTCTTTGGAAAAATAATAATAATAATAATTTCTTTCCATCCTGATATCAGTTGGGAGCATATACCATAGAGTTGGCACTACTATGGAAAATGCTCTAGCTCATAACTGCACTTGCTTCATTTCTTTGAAAAAAGGTTCAATCAATAAAGCACCCTTGGTTAACAGTAATTGCCACCTTGTCATATACTGTTTATTATGTAGGTACTCTAGTCAGTACTGGAAATGCAGCCTTAAACCAAAAATGAAGATTCATTTGGTTGTTTAAATCAAAATTAACTCCCCCTTTCCTATTCTAATTTTCATTTCATTCCAGAGTTTTGGGTTGTTTGTTTTTTTTAAACAAGCCCCTCCTCAAGTCACCCCTACCATTGTCAATCCGACTAAACAGACACAGGTCCTCTACAAGTGATCACATTAATACTCTGAAGAATCCAGCTATTACAGCTTTACCAAAAAAAAAAAAAAAAAGACTTGACAAAGCTGGGCAAAATGACAGTGCTATCTTCATACAGGCACACAAAATTCAAGAATTATAACCAGCAAGAAAGGGGGACTACAGCTTTTCACTTCAGGTCGAATTAGCAATTCAAATTGTAATTGAAAGTTGAGACATTTTAAGTTGTAGCACATTTACAGCAGTAAACACAGCATGTGTGTGAGTAGCACGGGGTGGGACAGGAGTCTAATGTTTAAAAATTGAAAATGCACTTCATATTTTAGTGTATGCTGTGATTTTGTCATGTTTCAAGTAGGTCCCACGTACAGTACATAATGGGAAATGCTGAATTCATTCAAGAAGTCTTTATTAAAAATAAATTATTTTTTTTCCCAAAACATGCCATTTATAGCAATCTGGGAGAGAAAAGTACATTCTAAGTTAAGGAACTGTAAAAAAAAAAAAACAAAACAAAAAAAACCCAAAAAAACAAAAAACCCAGCATAGTGTAAAATAAGAGTGCGCAGCAATCAAACACAAGAAGAAAAAAAGAAATCCTTGAACGTGTTAATAATGTCCCCTTTAAGAGCTGCCAGAATCAAGAGAAAGACAGAAGACCGCAGCGCGACTTCCAATACTGCCGAGGACCAAGGGAAGCCGCCTCTCGTTTAAGTTACAGGAGCAGCTCAGCCTAGTCACACCGGCAAGCTGAAACGTGCAATGGCAACGTTCAATAACGGCCAGAAGCTGTTAATAAAAGTGGTCAGCAAAGGCTAGAGGCCGCCCCAGGAAATACTAAAAGTGGCTCGCAGTTCCTGTACAAGGCCTTTTAAAAACTGGGGCTTTGCACGCCAAGAGAACTTTTGAGCTCCTCTTCAGGGACAGTGAGCTATCTTGCCGAGCCCATCTGGCAGACTCATTTCCACCACAATACTCCAATACACATAGTGGGAAGGCTGGAGGGCGGGTCGGGGCTAAGGCATCCATCAGAAAGCCCCCAAAACTAATAAGAAAAGAACTTTAATTAAACAATCGTTTCCCTCCTTCAGTGCCACAAAACCCCCGCCCACCCCGAGGGAGTATTTCATCTTCTCCGAGTGAGCTAGCTGATTTGTAAGTCAAAGGAGCAGTACTAGAACACAATTGCCTGTCAATTCGACTGCCAACCCTTGAAAATTAGGCAAAAACCAGGCCTGCACAGCTTTCACGTCTCCCCTCCCCCTCTTCTCCAGCAGAGGCGCGCAGAGCGGTTCTCTCCAGAACAGAACTGGCAGGAACTTGCTTACTTATGGTCCCCACAGCCCCTCCTCCTGTTTGAAAAAGAAACTCACACAGGAAGGGTGGCGAGGGGGGTTGGAGCAGGAGCAAGGTGCATCTTGGCCCCCAGTCTAGCACTCATTCCTGCCAATTCCATTCTAGAGAGCAGTGCCCTGACCACCTAAGAGGCAGGCAAGCAGGTCGGGAGCAGCCACAGTCAGGTTTTTACAATCCAAGAATACCATTTGCGGTTTGTGAGCGGTATTCTTGAGACCTTTTCAGTTGGCAGTTAAAAATAAAAATAGAAAGATTTCCATCTTTTATTCTTAATTTTTCGTGCACAAAACAAGGTCAGTTTTCGAAGATGTTTATCCGATTTTCAAAGCTAGTGATCGGCTGCCTTTAAATTGCCCTCACTCAATCTGGCTATAAGTACAGCGTGCCTACCCATCTTTACTGGAGGTAGGCGTTTCCAGGGAGGGGGGAGAGTATGTTCCGGGCAGGACTGCAAAACTAGGTGCTTTGTTTTCCGGCAAAAATCTGCCCACATTAAGAACAAATGCAATATCCTCAGGTCATTTATACCTGTGGGCAATTTAAAAAAAATAAAAAGCAATTACTTTCCTTTTCAATATTAGGTTGGAGCTCTGAGATTTAACTGCTTTCACCATTGAGAATGTTGAGTAAATCAGGGTGTTGTACCGATCTCTCATCTTTACTGCACGGTAGGCACCACACCCCATTCACAAAACCAGCCTAAACAGCTGAAGAGAAAACACACAGGGAAGGAAAATTTTGAAATCAGGGTCCAGGATGCAAATGTTAAAAAAGAAAATTATACTAAATGTAAGGCAGCTCAGGCCTTACTATAAAGTGTACTGGAGTACTGGCTAAAATCAGGGACAGGGCTTCCCGTCAAGAAAACTAGGCAATCACCTAGAGCGCCAACACTTTGGGTTTGGCAAGATCCTGCCAGCATGAGGTCCAGAGAGGTGCTGTACCAGAGCCAAAACCAAAAGGAGGGAGCACTGTGCTGGGGCCACTGCCACCAGTAAGAGGAAGCACTGTGCTGGAGCTTCCACCAATAGCTAGGTTGGAAGGGGGTGAATGACCAAAGATTCACCTAAGGCATCAAGGGCTCAATATTGAAAGCATGTTTAGTACTGGATAGCCAGATAAGCAGGACTTATCCGGCTATCTAGCCGTCCGCTGAAAATTAGTGGCCACTAGATAGCCTGTTAAGTCACTTATCCTGCTTTTAGCCGGCCAATTTGTGGGCAGGCAGTGGGCAGATCTGGGCAGCGCTACTTATCTGGTTAACTTAACCAGGTAAGTAGAGATATTCGTTCTTATCTGGTTAAGAGCTAATTAACTTAACTGGATTTAACTTATCTGGCTAAGTAGCACCATGACCGCTGAATATCCCTTGTAACTTAGCTGGATAAGTCATAGCTGGCTAAGTTACTTAAACGGCCAGAGCTGAATACTGACCTCCAAATATTCTTGTACCAGCCCTGGTTATAATGAGGAATTTTCCAGAGTGGAGGACGTTCTAGAAGTGTGCACAAGCAGCAAAGTGATAACAAGCTCCTTCCACCCTAATAGGGGATGAGTTGGAAGTTATAGAAGGTGCATTTGGGAGCAGTTGCTCTTTTGGATTTACTGAGGAGCAGTGGAGCTGGGACTGAGATTCCCATGATTCAGGGGCCTGGAATGGAAAGTGAAGCAGGCCGAGGCTCACACCTGATGAAATAATTCAAATGGTTAAGAATGTAAAGGCCGAGCATCCTGAAAAAGCCAAGGAAGGGTTTCTGGAAAGGAGAGCGCGCCTCTGAGGTGTGGGGATTTTTTTGTTTGGTTTGGGAAGCCCACAGCTTGGGATAAACTGAGTAACATCTGTGATGGAGTTGGAGATTTGGAAGTGAGGAATTGTTTGCACTTTTGCTCCTGAAGTTTCTTTTCCCCCCTACTATTATTCTGCTTGATATGGACTTTAATCTGTTTTGGAAGAACAATTTGATGAGGAATTCCCCCCCCCCCCCTCCCCAGTTAGTGCAAGTCTCCCCTTGGGCTGCCCACTTTTGCTGGTTCCTGCTGGACTCAATCCTGTTTGAGTATTCTGGGGTTGCAGAAGTGTTGGCTGATCACTCCTGCAGCCACCAAAGGAGACCCCCAATGAAGGGGGAACGGGGCTACATAGAACAAAATCAAAGCAGCAATAGGCAAAATTATATTTTGAGGACTCTAGTTACTTTCTGATGCTGAAGTCAAGAGGGATGGAGTTAGATTCTTTGGGTTGGAAGAGCAGGTCATGCACCACACCCCCTTCTGCTTCCCAAACATACCAATTCTTGATTCTTTCCCCTACAATCATTCTGGTTCTATTCCACATCCTGACTCAAACTTGCTCACTGGCCACATCCAGCAGAACAGAGGGGCATCCTGTGTCTCATATGAAACCACTTTATCCTTCATCCTGGCATCCAGCTGGTGGGTCAGAGGAAACAGGAGCTTCCCCTGTGCTTCTGCGGAACAGGATAGCAAGTTGAAATATATATTTTAGTATGACCAATAAACAAATCAGTAAACACTATTGATCAAATTCAATTAGATCAAACTGTGAATGCTACAGCTACTTCAGCAGTTTACTGCATCACAAGATGCTTTCTGATTAAATATATATCTGTGCCAATGGCAAACACAAGCAATCAAACGATTTTTTTTTTCTGCTTTTGGAACTAGACAGCTAGTTAATCATGCAATGCATGATGAAGGTCATAACCTAGCAAGTGCAAATGTTCTTAAAAAAATGTGCAGTGTTCATGCAATAGTCGCTCTATACAACTTGCAAGAGTCAATGCACTTCTTCCCATCCAGCAGTGAGGAACAAATGGAATATTTACATGAAATAAGCAACTATGGAGAACACCTCCAGAACATAAGCAAATAAGTTATTAATTCGAGGCAGCCAACTGCTCCTTCCCACCTCCACAAACCAAGTAGAGTGACAAAGTTAAGCCATGATCTCTTCCACAGCACCTGTGTCAGTTTTACTCAATCACTTCCCAGAGTCAAAACCGCTGTCCCTCGGTGAAGCCAAGCTCCAACATCCCCCTCCACCCCCCTGCTTTTAACCCCAGGTCACAATCTTTCTTCTACGGATTCATTATAATATTCTTCTAGTACCTCAGTTGACTGTACCAGTTCCCTCCCTTGCTGCAGCAATGATATCAAAGACTGTGAATCGGGTCTGTTTTAGTCAGTTGCACCCTGGCTCTTGTGGCAGTTCCCTCCCCCCATTGCAGCAATTATATCAAAGTTCAGAGACAGGTTCTCTATTTCAGACAGCTGCAGCCTCTCACAGCCCTGATTTCTAGCAATGATTTTCTAACAGAACAGTTTCAGGCCTTGGCAGCCTTTCCTCCTCATGCAGTTCACATACCCCTCTCACAAAATACCTTCTCTGAAACTTGCTCTGCTTGGCTTCCAGCAGCTGCTGGAAAAGGCTTCTCCTCTTCTCTGGCTATTTAAATGGCACTGGAGGTTTCACCCACCCTGCTTCTCAAGAGACCCTACCCCCAGAGTCCCATGACTAACAACCCCTTGGATCTCTCAGACTTATAACTCATTTGCTTGTAACTTGCTTTGGGGTCCTCTGGCCATTTATTTTGCCAGAATTTTCTGCTCTGTAAAAAACTGTTTTCCTCCCTCAGTAAGAGCGATGGGAAATATATGCCATCTCAGCACACCAAATTAAACAGTGACCACTAATTGGGATTTAGCGTGCAAAACAAAAACGAACACCCTTTCACAGCACATCTCTAGGGTAGTTTCAAAGTTGTGCACGCATGAAGGTGCTGCCTTTTTTTGTGCACAACTTCAGCTGTGTGCAGACAAAATGTTTTTTTTTGTGCGTGCAATTACATACTTTTCAGAAGTTTGCGAGCAGTAATTCAAATGAAAATTTCATTCTTTTTGGAAGCACCACTGACTCTGTTCCAAAATGGAACACAAAAATCAGCTTTTTCAATCCAGAAAAAAACATTTCAAATGGCTGCACATCCCTACTGCACAGCAGTTCATTCAGTGCAATTTTATTAGAATTGTAAGCTCTTTTGTTGACGTAAAAAAATAAACTGCACAAAAAGATCTTATATGATTTGCCAAGCCACCTAAATCTAGAGATGTATTTCTTAAGATATTTTTATTGCAATTTTAGCCTTGTTTTATTAAGTATATTTGTCTATAATTTTTATGTATGTAAAGATGTAATCCACATTGAATATATATTGAAATAGAATATAAAATGGATTAAATAAAAAATAATAAAATAAGATATAAAGAAAAAAATCTCCCCCTCAGGCCCCAGGACAACTGAGAAATGCTACAAACACCAGACCTGGACATAATCCAAAATAGTAGAATTCCTATGGATCTTAACGGGGTAAAAAAGTCACTGCTGTAAGGGTAAGGATAACCTTTCCTACACAAATGTGGCCTCTCAATGACCAGACCATAAGACACAAATAAATCAGAACTTCCTACGAGAATCACCTCTTGAAACAGGCCTCTTCAAATTCCCTTTGGAGAGATTTCCTGGACAAGCTCACCATGATGAACTCTCCCTAACAGTCAGTGGAAGTAGGAGCTGTACTATGTAGAACTGCAATTTCAGAGATCAGAGGACACACAAGACCCCCGACCCCCAGAACCAAATCCAAGATGACAGCCATCCAACCCAAGAGCTAAGGGAAATTCCAAACCCTGTGGCCTTTTAAGAAAAATTTTGCACCTAATGGAATTTTAGTTATTCTTTTCTGAATCAGAACATGGCTGACTCCAGTATCAAAAAGAACGCCTAGAAATTCCAGAGACTGTGAAGGAAACAAGAACACTACCCAACCTAAGCCTTCCAAGATCTGTAGAAATCTGGTTGAGATCAGCTGATCTTCCTAAAATGATATGGCCCTTATTAGCCATGGTCCCTTCCTTGTGTAGGAAGGCCACAACCACCACCATAACTTTGGTGAAGGTCCTTGGTGCTACCAAAGGAGAAGGCTCTGAACTGAAAATGATTTACTCAGAAGAACCAGCACGGACACGCCTTTTCGGCTCCATAAAAGGGCTGAATTCTTTCCCTAAATTTCATCATACTGGAGAAGGACTTCTTGTATTTTCTAGCATCCTTAAAACAACCACAAACTCAGCCATTCTGGAAGGTGGACTGGCATCTATCCTCCGGAAACTTCTGAGGATTAGCCTCCTCTATGTCTTTGACTAACTTTCCCAATTCTCGCCACATAATTTCCTTATGAAAGTATGATGGCATTTCTTATGTTTATTAAGAAGGGCCATGGATTCTGTTATCTGTCACCCAGTGCCACAGCCATAATAGTCTCTTGGCTGTGACCACTAAGGCCATTGACTTGGAGGAGATCCACATAAGGTCATACAATGAGTCTACCAAAAAGCAAGCTCAGATTCATTCTGGGCTAACTCCTGACTCTGGGAACTGCTACACCCAATAACACTGCCCAAGCCACATATACCCCACAGATGAAGACCTGAAATGCCAAGGTCATGGAGGCAAAACAATTCTTTGAGACACTCATTGATGGCAGTGCTCACTTCCACCAGGACAGTTGTCTTGTGAGTGATGTCTGAGACAAGGGCATAGACTCAGTTGGAAAAGATGCTCTTTGACCTCTTTTGTCCTCATTGCTTTCAGCCCTCCCTCAAGGGACTACCATTCTGACAGGACCATGTCCTCCACTGACTTATGGATTAGAAAGAAAGGCTTTAGAAAGTTTAAGAACCCCCTAGAACAGTGGTTCTCAACCCTGTCCTGGGGACCCCCCCGGCCAGTCAGGTTTTCAGGATATCCACAATGAATATGCATGAGAAAATTTGCATACACTGCCTCCATAACATACAAATTTTCTCTCATACATATTTATTGTGGATATCCTGAAAACCCGACTGGCTGGGGGGGTCCCCAGGACAGGGTTGAGAACCACTGCCCTAGAGGATGGGATCTCCTTCAAGAACCCTTTTCAACCTTGCCATCCAACATTCAGAGGGATGTAACAATCTGAAAGATAAGAAAGGCCGCTTCCTCCTCATGAGGAAGCAAAATGACAGAACTGTCCTCTTGAGGAAGACACCGCCTTCCACTGAGGATCCTAAAGGACTGTCCACCTCCAGTTCTTCCTCTACTCCCAAATCCATAGGAGTCTTTGGAGAAATCCCCCCCCCCCCCCCGCCAGCCAACTCAAGTGCTTCTCTCATGAACCTAGATTGCTTAGCTAAGGATCTTCCCTAGGAAGGAGTGAATAGGGTAATCCTCAATTCCAAAAGCCCCTCCTCCATCAGGTCTCCATACAGCCACAGAAGATTTGGTGCAAAAAGGTAAAAATTCAAGCAATAAAAGCCTTTTTGATAGGAAGGGTCAGGGACCCCCATTTGACTTCACCTCTGGGGATAACATGAGGTGCCCAAAAGACCAGAAACAGCATATGCTAAGGGGCCCCATGGAAGGGAACCGGCCTTTGTGGAAGATTATAAATGGTGGCAATTCTTGCTGCCACTTGGGCCTCATTAGGAGGAGAGAGCGCACCACTCGCCTTTCCCCATTAAAATCCCTGAAGCCACCAGATTCTCAACTGCACGGGAGGGGAAACAAATTCCCTTGACTGCTTCCCCCCCGTTTGACCCTTCTGTCACAAGTGGGGCATTAGGAGCTGGCTATGCTGCTTATGCAACAGCTCACATAGCTCCCACACTGGAGGCCCTACTTGGACATAGGGCTAACCAGATACGTCTGTGCAACAGAAAATATCGCCCTTGAAGATAGAGATTCTACCTCAGATATGCCTCTTTTCACTAGAAAAAAAAAAGGAAAGTGGGGGGAAGGCAACATAGCCCCACATTGCATTGTGGATGATGCCTCTGCTCTCATACCCACGAAAAGCAAATGGGCAATTTACCCCCTCCTGAAGCTACTTCTCTCTCCTTGGAGCATTTGAAGTTTGGAGAAAGTCAAAAAACAGAGCCAGGAAAAGGAGAGGTGGGGAGGTTTATGGATGTCTTAAGGGATAAAAAAAAAAAAAAAAAAAAAAAAACCACACCCCAAAACAGGAGACACCCATTTTTCAAGAATCCCTTCCTGAATTGACTCCCATTTTTCCTCCTAAGTTCTGCCAGGCCCCTGGGGAGCCAGATAAGAAGGGTAACTCAGCCTGGGACAAAACCTAGGGAGCTTAACCTACATAACTAGGAATATAGAAAAGATGTTTCCCTAGGAGCCATGGCCTACCCCACCAAGTGAGCAACCGCCCTTGGAGCAAAGCTGTGAATATTCTACCAGGGGGAGGCTGTAAACCAAAGCCTAGGAGCTGGGATCCTGCTGAACCAGTCCAGTATGCGCTATCATCTCTTAGAGACAAAGAATACTGGTCTTTGATTGAACTGCATCATCCTATATACTGTGTCAATGTCACAGAAAAAGGTGTCCCCTCTATCAAAATACTAGTCCGTAATAACCCACACAACTAGACTGGTTGTAGCAGGATAAGGAAGGACGTTTTGAATAAGAGGTCATCAGGGCTCAAAGACAGACTTAGAAATAACAGGAGTAATAATAATAATAGTAATAGAAGTAGAAGACACCGAATGGTTTGTTAAGAGATTGTTTTGTATATTATGTATGAATACTGTGAATGTTTACTGTACCCCATCTAAAATATTACCGCAGTTAAGACATTTTTAAAATTGATTTCTTGCTTATTTTAACAATGTATGTAAATGGAAAAAATTATAATTACAGATCTGTTTAAAAAATACATATTTATTTATTTATAATTTTTATATACCGACATTCTTACATCCGATGTAAATCATACCGGTTTACATTAAACAGAATAGCAGGAAATAAATTTCCATAGTCTAATACAATGAACATATTTTTTATTTTAAAAAAATAAATTTTTTATAATTTTTTTCTAATATTGAACATAGGATGAAGAAACCAAAACCTATAATAAGAGCAAAAAAAAGTTTTGGGTTATATAACAAAAAAATCTCTATTTTGTATAAAATTATACTAGAAAATTTAATATTGGGGTTTTCATGATACTGGTAACCCACATTTAAAAAAATCCTTTGCGATAACAAAATCATTGACTTCCAGCTTAAAAATAGCAAAATCAGTCCCAATACTAGAAAGAGCAAAATATGTGAAGCTGCCCTATTACAAGAAGCTTTTATTGGGGTGGGGCTTGGTGTCAAGGCAATGTAATCTCTTATTAGGATGTTATGACTTTTTTTGTATTGATTTTGTATGAATTTTGGGTTATGTATTGTAATCCGCTTAGCAGGCTATAAATTATTTTAAATAGGAAAATTTTCCCCATATTTATTTAACTGAAAAAGTGGGGGGGATAGCCTAACAATGGAGGTCACAGAGGTCAAAACACTAAAAATTCAAAGGAGTATGGGTCAAGCTCAGAAGACCCTCAGATGCAAGAAAGCGAAAGAAAAGCCAAAAATCAGGTAGGCTCTGCATCAGGAATGGGCAAGTTATATTGGCCTTGTGCGCCTCCTCATCCGATGTCATTTTCTCTGTGTCTCTGTTTTCGTTTCAAAATAAGTAAACAGAAGTAGCTGAACAGGTGTACAAAAAAAAAAATCAAACATTTCCAGAGAGTTTTACCGGATTATCCACTCTCCCTCTCCTCACATATCACAGCTTTATTACATAAAAGGCCATTAAGCAGGTCTGGTTTCTTTTTAAGTTCTATGGCTTCAGTCATCGATGAGTGACCCCCCTCCCCTCACCGTCACAAAAGATTTACCATGATACTCTGTAGGCACAACGCTGCATGGAAGGCACAAAAACCACTAGTCCCAAAACTTCTTAAACCAGCAGGTAAAACAAAGGTAACAAGAATGCATTTTAAATATTAAAAAATCGATTTAACAAGCAGGTAATGCTTTCAGGGCAACTCAGTTAGCTAGGGAAAGGGGGATCCCTAAAGCTGCACGACACCCGCCATGTTCACAGTGGCTGAAAATGGATTTTAGAAAAAGAATTAGACCGCTAACATTTAACACAAAAGAAAAATAAAAAGCTCTGCATAAGCATCTCAGGATTGCTATAGTAATATTCTACCACGTGGTATTCACTGCTTGTTTCTATTCAGAGATGAATCGGGGCTGGCGGAGAACCTCACAGCTGTTTCTTGGGCAGCATATGTGAAAAAAGGGTGGAAAAAAAAGCAAAACGGCTTTGGTTTCTTGCCTTTACTTCTTAAGAGATTAAACGAAAGAAGGTTTTAATATATATCTTCCCCTCTGGCTTGGCCCACAGTACAGGAGACTCCGGTTTCAAGTGTCTTGCTGAAAGGGGCTGAGACGCATCACGGAGACGAGGCACTCAAAACGCTGGGGGGAGGGAGGGAAGACCACTCTCGGCGAGTACAGCTTACGAAAGAAGAGTGCTGAGGGTTAGCCTCAAAGACGAGGCCCCCTCCCGCCTCCCCAGTGATTTAAAAAAAATAAATCGAGGAGCAGGCCAGTGGCTCGATGGCAGTGCCCCGGACTGCTCTGTGGAAAGACCCGGATCATATCTTCTGCTCCCTGGGCCAGTGAGGGCAGGGAATGCTGCAGAGACGGCGTCCGTGGCCCGTGAGAAGGGAGAGCATCCAAGACATCTTACAACAATTCCCCCGTGCTTAGACTTGAGAGCCCCCCCCGAGGGATGTAGTTTCTGGCAGCTGCCAAGATGGCTGGGCGAATGATATGAAATAGGGGAGAAAGCCCCAGTAGTTATGAATTCACTTTAAATAGTTTCTCATGTTTTCTCCTCCCTCCCCCAAAGTTTTGAGTAGCATCTATTCTCCAGTGTGGAGATGAATTTCCATTAGCTGTACAGGAAGAATATACTGCAGATTAAATGGCCAGAAACAGAGAAGCATGGCAACCCCAGGGCCTTATTATGAATGATTAAACAGAAAAATGCTCTAAAAACGGGGAGGGGGGGGCAAAACAAAAAGGAAGAGAAAAAAATCAACCTAATAATTGAAGGTTGACCGACGTGCCGCAAATGCGCAGTAGAGACCAGCTCTACCGCGCATGTGCGGGCGAGCACGTCGGTCTAAGCCAGCGTCAGGAAAAAAAAACATGGCGGCGTCGAGTGGCAGCGGCGGCGTCGGCAGCAGCGGCGGCCAGTAGCGAGGGAGGGAGGAGAGAGAGAGAGGGGAGGGAGGGAGAGAGTGGGAAGGAGGGACTGAGTGAGAGGGACTGAGGGACTGAGTGAGGGGGAGGGACTGAGGGAGAGGGAGGGAGGAGTGGGTGAGTGTGTGGGAGGGAGGTAGGGGTGGGGAAGAGTGAGGGGAGAGGGAGAATGAGGGAGAGGTGAGAGACAGGGATGTGAGTAAGTGGAAGGGTAAGAAGTTGTGGAGCAGAGAAAAAGGGAGTGGAGGAGGGCTGAAGGGGATGGGATGGGGAGTGACTGAGGGAAGGGGAGAGAGGTGGGAGTGAGGGGAAGGAGGCAGTGGGAGACAGAGGGTGAGTAAGACTGAGTGGAGGAAAGGGGAGGAGTGAACGAGGGGAAGGGGAAGAGAGGGAGAAAAAGTGTAGAAGGGTGCTGTGTTAGAAAATGGACTGAAAAAAAAATGTAATGTAGCCCGTTTTAAACGGGCTTAACGGCTTGTTCTGTATATAAGGAAAGGCTTGTTCCTTTGGGCTCCCTGCTCATACAGAACTAACTGGCCTGTATTGGGCTACAGTGCCACATATATGTAGATAGAGAGTTACAAATCAAACTAAACCTTCATTCTCAAAAAGTGTTCTTAAATTACTGGTGTTAGTTAAATCCTATGGAGTCATTTTCTAAAGCATTTACATGTAAATGCACTTTATTCGTATAAGCAGGCTTTTGAAAATTCCTACAACATATGCCACTGAACTGTCAATATTTATTTATTTATTTATTTTTAATTTTTATATACCGGAATTCCTGTATACAATACAAATCAATCCGGTTTACATGAAACAAACAGAATTGCCCAGGTCTGGGAGTTAGGACCCAGGTTTTTTTTACATTAAAAATTATGTAAACATATTTTTAATATGTTTACATAAGCAATTGCGAAGCATGTAAATGGACTTTTGAAAATTGCTATGGAAGTATGTTACATTTATGTGCACAACTCCTTTGAAAATTAGGTTATGCTGGGGGTTTTTTTTTTTGTTTGTTTTATTTTTATGGATCCAGTTGTGGGAACCAAGCAGACAAGAGCAGGACTTTTTTTTTATTTTCTTTGCTGCTAGAAAATAAAAATGCCGAGTTTTAAGGCATCCATTGGGGACTCTAGTGCTGCAGGGTCAAGATACAATGAATTATTTTTATTTCTACTTGGGATAAATGGTGTCCTTTCATAATCCATCACTAAACCCTTGAGGCCTGCACGACTCTTCAGATCTCAAAGGTAACTCTACCAGAGTTTAATTTATATTAAAAAAAAAAAAAAAAAAAGCAGCACAGAATAAAAATTGCATTCAATTTTAGACATTAAGAGACTTTACCATTATGTGGCTTGTTTGTGATTTGCCTGGTCGCTGACTTGCTGAGCAACAAGAGCTGCAGAGCCTTCCAGAGCACTCCACGTTTTCTTCCCCTCAACTCACACGCTAATTTGCTTTCAAACAAGACTAACAAGTGTATGTATAAATAAAACGAAAAATAAAATATCCTCAAGCCATTTCTAGTCTCCTTTGCCATTACAGAGCAGGCTAAAAAGATTTACACTTGAAAGGGGTCCACTCTAGGTTAATTATTTCCTCAAACAGGAAATATTTTCTGAATTTTAACACTAAACAATAGAGAGAGGGGATATCTTACTTCAATTTAAACTGAGCCAGTGAACCATATCAGAAGGCCATGCATTTCTTTACAGGCAAGAAATACCATGGCAAGCCCATAAAGCTGATTGCTTCAGGAAGAGCTGCAGGGTGCACTGTAAAAAAACAAAAAAACCCAAAAAACATTTTACAACAGCAGGAATTCATGGGTGTCCACTCTGCCTGCTTTCTTATTCTCTCCTATCTGCCTTCAAAGGGGAGGCGGAGGATGGGTGCTGAGCTCCTGAAATCTCCCTAGGGATTCCACAGTAATCAATCTATCAGCATCTGATGAATGGCTACCAAGTTAAACTTTGACCCTGCTGTGCGACAATTCCCACATCAGTGCCCCCCCCAACCCTCACCTTTCGCTAGTCCTGGCCAGTTTGCAAAAGGCACGACGACCCCCTCCCCCTTCCTCCAAAATTCTGAAATACTGGGTGCACAAGGACAAAAGCAATGGAATGCAGTGGCCATTAGGGCTATGACACAGCAGAAAAAAAAGGCCCAGCCCTATGTTTATGTACACAGCATCTCCTGCTCAATTTTAGAAAAAGGCCATTCCCTCGGGGAGTTCATGGCAGAAGGGTATGTGGTTGGGGGATGGGAAAAGGAATAGGGACAGAACTAAGAAAAAAGCTTTTAAAGACATTTGAACTGACCAGATACTGAAACCATGAATGTGCAAACAAAAGCAGTCAGAATGAGCCAATTGAATCTACTTCACCTACACTTGGACGGAGGGGAAAAGATTTTTCCATGTGCATGTATAAACACACATGCAATCATTTTGAAGAGTTTGAACCATTTGTGCAGATGATAGAGATGAATATGGTCCTCTATAGTAGCAGGATCTCCACAGTATTTTCCTTTGTGCCCCCGCCCCAGATAAGCCTGGTTGATATTGTGAATCTGACAGTCATAACTGCCCTCAAAACCTTCTTTATACCTTCTGAGTTCCCAAATGACTAACCAATCCACAGAATGGTAAAATTTGAACTTACCTGATAATTTCCTTTCCTTGAGTCCTGCTAGACAAGTCCTTACACTCGTGATTTCCCCACTCTTCAGCTACTGGAGACCGGGGGACACACTTCCTTCATGAGCTCATCACTGGCTATACAGGAGGAATAGTTTTAAACCTTTGCCAGTAGCCTTCTGCCAAACCAGACAAACACCTACTTTAGAACACAAAGACCCTTACCACCCCAGTTGGAAGTAACTTAAAAGAGTATCTGGATCCCTTGGGGCTAGGCTTCTCCCACCCCTTGTGGGGGAGACGAAGAGTGTGTCTGGAATAAGCGCAACGTCTTTGATGGTAGGTCCTGTGTTGCTGAGTGGGACCTGGCTAGTCTAGCAAGACTTAAGGAAAGGAAGTTATCAGATAAAAATCAAATTTCACCTTCATTTTCCTCCTTCTCGATCAATTCTTATACTTGGGTGTTACCAAAACTGCAACTAGGCCTGGTGGAAGGAATACAGGGCTGTCCTAAGGATTCACAACCTAAAGACCGCATTTGCCTTGACTTGCATGTCCAGTTTGTAATATTTAGAGAAGGAATGCAGGGACAACTGAGTGGTGGCCTTCAGATTTCGTGTGGGAAGACTGAAGATACTTCTGCCCAGGATGATGCTTGCACCCTTGTGGAATGAGCATGGAGTGCTGCTGATGCTTGCCTACGATTGAGTAAAAATAGGCTGATGAATTTGCTTATTCAATCCACCTAGCTCAAATGGCCTTGGAGGCTGCTTCTCCCTTCTGACGGCCCCAAACAGTGTCTTTCTGCAGGAGTTGGTCATCTTCAGGTATCTTACGAGAATGCAACATGCATACAAAAGAGGCATCATTTCCCCTTACCCCAATATTCCCTTCCTCTAAAGGCTGGGAGAGATACCACCTGGTTTAAATGGAAGACAGACAATCTTGGGACGTAATGATGCTACTGGTTGAAGGTGATAGTATGTGGAGAAAATACTAAGTAGGAGTCTCTCTATAAGTGAGCCTTTAGCTTTGAGATGCAGCTAGCTGAGCAAATAGCCACCGAAAGGTAGCCTTTAATGATGGTCCCTTAAGGGTCGCCTGTTTTATTGGTAAAAAGGGAGTCTATGCTAGAGTTCTGAGGACCAGATTGAGATCGCACTGAGAGATGACAGGCCTAAAAGGGGGTTGTAAATGCTTTATACCTTTTAAGAAGCGCACCATATTCAGGTGTGAGGCTACTTGAGTACATCTTCATGAAGAACCAGACCCTGACTTACCAGGTTCCTGTGTGACGGAAGTCAAAGAACATAAGAACATGCCATACTGGGTCAGACCAAGGGTCCATCAAGCCCAGCATCCTGTTTCCAACAGTGGCCAATCCAGGCCATAAGAACCTGGCAAGTACCCAAAAACTAAGTCTATTCCATGTTACCGTTGCTAGTAATAGCTGTGGTTATTATCTAAGTCAACTTAATTAATATCAGGTAATGGACTTCTCATCCAAGAACTTATCCAATCCTTTTTTAAACACAGCTACACTCACTGCACTAACCACATCCTCTGGCAACAAATTCCAGAGTTTAATTGTGCGTTGAGTGAAAAAGAACTTTCTCCGATTAGTTTTAAATGTGCCACATGCTAACTTCATGAAGTGCCCCCTAGTCTTTCTATTATCTGAAAGAGTAAATACATGATTCACATCTACCCATTCTAGACCTCTCATGATTTTAAACACCTCTATCATATCCCCCCTCAGCCATCTCTTCTCCAAGCTGAAAAGTCCTAACCTCTTTAGTCTTTCCTCATAGGGGAGCTGTTCCATTCCCTTTATCATTTTGGTAGCCCTTCTCTGTACCTTCTCTATTGCAATTATATCTTTTTTGAGATGCGGTGACCAAAATTGTACACAATATTCAAGGTGCAGTCTTCACCATGGAGCGATACAGAGGCATTATGACATTTTCCATTTTACTCACCATTCCCTTTCTAATAATTCCCAACATTGTTTGCTTTTTTGACTGCCACAGCACACTGAACCGATGATTTCAATGTGTCATCCACTATGACGCCTAGATCTCTTTCTTGGGTAGTAGTACCTAATATGGAACCCAACATTGTGTAACTATAGCATGGGATATTTTTCCCTAGATGCATCACCTCACACTTGTCCACATTAAATTTCATCTGCCATTTAGATGCCCAATTTTCCAGCTTCTCAAGGTCTACCT
Organism: Rhinatrema bivittatum; assembly: GCF_901001135.1. NCBI lineage: Eukaryota > Metazoa > Chordata > Amphibia > Gymnophiona > Rhinatrematidae > Rhinatrema > Rhinatrema bivittatum. The sequence goes on along the minus strand of NC_042616.1, from coordinate 249,576,409 downwards.
GCAATTTATCACAATCAGCTTGTGATTTAACTACTCTGAACAATTTTGTAACATCTGCAAATTTGTTTACCTCACTCGTCGTACTTCTTTCCAGATCATTTATAAATATATTGAAAAGTAAGGGTCCCAGTACAGATCCCTGACGCACTCCACTGCCCACTCCCTTCCACTGAGAAAATTGTCCATTTAATCCTACTCTCTGTTTCCTGTCTTTTAGCCAGTTTGTAATCCACAAAAGGACATCGCCACCTATCCCATAACTTTTTACTTTTCCTAGAAGCCTCTCATGAGGAACTTTGTCAAATGCCTTCTGAAAATCCAAGTACACTACATCTACCGGTTCACCTTTATCCACATGTTTATTAACTCCTTCAAAAAAGTGAAGCAGATTTATGAGGCAAGACTTGCCTTGGGTAAAGCCATGCTATGCTGACTTTGTTCCATTAAACCATGTCTTTCTATATGTTCTGTGATTTTGATGTTTAGAACACTTTCCACTATTTTTCCTGGCACTGAAGTCAGGCTAACCGGTCTGTAATTTCCCGGATCTCCCCTGGAACTCTTTTTAAATATTGGGGTTACATTTGCTATCCTCCAGTCTTCAGGTACAATGGATGATTTTAATGATAGGTTACAAATTTTTACTAATACCGTATTTTCCGGCGTATAAGACGACTAGGCGTATAAGACGACCCCCCCCTTTTTTAATACATATTTTTAAGAAAAAAAATTTTACACTCAAACAGGAGCAACCCTATTTATGAAAAGGCAACACTACAAATACCGTATATCAGGCCCTAAAAACCAATATACCTCTTATTAGGAAAACAGAACTAGCAAGCAGCTATAGATCCCCACACAGAAATAATTGTAAAACTATACTAATAAGCAGAATAAATGTTTCAAAACAGCTATAAACAGAATAACATCCAACAATTAAAAACTCATAAAAACTATTAAACATCTCCAAACACCAATAAGATATTTCAAAAAAGCAGACACATCACATAATATTAAATAATTAAAATGGCAGTCAATCAAGAAAAATAAACTTTAAAAGCCACCTTTACTTACCCTCCAGCAGCTCTCCTACTCCTCTTCCATGCAGGCCGTAGCACACACCAGAAGCAGCAGTAGAGGCTAAGCTCTATACTCATGGTCCTCTTCCTTAGGGCCCATGTCTCACACACACACACACACACACACACACACACACACACACACCATACCAGTCATGCCCCCATGACCAGTTTCTGTCTCTCACACACCAATCATTTCCCAAACACCTTCCTGAACAGTTTCTCTCATGTCATACACACACACAGGCTTCCCACTCCCGTGTTCTGCTTACCGTACATATACGGGCTTCTCACTCTCATAATCACTTTCTCTGTCTCACACACACACACACACAAGTCTCTCTCTCATTTCCATGCTTGCTCTCCACGTGCACAGGCTTCTCATTCCCTGAATCACATTCTCTCACATTCACACACACCAGTCTCTTTCTCTCACACACCGTCACCTTATCAACCAGTCTCTCTCTCATGCACGCACACATATACACACAGCCCTCCCGCTCCCATGCTCTCTCTCACATAATCAGGCTTCTTACTCCCATGCTTTCTCACATACCCAGATTTCTCACTTCCATGCTTTTTCTCTCTCACACTCACATACACAGTCATCTCTCTGAGCAGTCACTTTCATTGTCTCTCACATATACACACACATGAGCTCGCTGACCAGTTTCTCTCAATCACACACATGCTCTCAATCAAATGCATTCTCTCACTTACACACAGGGCTGGCTGCTTCTCTCTATCTCTCTCTCACTCACTTCCACTCCACTCCCCCCCCCCCCCCCCCCCGAGCACAAATGGTAGCTGCAGCAGCCTCCTCCTCCAGCCCCTGCAGGCCAAGAAAGAAGAAACCCATCGGCCGCGGGAGGCTCATGCTGCTGTCTCCTTTCCCAATTACCAGCTCCTTCGACTGCTCGGGGGCAGATGCTGCTGTCAGCACGGCTCTTTCTTCCCGCGCATCACTTCCTGTTCCGGTTCAAGGGGGGGGGGGGGGGGGGCGGGAAGAAGAAAAGGCCAGCCGCGGATGCCACAGCTTTTTTTTTTTTGCACCGCTGCCGTTCCCGCTGGGCTTGAACGTGCTGATAGCCCAGCGGCAACGGCAGTGCGGTGCGCGGGAACAAGAAAGCCGTGCCGCATGAAAAAATAGCAGCGGCGACAGCAGCATCGGCCCCCGAGCAATCGAAGCAGCTGATAATAGGGAAAGGAGACAGCACCATGAGCCTCCCGCGACCGATGGGATTCTTCTTTCTTGGCCTGCGGGGGCTGCAGCTACTATTTGTGCTTGGGGGGCGGGGGAGAGGAAGTGAGTGAGAGAGAGAGAAGCAGCCAGCCAGCCTGTGTGTAAGTGAGAGAATGCATTTGATTGAGAGCATGTGTGTGATTGAGAGAAACTGGTCAGAGAGCAGGTGTGCCCTATATGACGATACCCGGCGTATAAGACGACCCCCGACTTTTGAGAAGATTTTCTTGGGTTAAAAAGTCGTCTTATGCGCCGGAAAATACGGTAGATCTGAAATTTCATTTTTTAGTTCCTTCAGAACTCTGGGGTGTATACCATCCAGTCCAGGTGATTTACTACTCTTCAGTTTATCAATCATGTCTACCACATCTTCTAGGTTCTCCGTGATTTGGTTCAGTCCATCTGAATCATTACCCATGAAAACCTTCTCCAGTACAGGTACCTCCCCAACATCCTCTTCAGTAAACACCGAAGAAAAGAAATCATTTAATCTTCTCTAAGTGCCCCTTTAATCCCTCCATCATCTAACGGTCCAACTGACTCCCTCACAGGCTTTCTGCTTCGGATATATTTAAAAAGGTTTATACTGTGAGTTTTTGCCTCTATGGCCAACTTCTTTTCAAATTCTCTTAGCTTGTCTTATCAATATCTTACATTTAACTTGCCAACGTTTATGCATTTTCCTGTTTTCCTCTGTTGGATCCTTCTTCCAATTTTTGAATGAAGATCTTTTGGCTAAAATAGCTTCTTTCACCTCCCCTTTTAACCATGCCGGTAATCGTTTTGCTAGCTTTCCACTTTTCTTAATGTGTGGAATACATCTGGATTGTGCTTCTAGGATGGTATTTTTTTTCTTTAACAATGACGACGCCTCTTGCACACTTTTTACTTTTGTAGCTGCTCCCTTCAGTTTTTTTCTATTTCTCTCATTTTATCAATGTTTCTCTTTTGAAAGTTTAGCACGAGAGCCATGGATTTGCTTACTGTCCCCCTTCCAGTCGTTAATTCAAATTTGATCATATTATGATCACTATTGCCAAGCGGCCCCACCACCGTTACCTCTCACCAAATCTTGTGCTCCACTGAGAATTAGATTTAAAATTGCTCCCTCTCTCGTCGGTTCCTGAACCAATTGCTCCATAAAGCTATCATTTATTCCATCCAGGAACTTTCTCTGTAGCGTGTCCTGATGATACATTTACCCAGTTAATATTGGGGTAATTGAAGTCTAATCAACTTTTCCCTTTATTATAAATGTGCAACCTCTTTTTCATTTATTTTATTTTAGAGATGTGGCTCTTTTTAGAATTGTTTCTATATGCCCCTGAGGAAGCTTAACCCAGCGAAACACCGGCCAGTGTAGGGCTTTCCTACTAATTACATATGAAAGAGTCATTTTTGTTCATATGAATGGAGGACTGTTTTAATTTGAAAAAAGAAAAAAGAAGAAAAAATATTATGTTGCATTAAAATAATGATGAAGGTGGATGATAGATAAGACCGGTTAGTGTCTACTTGAAAGTGACATAACGTCAAGGCTTGCTGACACCTTCATAGGCTATTAATTGAAGTGCTATTTTTTGGGTTCCACATTTTTGGTGATTTCATTATGTGTTGTGGTTAACCGCTGACTCCCTTGTGTGAGTAGGGTAATTGAAGTCTCCCATTATTACTGCACTACCAATTTGGTTAGCTTCCCTAATTTCTCTTAGCATTTCACTGTCCGTCTCACCATTTTGACCAGGTGGACGGTAGTATACTCCTATCACTATAGTCTTCCCCGACACACAAGGGATTTCTACCCATAAAGATTCAATTTTGCATTTAGTCTCATGCAGGATGTTTATCCTGTTGGACTCTATGCCATCCCAGACATAAAGCACCACACTGCCTCCTGGGTGCTCCTCTCTGTCATTGCGATATAATTTGTACCCCGTTATAGCACTGTCCCATTGGTTGTCCTCCTTCCACCATGTCTCTGAGATGCCAATTAAGTCTATGTCATCATTCACTGCTATACATTCTAATTCTCCCATCTTACTTCTTAGACTTCTGGCATTAGCATACAAACATTTCAAAGTTTGTTTTTGTTTGTATTTTCATTCTGCTTTTTAATTGATAGGGATAAGTTAGAATTTTTTTAGCTCAGGTGAGTTTTTAGTTACAGGCACTTGGACTACTTTTCTTATTATTGGAACCTCACTGTTGGGATTCCCTAATTCTAATGCATCATTAGCCCCCCCCCCCCCCCCCAGGAGCTTCCATAAATCTACATACCACGTCCTCTTGGGCCAATCCAGAACCACAAAGAACACCATCCCTCATTGGGCAGATTGATCCGAAGGACTGAGTGCCACAAAAGGCCATGGAGGAAAGGCATACAGCAACTTGTCTTCCGGCCACTCCTGCACTAGGGCATCTCTTCCAGTGACTTAGCTCAAATCAGCCATTGTCCAAATATGGGTGTATGAGGATCCCATCTTTTCTCAATTCTGCCACCAGTACAACCATTACCTTGGAAAAGGTCCTTAGGACGTGGCCAGACAAAATGGTAAGGCCCGAAACTGATAAAGGCGTCCCAGAACTGCGAACCATAAAAAAAGATGCTCTAGTTAGATGGGAATATGAAGATACACCTCTGACAGAACCAAGGAGGTCAAACTCCTCGACTGCAAGGCCATTATTACACAGCGCAATGTTTCCATGCGAAAATGTGTCATCTGCAGATAAGAACATGCCATGCTGGGTCAGACCAAGGATCTATCAAGCCTAGCATCCTGTTTCCAACAGTGGCCAATCCAGGCCATAAGAACCTGGCAAGTACCCAAAAACTAAGTCTATTCCATGTTACTGTTGCTAGTAATAGCAGTGGCTATTTTCTAAGTCAACTTAATTAACAGCAGGTAATGGTCGGTTGACATCTTTGAGATCCATGATGGAACAAAAGGAGTCATCCTTCTTGGGCACAATGAAATAAATGGACTAACAACCTGTATTTTCTTGAGACTTGGGGACTGGAATTACAGCCCTCGGACTGAGGAGCCTTGCCATTGAAGTTACCACTGCCTGCTTCTTCTGTGGCCAAGTGGCAGGGAGACAGCATGAACATGTCCCGAGGAACACTGCAAAACTCCAACGCATATTCTTCTTGTATTGCCTCAGAACCCATTGATTCAATGTGATCTTGATCCACCTCTGATAAAAGAGAGAGGTGTCCCTCTATCTCCTGTTCACAGGGGTGGGGATGTGGGGGTTGGGAGGTTCCACTACTTGAACCAGTGCCCCTTCTTGGCTGTCAAGACGAAAGGACTGAGACCTACTAAAAGGTTTGAGTTCTCTGAAGGGTTGTTCCTCTATAGGGACGAAAAACACCTGGATCTTCTAGTACGACCTCTATGTTAAAAGAGCATGGCGTTTGCTTATCTTCTGGCAAATGAGGAACCAGGGACTCACCCCACTTACTGGCCAATTTTTCCAACTCGCTCCCAAATAAAAGCGAGCCTTTAAAGGGCAATTTGGTAAGGTTAGCCATGGAGGTTGCATCAGCCGACCAAATTCTGAGCCATAACTGACACCTGGCCACTACAATGAAAACCACTCCTCTGGCTGAAGAGCGGACCAAAAAAAGCAGCAGCTGGCTCCATAACTGCCCTGGAATTCACCTCCTGGGAGAGAAGTAAACAAGATTGAGCCACTAGGGAATAACAAGCAGCAATCTGCAAGGTCATTGCCACTGCAAATGTTTGCTTAAGGATAGTCTCAATCCTATCATGCACATCCTTCAAGGCTGCTCCTCCTTCCACGGGAATAGTGATTCCCTTTGGAGACTGCACACACTAGTGCATCTACCTTTGGAAAATGTAATCGCTCTCTTGCCACTGGATCCAAAGGGTATAGGCCTTCCAAAACCCGACCCCCTTTGAAATTAGCCTCTGGGGCACCCCACTCAAGATCAATTCATTCTTGAATGGCTTCCATCACACGGAAAACACAAGAAGCCTTACGCAAAGAAACCAAAATGGGATTTTTCTTTGGCCCTGTCACAGTATCTGCTCCAGGAACCCTGAGAAATCAGAACTAGCAGCTCCTTTATGAAAGACCCGTAGCATAGTTCTATACGGTTCTAATCCTCAAGGGAGTCCGGATCAGCGTCATCAATGATGCCATCCGGACCTTCATCGAGAAGTCCTACTGTCGCACTAGAAGTACTCTGGCACTTAGCAGTAGGTCCCCGCAAAATTCCTACCTGAGACTCTGCTCTGGAGTATTATATGGCTGAAGATTCAGCCTGGAGAAAGGATTGCAATCCCTGGAAAAAATGTCTACCCACAACAACGTAGAAGCATCCAATCCAGGAGGTACTTGAGGCATACACACTGAGCTACCATCCCCTACTGAGGATCCATTTAAGTGAGTTCCAAAGTCTGGGGCCCCACTTCAGCCATCTGTACCCAGGCTTAGTGAAATCAGAAGGCGGCAATTCTCTGAACCTCCAAACAGCGCTGGCATAAGTTAGTGGGCACTCCTGGCTGAGATGCCAAATATGACAAACAGTGCAAAGAGAAAGGCACTTAGGCACAGGTGCCATTATGACCGATGGTGCTTTTTTTTTGTATGTCCAAAAACACTAGGCATTCAACCTAGGTGTCCAACAGCTAGATGTCCCAAAAACTAAATTACCGTAAAACACAATTTAAGCACACAATGTAACTTGGGCACACAGGTAAGGCGCCTTAAGTGGCCGCACGCTTAACTTGATGCATGGAATACAAGGCCTGACTAAGCATCCAAAAAGTGGATGCATAACGTGTACGCACAGCTAGCTGCACACACTGAACCGACAATCTTTTAGAAGGCAGCCTAAGAAGTGTGTGAAACGTCGTTCCAGCCTACCATGCAGTGAAAGCCTCAGAGCGGGGCCATGCCTATAGAGGCTGCTCAACCTGCTAGGCTGCCCACGTCCCTTGACCTCCCCCACAGAGCAGGACGAACATCAGAACAGCATGCCGAGCTTGGAGACAGGGAAAAAGGAGTAAGCCCTATGCTACAAAAGCCTCTGTAAATATATTTTATTTCTTTTTTTTTTTTTTTAATTACCTGAACTCAGCCTTGACTGAGTACAGAGGCGGTCTCCGGCTGCGGGGGGAGCAGGCATATACCGTCACTACCGCGCTCTGCTTCCTGCACCCGCTACCTTTCAGCCGCTTAAGCAGCTATGTCCTTGCTGGCCGAAAAGCCAGCTACCAGACCAAGGCACTCATGAGGGACTACAGAAATCACCTCAGGAATTCTCAACTGAGGGAGGGACCTTTTGGTATCACTGCAGGAGAGCAGGGCAATGTAATATCCTTAATTCTACTTTTAGAAAATGAAGCAATCCCCAATAGGGAGATACATATCCACCATCTATTGGAGACTGAGAATACTGGCAGGCTGATGTCACTGCGGGGGTATATGTACTGTGACGTCAGTTTGCTTGGTCTCCATCTGCTGGTAGAGGTGCATAATCCACTTGTTCTGGATTAATTTAACTGGGTGCTAAGAAAGGAGTGTTAGCTCAGCAGTGGAGTTGAGGGTGAACTTGGCGATGACTGACTCATTGTGGCAAGATTTACAGGTACCTTTCATGCAGGATGGATTACCAAAATTTGAACTGGTGAAGCTTCCCATTATCACCTTAGACTCTATATGGAATGCTTTGTCTTCTTAGCTTCCTTATTTTGTTTCACAGCAAAAAGTCCAGACAGAGCTATACAGAACATCAAAAAAGGTTTAGTGCAACTAGATTCCAAGGTTGAGGTTTTAGAACTTAAAATGAATGTGCTTCGGGATAATGGTGAGACTCTTTCAAAGGAGCAGCAGATACTACAAAATAAAGTTAGAAGTCTTCAAAAACGTGGCAAGAAGCAAAAACATTAGACTGATCAATTTTCCAAGGAAAAAGTCTACCATCTGTTCAAATATTTTATGAAGATCTTAAAAATTCCTGAAAATTTATTACTACCTATTGCTTAGGCTTACTATTTACCAACAGCAGAAAGTGCAGATTCCTTATTACAAGAGCTAATGCATATTTTTACTGTAATTTAATTGATTTTCTCATCATCAGAAGTTTATTCCTCTACATTGGTAGCAATGTTTTTGGTAGACTCAGATTTTGTTCTAAAATTATTTTTTTGTAATAGGTTTAATCATTTCCTTGATTTGAGAATTAATATTTTTCCAGATGTGTCGAAAGTAATGCAAGATAGGAGTAAGAAATTTCTTTTGTTGAGAACATATGACATGTCATACTGGGTCAGACTAAGGGTCCATCAAGCCCAGCATCCTGTGTCCAACCGTGGACAATCCAAGTCACAAGTACCTGGCAAGTACCCAAACATTAAACAGATCAAGCTACTGTTCCTTATTGATTAATAGCAGTTTATGGACTAAGAACTTATCCAAACCTTTTTTTTAAACCCAGTTACACTAACTGCCGTAATCACATCCTCTGACAATGAATTCCAGAGCTTAACTATGCATTGAGTGAAAGAATTTTCTCCTATTTGTTTTAAATGAGCTACTTGCTAATTTCATGGAGTGCCCCCTAGTCCTATTATCTGAAAGAGTAAATAACCAATTTACATTAACCTGTTATAGATTTTTTCATGATTTTGTACACCTCTATCATATCCCCCCTCAGCCATCTCTTCTCCAAACTGAATAGCCTTAACCTCTCTTTAGCCTTTCCTCATAGATGAGCTATTCCATCCCCTTTATCATTTTGGTTACTGTTCTCTGCACTTTCTCCAGTGCAACTATATCTTTTTTGAGATGCGGTGACCAGAATTGTACACAGTATTCAAGGTGCGGTCTCACCATGGAGCGATACAGAGGCATTATGACATCCACCGTTTTATTTGCCATTCACTTCCTAATAATTCCTAACATTCTGTTTGCTTTTTTTGACTGCTGCAGCACACTGAGCCGACGATTTCAATGTGTTATCCACATTGATGCCTATTGCCTAGAGCTCTTTTTCTGGGTGGTAACTCCTAAGATGGAACCTAACATCGTGTAACTACAGCAAGGGTTATTTTTACACAATATTAGGTTCCATCTTAGGAGGATATGGGGTACTGCAATTGGTAAGGTTCTTTTGGCTTAATTATCCCTATAAACGTGTGGTTAAGTTGAATAAGTGAAATATGGAGGGTTTTTGGTTTTTGTTTTTTATCCTTCCCAGCTATTTAGTTTTATTTCTTCAAGATGGAGACACAGGTGCCATCATTTTTGCCTCTGGTCCTGAGTAAGGTGGATTTGAGGATTACTCAATGTTTCATTGATCATTATTTTGTAATTTAATTCAGATAGTGGAGGGTTCCTCTCTATAGTTAACTGCTGCATGTATTAGAAGTCTATTTTTTTTCTTTTCTTTTGTTATGCTTACATTTTGTGTTCCGTCTAAGCATTTTTCTGTACAAAACTTTCTTGGGTGTTAATTTAAAATTCAATTAAAAAATTACTAATGCCTCACAAAATCTTATTTTTACTAGCATTGGAGGAAGCAAGGCCTAAATGGGAAAATAGGGAAGTTTGGGGGGGGGGGGGTTCAAGTTTTGGTTAAGAGCAACCCTGGCTAACATTCCATCATCTCTGAAAATACTAAGGAATCTCAGAAGCTTCATGTAGAGGGAAAATACCAAACTCAATGGACATATCCCACTTGGAACAAATCATGTCAAAAGATCATAGAGTAATTCCCAGACCCTGGAATGAGAGTTTCTCAACTAGTCTGCACATTTCAAGCATCCTACAATGCAGACAACAGAAGCTATACTATTATTATGCCTACATCAGCTCCTCACGTCTCCTGAATAATAATGGCGCTCCTTACATCACCCTCTTTACTCCGGTAACCATTACTAAATTGCCCAATCATATTCTCTCAGACCTGTGACGAGTCTGTTCAGAAAAGGTCTTCAATGTCAGGAAGATACTTCATTTCCAGGATGTTCATATGCAGATATTTAGTCTCTGGGGAGCAGAGCCCCTGAGCAAAATTGGTACATAATTGTGAATATCCACCTCCTGAGATTCACATCTGTGGTAATCTGAATCCACTGAAGAATATTTAGGAGCTTTCCTCTGTTCATATTTTCCCTGGTTAACAACCAAAGAACATAATCCCTCGTCTCCTGATTCAAGGTCATTTGGAATTGGAGACCTGTTTTGGGAGCAGGCCACTTCTTTAAAAAAAAAAAAAAAAAAGTCAAAACTGCAGGGTTCTCATATGAAACCTAACTGAAGGAACTCTCTATAGTCAAGACCACAAGTCTGAGGATCCTCAAAAAAAAAAAAAAAAAGCTGTACAGGTACCACATCCAGTGTGATAAGGTCAAACACTGCACACAATCAGGAAAATTCTGTCCTCTACAAACATGGCCAGTTTTAAACCAGTAAAGAATCTGGCCCATAAGTGAGAGATTCTGAGACTGTACCAGGGTATCAGAGGAGATCTCAAACCTCAGAATTGAGAGCCTATTAGGGGTTTCCTTTTGTCTTAGGAAAATTTCCCCTCTTCAGACATGGAAGTTGTGTGGAGGGAAAAAGGGGAGAGGGGTGGAGGAGAGCTATTCATAGATTTGCTAAGGAACTGGACTAATCCAAGTGACCTTGGGCAAGTCACTTTACCCTCCATTGCCTCAGGTACAAACTTAGATTGTAAGCCCTCTGGGGATAGGGAAATACCTACAATACCTGAATGTAATCCACTTTGAAGCGCTGGAAAAAGTGCGAAAAGTGGAATATAAATCTAAAATAAAAAAATAAAAATAACTCCTAGTTCAGGGCAAACATTTTAGTGCTGGTGCCACATTATAAGTTGTTGAGCACAACGAGGGCTGGAAGGTGGGTCGGGGCACGGCGGGGTGGGTCCGACACAGCAAATATCCACAGGTATTTCAGTATCCAGCAGGCTTAAGGGCCATCATTTTTGCACCCAAGGAGCCTCTTCATAATGGATCCCCAGCCTCTACCAAAATCAGAAAAACCTTCAACCAACAGGTAACAAGGCATTTTCCCAGCCAGCAGACTACCTCACCTCAGTCACAAATGCAGGCCATAAACTAGTATAAATAGTAAGGTGCAGACAAAAAACTGACAGGAAACCACTAAAAGCCAGATTTGTATGCAGAGCAATAAATCAAACACAAAAATATCAACATTCCTCATAAAACAGTCAAGAAATATAAATCAATCATAACAGTGAGGAAATCATACTAATAAAAAGCATATAAAGATTTTTTTTTTAAAAAAAAGCATATTTCAAAAAAGATAGATCACAGCCTAATAATTAAGAATAAGGATAAAATTGTTTTGTTTTTTTTTTATTTTTCCCCAAAAAATCAAATATTTCAAAACAGCAGACATATCAAACACCCAATAATTAAAACTAGTAAGGATTAAAAAAAAAAAAAGTCCCCCCCCCCTCCCATACCTGGAAACTTGACATTTCCAGTCACCCTGCAAGACTCTCTCTTTCACAGGTACACACACACACAAGCAGGTTCCCAAACACACAATTGTATCTCTATTCATTCTTCAATTCTGCTGGCCTGGGTTGAAGTAATGGCCCACCATCCGGTCTCTTTTCTCCTCCTTCACCCCTGCTGGCCTGGGCTCCAGCAGGCACCGCTGAAACCAGCGCAGACAAATGGTGTCTTCTTGCTGGCAGGGGATGCAAACTCCCACCAGTACCGACAAATAGGGTCTCTCCTTGCTGGTGAAGAGTGGGAACCCCGTCCGCATGCTAATGAACGGGGCTTCTCCTTGCCATGCACTGATGTTCTGACCTCTCTGCTCAAGCGTCAAGGGTGATAACTTGGCCTTTGATAACTATGTCGGTCAGGCAAGTTGGAACATCGGCGGGCCACACATAATGAAGAGTGTCTAAGTGATAGGCAGGCTGGATTAAAAAAACATTAAGGGCCGGATATGGCCCGCAGGCTGGTATTTGCCCACCACTGTCCTATTTCAAAGAGGCAGCTACAGGCAATGTGGTATATTATTCCTAAATGCTCATCTTGGTGGGCCACCCAAAATATGTTATCACTTTGCCTTTCCTAGGTAAAGGCATGGTTGTTGCATAATTGATTGGTATTGAATTTGGACAAAACTGAGACATTACTTTTAAAAACATTTTATATCACCTGACGATCCTGTGCATTTTAAGATTGCAGATTCCCTTCTATCAATTAGTATGCAAGTTCAAAATCTAGGGGATATTGTGGATAGGGATTTATCAATGCCAGCTCACGTAGCATCAGTGGTAAGGGCTTTGTTTTAATTAACAGATGCTGGGAAAGCTGAAGCCTTTGCTTCTAGATGAGGGATTTTGCTTGGTGCTTCAGGCACAAATATTGACAGCTATTGACTACCTCAATTCATTGTTGCTTGGCTTCACCACAGCAACGATTAAAACCCTACAAACAGTTTAAAATGTAGGAACAAGGATACTTACAAGTACAAGAAAATATGATCACATAACACCAGTACTTAAAGATCTTCATTGTCTACCAATAGTGTGGAGAATAAGGTATAAAGCTGCGACAATAATCCGTACGTTAAACACCACTCAAGCTCCATGGATGAATGCCTTGGTGAGAATTTAAATTCCACCACATGATTACAATCAGGAGGGAAATTGCTCCTAGGTGTCAACCTATAGTGGTTGTGTACCTTGTGGATGTGCATGAACGTGGCAGAACCATCACTTCCGAGATGTCAGTCAGTGATCGTTCACACATTGCCAGCGTGTATGGTCATTGACAGAATTTAAGCAGTCTAGGTGGACTCTAAAAATATTTTTTTCAGGAAGCTTTCGGAGAAGGTTAAGAGCAGTGATTCAGATATGGGAATACCAATGTTTCCTCTTAGGACTGGGTTGCTGTGTGCAAAAATGTTTGCTCATGAACATGTTTTGTTTCATTACCCTGTGAGCATTATTGTCTTTGATGCATAAGAACATAAATTGCCATGTTGGGTGAGACCAAGGGTCCATCAAGCCCAGCATCCAGTTTCCAACAGAGGCCAAACCAGGCTATAAGAACCTGGCAAGTACCCAAAAACTAAGAAGATCCCATGCTACTGATGCCAGTAATAGCAGTGGCTATTCCCTAAGTCAACTTGATTGATAGTAGTTAATGGACTTCTCCCCCAAGAACTTATCCAAAACTTTTTTAAACCCAGCTACACTAACTGCACTACCCACATCCTCTGGCAACAAATTCCAGAACTTAATTGTGTATTGAATGAAAAATAATTTTCTCTGATTAGTCTTAAATATGCTACTTGCTAACTTCATGGAGTGCCCCCTAGTCCTCCTATTATCCAAAAGTATAAATAACAGATTCACATCTACTCGTTCAAGACCTCTATTATATTCTCCCTCAGCCATCTCTTCTCCAAACTGAACAGCCCTAACCTCTTCAGCCTTTCCTCATAGGGGAGCTGTTCCATCCCTTTATCATTTTGGTCGCTTTTCTCTATCTTCTCCATCGCAACTATATCTTTTCTGAGATGCAGCAACCAGAACTGTACACAGTATTCAAGGTGCGATCTCACCATGGAGCGATAAAGAGGCATTATGACATTTTCCGTTTTCTTCACCATTTCCTTCCTAATAATTCCTAATATTCTGTTTGCTTTTTCGACTGCTGCAGCACACTTAGCTGACAATTTCAAAGTATTATCCACTATGATGCCTAGATCTTTTTCCTGTGTGGTAGCTTCTAATATGGAACCTAACATTGTGTAACTACAGCATGGGTTATTTTTCCCTAAGTGCAACACCTTGCACTTGTCCACATTAAATTTCATCTGCCATTTGGATGCCCAATCTTCCAGTCTTGCAAGGTCCTCCTGCAATGTATCACAAACCACTAGTGAATTTAACTACTCTGAATAATTTTGTATCATCTGCAAGTATGATAATCTCACTCGTATTCCTTTCCAAATCATTTATAAATATTTTGAAAAGCACCGGTCTAAGTACAGATCCCTGAGGCACTCCACTGTTTACCCTTTTTCACTGAGAAAATTGACCATTTACTCCTACTCTGTTTCCTGTCTTTTAACCAGTTTGTAATCCATAAAAGGACATAGCCTCTTATCCCATGATTTTATTTTACTTTCCTTAGAAGCCTCTCATGAGGCTATCAATTTTATGTTCACACCAACCCAATCCTTAGAGGAAACATTGGAGCAGCAGCCACATAAACTCACACACACATTAACACTTGCATATTCACACTTATACATGCTCATTCTCACAGACACATGCACTCTCTCTCATTCACTCCCTAGACCCTTACGCACATACATTCACACAATTCTCCTTCTCCATACATACACACACTCTTCTCAGTAACCGCAAACTCATCACTGTCAAACACTCTGAAAAGTAGCAAACCCATCAGGACTCAAACAGCAGCAGCCTTATCTATGACATGGCAGCAATGCAAATATTATACTATGCCCTAGAAGAGGTGTTCCCAACGTTTTTGGAAACATGAACCCCTTTTTCAAGTTGTAAAGGTTTTGCAGACCCACACATACTTCTCTCATTTGTACCTGCAGTTATGTGCTGGATTTAGAAAACTTATTAATGTAATAAAGCGGGGGCACTGAGAGGAGAGGATCACCTTTCTGGTGGCTGAAGAAAAGCAGTAAGTACTGCTTGGGGAAAGTTTATAACTTAAAAGGTTTGAGAGAAGTAAACTATTGGGGTATATTCTTTAGTGTGTGTTTGTATTAAATAGCTAGTTAGAAGACAGGAGTTTTGTGTGTTTTGTATTAAAGAGGGCAGGCAAAAACCAGGATAAAAAGTCCATGGGAGAGCGGACGAACGCCCGCTCTCCCGGTGCACGCGATTCTGTATTTAAAATTAGGTGACATGGTAAAAACGGGGAAAAGGAGGCGCTAGGGACACTAGCGCGTCCCTAGCGCCTCCTTTTTGACAGGAGCGGCGGCTGTCAGCGGGTTTGACAGCCGACGCTCAATTTTGCCGGCATCGGGTCTCGAGCCTGCTGACAGCCACGGGCTCGGAAACCGGACGCCGGCAAAATTGAGCGTCCGGTTTTCGGCCCGACAGCCGCAGGCCGAATTCAATTTTTTTTTTTTTTTAAACTTTTACTGCTTTTCTGTGCACTTTCCCGGCGCCAGAAGAAATTAGCGCCGATCTTTGGGTAAGACATTGATAATACAGGCTAAGAAAGAATTTGAAAAGTTGGCCATAGAGGCAAAAACTCAAAAACTTTAAAATAATCCAAAACAGAAAGCCTGTGAGGGAGTCGGTTGGGCCCTCAGATGATCAAGGAGTTAGAGAGGCATTTAGGGAAGGTAAGTCCATTGCGGAAAGAACAAACAAATTCTTTGCTTCAGCGTTTACTGAAGAGGATGTTGGGGAGATACCAGTTCTGGAGACTGTTTTCAAGGGTGAACATTCAGATGAACTGAACTAAATCACAGTGAACCTGGAAGATGTGGTAGGCCAGATTGACAAACTAAGGAGTAGTAAATCATCTGGACCAGATAATATGTACCCCAGGGTTCTGAAAACTCAAAAATGAAATTTCAGACCTATTTCAATTAATTTGTAGTCTATCATGAAAATCATCCATTGTACCTGAAGATCGGAAGGTGGCCAATGTAACACAGATATTTAAAAAGGGCTCCAAGGGTGATCCGGGAAACTAAAGACCAATGAGCCTAACTTCAGTGCCGGGAAAAATCGTGGCAACTGTTATAAAGAATAAAATCATAAAACATTTAGATAGACATGGTTTAATTGGACACAGCCAGCATGGATTTACCTAAGAGAAGTCTTGCTACACCAGTAGATGTGGTGTATTTGGATTTTCAGAAGGAGTTTGCAATCCACATCTCCTCCCAATCCATGACTTTTTAGTATTCTTAGAGGCCTCTCATGAGGGATTTTGTCAAACTGGTTAAAAGACAGGAAACAGAGTAGGAAAAAATGGTCCGTTTTCACAGTGGAAAATGGTAAACAGTGGAGTGCCTCAGGGATCTGTACTTGGACCAGTGCTTTTTAATACATTTATAAATGATCTAGAAAGGGGTACAATGAGTGAGGTGATCAAATTTGTGGATGACAAAATTATTCAGAGAAGTTAAATCTCAAGCAGATTGTGATAAATTGCAGGAAGACCTTGTGGGACTGGAAGATTGGGCTTCTAAATGGCAGATGAAATTTAAATGTGGACAAGTGCAAGGTGATGCATACAGGGTAAAATAACCCTTGTTGTAGTTACACAATATTAGGTTCTATCTTAGGAGTTACCACCCAGGAAAGAGATCTAGGCGTCATAGTGTCTACTACATTGAAATCAGCTCAGTGTGCTGTGGTGGACAAAAAAAAAAAAAAAAGCAATCGGTGTTGGGAACTATTAGGAAGGGAATGGCAAATAAAGTGGTGGATGTCAATGTTTCTGTATTGCTCCATAGTAAGACCACACCTTGAACACTGTCTGCAATTCTGGTCACCACATTTCAAAAAAGATATAGCTGCACTGGAGAAAGTGCAGGGAAGGGAAATCAAAATAAGGGGCATGGAACAGCTCCCCTATGAGGAAAGGCTAAAGAAATTAGGGCTGTTCAGTTTGAAGAAGCGATGACTGAGGGGGAGATATGATAGAAGTCTACAAAATCATAAAAGGACTTTAACATGTTAATGTAAATTGGTTATTTGCTGTCTCAGATAATAGAACGACCAGGGGGCACACCATGAATTTAGCAAGTAGCTCATTTAAAACAAATCAAAGAAAATTATTTTTCACTCAGTGCATAGTTAAGCTCTGGAATACATTGCCAGAGGACGTGGTTACAGCAGTTAGAGTAACTAGGTTTAAAAAAATTTGGATAAGTTCCTAGAAGAAAAATCCACAAACTGCTATTAATTAATAAGGAACAGAAGCTTAAGTTCTATTTAATGTTTGGGTACTTGCCAGATACTTGTGACCTGGATTGGCCACTGTTGGAAACAGGATACTGGGCTTGATGGACTCTGGGTCTGACCCAGTATGGCATATCTTATGTACATAAAATAACTGCCAATAATTAAAACTAATAAGGATTTAAAGTTTCCGCATGCTCTGTACCTGGGAACTTTTGATTTCCAGTCACCCTGAGGTTGCTGTGGATTAGTAGGGGTGGGAAAGAGGGTTCACATATACTCCCGCACACGCTCCCTCTCTCAAATACACGCGCTCTCCACACACAAACGCTCCCTCTCTCAAACACATGATTTTTCTCATTCACACACACATTCCCTCTGTCATTCACATAGGCTCTCTGAGATATGCTCATACACCCTTCTCTGTCACCGGGCCTCTCCTTATCTTTTTCCTGGCGTTTGCAGGTGGCGAGAGGGTCCCGCAGCCTCCTCCTCATTCAGGCTGCCACCTCCTTCTTCAGCCGCCTGCAAGATGGGTGCACTGGCGGTCCACAGCCTCTTTCATTCTTCAGCCACTGGTGACATAGGGTGCACCTGCGGCCCAGCGGACTCCATTCTTCAGCCATCGGCAAGATGGGGTGCGCCAGCAGCCTCTCAGATCTCCTCTTTCGCGGCTGGCATGGGATGGCATCCGGCTGTGGACTGTTAAGTTTCTTCTTTGTGCAGACATTTTTCTTCCACAGCTCGTGGATCCCCTGTTAGGTTCTGGCACACCTCTAGGGATCCGCGGACCACAGGTTGGGGAACCACTACCCTAGAACACTATTACATCACCTACTAGGGTTAACAGAACAAGCTGAACTGCTACTAAGCCCTACAGAAAAACTACATGCCAGCTGAAATATTGCACCTCAGTTACACATTCAGAACAGACACAGACCCTTAACTAATACAGAATAAGGACTACAAATTAGAAACAAACATGCAGACATAAATAAAATGGAAAGCCCAAGAAACCAGACTCTGAACAGTGGAGTACTGAAGAAAGAACAAAATACAAATATGTAATGCACATTCCCAAAGATAACAAATGCCAATCACTAAAAATTTAAAATAATTTTTTTCTTTTACCTTTGCTGTCTCATCTTATTTTTCTAATCTGTTAGACCCAGGCTTTTTATCCCATGTTCCCTTAGTCTTTTCCCAATTCCTTTTACAGGGGTTTTTTTTTTCTTCTATTTCTACTCTCCACTTTTCTTCCCTTTCTCCCTCAAAACACACACATGCTCTTTCACATGCGCTCTCACACACAGTCCCCCATTCTCACAGGCTGTCTCATACACACACAACAATCTCTCTTATATACATACACACCGGCTTGCTCTCACATGCCTGTCGCTCACTCACAGTCTCCACTCATTCACACACACTCTACAGGGCCTCAACCTCCCTCTCACCTCTGGGCCTCCTCTTCAAGGGTTGCCACGAGATAGCAGGGCCGCTGCAGATCCTACCAGGACTCTTCTCAGGCCACTGCAAGATGAGATCCGTGATGGCCTAATACTGAGACTCCTTTTCTCAGACTGCCACAAGATAGTATCCGCAGCAGACCTGCCACAAATACTGCTCCTTTTCTGCACGCAGGCTGATGCTGCTCCTCCTCCCTGCCCACGCGCTTCCAGAAACCTTTTCTTCTGGGGCCGCGCGGGCAGGAAGGAAGCAGAGTTGCTTACCTGCAAACAGGTATTCTAGGACAGCAGGATGTTAGTCCTCACACATGGGTGACAGCGGATGGAGCCCGGCACGGAACTTTGATCTCAAAGATTCTAGAACTCTTAAATATACCCTACGAGTGTGTGCAGCTGTAGTCATCATCCTGCCCCCTAGGCAGAGTTCCTGAGTCCATGATATAGCTAATGCATGGAGAAACCAACTCCCAGGGAAGACGGGAGGGCTTCATGAGGACTAACATCCTGTCCTAGGAGAACACCTGTTACAGGTAAGCAACTCTGCTTTCTCCTAGGTCAAGCAGGATGGTAGCCCTCACACATGGGTGAATCCCTAGCTATAGGCGACTGAGCAGGACAAAGCAGGAAACCGCACAGCGCTGAAGCATTACCTCCCTCGTTTGGCTGAGAGGCAGCCAACCCACCAGGGGTCCAGGCTGGAGAAGAGTTGGGTTCTGCAAAGAAAGACACAAACCCTCAAGCACAGCAGGGGGTGCCTAAAGCAGAGCAATGATGCAAGTGCAAGCAGAAGCAAACTCTGCATCATGGAAAACAGTACAAGCAGGGTACCTGAAAAATAAACCCCAACAACAGTATGTATAGAACTTCCTGGATAGAGGAAGAACCCAGAAGTTTAGACAAGAGAAAGACTCTTGGACAAAGACCGCACAGTTTCCTTCGGTGTTTACAACTGAAAAACAACTGGGGCCTGAGAGCCCAACAGAAGAAACTGTGGTCCACTGACATCCGAAGGAATGAATATCTCTGCAGAAGAATGCCCAGGTATGGCTGGTAGGCATAATGGGCAGAAAAACCTAAGCAACACTTGGAGAACAAGCAGCAAGCCACGGCTAGGCCTGGGACAGACACCCTGCGAGCCAAAGCAGCAGATCTAGTTGACCATGCAGGGCAAGGGTTCCGGGGATATGGGGCAATCCCCGAAACAGACCTTTAGCCCCAAACTCCCAAGCAGAGAGATGAGATAGGTACTCTTGGGTGAGCTTCAGGCCTGTCAAAACAGGTTCATCTATCCTGTCACAGACAGGATAGCAGGAAGGCCCTTTGGGCAACCTAGAGAAATGAGAAAAGCTAAAGGCAGCGGTTGGCCAAAGCATGGCAAAAAACATGGTGTATCCTTTTTGGCAGATATACAGAAGATATACCATGAGTGCCTTAGCTTGTCCTCCCCCTCCCCCCCAACAAACCATCAGAAGTCAGAAGGCATGAAGAACACAAGGAGGCAGACCGGTGGACTGCTGGAGCAAGCACAAGTCGCCAGGTTGTCTATCAACCCCAAGCAAACAACTCACCGCCGAATCTAGCAGGGAGTCACTCACCAAGATAGCTCTCTCAGCTGTTAGGATCAGCGGAAACAGGGCAAAACAATGAATGCCCCGGGGGAGATAGCCCGAAAACTCCACTAGGAGACGGGAAGCCAGGGAGTCGCATGCGCAAACCCCAGTAGAACGGGATTTCGTTACTGGTTCGGGAAACCCGAAGGGCACCAGGACAAGCCCAGGGTGATCTTGGAGCAGATTGCCAAGCACCCAGTTGAGGTATCACTATCCCAGCCATGAGTGCATATTCTTCCCCCCCAAGGAAGCATGCGGTCCAGCAATGGACAATCACTGCATGACTCAGGACATCTCTGTCCGCAGACAGGGTGATCCTGAAAAAGGGGAAGAGTAGATTGCATGCTACCACAGGCAAAAGAGCAGTGCCTTTGTTGCAAGGTCATTTGGCCCCCAACCCGCTCGGCCATGGACATGGCGAAAGGGTGAGAGGCATGCTCACCCATTTGATGGACTAGAACTCTACTCATAGAGGAGGGTCCCACAAGCAAGAATGACTAGCGATAGTGGTCCCTAAGAAACAATGCCCTCAAAGTCCAGCAGGTATCAAAATGACTCCTGAACAGGGGAAACCCTGGAGGGTCACCAGGGAGCAATATTGGACAGGCTCCCTTGTGAATAGACCTGCTGCATCTTAGCATGACCGAGAGCACACTACCCTCGACTGGTTCTTGTTGCTGGCACCAGCCAGAGCAGTGCCATCCCTTCTCTGGGCACAGAGAAATGAGGGACACCCCTCAAAGGGATGCACGGTTGGGTGTCCAAAGGGGAACCTGTAAGGGCTGTCCTGGAATCCAGTAGAATCTCCCCTTCCAGAGGGGACAGGGAGCAACGGGATCAGGGTCTCCCGATCCCAGAAGACCTTTCAACTCCCCAGAGGAGAGATGAGGCACAATTACTGACGCTGAGGTGCTGAAGTGACCAACACCCCAAAGGCAGCCAGCCAGCCCTGGATGGGAGAGATTGCCACCATAATCCAGAGGGGCCCAAGTGAAAACAGTCCAATGACCACCGCTGCTGTTCTCCGGCCCAGGGCCTCAAAACTGCGTCAGGAATGGCTCACCTTTGAGTCCATTAGGGAATGACAGTAGTGCAGTCCCTGGCAACAGAAGGTGCCCAGGGGGTTCTACAGTCATGTCCTGCGGCCTCCAACTGAAGCTGCTGGTGCCAGGAGCAGCGACAATGCCTGTAGGACCCATGACACTTTCACACTCATCAATGCAAAGCCAAAACGAGGGTATCCAATGACTCGGCACCCAGGGCTTCAACAGCGCTTGACCGAACCATAATCAGTTCGATGGCATGTAGCGCCATCCCCGGCGCCACAGGAACCCGTGGACACTGACAGCTCAGTGGCCCAAAAGAACTGATGACTGCCAGCACCAGCAACTGTTCCCCCTCGGCTCACTTATTCACCCGAGTTCATCGATGCTGCAAGCTCTATGGCCTTACAAGTACTAAGGCTGATGAGAGCCTCACTAGCGCCCATTAACACAGATGGTGTATGCATCTCGGTGAGGCCTCCAATGTTGATATCATCAGCAGCCATGGTCCAATAGCCATAGGCAATGAAGACAGCACAGAGCTCCTCAGTGCCTTGTAGAGGACACCACCAAGGAGCCTCAAGGGCACTGCGTTCGGATGCCCCAGCATACCAAGGTGTCTCGAGCAGATGGCACCCCCCCCGATCCATTCAAGGCTAAAAACCCCTGCCACCCGAGAGCTGCAGAGTCACGCAGGGGGTCTCCAAAATCCCTGGCAGTTGATGGCCTCAGTGATGACCAGAGCGCTCAATGACGAGCCCAGTGCCTGGTTGGTGGTGCTCAACATAGTTGAGACGGTAATGAAAGGCATCGGTGGCCCAGCACTGCATCACGATGGTATTAATGACAACCTAGTAGGCGGCTGCAGCATCAAGGGTACGCACCTTGGCAGCCTCGAGGGTGGCCACAAATGCACCTTGGTAGGATGAAGGGAGTCTATTGCACGCAGGAGTTGAGGGCACAGTGGTAATTAATGGTACCGTGGCAGAGGGCAGTGCAGCCTCAAGGACATCGATTTGCATTGCTACTCCGCCACCTTGATGCCCAAGCTGATGGCACAGAAGTCCTCTACAGCATCGTGGGTGGTCTTGCACCTCTATGTCATCCAGGGAATCTCTGCACCACGACAGCGTCAAGAGTGACCAAGGTACTCTATTGCAGACCTGGTCCCTGATACTAGAGGTTGGTGTGCTCCACCACCTCAAAGCGTCTGATGCTGGTGCATCGAGCCCTTACGGTATAGAGTGTGGTCACGCACCTCAATGACAGAGGGTGTCCTGGCACCTTGATGGCATCAAGGGTGACCATGGCAATCCTGGACTCAAACATGGTCCTGACATTGATATGTTAGTGTGCTGGTGACAGATGTGCATGGGCAACTGTTATCAGGCATGGCACCAAGGTGCGGCAGCAAGCTGCTAGCCCAGGCTCCTGCTCACCCTCTCTCCCCCCCCCCCGCCAGGAGACTGCATTACCAAGATTGGCAAGCAGAAGGGAAAGCTACGACATCCAGGGTTCCTGCCCGTGGAGACTAGTTCCTTGGAATGTGGGGAAGATGAGTTTTCCTTCGCGCGCCCCCCACCCCCCGTATGGCATGGTCTTTGATCCCTCCACCGTCCGAATCCATCGATGCTGATCGATCAGTGAAATGATATGGAACTCTAACCCGGGTACAACGCAGGTGAGTCCCCAGTCTCAGCAGCCTACAAGGATCACCAAACTGCAGAAGTCAGTCTTGTCAGCACCAGGGAAAAAACTAGACAGAGCAAGGAGAGGACACAGATGAAACTGCAAAACAGTTTTTTTTTTAAGTAACAGACTCTACCAGGCTACACAGGGAAGCTCCTCGTGTGGCCAGTAACAGTTGGAAAGAAGAGGGAAAAGAAGAAATAAGACTACAGGAAAAAGGAAAGAAAACAGTTACATCTCTAGAAAAAAAAATTCCTTACAAGGGCTGTAAGAAGAGAGCAAAGCTGAATACCGCAAGTAAATGGCTTCCATGACCACACGGCTCCATGGAAGGGGGGGGGGGGGGGGGAGGGGCAGGGTGATGACTACAGCTACACATGCTCAGAAGGGTATATTTGTGAGTACTAGAATCTTTGAGATCAAAGTGGACAGTGGAGTGCCTCAGGGATCTGTATTGGGACCCTTACTTTTCAATATATTTATAAATGATCTGGAAAGAAATACGACGAGTGAGATAATCAAATTTGCAGATGATACAAAATTGTTCAGAGTAGTTAAATCACAAGCAGATTGTGATAAATTGCAGGAAGACCTTGTGAGACTGGAAAATTGGGCATCCAAATGGCAGATGAAATTTAATGTGGATAAGTGCAAGGTGATGCATATAGGGAAAAATAACCCATGCTATAATTACACAATGTTGGATTCCATATTACGTGCTACAACCCAAGAAAGATCTAGGCGTCATAGTGGATAACACTTTGAAATCGTCGGTTCAGTGTACTGCGGCAGTCAAAAAAGCAAATAGAATGTTGGGAATTAGAAAGGGAATGGTGAATAAAACGGAAAATGTCATAATGCCTCTGTATCGCTCCATGGTGAGACCGCACCTTGAATACTGTGTACAATTCTGGTCGCCGCATCTCAAAAAAGATACAATTGCGATGGAGAAGGTACAGAGAAGGGCTACCAAAATAAGGGGAATGGAGCTGCTCCCCTATGAGGAAAGACTAAAGAGGTTAGGACTTTTCAGCTTGGAGAAGAGACGGCTGAGGGGGGATATGATGGAGATGTTTAAAATTATGAGAGGTCTAGAACGGGTAGATGTGAATTTGTTATTTACTCTTTCGGATAATAGAAAGACTATGGGCACTCCATGAAGTTAGCATGGGGCACATTTAAAACTAAATCGGAGAAAGCTCTTTTTTACTCAATGCACAATTAAACTCTGGAATTTGTTGCCAGAGGATGTGGTTAGTGCAGTTAGTATAGCTGTGTTTAAAAAAGGATTGGATAAGTTCTTGGAGGAGAAGTCCATTACCTGCTATTAGGTTCACTTAGAGAATAGCCACTGCCATTAGCAAAAGTAACATGGAATGGACTTAGCTTTTGGGTACTTGCCAGGTTCTTATGGCCTGGATTGGCCACTGTTGGAAACAGGATGCTGGGCTTGATGGACCCTTGGTCTGACCCAGTATGGCATTTTCTTATGTTCTTATAAAGGTCCATGCCGGGTTCCATTAGATGTCACCCATGTGTGAGGACTAACATCCTGCTTATCCTAGGAGAAAGAGGAGCACCTGGAGTTTTGGGGGTCTCTGAAAATCTCTAACATCTAAGTCCCTTGGATTCAAAAGGGATTCATGTGGGCTCCCCATCCCTTGTTGGAAGTTTCTGTTGCTAACATCACCTGATGAGGTATTAGAGGGGTGCCACATCTTATATAACAAGCTTTTGTTTCATTTTCTGCGAATTCATCAAGAACTAAGTCAACTAGTCCCATTGGGATTGGAAGCCCCATTGCAGGAATTGCATGTGGAAGCAGGTTAGAGATACTACATTAACAGCCACTGCCATGTGGCCTAGAACTAGCACTTCTCTGTCTGTAGTTTGATCCATGTTTACCAAATGATGAGGCAAGGATCTGCAAATGTTTGCTTAATCTGTCAGAAGAAACACTCTCCCTTGTAGAGTGTCTACCTATACCTTAA
Organism: Rhinatrema bivittatum; assembly: GCF_901001135.1. NCBI lineage: Eukaryota > Metazoa > Chordata > Amphibia > Gymnophiona > Rhinatrematidae > Rhinatrema > Rhinatrema bivittatum. The sequence goes on along the minus strand of NC_042616.1, from coordinate 249,551,329 downwards.
TGAATTTGATCTTCTGAGAAGAGATTAGGTAGATTTTAAAACTTCACTAGGAATCCTAGGAATTCTAGGAACTGAACTGTCTTCTGTTTGGAGGTCAACACTCCTTCCCTGGGAAGCTGTGGTAATCAGCCAGTCATCCAGGTAAGGGAAAAACAGACGCCCTGATGGAAATGTGCTGCTACTACAACTAGGCATTTTGGTAAAGATCCTTGGTGTGGCTGAGAGACCAAAGGGCAGCACCCAGTACTGATAGTGAGAGGATTTCACCACAAAGCGAAGCTAGGTCTAGTAGGAGGGCTGCTATACAAGTATGTGGGCACACACACTCCCCACCTGGATGAAGAATAGATTGGTGTGAAACAAGTTCATCTTGAATCTCTCGAAATAGATTCTTGTTCAGACTTCTTAAATCCAGGATGAGTCTCAATCCTCTTGATTTTTTGGGGATAAGGAAACAGCTTGAGTAGATTCCTTGGCCATGTTGATTTGGTAGTGTTGCCTATGAGAGGAGTAACTCCACCTCCAGGTGCACAGAAACAGATCCAGACTGAAAACTGAGAACGAGTAAGTTGGTCATGAACTTGGGCCAGGTTTTGGTTGGCACCTTTCATGCTGTGGGCTCTGAGCCTGAAGCTCCTGTTGCTGTAGAAGCAGAAGGGGCACATAATATTGCTAGAATTGCCGGAAGGGTTTTTGGTTTTTTGGGGGTTTTTTTTTTGTTGTTTTTTTTTACAGTAGAATCAAAAGCATAGAGCTGCCTCGCAGTAAATTGTTGGTCAGAAATGGTCAAAAGTGACTGAACTGCCATAGTTCCTTAATTGGAGCAATTATTTTTGAGTTTGTCTTTGAAGAGGTCATCTCCTAGGCAGAAAAACATCCACTAATTTGTCGTGAACATCATTGCACAAACTGCTGACCCCTAACCAAGCCATTAGGTATGCTCTGATAGAGGCCGAGGAGCAAGCTATTGTATAAATCATCTCAAACTGATCAAATAAAGGTGACGTATATACTCTTAAGAGTCCAGAAGTGCTTACAGGTATGCAGACATGCTCTCAGTTTTTTTAATGTACCATATAAAGTTAGTGAGCAGAAATGCATGCATTAAGCATTGAACTCAAATTACTTTTCTCCCCCAAAGTTGTTCAGAAGCCTGGGATCTTTCCCAGGTGCAGTACTGGAAAACATCCTTGTTTTCTTTGCTTGTTTTAACATGGATTCTACCATGACTGATCGGCAAGGTAGTTGTACTATTCAAATCATGGAGTTTTCTGAACTCTATACTTAAATTCAATTTTCTAGCTACTGGTGTACATTCTCATCTGTAATTCTTGCAGTATCTAATGGATCAGAATGGCTTTCAACTCCGCCGAGGTGTGTAAAAGATTGAGAAGACAGAAGACTGAGCAGATCTTTTCAGACACTGACTCCTAGGGTCCTACCCAACTTATCCAGAAATCTGGAATGCGAGAGGTCCTCAGATGAACACTAGCAATCCAGGGGTTTGTGTGTGTGTGTGGGGGGGGGGGGGGGGTGGGCGTCAGAGGATATTACTGTTAAAACGTCTTGTCCGGGGGGGGGGGGGGGGGAGGAGGGATACTAATCCAGGACCCCAATGGTAAAGTGACTGAGGAGGGGTCCTTTGTCGCTTTGGAGGGGAATATTCCTGATTAACATCCTTTGACTGACTGAGCTGCAACAGAGTGGTGAGGACGCGAACTACCTCATGGGGGCTTTGATGGTGCCCCCCTTGAATCAGGGGTAGAAGAGACTTCTTGAGGGAGCAAATCCAATATTTTGCAAATGAGATGTTGAAGAGAGTGCCCTCCTTGACCTTAGCCAGTGATGTAAAGCAAGTCTTCACCAACTCAACCACTTGGTCCAAAGCCTGATATGCTCTCTGGCAAGGTATTGGGTGTGGAACATCCTCTTCAGACACCAAGATAGAATCTTCTTGCAAACCCTCTGAATTTTGCAAACTTTGTCCCAGGGGCCAGTTTGAAATTAAGGGCAACATGGAGCAGATGGGATCTGCAGTATCCAGATGTAGGCCTTGCTCTAGAAGTCTCAATGGGGACATCGCCCTTGAAATAGGAGGTGGTAAGCAGAGTCATCTTCCTGTGCACCTGCCATGACCCCTATGTATGGAAGGAACTGTGACTTGAGGAAAAGCTACATTGGTAGCACCTACTTTCGCTCAGAGGAGTCAATGGAGAAAGTATCATCACTGCCAAGGCTCGATGCATCAAGCACTCCAAATTGGGACTATCGATAGCACTGGTGCTCAATATATCAACTGCATCATTGGTATTAAGGTTCAGCACTTCTTAAGTGCTGGTTGCGCTGGTGGATCCAAGGAATGGCGCTTTTTCTTTTTACTAGGCCCTGAGTCCCGCGATGTAGGTGAAGGGTTTGCTGAGGCTCGAGAACAGCACTTTTTCTGTTAATCCAATCCCGATGTGGTTGAGAGACCCCAGGCCTGCTCTGGGGGGGGGGGGGGGGTAGGCTTACTTGAGAAGCTCCTACTCAACTCAGCAACTGGGGAGCTAGAAGAGACTCCACTCCAGGAGAAACGACTGCAGCTCTTCGAGACTTACGCAGCCTCTATCTTCCAAGTTCTGGACTTCTGAGAGCATGGGTACCTCTGACCATAATGGTAGAAGTTAGACTGGTCAGGATTCAGTCTTAGGCACTGATAACATTGTTTCCATCAGTAATGACCTTTTTTCCTACTATATATGTAATCCTTGAAGCCACTGACTATGGGCTTTTTCGTACCAGATATCTGTAGAGAAGTAACTTTTTTTTTTGTTTCAGTAGCACCAAAAGGTGCTGATTAGGGGGCTGCCGAGGCAACACAGTAATAAAAGAATTTAGAGAAAAAATTAAGATACTAAGAGATATCGCTTAAAGAAAGTGAGAGATAGGGTACATGTCTGTGCTGATGCTCAGACAAAAGAAGATTTGAGGGGCTCATAAGGCAACACCCACATTGGAATCCCCAATCCTGCTTAGCAGAGCAAAAGATCAATTAGCTAAGAGAGAAGGGTCCATTTGGTACTCTCAGATGATGTCACCCATGTGTCATTGCCAATTTAGCCCTGCTTGTTGACAGAGAAAGTGATTTGCCCAAATTAACACAGAATTTGATAGTGTAGGTTTGAAATCTTAAGTGTCCAGAGCTCCTACTCCTAGTATATACCTGTATATAATCCAACAGGTTCATTTGTGTCTTACTTGCTAAAGAAAATCTAGGACAACAATCCTACCCCAAAACAGTCCCTTCTCAGAGGATATGCAAGGCAGTTACAGAGAACAGTAGTCTCTCACCCCTATCCTGTAGCTATGAGAAAAAACCCTGGCCTATACTCATTTTGAAGTCCAGGGGAAATAACAGTACTGGAAGCTTAAAGGCATTTGTAAATGTTTCAGAAAAACAACTTCCTGTATATAAAATATAAAGCATTGTCTGTGGGGATGCATACTGGGCAATGAAAGTGGTTTGTCATCTTTAACTGTTGATCACAACCAAGCTCTTGGAACCCACTCAGCCAATTGGATTTTCTGGATATCTGCATAAATATGCATAAGATACATTTGCATGGGCTCCCAAGATGGCGGCACACTGAGCTCAGGTGTAAGCAGGATCTCTTGAAGCTCTTCGAAGTATTCTATTTCCAAGATTTTCAATGCCTCCCAAAGGAAAGGGTATACCCGGCCACTTCCCTACCTTCATCAACTGTGCAACAAGAGATCACCCACTACCTGAACTCAACAGCAAAAGAAATACCAAGACACGAGGAGCCCGATGTGCCAGGCAGAGAGAGCGCGCCGTTTGAGCCAGCAGAGGAGTTGTCCTTGAGCCCCGATCAAAGGCAAGCACCGACGCAAAGGGTGGGAGGGAATTGTTGCAGCCCGGACCTTTGTCTGAGGAAACCTCTTCCGGGGCATTGGCAGAAAGAGCAACACTGACCGCAGCTTCGGTGGAAGCAGAACATTCTTCGGCGGTCATCCCGGTGAGCCCTAACGATGGTGGACTATCAGGTACCGGGGCTGGGACCGGGGTAATGGGGAGTAACCTCACAGAAGGAATCCTGCTAACCACCCGAGAGGGACTCCAGGAGTTTAAACCCCTGGCAATCCCCGAACGTCCTCAAGTCGTAACCTCTTGCAGTTTTGTAGGACTTAGTGGCACGTTTTGCTGGTACTCTTAATAGTTTCAATGCCAAATTAGAGCATTCTATACATCAAAATACTCAAGTTTCAACACAAATACAAAGCCAACTAAAAACTTAACATTTAAAGTTACAAGTTTAAAGGAAAAGAAATCCGGGACTTTAAATTTCAAGGCAGCTACAGTTAGGAGACAGGGAGGCATTGGCAAAAAGGATAGAGAGCCTAGAAACAAATCTAGGCAACTCAATCTGAGAATACTTAATTTTCCCAAAGTAATTGGTGAAATCCCTTATATAAAACTTTGAAAAGGTTTATGGTGGATATATTGGGGTTCACCCAAGACATCCCATCAATTAATAAATGCCATTTTCTACCAAAGTCTACGATAACATCAACAGGACAAAATTGGCAGGGAAACCTAACTGAACTACTTGAAAATTCTGCATTAGAAGTTTTGGATAGAGCTACTCTCCTGGTATCCTTTATTACTCTATCCAGACATTCGAACAGTTATGAAAAAGTATTTTAGAATTTTTCCTATATCTTTTATGAATGCTAATGTTAAGATTTAACCTGACCTGGCTTCATCTACACAAACTAGGCGTAGGGGTTTTTTAACCCTACGCCAAGAAGTTATTGATATTGGTTTTTCATTTTTGTTAAAATTTCCTTGTAAATGTTTGCTAAGGAAAGGGGCTGAGACCTTTATTTTCTTTTCACCAGAGCAATTAAAATTATTTCTAGACCCTAGGAAACCAACCACTTCTACTTCCATAAGTATATAATTTAGATTTGCTGGGAAGCGTGTTAAAGCATTTGCCTTGAATTTTTTTTGTATGAATATACTCTCTTGAATTTTCCAGGAGCTCTTCACTAATGATTTTTGGTTAAAATGGAAGAAATAATTATAGATTATTTAATGTTAGTATTGGAAATGGTTTCCTTTTCTTTGTTTTCCATGTATTTCCATTGCAAAAATTTATGTTTTTGTAAATTAATAAACTGATAAAGAATTAAAAAAAAAAAAAAAAAAAAAAAAAGATACATTTGCACATAGAGGCAGTGCACTTAAATATGAATCCAAACATACTAATTGTGAATACAGAGATTGAAACCAGACTGGCTGGGCAGGTCCCAACTACTAATCTATAATACTAGAAGTCAATATTACCTGCGATACTGTCTCCTTACTCTGAAAATGAGCTGAATGTGACCAGCTTTACTCTGGTTTTCTTCAATAAAAAGCATACTATACTATACTACATTCACTAAGGATTTTAGAAACATGAATGCAGAAAAAGACCATATGGCCCATCCGTCCAATTAATTTAGCATTATAAATCACCACATCCTTACAGATCCCCTATATTTATCCCATGCTTTCTTGAACTCAGATACTGTTTTTGTCTCCACCACTTCCACTGGGAGACTGTTCCACGCATTCACCACCCTCTGTAAAGAAATATTTCCTATAATCACTCACGAGTCTACCCCCTTTCATCCTCATCTCATGACCTCATTTTAGAGCTTCCTTTCTATTGAAAAAGGCTCACCTCCTGTGCATGGAAACCTTTTGAGATATTTGAATGTCACTATCATATCTCCCCTATCGCGCCTTTCCTCTAGGGTGTACATGTTTGGATCTTTAAGTCTATCCCCATGTGCTTTAGAATGAAGACCACTGACTACTTTAGTAGCCACCCTCTATACTGACTCCATCCTGTTTATATCCTTTTGTAGGCGCTGTATCCAGAATTTTACACAGTATTTCAAGTGAAGTCTCACCAGGTACCTAAACAGAGGGAATATCACCTCCCTTTTTCTTCTGACCATTCATCTCCCTATGCAGCCAACCATCTTTCTGGCTTTTATCTACCTGTTTGGCCACCTTAAGATCATCAGATACAATTAACCCCAGATTCCACTCTTCCTTTGTGCTTATAAGTATTTCACTTCTAATACCATACCTTTCCCTTGGGTTTTTGCATCCTAAATATATTACTCTGCAATGTTTAGCATTAAATCTTAGCTGTCAGACCGTAGACCATTCATCGAGCTTTGCTAGATCCCTCCTCATGTTTTCCACTCCTTCCTGGCTGTCCACCGTTACAGATTTTGGTATCACTGGCAAAAAGACAAACCTTTCCCGACAACCCTTCCGTTATGTCGCTCACAAAAATGTTGAAAACAAATCTGTCTAAGGACTGATCCCTGGGGGGGATCAAAGGGACATGTTTACTCAGCCTTTCACAGATCACCTCTACTTCGTCTATATCCTTTCAGAGGTGCAGCCTTCAGAATTGGGGACAGTACTTAATGTAAATATCCAAAGTTCACGTGATAACACCTTATACTTTTATCCCCCCCCCCCAAAAAAAAAAAAGTAACAATTTAAGAAACTATGGGAGATATGGAAGAGAGAGCAGAGGCTTAACAGTGATAATCTGGAGTTTAAGGCACTGTACCAAGAAGTAGGCAGACTAGACAGGCCTTGAAGTCCTTAATATGCCATCAGATTCTATGACCATGCCAACAGGCTTTAACAGATATCTTCCTGCAATGTCTTTTTTGACTGACGAAGTTTATATTGGTGCTTCCTGCTGAATGCCGATCACACTACTTTGGGATTATCCAGTCTCAAAGGCCCGTATGCTGCCATGTCATCTGTTTCAACTAGCTGGTGGCAAAAGAAAGACTTTGCTGTGAAATAACCATTTTGGTTGCCTTGTCCCCATCTAGGGGCAAGTATTGATTTGGCGGACTTTGCAGTTTGTTGATGTACATTCATGTCTGGATTACCCAACCTCAATGGTGATGTCTGACCAGTTAACAACTATATTCTATTGCTTTGAAATATCATTATGGACTACCTTTTTTTTTTTTTTTTAAATTTTGGTACACACAGCTTTATGCAGATGAATAGGTATTGCTGTATGCACAGTATTGGTTTTCATACAACTTAGAGAGACAGAACTAGTTAACCACACTTTTAGGTCCACTTCTGAAACAAAGTACTAGCAAGAATATGAAAGGAAACTATATTAGCTCGTCTTGTAGCCAACCAGTTTTGAATCTGGAGATCATGTGCTGCTGATGTTGCTGTAAAAAGAGAACGGTGGAGTGTACTGATTTATATACATTGGGAATCAGTATACCAGCTCTTGGGAGATCAGTTAGTCCACAGAAATCTGAACCAATGGATGTAAAAGAAAAAAAATGTATAGTGTATATCTTCATTATCCATCTATCTAGAGATTTCTATATAGATACACATGCACGCACGCTCTTCTATCCTTTTCACCTATATATTAAGAAATTCCTTTGAAAATGAGCATGGACATGTTGAAACGACTGTATTAGGGTACTATGTAGGAGTTTACCTTTGTAAACTTTTCAACTGCAGAGAATTAAAAAAAAAAATCCATTTAAGTATGTGATACATTGGGAGATAAACACACAGTATGACCCCATAATATACTTACTGTCAGCAACAATAGTATTAACATAATGGAATTATACTGTACATAATGAAAAGGAAACTATTAACAATTTCTAGAGATCACAAGCATTACAATTACTTATGAATTTTATGTTTTAAAAGATGCATAAAGAAGATATAAAAGCTAAAAATGCCCAAGTTCAAAATCCAAGTTGTATAACAGCAATACATTTTCTAAGGGAATAGATTTAAAAAAATGCTAACTGTTCATTTTTAATTGCCCAGTTTTGCTGTTCAATGTATCTGCCTCTTGTAATTACAAAAACAAAAGATAACGGCTATATCCATCATGTTTCCCTGCTCATCTAGTTTGTGTGCTTTTAAGCAGTGGCCTTTTTTCCCCCCTTCAATAAAAAGTTTTTAGAAGAGCACATCTGGAAACGAGCAAAAGGCAAATGCCCAGCAGTACTGGAAAATTTAAACACACTGGGTCAAATTTAAACAGAGTAAGACTGTCAAAGGTCAGACCAGTATTAAATCATTAGTTTCCCAGCAGCCAGCAAGGCATAAATTTGACCATTGATTATATTAGATGTGGTCAGGCAATTTTCTGGTGGCACTTTGGACAACTAAGCAGAATGGAACATTATCTTTAGAAATTATAGAATTTTTTTTTTTTATATTTTTTTTTACATTCTTAAACGGCATACTTTAAAGCTCCTCAAACTTTTTTTTTTTTTTTTTTTTTTAAATATATAATCCTTTGTAATTCCTCAGGTGAAACTAAGTTTCCTGTGTAATTAAAAAAAAAAAAAAAGTCACCTCTCAGCTGTGCAGTGGATATGGAAGTGTGTGTTCCTTTACAGCCAAACCTGTCAGAATCTTGTTGGAGAAAGGAAGCACTTCACTGCCAGACTCAAACAGCTCGATTTCAGTTTTGCTGAAACAACTTTCTTCACCCCCTCTAATTGTTTTAGAGAAAACTGAAAGCCAATAACAGTTAACCCAAAATGCAGAAGGCAGAAAAAGGCATTTTTGATTCACCAAGCTCGATAAAAAAAACAACACATTACAAACAGTGTCTTGGATATGATACAGACTGGGGCTCAGCTCTCAGAAGAGCAGGAGCCATGTCCTCTGAAGCAGCCACCCCCACTGTTGAACACACTGCAGATGACAGATTTGGGAGAAACAAGAGTATCTTATTCCTCCTGCCCCTCCCCACTGACCTGCTCTGGATTCAGAAAAGCAATAGCAGCAACTAGAAACACAAAAATGACAGCAGAAAAAGGACCAAATGGTCCATCCAATCTGTCTAATAAGCATATGGTAGTACGGTATCTGCTGCGCTGTGTATGTTACCCAATACTTATCGGTTTCCCACATTGTAAAAACGTCAAGGGCCCTCGGTTGCTGTTCGAATCCAATTCCCCATTATGCATTGCCATTAAAGCAGAGAGCAATGATGGAGTTGCATCAACAGTATCAAGGCTCATTGGTTAAAGGTAGTAACCGCTGCACCAGCAAGTTACCCACCATGCTCTCTTTTCTTCATTTCCATCCTTTAGCCTTTAGGGACCCACAATATTTATCCCATGCCCTTTTGAATTTGACTGTTTTCATCTTCACTACCTCCTCCGAAAAGGCATTTCAGGCAACCACCATCCTTCTCCATGAAGAAATATTTTCTTTTTTTTTTTTTTTCTTTCATTCTTTATCAACTTTTCAATTTTACAAATCAAACAAAACGTTTGTAGCAGAAATGTCAGGTCTTACATGAAAACTTTCAATATTTAAACATGAAATATAAACTTAATATATTCTTTATCTGTAGATACATAATAGTAAATTTAAATCCAATAGACTTTTGCCTGATATTTTTCTGTCAATTATTCAAGATATTTCAAAAAAAGAGGCAGATTCTTGGGAATTATTTTCTAAGTAAAAATCAGAAACTTTAAAGAAAACTAAATGGCTAGCGGTAGCAATACCTGGTAACTATGATTGTTACAATACTGGGGTAGATGTGGTGGGTTTTTTTGAATCTATAAACAGCTTCAGTTGATCTGGGGAAAAAAAAAATATAGCATTCTTCTCTCTTTTTTACAAGACATTTACATGGGAAACGTAGCATAAACATATAGCCCATATCAGTCACTTCTTGTCGAAATGCAAGAAAATTCTTGCGTCTCAACTGGGTAACTAAAGCCAAATCAGGAAAAATTTTTATGGAAATATCCAGGAATTTTACAGGAAATTTTCTAAAATAAACTTTCATGATTTTATTAACATCATAGGTAGACAATAGAGAGACCAAAAGCGTACCCTTATCTAACACTACCATATCTGAATTTTCAAGAAAATTAGTCAAGTTGGCTTGCAACTGTTCATTTGGCTCTCTATTTGAATTCTTGGATCTAGGCAAGAAATAGCATGTATTGATTCCTGGCATTTCCTCTTCTATAAATCCTAAGCTTTCCCGAAGAAATCTTTTTAGAGTCACAAAGGGAATTTCCCCTATGACTCTAGGAAAGTTCAATATTCGTATATTCATATTCTTTGTGTTATTCTCCAGCTGTTCTAGACATCGAGCTAACGTCTCTCTGTCTTTAGCAACCACTGCTTTAAACTCCTGAGTCTTCTTATCCTTTTTTTCCAGATCCAAAACTCTGTCCATTATATTTCCTACTTTCTTTTGAGTCTCATCCAACTCCTGTTTGAAGGTGGTCTGATCTAATTTCAAGTTTAAAAGTCCTTGCTTCAGATGATAACCCAGCCATCATATCCCACAGATTGTCAAGGGTCACGACAGACAGACGGGGTGGGGGGGGTCCCACAAACTGAATAATCCCAGTAACCCTGTCAGTACCTGCTGCAGTCTGAGCGCCCGGCTCCTCGATGTTCCCCTGGGCTGAGCGACTTGCGCTCATTATCTCCTCACCAGGCTCCACGAATACCGCAGCAGTACTCCGGGTTTGTTGGTCCTCAGGGCATTCAGCATTTTGCGGTGTCTCCCCTGTTGTTCCTCCTTCTGCTTCACGATCTTGCAGGGAAGTGAGGTCACTTCCTGGTCCCCCCGCAAAGCTTTCCCCGTTCTCTCTCTGTGCCGGTGGCCTCCTTAGCTTGGGACTCAGCGATGCCTCCTCTGCCGGGTCAATTGGTTCTCCCACTCCACTTGCCACATCAGATTCCTCGGATGCCGGATTTTGCCCAGGTAGGGACATAAACTTCATGATCTCCAATTGCGTCGGGAAGGGCAAAGTCTCAGAGGGGTATACCCTCACTTTGCCCTTCCTCTTAGCTGGCATATCAGGTAAAATCTAAAGAAATTTTTCACGGGGATCTTACAGCGTCCTGCTTAAGCCGCCATCTTAGTCGGTGTTCTCTTTTTATCGAAGAAATATTTTCTGATGGAGTTTCATTTCGTGACCCCTGGTTCTGCTGATTTCTTTCCAATAGAAAAGGGTTGACATTTGTACATCATTAAACCTTTCAGGTATTTGAAGGTCTGTATTATATCTCCCCTGCACCTCCTCTCTTCCAGTCTCTCCTCATAGGTTTTCTGATGCTGACCCCCACACTATTTTGGTAGCCCTCTGGACCACCTCCATCCCTTTTGAGATAAGGGCCCCAGAACTGAACACAATACTCCACGTGAGACCTCACTGAGGACCTCTTCAAGGGCATCACCACCTCCATTTTCTTACTGGTTATTCCTATATCTATGCAGCCCAGCATTTTTCTGGCTTTAGCTAGTCGCCTTGTCACATTGCACCCACAAAATACTACTATAAAGATGTATATGTCTCTACAAGTTGTACACAGCACTGTAGACACATGAGACAATACTTGCTCCATAAGTCTTGCAATCAGTACAGATGCTCCCATTTGTTAAAACGAAAACATATTACGCTTGCACTTGAGAGTCAACGTAAGCTGCCTATCTTTTAGGCTTAATTTCAAAGTTACAAATAAAAAAATGTAATACTTCACCTTTAAGGCCTAGGCTTCAGCTCATGATCCTTGCATTCGTCACTAGAAGTGCTGCTGTCTACACTTACAGCAGCCGACATTATATATGTAGAAAGTAGCACGATAGCATTCTCTTGCCTTACACCAATGCTTTGGAATTCTGCTCTAAGAGTTCTGAATTTAATTAAAAGTACCTAACGTTTAGAAAACAAATAAGCGTGGCTATTTGCAGAAGCATTTACGTAGAATGGCTCACGGTTTTCCATTCAGTTTCAATTGTATGATCTGTTGGGTGCTATTTTCATCTGTTGATATTTTAAGGATTTTATTATAGTTCTGTTTCAATATGTATCTATTTAGCTCAATTCAACAGCCAACCAAACAAATAATTAAAACACACAGACAAGACAAATAAGAGGGTTCAGTGAAATGGTGTTATTAGAAAGCATAAAGGAGGTCAGGAATCCTTATATTAAATGAGCAATCCTCTTTAAAAAAAAAAAAAAAAAAAAGTCTATAAGAAAAGCTAACACTGGGGTGAGAGTGTATGGGGTAGGGTGGGGGGTAAGGTGGACATTGTAAAAACATAACAAATCCAACTATAAAAAGATGAAGTGATCAGTTGTACTTGAAGAAGAAAGAACATGGGGAGGTGAGTGTCTCTATGGTGTCTCATCCTTGTCAGCAGGGAGGGCCAGCGAAAGCAATACATTTTGTAGGAATTGGCCTGGAACATTGTCTGAATAGTTTCAGAGGCTAGGAGAGCTCTAGAGGAGAAAGCCGTGAATAAGGCTAAAAACCTCATTCTAAAATGGAAAATATCCTAAGGGGGGGGTGGGTGGGGTGGAGACAGAAGTACAAAATATCTAGAGTTCAGTGCTCAGCGCGTTGGCAAGAACCTACAAGAATGAAAACTGGAAAAACAAATATTTGCTTCCTCCTACTATTCTATTTCCCAGTGAGCATCAGACAACAGAATCAGGAGTGAAAAGCAATGACAGCATAGTTGTAACTAATGGCGGTCACTCAATAGCACGAGGGTACACTCTACCTTATTAAACTATCTATGGTTAAGATGTCCTAGACGGTAGCTGCTCCTCTTTGCTTGATGTTCATTTCCAGTACCACAGCCATCAAAAGCTGAATATGTACACTGCCTATTAATTTCAATTTTTTTTTTTATAAATGTCTTTATTGGCAGAATTAAAGCATAACAAACAGATTTGACTTGCCAGATTTCCATTAACTACAATTATAACAGAAGAAATGATCCAATTGCCATACAATACTCATGCCTTTACCCCCTTCCCCATCCACCCTAAATTCCCAAACATACCTTGACAGTCTCAGTTTACTAGTCTTGCATAGTATACAGTACATGACAGCCTTATATACGACAGTATTTGATTATCAAAGAGAACACAATCTGCACCCCTCATATCTTCAAAGAAACTCATACTAGTACTAGCGGTCCTCCACTTTAAACTTTGATATCCTCTGACAGCTCTTTCAAAAACTGCCTCCACAGTTTGAGAAAGGATTGTGTAAGTTTCCGAGGCTGTAATAACCAGTGATCCATTTTGCCAAAAGGCATTTCTTAGCTATTGCCAAGCCCTTATTGACAAGTTAAACTTCTGGGCTCCCCACATAAATCTATAACCTCTACCCCTAGGAGGCACACAGATGCCTTACACTTGATTAGAACCTGTAATAATGCATTCAGTTTGGATAACATGCCCTTCCAGAAGGTAGCCTTAAGCGGGCATTCCTATATAAAATGTATAAAATGTGGCATGCGGGGGTGAACACTTAAGGCAATTAGCTGACTCAATTCCTATCTGGAATGCTCACATGGGAGAGACTACTAGTCTATGCAAAATACACAAATGTTGATCCTCAAGACAGTGGAGACAATATCCGTGTATGCGTTAAGAGATCCTTTGAGAACATCCTGAACATTCAGGCTTTCACCTAGGTCAGACCCCCATCTACCAAATTCTCCATAATAGTAGTTTTGGCTTGCTTTTGTAAAAAAAAAAAAAAAAATCTATACATATGCTATAATTTCTCTCTTGGTGCGATATATACACAGCAATTTTTGAAAGTCACTAGAAGTAAAGGGTGCCCCTGAGTTGGGTAAGACCGATTGTATACAGCTCCACAGCTATTTATAAGCTAAGAAATCTTGCTGATGAAAGCCTAGTGGCTTCTGGTATCTCTCAAATTTGTGCATTGTGTCCTGTTGTGCATAAAAAAAACCAACCTTAAAGAATCAATATTCTTCTGCTTGAAATCATGGAAACATCTAGAGTGCTGATCCAGCATAAAAATCAGGGTTCCTAGAGATAGGTACAAAAGATATTGGAATGTATACGAAATGTCAACTTTTCTTCACACACATGTAACACAAACCGCAAATCCACAGGATCCAAAAGTAAGCGTTCTAAACTAGTATCAGCGTATACACTGGAGTTCACAACCCAATCTCCTAATGCCCTCATCATGCAGCCCAGATTGTAATAGCTTAAATTAGGAAAGCCCCAACCCCCACATCAGTTATGGGAACTGTGAGCTTGGAAATAGCTATAAGTGCTCATTTCCCCACCAAATAAAGGCAGAGCATATTCTTGTAAGGTCTGAAGATATTTCTTCTTCGGCATAAATCGGTAGCATTTGTAGGACGTACAATAGCTTTGGGAGTAGCATCATTCTGAACAATGCGATTCCACCACGTATATTTAATAGTAAAACTATCCAAATCTGTCTTAGTTTTAAATGTGGTTAGAATTGGAGTTTCATTACTATCGTACCATTTCCCCAGATCCCTATGAATATAAACTCCCAAATATTTTAATGTAAACTGAGCCCACTATAAGGGAAATCCTGCCCAGGACTCTAACCCAACTACCAGAGCAATGCCTCAGATTTATCTGTATTAATCTTAAAACCTCAGAACTGGCCATACTGGCTAAAGATTTAATAATTCCTCCAAGTGGCGTTTAACTTCAGGCAGAAAGAGCAGTAGGTCATCTACAAACAGGAATAGCGCTAGAAAGACTGTTACGCTGAGTTAGGTCAATCTGTTGTAAATACTCATTTAACACTTGGGATAGTGGTTCGAGAGATATTATGAAGAGTAGAGGAGATAGGGGGCACCCCTGTCTAGTGCTTCTAGTTAAACAAAAATGGAGGAGGGGGGGGAATAGGTGTCCATTAACACACATACTAGCAGTGGGGTTACTGTATAATACATTAATCACCCATTTAATAAACCCTTGAAACCCCCTTAGATTTAACATGCTTTCCAGAAAGGACCCATCAACCCTGTCAAATGCTTTTTCTGCATTGAATCCAATTAGGACTAGATTCTCCAATCCTCTGTTCATACATAGGGTCTGTAGGTACCGCTAATCGTCGGCTGTTCATATTAGGTTTCTTTCCCCTAACAAGCCCTGCTTGACCTACAGATATTATATTTTTAAGTGATTGGCTAAGATTTTTGCAAACAATTTAATGTCTACAGTTAACAAAGATATAGGTCGGTAAGACAAGGCCAATTAAGAGTCCCTTCTCGGCTTGGGTAGTACTAGGATATGTGCCATTTTCATGGTGTTCAGCATTTTCCCTTGTTCTATCATCCCTTGAAAGAATTTTTTTTTTTTTTTTAGCAACCGCACTATTATGAAGTAGAATAGCAACTCCCCAGGTCTTAGAGATGCAAACACTTGCCCAACTCATTTATGTTTCAACTTCATGTGGTCTTTATGAGACACATGAGTTTCTTGTAAGAAAGTTTCAGTGCCTTTTAATTTTTTAATTTGGGACAGCACTCTCTTCACAGGCATACCCCAACCTGCCACATTCCATGTGACACTATTTTGGATCCCATACTAGTAACATATGCAAACGTGAAATGCTCTCTCCATCCAAGGAACCCTCCAACCACAGTCCCTGCATGAGACATAAGAACATAAGAAATTGTCATGCTGGGTCAGACCAAGGGTCCATCAAGCCCAGCATCCTGTTTCCAGCAGAGGCCAAACCAGGCCACAAGAACCTGGCAATTATCCAAACACTAAGATGATCCCATGCTACTGATGCAATTAATAGCAGTGGCTATTCCCTAAGTAAACTTGATTAATAGCCGTTAATGGACTTCTCCTCCAAGAATTTATCCAAACCTTTTTGGAACCCAGCTACATTAACTGCACTAACTACATCCTCTGGCAACAAATTCCAGAGCTTTATTGTGCGTTGAGTGAAAAAGAATTTTCTCCGATTAGTCTTAAATGTGCTACTTCCTAACTTCATGGAATGCCCCCTAGTCCTATTATTCGAAAGTGTAAATAACAGAGTCACATCTACTTGTTCAAGACCTCTCATGATCTTAAAGACCTCTATCATATCCCCCCTCAGCCGTCTCTTCTCCAAGCTGAACAGCCCTAACTTCTTCAGCCTTTCCTCATAGGGGAGCTGTTCCATCCCATTTATCATTTTGGTTGCCCTTCTCTGTACCTTCTCCATCGCAACTATATCTTTTTTGAGATGTGGCGACCAGAATTGTACACAGTATTCAAGGTGCGGTCTCACCATGGAGCGATATAGAGGCATTATGACATTTTCTGTTTTATTAACCATTCCCTTCCTAATAATTCCTAACATTCTGTTTGCTTTTTTGACTGCTGCAGCACACTGAACCGACGATTTTAAAGTATTATCCACTATGATGCCTAGATCTTTTTCCTGGGTGGTAGCTCCTAATATAGAACTTAACATCGTGTAATTACAGCAAGGGTTATTTTTCCCTATATGCAACAACTTGCACTTGTCTACATTAAATTTCATCTGCCATTTGGATGCCAAATCTTCCAGTCTTGAAAGGTCCTCCTGTAATGTATTACAGTCTGCTTGTGATTTAACTACTCTGAATAATTTTGTATCATCCGCAAATTTGATAACCTCACTCGTCGTATTCCTTTCCAGATCATTTATATATATATATTGAAAAGCACCAGTCCAAGTACAGATCCCTGAGGCACTCCACTGTTTACCCTTTTCCACTGAGAAAATTGACCATTTAAATCCTACTCTGTTTCCTATCTTTTAACCAGTTTGTAATCCACGAAAGGACATCGCCTCCTATCCCATGACTTTTTAGTTTTTGTAGAAGCCTCTCATGAGGGACTTTGTCAAACGCCTTCTGAAAATCCAAATACACTATATCTACCGGTTCACCTTTATCCACATGTTTATTAACCCCTTCAAAAAAAATGAAGCAGATTTGTTATGCAAGACTTCCCTTGGGTAAATCAGTGTTGACTGTGTTCCATTAAATCATGTCTTTCTAAATGCTCTACGATTTTGATCTTCAGAATAGTTTCCACTATTTTTCCCAGTACTGAAGTTAGGCTCACTGGTCTATAGTTACCCGGATTGCCCCTGGAGCCTTTTTTAAATACTGGGGTTACATTGGCCACCCTCCAGTCTTCAGGTACAATGGATGATTTTAATGATAGGTTACAAATTTTAACTAATAGATCAGAAATTTCATTTTTTAGTTCCTTCAGTACCCTAGGATGCATACCATCTGGTCCAGGTGATTTGCTACTCTTTAGTTTGTCAATCTGGCAGAGTACATCTTCCAGGTTCACAGTGATTTCGTTCAGTTCGTCTGACTCATCACCCCTGAAAACCATCTCCGGAACTGGTATCTTCCCAACATCCTCATTAATAAACATGGAAGCAAAGAATTCATTTAGTTTTTCTGCAATGGCCTTATCTTCCCTAAGAGCCCCTTTAACCCCTCGGTCATCTAATGGTCCGACTCCCTCACAGGTTTCTTGCTTTGGATATATTTTTAAAAAGTTTTTATTATGAGTTTTTGCCTCTATGGCCAACTTCATTTCAAATTCTCTCTTCGCCTGTCTTATCAATGTTTTACACTTAACTTGACCAAACTGAATCACTTATTCTCTGTAGTTGCATGCCCTGATTGATGTTAAGCAGGCGACCAGAAACTAAGACTGGTGTACTCACATTGCTCTGAACTAACCCCCCTCCCTTGCAGGGCCGGCGGAACCACTAGGCGAGCTAGGCCTGTGCCTAGGGCGCCGAGACTTAGGGGGCGCCGCGGCAGGCAGCAGAATTTTGAAAGGGCAAAAAGTGCCCTTTCAAAATTCTGCCAGTCTTCGCTCGCCTAGATGGAGACCAAGCGTTGAGATTTAGGGGGCACCGCGGCAGGCAGCCAGCTCCCGACTCACCCTGCCGCCCCACCAGTGTCACCCTCCCGACACCCCCTTAGTGGTCCAGCGGAGGGCCCGGGAGCGATCTGCCGCTCCCGGGACCTCCGCTGCCACTAAGCAAAATGGCGCCGGTGACCTTTAGCCCCTACCATGTGACAGGGGCTGAAGGCCCCCGGCGCCATTTTGCTTGCCTGCCATGGCGCCCCTTAAGTCTCGGCGGCTGGTCTCCGGCTGCACCGATCTTCCTTTCTCCAGCCACGTGATCAGCTAGACCGGCTGCGTGTGTGTGTGTGTGATGTGTATGTGAGAAAGGAATCTGCCAGTTTAAAAAAATGAAGCGTGATAATACATATACCTCAACTTTTGGGCTGATGTTGAAAAGTTGGATGAAAGATGAAATTACTAAATTTTAAGAATCCCTCTGCTGGAAAATAAAATTTAACAAAGTGGGTAGAGACAAATACTAAAGTGGATAGAGACAAATACTAAAGTAAAAATTAAAAAATTAAAGTATTTAAAATGTTCATCTCAGCAAAATCACAAATTTAAGATACTGATGCCAGGTGGGGTTTGTTTGGAGTTTTTTAAAGCATAATTTAAGCATGAAGACTAGAATAGTTCCAATCTGAAACAGTTTGGCTTTTTTTTTTTTTTTTTAAGCCTTTAGAAAATGTATATTTTTAAATGACTAAGACTGGAGTCTTCCTATTTAAAAGGGAAGCCGACTAAGGATGTCTTTCTGTTCCATATCTCCCACATGAATAATCATACGACTGATAGTTTGAAGAAACACACTTGCTTTATTGCCTGAAAGCATAAAACAAGAGAAGGTGTAGGTGGCTGTCCCTTGGAAGGACAGAACCTGAAGGAAGGGTGTCATTTCGCCTTCTGATAGGAATGTGGTTTTCTTATTTAATGGTTGGGAGCATCACTTTCACTTTTAGTAAAAGTGAAAAATGCTGCAAGTCTGAAAGCAAGGTGCTTCTGTGAGTGTAATGTGTATGTGCTTCTGTATGTGTGTGGTGTATATGTGAGTCAGGGAGGGTACTTGTGTGTGAGTGTGTGTGTGCGAGAGAGATGGCGCATGTTTTTGGCTGGCTTGTGGCTGTGAGAGAGGGCATGTGTGTGATTGAGAGCTTGTGTGTAAGTGAAATAGAGAGAGCATTGTGTGATTGAGAGAGACTGGCCAGAGAGGTGACGTGTGTGTGTGTGTGACTGAGTGAGTGAGTGAGAGAGAGAAGAGACTGGTTGTGGTCCCTAAGGAAGAGGACTGTGAGGACAGCTTCAGCAGCTACTGCTGCTGAAGCTGTCCTCACAGGGAAAGGAGTAGGAGAACTGCTGGAGAGGGTAAGTAAAGGTGGCTTTTTAAGTTCATTTTTCTTGATTGACTACCATTTTAATTATTGGGTAGTATGTGATGTGTCTGCTGTTTGAAATATTTTATTGGTGTTTGGCAAAGCTTTCAAAATTTGCATTAATCTTTAATTATTGGATATTCTATTCATCAGCTGTTTTGAAATTATCTTATTTGTATGGTTTTATAATTATGATTAATGATTTATATATCTTTATATTATTGATGTTTCACAAGGAATGGTGAAATTTTTGTTTTTCCATTGTTACACTGTATAGAATCTGGCATGATGCGTTTTACAGTTCAGTTTTTGTCTGCACATTTCTGTTTATACTTTATGTGGCTTTATTCTGTATTTGATGAGAGGTCTGTCTCTGCTCTGTATGTGTGACCATGATGAGAGATTCTGCTTGCATATAGTGTCTGAATAGGGATCATTAGCAATCGGGTTTGTTTTGTTTCCTCAGTAGGTGGTGTATTGGTATTCTAGGACCCAGTGTAATATTTACCCTTGCTTATTCACAGATAGGGTTACTGTTTGGGTCCTTGGTGTTACTGTTATGTTACGATGGGATTGCAGTATAGATTTTGAGTGTCTTTTTTGTGGGGTTTTGTGTTAGTTCACAATGTGCCTGGCAGTGGAAGGTGTTTGTGCTGCTGTTACTGTGAGGTGACACCAGAATTTGAAAATATCTTTTAGTATGATGAGCTGTAAGGGAAACATCCAAGCTCCATTGTTTGGGGGAATTTCAGTGGATGCACAGAGTTAGAGAACTGGAGGTGCAGGATTTGTATTGACATTCTGTCCCTTCCTATATATTCCAGACTTCACTCTCATAGCCATATAGAACTAGTTGGATGAGGCTATCAAATAATTTTATAGTGTGAAACTGGCCAGCTTTTTAAAAATTACCCAGAAGAACCTTTGGACTTTTTTTAACAACACTTTTTTTAATAACCAATTTGAAAGCAGGATCTATGCTATAGAGGTGGGTGTGATGAAGAAATGTCATTTTGGCTCCCCCCCCCCCCCCCCAAATTCTTTGTCTAGAGACACCACTGATTTTCTGTGACCTTAAGCATTAGTACAAGAAGGATTAAGGGGGCGATGCTGGAGAGGCACACAAATGCATTGGCCCCCGGGTGCCAGAGACCCTTGGTGCGCCACTGGGTGTGAGTCATATGGGGCTGCAAACGGTGGCAAAGAGGAGTGGAGATTTGGCGGGCCGCGAGCAGTGCCCAACCTGCTTGTGACCGGAAAACCACACAGTCAACGGGCGTGATCGAGAATGAGGTAGGAATCCGGGCCGAGACCGGGGGGTGGCGGCGCAAGGGAGAAGGCTCGCCTAGGGCGCCAAATCCCCTTGCACCGGCCCTGCTCCCTTGGTCTCCACCTCTACCGCCCACCAATCCCTTACATCCTCCCCCATGCACATCTTGCTGCTGCATTGAAGTTCGGGTAAATACACTGATGTGCTCAGATACCGTGCCCCCTAGCGGACTGCCCCCGCCCCCAAAGATGAACCAGAAATTTCATATGTATAAACTTTCCAAAGATTACATAAGCAACCTGACAAACATTATGCAAAAATTACTGATTACACTTTGGATTTATGGAGTTAAGTTAACCCTTCAAAAAAAGAGTTTGCCCCAACGGTCCACATTAATAACTGGACTAGCAAACGCTCAAGGATATAACCAAAAGGGTAGAAATAGCATCTGCTTCCATTGTACCGTCGCATCTTCATCTAGGAAGATGCGGCCTGTGCATTCCTCACACCTTGTTTCTAAACTCGCCAAGTGTGAACACTGTTGCTCTTGATCCCATCGGCAATACCATTCATTGGTTTTGGTGTGGTTGCGGCTATAAAAAAAAAAAAGTTTGCACTGACTGTACAGATTCAAAAAGCAGCATTTTCCCATCTTGCCTCACTTAACTTTGCAGGATAAACAAAAGCAAACTTGAAACAAGTTCAGCACATGTGGCAAGAACTCCTTTCTTTTCACCGAAACCGCCAAATAGTCTTGGAAAAGCAGTATCTTATGGCCCTGAAAGTCCAAAAGTCATTTCCTATTAAACTGTCATGGTAATTTGCTTTAGGCGC
This sequence comes from Rhinatrema bivittatum, assembly GCF_901001135.1. Classification (NCBI taxonomy): domain Eukaryota; kingdom Metazoa; phylum Chordata; class Amphibia; order Gymnophiona; family Rhinatrematidae; genus Rhinatrema; species Rhinatrema bivittatum. The sequence goes on along the minus strand of NC_042616.1, from coordinate 249,530,041 downwards.
AAAGTTCAGGATCTGAGCAATAACTACCCTCAGTTTCGGCAGATTTTCTCGGCAGGGCCCCAATCTGTGCGCTCTTTCCACTTGCAATTGTCCTTGCAAGGCTGACAGTTCCACCACTCCCAAGTTGCCATTTTTCCAGTGTCTCACACAAAGAGTTGACTGGGAGGCCAACAAGGCGAATATTTTTACGCCTGGATGCATTCTTCAAATCCTCCAGTTTGTCTTCTCTCTCTTTCATAAAACTTACCAAACTGGGAAAATCTACCTGCAACACATTCACCTCTTCCTCATTGCAGCACACCCAGGCCTCTGCCGTATCCATTCTATTATTTAACGCCTCAAGTGAATCTTGAATATTCTGCATCTCAGCCGTTAACTTATCCAATTTTTGATCCAGCTTTTGATCGATCCGTTATGGTGGAGATCAAATGCTCACCGAGACAGCTTATCTCCACCCTTACCACGCACCTCCACCATTTTTGTTCCTTACTGCTTTACTTTCCTCCATGGTTATCCTCACTACTTTAGTGGACATTGCCACCAAGGATATTGCCCGGTCCGTTTGCACCCTCTTGACTTGTCCAGGGTGTGGAAACAAACCAGCAGGGGGACTCAGTAAATTGAAATAAAAGTTAATTAAGGGAGCGATACCTGAAGCTACACGGACCTACGTCTGCACATCACATGACCCCCCCTTCTTTCTTCAATTTATAAAATGCCTACCCATTTCAAAAGCTTCAGGCGATACTATGTATTCAAATAGTAACATCAGTGCAGACTAAATACACAACACAATAACTAGATTAATGCAATATACAACATAACAGTATGAAATAAAATACAATTATGTACGGTATAAGAATATTGGTACTCTTATGAATAGTGATCAGAATGCTAATAAACCAAAAAAGGTCTAACAGAGCCCATATTGCCATTTAAACCAGTTAAAAATCAGATAAAAATGCCCAGGCCTTGCTCAACTTGTAGAAAGCCAGAATGCCTTTAAGGATTTGCACTGCCCTCAAAGGTTTATTCCACATATTTTATTTAATTTTGATTTTTAAATTCCGCTTTTCGGCACTTCAAAGCGGATTAAATTCAGGCACTGTAGGTATTCCTCTATAACCCCAGGGCGGTATCGCGGGCGTTAGGGCCCTAACGCCCGCGATAACGCCGTAACGCATGTGATAAATATCACATCGCGAAATGGGTATGCAAGTTTGAAAAATGTATTCAAGTGGGAGGAGTTTCGGTGCAGTAAATGGAAATGAGGGCTGTTTAACGTTGCATATGAAAACATAACGCATGCTATCGCAGGATTTAACATCGGAAATAACTACAGCTTTTTTCTGAGCGTTACGCCTGCGATAGCTGTGCGTTATGGCCAAAATGGGATTTATGGAAAATTGATTTTTGAGAGGGGAGAGGCCCACTGATTTTTAGACTCTTTATGCCACTGTAAGAGGGGGCATTATGAACTGAGTAAGGTTTGTTGGGTGAGTTGGGGTTTAGTGACCCCTCTTACAATGGTATAAATAGTTAACTTTTTGGTGAACCTCTACAGAGATTCTCTCTATCTCGGTCAGCAGCAGCCCAAAATGTGATAGCAGCCTGTCTGGAGACTTCTCAGCTTGTGATGTGAAGATATCATGGTGTACGATACATTTAACATGCGCTGCGGTAAAATAGCTATGCGAAGCGGTATCAGGAAAAATTATCCTAACCATGCCCCCCCCCCCCTTTTTTTTTTTTTTTTTTTTTTTTTTTTTTTTTTAATTGCACGCATTATTTGTGATATTTATCGCAAAATAATGAACCTTAGCCTAAGTTTGTACCTAAGGCAATGGAGGGTAAAGTGACTTGCCCAAGGTCACAAGGAGAGACAGTGGGAGTTGGACCCTGGTCTCCCCGGTTCGTAGCCCACTGCTCTAACCACTAGGCTATTCCTCCACTCTATAGCCCTTCAAAGAAAAATATAAATTGGCTACATTTAACAAATTGAAAATGAATCACCTAAAAACTTAAGTTATATGGATAAGAAAACAGTCTGTTCTTCATCCGCCAATCTCAATATTTGAGAGAATAAAACTTCCTTTGAAGACTAAAAACTTTAATTTAAGTATTATCATTTGATTACAAGCTGACCTTATGCGATCAGATCTCTGGTGTAGTTAGACATGTTTTTACAACTGGAGAGAAACATGCAACCCTACCTTTCTCATGACAGCCTGGGCCACAGTGATCCATACAGTTATTACAAGACATATGGGTTACTGTAACTCACTTTGTGGGAGCTTATGTCAAACCCAAATGCATAAACTGCAATATATACAAAATATTGCCCCTCTTCTGGGTATGCAGTTGTATGATCACTCCCAACTTTAATGACCCTGCACTAGCCAGTGCCCCTTCAAATTCAGTTCAAAATTCTGTGTTTCATTTTTAGGACCCTCAATTGTTGTGGCCTTCCGTATTTAAAGGCTAAATTTATCATTTTCCAATCCAGAAGGTCTGTGTTCCTCTTTGGAGCATCTTTTGGGTATCCTCTTCCAAGGAAGATTGGACTTACACAGTAACACATAGAAAGACAATATTTTCTAAATAGTTTCACACTATCCAACAAAAGCAGCCTCTTTTCCAGGTCACTCATTTCAATTCTTTAAAGCAAAATACTACTACTACTATTATTATTACTACTATTATTATATAACAACAATAATAAACTTGCATAACACCTCTACCCCAATACCACTTTACAGTTAAGAGTGCATAAGTTATAACAGACATGCCTTTCCTTGTCTTCCTTGGAGCTGCCAAGCTGGGGTCCTGGAATACTAGATTTACCCAGATGGTATCAGTTGATGTTAGAAGCGGAGTTTGATTTAAAAATTTTTTAAAGTCAAATTCCATATATCCAAATTGAGAAGTACTGTCATTACCCTTCAGCAGCTTAGTCCCTATTTGAGAGGTCGTCTACTTTTAGCTATATACACAGAGGAAAAAAAAGCAAACTTGTACTCTTTATGCTATATATTATAAAAGGACCTTTTTTTTCCCCCCACACAAAAATTTCCTTTTGAAGTCTTTCAGTGTCCCACAAGTCAGGCACAGTAACTTTCAAACCAGTGCACGAGCACACATGCATCGGCCTGTACCCAGGGATGTAGCTATTTTATAACTTGTGCACTTATATGCATACAAACTTGTGTACATGGACAAGCAAATACCACTGCCACCGCATAAGTGAGGGGATGTTAAAAGGGACGCTTGCCCACACCATTCCCAGTTTACCAGTTCACAGCTAGGTCCTTCAACCCCCCCCTTCTGGTTTGATAGCCTACATTCTCCCTCCCCTCCCCCAGTTACCCCAGGCCCTTTAAACCCCTCAGAAATGGCTGAACCCTTTTATTTTATGAATTATATATCATCCATAGCAGAAGTAAAGTTACACGGTAGGGGACCTTGGCACGTGCCAGGGCACAAATATTTACACTCGCATCTCTTGGCCAGGCCACCCAGAGTTGCCCACATCATGCCCCTTTTTGAGATGTGCACGCCATGGCATTGACATGCATATCTGGACACTTTTTAAAATATGGTCGGTGCACGTAAGCCTGACTTCATACATTCCCTAATTCAGTGACAGCGAACTCCAGTCCTCCAGTGCCACAAACAGGCCAGTTTTCAGGATATCCACAATGAATATGAATGAGATTTGCATACAATGGAGGCAGTGCATGCAAATCTTTTTCAGGCATATTCATTGTACATATTCTGAAAACTGGCCTGTTTGTGGCACCCCAGGACTGGAGTTTGCCTTCACTGCCCTGATGCATGTGCCACGCTTTTAAAATTGACCTTTAAATAACAAAATGTCCAAAATATTCTCAAAATTCTTCACTTAAAATAACCACAAAAATTACTTATCTTCACACTGTGTTAACTCCAGACATGAATTCATGGTTTGAAGAACTGCCTCAGAGAAATCACTGGAATCCTTGGTCTCTAGACATCTTCCAATACTTTAAATGAAACTGTGGCACCGGCGGTTTTAGCCATTTCATTATCAGGAAGAATGTTGATATATAAAATGATATGGTTTTATGATCTACAATCTTTGCCTTTGTTCAAGAGAGGATTTGAAAATGATTAATATAAAAAATTTTTAAAAAAAGTCTTACAGTGATTTCTATGTAAGGCTAAAAGCCCAGATTAACTTTCGTTTACATTCGACACCTCTCTGATTGGATATACAGTATTTTTCAATTTAGGCCACTGGAGGCAGAAAGACATTTATTTAAGCCTTATTTGAATTATACAATTCATGTTTGTCAGTCTAAGCTGCCCGGTGTTATAAAACATAGCCCTTTAGTTTCTTTTTGAAGAGGAAAGCAAAGCTTCTTGTGCGTCAAGTTTGTCACTATTACTTCCTCTTAGAGGAAATCGTGATTTTACCCCAGGTACGGCAACTATAGTTTTTAAAAGATGGGCTGAACAGGGTACTACGCTAAGCTAATTACTCAAACACCACAAGGAGAGGAATCATATCTTTCCAGGAGGTTAAGACTCCATTTGAGCTACATCAGAGTAGGGATTATGTCTGCCAAGTTAACGCTATGTATATCAACTCTTGACAAAGCTTACGGGATTTCTAAAATGGAGACAACTGAAAATCTTTTATCTAAAGATGACATTCACAGATCATCTATATCAGGTTTCCATAAGGCACTAGAGCAGAAAGTACTTTAGAACTCAGATTCAATAAATACATGGAAAGCAGATTTATCTCTGGAAATTGATACAGAATTATTTATTAATATAGTCGCAAGCCTATCAATACTGAGAAACATTTTACAAGTTCTGGAAAAAAAGAAGGACATACTACGCTTACAGGATATCATTTCTAGCACATATTGTGCAGTCCAGATATATATGCTCTAAGAGAGGAAGAGGAAAAGAAAGTCTAACTTGCTATGCACTTTTGATGAATCCTCCAGCTTTTGGTGGATTTGACTCATTTGTGACAGGCTCAGCAGTATTATCAGGAGGTGGCTACTGAGTTTGGGGGGGGTGGGGGAAGACACTGCCACTGCCTAAGATTTTCTTGCACTAGCAGCAGGGAAGCTGCGAATACAGGAGAAACAAAGACTATGGTAGGTGCAGCAATACCTGCAATCTCAATGCCATGGGACCCAGAGGTATGAACGGACAAGAAAGGTTTATAGACAGCTGCTGATGCCGACCTTATTAGAGGCCAGGTACGTGTTTCCCCATCAACTACTAAATATATACAGGGAGGGAGTTTAGTTTGGAGACCCCTGCAGTTTTTATGCTAGAAAATATCTTCAGATAGCGATTTGGCTAAACCTTCTATTTTGATGTTAGACCAGCTCTTGAAACTTTAAGCACTTTCTTCAATGTAAAATACATTTACAAAGGGAATTGCAAAAAGGGGCAAAGCTCCCAGAGCTACTACTTGCTGTTTCAGCTGGAGAAAAATGTTCCTTCTTACTTGGGTAGCTTGGGCAACATCTGGAAAAATGTGAATCTTCTGCCCTCAGAGCAAGGCACTTTATTTTTGAAGTACAACTTAAGCACCAAGTCTTTATCAGCTTTTGAGTAAAAGTAATAAGCATAGCCCTAGTAGCTTATCTACCTTATAAATGGGCTCTGACCGACGGCCTGCAAATGCGCAGTAGAGAGCAACTCTACCGCGCATGCGCAGGCAAGAGAGCACGTCGATCAGAGCACAGCGGCGCCGGGAGGAAATGGAGCCGCGCGAGTGCCGCGGCGAGGCGCGCACGCGTGCGAGAGAGAGAGAGAGACCCATGGCTCTGAAGGACGGAGAGAGAGCACGTCGGTCAGAGCGGAGCGGCGGCGGGAGGAAATGGAGCCATGTGAGGGCTTTGGCAAGGCACGCGCGCGCACGAGAGAGAGACCCCGCGGCTCTGACAGACGTGCATGCAAGATGAGTGCAAAGGGACAGAGGGTGGAGGGAAAAGAGGATAGTAAAAGAAAGGGGAGGGCCAGAAAAGGGGAAGTGGGAGAATAAGGAAGAAAAGGGTGCTGAGTAAGTGAGGGAAAGGGGAGTGTAATGAAGAATGAGGAGAGAGGGAGGCTGCAGGGGCAGACCAGCGGGGAATAGAATGGGAAGGGGCTACAGGGGAGGACCTGTGGAAGAAAGGAGGAACATTGGGAGGATGACAGATGAGGAGGAGCGGTGGGAGGGGGTTGGGGAGATGGGGGAGCTGGAGGAGGGAGCATTGAGTGCAAGGGGGGTGCAAAGGGAGAGAGGGTGGAGGGGGAAGAGGATAGTAAGAGGAAAGGGGAGGGCCAGAGGAGGAGGAGGAGTGGGAGAATAAGGAAGAGTGAGGAGCAGTGAGGGAAAAGGGAGTGTAATGGAAGAATGAGGGGAGAGGGGGGCTGCAGGGGGCAGACCAGCGGGTGATAGAATGGGAAGGGGCTGCAGGAGAGGACCTGTGGAAGAAAGGAGGAACTTTGGGAGAATGAGAGATGAGGAGCTGTGGAAAAGTGAGAGGGGGAGGGGTTGGGGAGATGGGACAGCAGAAGAGGAGAGGGGAGCTGGAGGAGGGAGCATTGAGTGCAAGGGGAGGGCAAAGGGAGAGAAGTTGGAGGGGGAAAGAGTACACATCCGGACACCTCCACACACAACACTTAGCTGGCATTTGGAACAAATGCCCGTTTAACGGGCTTAACGGCTTGTAAGAGAATATTCAAAGAACTCTCACAAGTCTAGCCTATTGGTTAAAATGTACAGGGCTCATGCAACTTTTCACAAGTCAGAAATATTTAATATTTCTTGTGCATATTTCAAAAATAATTCACGCGATAATAGTCTAGTTCTGGGAAAACTCAAAAACTGCAAATAAGAAGCCCTGTTCATATTCTCCAGGAGCTTCACTTGGCTGTGCAACTGCAAGTTTTCTTTAATATAGGCAATAATGTCTTGCAAAGCAGAGAGAGGCCCAAGTTCCTAGCCCAGACACTTGCTTTTCAGTTTTTAGAAGCCTTTCCTTCATGCTTTCCCAGCTTAGTTTCAGCACCTTTTAAAAAAAGTTACATAACAGAGATAGAATTCAATAAAATGGTTTCCATCTGGGTTACTACTCCCCAAATATCCAAGGAGATAATATTAGAAAGAACTGATGAAATCTCATTGGCTCTATTCTATATCTGAGGGAGAGCTACTGGAACCGGCATATCATAGGAGCAAAAACTCCCCATAGCCTTATTCAAAAACTGGTTGACTCACCACTCGGGGCTTTCTCCAAGGGCTCACCAGCTGGCACCAGAGCTCCAGATACCCCAAACTCTCCTCTAATACCTCCACATGGAGATGAATCATCCCTCGATCGTCTGGAAAGGGCACACCCAGTATCATATCCTGAACTTCCCAGGCTCCAGCACCCTTAATTGCTTGCCGATTTTCCTGGGGCAGCGTGGTTTTTTTCAGCTGGAGACAGAGAAGCTCCCAAAGAAAAGGAGTCATCACTTCCATTTCATATGTGGACTTGATTGCAGGACATGACTATTCTTGGGGCCAGAAGCAGTAGACCAGCTAACCCAACAGGCTTCCCTTTCCTCATGTCCCATTGTAGGAAAGAAAACATTTCTGGAAAAAAAAAAAGTATTGACCAATAGACAGACATCCTGATAGACTGCCATCTTGAAACTCCCCTCCCCCCATAATTTTTTTTATTGATGAAGCTCAGAGTTTTTCAGCTAGGGGCCTTATTTTTTTCTCAAAATTTCCTTGCATATGTTTTAACAATGATTTTTGTCAGTCTAGTCAATTTGTGAGTGATAAAGTTGCTCCTCGATGTCAACTGTCTATTCAGCGGTCTGCAACTTGATAATAACCTGGATTAAATAATTAAATGATGAAATTAATGGAACAGTTTTCACAAGAGAAAAGAATATATTTTGCCTTTATGAGCAGGCAAAACAGATCTTGAACAGAAGCAGTTTGTGTAGAGAACTGTCTCCAGTTCAAGGCCTAGCTAACACGGAATGAGGGGAGTGTACCAGGATAATGGTATTTTGACATCATTAGTTTAGGTAAAGATTCAGTAATTCTCCATTCCAAATAAGGGAGCCATTCCAAAACAAGAGAGGAAAAAAAAAAAAAAAAGAAAAACCGCTGTCAGCCATACATGTATATAATGTATCTTGTATTGGGGAGGGGGGGGGGGGGGAGCGAGAGACCAGAACAGGCTAGGTAGTACTACGCTGTTAGATGCACTATGCTTCTACGAAAGACTAATTATATATTCATTTCTTGCATTTTACTAATAAAGATTATTAAGACAAGAGGTTGTGAGTTATTACAGAGAGGCCGGTCTTCTGCCCCAGAGCATAGACTCCGGAATTGAACTCTCTGTGTGCGTGGAGATCACAGATAATTTTATTTATTTAATTCTTTTCTATGCCGGTATTAGTGGTTGCATCATACCGGTTTACATCCAAACTGAAAGTAGAAAGTACAAACAGGGAAAGGAGATGGGACTGTAAGGAACAGGAGAGAAAGGTCGCCGTAAAATGGCAAACAAGAGGTCAGAATAAATAGATAATAAGTTAAACAATGTAACATAACTTAACAAATAAGTTCAAAGTAACGTACTGATGCAGCAGGGGGGTTGAGGCACAGGGGATCTAATCTGGGTAAGCCTGTTTGAAAAACCAGGTCTTTAACTTATTTTTGAATTTGATGGCACAAGGCTCAAGTCGGAGGTTAGATAATGATCCTTTGAACTCCCGGAGTATGGCAGCCCTCCGGTAAATGAACAAACTTCACAAATTACTTGAGCTTATTAGTTCTCTCAGTCAAGATTTGGCCACTGTTTAGTCTCATTTTTCTTTAATAATTTCTTGGTGTTTTGGTATTAAGAACATAAGAAATAGCCATGCTGTGTCAGACCAAGGGTCCATCAAGCCTAGCATCCTGTTTGCAACAGAGGCCAAACCAGGCCATAAGAACCTGGCAAGTACCCAAAAACCAAGAAGATCCCACGCTACTGATGCAATTTATAGCAGTGGCTATTCCCTAAGTAAACTTGATTAATAGCAGTTAATGGACTTCTCCTCCAAGAACTTATCCAAACCTTTTTTGAATCCAGCTACACTAACTGCACCTAACATCCTCTGGCAACACACTGTATTGTTGTCTTGAATGTGGAGTTCCTGATTGTGTTTTCTTGATAAAACATTTATTTTTTGTGATATTTGATTTCTTTGTTGCTGCTAATATGTTTAAAAATTCAATTTAAAAAAAGTCATTCAGTGAAAACTGAGCCATTTGTCAGAGTTGTAGTAAAGTTTCAAAATTTCTTATGTGACCTTTCCCTTGAAAAATTTGGGGGACCTCTGATCTGGATCCACAGACAAAGCCTTAGAAAATTTCATCAAGACTTTAACATTGACACCCACCATTAACCTGAGCCTAAAATAAGTCAACTCAGCAGATTCACTTTCTGTGCTATGATAATATTGCCTTCTCTGTATATTGTAACCTTTCCCCATCAACTCATAGATATAACATCAATGGGCAAACTATGGCCTTGAATATGATTCTCCATCGTTTCCAGCATGCCAACGCTATGGCCCAACGTCATATGCATCAGTGTGACATTTCAGGCCTTTGTTGACGTTTGACAGGCTGCTATAGGATGGCGGTAGCATGAGCTACTGTCAACTTCAACTGGCGCTTCTGATTTACTGCCAAGTGGAGGAAGGAGCTCCCATGCCTGTCCTCATGCTTATTACCCCATGAATATTTCATTGTCCTCATGCTCTTTATCCAGCATCAGGAGGAGCCTGTGGCTCAAGCATTAAAGATAGAACGTTCTATGTTGAAAGAATACAACTTGAAGCTCTCTAGGTTGCATGAAGAAGTTCAGCAAGATGGTAACTTTAAAACGAGTGCATGGGCACGCAAGCAAACATATGCTGGAATTTTAAATCATCTGCACACGTCCACACATATGATTTGAAATACAACTACCGCGCGTATGTGTGCACCTAATTTTAAGTGTTACTAGAGCAAACAGATTTCACGTATCTTCCTTAGTACTTTATCAGCTTTAACAAGCAGATTTTAAAACACGCTCATGTGAAGGACACTCCCAGTTTTAGCCATTAGTCCATCTGTTTGCTCAGTCCATCTCAAGATCATCCGGACCCCTCTGGATCTTCAGCCTGCACACCCCCAGTTGATCCAGACCCCTCACCCAGTTATTTTAGCAGATTTATAAAGACTTACACCTCATCAGGAGCAGAAGTAAACATATGTGACTAAGAGTCACACACTGCAGCTTCTGGTTTTAAAATATAGATTTGTGCATGTAACTCTTGGACCAGTCCCAGAACACCCATGCCCCACCTCAGCTTCTCCCCTTTTTTGCTCGAGCACATGCATATACATGCATAATTTGAAGATTTTAAAATATGCGTTTCTCATGCACAGCCCAGATACTTGCATATATGGGACTTTTAGCACAAGCAATGCTTTTAAAATTCTCCCCGATGTGCTTTTATGTGGCTCTAACACTCTTTAGTCGTAATGACCAAGCAGCAACTCTTATTAAATCCCGTACTGGGTGAGGAGGGGTGCTGTACTGTTGCTGCTGCTTTGCTCCTCTCACTGTTGCCTCATAAAAAACCACCACCTGAAAAATGTTGTGCAACATTCGTATTGAAACAGATTTCAGAAAATATCAGAAGTTGATTTTTCAGGGACGCTCCCACACCCCTGCTCGTGGAGCTCCAACTGGAGATATCTCCTCTTTCCCAACCAGCCCTGATACAGATAAAAGCCAGTAATATGGTCCTAGTTTAAAAAAAAAATATGTTGCTCTACCCTGATATATACCAATCTCCTTCACTACACTTCATGCATCAGGCTTAAGTGATACTTGTCCTCAAAATCTTATGCCTTAATAAACGTTACTCTTTCACTTATTTTTCAGAAAAATGCTGCAACATTCTTCTGAAATAGAGAATTCTTTACATAACAACTCCTTCCTATTTAGATACAATGGTCTCACCCAGAAAGTGGCACCGTAACACAGCAGGTGTCTACAGAAAAAACATCAACTGGCCAATCTGGTCTGCCAGCCGTTCTGTTTACACTGCTAAGGATATATCCCACCTGCCAGACAGAACGTGAACATGGTATGAGCACCACCTCAGAGTTAGCATATCTGTAGTTATAACCTAAAAAGCATCCTTGAACCTGCTGAAGTACAGTGGTACTTTCATACTGATCTTCTGTGACATGAGAGCATGGCTGGAGATCCCCACCTAGCTTAGCTAAATTGGAAAACATTTCTTCAGCTCCAGCTTGGCTGGCAACAAGACTTTCTTGGTCAGTCAGTCTACTTGAGAGTTGTTTCCCTGCCATATGTTAAAACAATAAAAGGGAAAAGCAGGGGCAGAAAAATACACTAATACAACAGAATGCTCCTGCAACCAATATGACAAATGGTAAAAACATTTTTTGGGTGGAGAAGGGACCTCAGCACTGAACAGAAACATCTGAAATTGAATTGTCAAAGACTACAATTTTTTTTTTTGAAAATTTTTTGAAAATTCTTGAAGTTTAAAATCACTGTATAGTGAAACTGTATTGTGCCCTTAATTTTAAGTGTTATATTCTCTCAGAACCAATTATAAATCCAACTTTGATTCAGATGTGCACATACTTTTCAAAACATATTATAAATGAAACTTACCTTGACGAAGCTCTCTTTTGCTTGTTGATTTAGCTTATGTTCTTATGTAGTCTAGAACAACTGAAAAAATGCAGACGTTGTCGTTTCACCGGACTGGCTGCATCAGGACAAACTGTTGATTATCCGACAACATTTGGTTTGCTTATGTATTCCTTTGGACTATATATTTGTCAAATCACGTCAAGTCAAAAAATTTCATAATAATGATGAGAAGAATTGTGCACCCATGACTGAATTATCTGAAACAGGATCCAGTCTTTGACATTTACATTCAGTGCTGGAGGTCCCTTCTCCACCAACATTTTTTTTTAACCATTTAGTCCCTGCTATATGGGCCATAGATACAACTGTGCAGGTAGTTATCTGTCCATAAGAGGACCTTGACAGCCTATCATCATACCGGGACTGCATGTCACTCCTTGCTCATTAGGGTTAACCAATCAATCATAAAAATGTCCAACTTCACCCTGACTTTTGTAGAGAACCTGCAGCCAAAAGATCACTTAGATCCTGTGAACTGCCCTTATTCATATGCAGGGTCTTCTCTGCTGGGAGACCAGGGGACCTCTAGTGCTAGCTCCTGCAGGATGGCTCCCCACAGTTGCAAACTAGCATCCATAGAAGTAAGAATTCACTCGAGTACCCAAAGGCATGCCCTTACTCAGATTTGCTCAACAGAACCACCCTTATATATTTATGTATTTAAAATACTTGACTGCCTATCACCCATTTCTAATCATACATAAATCATTAAAGAGGGCTCGTGTCCTGGAACACTGCCACATAAGAACTGTCCCAGTTGATGACAACATAAGCATCCTCCTGCATTGCTTCTCATACATGCAAAGTAGAAAGGCATCTATGTGAAAAGCTGATTCTTTGTTGTAGGAGGTGGTGGGAAGTGGCAAGGGGTGAGATTAATTCAGTTTAGGTGAAATGTTTTTGATCGACACTTCAAAATATTTAGCAGTCTTCACTAGAGTACAAGATGGTGCAATTATCAATAGAAAACAAATTCATGGGGTCAAGACATGAAGTCGGAGAGAGAAAGACTCAGAGGAAATACTTCTTTACTAACGGGCTGATATGATACAGTAAAATTGCAGGAGAGCGGGCAAGCACCATGAGACCGCTAAAAAAGGCAAAAACAAACTAAAAGCAAGATGGCCAACACAAATGATGATGCAGCTCTTTGTGGTCTTGATTATGCTAAGTTGACGGACTTAACCAAGGCAGCAGCTGAGGCATTGGACAGTAAGTCTGAGAAATTATATGGGCATGTGAATGAAGCTAAAAAACACATTTGTTGAAATCGGGATGCAGATTGATAGTATTGAGGCATGGGTATCTACCACAAAGAATATAATCTCTAAAGGATAAAATTAAAGCTTTGAAAAAGAAACAATTGAAAGATAAAACAAAATATTTTGAGAATTAATAATGCTGCAATAATGTTTCATTGGTGTATCTGAGAATGTGGCAGAATACAAGCTTGCAAATTTATTAGAGACTTGGGTTCTACAGGAGCTGGATTTATCTGGTCGTATTTGAGACGGCCCATCAACTCCATGCCAAAATGGCTGGGCAGACCAGGCCCAGAGTGGTTACTGAGAACCTTCTGAATTACACACACACACAAGTCTAACATTGCAAGCCTATTGCAAGAAATAAAGTAATATAATTAAGGGAGTAAAGTGCTGATTTTTCAGGACATCAAGCCAATCCTCTAGAAAGAGAAGAAATTTTGTACCAATCTGTTCAGAACTGGTCAATTACAGTAGTAAGTTTGTGCTGCAATTTCCAGCTAAATTAAGAGACTGGTACAATGATAAAGTATATAAGTCATGGGGACTATTACTGCAAAAGAGGAATTTCTTGCAGATGTGCAGAAAGTTGGAGAGTGAATAATTTGGCTCTTTGGAACTTTTGACTATAGGGTCTTAACATCATGGTTTGTCTGCGATTTAAACACATATGGTTTACTTACGTGCCAGACACATTGCTTAGCAGAGAGGTTTCTGCCAGTTTATGAAGGTTTTAGTTGCCATTAAGGGACTCTATTCATTTCAAATAGGATTTCTTTTTTTTTACCTGCATTTGGGATCTGCACTACAAGGAAGATCTATTAATGTACCTTCTGGTTTTGTTTCACTGAAGATAGATTTCTGTGCAACTCACTGCTTTGAACATTACTTTTAGAGCAAAGCTTTTCTTTGAGCATTTTTTTTTTGTGGGGGGGTTTTTTTTTTTAAGAACTCCAGTCATCGAAACTAAATGATCTTACAAATTTTTGGGGGGGGGGGGGGGGGTGTTTGACACAAAACATAAATGAGCTTCACACCCTTGGTGAGGGACAAGGGTGTTGAAGGTTTGTTTTGTTTTTTATCCCTTGATTTTGTTTGGTTGGTGATGAGAGAGGATTATGGATGGATCTAAGAGAAGGAACTTTCAGGAAAAATCTTGCTGTTTCATGGAAGGAAGTTCTAGATGGTATACATGGAAGTCGTTTTGAGCTGTTACTTGGAATGTTACTGGTATACCAGATACAAAGGAAAAAAAGATCTGAATGTATTTGATCTTGTTAAAATTTAATTTGCTATTTTTACATTAAACATGTAACATTTTGCTTTATAAAAATGAATTTTTTCAGATGGCAAAAAACTACCATGGACCCAGCAGGTAGATATATCATTGTGCAAGGAAATTATTCAATTTAAAAAAAAAAAGTTCTTTTGGTCTCCCTGTATCCTTTTATGCAAATTAATATGAGAGATGGCATCTCTTGTGTCTTTGAAGCCAGCACCAGTTCTCATGGAGGATCTCAATTGTATAGTTGGATCCATTGTTAGACAGATAATCTCATAGTGAGAGCCATATAAATACATTCTATAGAGATATGGAGAGAGATAGCAGATAGAGAGCGATGAGAGAGAGAGAGAGAGAGAGAGAGAGAGAGAGAGAGTTACTGCATTGTCACAATGTAATACTACTCATGATGCTAAGACTGTGAGACATGGTTTCCATTTGGGATGGAAGAATAATTCTGTATAAACTAGCTGATATTGCAATCTTGCTTTGAGAGATACAATCTCTTTCAACTATTATTCTTATTCATATTTAGTTTTTGTTTGCATATGTAAGCCTTAGGGATCATTAGTGCAGATTTGTATTAGTGTTATATTATTCTTTACTGTGAAAGAGTACTAATATTTCAATTGTGTATTTGTACATGAATAAAGATTTAATGTAACAGATTCACCTCTAATTCGTACTGAAGATACTTTATCCCATAAGTGCTTTTGTCCCACTCTTTTTAGAGTGTATTTTTGCTATATATATATATATTAGTGGGATGTGTTTATGCAGTTGAGCAGGCATGAGCACAGCTTTGAACTTAGAGATGTATTTGCTAAGCTACAAGGTCCAAGTTATGTGCAAACTCATGGAAATTCCAAGACCAGTAGACATGGGGGATTGGTGGGCTGTATATGTGTACACAAGCATGCATGTACACCCTACCCATTACTAAGGCGTCTACACGCATAGCAGACACAATAAGGCCAAAGGAAACCAGAGGCCCATGGGACCAGACGGAGTTGCAGTGACAGAGAGCCTGGAAGAGAGAGTTGCTACAGCCAACAGAAATTGCATAGAAGGATCGGATCAGGTTAGAGCGAAAGGGGATAAAACTGTGGGGTTCATGCTGGCAGTGGGGGGAGGGGGAAGTTCTGGGCTCAGACCAAGGTGGGGTATAGAATATGTTGGAGCAGACTAGGGAAGTGAGTAGGAGCTTAGGGTAATTTCACTGGATATCAGCTAGAAGGTAAACATCAAAGATGTTTATTGTGTGTAATCTTAAATGTATATGGTTAAACATTTTACTCATTATACCAGAGCTCTTTTTTTTTAACCAGATCTGTTTTGACCTTTCAGACATTAGAGAAGCGTTGGTTATTTCAGATCACTGCCCAGTTTCTTGTATTTTGGGTTTCGAATTTTAGATAAAAAAAAGATTTGAAGGGTAGATGTTGGAAAATGCTTCCTTGGATATCCCAAGATGACAAATGGCAACACCATGAGTTAAATAATGAAACAAAATCTAATCCAATACTGTTTTGAAAAATTGCCAAAGCTGTACTCAGGAGAGATAGTTTTGTAATTGCCAAAAAAGCAACAGATGGAGACATTATTGAACTAGGAAGGTTATTAAATATATACAAAAAAAGATATGCGGTCCTGAAGCATTAAAGATATGTTGTCTTTTGCATCAGAGTCTTTAAAGTATCATTTTTTCTTATATCGAAATAAGGTAGAAAAAATGTTAACTAATGTGATTAAGGCACAAGCAGGTTCTAACTTTGGGCTAGATTTTAAAAGCCCTGCGTGCGAAAATCCTCCCGGATTTACATGCGCAGGGCACTCGCGCGCCGGCACGCCTATTTTGCATAGGCCGCCGGCGTGCGCAAAGCCCCGGGATGCGCCTAAGTCCCGGGGCTTCGTAAAAGGTGCGGGAGAGCGGTCTTGAGTCCCCAGGCACTGCGGCCTGTGCCAGGGGATGAGAGGCGGCGCGCGCAAGTTACGCCTGCTTCAAGCAGGCGTAACTTGCCCAACAAAGGTAGGGGGGGGGGATACGGAGGGAACGGAGGCAGGCTGTGCGGCTCGGCGCACGCAGGCTGCCGATTTTGCGCAGCCTTGCACGCGCCAACCCCGGATTTTATAAGATACGCGCGGCTACGAGCGAATCTTATAAACTCCGGAGTACTTTTTAAAGATCTACCTCTTTATCTTTGTTCTGGAAAATAAAAAAGGCAATGGTAATTATTTGTATTCTGCTATAGGTAATATTTTTAGGAAGTTCTATTGGGAACTATATTTGATGCCTCGTGATAATATAAAAGAAAAATCATTTTATAGCTAATTTGCATGCTCCAATTAGTACACAAGAAATATCTATGGTTATCAAGGAATTCTGGTTTTAAGTCACAGGGGCCGGATGATCTGGATGCTAATTTTTACAAATTGATAAATACTCAGATATTGGCAAATCTTAAATCCCTCTTTCAGAGAATGATGAAGCTGGGTCAGATGCCCCATACTTTAAAAATTAAAATAAAACAAAAAAAAAAAAAAAAGCAAGCTAGTCCCGTTATGCTAAAACCAGGAAAAGACTTAGAAAATCCAGGTTCTCATAGTCCTATATCCTTATTAAACCAGGATATAAAAATCTTTGCCAAAATTCTTGACAATATAATGCCTAATTTAATTTCATCTGGTCAAGCAGGATTTATTCATGGAAGGTGATGAAGTGTTAATGAACAAAGTTGCTTTTGTTACTGGAAGCATTTGCCAAAGAGGAGATTTTGGCTGCATTAATCATAGGATTTGATGGTAAAAAGGTATTTAATAGGGTTTCCTGACTATTTTTAGATCATGTACTTCAAAAACATAGCTTAATTGGTCTGATTTACAATATTAAAGTACTTTATTCTGTTCAAACAGCCCAACTGCATGCTAATGGATGTCTTTCAGAATCAGAGAGGTGTGCTAGGCAGGGCTGCCCTTTAAATCACCTCTTCTAGTCATTATAGCCTTGGAACATTTAATTTTTAAGCTAGAGGAGGAATTTACTACTACTGGCATCTGAGTTACTAATTACATCTTTTACACATATCCTCATTTCTTTCTCATGCTAAGACATCTTTGCCAGTAGTGTTGAGGATTTTTGATAAGGCACCTTTTCCAGATTTAAAATGAATTTGGAATAATCTGAAGCTTTAGATATTAAGGCACACTTAATAATCTTCCATTAAAGTGGGTAGATATCTTTAATCCCAAATGTTTAATGGTATATAGGAATTCTAAAAATGTAATATCTAATATTCATCCCCTATCCAAGAATTCAAAACAAATTGCAATGTTGGATGTATTTTCCTTTATTTAAAAGTGTTTTTATATCCCACCCCCTCCAAATGGTATGTAGTCATCTGGTAGAATCGTTCTTGTTAAAATGATTCCAATGCCTAAACATATCTGCAAATAATTCTGCTGATTCTGCTTAAGAATCGCATTTTGTGCATGTAGAAGTCTTATGTATACAAAATCTGACTTTTGCGCATATAAATCATGTCCAGTCTCCCCTGCTCCCCCACCCTGAGTTAAAATGTGCGATCAGCCTGGCTGAAGATTAACTCCAGTTTGTGCACACATTTTCCAGTCAGCACACTTTTTTTTTTTAAACTCTTACAGGCTGTTGCAGTATCCACGCAGGGAAAAACACACAAAAAAACGGGCACTTATGATTGAGCGCTCGCTTTCTTAACTCGTGCCCATCCATCTCTCTCGGGCGTGAGATGCACTAGGCTAATGAGCCACTTCATTAAAAAGGAGGTGCTAGGGAAAACTGTGTTTCTAGTGCCTCCTCAACATCAGGCACCCAAGAGAAGTGGCTGTCAAGACTTTTTTTTTTTTTGTTATATGTTGCTGCTTTCTGTGGTTCCACAGACTTAATATAGTTACAATTTTCTGGTAAGATTTTGGGGCACCTCAAGACAAACGCCAGCTCTGGGGCTGGTTTTCATTTTTGAAGGTTAAAATGTTTGCATCTGGCACACTTTTTTTTTTTAAATTATTTTTCACATCGAGGTACTAGCTAATAGCCTTATCAGCATGGCATTTACATGTGATAAGCACCATTAGCTACACACTAGTTTGGACACGCGTTTTTGGACATGCTGATCCCCATATTGCATTAGGAGTTTTGGATGCGTGCCCAAAATGTGCATTCAACAGCAGGTTGAGAGCACAATAGTGAATTGGCCTACTGATGCATGAGCATATCATTAACTTACTGCATCAGGAGTTTAAAAAAATATTGTTTAACCTGTGCGCTAAGAAATAATGCACTTATTACATTGGGCTCATTAGTTTTTGACCGTCACTTACATGGCTAAAAGTATGCATGTACACTTAATTGGTTTCAAAAGATGGCATAAAGCATACAAGGTACAGAGAAGGGCTACCAAAATGATAAGGGGAATGGAACAACTCCCCTATGAGGAAAGACTAAAGAGGTTAGGACTTTTCAGCTTGGAGAAGAGACAACTGAGGGGGGATATGATAGAGGTGTTTAAAATCATGAGAGGTCTAGAACGGGTAGATGTGAATCAGTTATTTACTCTTTCGGATAATAGAAAGACTAGGGGGCACTCCATGAAGTTAGCATGGGGGCACATTTAAAACTAATTGGAGAAAGTTCTTTTTTACCCAACGCACAATTAAACTCTGGAATTTGTTGCCAGAGGATGTGGTTAGTGCAGTTAGTATAGCTGTGTTTAAAAAAGGATTGGATAAGTTCTTGGAGGAGAAGACCATTACCTGCTATTAAGTTCACTAAGAGAATAGCCACTGCCATTAGCAATGGTTACATGGAATAGACTTAGTTTTTGGGTACTTGCCAGGTTCTTATGGCCTGGATTGGCCACTGTTGGAAACAGGATGCTGGGCTTGATGGACCCTTGGTCTGACCCAGTATGGCATGTTCTTATGTTCTTATGGTGTCATGCCTATTACATGCATTTATTTATTTTAAATGTGATGTACATGCATAATTTTCAACCATGGCTTCAAAATGCCCCCTGGAATACTTTACAATGTAGCCAAAAATCCACTTTGCCCTATATGACAGATTTAGCTGCATGAACTAATTTTACCTATGGAAAAGGTCTTTTGAAAAAGTCGTCCCCCAGCTTGTGGAAGGCTTTAGTCTGAAAAGGCTTTTTTGGTTTATATGAAAAGTACTTGCTTTACATGACATATGAGGTATAAAATGGCTTACATATTTGTTTTTACTTACTACAACAAAAGAATTAAAAAAACAAAAATGCAAGTCAAAATGTCAAAGAATTAGCGGAAGCAGAGTACATCAAACGCATACAAGAGGTAAGCAACTAACACAATGAGGCATTAGGAGTGTCATTAATCAATCTGAGCTGGATACAGTTGGCTGTTCTGGCAGAGGGTCTAATAACCTGAATACCCGGAGCACTATGTATGGGAGAAAGGCACTCTACTAGAAACTCCTAGCTAAGAAAAGAAATCTAAAGCCTGATCTTATTAGTTAAAATGATACACAGAAATGATCACAGAAATGATACACAGAAATAAGAGAGATCAGCAAACAAGCTGCCAAGTGACACTTCTTTATTTAATGTAACACATTTGTAACTAGCAAATTCACTAACCAAGAGAAAACAACAAAAATCAAGTCACAAATGCATCAAGCAAGTTCAGTACAAAAGGTTATCTATCACCTGCAAATTGTTTGCTGATCATTTCTCAGATTCACTTAATTACACACAATGCAATCCTTTCTATTCAAATCTGAGGCTAAAGTTCCAAGTTCTGTTTAAGATTCCCTGCCAGATTGTCATCTTCCGTTCACAATAAAACAGGAATAGGGATAATTATGAATTTTGACAGCTGGATCTGGTATCCTTGCTTTGTTTCTTTGCATAAGTAGGGAAGTAGCAACCTACTAAGCCACCGAGGCCCGTAGAGTTGCAGCAGAAAAACTCCTTTTACTTGTAAGCAGGCATCTCCAACGTTCGTTCCAGAGGACAGGCTTTCCTTGTACAGCAGCCATAAAATGTATATGCATTCAAAGTGAAACCTGAAGACTGAGGAAAGACCCAGGAAGAGAATATCAGAGGTTCTCAGAGCCATGGCACTTGTATATTCAGGGATCTGCAAGTCTATAATGGACACAAACTGACGACATACTCTCAACCACTATGCGGTTTGGTATAACATTACACGGATCCAGCTGCAACTGTGATGGCTGAATACCACAAAAACAAACAGAAGCAGAATCATCAGAATCTACAAAGAAAACTTATAAAATTTTGAATAAGAGACATTCATTTGCTTGTATTTAGTTTTAAAATATGATACAATATAAACTACTGATCCAACTATTAGTCCTGGAGGAATTCTGTGCTACTGCAGAATTTGCACAGAATTCTCCCCCCCCCCGCGCACAGAATTGCCAAATTCTGCTCAGAAAATAGCAAAGGAGACCCCGGCATGCCGCGGGACGCGCTCCATTCGTGACAAAGATAAAGGCCCCAGTGCGCCATTCGCGGCGAAGATGGAAGGCCCCCCCCCCCCCCCCCCATGTGCTGCAAACGGATGAAGGCCCCAGTGAGAGAGAATGTGTGTATGTATGTGTGAATGAGAGAGAGAGAGAGAGAGAGAGAGCGAGCTCGTGTGTATGCGAGGGTGCTAGCTTGTGTGAAGGGGTTGTGTATGTGTGAGACATCCTGTGTGTAGGGGTGCATGAGAGAGAGACATAGGTAGCCTATGTGAGGATGCATGTGTGAGAGAGAAAGGGAGCTTATGTGGGTGTGTATGCAAGAGAGAGGGCCCTATATGAGGGGATATGTGTGTGCGCACGAGAGAGAATGAGGGAGCCTGTATGAGGGTGTATGTGTTCTAGAGAGAGGGAGGGACAGAGGGAGCCTGTGTGAGGGGCAGTACTGAGAATGGGGTCAAACTCTGGGACTGGCAATAGAGTGGAAGGGGCTGAGCCTAGAGGTGGAGGGGAGAGATACTGGCAGGTGGGGGAATTGGGGCCTGAGAGGGCAAAGTGACCAGGGGAGTAGGGAGAGTGAGTGGAAGGGACACACTTACAGTGTCTAAGGAAATTCTGCATCTTTAAGTAATAACTTTTTTCTGTATTAATTTAAAATGTAATTACTTAAAGACTGTCATGTAAATTATGTTATTTTGACCAATATAGAGTTTGCAGAATTTTAAGTTTTTGTGCGCAGAATTCCCCCAGTAGTAAACTAACGGGCCGATACAGTAAAAACCGCAGGAAAGCCGGCCCTCCGAGGTGAGCGCCTGCTCTCCCGATGCGCGCCCAGGCCACTCTCCTGGGCGCACAATTCAGTATTTAAATGAGGGCCTGCAGTAAAAGGAGGCGCTAGGGACACTAGTGTGTCCCTAGCACCTCCTTTTTGACAGAAGTGGCAGGTTTGACAGCAGACGCTCAATTTTACCGGCATCTGTTCTCGAACCCGCTGACAGCCACGGGTTCGGAAAACGGACGCCGGCTAAACTGAGCGCCCGTCTTCCAACCCGCGAGCCGATTTTAATATATTTTTTTTAACTTTAATTTTTTTTTTTTTTTAATTTTGGGGCCTCCAACTTAATATCGCTGTGCAAGCCGAAATTAATTTCTGCCTTTGGGCAGGCATTAATTTCTGAAGTAAAATGTGCGGCTTGGCTGCACATTTTACTTTCTGTATCACGCGGGAATAACTAATAGGCCCATCAACATGCATTTGCATGTTGCAGGTGCTATTAGTTTCGGGGGGAGTTTCGGGGGGAGTGTTTTCGACACGCTATTACCCCTTACTGTATAAGGGGTAAAAATAGCGCATCGAAAACACGTGGCCAAACCGGGGCTATAGGTGCACTCAGCCGAGCGCACCATACTGAATCGGCCTGTATGAGAGAGTCCTGATATAAATGCCAGCTCATCCCATCACACACTGCCCCATATCAGACACCTGACAACCTTGAAAATATAGAAACATCTTTACATGTGCACAGGCCCAGAAAATACCCAGGGGCTGAAGTCCATTCTTCCAAGCTAACAGCCTAGTAAGGCCCAAAAGTTTACTAATATGCAGAAATAAGTTCAGGAAAAAGAACTGCATAATTAAAACATGTAGAAGTAAGAGTCATCAAAAACTGTAGGCGATACCTTTTTATTCGACTAACAGAGTCATTTTCCAACTTGCGTTATGGTGTTTTCGCATGTGTTAAGCACCATAACGCATGGTGTGATGCTAATTTTTAAAAGGGGAGGGTTTGGGGTGGGAATTTTGTAAAAGTGGACTGGCTTCGCACTTTGTTCTCTCAGCCTAGCTTGATGTTACCTAGGTAGAGAGTCCATCAAGCTAGGTTGAGAAAACATTGTACAAATCTCATCATTGTGTGAGTTTTCACACTCCGAAAGACATCAAATCTTCACAAGAGTGCACTGTTCTGTTCGTATGACTCACTCTACATGTCTGTGGCCACTAAACCCTACACTACTACCTAAACCTCACCTTGAGTTACTAGGTGGGCCTCCTATAGTAGCATAAATAGCTAACTACTACAAGGGCCTTGTAGACAAGTCTCCCTCCCCCCCCCCCCCCCCCCCCCAAGTGGTGAAATGAGCACTTTGTAGGTAAGAAAATGCAATTATTGCGGTATTACCACAAAATGTGAAAAGTTAACACACTTTGCTGTAATATCTATGTGAAGTGCTTAGATAGCCTATTTACTGCAATGTGCGTTATTACCATAAAACATGCCCCTCTTCATATCGCATGCGATATTTTGATAAATCTAGCCCTTAATCAGAAATGAATTAATAAAGAAAGGATCACTCTTAAAAGCTGGTAACATATGTATTAAGTTAATCCAGTAAAAAAAGGTATCCCCTATAACTTGTTTGTTGACCCTTAATTCCACATATCCATCCAAGTGGATTAACACAGCAATCACAACTCTCTGTATAATTAAAAGAAAAACTTGGTGATAATGGATTTATGTTAATCCATTTTATTTAATCAAAACAGATTTACATTTGAAAACTTACAGTTTCACCTATTTATTTATTTGACAGCTTTTATATAATCGATGGTCATTGGGAACATCTCATCGGTTAACAAGAAACAAAACTTAGCAACAGGCTTTACAATGAACATAGAACTGGTTGATATAATAATGGGAGGAAGCGGGTGTGAAATGGAATAAGAGAGGGGGGGGGGGGCGGAGTGTAGAGAGAACTAGGGGGGGAGGGAATAGAGGTAAAGATCAAGTAACAGGGAGTTAAAGGAGCTTACATTTAAAATCCAAGTTTTACATGGAGGAATTATATACAAATTTTGACAGAGGAGGAATTATATACAAGTTAAGTTACAAAGGAGTATAAAAGATTATAGTGCATAACAAAGGAGATTATGTTACAACTGCTGTCATTAGCGGGGAGAGCCAATGACAGCAGTTGCAATGCACAAATAGTCCTACGGGGCAGGTGAGAGGGGAGAAGAAAGCGATAGAAGTGATGAAGGGGGGTAGTTAAGTGTACGCCTGCTTGAAGAGCCAAGTCTTAAGGTTCTGCTTGAATTTTTTCAGGCATGATTCTTGGCGGAGTGAGGATGGTAGCTTGTTCCACAGGGCAGGTCCTGAAAAGGAAAATGCCCAGTCTTTGGTGGAGCAATGCTTGGTGAGTTTGGGTGAAGGGGTATGCAAAATTGCGAGGTGTTGTATTCTGGTGGGTCTGTCAGAGTTACAAAAGGCGAGATGTTCTTTATACCAGTGCATGTTCTGGTTGTGAAGAGATTTGTGGATGAGGGATTTGTATGTGATTCTTGATGTAACGGGTAACCAGTGCAGATGTTTGAGGACAGGGGTAATGTGGTCATTTTTATGGGTGTTGGTGAGGATACGGGCTGCTGCATTTTGGAGTAATTGGAGGGATTGGATAGTGTTTTTAGGTAAGCCCAGGAGCATAGCGTTGCAGTAATCGATTTTTGATAGGATGATGGCTTGGAGTATTGTATGAAAGTCGTTGAGGTGTAAAAGGGGTTTAAGTTTTTTTAGGGTATGCAATTTGAAGAAACAGTCTAAGTGTGGCGTTGACGAATTTTTTGAGGTTAAAATGATTATTAAAGGTGATGCCAAAGCTACGCACGTGTTGCGGGCTGGTGATGTTGGTGTGGGGTGCACTGATCGATGGTAGTGGGGGTTTGATGTTGTGAGGAGATATAAGGAGCTCAGTTTTAGAGGTGTTGAGTGCGAGGAAATTGTCAGAAAGCAGGGTACTGATGACCGCGAGGGCGGATTTCCAGGTCTCAATAGCTTTTTGTAGTGTGTCAGTTTCCTATGAGAATAAAAACAAACCAGTCTCTTTTCCTCCCATTTGGCTTCTTTCCCCTCCATTTTCTATCTTTTCTGATTTCTACCTCCCCACATGGCATACTAAAAAAAACAAACCAAACAACATTTCAGATAAGGATTTCAGAATTAAAGATGTTTACCAAATCCTGTCTTTTGGAAACCCGAACAGGACCAGTTTTCAGATTGTACATTAATATTCATGAACGATATCTGCCTATATTTGGTACTGAAGTCTGACTAATCTGCATGCGTAGCCCAGTAGTTTCAGGGTCACCAAGACATGACAGGTTCTATAAGGGCTTTTCCATAAAGGGAAAGCTGCAACAAAAAGGCCCTATTGGGATCACATTTTGCCTCAAGAGTTCCACGTGTGCCATCAAGACCCTGAAAAGTCTCTGTGTTCAAGGACTTTCTTTACTATTTTTTACTATTTTTCTCATTTTATCAAAATTTCCCTTTTGAAAGTTTAGCGCTAGAGCCATGGATTTGCTTACTGTCCCGTTCCAGTCATTACTTCAAATTTGATCATATTTTGTTCACTATTGCCAAGCAGCCCTACCACAGTTACCTCTCTCACCAAATCCTGTGCTGCACTGAGAATTAGATCTAAAATTGCTCCCTCCCTTATTGGTTCCTGAATCAATTGCTCCATAAAGCTATCATTTATTCCATCCAGGAACTCTCTCTCTCTAGCATGTCTTGATGTTACATTTACTCAGTCAATATTGGGGTAATTGAAATAAATTACCACTGCACTTGCACTTTGGTTAGCTTCCCTAATTTCTCTTAGCATTTCACTGTCCATCTCACCATCTTGACCAGGTGGATGGTAGTATACCCCTATCACTATAGTCTTCCCTGACACACAAGGGATTTCTACCCATAAAGATTCAATTGTGCATTTAGTCTCATGCAGGATCTTTATCCTGTTAGACTCTGCGCCATCCCGCCTCCCAGATGCTCCTCTGTCACTGCAATATAATTTGAACCCCGGTATAGCACTGTCCCATTGGTTATCCTCCTTCCACCATGGTCTCTGCGATGCCAATTAAGTCTATGTCATCATTCACTGCTATACATTCTAATTCTCCCATCTTACTTAGACTTCTGGCATTAGTATACAAACAAAAAACACACTTTGAGATGTTTGTATTTTCATTCTGCTTTTTAATTGATAGGGATAAATTTTAATCTTTTAGCTGCAGTCTGTAGGTTGCCCAGAAGTGAATGGCTTAGTCCCAGGGGAGTTGAATCCAGGCCACTAATGGTAGATGAACTTCAACCTAGGCCAGCCACCTTCTCTTCAGGTTGAGCACTCTAGTACTGGTAGCCAGCAAGACATGAGAACAGGGGTAGCCCCAACATGGGCAATGAATGAGAGACTTGACACAAGGTACGAAGCAGGAACTAACCAGAAATCCAAGAGCACTGGATGAAGCAGCTGAATGCAGAAGCTGATGAAACTGATGTGGAACCAGAGTACAAGCACCAGAAGATAGGACCAAACTCTGGCAACTCACTGCTGAGATTGCTTCAGTATAAGTACAGGCCTATACAGGAAAACTAGACGGCCACTGCGGGAAAGTGAGGAGCACAGAGCTGGGAAGACCAGACAGGCCATTCAAGTGGCTCACAGTGCCACTTCAGGCCAGATGAGCACTCAGCAACAGATCCTTCAGTTACAGATTTAACGGAGTAACTAATTTTTGCAAACCAATTGTTATATTTAACATAAACCAATTATGATCCAAATGTTAGTGCAGAGATATGCTCCAATATGTATAACCATAATGCCAATTAACCAACCATGTGTCAAAAGATAAACCTACCACCTCAAACTACATATCACCCTACTAAATTAGAGATAGCAAGAAAGGTGTTATTTTAGAGTAAAAAGGCTCCCATATCAATAAGGTACATTGGGATAAAAAAATCCAACAATTGGAAAGTAATGAATTCCATAGTATGTACTTGTCAAAGTAGTAAATAACGTGATTTACCAGTATAATTCCTCCATTCTTAAATGGCAAGTAAGCTCCCTACAGTTCACCCAAAAGTACAACCAAAGGGACTAAGGGCAAAATGATAATTTTACTGTTATCTACACAGGAAAGAGTTTCAGACCAATACATTTATATATTTGGGCATGTCCACCATGTCCCTTTTGCTACAATCACGACAACATGACTCATATGACCTAATTTTTTTTTCCAATTTATCAAGGGTATAGTATTGATATAGGAACTTATATCCATTTTCTTGTGAAGTTGCACTTAATGAATTACCTTTTTCAGTATGTTGTAAAATTTTCCTCCAACTTGAATCAAGTATCCCCTTCCTTAAAATACCTTCCCACTTTCTCTCTCCTTTTTTAATCTCATCCCCATCAGTGGACTGTAGGCGGCCATATATTTTACTTTACTTTGATAAGGACCCATTGTCAACTTTTCAGAAGCTGTCAACTCTACCTACTGCAGGAACTCTTAATGGACACTTTAGTCAGGAAGTCCTTAAGCTGCAGGTATTGGAACACTGGTAACCGCTTCATTCCACTCCCTTTGAAGCTATTGAATGGAATAAATCACTTGTTTATTATACATCTGCCCTACTCTTTAATTCCACCTACAAAAAGGAGTGTGTTCAAAACTGCACTGGGAAATCTGGATTATTCCTTTGAGGAGATAAGGGTGAAAGAATGGATGAAATCTGATCCCCATGAATCACCCTTTTCCATGTGTCTAAAACTGGCCCAATAAAATGTTTGCACCAACTATTTTTGAAACCCTCTGAAGATACCTAGGAAGATAATTTTTCTGAGTTGCAGCCCAGTTTTTCTCCAGCTCAACCAAATTATGCCAAACCACTACACTCTTTAAATACATTGCTTTTCGATTGTGTAAAAATCAGGAAAACCCAAACCCAAATCTTTAGGCATCATCAGTACTTTCCCAGATGCTCTTGGCTTCTTTCCTTGCCAAACAAACTTTGATATCCTTAAATTTAAAGAGAAGAAACTATTCAGTAGCTTAATGGGGACCATTTTCAGATTAAAAAAAAAACACTAAGCAGGATGTTCATTTTAGTAGTAGCAGCAAGTCTTCCTATCCAAGAAATCAAATAAGCAGAACCACACTGCCAAATACTCAGTGTTTTTAAAAGAGGTACAAAGTTTAGAGAATACAACTTCTCCAAATTGCTTGAACTGAAAACTCCTAAATATCTGATAAAATCACATGACCATTTAAAGGGCTAACAGAAGATATCCCTATCCTCTTTTCTAATGCACAGCGCCAAAATTTCTGTCACATTAATTTTGCAACCAGAGAGTTTACCAAAGTTCTTAATTGTGGTCATGACAGCCTGCAGCAAAGAACATTGACCACAGACATAACACAGGATGTCATCTGCAAATAATGCTATCTTGTGATCAACTCCTGATTTTGTGTGAAACCCTTTGATATCCTTATGCATCCTAATGTTAGCAGCTAATGGTTCAAGAGCTAGAACAAAGAGAAGAGGGGACTTGACAAGCCTGCCTGGTGCCTCTTCCCAATGCAAAGAATTTGGAAATAAGACCCGTAATTCGAACTTGAGATTCTGAATGAAAATACATACACTTCATCCGAAGTCCTAGAGTGAGATCCCAAAATTAGTAAAAAGCCAATACATGGAATAGATAAGCCCATTCAACTCTGTCAAAAAGTTCTCTGCATCAAGGAACTAAAAAATGAAATTTCAGACCTATTAGTAAAAATTTGTAACCTATCATTAAAATCATCCATTGTACCTGAAGACTGGAGGATAGCTAATGTAACCCCCATATTTAAAAAGGGCTCTGGGGGAGATCCGGGAAACTACAGACTGGTTAGCCTGACTTCAGTGCCAGGAAAAATAGTGGAAAGTGTTCTAAACATCAAAATCACAGAACATATAGAAAGACATGGTTTAATGGAACAAAGTCAGCATGGCTTTACCCAGGGCAAGTCTTGCCTCACAAATCTGCTTCACCTTTTTTGAAGGAGTTAATAAACATGTGGATAAAGGTGAACCGGTATATGTAGTGTACTTGGATTTTCAGAAGGCATTTGACAAAGTTCCTCATGAAAGGCTTCTAGGAAGAGTAAAAAGTCATGGGATAGGTGGCGATGTCCTTTTGTTGATTACAAACTGGCTAAAAGACAGGAAACAGAGAGTAGGATTAAATGGACAATTTTCTCAGTGGAAGGGAGTGGTCAGTGGAGTGCCTCAGGGATCTGTATTGGGACCCTTACTTTTCAATATATTTATAAATGATCTGGAAAGAAATACGAATGAGGTAATCAAATTTGCAGATGATACAAAATTGTTCAGAGTAGTTAAATCACAAGCAGATTGTGATAAATTGCAGGAAGACCTTGTGAGGCTGGAAAATTGGGCATCTAAATGGCAGATGAAATTTAATGTGGACAAGTGCAAGGTGATGCATATAGGGAAAAATAACCCATGCTATAGTTATACAATGTTAGGTTCCATATTAGGTGCTACTACCCAAGAAAGATCTAGGTGTCATAATGGATAACACATTGAAATCATTGGTTCAGTTTGCTGCGGCAGTCAAAAAAGCAAACAGAATGTTGGGAATTATTAGAAAGGGAATGGTGAATAAAATGGAAAATGTCATAATGCCTCTGTATCGCTCCATGGTGAGACCGCACCTTGAATATTGTGTACAATTCTGGTCACCGCATCTCAAAAAAGATATAATTACGATGGAGAAGGTATAGAGAAGGGCTACCAAAATAAGGGGAATGGAACCGCTCCCCTATGAGGAAAGACTAAAGAGGTTAGGACTTTTCAGCTTGGAGAAGAGACGGCAGAGGGGGGATATGATAGAGGTGTTTAAAATCATGAGAGGTCTAGAATGGGTAGATGTGAATCGTTTTTTTACTCTTTCGGATAATAGAAAAGATTAGGGGGCACTCCATGAAGTTAGCATGTGGCACATTTAAAACTAATCGGAGAAAGTTCTTTTTCACTCAACGCACAATTAAACTCTGGAATTTGTTGCCAGAGGATGTGGTTAGTGCAGTTAGTATAGCTGCATTTAAAAAAGGATTGGATAAGTTCTTGGACGAGAAGTCCATTACCTGCTATTAAGTTGACTTAGATAATAACCACCGCTATTACTAGCAATGGTAACATGGAATAGACTTAGTTTTTGGGTACTTGCCAGGTTCTTATGGGCTGGATTGGCCACTGTTGGAAACAGGATGCTGGGCTTGATGGACCCTTGGTCTGACCCAGTATGGCATGTTCTTATGTTCTTAGGAACATTAGAATTGTATCTGAAGCCTTATCCTTAACATGATGAATAAGATTATAAGTTCTCACACTGTCTAGCCCTTGCCTCACTGAAGATTTCCTTCCAAAAATACCCTTTCCCTCTCACCGAGTGCTCCTATGGTTCCCCCCTTGAGGAATTCTTCAAACTCAGGTTGTGCAAAATCTACCTCAGAAGTATATGACTTACCGTATATTAATCAGCAAAAGCATTACAAATAGCCAAGTTCAAAGTAATCTGAGAAATCTGTTTTTAAAAATTTTACTAAACCAACCCCTCTACTTTTTTTTAACCTGTAGACTGACAACTTATCTGCTTTATTTCCCATAGAATAATACTTTTGCTTTGCTTTAAAGTATAGCCCATGTGCCTGCCTAAATGGTATTTCAACTGCTCTCTGACATGAATTAACTTATTTCTGACCACCATGGAAGTCCCCTGTTTATATGTGTAAATGGTATCCTCACAACTCCGCCCCCCCCCCCTGCAGTGCCTTTACCCAATACATATAGAAGTACATTTATAATTGCTTCTATGTTTACTTTTTCACATACAATCCCTGGGAAATTTTCAAAAGCCTATTTGTATGTTTTATGCATATAAACCATTTTGAAAAGTTAGACCCAAAGAGCAAACAGGAAGGGAAAAAAAAAAAAAAAAGAAAGAGGTTAAGAAAAACATATTCCCTTGCTTCTAAAAACTTTTAGTTGGCACTTCTTTCCTCTGGTGTGCTTCAAAGCTTTCTCATCCAGTCTTTTACCCTACTGCTGCAGTTCCCACTCTGCTGCTCAGTGGTCCCATAGCTAAGACTCCTGCCATGCCTTTTGTGCTGACCCTGGTTCAAGTCCTCACTGGTGTCTTGCCCTGACACATTCACCTACAGATTTTCAGCTGGATTCAAGGGGGGGGGGGGGGTGAATAAAGAAAATTGCTTAATTCTGGTATAGAATTATCTGGCCAGATCTGGCTCCAGTGTGGTAAGAACTCAGTGATTTCCAAAGAGTGGAATACCAAGTTTTGGAGATTAGGAGGAAAATATAATAAGGAAATGGGTGCAGTAAGCTTAACATACCTTAACTCTTTAACAATTACAACAGAAAATTATGCACTGTTACTCATTTATTAAAGTTTTTAGTGATCATTTTGGAATGTTAATGTTAGCCCACTTCCATGCTAATTCCATTTAAGCATCAGATTTAGCTATTACTCCCCAGTCCAGGAAGGACTTCCAAACCTGGAACAACCACGCTCACATGCGAGACAACACTGCTCATTAGAATCCATGGTGGAAATAAAAAATAAAGGCCCAGTATTATTTTTATGGTTAAGAATGACACAAGGGAAAGATAAGTACTCTGTCTGAACAGAAATTGCATAACTAGTAAGCCTCCCATACCAAAACAGCACCAACTTCCAGCAGTCAAACAGTAACCACCTTACCTAAGAAAAGGCAACACTGAAAATATTGCACCAGGCCTTAAGACACCAATACATCTCCTATTAGAAAAAAAATGAATGTCAGGCTGCTATAGAGCCCTACACAGAAACTACATGCCAGCAGAAACCTCACCTCACTCACATGCGCCAGACCCTCACCTAACAAAGAATAAAGAGACCATAAAGCATAACTAGAAGCATGCAGACAAAAACTGAACTATAAACTGCAACAAGCCAGAGTCTCTGTATGCAATGTAAGAAAGGAAAGAGAAACTTCACCAGTCCTCAAAAAAACAGATGAATAAATAAAATCAACAGCAGTAAAACCATACTAACAAAAATCAGACTGGAGTGGAGTAGCCACCTAGTGGTTAGTGCAGTGGGCTACAAACCAGGGAGACCAGGGTTCAAGTCCCACTGTCACTCCTTGTGACCTTGGGCAAGTCACTTTACTCTTCATTGCCTCAGGTACTTCCGGGCGCACATTGCAAATTTGCTAAATTTATTCGAGAGAGAGAGAGAGAGAGAGGAAAGTCACACAAAGATGAGATTTCTACAAATGTTCTCTCGCCCTAGCTTGATGGGCTCTCTACTAGGGTACTATCAACCTAGGGTGAGAGAACACTGTAGAAGTCTCATCTTTGTGTGACTTTCCTCACTCCAAATGATGTCAAATCTTCACTGAGGTCTACTGTGCTGTTCGTAGATCTCACTCTGCATGTAAAACTGGCCCCAAAACCCTACACCACCACCAAAGCTTCACCTCAAGTTACTAGCTGGCCCTCCTATAGTGATATAGTTGACTACTATGAATGCCTTATACTACTGTGAAGGTCTCTCTCTCACACAGAAAAATAAGGAGCTCTTCAAGTAGCAAAATACAAGTATCGTGGAGTGCGAAAACTTTAAACGCACATTGCGATAAACTACCTATGCGAAGCGGTAACCATGCACAGTGTAGTAATCCTAAAATCATAGACATGCCACTTTCTTATCACAGGTATTATCCATGCAAAATTTATAGCATTTTGATGAATCTAGGGGTTAGATTGCAAGCCCTCTAGGGATAAGGAAATACCTACAGTACCTGAATGTAATCCGTTTTGAAGTGCCGAAAAGTGCGAAAACCGGAATATAAAAATCTAAATAAAGATTTCAAAACAGCTGATGAATGAAATATCCAATAATTTATAAAAAAAAAAAAAACACCTCAAATAAAAAATTTCCAGACACCAATAAAATATTTCAAAATAGCAGGCAAAGACCAAATAATTAAAAATGAGATAATAATGCTTTGCTCTCCATACCTAGGAACGTTTGGTTTGCTTGCAACTAACCTCTCTCACACACATGGTCTCTTACATAGGCTCCTAATCACACATTTACACTCATGCTGTCTGAAAGTGTGTGCAAATGTGAGAAAGACACACTTACATGCATACCACAAAAGAACATAAGGCTTGCCATACTGGGTCAGACCAAGGGTCCATCAAGCCCAGTATCCCGTTTCCAACAGTGGCCAAGCAACGTCACAAGTACCTGTCAGAATCCCAAGGGGTAGACAGCTTCTAAGTTGCTTGCCCCAAGAATAAGCAGTGTATTTCTCCAATTCTACCTTAATTGTTAATGGACAAAATTAATCAGAGAAAATTCTCACACTCAACGCACAACTAAGCTCTGGAATTTGTTGCCAGAGGATGTGGTTAGTGCAGTTAGTGTAGCTGGGTTCAAAAAAGGTTTGGATAAGTTCTTGGAGAAGTCCATTAACTACTATTAATCAATTTGACTTAGGGAATAGACACTGCTATTACTGGCATCAGTAGCATGGGATCTTCTTGGTGTTTGGGTACTTGCCAGGTTCTTGTGGCCTGGTTTGGCCACTGTTGGGAACAGGATGCTGGGCTTGATGGACCCTTGGTCTGACCCAGAATGGCAACTTCTTATGACTTTTCCCTCCAGGAACTTGTTCAAACCTTTTTTTTAAACACAGTTATATTAATAGCTTTCACCACATCCTCTGGCAACAAATTCCAGAGATTAATGAGTAAAAACATTTTCTCTTATTAGTTTTAAATGTATTATCCAGTAACCTCATTGTGTGTTCCCTGGTCTTTATACTTTTCAAAAATGAGTAAACAACTGATTTAAGTTTTACTCATTCTATTACGTTCATTTTATAGCCTCCTATCATATCTCCCCTCAGCTGTCTCTTCTCCAAGCTGAAGAGCCCTAACCTCATTAGCCTTTTCATAGGGAAATTGTTCCATCCCCTTTAACATCTTGGTCTCCCTTCTCTGTACCTTTTCTACTTCTGCTATATCTTTCTTGAGATGTGGTGACCAGAAGCGAACACAATCTCAAGACGAGGTCACACCATGCAGCAATAAAACAGAATATCATATTGCTTCTGTATTCTCCATTCATTTTCCTAACAATCCCTAACATTCTATTTGCTTTCTTGGCTGTTGTTGCACACTGAGCAGAAGATTAACATTTTCAACAATGGCACCTAGATCCTTTTCCTGAGTGGTGACTCCTAATGTGGAACGTTGCATTTTGTAGCTATAATTTGGGTTTTTCTTCCCTCAGTGCAACACTTTGCACTTGTCTACATTAAATTTCATTTGCATGCTCAGTCTCCCAGTTTTGCAATGTCCTCTTGCAATTTCCCATAATCCTCTTGCGATTTGACAACTTTGAATAATTGTGTCATTGGCTCTCTCTTTCTCTCACATACACTTACACCCCCCACAAGCCCTCAATCACACACTTACGTACATGCTTAATACACACAGGCATGCTCGCTCACTCTCTCTTCCCCAACTAAAGATCAAATTATGGCAGTGGCAGCAGCAGCTTCCTCTTCTTCCAACCCTTGTGGCTTTGAGAATGGAGTCCCATCGGCCACGGGGGCTGATGTCATTCCTTTTTTTGCTCCAGCCTGATGCTGTCTGCACTTGTAAATTACCTTGGATTCTTCTTCCCATGTGCACAGCAAATGCACACCACTTCCTCTACTGAGCCGCGGGGGTGTGTGAGGAGTGGGAAGAAGAGACCATGCTGCTAGTGCTGCCGACTCCAGCTATCCTGCCACCTTCTGCCCGGGCTATCAGCATTTCAAGCCCAGGCGGAAGAAGAGTTTACATTTCACTGGGGTAAAGGAAAGCAGCTGGACCTGTGGGGGGGGGGGGGGGGGGGGGGAGCGAGAAGTGTGGTGACACCTGGGTGTGCTTGGCGACATTGGTATGCTGTAACACATCGATTGAGAACTGCTGTTCTACAGGATAGGTAACTATGGTCGGGAGCCTATAGTGTAAAGGGAGCTAGGGGATGGGGACTCTGGACTCAGGAGAGCATCCTTCTGAGCTTGGAGGTCCAAGGCACAGGATCTCTGGCTTGGGGCTCCCAGATAAGACCTAGAGAGCTTCCAGGGTTGTTTTTTGTTTTTTTTTTTGGGGGGGGGGGGGGTAGTATTTTATTGAAGTTAAACAGTAATATAAAAGTATTTTTAACTTGACAAACTGAAGAGGGAGTAATAAATCACCTGGACCAGATGGTATACACCCCAGAGTTCTGAAAGAACTCAAAAGTGAAATTTCAGACCTATTAGTAAAACTTTGTAACCTACCAATAAAATCGTCCATTGTACCTGAAGACTGAAGGATGGCCAATTTAACCCCAATGTTTAAAATGGGCTCCAAGGGAGATCTGGGAAGCTATAGACAAGTGAGCCTGACTTCAGTGCCAGGAAAAATCATGGAAATTGTTATAATAAAATCACATAACATTTAGATAGACATGGTTTAAATGGGACACAGCCAGCATGGATTTACCCAAGGGAAATTTTGTCTCAAGTCTCCTACAGTTTTATGAAGGGGTAAACAAACAAGTGGAAAAACAGTGAACCGGTAGATGTGGTGTACTTGGATTTTCAGAAGGCATTCGACAAAGTCCCACATGAAAGGCTTCTAAGAAGACTAAAAAGTCATAGAATAAGAGACTATGTCCTTTCGTGGATTGCAAGCTGGTTAAAAGACAGGAAACAGAGTAGGATTAAATGGTCTGTTTTTACAGTGGAAAAAAGAAAAACAGCAGAGTAACTCAGGGATCTGTATTAGGGCTGGTGCTTTTTAATATATTTATAAATGATCTGGAAAGGGGTACGAGTGCCGATAACAAAATTATGCAGAGTAGTTAACTCTCAAGCAGATTGTGATAAATTGCAGGAGGACCTTGTGAAACTGGAAGATTGGGGGTCCAAATGGCAGATGAAATTTAAATGTGGACAAGAGCAAGGTGATACTTATAGGTAAAAATAACCCTTGCTGTGGGGTTACACAATGTTAGGTTCCACATTAGGAGTTACTACCCAGGTAAGAGATCTAGGCATCATAGTGGATAATATATTGAAATAGGCTCAGTGTGATGCAGCGGTCAAACAAACAAAACAAAGCTAAGAAATTTTAGGAAGAGAATGGCAAATAAAACGGTGGTTGTCATAATCGCTCCATGGTGAGCTCACACCTTGAATACTGTGTGCAGTTCTGGTCATCACATCTCCAAAAAAAAAAAAAAAAAAAGTATATATCAGTTTGGTTGCCCTTCTTTGTACTTTCTCCAGTACATATATATACACACACATAGTTATATAGTGTTGTACTGGAGAAAGTACCATATATAAAAAAAGAGGTATGAACAAGTCTCCCATGAGGAAAGGCTGAAAAAAAAAAAAAAGAGGTTATGGCTGTTCAGCTTGGAGAAGAGATGACTGATGGGGGATATGGTAAGAGCTCTACAAAATCATGAAAGGATTTAACTGATTCACATTTACATGTTCATGTACTCCTTTCAGATAATACAAAGACTAAGGGGGCACTCCATGAAGTTAGCTAGTAGCTCATTTAAAACAAATCTGAAAATTTTTCACTCAAAACATAATTAATCTCTGGAATTCATTGCCAGAAGATTTGATTATGACAGTGTAACCGCGTTAAAAAAAAAAAGTTTGGATACATTCCTAGAGCAGAAGTCCATAAACTGCTATTAATCAGTAAGGATTAGTAGCTTGGGATCTATTCCTTTAATGTTTGGGGACTTGCCAGGTACTTGTGACTTGGTTGGCCACAGGATACTGGGATTGATGGACCCTTGGTCTGACCAAATATGGCATATCTTATGGTCTTACTTCTGATTTTTATGCATCTTTTTGCTCCTGTTTTATCTAACATTTAACTTTTTTTTAAAAAACCCAACTTTAAAAAATAAATAAACACATTTAATTACTGCACTGGGAGTTCAAGTTTTGGCTGGGGGTGTTTTCCATGTTAAATACCGAAATGTATGCTAAAAAATTTTTACGTATGTTTTATTACATCAGTCTCTGAATGATTATATGCTTATAGACAAAATGGTGACAAGAAGCTGAGAAGAAAAATATTGCACCATTTCCTATTTAACAACATTGGGGAAGTATCACTGGCCTTGGTTTAGGGTAAATTTAAGATTGTTCTTTTAGATGACATTTAACTTTCAGTAAAGTGGGGGGTGGCAGAGGGAGTTGACTCAGGTTGCAATAGAGTATTTGAAAACTCAAGTGAAAATGTTAGTGTTCGATCATTAAATATCTAATCAGAATATGCCTAAAAAAATCAAAGTATATAAACACAATGTAATGGGTATTTAGGATGGGAATGGAGGAATGCAGTATATGAACAAAGACGTTCTCTGATATCTATTCAGTTTTACAAAATCTGTATACTTCTGGATATACCACAGTTAAAGAAAAGAACGACTTATAAGATGCAAGATTTCTAAATTTAAGCCAATAATTAATAGTATAGAACAGGTTATAACAAGTCCGGAAGCATTAAATACTATTGATTTAACATTAGTAAGTCTCTGAGGCTAAATGGATTATAAGCTACATTTTATAAAATGCTTAAGATTGAAACAGTAGGTCATTTAGTAAAATCTCTTTAATGGACTACAAAATGGGAAAAGATTAGTGAATCAATGACAACTGGAATTACTGCACTGTCTGGTCCTAGGAAGGACACCACAGAGTGGTGATACATGCATGGAAGCAGTACAGAGGAAGGCAATCAGAATGGTGTGGGGTCTGCATCAGAAGACTTAGGTGAGGAGACAGTGAGACCTAAATATGTATACCCTGGAGGAAAGAAGAGAGAGAGAAGCGATATGATACAGACTTTCAAATACCTGAAAGGAATTAATGATGCACAAAAAAAACATCAAATTTTTTCAGATTGAAAGGAAATTGTAAAACTAGGGGAGGATCATATGAAGCTCCAAGAGGAAGACTCAGGAACAAAGTCAGGAAATAGTTCTTCACAGAAAGGATGATAGGGTAGTTACTCCTGAAAGTTTACATTTCTGCATATTTTTTTTGGGGGGGGGGGGGGCGTTAAATCTACACAGATCGGCAGTTGCTACCCTAAATCACTGTGCAGACTGGATGGACTATTTTAGTATTTATCTGCCATCATTAACTTTGTTACCATGCTATTATATTTCATGTTTTATGCCCTCTCTGAATCTTAGCATTAGATGAATGCTGTCGGAAACGGATATTTGTATTTGGTTGTGGGGGCGATGGTGCGGTTCAGATAATTTTTGATTTTTAGCCTTTGTATGCCCATCCCCCCCAAACTTTCCCTCTTTTTGGCCAAAGACTGGAAGGAGAAGCCTCCTCTCAACAGAGACCCTTAGCCTTGCTTTGGATCCTTCGGGGGGGGGGGGGGCTATGTACCCTTCCTACCTCCCTCCCCCCCCCCTGCATCCCAGCCTCACTGGGCAAGAGGTCTGAACACGGTCCTGTGTGTTAGATTGCTCGGAAGAGGCGGTTTGAGGCAGACTTGCAGTGTGAATGCAATGAGTAGGACTTGCCGTTTGTGTGCACGTGCTAGGGCTTGTTTTCCTGAGCTTCAGGTGTAACACAGAACTCTGAATGTTACTCCAGCTGGTCAAGTGTATTTCAGTGTTGGTTTCTTTGCAGTAATTTAACGCAACTTTTTTTTTTTTAATTTACAAAATGAGGGCACAGTTAGTTTGATTTCTGAAAACAGAAGAGTATGCACCTTAAGATGTAAATACACAGGTTCGTTTGCCTTCTTTCTACTGTGGATATTGTAATATATTGTTCTTTTTGAGACAGCAAATGATGGGCAACTTAATTTTACTGCTATAGGCAATTTTTTTTTTTCAAACTCCCTAAAGGAAATGCATGACAGCCTCTGAATGTATTGGCAAAACTCACTTTGAACCTTTCACTTAGGGGGGGGGGGGGGACACCTAGATGGAATGAACATGAATTATTGAGTGTATGGGGCCTGTGGGTTAAGCTTCAGTGCCACCGGCATAATAGTGCAGTGACTCAGCTGTCTGGAAATTCAAGTGCTCGGCAGACACCCTCATAAGGGTTATTGTTAGGATAAGTAAGCCCTATTGGTATTTGCAAGTTTGTTATTTTATTTTTCTACTTTTTGCCCTTGGCAGTATGCCTGCTCATAAATTGCATCTATAACTGCTTTTGACTGAAATATGCTTTCCAGACAATTGGCTTTAGAAAAGGCAAGAGAACATCTTTTGCTGTGCGTGGGGGATTTTATTGCAGACTTTCATCTGGTCAGGGAAGCCAAGGCGATATCTGTTCCTGCTATGTTGTGAAGGGCCATATCACAAATGTTCCTGTCCATTAGAGGTGTTATTTTTGTTTGTTTCCATTATACATAAATTTGGTTCAATTTCACTGTAAAGTGGCAATACAGAAAAGCTTTGGTACTGGTATACTAGAATAAGCAAAGTCTAGTTTGAGAAGGAGAAAGGATCCATTTGGTAATGGTTTGATACGTATGAAATTAGAAGCACGTGGTGTGCATGTCTAGAGACAAACTTCAGTTAAAAAATATGCTGCAGAAGGAGCATGAAATTGCATTTTACTGAAAAACTTTGGTTTTTGTTTTGTTTTTTTTAAATCAATCATCTCTTTATATCAAGTTTATACAACAAGGCCAGGTAAAACATCATACGAGTATTACAGTAATCGGAGCAAAGTAGATGCTTCATAAAAATAAAAGCATTGTCCAAGGCAAAGTGAGCCTTAACTTTTCATTAGACTAAAATATGACAAGATGCTGCTTTCTTATTTACTGCTCATGCTTCTGACGATTAAATACTAACCTCTTAGCTTTCTTAGCTTTACCTTCAATCCTCTACAATAATCCACAATGTGTCCCGATATTTATGACTTGCTTCATTTCTGTCCCATGTTAATTTCTCCATCAGGAAAAATGTCCCACAATCTTACATAGCAATCTACACTTGGCAGCAATTGACAGTCTACAGTCTAGTCGCAAACAAGATGAATATCAGCAAGTTATTTAACCTTTCATTCACTTTCTAAAGAAAATTCTCTGGAGTCATTGGCAAATCCACAAGTGGGCTCTGTTTCCCCAAGTTTTGCACTTCAAGACATTCCTACCATCTGCCCATAAATTTCTCCAACGCATCAGACCCACCCTTTGCAATTCTCATTTGTCTCTTGGGTGTCCATGTGCCATCTCATCATTAGTTTATAAAAATGTTCAAATCATCATCGAGGAAGCTACAGACCATTTGTCATCTTCATACCTCCAACCCTGATGAATGACACTCTTTCCCACGTCTGCAAGTAAAAGCACTACTAGAATCTGTATCGAGAAGAGAGTTTGATACACTCTGGTTGACTTTTTTTTTTTTCCCAAATAAAATGTGTTTAAACATGTGTTAGTTATCCTTTGTTGTCTGACTAGGAAGAGTTCTAAGGAAAATAAAAACAGGCAATTTTGTAGAGTAAGCAACTCTGGCTGCCCACCCACCCCTCAATTCTAAACCAAACTCCCCAACAAGCAGAAATTTTCTCTTTGAAACATTCCCAATATTTTTAAAGTAATTTATTCCTTTCACTTTTTATAAACAGGGACATTCCTTGGTGGGAACAGTGAGATATACAATGGGCAACAGTGGAGAAGTTTTTTTTGTTTTTTTTAAATCCCATCTAGATAATATGGAATCCTATACTGTTAAAGCCACAAAGAATCCCCTATCTATATATGTTGAGTTTAATAGTTAATGCTGTTATTCTTAGATTGTACTCTGATTTCAGCACTACTCATTGTACTTCTAAAGACGGATATGTAAAGAACTCTGAGGTTTTTTGTAAATCTGCTAATAATTGTGAAGAACAGTTCTGTACAGATCACAAATAAAGAGATGGATTGGCAGTACTCCATCTATATAAAATATCAAGCATGCCAGTTCTGCATGGTTTATGATTGATAAGAATTTTCTAGTCACAACATGCTGGTGCAACTGGGACAACCATTTTTTTTTCTAAGAGAACTTTGTAGTAGTATATAGATATCTTAAAAAGATATATTCTATCCATTCAAATGTATTATATTCAGATCAACATTCTACATCTTTCTAAATATTTAATTCAATAACTTAATACTAAATATTAAGGTTAGCAGACATGTTAATCTCAAGATATTTTAAATTGAAGATCCACCTAAAGTTTTTTTTGTTTTTTAATACAAAAGAACTCATTTCTTTTTCAGATAATTAAATACCTAGTGCTGTACTATAGAGAGATTAATTTTGTTTAAAGACTGGGCAAAGATATGAGGATTTAAGGAGTCTCAGTACAACATCAGCAGCAAGCAATGCCATTTTAAGCTTATATTGCCCAAACCACTTCTTCCGTTGCTTTATTTCCCTTAGTGTGAAATGCCACAGGTTCCATTATTATAGGGAATAATAAAGGAGCAGACAGAACAAGCGGTCTCGTATCCTTCCTCTACAGATAATGACATTCTGAATAGTGTGATGATCACTATCTTGTGGCAGACCAAATGGAGGAAGCACTAGGGGAAACCGGCACAGAGGAAAAGCCTGTGAGAAAATCGCCAGGGTGGAGAGAAAGAATAGAAAGGAAACCACTACAATTCCCAAGAGGCACCAAAGCTCTGGAGGGAAGTTCTGAGAGCACAGAGGTTGGAAGCTTCCATGCCTTTAATCCCCCAGATGGACCATTAGCCAGGGAGGGAGCCCAGGTGAATTTAAAAGGTGGAAAGTTATGGTAGAAGAGGGGAGAGGGGCAGAAGCAAGGGGAAGATCTGCCAGAGCCAAAGGAGATGGACGCAAAGAACCAGTGGTGGAGTCCTCCCCACAGAAGGTTTAAAAAAAAAAAAAAAAAAGAGTGAGGAATCTGAAAGAGTCCTCTAGTTTCCAGATTCCTCACGGGCAGTTGTAGCTGCAGCTGAGGAGCAGTAAAGCAAGTTCGCTTACCATAAACTGTGTCCTCCATAGTCAGCAGGATGAATTAGCCATGACATGTGAGGCAACATCATTCAATGGCTCCTAACTGATCCTCGTCTCTTAGCTCTGAGCTTTTTGCTCCATTGAGCATGTGCAGCCTCATGAGCCCCTCAGTTGATTTTAGAACTACGGTAAGTCTAGATAGGTAGTCTACTCTGGGAGGCAGGCAGGCAGGTATTTAGCATGGCTAATTCATCCTGCTGTCTACTGAGAACACACTTTGCAGTAAGCAGGGTTGAATTAGCCAAGAAAAGAAGGAAGTCCCAAAATTAGGGTTACAGGAAAGCATTTTTTGAATAAGCAATCCAGATCCCACCATGGAGAGTAGATTACTGAGTGAACAGGCCTCACAAAACCACGTGTCCAAATCTTCTGTCACGTTTTGATAAATTGTCCAGAAAGAAATAGGACATGAAGACGTACACAGATGACCAAATTTCAGCTTTGCAGATGTCCTCAATAGGTGCTGCTCTCAAGACACTGGTGTAGCCATGGCTCTCACTCTAGCAACTTGATAGAGAATGTAATCTAAAGGCCTGCTAAGCCATAAAACTATGTGTAATAAAATCTGCTAGCCAAGTGGCCAATGTTCTGTTAGGATCATAAGATATGAATAGTTGTAAGGCTTGACAATAAGTTCTTTTTCTGTAGTAAGCCCAAGTTCTTTTACAGTATAGGGAATGAAGAGCCTTTTTATCTTTGGTGTGTGGCTTCAGAAAGAACTTATGGAAAGCAGAGTCCCCTTTTGGTAAAACCTTTGGGTGGAAGAATTGGATATAAGTAACGTAATAAACCAATGCTTGAAGGTCACCGACTCGTCTGGCTGACATTACAACAAGTAATACTTTCTGTACAATAGAAGCAGATTCCGATGGTTCAAAAGATGGCCTCAAACTGTTGTGAAACATTAAGGTCTCATGAACATCTGGTATGCCATAAGCATTTCTTGAACTTGATAGCAAAAGAATGAGTGGAAACTGGCTTACCCTAATCTGAATATAGTAGGCTGCTATGGCAGCCTAGACAATTTTCTGAGGAAAGGTCCGTAACACATTATTAGTCACCGATTACGTACTAAGACCTGAGGAAGAAAGAAAGAGCAAGTACTGAAATAGCTCTCGTTGCTTATATGCAAATGGGTCCAAGGAGCGCTGGAAACACCAGGA
This sequence comes from Rhinatrema bivittatum, assembly GCF_901001135.1. Lineage (NCBI taxonomy): Eukaryota > Metazoa > Chordata > Amphibia > Gymnophiona > Rhinatrematidae > Rhinatrema > Rhinatrema bivittatum. The sequence goes on along the minus strand of NC_042616.1, from coordinate 249,487,034 downwards.
GAACAATTTCCATTTAAAGCCATATGCTATCTGACTGGAGGGTAAGAAAAATGGGGTGATCAGCAAGTGCTTAACATCCAGGCTGTCAAGGTGAGAGAGAAGGTTCAGACGATATAGGATGTCCCTCTTCTTGAATTAATAAGGATGGATCATCCCCTAGAGGGATCAGAGGGCCAATGGATAGTTATATCAGGTATGTGAATCATATTTGTTCAGGCCACGCTAGTGCAAGAAGTAGCAGAGAGACCCAGTCTGAGCACTTTTTTTTTTTTTTTACACTGATAGTCAAGGCTGTTCACAATCAATGGAAAAGCATACATGAGCTCTGCATTCTGGTTGAGCAGAGAAAAAAAAAAAAAAAAAACAAGTGTCCTGAGCAGATCAGAGTTTGCTAGAAAGAATGGAACAAAATCTTTCCAATTTTCTGCTTTCCTTAGACATGAAGAGGTCAATTGATTAATGGCCCTGCTATTGACTGTTGCAGAGACCATTTATGCAGATGAAATAACCTGTTGAGGTGGTCCATTAAAATGTACGGTAGGTGAATCCGAGGAGGTTTACTAGGTTACTTGAACTGCTCAATAAGAATATGGGAATAGGTTTGCAATTATCACCTCCTGGCAGAGAGTCCATATCCCCATGCCTCCTTGTTTGTTAACATATAGAACATGGTACTTGATAGTCTGTTTGAATGAGTATGCGCTTTCCCTCAAGGAGATGCAAGAAAGTCATTAAGATGTTTCTGATCGCTTGCAGTTCTAGAAGGTTGATCTGAAACTGCCTGTTAATGACCCAAGTGCCTTAGATTCAGAAATAACCTGGTGTGGATTCTTCATTCCTTGGTGGAAGCATCTGTCGCTGTCACCAGACGAGGAACAGAGAGCAGTGCTCCCTCTTAAAGGATGCAGGGGTCTAGCAACCAGTGAAGTTCTTGCTTCAGTTCTTTTGACATTTTCACCAAGGTCATCAAGGACTGAGTTAACTGATCCCATTGGGAAGGGAGGGCCCGTTGCAGGAGCCTCATGTGGAAGCAGGTTAGTAATACTCATGAATTGCTGCCATGTGGCCCAGAACAACTTGCACTTCTCTGGCTGCTGTCTGATCTATGAACAAAGGATCTGAGTGCGTTTGCTTGATCTGTCAGAAGATCTGCTCTCTCCTGTAGAGAATCTCTTCATGCCCTGATGAATTTTGTTTTCTGAGATGGGATCAGTGTCAACTTTTCAAAATGTATTAGGAACTCTAGTGATTGTAGAGGTTAAATTGACTTCTATAAAGAAGGTCAGTTCTCCTTCCTGGAAAGTTGCAGTTACTAGCCAGTTATCCAGGTAAGGGAAGACAGATGCCTTGCTAACAGATGCTCTGCTAGTACAGCTAGGCATTTGGTAAATAGAATTTAGTTACTATTAAAAACCAAAAGAAAGAGAGCACCTGGTAGAGATGAGAATTCCACCACAAAGCAAAGACAGTGCCAGATAGGATAGGTGAGCATAGACATCCTTCAGCTCTCAGTCACACATCCACTCCCCTGCCCTGATGAAAGGTATAATTGTGTGGAGAACTTTTTCAGACTTGTATTTACGAAGCAAGATAGGTCTCAATCCCCCGGATTTCCTGGGGATAAGAAAATAAGCGGGAGTAGAACCCCTGGCCATGTTGACCGGGTGGGACAAATTCTATCAACTGCTAAGCTGAGCAAGATGGATCCATACTGAAGGCTAAACAATGAGGAAGTGTGAGAAGCTGGGAGAAATGCAAGCAGTAATCAGATTCTACAATCTTGAGAACTCTGAAATCTTTGATCTTGTGCCATTCCTCCAGATAGAAGCAAATTCTCCCTCTACCAGAGAGGAAGAGTGCTGGGTCAGGGGACTGGCAAAAAGTTTGTTTGGGCTGGACCTTTTTTTTCTTTGGGTTAGCATGTTTCATGTTGCTGGCTTCGAACCAGAAGCTGCTGTTACTGTGGAAGCAGAGATGGAACTCAATACCACTGGAAATGTCAGTAGGGGAGTGTCTGATGTATGACTGATTAAAAGTGAAAGGGCTGCTTTGAAGACAACCGTCTGCTCCTGGATTTGAGCAATTGTTTCTCTTAGTTTGTCTCCAAAGAGATGATCTCCCAGGCTGGGGATGTCCACTAAATTATCATGGACCTCATGCAAAGTGCTGGCTCTCAACCATGCCATTCAGTATGCTCCAGTGGAGGCTGAGGAGTGAGCTGTCACATCAAATGCCTCGTAAAGTGATGAAATAAGATGGCATATAAAAAAAAAAAAAAAAAAAAGTCTCGCATTAAGGAGCAGCTGTAGGTATGCAGAGCCACCATTCACTGAAGAAAGAAATGGCTTCAATTTTTAAGTGCAATCATGTAATGCAAGTATTGTATCATGTAAAACTGGTGAGCAGAAATGTATGCATTAAGCATGGAGCTGGTCATGTGATGTGGCAGTCGCAACTCCCCAGAGCTCCCAGCCTCACAACTATTAGACAGCTCCCTTTCCACATAATTTCTGCGTCCTTCCTTTATGGCTGATAAGGTCACTAAAAATTCCCTGCCGCTGTTGTGGGGGGAGCAAGTTGTTCAGGCGAAGAGATCTTGTCGGCAGATCGAGTGGTCTGCACTGAGGATGACAAAATGGCAGACACCACGCTCCAGGCAGATATTGCCGAAGTGGTGAACTCTGCAATTAGCCAGCTGGGGGAAAAGATCCACACAAGCCTGGACTCTGTTTTAGACAGGGTGTCTCAGGTAGTCTCAACCGTGGACGAGACCACTGCGAGACTAGACACTAACTGAACATGTGGCAGAATTAGAGATATCCCTCACCATGACTCGGTAGATGCTGGAGGTCCTTGAATGGGGGGCACAGGGGAGTGTCCAAGAAACAAGCCAACCTCGAAAACAGGAGCCGCCACAACTCGGCATAACAGAGTGAGTAAAGGGCTCTGACCCTGTAGGGTTTTTCCCATTCTGTTACCCACCCTGCTGAATGTCCCCTTCAAAGATAGAAGGGTCAAGTTGAACCGGGCCCACAGAACTTTGACACCCCCACCCAAGGAGACTGACCATCCGAAAGCACAACTTCCAAGACAAATGCAGTCTCTTGGATGCCAGCAGAAAACTAAAAGATAAAAAGGCGATGCTCCCTGTAGGTTCTTTTCCAGAACTATTCGTCAGAGGTGCAAAAATGTACAGCCACATTTGCAGATGTTAAAAAGGAGCTCCATAATTGAGGCCTGGCCTACGTAATTGTCAGGTACATTCAACACTGTTCTCCACAGCTTCTGGATTAGGTCTCGTGCCGCCTTCACTGCCTTCGGGTATTGCATGGAGGCAAATCGGAGGTCTATGAACTGGTGAAGGCAGCACGAGACCTAATCCAGAAGCTGTGGAGAGCAGTGTTGAATGTACCTGACGATGCCCCTTGAAGGATTTAATGGCCTTATATCCTTGTCTTCATTTGCTACTAAGAGGTGCTCTTTTCGAGTTGTCTTTTTTGTGGTGCACCACCCATGAGAGGGTGACATGGCCTAGTTATGTTTATCAGTAAGTTCTGAGCTGTCATATGTGTTCATTGATAATTAACAGCATGGAACCAGTGGTGTGATGTTTGAGACGTACGGTCCTCTTTAAATGGATAAAGACTCTTTGTCCATGATTTCTATATGCCCCTGAAGAAGCTTTTTTAAGCGAAACACTGGCCGTGTTGGGCTATATTACACTTGGATTTGAAGAAGTCTATCCTTTAACATAGTTTTAGGATGGAGGACTATTTTTAAGAAAATATAAAAAATACACAAAAATATTTTTTAATGCATTAAAGTATGTATGATGAAGGTGAATGATTAGAAGACCGGTTGGTGTCTTGTTTAATGTCACACAATGTCAGGCTTGCTGACATCTTCTTAGGCTAACAATATTTTAATATTATTTTGGGTTCCACATTTTTGTGTGTATATTTGGTCATTGTGGTTGAACTATTGACTCTGAGTTGGGTATATTTTTCTTGCCCATTTTAGTCCAGCTCAGTGGCAGCTTCAGGATACAAGCAATCAAGACCTTGGCCTCTTCTTCGGCATTGTCAAGTTCTTTTGCTGCGTCCTCTCCTCAAGGTGGCATGCTGTTTGATCCTCTCTGAAAATTTCACAACATCCACCTCGGTGGCTGGGCGTCATCTCCATTGGACTGGACATTTTATTATGGACTGGGGGGGGGGGGGGGGGGGACCTTCTTCTGGGTATCCTTACTGGTATGGGCTTCGGGATGGGACTGTTTTGGTATCAAGGGTAATGTGTGGTTGTTCGAGTGGGGTTGCTGTATGAAAATGAGGGCTGGTTTTGGGTTTTCCTCCACTAGTCCAAGTTTTTCCCAGGAGGGAGGGTGGGGTCATCCTGCTGGCTGTTCTTCCTTAGCTCAGGGATGTTCCCGTTTATACTTTGGGGAAGGGCAGAGGGATGCGATCCTGGGGTGGGGTTTGCAGTTAGAGCTGATTGGAATTACACAGGTGTCAAGATGTACATGGGGGGTTTTTTTCCTCTCTCAAGAAGTGCTGGGCAAGGATTTTTCTACCTTTTTTCATGGCCAATTTTCTTTGAATGTGCGGGGTATCCGTTCCAGTTAAGCATCGGTGAATTTTAGATTACTTCAAAAAGAAGGGGGCTCAGGTTGTTTTTCTTCAAGAGACTCACTTGACAGATTCAGAGCATGAAAAGCTGGCCCATGATTGGTTTGGGTGAGTTGAATATGCCTCTTACAATTCTAAGAGTTGAGGGGTATGCATTCTGATTCACAAGGCTTTGCCTCATTATCCATTTTGGAATGTTCCCTCAATGGGGAATGTTTTGTTTTTGCAAACTTGTACGGGCCTAATATAGGGCAGAAAGGTTTCTATTTACATTTGCAGGACGTGCTTGAAACTTTTTCTGTATCCTCTTCTAGCAGGGGGTGATTGGAATGTAAGCCTAGACCCAAGGCTTGACAGATCCCCTGGGGATCAGTTGGGTGGCCTGGCAGACTCCCTGAAAGGCTTAATATCGCATTTGGAGGATGCAAAACCCCACAGACAGATTACACTTGCTATTTCGCCCAGGTCCCTCTCCTATAGCTGGATCGACTTTCTCTGTTCTCGTTTGATCCTCTTGTGGATAGGCCTGGCAGATATTGGCAGCGCGGTTATTTCTGATCACAGCCCTATTCTCCTACCAGTTTATTTCTCATAGAGCTTGGCTGTGGGGAAAAGCTGGTGGCTAAATACATCTCTACTGCGGCTCAAGCCTGTGTGTTGATCCGGGACACAGTGAGAATTTTTTGAGATTCATACCTCAAATGACTACTCTCCAGTTTTGTTATGGGAAACAAACAGTTTTGCGAGGGCGGATCATTAGCTTTGCTTCCCATCGCAAGAAAGAGGGGGCTCATCGTGAGCATTCTGGAACTTTGGATAGGGCAACTAGAGAAGACCCATAAGCATACTGATCTTATCGCACCTACAAAGAATTGGAGAAATGTAGGGCTGATCTCTGAGTTACAAATAGGTTGAGGGAATTTTTCGTTACTCTCAGAGAGTATACGAGTTCAGGAATAAAGTTGGGCCAAAGCTCGCACGCCTGCTACGATACCGTTTGCAGAAGACTGATTTCAGGTATCCGTCGGCAAGACGGATCATTGGTGCACTCTGCCAAGAGCATCAACACCCAGTTTAATGAGTTCTTTGCACATTTATACTCTTAAGATGGTCATGCCTTGACCGCTGAAACTGTGGGATATTTAGCCAATTTACCCCTACCAACATTGACTGATCTTCAGAGGGTGAGGCTAGTGGCTCCCATTTCTAATCTGGAAATTCAAAATGCAATTTCCCGTCTCCCTGGGTGGAAAAGCCCCGGTCCCAATGGCTAGCCGGTCGAATTCTATAAGTTTGTTTTGGCTGACCTAGTGGGGCCCTTAAAATATGCTTTTGACCATCTGCAGACCCACCCTGACCACACAGGCAGTCTTTCCGATGCAACTATCGTATTATTACCTAAGCCAGGGTGGGATAAATTTGAACTGGAAGCTTATAGAACAACTTCTTTACTAAATGCAGACATCAAGATCTTAGCGAAAGTATTGCAGTTGTGGCTCGAAAACTGTATGGAGTCGTTAATTGGCCCTGACCAGTCTGGCTTCATCAATGGTTGCTCCTCCATGAATACCACGCAGCGGTTATTCAACATGTTCCTGGGCTAATAGTTAGCCTTGACACGGAGAAGGCCTTTGATCGCCTAAGCTGGCACTTTTTATTTGCAGTCTTAGCCAAATTTGGATTTCCCGAACAGTTCTGCAGCTGAATTCAGGCCTTATAAAATAGTCCTAAGGCTAGAATACTCATGAATGGTTTGTTGTCTGGATTCTTTTCCATTATGAAGGGTAAACGTCAGGGCTGCCCGCTGATGCCCCTACTTTCTGAGCTTGCTTTGAGTCTCTAGCGGTGAAATTGGAGGTGCATCCAGATATGCAAGATTTTCGGATTGGCTCGCAGACCTGAAGCAGGAGGGCCTGGTGCTGCTGGCTGAGTTGTCGGCTTTCTGTGCCGAGTTGGGCTACAAGGTCAACTTTCATAAATCAGTAGTATTTCTAATTGGTACGAACATGCAGGAGAGGGTTCAAGCTTGTTTTGCTTCTTTCAAACTGGCAACAACTTCCATAAAATACCTGGGAATCCATGTACCGGAAAATTTGAATGATTCATATAAGCTAAATTATGCCCCGGTGGTTACGGCAATTAGACAGGATCTCCGGGACTGGCGAGGTCATTTTCTTTCCTGGGAAGGGAGGATCAATGCTATTAAAATGAATATACTACCCCGCCTATCGTATCTTTTTCAACATGTTCCCTGCTTTCTGCCGAGTGGCTTCTTTTCCTCTATCAATACTGTATTACTAGACTTCGTGTGGGAGGGGAAACCTGCCTGAGTTAGTCTGCGCAAGTTATTTCAACCTAAAGAAAGTCGGGGGTGGCTTTTCCTTACCTCCAGGCATACTTCTGGGCGGCTCGTCTCTCGGGGGTTTTCAACTGGTTTTATTGTGACTGGGCCTCATTTTGGCTTTCATTGAGAGATAACTCACTGATGAAGTAGACTTGGTGTCAAGGTCTCTCGTTGTCCCCCTTGTCGTCCATTAGTTCTGTGGTTAGTTGGGTCTAAAGGAAGCTCCTGCTAGGAAGTTTAGGACTAGATTGATATTCCCTTTAGGGGAATCCACTTTAGGGGTGGTCGGATCTGTTTGACCCCTTTTCAGGAAGCGGGAGACGTCCGGGCGAGAGGCTAGGCTGCCGCCCTCTACTGTGGCTCTATAGCAGGCCAACGCTGCCACCTGCACCTTTGATGGAGTTGAGAGACAACACCTTCTGTAAGCCGTTCTGCAGGAATTCCAGAATCGTGGGAATTTTGACAGTCCATGGTCCGAAGTTGTGCATGTAGGTCGGATACGCGCTCAATAAGATGCACGCGCCGCTGGGCGCACGGGTTTTACTTATGCACATGGCAAAGTTGAGCGGGTGGCTGTGCGCCGGCGCCCTCGTGCATGTCGCTATGTGCACGGCACTTATGCGTGCGCAAGTGATTTTGTGCGCACGGATCAAATCGGTGGACAGGGCGGCGATCAATCGAAAATGGCGACGGTGACCTCGCGAGCAATATGGTGACCACCTCAGAGGGTCTCCACGTGGGAAGACCCTCGTATCGGACCAGGGTCTAGCCTGGATAGGGCTGATCAACCCAGTAGCACTGACCGGAGACTTTTAGGAAGTTTTCTACCTTACCTTGTCTCTGCGTTTCCCGGTTTCATTCCGGGCGGTCTCCGGCTGCAGGGGGAGAGGAAAAGTACCTTCACTGCCGCGCTCGAAGTCGCACACGCTGCCGGGGGCTAAGTCCATGCCGGGAACTGGCTGCTGGACAGAGGCTTACCTCAGAGGGATCGCAGAAATCGCCTCAGGAATTCTCAACTGGGGGAGGGACTCATAGGTATCACCGCAGGAGAGCGGGGCTCGTCTATAGAGATAAGATTTCTTCTTTGTTTTGGATTTCTTTGGTTAGAATACTCTAACGCTGTACAAGCATGTATAGAGTCCAGAACTGCTATGGAGACTGAGAAATACTGAAGAGCAGATCTTCCTGCAGGGGTATATATACTAGGGCTGATGTCAGATTGAAATCTGACTCAGTCTCCAATTGCTATCAGGAGCACACTATACCCATTGGTCCTGAGTCCATCTGCTACACGCTAGGAAATATGACATTTTCCGTTTTATTCACCATTCCCTTCCTAATAATTCCCAACATTCTGGTTGCTTTTTTTTTTTTGACTACTGCAGAACACTGAACCGATGATTTCAATTTGTTATCCACTATGACGCCTAGATCTCTTTCTTGGGTAGTAGCTCCTAATATGGAACCTAACATTGTGTAACTACAGCATGGGTTATTTTTTCCCTATATGCATCACCTTGCACTTATCCACATTAAATTTCATCTGCCATTTCGATGCCCAATTTTCCAGTCTCATGAGTTCTTCCTGCAATTTATCACAATCTGCTTGTGATTTAACTACTCTGAACAATTTTGTATCTGCAAATTTGATTACTTCACTCATATTTCTTTCCAGATCATTTATAAATATATTGAAAAGTACAGGTCCCAATACAGATCCCTGAGGCACTCCACTGCCCACTCCCTTCCACTGAGAAAATTGTCCATTTAATCCTACTCTCTGTTTCCTGTCTTTTAGCCAGTTTGCAATCCACGAAAGGACATCGCCACCTATCCCATGACTTTTTACTTTTCCTAGAGGCCACTCATTAGGAACTGTGTCAAACGCCTTCTGAAAATCCAAATACACTCCATCTACTGGTTCACCTTTATCTACGTTTTGGGGTTTTTTTTAATTCTTTATTTATTAATTTTAATTTACAAAGTAAATATCAATTCACTTGCACATTATTCAATATTACATTGAACATTTTATAGGAAACAGGTTCTTATTAGTCTTCCAGGCATATATATAAAGAAACAATTTTAACACCTTATTTCCTATTACCAAACAAAGGGCGCGCGGCTTGGTCCGGTGAAGGCTGGAAGGCGGACATTGTGACTCTCCTTTTTTGGCTTTGGATCCCTCAATTAGCTCTCATCCTTCCATATATAGTTATTAGTCTGCTACAGAAGAGTGAGTAAAGAGCCTAAACTTGTTTACGGTGCATTTTTCCTTGACTGGTGTTATCAATGCCACATACAAAACAGAAGGTCAAAGTCAGGCAGGAATCCTCGACCCCTGCAAGACCTAGCCCAATACAAACAACGTTAACAGGTTTTTACTCACTTGCAGAGAATTTGACTCCAGAGAGTCCTGTTACAGCAGTAGATGGGGAGCAAGCATCTCTGCTGTTGGGAGATGTCAGTCTTAGTCCCGGGGCCCCAACAACACCTGCCCCCCACCTAAGAGCAATGCAACCATTGAACCAGGCTCTACTACATTACGGACTGCGTTTTTTGAGCTGAGCCCATCCGAGGAGGTACATGGTATGGGTGCAGCATTGCTAGAGGAGGTTAGAGGACAGGAGCCTCTACCTCTGCAAGTGGAGCCTAGAGTCGGCGCGAATCAAAAAGGAGCCGACGGAAGATCTGAAGTACTTGGAGGAAGTGTGCCTGCCTCTCCCTCAGGGAACAACGTTAGGCAAGAACTAAACTACTTTTCAAACCTTAATTCCCACACCTATTGTTATGATAGGAAATCCAAAACATGTTTCTATGGAAATGTTGTGGCAAGCCATAATATCATTGCAAAATAATATAACCAATTTAATTGCAAACATAAAAGAAATGCAAAATGCTCTGTTAAATTTGAACCCTTTAGTAACTAATAATGGGGCAACCCTGGTGAAAGTAGAGGAGGATTTAACTTTAATTAAGAATGTTCAGACTTCAATAATAAAAGGGGAAACTATGCTAACAAAAAAAGTTGAAAATTTAGAAAATTCTGTGCAGTATTCTAATCTTAGAATTGTTAATTTTCCAAAATGTAAATTGGTTTCCTCAAGAAAACAATTGAAAAACTATTTTCTTGAAGTACTGTTATTGACACCAGAAAATTTTCCCTTGATTACTAATGTATATTTTATAAATGGGAGAAATGATGGTATAATTTCTGAAGTAGTACAGGAAACTACATTAAATGTTACAGACTTGATAGAGACATCTTTTAGTGCCCAGATCGAGAAAAGGGTAACTTTTGGTAAAATTTGCCCTTTCTTCGGATAGGGACAAAGTGTTAACTTTTTATGTTACATAGAACCTCTCTATATCATCTGGGACAAAAGATTTGGATCTATCCGGACGTCGCTAAGGAAACTCAAGTAGGACATAAAAAGTGTAGTATATTAGCTAATTTAGCAAGAACGTTTGGCATTCAAATTGTAATAAGATTTCCATGCAAATGCATTATGCGTGTGGATGGGATAAGGTATGTATATTATGATCCAGAACATTTAGAAAAGTTCTTGGAAGAACGGAGAAACCAGAGTGAGGGGGCTAGAGCCCAAATCCAAGTATAAGTTGGAAGTTATATATTACTCTCTGCAATACTTCTGTTATTTAGTTTGAAGACTATGTCTCCATTATAGTTTACTTGCTTATATATTGTTCCCTCTTTATCTACATGTTTAACTCCTTCAAAAAAAAGTGAAGCAGATTTGTGAGGCAAGACTTGCCTTGGGTAAAGCCATGCTGCCTTTGTTCCATTAAACCATGTCTTTCTATATGTTCTGTGATTTTGATGTTTAGAATACTTTCCACTATTTTTCCTGGCACTGAAGTCAGGCTAAGTAGTCTGTAGTTTCCTGGATCGCCTCTGAAGCCCTTTTTAAATATTGGGATTACATTAGACACCCTCCAGTCTTCAGATACAATGGAAATGGGTAAACAGTGGAGTGCCTCGGGGATCTGTACTTGGACCGGTGCTTTTCTGTCTCTCTCTTATATCTATATCTATCTATATCTGGAAAGGAATATGCCGAGTGAGGAATATGCCGAGTGAGGTTATCAAATTTATGGATGATACAAAATTATTCAGAGTAGTTAAATCACAAGCGGATTGTGATGCATTACAGGAGGACCGTGCAAGACTGGAAGATTGGGCATCCAAATGGCAGATGAAATTTAAATGTAGACAAGTGCAAGGTGTTGCATGCATATAGGGAAAAATAACCTTTGCTGTAGTTACATGATGTTAGGTTCCATATTAGGAGCTACCACCCAAGAAAGAGATCTAGGCATCTTGGTGGATAATACTTTAAAATAGTCAACTCAGTGTGCTGCAGCAGTCAAAAAAGGAAGCAGAATGTTAGGAATTATTAGGAAGGGAATGGTGAATAAAATGGAAAATGTCATAATGCCTCTGTATCGCTCCATAGTGAGACCGCACCTTGAATTGTGTGTACAATTCTGGTCGACGCATCTCAAAAAAGATATAGTTTCGATGGAGAAGGTACAGAGAAGGGCAACCAAAATGATAAAGGGGATGGAACTGCTCCCCTATGAGGAAAGACTGAAGAGGTTAGGGCTGTTCAGCTTGGAGGACAGACAGCTGAGGGGGGATATGATAGAGGTCTTTAAGATCATGAGAAGTCTTGAATGAGTAGATGTGAATTGGTTATTTATACTTTCAAATAATAGAAGGACTAGGGAACATTCCATGAAGTTAGCAAGTAGCACATTTAAGTCTAATCGGAGAAAATTCTTTTTCACTCAACACACAATTAAGCTCTGGAATTTGTTGCCAGAGGATGTGGTTAGTGCAGTTAGTGTAGCTGGGTTCAAAAAAGGTTTGGATAAGTTCTTGGAGGAGAAGTCCATTAACGGCTATTAATCAAGTTTATTTAGGAAATAGCCACTGCTATTAATTACATCAGTAGCATGGGAGCTTCTTAGTGTTTGGGTAATTGCCAGGTTCTTGTGGCCTGGTTTGGCCACTGTTGGAAACCGGATGCTGGGCTTGATGGACCCTTGGACTGACCCAGCATGGCAATTTCTTATGTTCTTATCCCTGCCCCCAATTCAGGGAGCTACACTGTGGGTCACCAGCAAGGACAAAGCTAAATAAATTTGGGGGTGGAGTGGGAGAGAGGTGTTTAAGAGGAAGACTCCCCTCCCCCCCCCCCAGTTAGTTGTCAATAAATGTACCACAGACCCAGTAGAGGCTGGTTCTGATGAACTGAAACTTCACAAAGGAGCAGGAATAAAACAGATAAAAGGAAGTCCCACATCCATTTGTGTTCTTTAGGATGGTAGCTGCTAATTATTGCCCTGGTACTATGACAGCAGAAATTATGCTTGTGATGTCACTGCAGAGATGAGGCTCCATATATGGAAGTGTAGGGGGTGTTGCTGCAGGCGCAGATCATGGCCACAGTAACAGTGCATGTCAAACTACTTCAAGTAAGCATGGCAGTAGGTGACCAAGACCATAGACCAAGAGTGTGAGCACGTGTGGGGGGGGGAGGGGGGGGAATGAAATTTTTTACACTAAACTGCTACTACTATTTCAGAACTACCTTAAAACCTCCATTTTGGAAACTTTTATTTATTTATTGCAAACCGTAGCCTATTATGGGTAGTTGATCACAATGTGCATTTATAGCAATATTTTTAATATATCTGCCCATATAGTCTTCCCATAAGAAAAAGAAATTAAGAACAATTTGCACGCGAACATGGAGGCCCTTGGCTAGAGCTAGCAGTCCACACACACACACACACACACACACAGGTCATCTGCTTAATCCTGCATGCATTCAGGAGCTCAGACTTGCAGAGAGACCTAGAACAGGAGGAAACTGCCAGGACCCTGCCAAAAAAAATACATACAGATTTAAATGCTAGGCAAAACTATTCCTGGCAGTGAATGCTCAGGGACAGCATACTTACATTTACTCCTCGCCTTTCACACCAGACCAATATTTCTGTTTTCTAGCCTTCTGTTCAATTATCAAAAACTGGCACGCCTAGGAGGACAACCTAACAGGCTTGCTGTCACCAACCCGTAACAATCAGAAGCTTCACCACTCTGGTGTGGCATATGATTTTTTTTTTTTTTTTGGTGGTTGGGAGGGGGGGGGGGGAGAAAGAGGATGACAGGAGAGTTAGGGCTTAAAAATAAAGATAGATGGATGTGTAATGATAATAGCAGGGTTGAGACAATTTAGAAACAAGATTGCTTGACAAATTTTTTAGGGGGGGTGGAAATTTTTTTTTGGCTATTTTGTCAATTTTCCCAAGTTACCTTTGTTTTCTCATTTCACCTTCCCTCTTCATGCACTTCTCTCTGCCCCCCCCCCCCCCCAAGGGACCCTACCTCCCTTGCTCCCCTTTCAAAAATCCCTCCACCCCTCCCCCTCCCCAACACACTTCCAAAAACATATTCCCTTTCTTTGGCCCTTCCAAGCACTTCTCTCCTCCATCTATCTTTCACCTTCTTCCCCCTGGGCCCAGACACAGGGGTCTTGCCAACAGCAGCCACAGCAGTGCACAACTGAACCACCACGGTCTTCCATTGACCAAGCCCTGCCAGCAGCACCACAACTGGGGCCATGCCTGTGTGGAGCATGGAGGTGGATCTCTGCTGTTCTGGGAGTGTATGAGCTACAGAGGAGCAGGGGATTTTGTCAAAACTGATGGCAGGATGAATGGCAGCATTTTATCTGAAAATATTGGAGAAGGATTTGCATTCATCAGCCAGGAAGCTGCGCATGGGGCGCACTTGGACTTTCCAACACGACACTGATCTGAAACATAAGGCCAAGTTGACCCTTCAGAGGCTGCAACAGAAGACAGTGAAGGCTCTGGAGTAGCCATAACAGTCTTCTCATCTCAATATCATTGAGCCACTTTGGGGAGAACTGACAGGATCTGGAGGCTTCTTGCCAAGAGGAACGGGCAGCTTTACCACATGAGAAAATAAAGGGCCTCATTCACAACTAACACAAGAAACTGCAAGCTGTCATTGATGCAAAAAAGGGGGCAATACACTATACTAAGAACTGAGGGTATGTGAACTTTTGAACAGGACCTTTTTATTATTTCCTTTATTGCTATGATTTGTTTAAGGATTAAACTATTTTATGCATCGCAGAATAGCACAATTTGAAACACATTAAAAAAAAAAACACATTTTGTCTGATCACATGTTTTATTAAAATGTTACATCTTACAAATTCTACCAGGGGTATGAAAACTTATGAGCTCAACTGTAGTGCTCGTAATTCAGGGTTCCAAAGGGAACTCTGGTGCACGGCTGCTCCCCCAGACCCCATCCCCAGACTTTTGCTGCAATGATTGGACTAAAATTGGAGAGAATATAGAAACAGAGGGAAAATAAATGAATAATTGCGAATGAAGCTTCCCGGTGCCCTGGTTCTGACTGAATTGGAAACCCAAAAGGAGCAGAAAAACTGCTGGTTTTAAAAGAAAAAAGGTGGCGGGGAGGGGGAGAATCATCAAAAGGAAATACTGAAATCCTATTCTTTCCCCCCCTGTCCATCTGGAGAAAATGCAGAGAAAGCATTGACTGAAAGAAAAGTATAGATGGAATTTTTCCCCCCAGGTGTCCACCACCCTCTCGGTGAAAAAGTATTAAGCATTTTCTCACATTCCTTTGCAGCCTCCCACCCTTCAAGCTTCATATGGCGACCCCTTGCCCGTAGGCTTCTCATTCCAGGGAAAATGCTGTCTGCTGGTACTTTATTAAAGCCCAGTAGACAAGAGCCAGAAAAATCCAAAGTGCAAAAAAAAAAAAAAAACCCCAGCTCCTGGCACTTGCCACCACCCTGGACTGTGTGTGTGTGTGTGTGTGGGGGGGGGGGGGGGGGGGGGGGGGAGGGTCTGGCTATACAGTGGAGAAGCCGCAGGGCAGGGAGGAAAGAGGAGAGCAAAAAAAAAGCCCAAAACAAAATAAAGCAAAAAAGAAGCACCCCATAGCAAAAAGCACAAAGACTACAAATTCTGGCTGGCACCCATCACCTATATATATTTTTCCACCCTGCCATTGGATCTTTGAACATTCCTTTCGTTTGACAGAACAAACCTCTGCTCAACAAAAGCATTAGTAATTCACACACAATTTTTTTTTTTAAACTACATTTATAGACTGGAAAGGAGATAAAAACTTCCTTTCAAGGTTTCAGCTCACCTCAATTTTAAAACATTTTAACTTCCAATAAGCTCCTCTGCCTTCCACCCCCTACCCCAAACCGAAATGGGTAAAAAGTAACTTTCTTCTGAATGTTACCTTATCATTCCGACTGGGGAATTATTATTCTTCAAAATATGCATGGATCAATTTTTGTGTTTAAATACTTTTAACTGTGCTTCTATATTTTTCAATGCAGATAGGTACAAGACACCTAGAACAAAAAGCAATGAATTTGTGTTGTCACTTTCAAAAATCTGCAATATTTAAAATTTGCTAAACAAACAGAAGACCTCCCAAGGTAAGCCAGCCCTGACCCTGGTAAATCAATGCCACATAACCTTCCTCTAGATAAAGCTTTGAAATATTTTGACTGACCGTAGCATGGAGCTATACGATTAACCAGAAAACACTGCACACTAATAAAGACATCCCTTCAAAATGTATTAAAATGTGCAATGCAACAGTTAAGAGAGGAAATACATGGCTTAAATTATTTTTTTTTAAATAACTCAAAAGCAGTTAAAAAATAATTTTGCCACAGTCAACTCAAATGTCTTATCCCTCCCTCTCAATTCTTTTGGGCTCACTTACTTCCAAAAGTTTTGCAGATAACACAGCACAGGTATGAAGTGCAGTGATCCATATAAAATCTAAGCAAATGGGAATCACAAAGCGTACACACAAACAAAACCATATACCAGCTGGATAGACCCATAGTCTTGCAAAAAAAAAAAAAAAACATACAATCCGCTGTACACTACAAAAAAATATGTACACATTTTAATAATGGGACTTCTGAAGCCATAACTTAAGCCTCACTCTGTTTTAAATCATAGGTCCCAAGTCCAAAAAAACCCCACACAATAAAAACAAGTTATTTTTTTATGCACTAAAAAGTGTAAAATTGTTCCATGGGTTCCGCGTGTTTAATATGGGTTTCCACAGAGGAAGGTACACATTTGGATTCATGGGCCCAGGTCAGGCTGATAATAAGTTTAAAAGGTCACAGCCCTGCTGCACTAGAAACAGATAAACATTCCAGAGAAAGAACTTCGGGTGGGGGAAGGGGCGAGGAGATGAGGAGAGATGCTCCATTCATGGCTGGAGGGAGGGGTGTTTTAACAAAGCATTTGTGGAAGGACACACGGGAACAAACCTTTTGAGATGGGCATGACAGCTCATTCAATGCGGGGGCCAGAGAGCAGGAAATCTGAAAGGCTTGCTTAAAAAAAAAAATGGGGGGGGGGGTGTGCCAAAAGGAAAACAGAGCTGCTGCATGGCAGATCGTTTTCCAGCACCGCGCATATGAAAAGATATCGAACTGCTTGACGCACCCAATGGGAAACGAGACAAGAGAATTTAATATGTATCAATTCGGACGGAAACAAGGCACACCGCTTGCTGGCTCCCCCCCCCCCCCCCTTTTGGAAATGAAGCACTTTTCAGCATTCCCTGGGACCCCCTCTATGTAAGCCAGACAGATTCATCTAAGATTAGGGTAAGGGAGGTTTAACATTTTGTTTTTATGTACTGCTGGCTCACTGGGAAAATGTGGTCAAAAAAAAAAAAATTATTGGATTTTAAATGGGCTCAAAAAGAGGAGGTTTTTGTGCCGCATAAGATTTAATTAAAAAAAAAAAAAACAAAAACAAAAAAAAAACACCCCCAGCACCACACATGCTACCTAAGCCCCCAGTGCACATGTTAGTGTGTGGTCGTGCTCCACGTTACCACGTACCACATTCCTCCCAATTTAGCAAGCAGTGTGTGCACACACATCCTTTGTGCACTAAACACGAATAAAACCGCTGGCACAAATCAGCCTGCCTCCATGCAGCGCCAGGTTACTCAAGTCCTTATTAGATATTTCTCCCCAGTGCAGAGGGGCGCATAAATTTAACTTGGGTTTTTTGAACCCTGCAAAGATTTAATTCCTGATCAGAGGCAGAGTAAAGTTTCTGGGCCTTGCATTAGTCTATGGGGTTGAACCTAGAGTGATGTGGGGGGGGGGGGGGGGATTCCTGTACTTGCATTTAATGGGCATAGAACACGATTTGTGCAACATCATGATTTATGCACCGTAAACACGCACTGAGGGTTGTTTTTTTCCCTCACTCCAATAAATATCCTACTTTGAAAGGTGCGCTTTTGTTTGAATTTACAACAAATTGCAACAGATCAAACTTCAAGTTAGCCAAGCCCAAGCAGAGGATTATTGAACCATTAAATGTGCTCCTGAATAAATGTCTAGTTAAGGATTAGACAAAGTTTTCTGATCTTAACAATATTAGACCCCCAATGTAATAAAACGCAAGTAAAAGATGTACTCTGAGGTTAAGCGCACATTTTCTTTACTTATGTGGGGGGGGGGGGGGGGGGGGGGGGGGGGGGAATTAACCCCCGATGCAGTCTGTTAATAGTATACGAATACATTAAAAAAAAAAAAAGACGCCAACACAAAAATATGTGCAGAAAGACATGCAAATCTATTTTTAAAAAAGGCCTTATCAAACAGGCATGGTGGCCTGCTTTTCAATCCGCATGCTGTAATTTATGACTTGTGATAACTTGAAACATGATTACTAAAAAAGTATCTAAAGTTTCCAACTTCATTTCCTGTACAGAGAATAAAGTGCAAAGCATTGATTCAGTAGCTGGAGATATAAGGTTTTAAATGCCTTTCATATATTATAAAAACTATTTAACATACAGTTTAAAGATTGCTTGCCAGTGAAAAACTGGCCCTTTATTGTGCAAAATGCAATGGGTTTTGGGGTTTTTTTGTTTGGTTTTTTTTAATGAAATAAAATTTGACACTCACCTTTTCATAAAATATGCACTTTAAAGTAACAGTACAAAATTAGCACACTAAAATATAATCAAGTATTAAAAAAAAAAATACAAGCATTGACCCATACAACAAAAAGTTATATACAGCAGAGGAGAACCAAATATCTCCCAGGCTGACTCAAATATATCTTTTTGTCTCACCCAGCAAAAGTGGGGGTGGGGGGAATAAAGCATGTGTCATGGGCCAGATTTCTCCATGCACAGTCATTTACAGAGCTGTTCCAAAGACATGAACTCACAAGGAAGATATTTTTGTTCCTGTTCTGGCTAGAACTGCATTTCCTTACCTTCCTAGGGGCCGATACTCTCAAGGGTTTTCTTCCTTTCAGTGCACAGCCTTTCCTCAACCATCTTCCATTTTTCTTTAAGGTTATTTTATTATGAACAAATATTTACTCTAAAGAAAGCCTTCCAAACCACCTAAATTGGTTGATCATTTTTTTTAAATAAGAAAATAAATAGTATGAACAGTAATAAGTGATTCCACCCAATGAACAATGTCATTACAGAAACGAAAGACCATCCAACTGTATGTAAATGCAGGGACCTTCATTTTCAGCGTGAATTTTATTTTTCCTAGGAAAATAGTGTATTTACTATGAAGAAAAATGGACAAACTCAGTAGAAATTAAAAAAAAAAAAAAAAAAAGGACTTGTCATCCCCCGCCCCCAAGTAAATATAATTATTGTACAAATATTGCTAAATTCCTGGGAAAAATAAAATGTAATCGCTGCATATATGTAAAAGCATTAGTTATTGTAAAATTGAAAAATATTAATATTTAGGCTCTGATTTACCAAGCTTAGGCCTAGATTAATTATTTTGCTATAAATTTCACGGGAGAGAGAGAGTGACTCTTTATAAGGCTTTCATATAAGTAAACTATTTATACCACTGTAAGAGGGGCAACAAGTAACTCAGGGTCAGGTTTTGGTGGTGGTCTAGTTTGGCGGGCCAGAAGTACGAACAGCACAGTTACCATCAGTGAAGATTTTGTGTAATGAAAGGTACAAAAAAAACCCCATGAGATTTCTACATTGTACTCTGGACCTAGCTTCACAGCTGCTAGGTAGAGTGCATCAAGGTAGGTCGAGTGTACAATGTACTCTTCTCATCTCTTTGTACCTTTCATCACACAAAATCTTCACCGATGGTAACTGTGCTATTTGTACTTCTGACTATGCATGCAAAACTGCCCCCCAAAACATCACCTCGAGTTACTAGTTGGCCCCTCTTGCAGTGGTATAAATAGTAAAATTACATATTGGTCTCTAACAAGAGTCAGTCTCTCTTGAATGGCATGTGCGATTAAAAACCTTTTCTGTTGGTAAGGTGCCTGCAGTGGATTAATCCTGCTTGCGATGTGAAAATCAGCGCTGGTGTGAAAAATTCATCTCGACTTTAGGAAATTATCTGTGCGATGCGGGAGCAGGAAAATTAGCCTAACCACACTTCCTCTAACGTGGGTGCTATTTTCGCTATATTTATAGCTTTTTGATGAATCTAGGCCTTAGACTGTAAACTATTTGGGAGGAGAGGAAAATGCCTTCTGTACCTGAATGTGATTCATTTTGAAGTGCCTAAAAGGCAGAATATAAATCAAATTACATAAAACTAAACTACCAACTGAATCTGCTACTTGTTCATTTTCAAATAAACCAATAAAAAAAAAAATATATTGAGTACCTGGATGCAGTCCAAGCAACAAATTTAAATAGAACTCATTTCATTGACAAAAAAAAAAAGAACATATATTTAACATTTTTGTTGCCAAATGTATTTTATCAAAATATATATGGGAGAATTAAACTGGATTTTTTTTGTTTGTTTTTTATTTTTTTTATTGCACAGCAGTTTTCTCTGCTCCTGCAAGCTTCCAATTTAAACCTGCATGAGCCCCCTCTGCCCCCCCATTTTATAAACCAAACCTGCCCCTTAACTAGTCCAGCTAACACAGGGACAGCCCTTGGCTGTCCTTTTCAAACCCACATACACCCAGAGCCTGGCCACTTGGGGCAATGGCTGAGATGCTCCTTCCTCCCCCACCCCTTTCCATGGGCTGTGAACGCTTATTCCACAGCAGCTATTTAGGCTAGTAAAATGTTTTGTTTTGTGTTTTTTCTTTCCTAGTGGCTGGTTGTATGCTTCAATGGCAGCACACAGAGTTTATGGTTCCCAGATGGCTCCATTCTTCACCCCCCCCCCCCCCCCCAACTACACTCCCAGGCCTGATCCAGTCCTGCTTTTACTCTTCTGTGAAATATGTAGGACTGGATCACATCACAAAAAAAAAAATGAAGCCTGGCAAAGGATCTTCCTTCAGGTCTGTCTTTTGAAAGCCGGGCTATACTGAAGTAGGGACGGTAACAGAGCTGCAATTTCTAGAGGTGTGATCCCTGACAGGGCAGCAAAGAAAGATGTGCTCTCAGCCTTCAGAGGAAGCCTGCTTATTTCACTCAATCTCAAAAAGGGCTGAGAGGAAATGTTAAGAGAAAGAGCCAGTTGCAGCATTAGCCAAAACAGATACCACATAGTATATGCCATCCATAAAAAAAAAAAAAGAAAAGAAAACAGGGAAGATAAAACGGAGATGTTTACATTTGTGCAACAAGGAGGTATGTGAATATTTAGCGATACCTAGTTTCTTTCTCTGGCATAGAAATTTGCACATAGGTATGATCACATTTGTGTAATAAGGACATCATTAAACATTTGCAAAAGTTTTTTCCTATAAGATACCAGGCAAGAAATACAATCATTTGGTGACCACAGACAGTAACCAATAGCAGGGCAGCTTTAAAAAAATGCTCAATGACATCACAATATTCTCTGACCTCCAAGAAATTTTAACAGAGGAACTGCCCAGCTTCCCCTTAGAAAATAAAAAGAAGGGATTCTAAGTTTTGGGGGGCATCAGAAGCACATAGTGAAGAATCCACTAACTCCCACAGATAGAGAATAAAATTGGATGGATATAAATCTGAACAAAGCAACAGAAGGAAACATTTAAAAAACCTCATCCTTCCTTCTTTGCAAGCAGAGAGAGCTACCAAGGAAACTGAACTCCAGTTTAAAGCAACTGTTCTTCAATTTAAAATTTTCATTCCTTAGGAAAGTAGTGTTTAGTTTCTGCAAGCCATGCCTTCTTAGAAAATTCCATTGTGAGTCAAAGCAAATTTGTGTGCTGCTGTGCAGATCAGAACTCTTGGCAAGCACCACACAATTTTTAAAGAGGGTACAAAAACAGTGGTGCCAATGTAATAAAACCCGCAATATAATTGGAAATACATTTTTGCACATGTTTTACTTAACACATGCGTTAAGAACAGGAGTCCCCATGGGATGCAGTAAGCTAATGGTATGCAAATCAATCAATAGTTAAAGCATGTTAAATGAAAACTGCGGGTTAAAATTGGAGTTAGATTGAGAATTCTGCAGTAATGCAGAAAAGTGCTTTAAAACAGGAGTAAGGAGGAAAGTGTTCACACTCCTTCCAGCTTCTTGCAAGACCGGCATTGGGCATCATCTCACACACCTACAACTGACCAGTACGCACTTTGGTGCTGTGCATGTCAAATGGCTGTAGTTGCTTGTTCCTGAGAATTAACCCTTTCATTTCACTTGGCAAAATGGCCTTGCATGTAAGACTGGCAGTGGACATCCCAACCTGGGCACAATCTTGCATGCAAGACCAGTCACGCTCCTTCCAACTTCAAGTGCTTACCTCCATACTCCTGGAGTAATGCACTTAAGTGGATTTTCAGATTAACTCCTTGGCCTGACGTAGAGTAAAAGTCAACTCATTTCTGGCAGCCATGATATTCTATTGCTGTGCCCATGTGGTAGTGTCTTTCAACTAGACTGAGCGCAGCAACAGAATAACTTTGGCCACCAGAAATGTGAGTTTACTCACCCTCAGACCAGGAGATAAATTTCCAGTTTAAGCTCCCTGAGCCAGGCACCAGTCACAGGTTTTCTTTAATTTTCCTAAACTGAACAGCACAACCATATATAATGCTAAAAATTGTGTACTGTTCAGCTGTTGGTGCTCACTCAAGACAGCCTATGCTTTGTTCATCTAGCTGAAGGTGTGTTCTCCAGAGAGCTTATCCTTTTATTTTATTTGCTATTCCTTGTCCAAAAGGCCTTGAACGAGAGAATGTGTGCCCAAGCTGGGATGCATGCACAGCACCAGTCTCACATGCAATGCCATTCTGGCAAGGCATGGCAAGTGAAATCAAAAAGCATTGAGATCTCTGGGGCTGGCACCTTCAGCTGAACGGTATGCACTTTGGTGCTGTGCATCTGACTTTGGCATCCTGCTCAGCTTTAGGTGTCCCTCCCAAAGAGTTTATGCTTTGTTAAGCTAGCTATAGGTGCCCACCCCAGAGAGCTTATGCTTTGATTTTACTTGCCATTCTCTGCCAAAAAACGGCCTTGGATGCAAGAATTTGCTCTTTGAAGTGGGCTCTTACAGCTAGCTGAACAAAAAGGTAAGCTCTCTGGGGTGGGCATCTACAGTTAAACAGTATGCCCATGCTGGATGCACAGTGCCAGTGTACTGCCTCCCCAACAGCACTGGAAATTAAACTCCAGGGTCTGAGATGGAGTAAACTCATTTCTGGTGGCCAAAGGTATTTTATTGCTGTGCCCAGTGTGGTAGAAGCAACTAGACACTACCACACGGGACACAGCAGTAGTATAACATGGCCATCAGAAACGTGAGTTAAATTTTACTCCTGCTCTGACTCAGAAGTTTGATTCCCAGCAGTAAGAAAATGTGTTTTAAACAGTCTGCTCTTTAATATACCTCCCTGCATTGCTGGAGAATAGCTAATGACTTCTGTTACAAGGGATTTGCAAGCACCTGTGCTAATCTTAGTGCTGGTTTTTACTCCTGTTTTAGCATGTTTGGGTTTTTTTTAGGCGTTGAAACCCATGTTACATACCAAAATTAACTTTTACCAGGAAAATACATGCTAAAACAGAGTAAAAACCTGCACTAACATTAGCGTCCCTAGTTACATCAGCCCTATAGTTTTGATAGCTGACCAGTGGATTTGGAGATTTTTTAAGATCAGGGATATGATTTAAAAAAAAAAAAAAAGGGGGGGGGGGGAGAGCATACATTTTACTGCAAAAATGTAGGAAAATAGAAGTCATCATACAGAACCTACCCAAGAACAAAAAAAAAAAAAAAATGAAGCGACACAGGAAAGTATGAATTCTGAGAAATGGAGCTACAACTGCTGCCTCCAAGCACAGTTTCCGCATATAAAGCACATGTTTTGGCTTATTAACATGGAGCAAATCTTGTTCATATTTAATAGCCATGACCATTGCTCCTATAGAACTAAATGATGTTTGATTAGGTGAAAGATCAAAGGACTGCAAAAACAGGTTCCACGCTATCCCAGGAGACACCATACACAATTTTTTTTTTTTTAGTTTAACCAGCCCTATCAAACTGGAATAATGAAGCCAAAGAGAAATGCGAAACATCTGTTCTACAAATCTTCTTTCACCTTCGTTTTATGGTTGTTTTTTGTTTGTATTTCTAAAGAGGAACCAAGCAACCTCATATACCTGAAGGTCGTCGGCAAGTAGACAAAGCGTGTTCAGATCTAAAGCGGTTCTAGGGAATATCTGAATTACTAAGCAGAGACAATGTAGCCACTTCCCAAAGCAACCCAAGGAAGCTTTGTGCTTTCCCTGAGGGAGATTGGCAGAGAGGAATCCCCCAGCACAGCATTTAGTGTGCAACAAGGGGCTGGGCTACATTCTCAAAAGGCATGCAGACATGAGCCAAAAGTTTGAAATTATGCATCTTGCATGTTGTAAGGCATACAAAGAGGGAGGCAGATTTGCAATGATTAGATATCCACTCTTTGTGCTGAAAATTCCCCATTTTAAATGCCTAAAGAGAGAAGTCAGCTTTCAAACTGTCAGATGTTTATGCACGATCATCTCTCTGCCTCTTAATCAGCATTTTTTTATGCCACTAGAAATTCCATACATTTAAACATCTAACTCTGGGTGTGGGGGTTTTGTGTGTTTCTCTTCCTTTTTTTTTTTTTTTTTAAATAAAAAAAAAAAAAGGAGCCTTCTCCTAGAAGCATTGTTAGGAACTCAGAAAAAAACTTGCTCAAATTTAAAATAAATAAAAATAAAACTTTGTATTCAAAGAAACAATGAAACTTCTAAAAGCTTCAACCAACATTAATCTATATTTAACAATTTAACATATGCTCCATTAATTCTGAGAGCTATGGTGTACGATATTGTATATCACATTAATCTTAATACTTAATGGCCAAATTAAAAAAAATAAATAAATAAAACCCACACGTAAAATCTGGGGGTTACGCACACGGCTGCGCCTTGCACGTGTTGCACACATTTTCGAAGGGGCCCGGCCGCGTGCATAACCCCTGTTATGCGCACAAGAGCTGGGCTTCGGCCCCAGGGGTGGGGCTGGAGGTAAAATTTAAAAAAATAGGGGTAACTAGGATAGGGGGAGGGTAGGAGAGAGGAAGGGGGGGGAAGGGAGGTTAGGGTAGGTGGTAGGGAAGTTCCCTCCCAGTCTGCTCCTTAATTGGAGCAGACTGGGAGGGAACTGGGGGAAGGCCGCGATGTATCACCACGTGAATACTGCACTAGTCCACCCCCCCCCCCCTGCGCGCGCCGCCCCGGATTTTATAACATGCGCGCACTCATGGATGCTCGTGTGTATGTTTTTAAAATCTACCCCTTAATGTGTAGATTTTGTAGAAATGGCAAAAGAAAAAAAACTACTCACTACAGAAAGTTACAAATTGTAGGTACTTGGAAAGTAAACAAAAATGTACCTCAAACCACAAAAGAAGGAGCCAAAGAATGAAGCCCCAAATCCCTTAAGAGTGCTCAGAATTAGGACACTGCTACCAACACATAGACCCCACAGAATAGCTATTGGTTGTACAATTTGGTAAGTATAATTACAAAACTATGAACATACGGTTTGAAAGTGGTTATTTTAAAACCAATTAGTGTCTTACTGAAACAAAAACATAGGTCTAGTGTCAGGGGAAAACATAAAAGATAGATCTTCCATATATTCTTATACTCAGTCAAAAGTTCATAAATTAAGCAATGTGTAGCCAAGACTATAAACCAGGAAGACCTGAATCAAGAAATTGGATTATGATAAAAAGAAAAAAAGGCACATTGCACAAAACATAAGGTCAGAGAGACTATGCTATGTGGGGATTAATAAAAAAAAACCCAAAAAAACCCACATGAGTGACATATCAAATGCATCTTTAAAAACCTATACAAAACACCAAATACTGTAAAATTAAAAAAACAAAAAAACCCACTCCAAAGCAAGACACCTACCCAGACTAATATTGGATGCAGGATTAATCACATAAATGGTGTTAACATTTACATAAAGAATGGGCATGAGGAACTACAAAGTTTCTCTCAATTTTATCACAACATGGAAAATACTTAGCATACATGCCGCCATGTTTGGAACATTACATCTGGATGTCAAGAAGGAAAGCTAGCATGGGGTCAGTTCACAGTGGTCTAAAATCTGATTAAGGTACACACATGCACAATTGGAAGGGCAGGAAAATTTGTTAGATGCCCAACACAGATAGGCATCCAAGTAAAGAATGTAGTCATTACTGTCCTGCAACATGTTCAGAATTTAAAAATTAGCCTTATATAGGTCATACTAATCTTAAAAAACTTTTTTTTCTGTTTTGTGGCCAACTGAAGCAGAGATCTAGCATATAAAAATATTTAGTTAAAATGTTTATCTTTTTGGTCTATAAGCTCCTGATCAGAGAAAGCAAAGAACCCAATATAGAAAGTAGACTTACAATCCTCCATATTGCTAGAATGTTTTATTCAGCTGCACAATCAAGCATAGCTAAATTATGTAGTAATTTGTTTTTTAAATGACATATTGGAGGTAACTACTTCATAAGTCAACCACAAAAGAAAAAAAAAAAAAAAAAGTTAAAAGCAGTAATACCCTCCATACAGCAGGGCTTTCCCAAACCAGTCCTGGGGACACCATCACTAATCAAGCTCTCAGAAAATCCACAATGAATATGCATGAGCTAAATTTGCATATAGAGTATCCAGTGCACGCAATTTTCTCTCATGCATATTTATTATGGATTTCCTGAAAACCTGATTGGCTGTGGGGTCCCCAGGATAGGTTGGGAAGTCAATCATACAATCTTCCACGATTAACTTGCTCTACTGCTTCCCCCTTCCAGTCTTTTCCATAAGTCGGAGGTATGCAAACAGATGAGGGGTGGGAATGAAGCCTGGACAAGTCTGCAGGGGAGAGGAGCTTGCTGCTGATTAATCATCATGTTAAAAAAAGATTAAAAAATTGCTGCACAGGAACATAAGAAATTGCCATACTCGGTCAGACCAAAAAGGTCCATCAAACCCAGCAACCTGTTTCCAAACAGTGGCCAATCCAGGCTACAAGTACCTGGCAAGCACCCAAAAACTAAGTATATCCCAGCTACTGTTGCTAGTAATAGCAGTGGCCATTTTCTAAGTCAACTTGATTAATAGCAGGTAATGGACTTCTCCAAGAACTTATCCAAACCTTTTTTTAAACACAGCTACACTAACTGCACTAACCACATCCCCTGGCAACAAATTCTAGAGCTTAATTGTGCATTGACTGTAAAAGAACTTTCTCCGATTAGTTTTAAATGTGCTACATGCTAACTTCATGGAGTGCCCCCTAGTCCTATTGTCCAAAAGAGTAAATAACAGATTCACATTTACCCATTCTAGACCTCTCATGATTTTAAAGACCTCTATCATATCCCCCCTCAGCCGTCTCTTCTCCAAGCTGAACAGCCCTAACCTCTTCAGTCTTTCCTCATAGGGGAGCCATTCCATCCCCTTTATTATTTTGGTTGCCCCAGACACTTCAAAGGGGGACCACCATAACACTGCGATAGAGCTGGCTGTGGCTATGGGTCACTTCAGTCTCTCTCTGATTGGAAAGAGGGATCCAGAACTTATGCTAATTTTTGCAGCACACAAATTCCTGGGGACAGTTCAACGCCATATGTCTGCCCTAAGCCTCAGCCCAGGACGGCAACGTTAAGGAGTCAGTCCCCAAAACCTACTGACAGTCTCAACCAAGACTCCATGCTGAGAGAGGCAAGTATGAGGGTGTGCAACCATGGAGGAGGGGGCTTGAGTGTCTCTCTCGAGGCAGGGAGGGCGACGAAGGAGAAAAAAAAAAAAAAGATTCCCACATGCTTGGTCAGATTATTTAATATTTAATTATTTCTCTTATGTTTCAACCTAGTCCTGAGCTACAGAAGAACATGCTGCTGTGTGTGCTCAGTTTGCCTGGGTGGGGAGCATAGAGGGAGAGTGAGGTGCATGGTGTGCATCTGCATTTCACTATGGGGTGTTTGTCTCTCTCCTTCCATAAAGATGGTGTGGTGTCTCTCTCTTTGGGTATGGGGACCTGTCCGCCTGCTACAGAGCCAATGTAATAAGGTGCACACAGCAAAGCGCAGTTTTATCCTCAGTTGCACATGCATAAACATTACTCTAGGTGTAAGCAAGGAGTTCTACACACAAAAACTGTGCATCCGGCTTAGTGCCCTCGCATGGAAGTGCAATGCAGAGAAGTGCACAGGCTTAACTCAGATTTTCTTAGCAATGGAAAAGTTACTCCTGGTCAGGGGTAAAGTAAAATTTCCAGCACTTGTATCAGTCTATGGGCAGATGCTGATGTTCCGACACAATGACCTGGAATCGGGATTTATGCACAGAAAACACTGTGCATACAAAGCAAGTTAGCTAAAATTTATTTGCACAAAGAATGTGTCATTTTATATGCACTAATCACATTTTGTGCATAAGTCTTATTTGCACAAAAGATGAATTTTGTGCGCTTAAATCATGTATGAGACGCCCCCCTCCGTGTTTAAAATGTGCATTCAGCCTGTGCTGAGCACACACTAACTCTGATTTGTGCACATAATTTCCAAACAGTGCACTATTTTAACTCCTGATACATTAGCATAGCATTAGCAGCTAAAAAATTGTTTAGCTTGTTCTAAATTTCAACACACAATTTTAAGCTACAAGTTATTGCATCAGTCCACTATATTTGTCCGGAGTGATATCTCAGTAGATGTATGTGAAGTATCTGTGTCTAGGGGTGCTGTGGTCTATCTGCGGTATTTCAGTCTTGCTGGGCAGGGAGTGTGTCTCACTGCTCTGTCTCTCTCTGGGGGCAATATGTCTGCCTCTGTGCCTCTTGTGTTTGTATGTATCTGTTTGCTTCTTTCCAGTAACCTGGAGAATAAAATCTGTGCCTTTGAGTTGCTGTCTGACAATGACTTGACACAAGGTCAGCAGTGTGTGTGAGTGTGTTCCTTGCCTACTATCAAATCCTCTCACTGACCCCGAATATATGAAGGGCGTAATCTACCTTGGGGAGGGGCACCCAACTAACTGCATGGATGGAAGTTTGCTCACACGTACCCTATGTCACCATCGCCATCCTAACTTTTCTTATGAGCACATGCTTTTTTTTGCTTTTTTAAGTTTGTACTCTCCTCCTTTAAGACACCTCTTCAGTTGTTAGTCCTATTTTCAGATTATACAAACTCCATTGTGCAAACTGCATGGTGTTCTGAGAAGGATTAGCCCAGCAGGGCCCTGCCCCCCCCCCCCCCAAACTATTATAAATTCATAATAAAAGTGAAGGGGATTTGTAGGAGTAGCTTTGAAAACCCTTCATACCAGTATCTCCTCAGGAATGAAACAAATCAGAGCTAACACAAAAAGGGATCTTTCCTTTTGGTTTGGTTTATCTAAAATTTATTTTATCAATACTGAACCTTTAAGATGTGCAATACATGCAGAAAGAGAAGCAGGAGGCTTGGTTCAGAAGGAAGGATGGGAGAAGGCAGGAATCTCACAATCTATTCTTGTTTATTCCGGTTTTACTTCCTCCCACAGTATAAAAGGTGGGGGGCGCACAAGGAAGCACTCATCTCTCAAATGGCACAGTCAGCTCCCTGGGTGTTTACATAGGAAAGCAGGTCTGCCCCAGACCTTTTAAAACAGCTGGATTAGCAGGATTCTATAAAACATCAGAGTTACTGAGTCTCCCCTTAGAGCCTGGCTTTTGGGGGGTTTTAAGTCCTTTAAGTCTCCCCTTCACCCAGATATCTTTTTCTAGTGATATTTACATGTTAATAATAATACCCCCCCCCCCCCATTTGAAAAAAGGGAAAAAAAAAAAAACCCTTTCCTTCCAGATCTATATGCCTGTGATATGTTCATGAATTTTTCACATGCAGCAGTACATGGGGGGTGGGTATTCCAAATGAGGATCAGCACAGTTAGTCTACTGGAATTAAATAAAACAATTAAAACATAAAATAGTTGATGTCTTAGTTGATGTCTTTGTTTATCAACTGAAAGGTCTTAAAATGTTTATATTTTAGGTTTAGGTCACACCTTTGCATGGGTTGCTTAAAGGTGAGTTACATTCAGGTAGCTATTTCCCTGTCCCCAGAGAGCTTACAATCAGAGTCAGATGTAACAAGACTAAAAAATTGCAAGCTGAGCTTCAATGCACATTTTCTTTATTCACACACTAAAAAGGAAAAATAAAAAAAAGTCAACTCCCAATGAAGCTATTGATATGCTAATGCATAGGGAATTTAAAGTAGGCCAACTCAAAAATAAGTGCACAGAAATGTGCCTAGCATGCACAAAACATGGATTTATGCACAAAGCATGCATTAGGCACATAAATCTCGAGTACAGGACCCCCACCCTATGCACTCCATGTTCAGCCCCATGGATTAACAATAGCCCAAATACTGACTATTGTTGCTATGACTGGGCTACATGGGATGTGGTGTGGATGGGGTAGGGGCGAGGAAGAGGATTCAGAAGGTAACTGCATATGAAGGTTTGGAGGTGCTACTGCCCCAGTAAGAGCCCATTTGCAATTGAGTTGGAAGCTGAAGAGCGCAGAAGGAAACTGTCAAAACCACAAAAATAAATTATATATTGGAGAAATCACTTACCTGATAATTTCATTTTCCTTAGTGTAGAAAGATGGACTCAGGACCATATAGTGTACTCCTGATAGCAACTGGAGACGGATCAGATTTCAATCTGTCAGCCCCTAGTACATATACCCCTGCAGGAAGTGCAGCTCTTCAGTATTCTCCTCGAAAAGCAATTGTAGATATATGCATGACTGAATAACTTTAATAACTTGATTAATTTGAACTGGTTGAATTGGTTATAGCTGGAGACCGCCAGTGCCTTCAACCGAGAAATGTCGACAATCGGTAGAATGGGTGTCCTAGTTGGAGGAAAGCATGGCTTACCCGTGAAGCACTCACTCTCGGGGATGTCACCCGAGAATTCCATGAACAACAGAAGCTGTGGGTAGGATGCTGAGTCCATCTGTCTACACTAAGGAAAACGAAATCATCAGGTAAGTAATTTCTCCATTTCCTAGCGTGCAGCAGATGGACTCAGGACCAATGGGATGTATAAAAGCTACTCCCGAACTGGGTGGGAGGCTGCCCGTGGCCCACTTAGTACTGCCCTTGCAAATGCTGTGTCCTCTCGAGCCTGAACATCCAGGCAGTAAAACCTGGAGAAGGTGTGGATGGAGGACCATGGCGCCGCCTGACAGATCTCAGCGGGTGATAGCATCTTTATTTCCTCCCAGGACACTGCCTGGGCTCTAGTGGGATGGGCCTTGACTTGTAAAGACAGTGGCTTGCCTGCTTCTACGTAGGGCACCTTGATGACTTCCTTGATCCAGCGGGCTATGGTTGTTCACGAGGCCGCTTCCCCTTGCTTCTTCCCACTGTGAAGGATGAATAGATGGTCCGTCTTTCGTACGGATTCTGACCTTTCCAGATATCTGACTAGGAGTCTGCCGACGTTGAGGTAGCGTAGACTGCGAGACTCTTCCGAATTCCTATGCTCATCTGATGATGGTAGCGAGATGGAAGTGAGAAACCACTTTGGGGAGGAAGGACGGGACTGTGCGTAACTGGATGGTTCCCGGGGTGAGTCTGAGGAATGGCTCCTGGCAGGACCATGCTTGTAGTTCGGAGATACAGCGGGCCAAACAGACTGCCAGCAGGAAGGCTGTCTTAGGCCGCGAAGAGGTCTGAAGGAGGCTCCTGCTAAGAAATCTAGGACCAGGTTGAGGTTCCAAAGAGGTACTGGCCACTTTAGGGGTGGTCGGATCTGCTTGACTCCTTTCAGAAAGCAGGAGACATCTGGGTGAGAGGCTAGGCTGCCGCTCTCAGTCTTGGTTCCGTAGCAAGACAATGCGGCCATTTGTACCTTGATAGAGTTGAGAGATAATCCTTTCTGTAGTCCGTTCTGCAGGAATTTTGACTGAGTGTGGAATGATGATGTCGCGGTCCTCATACCAGGCTTCGAATACTCTCCAAATCCTTATGTATGTTAGGGATGTGGAGAACTTGCGTGCTCAGAGCAGGGTGTCAATTACTGCCCCCAAGTATCCGCTCTTCCTCAGGTGAGTCCTCTCAATGGCCAGGCCATAAGAGATATTCAGCTGGATCCTCGTGGAGGATCAGCCCTTGTTGGAGCATATCCCTGTGTGGCGGTAGCAGGAGGGGGCTCCCTGTCAGCAGCCTTCGCATATCTGCGTACCACGGTCTTCTTAGCCAGTCCGGAGCCACTAGAAGTATTGGTCCCTTGTGGTGTTCTATCCTGTGGATAATTGCGCCTAATAGGGGCCACAGTGGGAAGGCATATAACAGTTTCCTGTGGCCAGGTCTGTACCAGGGCATCGATTCCCTAGGACTGAGGTTCCCGCCTGCGGCTGAAGAAGCTGGGCACTTGGGCGTTGGACCACCAGGAGATCCATGGTTGGTGTTCCCCCAACGGTTTACTATCAATTGGAATGCTGTGGTCGACAGCCTCCATTCTCCTGGGTCTAGACTTTCTCTGCTGGAGGTAATCCGCAGAGACGTTGTCTTTCCCTGCGATGTGGACAGCAGAGATCTCTTGAAGGTTCGCTTCCGCCCATGACATTAGGGGGTCTATTTCCAGAGACACCTGTTGGCTTCTGGTTCCTCCCTGATGGTTGATGTAGGCCACTGTTTTGGCGTTGCCTGACATTACTCTGATTTGTCTCGGAGTCTGTGACCGAACCGTAAGCAGGCTAGTCTGACTGCCCAGGCTTCTAGGTGATTGATGTTCCACTCAGACTCTTCTTTGTTCCATTGCCCCTGGGCGGTTAGCTCCTGGCAGTGTGCTCCCCATCCTTGTAGGCTGGCATCGGTGGTGAGCAGGATCCAGGTTGGTGAGGATAGTCTCACTCCCTGGCTCAGATGGCCTTCTTGTAGCCACCATCATAGTTGGGTCCGAACTTTGTCCGGGAGCTGAAGACGAATGGTGTAGTTCTGGGACAGTGGATTCCATCGTGATAGTAGTGAGCGCTGTAGGGGTCTCATGTGAGCTCTTGCCCATGGCACTACTTCCAGTGTGGATGCAATGAGGTAGAGGACTTGGAGGTAGTCCCATGCCATGGGACGAAGCTCACTCAACAGGGTTCACAACTGGGTCATCAGTTTTGATCTCCTTGTCGGTGTCAGGATGATCTTGTCTTGTTTGGTGTCAAACCAGACTCCCAAGTATTCTAGAGATTGGGAGGGCTGCAGGCAGCTCTTGTGTGTGTGTTGACCACCCACCCAAGGCTCTCCAGTAGAGTTTTGACTCTGTTGGTCGCCTGGTGACTTTCCTCTAGGGATTTTGCCCTGATCAGCCAATCGTCTAGATAAGAGTATACGAGGATTCCTTGCTTCCTTAGTGTTGCTGCAACTACCACCATGATCTCTGTGAACGTCCGGGGTGCTGTGGCTATCCCAAATGGTAATGTCCGGAAATGGTAGTGACGGCCCAGAATCGTGAAGCGTAGAAAACGATGATGCTCTTGATGGATCAGAATGTGTAGGTAGGCTTCCAACAGATCCAGGGATGTAAGGAACTCTCCCGGTTGTATTGCCCTTATTACCGAGCATAGGGTTTTTATGCAGAAGCGAGGAATCTTCAGATTGTGGTTGACAGACTTGAGGTCCACGATGGGCCGGAATGTTCCTTCTCTCTTGGGAACGATAAAATAGATGGAATAATGTCCAGTATTTATTTGTTGTGCAGGCACCGGTGTTATAGCCTCTAAGGCTAGCAATCTGGTCAGTGTAGCTTCCACTGCCATCCTCCTGGAAGGGTCGTGGCAGGGGGATTCCACAAACTTGTCTGGAGGGAGGTGGTGGAAATCCAGGTAATATCCCTCTCGAATGATGGCTAGGACCCACTTGTCCGAAGTTATCTCGACCCATCTTTGGTAGATTAGGGCAAGTCTGCCCCTATGGCTTCTTCCTTTGGACGGGTCAACTGCGGCTGGGGCCTGGGCCCAAGCCGGCTCCCCTTTTGTTGTGCTTGCTCCGAAAGGACTGGCTCCTGCCTGCGGGGCGAGCCGTTTGATATGTGCTTCTGTATGGGTTGAAGCGCTGTGATCCTCTGCCCCTGGAAGTTCGGGGGGGAAGGGTCGCTGTCCTCCGGTAGCTGCGGCAGTGGGGATTTGCCCCATTTATTGGCTAGTTTCTCTAGCTCATTTCCAAACAGGAGGGTTCCCTTGAAGGGCATCCTTGTGAGTCTCATTTTGGAAGATGTGTCGGCCAAACAGCTTCGGAGCAAGAGTTGTCTGACTGCCATGGCTGATGACACTCCTCTAGCTGCGGTGCGCACCAGGTCAGAAGTGGCATCCATGAGGAATGATACTGCTGGTTCCAGGGCTTCCCCAGGAGTGTTGTTCCTGGTCTGTGATAAGAGGGTGCATGTCAATATGGCACAACAGGCCACGATCTGTAGAGACATAGCGGAGATGTCAAAAGACTGAGGATGGATTCTAGACGTCTGTCTTTAGCATCCTTGAGTGCTGCCTCTCCCTCAACTGGGATAGTAGTGTGTTTCGAGACCACGGCATCCACGTTCAGACATGCCAGGTCTTTGGCAGCTGGGTCCAGAGGGTACATGGCTGCCAGGGCACACCCCCCTTTGAACGTAGTCTCTGGAGCATCCCATTCCAGGTCAATTAGCTGCTGGACGGCTTGTAATAGTGGGAAATGACGGGAAGTCTGACGGGAAGTCTGACGGAGTCCCTCTAGTAGGGGATTTGTCTTAGGTTCCCCCAAGGCACTTGTGCCCAGGATAGCGAGCTCTTTCAAGCTGTGGGTGACCGGGTCTGGAAGCTCATCCTTGGTGAAGCGCCTCATGGTTCGGTGGGGCTTTGTCCCTGGAGGGGGGGAAGGGGGGGAGTTCCCCTTTCTCCAGGGGTTCTGATTCCTCATCTGAGTTGTCCGTGTCCCCGAAGGTGGGACTTCTGGGCGGAGGCATAGAGGGTCCTGGGATGTTGAGGTCCTCTAGCGGAGGTTCTGGCCGTAATATCGGAGGCCCCGGTTGCACGTGGACGAAGGTATGCAGGCCTTTGAAGATGCTGGGTCTACATGAAGAGGCGCTGTGTCCCTGGGGAGACCTGTTTGAGGGAGGGTCCCGCTAGGAGACGCTAGGTCTGGAGTACTGTTCGAGAAGCTGGAACGGGCCATGGGCTGGATCCCCCAGGGCCTCCTCGCACTGTATACACAGGGCTGTAGCCTCCTCATGCTGTGCAGCTCTAATGTAGTATGCTGGGCAAAGGCCCTGAGCTTGAGCTTCTTTTCCGGTGGTGCCATGGCTTGTGCGCGTAAAATACAGGGCCCGGGTGGCTTAGTTATGCACTCCGGTGCGTCGAAGTTGTGCGCGTAGGATTGGTACGCGCTCAGGGAGATGTGCATGCTGTTGTGCGCAAAGATCGAAGTTATGCACCCAGCACAGTAAGTGCGTGAATATGCGCGTCGCTTGTGCGCGCGGTACTTGAGTGCGTGACATTGTGCACACAAGATTTGTGCGTACGGATCGGCGGACAGGGCAGCAAACAGATCAATATGGTGACGGCAACCATGCGGACAATATGGCGACCACCTCCGAGGGTCTCCACGTGGGCTAGACCCTGTGATCTGA
Source organism: Rhinatrema bivittatum (assembly GCF_901001135.1). Classification (NCBI taxonomy): domain Eukaryota; kingdom Metazoa; phylum Chordata; class Amphibia; order Gymnophiona; family Rhinatrematidae; genus Rhinatrema; species Rhinatrema bivittatum. Next base: position 249,451,833 of record NC_042616.1, on the reverse strand, counting down.
CCGGGATCTAGCCCTAGTCCCGGTGTACTGGTCCCAGCTGGCGACCTGTGCAACTCCTCGAGCTTCGGAGACCAGAGACTTTTAATAGATTTCTACCTTACCTTGTCTCGGCGCTTCCTGGTCTCGTACCAGGCGGTCTCCGGCGGCTGGACCAAGGCTTACCTCCAAGGGATCGCGGAAATCACCTCGGGAATTCTCAACTGGGGGAGGGATCCAATGGGTGTCACCGCAGGAGAGCAGGGCTCGTCTGTAGAGGGGTAAGATTTCTTCTTGTTTTGGTTTTCTTTGCTAAATTACTGTTACGATCCCTCCTGTGGCTGCCCCTCAGGAGGCATCTTACCTTTTCCTTTGGAGGCCGCTCTGAAGCCAGGGCCTCGCTTGAGCAAGTGTCCAGGATTGGTTCCCGGGCCTGGGAGGCCTCGTTGTTCCAGGGGCCTGCCTGAGGCTGCCTGTGTGTACTATTTTAGGAGGGAGGGAGGGGGCTGCCTGTGTGTGTTTGGACTTCCTGGTTCCGGCCACACCCTTCTCCTAGGGGCGAGCCCGCGGCTCCTCTCCACAGTTATAGGGCCAGCGAGGGGCGGACCAGCTAGACTCCTCCCAGGGAGTTGCCTGTTTCTGGACTATAAAAGCCTTGCTTCTGCATTCATACTTTGCCTTGCATGGAGTTACAAGACTCTGGTTGTCTTCGCTTCCAGTGCTCCGTCTGGCCTCTGGACTCTCCTCCAGCTTCGTGTCCTTGTCTTGCACGCCCTGATGTTCCTCGACGTTCCATAGTGTTTGTTCCTGCCCTTGATGTTTTTAACTCTGCTTTCGGCTGCCAGGAGTGCAGTACATTCCCCGGACTGCGTATTGCAGCATTGCCTTTCCTGCGCTGCTTCCGCTCCCGCGGTTGTGGGACAGGGTGTCCACGACCAGTCCAGCCGTGCTGGCTGTGTAGGGCACCCTGCGGGACGGCGCCACCGTCACTCTTCCTGTTGTGTCAGAGTCTACGTCCATGGTATCCTGCTTCAGCGTCTGGCTACGTCTATGGTTTCCCAGTCTTCGTCTCCTGCTTTGGACCTTCGTCTGCCCACGCCCCGTCCCCGGCCTGCTGCCTCGTGCCATCCCAGCGGCAGGTCCGAAAGGGCCGGGAACGGTCAGAGGACCGTTCATCTCCAACATTCCACATGTTGGTTCCCGAGGCACGCAGGTCCAGCTGGGGGCCGGGTGCACGCTCACCTACCCTTGGTGCGGGGTCGTGCCAGGGGCCTAAGGGCACACTAAAACAGACGGGGATCGCTCCGCAGCGCCCCCGTTTGGTAACAATTACTCTAACGCTGTGCTAGCGTGCATAGAGTCCCGAACTGCTATGGAGATGGAAAATACTGAAGAGCTGCACTTCCTGCAGTGGTATATGTGCTAGGGCTGACATCAGACTGAAATCTGATCCGTCTCCAACTGCTATCAGGAGTACACTATACCCATTGGCCCTGAATCCATCTGCTACACGCTAGGAAAGTTGCAATTTGAGTCTATTGCCTTTTTTGGGCAGAAGGGCTGAGGTGTGTGTGTACACACAGTGCATGGATGAACTCTTCTACCCAGGCAGTTTCCAAACATTATAGTGTCAGGAGTTCATCCAACCTCACCCATTCAAGAGCTGTATGCATGCGCAATAGCAATCAGGAAAACAGACTTCAATAGACTGACACAGCACGTTTAATAGGAAACAGTTAAGTTTGTTGCTAAGGAAAAAAGTTATATGCATCATTAGCTGAAAAATCAGAGAAATTTAAAAAGAAAAAGAAAAAAGACAAAGTTGCTACAAAATGGCTACAGGAATATAAAGTGCATGCTGCTTACACAGCTAGGCATGCAGCATTTCAATAGAAACAACAAAATTTGTCAACTGGATGTGTAGAGATGATCAAGATACTCTAAGAAATTATATGGTTTGGTTTTCAGACAAGACCAAAATCACTGCTCAGAGGCTGACAAACATGCATTTATAAAAAAAAAAGATGCCTTTTCCCCCCCTAACTGTACCATCACTATTTAGTAAACTCTAGTTTATAAGTTACATGGCCCCTCAGCAACAGCCTGCTGTCAATCCTGCCCCCCAGCAAGGACTAGGGCAAAACTACTAAGACCCCAGTTGCTCATTAGTCATGAATTAGGAAACAGTGGAACTCCTGCTGAGCATCCCATGGAGGTGCACTGTTGCACTGATCTGTACCAAATGCCAAGAGGAAATCTTTATAAACTGCTTTCATTTACAAGTTGTCCATGTCTCCTCATGTGGCTTTGAATAGCAACTTATTCATCTTCTCCTGCATTTCCTCACAAAAAAATTGTGTGCATGCAATTCCCATCCTCCGCACTGTTATCAGGACACAGGTGCATGTTGGCACACCATTGGCTTCCCCCTTGACCCTCTCGCCTTGCTACTAATTAAAGTTTTAAACTCCTGTTTAAATTTAAACCTATAAATTCAATAGAAATTCTGCTTAGCTCACTCAGATAGTAGTTCTTTGAATTCATTAGGAGGTGTACTCCTATTAACTATTCGATAACTTCAACAGAGAGGTAGCTGTGGGGTAGATTCCCTGGCTGCAATAATTCTACAGCATGCCTTTGTCATCAGTTTTGCTATACAAAATCTGACAGAAGTTATACTATTTGAATCAGTTACAACACAAAATGACATGTCACACAATGCCCCATTAAGGAAGACCCAATTGCTTATCACAGCACTCTTTAGTCTCAGACATCAGGGGTATAGTTAAGTTGTGTGTGTGGTGTCTCAGCTACATGCCCGAGTGTCCTGTTGTTCACATCTCTCCCTATACTCTCTTCTGTGGAAAGCAGATGCTATTAGAGTCCAAAATGTCACTCAACAGCTGTGGTTAGTAGAACTGTTTTCCCTCATTTTGGTGTATCCTTTTTCTTCTGCCTATTCTAGGATAGCAGGCATGTGTTGCAAGTCAAGCTGGTTATTTGCCATGTGCCCAATTGGTCAGAGAATCTGGCCTTTTACCCTAAATGGATAAGGTTTACAGTTAAACCATAGGCTTTTCAAAAACCTACATTGTTTAATGCACTGTACTTGAAAACAGCCCTGTTTTATCAACCATTTGGGGGATGGGTCAGAAGATTACACCTTCATTCCACCATGTATGCATTTAGGTGGATCCCAATGCCAAGTTCTCCTGTACCACTGGAAAAATAGCAAAAGGTATAAACTTGCTTATTAAATTTTACTTCCTTAAGTTTTGATAGACTAATCCAGACAAGTGGGTTACACTTTCACCAGCAGGTGGAGACAGAACAACTTCCTTTTCTGAATTCATCTGAGCCTATATGTTCTGGGATAACAGGATAACGTGCCAGTAGCCTCTTACCCTAACTTCTCCCTATATTGCCAACTCTACTTTGCCCCATTCTATACAAAAGGCAAGTAGATTGAGAGAATATCAAAATGTACCTACTCATCCCAACTACGAACAGGTTCTCCTGTTCTTCCTCTTCTGGGATCCCCTTTACCTTATTGTTCAGAAAAGAGGGCTAATTAATTGCATGTATTCTTTCAGATTTATTTATTTTATTTTTTTTAAGATTAGTGGAGGAGAGCATGAAAGTTGAACAATAAATACAATTCTTATAATGAATATGTATTCTCTTTCCTTCTATTTGTGATCTTTGAAATAACTAGCTCAACTTTTACTTTCCCAGGTGGGATCTGGACTGGTCTGTCAGAACTCAAGGAAAGGAAATTAATGGAAAAAGTATATTTCACCTTACTTTTCATCATGCTAGACCAGTCCAGACAAATGGGACGTGCCCAAGCAGTATCTACTTTGGGTAGGATGAGGCTTCTATACTCTCTAGGACTCTCCTACCAAATTCAGAGTCCTCTCTTGCACGTAGATCCAATTTATAAAGCTTTACAAATGAGAGCAACGAAGACCATGTTACCGTCTGACATATCTGGTGGGGAAACCAATTTATATTCTGGCCAAGGATGAGGCCCAAGCGCTTGTCAAATGATCATTCAGCTTGGGTGGCACTTGTCTGCCTGCTCCAATGTAGGCTACCACAGTCTCTTCCTTGATACATCTTATAGATGCTGCCTGACCCTTCCTTTGGCACCTGAACAATACAAACAAACATTCTGTTCAACTTCCTGAAGTTATCCATGACCTTGAGGCATCTTAGCAAACCCCTCCTAACATCCAGCAAGTGAAGGCTTTTTGATCCCATACATTTCACCTTTCTAGATGCGGGCAGAGAGACCTGCTGGTTCAAATGGAATTCCAACATCGCTTTGGGAAGAAAAGAAAGTCACAATTCATCCAGTCCTATCTTCATGAAATGTCAAGCACTGGAGTTCACAGATCCTTTTGACCTAGCAGACTGCTACCAAGAATATTGTCGTCAGAGTCAAATCTTTGATGCTTTCCTCAAGGTCTTGAAGGGTGCCTTCGTTAAGGTCTTGAAGGGTGCCTTCGTTAAGGTCTTGAAGGGTGCCTTCGTTAAGGTCTTGAAGGGTGCCTTCGTTAAGGTCTTGAAGGGTGCCTTCGTTAAGGTCTTCATCAACAGGTTTAGGTCCCATGGTGGCAACGTGCTATGTTCCACTGAAATTTACTGAGCTTCCCGCCAGCTGGCCCCCATAACACACCAGTGAATTTAATGTAAGATCCTTGTTCAGGCCCTCCTGTAGAAATTCTTGATTTCTGCCTGGATTTTGACCTGCCTTCCTATCCGCTTGCCTCTGACCCTTGCCTGGCCTTAGATCTCCCCCTACACTATTCCTGTAGAGACCATCACCCAAGTCTGCCAGCTCCTGGAACCCAATGGCTGAGCCTGCGGGGAAAGGAGCTGGTAAAAGGTGAAGCCTTAATTCAGTCTCTCTGAAGCGTACTTCCGCCAGTTGTTGGTGAGGGCCTATGAGGTTTGTGCCATAGGCTGCGACTTCACTACAGCAGCAAGGGTCCATACCCACTGCAGACTGTAAATATATATTTAATTTTTGTGTATTTAGCTCATACCTTTTCATTGGCAACTCAAGGTGGTTACATTCAGATACCGTAGAGATTTGTTCCCAGAGGGCTTACAATGTAAGTGGGAGATGCATCAAGCTGCAATAGGGCTCTTATGCACAATATACAGCATAGCCCTTCCCATATCCCCTCCCCTATTACAATGAGCTGCCTTGCATGGGATATGCATGTATGAACATTGCACATCCATGCAATACAGCTCATAAATAGGTAACAGGATGTAAATAAATAAACACGGCAAACTCAGAAAGCTGTCAGCCACATTAGTTTACCTACACCTCCTGAGGAAACTGTAATCTAATGCAGGTCACGAGGCCCCTGCATCAGATTCAAAGCCAAAAATAAATTCCTATTAAAAGTAAAAAGGTGTGTGGGAGTCAAAGCTGACCTCACCCAGGGCTGCCCAGACATTCCCAGTGTAAAAAAAAAAAAAAAAATAGAAATCAGGTGTTCACACTACAGAGCCCCCTTCCCCACAGTCAAAATTCACTAACATGTCTCCCCCACCCTCTTTCAATATTAATATGTCCCACTAGGTCCCGTCCCCCCCATGATAAAGATTGGTGGGGTAAAGGGTCCCCTTAAGTCATAGAAAACCCTGTTGGTTTCTAGTGAAGGCCCTCTCCCACATCCCCTAACCTCCAAATTGGCTGACTGGGGCAAGAGCAGCTCAGCATCATTTTGAAAAGGGTGCAGACTGGGCCGGGGGGGGGGGGGGGGGGGGCACTCTTAAGCCCCAGCTGTGAAGCCTATTTGGAATTTGGGGGAAGGGGAGAGAGTCTTCACTAGAAACCAATGAAGGTTTTCTATGACCTGTGAGATCGGGAGTGGGTGGACATCATTGAACATCTACAGGGTTGGGGAGTGGGCTGTTGCACAAACACCTCATTTCTATTTTCTACTGGGGAGGTCAGTGCTGCCTTGAGTGGCAGCCCTGGGAGTGAAGGGAGGGGGTCAAGTTTTACCACCCCACCCCCCCCCAATCCCTTTTTTTTTTTTTTTTTTTTTTTTTTTTACACACACAGGGATTATTTTTCCTGACCCTTGAAGACTATGGCAGGTCAGCGAGGGTGGGGCCACACTCACACATAAAGGGCCGATGACGTGGTGTTTTATCACCAGACAGAACAATGCAGCGATATAGCCGTGTTTTTTTTTTCAGGAGAGGGCCCACTATCATGACGGCACCCCCTCCCCCATGAAGAAACACTGTGCCTTGATGAATCTAGATCTAAGTTTGTACTTAAGGCTATGGAGAGTGAAATGACTTGCCCAAATTCTCAAAGTATTTTCAGTGTGAGTTGAACCCTAGCTTTCCTCCTCCTCAGCTCACTGCTAGTATATATGATTGCATCTCACTTCAGTCCAAGTCACTTGGCACCGAAGCCTTTTACTAAAGTTTCCTGTTGGCATAGACACCCAAAAATGTGCAATACGACACTGACTGAGATGAGAGTATATTTCCGATATACTACCAGTTGTCTTTCACAGAGTATCTACCAGTTTGTTGTTTGACTGTCTAGTTTCCATTTAGGGTCTCATACTTTGTGTTCTCTTATGATACTTTTATTCCCCCAAAAAGTGCAGTGATGCAATTGATGGTATGAATACACCCTTTCGAAAGGACAGTGCCTCTAAATGGGTTTGTTTAGCACAACAACAACAAAAAAAAAACAACCCACACAACTCATTCCTTATCTTGACTTCTCAGATTTACTGCTAATTCTCTTCTTAATAATGAAGTACCAAAAAAAAAAAAAAAAAATAGAGCCTCCTTTCGGGAGTTCATAGTATGAACTATGTATAAGCAACATGTCAAGGTACACTTAGAAATGCTTTTTAAATCAGGCCAGTAGAGCCCAATACAATTGGGGCTATTTCTGTACCTTTCTGCCACATTTTCTTGATCTGACTGCATTTCATGGTACTTAAGGATCTTCTGTCTCGCCACATGATCCACAGAATAGTTACCAGATATCAACACAATCAGCAATGCCATCCTTGTGTTTTTCTCCTTTATTATTACAATGTCTGGCTTTCTAGCATAAAGCTTATCATCAGCTAGAAGGTCTCAGGTGATCACAAATTCTTCATGCTCTATAATCCTGCCTGTTAGGGATGTGGTCCCAGTGGCAATGATCTAGTGTTTACTGTTTTTGCAGTTTTCAGTGGATGAGTCATGCCACTTTATTGTGCCTCTGTCCACAGCCTTCTGACATTAGTATGTCCCACCTAGAGAAGAGATGTGTAACCAATTTCAGTTCTGTTTTACAGAATTTACCCATTTTTTCCTATCCGGCTATGAACTATCTTGTCTGTAGTCCGTTATCCTATGCTGCACTTATCACTAACGGGCCGATACAATACAGTGCGCTCCAACGGAGCGCACTGTTAACCCTCTATTGGATGTGTGTTTGACGCGCTAGCGTTACCCCTTATTCAGTAAGGGGCCGAAAACGCACGTCCAACCCCCCGAACCTAATAGCGCCCGCAACATGCAAATGCATGTTGATGGCCCTATTAGGTATTCCCGCGCAATTCAGAAAACAAAACGTGCAGCCAAGCAGCACATTTTGCTTTCAGAAATTAGCACCTACCCAAAAGGTAGGCGCTAATTTCTTCGGGCACCAGGAAAGTGCACAGAAAAGTAGTAAAAACTGCTTTCTGTGCACCCCTCCGACTTAATATCACAGCTGACTTAATATCACAGTGATATTAAGTCGGATGTCCCGAAAGTAAAAAAAAAAAAAAAAAAAAAAGAAAAGTCAGCCCGCAGGTCGAAAACCGGCCGCTCAATTTTGCTGGCGTCCGGTTTCCGAGCCCGTGGCTGTCGGCGGGCTCGAGAACCGATGCCGGCAAAATTGAGCGTCTGTTGTCAAACCCGCTGACAGCCGCCGCTTGGGTCCAAAAGGAGGCGCTAGGGACGCGCGCTAGTGTCTCTAGCACCTCTTTTTGCCTGTTTTTACTGCCGGGCCTAATTTGAATAGTGAATTGCGCGCACAGGAGAGTGGCCTGTGTGTGCGCCGGGAGAGCAGGACATTCGCCCACTCTCCCGCGGACTTTACCGTATCGGTCCGTAAGTAATTTCACTTCACCTTAGCCATTGCTATATCAGGTTTTGATCTATGTAATGTTTCTGAAGGAACTCTTTGTACTTCTACTGTATTTGTGCTTCTGCTAACTGCTTTTTGTTTGCTGGTCTGATTCTTTGAAGAGTTTCTCTCTCCTGTTTTACAAATTGTTGCTTCTTTTCTCTCGTGTGCTAGTAGATTCTCATTCATGCCTTATTTGCTGACATGCTTGCCCAAGCTTAGGTACAGAAAATGACAGTGGTTATTCACATCCATATTTCAACATTTTGAGGCATTTAGGTCTGTTAAGTATGCCGAGAGGCCTATGGCAGTAGCTCTGTATGTGTAATCTATAAGACCCATACCACCTTCAGTTGTAGGGATGTACAATCGCAACATACACTGGTTCTTATAGATTTACCTGGTGGGCATGAAGGAGTTCTTGCATCCAATTTTCCAAGATCTTTATAAGGCCAATCTAGGATTTCAACTGCTGTAAGGAGAATGCATAGATTGTAAGCTAACTGATAGAGTATCTTATTCAGTACTGTTAAAGTGATTTTTTTCAGTCTCCTGTCAGAGATCCAGTCAAATCAGAGATCCCTTTGCTGATCTCTGATTTGACTGGATTATTGCACCTTCCTCTCGAGCAGAAATATGCATATAAATATCTAGGTCAAGTTCCTTTTTATTAATTACAGTCTTCAGTCAGACATTTTTTTCAGTTTTACTTAGTTTTCACATATGTCCAGACCAAATGCCATCTGAGAAATTTTTCATGTCTACTAAATAACCATTATAGCTGTTGTAGTTTCAAGTTATCTACAAATAGTAGACGAGAGAGATATTACTGAATGGGCATTAATAGCTCTAGAATTAAGGCTAAGTCTATAACCCAAAGAGTTAGAGAGTAATATGTGGATTTAGTTCCAGATAATACTAGAGCAATGATAGATAACCACCCTGAAATAGCCTTTACTGAATCTTGATAGTAGGAAGGACAAAATTGTCCATCTTTATAATTCAGATGGAGTATAAGCTGCCACATTTTTTTTATGGTGAATTTGATGCACTTGATCAATCCAGAATTTACTCTGGATGTTTCAAAGCGATTATTGAAGAGTGTGGAATGCTATCAAGAGCTTTCTTATATAGTCAACCCATGCTATATATAGTGATTTTTGACCTCTTTTACTGGTGGCCAGTAATGGCTTTATTCGACATCAACTCATCTTTGGTTCCACGTGCTCCTTTTTACTCTATCACTATGTCACGAGCATCAGTATAAAATCATATATTCTATATATTGTGTGAACAGCTTGTTTATGCAAACCACCTATTTTTGTCAGCATGTCTATGTGCATGTAATCAGGGGCCCTGGCTGTAGACTAATTCTGCTGAAATATGGTAAAAGAAGTCTTAGTGAGGTGGAACCTTCCTGCTACATTTCATCTACATCCATTTGCAGGAGGGGTTCCCAAAAGATGTGCTAGGGCAGCAGAGCCACCCATGAAGGTAGGAGCACAGGAATCAGAGCCCACAAAGGAGAACCCATAAAGCAATTATGAAACAGATATTCCTTGTGTTAGGCTAGAAGTATTACATTTCTCCAGCTTGTCTTCTTCCCAATTGCTCAGATGATAGCCACACATTACATGTATAACTGTGATGCCTCCAAAATTTCCTTTTCTTCAGAATAAGGGAAGCAGCAAATTAAGATTTCAGAAACCTTGAACAGCTTATGGAAATGAAATAAGAAGGGGAATCTTAGTAATCCTTTAATTTGCAATTCAATTTTCTAAAACCATTCTTGCCCTTAAACTCTTTGTAAGTGAAACAATGCTTCTCAATGACTAACTCACTATTTATGTATACTAAACCATTGAAATACTGTAAAAAAAAAAAAAAAAAAAAAAAAAAAAAAAAAAAAAGGGTGGGATATACACATTGCACATATTGGAGATCCAGCATTTACAAACGTATCTCAGGCATATTTGTTATGTGGAAAAATGTTACTAGCTGTAGAGTCCCTGTGCCTTAACAGAACACACCTCCTATTTTAAGTAATATGATTTTTAAATCCACTTTATCTATAACATTTAACAGAAAAGAAAGCATAAACCTCTTGAAAATTAGATTAAAAAAAAAACAAAAAAAAAAAAAAAACTTTGCCATTTTCTACCTTCTATTAAAATAGAGTGTCTAGCATACATTCTCGCTTCTGATACTTTGATGTCAGTTACACCTATTAAATAAGGTGGGATGTAAAAGTCTGTGCAAGTTAAAAAAAATATATATCTGATTTCATGCATGGTTTTTTTTATCTCTTTAAAAATTAAATTTCTGTTTTTCCATTTGCATAATGAAATCTTGTATTCTTTCAGCATTTTCCTTTCAAGTACGGTTTGCCAGAAAAACTGAATATGAAAGCATTCAATGTCAAGGTACTGAAAAGCAATTAAAACAAACAAAAAAACCCTTTTGCCCAATATAGTATTTTTCTTTCAATTAGTTCGACATTCTTTGCTTGAACCCCAGATTTCTCTGCAGTTGCAGGAGAGGTGCAGGCCATTGAACTGTATTTGCTGAGGCAAACAAGTGCCAGAAATCACTACTTTTGCGCTGGCATAATTCAAGGGCGGACAGATACCTCCCATAGAAGGGACTGAGGTGTTCTCCTCCTTTGTCTTTCATCTTACTGTGTTGCTGGCCACTGGTAGCCAACTGTAGCATAAAATACTAATTGCACTCCCACCATACACTCTAATCAACTAATTTCAGTGTGCGGAAAAAAAAAAAAAATCAGGCAAGCTTACATTATTTTTGGCTAATGCAACGCAACCTGAAATTTCATGCCTCGTATGTTATTTGCAAAACCACTAATTAAAAGTGAATATGAACTCCATTCACACATATCGCTGTGTCCCTCTCCCTGACAGGAAAACCTGAATTGCGCAACCAGGCTCGCCATTTCCACTTCTCCCAGGGTGTGATGCAAGGGAATGTGGGAAGACATAAAAAAGTCCAACATTCACCCAAGAAAATTACAACTCATTTTCTAAAGGAAGAATCCTTTTTTTTTTCATGACCAGCTTCACAGCTGACAGTACTTACTGGAAAGCAAGATACAATGCACAGAGCACCCGCAAAATAAAAAAAAATTAGAAAGGGAATGGTGAATAAAACGGAAAATGTCATAATGCCTCTGTATCGCTCCATGGTGAGACCGCACCTTGAATACTGTGTACAATTCTGGTCGCCGCATCTCAAAAAAGATATAATTGCGATGGAGAAGGTACAGAGAAGAGCTACCAAAATAAGGGGAATGGAACAACTCCCCTATGAGGAAAGACTAAAGAGGTTAGGACTTTTCAGCTTGCAGAAGAGACGGCTGAGGGGGGGATATGATAGAGGTGTTTAAAATCATGAGAGGTCTAGAACGGGTAGATGTGAATCGGTTATTTACTCTTTCGGATAGTAGAAAGACTAGGGGGCACATTTAAAACTAATCGGAGAAAGTTCTTTTTTACTCAACGCACAATTAAACTCTGGAATTTGTTGCCAGAGGATGTGGTTAGTGCAGTTAATATAGCTGTGTTTAAAAAAGGATTGGATAAGTTCTTGGAGGAGAAGTCCATTACCTGCTATTAAGTTCACTTAGAGAATAGCCACTGCCATTGGTAACATGGAATAGACTTAGTTTTTGGGTACTTGCCAGGTTCTTATGGCCTGGATTGGCCACTGTTGGAAACAGGATGCTGGGCTTGATGGACCCCTTGGTCTGACCCAGTATGGCATGTTCTTATGTTCTTAAGTTTTACATAACTAAAGAATTGCTAACAAAAGGAGGTCCACAAGAAAGGAACCAGGGAAGTGCGTAGTGTGTGTGTGTGTGTGTGGGGGGGGGGGGGGGGGGGGGGGTGGTTTCCAGAAGTCTGAAATCTAAATATAAGAATCAAATCTCTGCATAATTTCTTTTGGCTGATCTGATAATATAACCACTTCCAAATCTAGCCTCTTTCCTGGGACAAATACAGCAATAAAATCCAAACATCTAATTTAAAAAATTACAAACTGCAAAAAAAAACCCCAAAAAAAAAAACACAACCGTTATACCAAAAAGGTGGATTACTTGTCAAGGTGACAAGACAGTACCTGGTATCAATCAAATGTTTCAAATCCCTTTCTGTATGTATCCAACAACTAGAAAAAAAAATCTGTATTATGCAGGTCTTAGAAAACATGGAAAGAGGATAAAGTATTAAAAATGTCGTTTAATGACTACATGGGTGGAGGGGTTCTAAAGAAGTGAAATATCACTAGTTAAAAAAATCCTTGTGTACACACAGATGCACACTTTACAACTTATTAGTACAGTACCTATGATTTAACTAAATGTCCAACTATTGTGCATATACTGGATTCTGACAGAAACAAAAAGGGGTTGAATTAGCACCAGTCTGAAACTTGTCAGTAGTGCCAATTGTCAAGGCTTCAGCTCTGAACAGCTGTCCAGTTTCAAAAAGTTACACCAAATCCATCCTTTTTTCAACTATGTTTACAAAGTTAAGAGCCCACTGGGGCAACCCACAAGTTATCACAGTAAAAAAGGGGATTTCCTGAAGAATGCTACTTCACTTATAACACACCAGACATGAAAATACCACAAACAACTGAAACACAAAAAAATAAAAGATCAACTTTAGAAATGGAATAAGCAAGTGAGCGAGCTTGAGATAAAGTCTGCTAGTTAAAAAAGAATCTCCATTTGTAAACTTGATTTACAGATTTCTATAGTTTTTTGCCTGTAATAATCCTCCCGTAATGTGGACTAAGATTTTTGATGCAATATGTAATACAAGAGAGTAATATTATTATTGTTTTCTTTATTTTCTTTTCTCTTTGCATACAAAAATGTGCTTTTTGATTTTTACAACTGTACTGTATAAAATCTGAATAAAGTATAAATTAAAAAAAAAAGAAAAGAAATGGAATAAGCAGCTCTATGCCAGAATAAAAAATAAAGGCTACACAATATTCAACTGCTCTAAACATCCCTATTCTAACATATGAAAATACCCAGTCACATCATTAAATCTTGCAGGAAATACCAAACTGTGCAACTGAGGGAGTCACACTTCTTTATAGCCATGTTCCTGGGAGGGGGGCAGTATGCAGGGACCCTGGAAGTGCTCCTTCTTCCTGCCCCTACCCAAGGGCACAACAATTGCAAAGTCTCAGAAGGGCTAAAAAGGATTACAGTCCCCTTCCAGCTCCATTTCACAGGGTACATATATGTAACAGCTGCTCATGTGAATAATTCTGTGAACACAGGTGGATGAACAAACAAGGAAGGGCAGAGATTCTAAATTCTCAAATCACTTGGGGATTTGTTTACATATTCCCAACTACCAGTTCACCCATGTTTAAATCAAAATGTAGCCAAATCTGATTTTTTTTTCTGGTGCATAAGCACCTAAAACTTAATAAAAATTTGAACAAGTCACCTTAGGAATAAACATAATACAAATATAATAGATTTTAAAATAAAGGAAAGCAAATTTCCTCCAGACCAAAATAACCCTCGGTGTAGCTAAAATTCATCAGGCAACAGGAAAAACTTGTTTGGGGGGCTGAAGGGGGGTAGACAAGTCTTCAGAAGGAATACAAATCATGATAAATGTCTGTTCGGAGCTGCTGGTTATCAATTAGGTTTTCTGCAGTCCAAGATAATCGACTTGGATGAGGAATGGAGTTTAGAAAGAATGTGTGAGGTTTTCTGCTTTAATAACACCGTCCCCTAAAATGAAGCCTGTGGGAGTTTTGGGGGAGAATTCTTTTGCGGTCGAACTTAATTAGCCAAATGAAATGGCACCGTCAGAATTTACTGACAGTGGAACAATGAAGCGTTCGGCTCTATTCCCTAAATAATGAGAAAAATGTACGTGTGGGTAGAGTTTGGGGATGAGTCGGTCTGCTGCCTGTTATCCCAACAGAAAAGCGAGAGTGAAAACCCGCTCACTTCGAAACCATAGGGCGGGGCGCGCAATTTCTACACCATTGCGTCAGTACAGGGAGAAATCACTCCGCCTAGGTTCATTGACCACACAGCTGGTGCTATAACTATTACGCTGGGTTTGTCTCCACAGCCATTTAAGCACCTTTGTAAATCAAGACCACTACAAAGATGATGCTCTCTCTCTCTCTCTTCCCCCACCAACTACTGAAAAAAATACACTTTTTGTAGGTACATTTTATTAATATGTTACCTCACAAATTTTTATTAGACTGAAAGGACAAAGCCACCCTGGCACCTATGAATGCAAAACAAACAAACAAACCCAGAAAGTGTCCCTGGCTCTTTTCATACACATGATCCAGAGAGCTAGCACTTTCGGCTCTCTTTCCTGTCTTCCCCCGCCCCACTCACCACCTACACACCGGTTTGTCACACAAATCATTCGCTGACAACAAAGCAAAAAAAAACAAACACACAAAAAAAAAAAAAAAAAAGTGAGAGAAACGGGAGGCAGCTCGCTGGCCATGCACCTGAGATACATGGCGCTGGTGTTCAAATACCAGCTCCCCTAAATGACAGTTTACGAATTAATGCTGTTTCCAAATGTTATTTGCAGCATATCCAGAACAAGTAGGAAAATAAAATGAAAAGCACACAGCTATTTCTACCATCTGGCCATACAAGTTGTCCATGACCAGCCTTTATGGAAAGGAATAAGAGTTATTATATTTTTTAAAGGCGGAAATTTTTAGCAGAATCCCAATCCTTGAAATCTTTTATTCCCCACAATAAATGAAGTGGGAAGATACCGTTGCTCCAATATGAGATCTGCTAAATAAAAACACACACACGTACACATCCCACAAACACAACACCTCTCCTTTCTCTCAAACTAGTAATCCAAAAGCGGCAGATTAGTGCAATTAGAAATAAGGTGCTCAATGTCAACGTTCTCTAGTCACTGGAGACTTTTGTGACCATGAATTATTCCCAAGCAACCAAAGGAAATATTACAAAAAGGCAAGGGGGGGGGAATTGTCAAAGTAGTTTGTCGACATTTTGCGTTAGTGCTCAAAAACAAAATAAAAAAATGTAAACAAACTTTCATAAAATAGTCTTCACATCAGAATGCAGAACAAATTATTCACTAACTTTGAGGATCTTACGTCAACCAACGGCCTGAAAACCTGTGAATCACTAAATATTTGCCCTGAGTAGTAGGGCTTTTCAATACTGTTATTTCTAGTTTACCTTTGAGTTATAGGAGTTAATTCTTTGTCTCCTAAGCCTAGGAGGGATGACTACATCGGCAGGAATACAGTGTCTCAAGAACTGGATGCCAGGTTATAAGCAGCTCAAAACTCGTTCTTATCCCCAGCGAAAAATAACTGATGGTGAATGCAAGCATGGATTTTTCAACATCTAGACCCACCGCAAGCTGACTCACGCACATTGGTTAAAGAAAAAAAAAATAATTTCGAAATCTAATGGAAGATTGCTTCAGAGTTTACATAGGCTTGCAGATACTGCTTCTTGCAGACTAGTAACTTGTTTCACTTTCAACAGCCATCCTCAGAATAGCGATTTTGTATAAGATTAAAACGGTTGACACACATACACAAGGGCCCCCTCAGCACAATACTCCAGTTGTTGATGAATTTGAGTATGTCTGTTAGTTTGATCTTTCAAGTAAAAAAATCTAAGATACAAAAAATATCGGCTGCAGTAAATCTTTTCACACACTTCATTTCACGATGCCACTCACAACTGTGCAAGAACTCCTACTGACAAGCTTGAAACTGAAAAGTACTCGCCTAAAACTGCTAATCCGTCTTGAAATTAGAAGAAGTGCTTAAGGGCAGAATTTGGAGCCCTGCTATGCATTGTGAAGCACTTGGTAATCTAAAAAGGGCCAAAATCATTACAAACCATAGCCAGGGTCAGAGAAGAGTTAGCAAGTAACTACTGTGCACGACCAGCTACAAATACCCTGCATGCGCCATTATAACTAGTTACAGATTTAAAAGCGATTTCAGTCAAAAATAAAACCAAAGATAAAGACTAAAGTACCAGATTTTAAGGATTAAGCAAATACGCTTTTTCAAAAACATTTTAATGAAAAACGCCTGTCAGGTTGCTTGCACAATTTTGAAACAACTATTCCTTTGTCTAAGAATTTTTTGTTTCCTGCAATTTTCAAGGAGGCAAAATCCACAGGGGAAAAAAAATGGAAATAAAATTCAACTCTCAAGAACTGTGTAACGGTGGCCCAAAATGTGCTAAAAATGTAAGAAATATGGCAGAAATTCACTGGCATGCAAATTTTTCAGTATATTTACTCTTTGAAATTGGAGAAAATTTAATGTTTAGAAAAGAAAGAAAAAAAAAGAAAGTGTACCTATTTTCAACTTCATAAAGGGAAAACAAATCCACGTGGTAAAAACTGCAACTTTTTCCTAGACCTTATAAGCAATTTAGCAATTTGGGGGCAAAGGTTCCACAGCACTTTCTGCGGAAATTTGTGAGGTTTTTTTTTTCCCCTTTCTGAAGTGGGAGAACATGTAATCCTTGCAAAAAAAAAAAAAAAAAAGCAAAGCATGTTATTTCAATATCATGCAAAAGCCCCAAAGTGTCCGATGTTCAGGCTCAAAACTTAAACCTTGACCCTTAATCATTTTTCCAAAACAAATAAACCTGGAAAACGTTCACCTTTAGTTTTAATCTGCTTAAATCACACAAAAAATACAAGAAGAGAAAATAAAGAACCACTCAAACTCTGTCCAGTTAGTCATACTCAAGTTCAGAAACTTTTCTAGTTCAATATAAATAAAGTACAGTGCAATTTGTTATAACTTCGATTCCCAAAAGTATTCATCAATTAAATGGGCATATGTGCCATTCAAAAATACAAACAAAATATAACTTTTATTGAAATTAAAACGTGACTAATTCCTTTTGGTCCTCTCACAACTGAGTACTGAGAAGATGACTGATTTTTTTTCCTAATTGGTGCCTGTGCCTAGATTTAAAAGAACATCGAATATGAAAATAAATTAACATCAATTACTCATTAATACTTGAATTTAAAACCTTCACCATTAAACTGAAACTTAGATGTTTATTTTATTTGATTTAAACAAAAAGTATTAATATTTTGAAAAGGTTAACAGCAAATTGGAAACGTTTATCATCTTTTCAAAATCAAAGTAAAAGAGGGAAGTTTGACACACCAAAAAAAAAACCACACAAAAAAAACCACACCCCCACTCTGGTATTTTGCACATAGTAACAAGCATACAAAACTGACTGAATTGTAACAAATGTGAAATTTGGGAGTACTAGCACCAATTGTCAAGGCTTTAATTCATTCAGAAATATTTCATAAGCATTTATGAGCAGTAACAAATCTCCAAGTTTCAAAAGCTTGTGCAACAACCATATTTTCAATCCTGGATCTAAAACTGACAAGAAAATCCAACATCACGCCATAGATATCCTGCGATTTTGAGACTTGACACAGAAAACCTTGCCATGGCATACCAAAAGAGAAACCAAGTTACACAAATAATGGAAACAAACATGCTCTAAAAAAATGTAAAATAAAATAACCCCAGTGCAAGTATCAACTTGACGGAGGTTAAAAACTAACTGCTAGTTTTTCAATAATCATTCAAATCTCGTAAAAACTGCTCAAAAAACTCTTATTCACCGAGAGCAGGAATATGGCTACAAGAATACAAAAGTGCTGAAAGACATCAGCACCATCCAGCTGCTGCATCGCTTCCAAGTCATAGAGTCTACCTGCATCTTCAGACAGACATCACTTTTTTTTTTTTTTTTTTAAACCTACAGAAGAGTTCTGCAAACTGTACTGACTTTCATTGGATTTACGAAGTTAATCTCGAACATCTAAAAAAAAAAAAATCGTTAGGATATTTCGTCCAAAGAAAAATAAAATTAGTACAACCTGCAAAGCATCCAAATCAACAGGGGGCTACTAAGCGCTGCACTACTTGGAATACCCTTAAAAAAAAAAGAGAAAAGAAATCAAAACACCCAATAACTTAAAGAAGAATATAAACCAGAATGGGGTGCGAACCCCTGCAGGTAGCGGCGGAAGGCGCCTTACCTCCTGATCGTGCTGCTGGCAGTAGCTGAGCCTCTCCGGGTAGACGGGCAGGATGGAGAAGGGCGGCGGGAAGGCCTGGGTGAGGGTAGAGAGCGGCGGGCTGCTGCCGCTGCTGCAGGCGGCTGCGGCTGCGGAAGCGGAGATGGGCAGCCCGGGGTCAGGCGGGAACCTCTCGATGAAGTGGTCCTTGGTGAGGCGGACGCGCTGGTGCGCGCGCACGCAGCGCTCGCACAGGTACTCGCGGCAGTCCAGGCAGTGGGAGCTCGCGCCGCTGCCCTCGTCGCACGAGCTGCACCGCGGCTCCCCGGTGCCCACCTGTGGTGGCGGCGGCGGCTGCTGCTGTTGCCGGCGGAGCAGCGCCGAGCGTGGCTGTTGCTGGTGTCGGTGGTTGCTGCTGCCGCCTCCGTTGCTCTTGCCCGTCTCCTCTGAGGAGGCGGCGGCGGCGGACACCACCACGGCGTCCAGCAGGCTGCTGAGGTGCAGGAAGGCGGCGGAGGGCAGCGCGTCCATGCCCGCCTCGGACAGCAGCACTTTGTGGTCGCACAGCGGGCAGCGGAGCTTCAGCGGCTCGCCGGGGCTGGCGTGCGCCTCCAGGCAGGGCCGGCAGAAGGCGTGCAGGCAGGGCAGGACGTGCAATCCCGTCCCCCGCCGCCCCACCACCACCGCCGCCGCCGCCTGCTGCTGGGGCTGAGGCTGCCGCGAAGAGGACGAGCCGCCGCAGGAAGACGACGAATTGGAGGTCTGCGAGGACGACGACGACGTGGAGGAGCCCGAAGAGCCGGGCGCAGGGGAGCCGCACACCTCCTTGCACAGCGCGCAGAGCTGGAAGTCCGTCTCCGGGAAGGCGGCCATTTGTGAAGGAGCCAACGGTGTTGGAGGGGCAAATAAAAAAATATATATAGGGGGGAGGAGGGGGGGGCGCGCTGGGGAGAGAAGCGGCTAGAGAAATCCGCTTTGAACCGTAGCGATCAGTTCTTGTTACATCGAAAGCATCTTCCTGTTGAATAGGTTCTTGCCTAATTTCACTTTTGTCAATTTGATATTTTTTTTGCCCCTAACTCATATTTGTCCGGCGCTTGTTTACATGAAATAACTATCGATCTGCATGAGTGATCAATAAGTGACAGTTTTTCATTTCCCCCGGGTCACCAGTTGCCAATGCGCCGTTACCTTGTCTTTGTAAGATACAGACTATCTGCGTCTCATCAGTGCGAAAACAGCTCATGTAAACAGAATTCATCTCTCTAAAAGTGTATATATATATATATTTTTTTTTAAGTTTCCACAATGTCTTTATGCGGTCATCCCTGCTGCCTTGCACAGCATTGCCTTGCCTGAATCGTAAGAATGGTTCCGCTTCATGTTCCCGATTACTATTACAGCGGCCGGGGGGAAAGAGTTCGCGGTGTTTGAGGGGGGGGGGGGGATAAGAGAAAGGGTCCCCGGGATGTTGGTAAAAACTTGCGAAACCAATCAGCCTCCCCGAACGAGGTCGACTCCGTTTCTTTTCCTCCTTTCCCGCTGCCACAACATCACGGGTGGGGACGCTCCGGCAGAGAGCCCAAGGGTGATAGATGGGGGCAGCTCGCTTCGGGAGTCCCCCACCCGAGGATGCACGATGCCTTCCTGGTGTTGGGAAATGGCTGTTTGCCCCTCGTGCCGAGTCTGGTCTCCGGGGTGGTTCTCGCCGACGATTGTTCCCCTTATCTCCGGGTTCTCTCCCCCGATTGTTCCCCCCCCCCTCCCCTCTTGTCTCCGGGTTCTACAGCCCCATTGTCCCCTCTGCGATTAATGGCTGGCGGTTAGCAACACCGCATCCAGTGGCGCCAGTAAACCCAGAAGCGGCGGCGGCACTGTGGAGGAAAGAGGAACACGGGAGACTGCGGCCGCTCCCCACCAGCACTTTAAATTATTCATTGGCCATATTATCCACTCTCACAATTCGAGCCTCGAAGTGCAATCCAAGCTCCGCATAGGACGCTCTTGGTTCGTTTCTCCTCTTAAACCCTGTAGAAAACAAACCAGAATCCGCTCACATTGCCTTTGGCGGGTGGGGGCCGGCTTCTTCTTCTTCTTTTTTTATTTCAATCTGGAGGCTGCAGCAATAGAGGAAAAACGTTGAAAGATTCCCAGCCTGTGCATGTAGGCTTGCAAGTAGGTCCCAGTAGCCGCCGTTGATTTGAAGAGTTCCTGTCTTCTTTTTCCCTCCCCCCTTGCCCCCCCCCCGGATGCTGTTTGCGTGGTGCCGATCTGGCTAGCCACAGATCCTGAGCGCGCTGATCTCGGGGCGCGTGGTACTGAAACTGCTCGGGAGCTGGGAATCCTTTTAATCTGCACTTCCGCCTGAGCTCCCGGAGGGGGAGGGGGGCCACAAAGCTGCAAACAGGAAGCATTAACCCTCTCCCCGCCGCCGCTGCTCCTCCTCCACCCGGGGAGGAGCGCTCTCCTGCGGCTCCCCCTGGACGCCTCTTTCTAACCTCGCCTGCCTCTCCCTGTCCTGCTCAATTGGCTCGGTGCTAATTGAAAATAGCTTTAACCGCCGGTTACCTTTATTTTAAATCCCTGCCAAAATGTTAAACATACCAAAGCTGTGTGTTTGATCATAAAACCTTACATTTTCAAATTTAGTATCCGTTTATGCTATTTGTTATAATGATAAATGGGGTCGGCTTGATCTATTTTTAAGTATTTCCTGTTTCCGGACAAAGCTGTGGCATATAAGATTAATTTTTTTCGTATTGTTAGGTATGTATAGTTGTGTATTCCTTCCTTTCTGTTTCTTTTTTTTTTTTTTAACCAAAGGCTTATATGGTTATAAAGAACCATAAGAATGACATTTGGTTTTTATTTCTAAACATATTTTGAGCAAAAATGAGGCCATAATTCCATTTTACCTATTTCAGCTTCTCCGATGAAATTCAGTTCTAATACTTTAATAACTTTAATAAACTTAGGTTATAAAGATCTTTTCACAGAGAATAATTTTGTACATAGGTATGTCAACTTTATTGTTTATTAGTTACAAAATTAAACCTTTAATGTGCAGTCCATGATAATTCCTCACTGTTTGTTTATTAAAGCTGATGATAAACCTACTGTAGTTTATTTGTTTTATTTTTATGCAAATGTAATTTATTTGCTAAAATAATTGCACAAATTGTGGGCCAGATGTACTAAGCATTATTTCAAATAGATACCAACTGGGAAGGACCCTATAGTATAGCACTTCTATACTGTTAAAAGACATCAGATTATACTAGTTCAAAAACCCAATTTGAGCACCTTATACTAGTTCAAAAACCCAATTTGAGCACCTTACTTTAGTTTTATTAATATTTGTACTCTAACTATGGTAAATATGTAAACAGTGAATGCGGATATTACATGCATATATTTCTTACTACAGACATGATATTTAAATAAGATGTAGAATATTTAGATATATGCACACATACATTTTAGATAATTTCACAGAAATATGATTATAGCGCTAAACTACTGAAGGTGCTTTCAGTTCCAGTAAGCAATTTATACCTGAAATATAATGGATCCCCTTTGTATTCATGTCAGTGGGACCTTTAAAATTGTGCATACATGCGGAATAGAGTAGACTGCTGTAACTCTGCATTCATTATGTAACAGATACTGAGACATTGTTTTATTTAAGAGGCTATTCACAATCAAAGATGATCTGGAGGTTAATTTCAACTTAATAGCAAGTATTTCTATTACATATTTTTGTGATTTTTAAACCCAACTCCCAAAATCAGCATTCCAACTACTTTTTTTTTTTTTTAATATTTCTTTTCTAGCCTCTCTCTCCCCATGCCCCTGCAGAGTGCAGACCTTTTCCCCTATTGATATTTAAATTTCCTAATGAAACTCCTTAAAAGCTGCAGCCAGAAGCCCAGCCTTCTCTGATTCAAGCATGAGGTGAGTGAATGTAAGAGACAGTTTTGTATTTTTTTAAAGAATTTAGTAACGAATGCATATGAAACTGTGAAGAAACAGCAGCTATGGCTGATGCGTGGACAACTGGCACTATTGCTCAAAAGTTTCAAATTTGTGCTAATCTTTTCATCGGTGCTGCATGAAAATAGCAGGAGTTTTTGTTTAGCAGTTTTCATATTTGTATTAATTAGATATAAAAAGATATGTCAATTTGTGAATTAAGCTCAAATGTGCATACATCCAAGTTGCTTACAGGTGGAATTTCTTGTACCCCCAAATTTGAAGTGCACAAAGTTATGCACAACAGACAATTCTGAAAAGATACAAGCAGTGCTGCTTTGCGGAAGGACTGAGTTCCTTTCCCGGCTCAGATTTTCTACTTACTATCGGGCCGATACAGTAAAATGTGCGGGAGAGCTGGCGCTCTGAGGCGAGCGCCCGCCCTCCCAACGCGCGCCCAGGCCACTCTCCTGGGCACGCAATTTTATGTTCAAATGAGGGCCTGCGGTAATAATGAGGTGCTAGGGACACTAGCGCGTCCCTAGCGCCTCCTTATTGGGTTTGACAGCCGACGCTTAATTTTACCGGCGTCGGTTGACGAACCCGCTGACAGCCACGGGTTTGGAAAACGGATGCCAGCAAAATTGAGTGTCCGTCTTCCAACCTGCGAGCCGAGGGCTGATTTTTTTTGGGAGGGGGGCCTCTGACTTAATATCGCTATGATATTAAGTTTTTTCTGCTTTTCTATACACTTTCCTGGTGCTGGCCGAAATTAACGCCTGCCTTTGGGCAGGCGTTAATTTCTGAGAGTAAAATGTGCGGCTTGGCTTGGAATAAATAATAGGCTCATCAACATGCATTTGCATGTTGCGGACACTATTAGTTTTGGGGGGGGGGGGGTTGGACATGCATTTTCCTTGCACTATTACCCCTTAATTTATAAGGGGTAATAATAGCGCGTCGAAAATACGCGTCCAGATGGGGGCTAATGGTGCGCTCGGCTGAGCGCACTGTTCTGTATTGGCAAGTATGTTAGTGTAATGACTGGGGAGTGGCTAAAGTCACCAGGTAGCTCTTTCTTAATTCCCACAGTTGCAAACAGAAAATATTTTCACACCTTACTTAGTTGATTTTCACATTGTCCAGGTAAATTGAGTGTGTGTGTGTGTATATATATATATATATTTATCTAGGACTAATACAAATTTTAATGCACACAAGAATTCGATATGTAAACAAGGGACGAAAAAAAAGTAATAGAAGATAAGATACGAGAAAGTAGCGGGATAATTTTAAATCGCCAGCACCTGTAAAAATCGGAAGATACGCTGTCCCAGTGAAGCGCACACCAGCAGCCAGCTGGCCCATGCAGGTTACTGCTGCTCAGAGAGCAGGTAAGTAACGAAACAAAAAAAAAAAACTTTAGAGGGTTTTAGAGGTTGGGGAGGATGGAGAAAAGGCAGACAGGATAGGTAGGGAGTTTAGAAAGTTCCCTTCTGGGACTTCCGGCGATGACGTCAAGGGAGACGGAAGCACACGGGTAGAGCTCCACGGCCCCGCTCCCCAAATCAGCTTAAAAATACCTGTTCTCCCAAGTCAAAAATCGGAAGCTCCTTCTGCTGGGAGTCTTTTCTTGTGCAGGCCACACGCTCCAGGAACAGCTGGACTGATCGGGTGAGAGCTTGCGCTACACCCTTATTCTTCGGGTCCGCGGCAAGAGAGCTAAAAAATGGCGGTGGCTTTCCCCTTGTGATCTCTGCACCGTGTGGGTCCGACAGCTGGCTAAGGGCGCTCTTTCTCATACCTGATCCCAGCTTCCCCTGAGCCGGGGTGTCTGATCGGCAACAAGGTACCGGGGATGCGAAATCGCAGCGGCTGCTGCATCGGTGATTGTAACATTCACCGGCCACGTCTTGGGAAGCCCAAAATGGCTGTGGTGCCTGCGGGTGAAAATGTGACAACATCCTGTACGGAGGATGCCCTGAAGCAGATCTCTCAGCGAGTTACAGAGGTCCTAGACGGTAGGCTTATCAAACTTCCATAAGAGGATATTAAAAATGTTATGGAAAGCCAGTCTAAATGCCTGGACACGGCTGAGGCCACCATTTCGGAGCTTGGGGACCGGGCTTCGGAATCGGAGCACTTCGTGGCAAAGCTGCGAAGCCAACAACGCAAGCTCCTAACCAGGATGGAAGAACAAGAGGACTGGGAACACTGGAACAATTTGAAAATCATTGGCCTCCCGGAGCAAGTAAAGGATGGCGAATTGCGAAATTTCATTGAGAAATGGCTCCCGGGACAGGCCGGAATGGATCTGGCAGATCGCTTATAGTGAGAACGGATTCATCGGGTGGGCCCTCCACGCAACGGAAATGGCAGGCCTCGGCCTGTGATGGCGCATATCCTGCACTGGGAGCATAAAACGCAGGTGATGAGGGCCTTCCATCAAAAAGCAGCGGTGGAATACCAGAAAGCCGCATTTTTGTTGTTCAGTGATTTTTCAGCGAGTACTGCATCTCAGCGATAAAGAACACGCTAAATTACAGAGAGACTGGGTGAGCCACTGCTACTACTCCTCGTTTAGTTCGAGGCAGCGAATGGGGTCGCCATTCTCATTCATAAAAATTTACCTTTTCAGCCAGCGCAATCCTACCAGGACCCAGAGGGGAGATATGTTATTGTAGTAGGTACGTTATATGATCAGAAAATGACTGGAAACTCTTTATCGTAACCCTAGCGCCTCTATTTTACTCAAGGGGGAGCCCACAGAACCCTTTTCTTTGTACTGCAGGGTCCGGCAGGGTTGCCCCCTCTCCCCGCTGTTATTTGTGTTGGCTTTGGAACCCTTGGCTATTCGGTTGCAAAGTGATCCGAGATTAGTGTAGATGGCCACCCCTTAAAGACTGCTTTATTTGCAGACAATGTCCTTCTGTTTGTGGGATGACCTCACACCAGTTTGCCTATTATTATTACCCTTTTTGATCAGTTCCGACAGGTGGCAGGGCTGAAAATTAATTATGGAAAGTCAGAGGCTTTGGTCTTAAATGCCCACCTGCCGGACTCTGGGATGGCCCTTTTCCCTTTCAGTGGGCCCCCGACAAGATAAAATATTTGGGCATGTGGGTTCCCTGGCACTTGGAGTGGCTGTATGAGCTGAACATTACCCCATGTCTTCTTAAGCTTCGGGCGCAGTTGCAGATATGGACCCCTTTTCCACTCTTCCTGTTTGGTAGGAGTGCCCTTATTAAAATGGTGATCGTGCCCCGGCTACTTTACTTGTTGCACATGATCCCTTGCTGGCTGAAGGCTGGAGTCCTTCGTCAATTACGCGCCAGTTTACAAAAGTTCTTGTGGAGGGGGAAGCGGGCCCAGTTGGCATCTACAGTCTTGGAGCGCCCTAGAGAGCAAGGAGGGCTTAATTTGCCAGACTTTCGACTCTACAATGTGGCGTGTCAGCTGTGTTAAATGGGTGAATGGATTTCGGGGACCTACTGTTACTGTGCACCAGGGATGTTAAATAAGATGTCTCAACCTAGCTCCCCTTTAAGTATCATTCAGCTGCGCCGGGGGCTGCGGTGTAACACGGCTTATCCCAGAATTTTTCTATACCCCTGTATACGAGCCTGGAGGTGGTTGCGGGGCCTATGGGGATTGCGGGGAATAGCTTCTCTCTTTCTGCCCTTTTTGGGGAATGTGAGTTTTGTGCCGGGGCGGGACAGCAAGGCTGTTTTCCAGGTTTGGGCAGATAATGGGGTAGTATATGTATTTCATTTGTTGGACCCAGACTCCCATGATATCCATTATTTTGCTACTCTGGCTCGCACGTTTCGGCTACCTACCAAGTACTTTTATGCGTATCTGCAAGCCCACCATTACATCCAATCCCTCTCTTGGTCTGTGGAGGAGTTAACAGCAGAAACTACTTTTGCTACCAAGGTTTTTGACACTGCCTGCCTCATTAACAGGATTACTGGTTGGAAAAAATTGGGTCGATCACTTGGGCAGGCGGGACAAATGCAGCGTCTTATGACCCGCTGGACTACCCTGCTGGACTCGCCGCTTGCCCCAGGTTATTTGAGGAGCTGTTTTAAAGCTCTTTACCAGTTGTTGCCAGATGTGGGTCTTAATGAGGTCCAATTCAAAATTCTTCATTATATCTACTGCGATGACGTCCACCGATATCACATGAAACTAACTAAGTCTCTGTTAAGGATCACCCCGCCAGGGAGGCGGAGTTAGCAATCTGTTAAGGATCACTCCTCGAGATGGGAGGAGTTAGCAATCTGTCGTGGATCACCCTGCCAAGGGGGCGGAGTTAGCAATCTGTTGTGGATCTGCTCCCCCAGAGGAGAGGAGTTGCAAGCTGTACAATGCTGCTCCCCCAAGGGGAGGAGCTAGCAATAAGTAATACTCCTTAGGCAGAGTTAATGATCTGTTGTGATTCCAGTGGGAACATTGAGAGGAGAGGATCACCTTGCTGGTGACTGAAAGGAATCAGTAAGTTTTTGCTTGGGACATTGTCTTTTTTTAAAGTATTGGGGCAAAGTTAACTATTTGGGAATATTATTTAGTGTGTTTGTGCCTTTAATAGTCAGAAAGGCAGTGAATAAACAAGTTAGACTGTATTTTTAAATAGTCAGTCAATAAGGTAGCTAGTAAGCAGTAGGTAGTGTGTTTATTTTTAAAAGTCTGCAGAACTGAGTGTTCTGCAGACTTTTAAAGAACTGAGTGTTTGTATTGGAAAAAAAAACCCCAAACACCCCCCCCCCAAAAAAAAAAAAAAGTAGCCAGAAGCTAGAAATAAGCTAGGAGCAGTGTATACCTAAGTAAAAAAGCTGAATAGTTCAGCTCAGTTACTCACCTTGGAAAGGTGTTGAGGTAGTGTGATTGGGTTTGAATAGGGACCAACATTTGTTAATCAAGAGAGCAGTGAGTCAATCTGGCTGACTGACTGAAGTTAGAATGTTTGGATTTCCCCACCCCTAGCTCATCCCTTAATTTATAGGCAGGTGCCACTTTCACAAAAAAAAAAAATCAACAAAAACTTTATTGAGAATTCGATCAGATGCCGGTAGGCCACTACCAGACACATAGTGAATTTGCTAATACATTTAAAGGACATTAGACACATTCCTACTCCCATAGCAACCTAAAACTTAACTAGGAACTGATCAAAATTGAGATGAAGGCAGCAGTCCAGCAGCAAGAGGGGGTCTTCCCAGATTTTTGCATAGAGTGTCACGTGTATGATTTTTTACCCACCGATGAGAAGTTGTACATGTACATGCGATGCAAAGAGCTCCTGGCTCTCAGAGAACAAGTCCAATCTCTGGAGGCTAGAGTGGCAGACCTGGAGGAGCTGAGGCAGACAGAGAGGTATATAGATGAAACCTTCAGGGATATAGTAGTCAAGTCCCAACTTCAGATTGGCAGCCCTGGTGCTGCCTTGGAGGAAGAAGGTCTCATGATGGGAGAGCACCAACCAGGTGCGGCAGGAAAGGATCCTGAAGCAAGGACCTGCTCTTCAGGTGATGCATTGTCCTTTCACACTGAGGATATCTCCCCAAGGCCTACTGCCCAGGAGGGAAGGGCTAGGTCGGCCGTCATAGTTGGTGATTTGATTATTAGGAATGTAGATAGCTGGGTGGCTGGTGGGCGTGAGGATTGCCTGGTAACATGTCTACCTGGTGCGAAGGTGGCGGACCTCACGCGTCACCTAGATAGGATTTTTGACAGTGCTGGGGAGGAGCCGGCTGTTGTGGTACATGTGGGCACCAACGACATAGGAAAATGTGGGAGGGAGGTTCTGGAAGCCAAATTTAGGCTCTTAGGTAGAAAGCTGAAATCCAGAACCTCCAGGGTAGCATTCTCTGACATGCTCCCTGTTCCACGGGTAGGTCACCAGAGGCAGGCAGAGCTCTGGAGTCTCAATGCATGGATGAGACGATGGTGCAAGGAAGAGGGATTCAGTTTTGTTAGGAACTGGGGAACCTTTTGGGGAAGGGGGGGAGTCTCTTCCAAAGGGATGGGCTCCACCTTAACCAGGGTGCAACCAGATTGCTGGCGCTAAACTTTAAAAAGGAGATAGAGCAGCTTTTAAACTAGAACAAAGGGGAAAGCCGACAGTCGCTCAGCAGTGCATGGTTCGGAGAGAGGTATCTTCAAAGGATACTAATGATGCATTAGAATTAGGGCATCCCGACAGTGAGGTTCCAATAATTAGAAAAATAGTCAAGTGCCTGTAACTAAAAACTCACCTGAGCTAAAATATTCTAACTTATCCCTATCAATTAAAAAGCAGAATGAAAATACAAACAAAAAACAAACTTTGAAATGTTTGTATGCTAATGCCAGAAGTGTAAGAAGCAAGATGGGAGAATTAGAATGTATAGCAGTGAATGATGACATAGACTTAATTGGCATCTCAGAGACATGGTGGAAAGAGGATAACCAATGGGACAGTGCTATACCGGGGTACAAATTATATCGCAATGACAGAGAGGAGCACCCGGGAGATGTGGCGCTTTATGTCTGGGATGGCATAGAATCCAACAGGATAAACATCCTGCATGAGACTAAATACAAAATTGAATCTTTATGGGTAGAAATCCCTCGTGTGTCGGGGAAGACTATAGTGATAGGGGTAAACTACCGTCCACCTGGTCAAAATGGTGAGACGGACAGTGAAATGCTAAGAGAAATTAGGGAAGCTAACCAAATTGGTAGTGCAGTAATAATGGGAGACTTCAATTACCCCAATATTGACTGGGTAAATGTATTATTGGGACACGCTAGAGAGATAACGTTCCTGGATGGAATAAATGATAGCTTTATGGAGCAATTGGTTCAGGAACCAACGAGAGAGGGAGCAATTTTAGATCTAATTCTCAGTGGAGCACAGGACTTGGTGAGAGAGGTAACGGTGGTGGGCCGCTTGGCAATAGTGATCATAATATGATCAAATTTGATTTAATGACTGGAAGAGGAACAGTGTACAAATCCAAGGCTCTCGTGCTAAACTTTCAAAAGGGAAACTTTGATAAAATGAGAAAAATTGTTAGAAAAAAACCTGAAAGGAGCAGCTACAAAAGTAAAAAATGTCCAAGAGGCGTGGTCATTGTTAAAAAATACCATTCTAGAAGCACAGTCCAGATGTATTCCACACATTAAGAAAGGTGGAAAGAAGGCAAAACGATTACCGGCATGGTTAAAAGGGGAGGAGAAAGAAGCTTTTTAGTCAAAAGATCTTCATTCAAAAATTGGAAGAAGGATCCAAAAGAAGAAAATAGGATAAAGCATAAACGTTGGCAAGTTAAATGTAAGACATTGATAAGACAGACTAAGAGAGAATTTGAAAAGAAGTTGGCTGTAGAGGCAAAAACTCACAGTAAAAACTTTTTAAAATATATCCGAAGCAGAAAGCCTGTGAGGCAGTCAGTTGGACCGTTAGATGATCGAGGGGTTAAAGGGGCACTTAGAGAAGATAAGGTCAGCGTGGAAAGATTAAATGATTTCTTTGCTTTGGTGTTTACTGAAGAGGATGATGGGGAGGTACCCGTAATGGAGAAGGTTTTCATGGGTAATGATTCAGATGGACTGAATCAAATCACTGTGAACCTAGAAGATGTGGTAGGCCTGATTGACAAACTGAAGA
Source organism: Rhinatrema bivittatum (assembly GCF_901001135.1). Lineage (NCBI taxonomy): Eukaryota > Metazoa > Chordata > Amphibia > Gymnophiona > Rhinatrematidae > Rhinatrema > Rhinatrema bivittatum. Next base: position 249,421,970 of record NC_042616.1, on the reverse strand, counting down.
GTAGTAAATCACCCGGACCGGATGGTATACACCCCAGCGTTCTGAAGGAACTAAAAAATGAAATTTCAGACCTATTAGTAAAAATTTGTAACCTATCATTAAAATCATCCATTGTACCTGAAGACTGGAGGATAGCTAATGTAACCCCAATATTTAAAAAGGGCTCCAGGGGTGATCCGGGAAACTACAGACCGGTTAGCCTGACTTCAGTGCCAGGAAAAATAGTGGAAAGTGTTCTAAACATCAAAATCACAGAACATATAGAAAGACATGGTTTAATGGAACAAAGTCAGCATGGCTTTACCCAAGGCAAGTCTTGCCTCACAAATCTGCTTCACTTTTTTGAAGGAGTTAATAAACATATGGATAAAGGTGAACTGATAGATGTAGTATACTTGGATTTTCAGAAGGCGTTTGACAAAGTTCCTCATGAGAGGCTTCTAGGAAAAGTAAAAAGTCATGGGATAGGTGGCGATGTCCTTTCGTGGATTGCAAACTGGCTAAAAAACAGGAAACAGAGAGTAGGATTAAATGGACAATTTTCTCAGTGGAAGGGAGTGGACAGTGGAGTGCCTCAGGGATCTGTATTGGGACCCTTACTTTTCAATATATTTATAAATGATCTGGAAAGAAATACGACAAGTGAGATAATCAAATTTGCAGATAACACAAAATTGTTCAGAGTAATTAAATCACAAGCAGATTGTGATAAATTGCAGGAAGACCTTGTGAGACTGGAAAATTGGGCATCCAAATGGCAGATGAAATTTAATGTGGATAAGTGCAAGGTGATGCATATAGGGAAAAATAACCCATGCTATAAATACACAATGTTGGGTTCCATATTAGGTGCTACAACCCAAGAAAGAGATCTAGGTGTCATAGTGGATAACACATTGAAATCGTCGGTTCAGTGTGCTGCGGCAGTCAAAAAGCAAACAGAATGTTGGGAATTATTAGAAAGGGAATGGTGAATAAAACGGAAAATGTCATAATGCCTCTGTATCGCTCCATGGTAAGACCGCACCTTGAATACAGTGTACAATTCTGGTCGCCGCATCTCAAAAAAGATATAATTCTGATGGTGAAGGTACAGAGAAGGGCTACCAAATTGATAAGGGGAATGGAACAGCTCCCCTATGAGGAAAGACTAAAGAGGTTAGGACTTTTCAGCTTGGAGAAAAGACGGCTGAGGGGGAATATGATAGAGATGTTTAAAATCATGAGAGGTCTAGAACGGGTAGATGTGAATCGGTTATTTACTCTTTCGGATAATAGAAAGACTAGGGGGCACTCCATGAAGTTAGCATGGGGCACATTTAAAACTAATCGGAGAAAGTTCTTTTTTACTCAACGCACAATTAAACTCTGGAATTTGTTGCCAGAGGATGTGGTTAGTGCAGTTAGTATAGCTGTGTTTAAAAAAGGATCGGATAAGTTCTTGGAGGAGAAGTCCATTACCTGCTATTAAGTTCACTTAAAGAATAGCCACTGCCATTAGCAATGGTAACATGGAATAGACTTCGTTTTTGGGTACTTGCCAGGTTCTTATGGCCTGGATTGGCCACTGTTGGAAATAGGATGCTGTGCTTGATGGACCCTTGGTCTGACCCAGTATGGCATTTTCTTAAGTTCTTATGGCTCCCACAGAGTGGCAGTCTGTATAATACCGCTCTAGTAGTGTAAGGAATAAACACTTAATGGAAATTGGTGAATCCCTGGGCCGATGGCAGATGACAGCGCCCCCAGGAGGATATCCTGAGAGGGACCTCCGGCTAGGCTGGAGTATGGAGACAAATACAGATAGTTCTTTATTAGACAGGAAGTAGAACCACCAGAGATGGCAGTAGTGAGCTGATGTGCCCGGCAGGGCTGAAGTCCCTCAGATATTGGAATTGCGATCTCTGGGTTGCTGAGCTGTAGAGAGAGACTATAGGTAGTGAGTAGACAGGGTATGCTGGATACATAACCAGTAGTAGATGATACACTCACAATTGTAAATATCCATAATGGCTTCAGTGCAACAGAGAGTCTTCAGTATTTTAGGAACAGGAGCCGTAGGCGAGTACTGGTTCCTATATGCAGTCTGGAACAAGAACTCACAATATCTGTGTATGAGATGGCTTCTGGAATAGAAGAAAGTCTTTGGAGGGTTTTGGGAACATGGGCCCTTGTGGAGCGATGACCGGTTCCTATCTGTAATAGTAATTCACAGGATATAGGTATGCGATAGCTTCTGAGATAGAAGAAAGTCTGTGAAGGGTTTTAGGAACATGGGCCCTCGTGGAGCGAGTACCAGTTCCTATCTGCAATAGTAATGTACCAGATATAGGTATGTGGTAGCTTCTGAGATAGAAGAGAGTTTTGAAGGGTTTTAGGAACATGGGCCCTCGTGGAGCGAGTACCAGTTCCTATCTGTAATAGAACTCACAGTGTTCACGTCTGCGATCGCTTCCAGGCATTAAGGAGTCTTCTGGGCATTCATGAACGTAGGCCCTTGAGGAGCGAGTACCGGATCCTGTCTTAGCAATCTGAAATCAAGAAGAGAGAATGGGCCCCCGAGGAGCGGCTACCCCTAGGTAAGTTTGTGGAGGCAGAGCATCTGTCCGTCAGACCCGAAGGGAGTCACCACCAAGATAGAGAGGGTGGAGCGAGGGCGAGAACAGGGGTCCTAATAGTTCAAACTGAGGATGCTGGAATTGCCCAGTAGTTGAAGGAGATTTGCTACATACAGAAAAGCACTGCACCACATGACAAGCTCTGTTGCAACAGCTGTGGGGAAGGGAGCAAAAACCCAGTATGGGGGTGGGAGGGTAGGGAATAGGAAAGGAAAGACCCAAGATTGGAAGGTGGACAAGCAAAGACCCAGAATCAAATTACGGGAATTGGAGAGAGAGGACTAAGATCAAATTATTGGGGTCTGGGGGAGGAAAAGATAATGAGGGAGAATTGATGGAAGGAGTACAAAGAAAGTATTGGAGAGAGAGAGGAGGGGAAGAAATATACTGGACTGAGTAAGGTGGTGAGAAGAAAACAGAATCGAGAGGAAAGGAGGCAAATGGAAGGGAAAAGTAGAAGAAGAGAAGGAAATGAAGGCTGAGAGGGAAAAAGAAAGCTAGCAGGCTCAAACTGCAGTAAGTGACAGATGGGGTGGGGAAATTGGAGGAATGAGTTGGGGAGGGGAGATGGATGATACAACATGGGAGGAAATGAAGAACAGAAAAACATAACATAAAAAATAGATTTCAAAGAGGCAGATGAAGGGAGAAGAGACACATAGAAAGAAAGACCATGGAAATGATAAGCAGAAGACTGTGGGAACCAGCAGGAAGTTATTTTAGTTTCGTGAAGAACTTTGTGATGTGGCAGGTGGGATAATAGTGGAACAAAGCTAATCAATAAAAAATGTGAATCAATAATTACACAAGCTTAGCATAAGATTTTCTAAATATGCATCATACAGTTTGAGCAGGAGTGCCTAATCCTTTGCATACATCTGTATCTACTGTACCTGAATTGTAACTCAGCTTGTCTTTTCTTTTTTATTTTTAGCCTGCTTAGCAAGTAAGTTGAAATAGGTACAGGAAAGTTCTGCTAACTGCATGGTAAGGCCAGTGCTTGAACTGTCTGTGATTCATGGAGTAACATGATGTTTCAAAGCAAGACCACAGCTTAAGACATAAATCTGCTGAAATTGTAAATTCTAAATAGAGCTAAGTGGACTTGCAAAAACCTGGACTAAAGCCAGAAATTATAGTATAAGTTAATTGTAATTAACAGTGTCCATTCAGATCACAGAGGGAGAGGGTCTTTAGCCATCCCATGGTTTCCTCCAGGCCTGTTTGTCTCTTGATATTCCCAGATACGTTGACTCACAAAAGGGAGACTGTAAAGGAGGTATCTTTGTTTAAATCTTTATCTTTTATTACTGTGATACTATTTGTCTTTGCTGATTTATGCAATATTTACTGCAATACTATTTGCCTTTGCTGATTTTTACCATATTTGACAATATTTAGTAAATCAAGTATTTGCTTTTACAAATGTGTTGTGTGTTTTATGACATTAATATACCACCACTCATCCCACTGAATTACTTGCCTTTCCAAAACCAAGCTGAGTTACAATTCAGGTATAGTAGATACTGACGTATGCAAAATATTAGGCACCCCTGTTCAAATTGTATGATTCATAGAAGCTGACACAATCTCTACATGGTACAAAGTTAAACATGACATCTTTCTGCAATTTTTAATGCAAAATTACTATTTATTTACTGATTTTTAACAGATCAAAAACAATAAAACAGTGTTTGCTGTTGGAGAGGATGTGGGGCGCAGGGCACTTACCTTCACATATGGTGGTCCTGCCCTCATGCTCAGACCTACTGGCAGGGACTGTTTCAGTGGATCTCCCAGTTCTTAAACGTGCCCTGTGTGGCACAGCCCTGGCATGTGCTACTAGGGGTACCTATGCCGGAACAAAACACGACAACCGAGAAACTGATTTTACAAATTTTTATTGCAGCACGGACAGAGTTGGCTATCCAGTGGAAGCAAATTCAGACCCCTACACTTGCAGCGGTACAACACCGTCTTTTCTTGCTATGCCAAATGGGCAGGCTCACTGCTGTCCACCAGAATCGTTTCTCTTCCTTTCAAGCGATTTGGGGCCCCTTTCAAAAATGGGTGGCTGACACCAATCCTCTTCGAGGTTCCCAGGTGCAGTCTTGAAATGTTCATCGGCCAGTCGCTGGTGCCACTTACAGTTTCACTTGCACATACGTACCACAGTTTTTGTAAGCAGCAATACCAGTGTGGGGTGGAGAGGGGGGAGGGGCTTGGGGGGACATTTATGGTTCATATGTTTATTATGTTTACTTAATTTACTGGTCTGCTCAGTTTCATTTCCACATACAGTTTATCATTGAGGAAGATGTTCTGCCTTTTTTATCTTTCCTGTATTAGTTGACTGCTGCACTGCATTGGCATGATTATTGTGTTCATGTTTGTTCTTCATTCTGTTATATCACATATCCTGTTGCAGTGGGTCTCCGCTGATAGTTTGTAAATTGCATATTGATGTTTTTTGTGACCTGCAAATAAAAACAGATTATATACAAAAAAACAACAACAATAAAACAGTGAATATTGGATATGCAAAATGTTTAGTCACCTTTCCAGTTAATTGATTACTACTTTAAAAAAAAAAGTTGTTAATAAGGCCCAAAAAGTTGATAGACTAGTTAGGCCTTCAGTTAGTCAGATGAAGACAATTCCACAGTTGAACAAATTGTCTGACCCTTCTAATTCCCAAATTGTGATTGTTTATTTAAAATCATTTCTATTCCACCTTTGCTCACAATGTGGTTCAAGGCGGATGTCTGTCTACTTTCAACAATCATGGGTCCCTCTAAGCAGTAGCTGTCTGAGGCTTGAAAATGAAGATAATTCACTTTTACAAAGCAGGCAAAGGATATTTAAAAATATATAAACACTTTAAGCTAGTAATTTCAATTGTCAGAAACACTGTTAAGAAATGGAAGTTACATAGAACTGTTGAAGTCAAAGCAAGGTCTGTAAGACCAAGAAAAAACTCCAATAAAACTGCTCAAAAACTGATCGGATCTTCCAAATAAAATCCACCACTCATGACAAACAACTTGCTGAAAAGTTTAATTGATACTGGAGTAGTTGTCCAGAGATGCACAGCAATGTTCCCTCAAATTTTTGAAAGACTGCGGGTACAAAAATGTTCTTTGTGTGCAACTTTTAATAAGCCAAGTTCAAATTTGTGCACTATGAGTCAGTATACTGCAAATAATTTTAGATTTCTTGTGCCTGCTATGTTCTGATATGTGTGTGGGATTCATTACCTCTGTACACAACTTAGAAGGAACTGTGATGTGCACAATTGTTATGGTTTGTGGGTATGTGGGCCCTTGGACCAAGATGCGAGTTGTTACTACCTGTGGGGAGGGGCCCCACAGGTCCGCACCGTCGGAAGGCGAGGTCAGACCCAGTGGGGAGCTCTGTGTGAAGCTTATGGAGAGGTCCCGAAGAGCCAGGAGAATATCCCAGTAGAGAGGCAGGCTAGAGGCAGTACCTGGGCAGGGAACCCAAAGGGAGAGGTGCCAGACAGGCCGCAGAGCAGGAAGCGCAAGACTGGCCGTGCAGGAGGTACTCTGGAGAGGCAATCCCGAGGGGAGGAGCTGTGCAGCATAGAGGATGATGATGCAATGCTGTAGGCCAATCCACAGAACAGGAAAGCCCGAGCCAAGCCTCTACTGGTTACGTATGCAGAGCCCCGAAGAACGGAGGAGTGCTGGCAGTCTCGATACAGTATGTAGACATGACCCAGAGGAGTGGGGAGGCGTTGACAGTCACAGAGAAGCAGGAGAACACTACCCCGAGACATGGGGAAGCTCTGGCAGTCACTTGAGTAACACGTAGGCATGGTCCCGAGGAGCAAGAATGTGCAGGCAGTCTTGTACAGGACGCAGGCACAATCCTGAGGAGCAGGGAAGCCCTGTTGTAGAACTCACGGATTGTAGATGTGTTCCAGGGAAGGTCCCGAGGAGCAGGAGGCCTTGCAGGGCAGAACCCAGGAGGCACGGAGCCAGCCCGAGGAGCGGGGTAGGCTAGGAGAGCGAGGCCCGATATGCACACTGGCCCCCGAGGAGCGGGTACCAGATGTGGTCCACGTCCAAACCTGATAGCGTAGTCACAGGAACATGAAGGCAGTAGTCGAGAGACGAACAGAACTTGTTGCCAAGTTGGCTAATTGAGGGTAAAAGTGGAGCTTAAATACACAGGTCCAATTACATCATCAAAGTATGCAAAACAAAACCTTGATAATCTTTTAATGTTTTGGAACAAAGTACTTTGGACTGATGAACCAAAACTTGAATTGTTTGACCACAACCATAAAAGACACTGTAACTATAACACTTTATTTTGGACAGTTATAAAGCAAATAAAATAAATAAAAACAGTTATTACAGTGTCAGCTAAATTTTTCAACTTGTCATTTGCATTGATCAATGGGTTCTATTTTGCAGACCTGACCAGTTTTCAAGTATTTCTAAAGGAGATTTTTCTTGTTAGTCCAGGTTTTGCCTTGACTTCAACAGTTCCATATAACTTCCATTTCTTAACAATATTTCTGACACTTGAAACTGCTAGCTGGAAGAGATTTTTATAGCCTTCCCCTGTTTTCTGAGTGAATTATCTTCCAAAATTCATATATATAGGTGATTAGTCCCCAAACAAGATCCATGTTTTGCCATGCAGCTGCGTTAGGAAGGACATGTAAAACTGAAAACAAAGAATAAATCCATATGAATGACAGAACATATCCACAAGGCTACCCTCAGCACATATTAATACATAAAGACATACATACCATGAATTAATCAGATTAAAACTCGCACAAAGTAATTTCAGAACAGCTTTGCATCAACCACACCAAGAGATGTGAGGATTCAAAAATTGTGCCAAAAGGATCACATGGTGTAGGATAGCCAATCATGAAGGGACGGCTTAATAAAGCATATGATCAAGCTGTACCAATAGCGGGGCTAGTGATTCTGAATAAGAAGAGTCCCAAGAGATAGAACAGACAATCAAAGCCTAGAGAAATTACTGAATAAGCGAACACAGTAAAGGCAGAAGATGACATCATATAATCTTTAAATTAACTGAAATGTATCTTAATGTCATCAAACAGTTACTAACCCATATGAGGCTCAGCATTAATCTTGAAAAGACAGAATTTATGTTACTAGAAAGGAAAATATTGGCTTCAAATGTAAACAGTACTATACAGCTTGAGAAATTTACAATTAAATTAAACGACAAAATCAGGGATCTCGGCGTCTGGATCGACCAGCGTTAAATTTTAAAAAACACATCTCAAAGATTAAAGAAGATTTTAGTAAACTTTTAATGCTAAAGCGTCTTAAACCTCTTTTAGATCACAATGATTTTAGAACCATTTTACAATCTCTAATTTTTACTGGCATTGACTGCTGTAACTCCCTCATGTTAGGTTTACCCAAATCAACGATTCAACCACTACAGATCCTTCAAAACGCTGCCACAAGAATACTAACCTGATGTAAAAAAACAGACCACATTACTCCTATTTTAAAGGCATTACACTGGTTATCAGTTGATAAACGTATTGAATACAAGGTAATATGCATTTTGCATAAAGCAATATATGGCAACCAGGTAGAATGGCTAAATGCTGCGGTCAGGCTCCACACACAACAACGTAACCTCAGATCTTCAAATAAAGGGTTATTATCAATTCCTTCTTTAGCATCAGCACGTCTTACTACAGTCAGAGAAAGAGCAATCTCCCTAGCAGGCCCAGGATTATGGAATACTCTTCCAATGAACTTAAGGATACAGAGTGATTTAAAACTGTTTAGAAAACAGTTGAAAACCTGGCTCTTCGAGCAAGCTTATAAAGATGGCAATTGCTAAATTGAAAGTCATTCCACTTACATTACACAGTTTTTAATAGCGTTTTAAAGGGTATTATTTTTAGACCATCTTAATTTTTCTTGTAGTTTAATGATTTATTTATTATTGTTATTAAATATTCACTTTTGTATTATATTTTACCTACTATCTTATTCTATCCCTAGGAATTTAAAGGCTGGTTTTTAGGGTTTTTTTTCTCTAATTTATGATGTATTTGCTTCATTTATTTTTATGGATTTTATTGTTTAATTATTAATTGTTCTTATATCTTTATTTTTTTGTTTTACAGACGGTTATTTTTTATTGTGTCTGTTTGTAAACCGTTGTGACGGCTCGTTCCAAATGACAGTATAAAAAAGTTTATAAATAAATAAATAAATCTCAATGGCTAAAAAGATCACATGAAATACAGCAGGTAATCAGTGCCTGCAGAAGAAAATAAGAGAATATTGACAGTGCAAAAATAAATGACCACAAAGGAGCTATTATCAGACTCAATAAAAGCAAGAGAATTACCAGCAAACATGAATATAGAAGAAAATAAAAAAGGAGAAGCAATGGAAGAGTAGCAATAAGGACAAATAAAAAAAAAATCCAAAAAACACAGACCACTCAATTTCACGGTTCAGACCAGAAGGCGCAAGAGTTTGCAAATTATATATCCACCAGTGCTCACGATGGATAAGCCATTCATAAAAGTTTCAACCACAACATCGGTGTTGAAGGACTTCAATAGCAAAAAATTGTAAAGCAGAGAGAGAATGTTTAAATTCAGACCAATGTATTACCCATGGTGCTTCCTCCCTAGAGTAACAGATGCAGCTAAGATGTTAAAAAATGTGAGTTCTTAGCATCAGTCGTGATTTTTCCCACATACAAGAGCATAGGCATGGGCAGATAACTACATAAACAGTCCCCGTGGAGCAAAAATCTGATGTAGTTCTTTGTGGTAAAATTCATCCAGAGAAAAGATGAACAAACTGTGAAAGAGAATAGGATAAAGGGCATGCAGGCCACAGGGATAATGACCAAAAGTAGATGTATTTTGGGCCTCCGCATCCTGTAGTTCTGATTTGACTAACCAGTCTCTTGAGATTTTACCATGATAAAATGCGAAGAAGGGGAGCTCGGGTAAAACAGGATAAGAGATTAGTATAAGTCAGTAACATTTAGTAATAGATCAAATCTGGCCACCCCTGGTGGAAAAAGTTAACACACATCAGTCTGTTTGATGTAACATTGGACCAGAAGATCACGGTTAACCCATAGTGCACGCTTAAAATCACATTTTAGTACCTTTTTAGGGTAATTTCTAGAAAGAAACCTATACGTTATGGGGCAGATTTTAAATACTTGCACGAGTGCGTACTTTTGTTCGCGCAGCAGGCGCAAACAAAAGTACGCTGGATTTTATAAGATACACGCGTATCTTATAAAATCCAGGGTCGGCGCGCGCAAGGGGGTGCACATTTGTGCAACCTGCGCGCGCCGAGCCCAGCGCGCGCTGCCTGTTCCCTCCGAGGCCGCTCCGATTTCGGAGCGGCCTCGGAGGGAATTTTCCTTCGCCCTCCCCCCACCTTCCCCTAAATAACCCAACCCCCGGCCCTATCTAAACCCCCCCCTTACCTTTGTCGGCAAAGTTACGCCTGCTTTCAGCAGGCGTAACTTTGCGTGCATTGGCCGGCTGCCCTGCTCCGTGGTCCGGTCCCGGGGGCTGTTCCGGAGGCCGCGGCCACACCCCCAGAACGCCCCCGGGCCGAAACCACGCCCACGTCGCCGTCCCCGAAACACCGTGCCCCGCCCCCTAAACGCCGCGTCACTCTGACACGCCCCCGATACGCCCCTGACAGGAAGCCCCGGGACTTACGCGCATCCCCGGGGCTCTGCGCGCACCGGCGGCCTATGCAAAATAGGCGCGCCGGCGCAGGGGTTTTAAAATCCGCCCCTATATGTGCTTGTTTCAAAAATTTTCTGCGAGATGAACATAAGAGCGGTAACTCTCTAAAATGAGCATGCAGGTGCCCATACATGTGCATTTGGGTATGCGAACACCCATATGCTGAAAATTTTAATCATGCATGCGATTGCACGCATATGATTTTAAAATAAGTCTCCTGTCGACTTTAACACACGCAATTAATCGGATTTTAAACATGCTCGCGTAATGGACATTCCCAGTTTTACCAATTAGTCCAACAGTTTTCCCAGTCTGTCTCAGTGTTATCCAGACCCCTCTGGTTCTTCAGTCTGCACCCCACCCCATTTGACCCAGACCCATCACCTAGCTAATTTCTAAACAGAGATTTATGCAGACTTACACCTCATTAAAAACAGAAGTAAACATATACGATTAACAGCATGCTGCAGCCACTGGATCTAAAATTCAGATTTATGCCTATAATTTTAGGTCCCACCCGGGGATTGCCCTGACATGCCCCATCTCCACCCTTTTATTTTACTCATACACATGTAATGTACACACACAATTTGCAGCTTTTAAAATTTGCTTTACTCTCATGCTGCCCAGATACTCACATATATGGGCCTTTTAATATGTGCATTGCTTTTAAAATTAAAACTGCATAAACCGAAAAATTGTCCCAAAGCGTCCATGGGTGATAACTAGTATAGCAGAGAAGAGTATTCTGGTCAATGGGTTTACAAACAATAGAAGTAGAAAAAGAGCTGTGGTATACCAAACATCTAGGAAAGCAACCTGGGATGGATATATAGTGTACTGAAAATGAAAATTTGGATCGTGAATGCTGAACCAATCAAAAAATAAAATTGAATCTGTATATAATCAAAGAAAATGTCGTTTATATAGAGCAACTATAGCAATATCATTGACCAAAAAGGAGAGGTGTACAACCATGTAGACTTGAAATGAGACATGTAAAGGCATGCAATGTTGGGGGTCATCATGGTCCCCATTGCAGTGCCTTTTATTTGCTGGTAAAAAGTGTCTTGGAAACAAAAACAAATGTTGTCAGTACAAGATGAATACAATCTATTAGAAAATTAGTGGAACACAAGGTTCAGAAGATCTCTGATTCAAAACAAATTGGATAATGATGATAGCAGACTTCTGAGAGATATTGGAATAGAGACATTTTATATCCAAAAATAACAAGAAAATATGTAGTGGAAGGTATAGCCATTTGTCCCAGGATATTGATTGTGTCCTGAATCTCGTAGTTAAGATGGAATCAAAGGTATGAAGGTGTTAGGATTCGTGAGTTAGTGGGCCCTTGGGTTGAGGTGAGAGGTGGTACTGCCCACGGGGAGGAGCCCCACTGTGCCTCACCATCAGGAGGTGAGGTCTGTAGCAATTGGTGACACAGCCCAGGGAGTACAGAGAGAGCAGGAAACTGGGGTGTGGATACAACTGCCAGGATAGGTCATCCTAGTGGTGAAGTGCAGAGCAGGCCCCGAAGAGAGGGGAATGCAAGGCAGGGTATAGAGGAGTGCTGAGAGAGCGACCCCAGGGGGGGGCGGAGCCACGAAGTGCATCAGCACAGGAGGAATGACGTAGGCTGACCCGAGGAGCGGGGAAGCCCAGGGGTCTCTCTGGCAATGTAAGTGGACAGTACCCCGAGGAGCGGGGGAGTGCGGGTACAGTCTCTGAGATAAAAGCAGGATGCTGCCCCGAAGAGCAGGGAGCGAAGCATAGTCACTGGAATACTCAAGGCGCTACCCTGCGGAGCGGGGAAGCGTGGCACAGTCACTGAGGTTCACGACGCACTGCCCTGAGGAGCGAGGAGCACAGCACAGTCACAGACATAAGACAATGACCCATGGAGTGGGGTATACCAACGCTGAATCTCCACGAAGCAGAGTACTAAGGCAATAGCCTGCAGGGCGGGGTACACCAATGTTGAGTCTAAATGAGTAGAGTAGTTCCGGAAGCAACCCCGAGAAGTGGGGGAGAGCAGGCAGGCAGCGTCCGAGGCGCAGGGCCCTTTGAGGAGCGGATAGCCAGAGACAGGAACAAGGCCCCCGAGGAGCGGGTACCCAAGAGTGTCTCATGCCTGGAGGAGCAGGATACAGGAACCAGTGTCCGAGGAGAGAACAGCAGGATTCAGCAAGGAAGGAACTTGGTGCCAAGTCGATTAGAGCCAGGCCCCGGTGGTGCTTAAGAGTCCAGGGCTAGTGATGTCATCAGGAGACGCCTCTGAGGTTCCCGCCCTGTTATCCTTAAAGGAGGGCCATGTAGCATGCATGTGCGCTTAGGAAGGCCCGGAGGAGACATGGCGGTCGGCGGCGTCCTTGTCGCCCAGGGGACACCTGGAATGGGGTAATGTGCTTCGGAAGTGGCTAGCCACAGCCGTGAGTTCCCCCAAGGGCGAGAGGGCAGCAGCACACGAAGTGAGTAATAGCGGTCGCAGCCATCTGCGACCAACGGTCATAAGAGAAGGGTTGCAAAAATGTGACTATGAATATAGACAAGAGCTCTAAAAGTGACCCCAATGCCTGCTATAATGGGGTGGCCTCTGGGGATTATGAAGAGATTTATGAATATTTGAGAGAACATAGAAATTAGGAACAATGGGGTGTTTCTCTACCAGGAAGTCAACCTCTCGGTTGGTAATGTAATATTGATACCAATTTAATTTTATCAATAGAGAGATTTGGTGAGTGAGATCAGGGGTGGGATTGGAAAGTAATGGTTTGTAATAGGAAGCATCAGAAAGCTTCCATAAGGCTTCACAAACATAATCAATGCAATTCATCATTACAATGCCACCGCCTTTGTCTGCCAGCCTAATGATAATTGCATGGTCAGTGGCCAAAGTTTTGACAACTGACAATTCCATATGGGACAAATTTTGGTATTGGTGACAAGGCTGATCCTCAGAATGGGAAAGATTGTACATGACCAACCATTCAAAAGCTGACACTTGTTGGTCCACTGGGCCAGAGGGACACCAGCAGGACCTACGAGACACTAGAGAATAGTTAGTGGAACATGGATGCACTGAAAAAATTAGCTTAAGCTTCAACAACTGAAAAAAAGCACTGAAATTTAACTTGTTTGAAAAGGATCATATATCAATGATAGGAGAAATGATAACCCTTTTTGTAAAACACCAATTTCTATTGAAGATAATGGACGAGAAGATATATTAAAAACCAATGTCCGTGTCTTTAATAGTCAAATCAATCTTATTCACAGCCAACGATTGTTGCCGGTCTGTTGCTTGTAGTGAGTGATGTCCTGGGGCCACAAAGGGCTGAGGAATCTGTGACTGGACCATCCATGCTGGTTTCTCTGTGAAGTGGCTCTAAAAATGAGGAGAAGGATGATGTAGTCAATCCAGCAGAAGGAGTCGACACATTGGTAAAAGAACAGGCTCATCTCCTGATGAATCCTCTGAGGAGCTGTCAAATATCACCTTTCGGGATGGTTGAATAGAGGACATCAAGGTGTATACAAATCTCTGAGTAATCTAGTTCATTTCATATTAATTTCTTATATTTGGAGGTTTTTTAATTGGAATGGAACCTGTCCAAGATTTTTTTTTTAAATCAAGCAGCTGAGTTTCAAAGGTGTCCCCAGCAACCTGGTTTTTCAGAAATCTAAATGGGAATATGCTCATTCTTGCAAAGAAGTAGATACTTGCTTAGTCATTTTATTGATTAGGATCATTAAATCAAAGGAGTATATGTTCAATATTTGGTTCCAGCAAGTAAGAAAGTCAGGGATTTCTGTATGAAGATGAGGTTTCTTCCATATATGAAGCCCTAGGGGGAAATACGTCGGACATGACAATATTCTACTAATGTGGTTGCTTAAAGTTCAGCCTGTGTCATTTGTTTTTGAATTATTGCTTCAGAACAAGAGACACAAGATGTCGCAGAAAAGGTTTCAGTATAAAAAGATGCATCCAAAAGAAGTGTATGAAGATCCTGTTCTGAGTAGCTGAAAGTGTCACTGGAGGCTGAAATAGCTCTATACATGCCACAAATATAAAAGCAAAAGCAAATAAAGGGGGTGGAGAAAACAAGAGTCCAACGGAGAAGAAAAGAGTGTATCTCTAAATCCTTTGGAGGTAATTTTCAAAGAAGTTACATGCATTAATGTAACATATTATCATAGCAATTTTCAAAACTTGTACAGACTATTCAATGATATATATTGTAGCAATTTTCAAAAGCCCATTTTTTTTCAAGTAAAGTGCATTTACATGTGTAAAACCCAATTTTAAGCTTGTAAATGCTTTTTAAAATTAGGTCCTTTGTATATCCTCCTACAAAACACACAAAGTGATCTGTGTATACTTTAAATTAATTTAATCAATTTCCAAAATTAAAAAATATAGGCGATGAGTCCTCAACATGGTCCATGTTTTGTCATGCAGTTGTGTTGGGAGGGACATGTCAAACTGCAGAGAGTAACTCAGTATAAATGACAGACCATATCCATAAGGCTACCCTCAGCACATATTAATACATAAAGACATACATACCAAGAATTCATTAGATTAAAACTCGCACAAAGTAATTTCAGAACAGCTTTGCATAAATAGCACCAAAACAAGTGAGAAGAGTATTCAAAAATTGCATCTAAAAGGATCATATGGTACAGGATAGCCAATCGGGAAGGGTCAGCATAAGAAAACATATGATCACGCTGCCCCAATGGCGGGGCCAGAGATTCTGAATGAGTAAGAAGGGTCATAGTAACAGCCAATTAAATAGAACCTACAGAAATTACTGAATGGGTGATTACAGAAATGGCAGAAGACAGCATAAAAGAATCGCATTGGATAAAAAGATCAATTGGGATTAAAGCAGCCCAAACAGATATTTTAACAGCGCAAAAATAAGCAGCCACAAAGGAGTTATTTGAATGAAATTGTATAGAGTTCATGTTATTATGGGGGAGAGGTATACATAGACGTGATGATTTTATAAGACCAACTTCCCTGTAGGAAACATGTCAAACAAATATCACCAGATTTTCAGTGGCATGACCTATCTAACTTTCTACACTGTTACAACTATTTAACCTCTCTACTCCAAGACACTACATTGGATCCTTATCTGCATAAAATTCAAACTTCTTTTACTTGGCTCCAAAGGCATTCACTCTGCAGTGTCTCATTACCTCTCATTTCCCCCTACACCCTCTTCTTGAACTTCGTTCATCGGGCAAGCTGTTTTTGTCTGTGCCCTTCTCTTCCACAGCTAAATCTTGACCTTGTGCTTTCCACCTTCCTGCACCAAATGCCTGCTGTGGCCTTTCTGAATGCATGCGTCATGCTCCATCTCCTACCAGACTGAAATCCGGCCTAAAACCTCACCTGTTTGAGGCTGCGTTTAAAACCTCAATCTAATTCTTCCTGCACATTGCCTTCTTTAATCACTTTCTAGGTAACAAAGGCTTTCAGAAACTATTATTGGCTGTCTCTGTGTCTTGACTAGATTGTAAGCTCCATGGACAGGCTCCATCTCTTGTGTAAACATAGAAATGATGGCAGAAAAGGACCAAATGGTCCATCCAGTCTGCCCAGCAAGCTTATGGTGGTATCTGCCGTGTCGTGCAGGTTACCCCCATGCTTATCAGTTTCCCAAACCGTAAAAGTCGGGGCTCTCGTTGGTCACTGTCTGAATCCCATTCCCCTTTTCCCCTGCTGTTGAAGCAGAGAGTCCTGATGGAGTTGCATTAACAGTATGTAGGCTTATTGGTTAAGGGCAGTAACTGCTGCAACAGCAACTTACCCCCATGCACTCTTTTCTTCATTTCCATCCTGTAGTTGGATGTGAGTCTGTACGTGCTGCGTATACCTTGTAGTGCTACACAAATCAACCATAATAATGATATTCGGACATTTCTACAGCTCAGGAATGCTGCAGAATAAAGCCCTACCATGAGTGTTCAGTGGAGTGGCAAAATTTATGCCCAACTCACTGACAGTTTCCCACACAGAGAAGACAGACTTTCTAGGGAGAGGAAAATTGGCTAATCAGATCGCTTCTCAACCTTTTCTTTTTTTTTTTTATACTAAGCCCTAGCTCTGAACCATGGGCCTTCTTGGCTTTTTGGTTAAGACTGAGAAAATATACTATATGGGGGATTAACTTCCCATCACTCGAACCCACCGGGGACATGACATCTTTTGTATTCTGGCCAAAACAGAAGAATTTAACCTACCATTTTATATACTGTATATAGAGAGGGTTTTTATTTTTTGTAATCAGTCAAACAGATTGACAGATTAATTGTTTTTATATGCTTTGCTTATCTCCTTTTTTTTTAATGTGGAAAACATACAGCAACAGTTTGAATGGAGCCCAAAGACGTTTTTTCATTGATACAAAATCTGATTAATCCTTTCATGTTTCCAGATTTCTTTGCCAGCAGTTATTTTTACATTTGGGTAACTGTATGTGCATTACAACATAATTGGCTTTTGTCAAAATAACAAGTGTGTTTGTATTTCTTTTATCACTCAAACTGCAATTAATGCTGGTCTGGGAAAGACTAGAAGTTTAACTTGAAAACCTAATCAGCAGGTCACAGGAGAAGAAAAATAAAAAGAAGAAAGGAGTCTGTTTGCGCTTCCTGTTTCCCCATGCCTGATGTCAATTTTTAGGACAAGCAAAGAGCCCCTCCTGCCTTGTAGGGCTTGCAGTAGAAGTAAGGAAATTGGGGGAGGGGAAGGAGTAAGGGGTCATCCTTTGAAATCCTGCGAGGGACAGGCAGCGGCCTCATTTCACATGCAGCCAGCTCAGAGACTGCTGCATCTGGTGAAACCGCAGAGGGAACGCTGCACATAATATCTGTTTCATGGCTAGCATGAGCAATATGCTGTCTCTAATAATAAAAGAAAATCGCAATGCATCCATTCATGGTCCAGCTTTTTAGGTCGGTAATGTTGTTTCTTACTTATGGTGTTCCATTTTAGCAGGATGGTGCTGACTGATTTGATAATGCGGCAGGGAAATGTTCTTTCCATTGTTCACACAGAACAACACAGCAGAGAAGCAATCCTGTTTTGGTTTTGGGTTTTTTTTTCAACTCAGAATACACCTCACGCTTGTTTTATCAGCTTCCGTAGAAGAAGGTTCAGTTAACATAATTGTCATGGAATAGTAGTGTCTTTTTGAGGGAGTTGAGTGCGCCTTTAAATAACATTTTCTGTTTAGTGGAAGGAGATGTGTCATGCAGCTCAATTACAGGTGTACTGTCCCGCCAATCGTTGCTCCTCCCCCCTCCTGCCTTTTCCTGTTCTCTCTGCTCAGCACCTGCAGTGTCAAGGTGACACTGCAAAGTGTGGTATCAACTGCCCGATTTGGTACTTTATCTCAGATCCAAATTTTTTTCCAAGGTAATCTGTTGAGCTGATGGTTATGACAGGAAAGTGCTGTGATGAAAGAACGGAGTGAGGTAAATGAACAGTAAAAAGCAATGGGTGCCCAAGCACAGTCTGCTGGCATTTGTGTGCAAGATAAACAGGATGGAATGAGCTGCTCTCGCAGCATCTCATAATGATCTAAAGAAAAACTCCTTGTGGTGATCCACCTCTCTTTGTCTTACTTGCATAAGTTAGTAATTTTCAACAGGATAATTTACCTCGCTATGCCCCAGTATGTTGCCCCCACTGTCATCCCCCACAACGTTCTCTCTGCAAATCTCACAACCTCCTTCTCCCATTGTCTAACCATGCCCCTACCCTTTGGGATTGTTTATCTCACAATTGTCCTCAGTGGATTCTGCCCTGAATTCTTGTGAAATTCAAGTCTTCAAGGGGTTTTGTTCTTGCTCTTTGTCTGTGAGAAAATGCTTTTGCTGTGGGAAGCCATCTTTAGTTCTTGTTGTTATGCAGTGATTTCTGCTTTCATCCCCCTGACACATTTTTCTCAATCCGCACGCTCTCTCTCTCTCTCTCTCATGGCAGGAGTCCCCGCTATTCTCTCAGTGTGACTGGCACTGCGTTCACTCCTCTCTCAAAGTGTAAGGCTTTAGTAATCACAAAATCTATTCAAGTATCAGCAGCATATTTATTTCCATGTGTAGCCATCCACCAATCCTGGTTACTGCAGTAATGGGGTTGTGTGTTCTGTTGATGTTGAAATGGACCCTCAAAGGCAGAAAATACAGAATTGCTGTACAAAGAATCTCCACATGCTGGCCTAGTGTTCCCAATGACATGCATTTATTGTTGAGATAGAATAATTACAGGTATTTATAACAAAAGGAAAAGGACAGTCTCTACACACAGTTTCTGCTTCTACTCTTGTTGAAATAACACAGAAACATACTGTAGCTTGGCCAAGTGGCATCCAGGACAATGTTGCAGCCATGGGGGTAGTTCCCCCTTTGACATGGCTCTCTTGCCAGTGGACCTCTTATGATGACATGGCTGCACAAAAGTAGCCATACAGCAGCTACGGTAGCATGTTACCCCCCCCCTCCAACCAGCCTGGCATCGCATCGAATCCTCTCTCTTCTGATGGCCCTGAATAGACCTCTCCTCTTTCACAACTCCTCAGAACTAAGGTGTTCTGAACTAAGAATTCTGAATTGAGTCTTGAAGGCCACGGGGGGGGGTGAAATCATTTTGTTAGGGCAGAAAAGATTCCATCTGTGCCCAGCCCTCATGGGTAGATTTAGGCATAGCCAACTGCTTCTGGTGCCAAATTTTTGTAGGTGCTGGAGCATGGCTTCTGCTGCTGCCGTGGCGCTACTTTTTGCCACTACCAGCGCCTGCCCTGCAGCAGCAACTGGAGAAAGAGAGAAAAATTCAGTGCAGGACCTCCTGCTGACAGGCCCTATGGCGTCCCCTCCCCTCACATGGATTTCCATGGTAACAGAAAGCCCTTGTGTGTGTGGTGGGGGTGAGGCCACTGCAGGGCCTGTTAACATGCGATGGCTGTAGGAGGGCCCCCCCCCCCCCCCCCCGTGCTGAATTTTCTTTCTCCAGTTACTGCTGCAGGGCTGGTACCACTAAAGAGAATAAATGGCGCTGGGGCAGTAGCCCTGGATAGAGACGTGGCAGCAGCAGCAGCCACATTCCAGCACCTATAAAAATCTGGCATCAGAAACAGTTGCCTGTGCTTCACTCTGGGCCTGGATCTACCTTATGAGGGCTGGGGCAAAAGGATTTCCCCATGACTTGGAGATGAGGTGGGGGGACAGACACTCAGAGGGGAGGTATTGAGGAAAATGCCTCCATTGACTTTGGATGCCATGCAACTTAAATCCAGCCCTGGACAGATCCAGGCATTTGCTGCTGTCTGGCCACCATTTCAGCAATCTGGGACTGCTTCTCTTATCCCACAAGAAACGTGTGCAGGGGGCAGCTCAAGTACGCTCAAATGCCACTTATTTACTGTTCCAATTTGAGGATCCTGCTGGAAAGATAAGGTGGTGGTGATTTCAAGCTCTCTGACCCCCCTTCCCCCCCCAATTCTTCTGACATTGTAACTCCTAGTAGCTCTCTCACGGCTCTCCAGCAGAGGTCATCCCTGGAAACACTTCAGGATCCTAATATACTCCATACTGGACTGAAATATTTGCACATGCAAGGACTAAGTTATCTCTTATGTCTTCTTATGCTGGAGAAGAAAACATGATTGTGTTTTGGTTACAATAATTAATATAGGTAGAAAGTCATTTCCAGTCTGACTTTGAAAAGCTGTTTTCTCTGTGAGAAGTGAATAATTAAAATAACACTGATGCTTTTATATTTAGATTTCAGATCGCCCAGTGACAGATTTCAGAGAGATTGAGCTGAGGGGATCTGAGTTGGAGGAGAGAAACAAAAATCAGAGTATGCATGGACCTCTCCTCCCCAGAACAAAAACAGATAATGCTAAATTCTGCAGGACAGAGAGTTAATAAGGGTAAAACACTGCCCAATCAGCAGTTATTACAGCTAAAATTTTTAAAAAATGTAAATAGCTAAATATCGTTCCAGTCAAATAATTATGACATTTACTTTATTTACATTTTAGGCCTCATCATACCAGGCTTGGTGCTTCCATTAAGCAAACTAGTCAGTTTCCTAAAGAACTAAAATTTGGGGGGGGGGGTGGCAAAATCCCACCAACATGAGACCCAGGGTAACTGGGGGAGCCCATCCCATTAACAGCCAAAGAGGAAGAGCCTGGGACACTTGGAGGAGTCCAATCCACCAGCAGATAAAGAACCGGAAGAAGTCTATGGGAAGGGGCCACTGATCAAATTTGCGGATGACACAAAATTATACAGAGTACTTAAATCTCCTGCGGATTGTGATAAATTGCAGGAAGATCTTGTGAGACTGGAAGAGAGACTCCCAGCCTCCCACGGGGCTGGGAGTGCCCCCGACGTCATAGTCTTCTTCGCAGCGTTTAGGCCACAGCCCCGGGCTCGAGTAGCAGCAGGAGCTGTCCCCGGGGCCTGCTGCAGCGGCTGGAGCCGCTGCCGACGTTGAAGCCTGCGCTCAGGCTCAGCCCTGCCTCTTTGACGCTGCTACGCGACTTCGACTGTGCAGGCCGCTGTCCGCGGTCCTGTACAGCTCCTGCACTGCCTCTAGGCGTGCAGCTGCATCTTTCTACTCTATTTAAAGGGCCAGACACAGGAAGTGTTTGGGCCCCACCTAGAGAACTGTTTCCTGCCTCAGCCCTTTTTAGAGCTGCTCTGTTCACTGTTCCTGGCCTTGCATCGTCGTCAGTCTTCACTCTGGAGGCTCCTGCCTGCCAGAGCCCTTGTAAGGTCTTCCAGCCTTGTGGAGCTCCTCACTGTGATATCTTCTTGTTCCATGTTCCATGTCTTCGTGCCTGAGGTCCATGTCCAGGTATCTTCATCCTCTTCGTCCTGATGTTCCTGCCTCCCGTGATGTTCTTGCCTTCACCACACCTCGTCTCTGCTCTCGAGCCTTCTGGTACCGGTAGGCCGGGGGTCCCTCAGATGCAGTATTCCTGGGTGGACTGCCTACCGGTGGACGGTTGTCCTGTGCTCCTGAGCCGTCTAGTCCTGATGTGTCTTCCTGTGCTGTCCCGCTCCCGTCGTGGTCCGTGACCAGCCTTGGGGCTGTGTAGGGCGCGTAACAGACAGGATGGTCCGCGACTCAGTCCTGTGGGTGGCCTGAGTAGGGCGCCCTGAGAGACAGTGCCAATGTCCATGCTTTGTGTTTGCCTTGTGATGTCCAGTGTCTCGCCTTGGATGCCGTCTGCATCAACCCAGCCATGTGTTTCGTTCCTGGATGCCATCGCATCAATCCACAGTCACGTCTTCATAGCCCTGGTGTCATGTCTTCAGCCAAGTGTCTTCGTGCCATGTGATACCATTGCATCAACCTCAGTGTCTTCATGTCAAGGCCCGTCTGCCCTCAACCTCAGGCCAGGCCTGCTGCTCCATGCTGCTCACAGCAGGTCCAAAAGGGCCTGGAATGATCAGAGGACCATTCACCTTCCAACATCCTTGGATGTTTGGCCATGGGAGCTTGCCGGCCTGGCAGAGGGTAGACCATCAGCCATGCGGGGCCACTGTCAACCCTTGGTTCGGTTCAGAAGGTTTGGGTCGGGCTGAGGCCCATGGGCACACAAAACCACCAGAACATAACAGTATGAGTGACCTTGCACTGTGGCCTATGTAGGCAACAAGATACTCAGCTACTGATAGC
Source organism: Rhinatrema bivittatum (assembly GCF_901001135.1). NCBI lineage: Eukaryota > Metazoa > Chordata > Amphibia > Gymnophiona > Rhinatrematidae > Rhinatrema > Rhinatrema bivittatum. The sequence continues at coordinate 249,399,862 of NC_042616.1, read as the reverse complement.
AAAAGGAGAAAATAATCCTAAAAATGGGAAAAATAAATGATCATTGAACTTACATAGGACTACAAAACAATTAGGGGTCGACTTGCATGTCCACGTGTGCAAGGTTCCTGGCATGTGCACATGGATGTGCAAATTCTACAACATGTGCATGTTAGCACACGCATGTTATAAAATCCTATCGCCATGCATACATGCACGCTGGATTTTAAAATCTGCGTACACATGCGTGGGCAGCCCGCGACTCATGCATGCAGGTGGGGAGGATTTTAGCAAAATACATGCAGTGATGCAATTGGGCCTCCCCCAGTTCCCTCCCAGTCCACTCCAATTAAGGAGCGGACAGGGAGGGAACTTTCCTATCCCTAACCCTACCCTTCCTACCTCTTCCCCTCTCCTACCGAACCCCTAACCTAACCCTACTTATCCCTAATTTTTTTATTTTAATTCTTACTTCTCCCTGGGAGCAGAAGTAATCTCCACACGCCGGCTAGCTGCTGGTGCATGCTTCCTCAGGACAGTGGCTAATGGTGCTGTCCTGGCCCATGCCCACCCCGCCCCTCCCTACCCAGACCATGCCCCCAGCCTGCCTCTTTTGCAGGTCCTGGCACTTTGGCACATAATAGGGGTTATGTGCATGGCCAGGTCAATTCTAAAATGCACTTGGCACGCGCAAGGCCCAACTACGTGCATAACCCCTGTTTTATTGCTTCTTCAATCTATGTCTCTTGTTAATTGGTTACGGTTAACCGCTTTTGTTCTATGTAAACCGAGTTGATTTGATTTGTATCAAGAGAGTCAGTATAAAAAAGCCTTAAATAAATACATTAAAAAAATAAATGAGGTCCTTTTAAAATTGGGCTGATAATGCATTTCTCACAAGTCTGGAAATAAGCACTAAGAAAGGAAAATGTGCAGATAAGAATACATATTCAGATCAGTCAAAAGGGAAGATAACTTATATTTCTATCCCTTTGACAAGGAAAATTATGGTGCGTACAATTAGCCTTTAGTGCTAATGGTATAGGTCATTCTATGATATATCAAACATAAGATGGTATAATTAAGAAATATTAAGAAAAGCCAATAATATCCCAAGGGTGACATTCTGAGGAATTACTATTTCACATTTACTATGTGTATGCTTGTTACCATAATTATCATAACATATGTGATATTTGTGAATGATTGTAATACTAGGCATAAAAAATGCAATATCAAAAATTTTAAAGCAATTGAAGAAACAACAGTCTTTTGTATGGAATATTCATAAAGGTAGTCCAAGAAATAGAGATGAAACAAGAATATGCAGCATAGAAGGTCTTTTGCATCTCTACTTGGTCAGGGCTTGTGAATTCATTTTGATTACAAACAGACAAGCAGATCTAACAATGTCTGTCTGCAATGTAAAAAATACCTTCACTAAAGAAAAAAGCACAATTTATCAGAGTATTGCTCTCTCTGTGTAATTGGTCATATGACCCTCAACAGTTATTACCTAAACCCCATCTAAGCTCAAGTACACCTGGAGTTTAATTGACCCAGAAATCTGGTCAATTTAAAATAGCAAAGTGTACCTCTAATCTGCCAGGAGTGTCCACAGCTTAGTCTCAGTATCTTCTGTCATCCGCTATGATCTCCATTCAGGTAGTTGTACACATGGTAGCCTATTCTGACTTTTGGGGGCCACCTGCTTGTCAGAGTATGTAGGCCACCTTTCATTGTGTATTTAATGTCAGGCTCACTGTGCTCAGTGTAGCCTGCATAATAACAGCTCCACATATGCAGTTATTTAAGTATCTCTCTATCCTGCAATGAAGAATAGTTGTAGGTCCTTGCTCATCAGTATCTCCCACTGGCAATGTACAGTCTGATTAGTATACAGCCTGCTAATCATTATTTTTAGGTATCTGGAACACTTAAACTCAAGTGTGGCATATACCACCCACCAGTGGTGCAAGAGGTGAAAAACAAAAACAAGCCCCTGTTTCAAAAATCTATCCTAGTTCTTTCTTTCAAAGAAAAAGTGCTATGTGAATGTTGAATAAACATGCAGATAGCATATACCAGGAACACAGAGAATAACGTCTAAGAAGCAATAAAACTGCATCAATTCAGTCTTTATCATGTATATGAAGTATGTATGTAACTAAGTATTAACTATGTGTATAATAAAAATATTTCATCATGATAGTTATTGCATTTCAAATATAGACATATTGCTTCATAAAACAAATAAAAACAGTATCTAAGTAAGACCATCTCCCATGGGACAAAAAAACAAAACAGAGCTTATGCATTCATAACTTCTAAGCACTTCAGTCCATAAAATGAAAGGTTGAAGGGGTCATTTTATTGTAAAGAATGTAGTGATTTCCCCTCTACCTGGTCATAGCATCACTGACAAGTGACATGTACTGTTCTCTTTACACAGCATTCTCGAAGCTTGTCATTGAAGCAAAACCTTTGCATTCTCATCATTAAGACAGATGCATATATATGAATTAATACATGATACGAAATAAACAAAAATTCAAATTAGGTAAAAGAAACTCTATGATAGGGAGGAAATCTTTCTCTATAATTTCTGAAGCAAAAAGTATTAAAATAAGAAGGAAACTTATCTCATCTTTTATATCAGATCTCCATATAAACAGCTACAAACATCTACTTTGTTAAAGATCAAAGCGCTCAGAAAACTAACTGCATGTTTCTACTCATTCTGCCATACAGGTTCTTTCACTAAATAAACAGTATTTATAATATTTCATTACATATAACAGGGATAAAAAATAAAAAAACCCTTATGAACATATTTAGTCACGTGACGTGCATTCCAGTTTGTTGATTCAGGATCAGAAGAATTTTCCTTTAATCTCATCTCCTCTTGTAGCAGGTTCTTCGCTATCAGACTTACAGACTACATTGCACATCTGCCTAATGCTGAAATTAAGTTTAAACACAATATGTATTATGCTCTATCACCCTAGGCACTGTTCCACACTCACTCAAACAAGCCATAGTTAAACCAATACTTAAGAAACCCAGTCTCAAGCCTACGGAACTATCCAACTACCGCTCCATTTCCAACCTGCTATTCATAGCAAAAATTCTTGAAAAAACAATTAACCTACAACTTACTGACCACCTCGAAAAGAATCACACACTATTCCCATCGCAATTCAGATTCCGTAAATACCACAGCACTGAGACCCTCCTCATATCCCTAACAGATTACATCCTCAAAGGTCTAGACAAAGGCAAAGCCTACATCCTGGCACTACTCGATATCTCATCAGCATTCGATACCATTAGTCACACCATATTAATTGAAAGACTCAAAGAAATAGGCATTTCCAGAACCCCACTTAGATGGCTCAAATACTATCTTTACAACAGACAATACAAAGTTAAAATAGGAAATTGTGAATTTAAAACAACTGAATTATCACGAGGTGTTCCACAAGGGTCCTCTTTATCTTCAACCCTATTTAACATTTACCTACTTCCGCTCTGCCACCTCCTCTCCAATCTCAGTCTTCCACACTTCATATATGCAGATGACTTACAAATTCTCATACCCAAGTGTTGATAACTTACCCAAAGCCATCAACACTTGGGAAAACGTCCTTACAGCAATCAACAACCTCTTTAGTAACCTCAACCTCGTCCTCAACGCAACAAAAACTGAACTCCTGCTGATTTCACCGCAACATTACATTAATAACATACCCACCTCTGCCTGGTCATTTACTCAACATGTAAGAGATTTAGGCGTTACGCTTGACTACCAACTCAACCTCAAAAAATTTATCAACAATACAATCAGAGAATGCTACTTTAAACTCTACACTCTCAAAAAACTAAAACCCCTGCTACACCCTAACTACTTCCGTACAGTACTTCAGTCCACCATTTTTTCAAAAATCGACTACTGCAATACCATACTACTAGGCCTCCCTAAAAGCACAACATACCCTTTGCAGATGCTACAAAATGCCGCTGCCCAAATCCTCACCGGCATTCGCAAAAAGAGCACATCTCCCCAACTCTACAGGCCTTACACTGGCTTCCAGCAGAATTCCGCATACAATATAAGACCCTGACTATCATCCACAAATCCCTACACAATCAAAATATGCAATGGTTCAATGACTCCATAATGTTTCGCACCCTCACAAGACCTACCAGAACTCAACACCTATCCACACTACACACACCATCTCCCAAAACCACACACCTCAAGGCTACAAAACAATGTGCACTATCAAGAGCTGGGCCAACTCTCTGGAACACCATGCAAACTGACTTAAGACAAGAACTGTGCCCCAAAAAATTTAAACAAAAACTCAAGACATGGCTATTCAAGCAAGCCTACACCTGTATATCCCCTACAGAATATTAGAATTATCCAATTTTATTACTACTTTGTTAAATTTCAAGCTTCCCTACAGAATCTTAGTTTTATCTAATTATATTAGATAATTTTTATATATATTAGAAATTATTAGATAATTTATTTTTTACCCTGTTAACTTTCACATATACAATGTTTTCTCATTATTACCTTCCACGTTATCTCATTATTTAATCTCAGTTTATTATTAAGCTACTTTAATATTCCATGTAAACTGATATGATGTTCCCAATGAATGTCAGTCTATAAAAATGTTAAATAAATAAATTTTATTTCCATAGAGCAATGCTGATCCATGTCACAGAAGTATTTACCCAATGCTTATAGAAACCAAACCTTATTAGTTTCTGTACAAATTCAATACTAGCCATTAAGAGGCATTACATTCCCTGTTTTGACAAGTTACAGATCTCACTTCACTGCAAATGAAATTAAACATCTTTTTATATCAAATTCATTTACTGCAAATATCTTTAATTTCCCATAAGTCAGTTTATAACTTTTAAACTGAAAAATTAATTCATTTAAACAAGTTTCCCCTCCGTTTATATTTGCATATGAGAAACACTTTCCTGCATCTCCCACTCACCCCCTTTTTCTCTGCTGTTAACCCCTTAACTCCCTGTTTCCTTTTGAGTTTTAAAACTTCAACACTATTAATTGCTTCTACAGCAACCAAATCATCAATATCCCCACTAGAGGAGTACGTGGGTCCCACATGACCCAATTCTGAATACATCACAATTGTGCATGTCTACTGCAAGTGTAAATTGAGACTGAGCTGTGATTTCTGGATCTGAAGCTGTTCCCTGCTCTGGGAATTGGGCAGACAGTAGTTCTTCATTGCAATGGGGATCAGAAAAAAGCATAACACCTGATTCCAAACAGTTCCTGATATTTTCCAACCTTCGCTGGAAAAGACAGTTAACAATCTCTGAAATTAAATCAGAATTTTATCCTAATGCTATAAGGTCCCTTAAATCTGCAGTGTTTGTTTTGTTCAGTATTTGTGCTGGAACATTAAAATGTTCATAATTAGTCCAGCCAGACACACGATTAAAAACCTGGTCACCGGGAGTAGTGCTAGATTTACATATGATCTCAGTATTAACAGCAAAAGGACACGTTTTTTTGTCACTTTCTGAATATGTCTAACACTCTAGAAATCAATCATTAATCCCAGCCCCAATAAAGTGTTACAATGACATAATATGTATATAATCCTGTTGTAAGATGCCAAATGTATGTGCTGGTCATATGGGGGAAAATTATTATGACATATAACACTCTATACACAAGCTGGTAAAGCAAAACTTATTTTACTAAATGTAGCAAATATATGGATAATGAATCAGCAAGGATAAGTTGTTACCAATCTGTTAGAATCTGTTCCTCCAGAGGGGAGGATTGACCTATCGGGGGATCGGGCATCCCTCGGTGGGCCGGTCTAGCTGGTTACGTGGTCTCGACTGCATGGCTCTTCCTCAGCCCAGCCTCAGCACCTCCCAACCAGCCCCCGCCATTAGACCAAGCCAGCGTGGGCCGAAGAAATAAAAATCGAGGCTGGCGGAGGCCGAAGAAAAGAAGATCAGTCAGCCCCCACGGAAAACCAAGCTGGCAGGGGGCCGACTAAATTAAAATCGAGGCCGACGGTGGCAGCCGAAGAAAAGAAGATGGGCGTCTCCCAGCCATCTTCAAGCGGGGGCTGGCTGGGCAGCGCCTATCTTCTTTTCTTCGGTCTCCGCCGGCCTCGATTTTAATTTCTTCGGCCCCCGCCGGCCTCGATTTTAATTTCTTCGGCCCCCGCCGGAGACCAAGCCGGGGGGCCGAAGAAATTAAAATCGAGGTGGCGGGGACCAAAGAAATTAAAATCGAGGCCCCCACTGAACAGCTGGTCTCCGGCGGTGGTTAGCAGCACCAGTGTTCACTTCTTCGGCCCCCACCGGCCTCGATTTTAATTTCTTCGGCCCCCGTCAGCCTCGGTTTTAATTTCTTCGGCCCTCTTGGTCTCCGGCGGGGGCCGAAGAAATTAAAATTGAGGCTGGCGGGGGCCGAAGAAGTGAACACCGGTGCTGCTAACCGCCGCCGGAGACCAGCTGTTCAGTGGGGGCCTTGGATTGGAAGGGTGCTTCTGTGTGTGAGAAAGGAACGGTGCTTGTGTGTGTGTGAATGTGAGAAAGGAATGGAGCTTCTGTGTGCGTGTGTATGTGATGTGTATGTGAGAAAGGAATCTGCCAGTTTAAAAAAAAATGAAATGTGATAGTACATATACCTCAACTTTTGTGCTGGTAGTGCAACTTTTGAAAAGTTGGATGAAAGATTAAATTACTGAATGTTAAGCATCCCTCTTCTGGAAAATAAAATTTAGCAAAGTGGGTAGAGACAAATACTAAAGCAAAAAAAATTAAACTATTTAAAATGTTCATCTCAGCAAAATCACAAATTTAAGATACTGATGCCAGGTGGGGTTTGTTTGGAGTTTTTTAAAGCATAATTTAAGCATGAAGACTAGAATAGTTCCAATCTGAAACGGTTTTGCCATTTTTTTAAGCCTTTAGGAAATGTATATTTTTAAATGACTAAGACTGGAATCTTCTCATTTAAAAGGGAAGTTGACTAAGGATGTCTTTCGGTGCCATATCTCCTACATGAATAATCATGTGACTGATAGTTTGAAGAAAGACACTTGCTTTATTGCCTGAAAGTGCAAAACAAGCGAAGCTGTACGGTGTGGGTGGCTGTCCCTTGGGAGGACAGAACCTGAAGGAAGGATGTCATTTCGCCTTCTGATAGGAATGTGGTTTTCTTATTTAATGGTTGGGATTATCACTTTCACTTTTAGTAAAAGTAAAAAATGCTGCAAGTCTGAAAGCAAGGTGCTTCTGTGAGAGTATAATATGTATGTGAGACAGGGAGGGTGCTTCTGTGTGTCAATGTGTGTGTGCAAGAGAGATGGAGCAATTTTTTGGCTGGCTTGTGACTGTGAGAGAGGGCATGTGTGTGATTGAGCCTGTTTGTAAGTGAGATAGAACATGTGTGTGATTGAGAGCTTGTATGTAAGTGAAATAGAGAGAGCATGTATGTGATTGAAAGCCTTTGTGTAAGTAAGAGAGAGCGAGAGCATTGTGTGATTGAGAGAGACTGGCCAGAGAGGTGACGTGTATATGTGTGAGATTGATCAGGGAGATGACTGGTATGTGTGTGTGTGTGAGAGAGAGAGAGACTGGTTGGGGAGATGATTGGTATGTGAGAGACAGAAATTGGTCTTGAGGGTATGACTGGTGTGTGTGTGTGTGTGTGTGTGTGTGTGAGAGAGAGAGAGAGAGAGAGAGAGAGAGAAGAGATTGGTTGTGGTCCCTAAGGAAGAGGACCGTGAGGACAGCTTCAGCAGCTACTGCTGCTTCTGGTGTGGCCTGCAAGGGAAAGGAGTAGGAGAACTGCTGGAGAGGGTAAGTAAAGGTGGCTTTTTAAGTTCATTTTTCTTGATTGACTACCATTTTAATTATTGGGTAGTATGTGATGTGTCTGCTGTTTGAAATATTTTATTGGTGTTTGGTAAAGGTTTCAAAATTTGCTTGAGTCTTTAATTATTGGATATTCTATTCATCAGCTGTTTTGAAATTATTTTATTAGTATGATTTTATAATTATGATTCATGATTTATATATCTTGATTTTATTGATTGTTTCATGAGGATTAGTGACATTTTTGTTTTTCCATTGTTGCACTGTATAGAGTCTGGCATGAAACGTTTTACAGTTTAGATTTTGTCTGTACATTTCTATTTATACTTTATGTGGCTTTATTCTGTATTTGGTGAGAGTTTTTGTTCTGCATGCAAAGACTGAGATGAAGCATTCTTTTAGCATGTGGTTTCTCTGTAGGGATCTGTAGTAGCTTGGCCTGTTCTGTTTTCCTGATAGGAGGTGTATTGATATTTTAGATTCTGGTGTAATATTTGTGGTATTCTTTTTCATAGGTGGGATTGTTATTCTTTGAGTTTTGGCAAATAGTACTGTGTTGATACGGGAGGACCATGCCAAAATATAGGGGTGTGTACATATATATGTAAATTATATATGTAAATTATATTGTATATATAATTGGGTACCCATGGGCCAGTATGGAGAAAAATCCCCTGGGCCACTATTTTCCCTCAATCCGCCCCTGGGGAGGAGTTAGCAATCTGTTACCAATCTGTTAGAATCTGCTCCTCCAGAGGGGAGGAGTTAGCAATCTGATAGGATCTGCTGCTGGATACTCCTGTAAGGGGAGGAGAGAGCAATCTAATGTACTTCTGCTAGCGGGTTGGCAATCTGTAGCAAATCTGCAAAGGAGTAGCAATCTGTTGTGGGATATGCTATGCAGATGGAAGGAGCTAGCAGATGAGAATAGCAGTCTGATAGAATCCTCTCCCTAAAGGGGAGGAGTAGTAATCTGTAGTGAACTGCCTCCAATGGGTCTGCTAGGGAATGACAATATGTTATGATGTAGACTGCAGAGTTGGTAATCTGTACCAGCGGAGTATAGGAGATGGTGCTCAGCTGGACAGAAAGTAATTAGGTAAATCCTTGGGCCGATGGCAGATGACAGCGCCCCCAGGAGGGAGTCCCGAGAGGGACCACCGGCTAGGCTAGTGTATGGAGACAGACACAGATAGTTCTTTTATTAGATAAGTAGTATAACCACCAGAGGTGGCAGTATTGAGCTGAAGTCCCTCAGATACTGGAACTGTGATTCCGTTGGCAAGTCTTCTACAGTTAAAAGGAGTGCAACATCGAGGATGTGGTCATGTGGTTGCAGTCATGGCCAGAGAGGGGAATTCTTGCTATCTTCCTTCTTGACCGCTATTCAGTGGTCTTCTTCACTGACTTGGAATGAGATGTGGATGAGTTGTGCTAATTGAGCCAGTTAGGCCTCAGGATACTAGGGGATATAGATCTCCTGGGGTCTTTGGCTGGATTGTCTCTTGAAGGTTCCAGCGACATGCGGTCTTCTGCTGCAGGATCCATACATGCTGGCAGTTTGTCTCCATTATGTATTTTAAGACTTGGTTCTAGAACAGCCATGCTTATGGAAAGGAAGATGCTCTTTTTCCATGGTTTCTACCTTCCTGGAGGCCCAGAACAATCGTCCTCTTTGGTTTATATTTGTGTTTTGCACCTCTTTGTGGCATGTGTGATGATTGTTCACGTTCCCCCCGATGCTCGGATGCCCCTAGTATCTGTCCTTTCTTGGGGGGGGGGGGGGCTTTGCAAAAGATTTACATTTAAATACTCTGAAGTTTTAGGTCACGGCTATCTCCAGTTTTAGGGGTTGGATCTGTATCAGTAACAGTTCTCCAGGTCTTGTCCAGGTTTCTTTGGAAAGGATATAACTTGCGGCCTTCTATTGAATCTTTGCTTACTCTATAGGGACCTATCAGTTGCTCAGAGCACTGGCTGTGCCTTTGAGCCACACAAGAAGGTTTCTCATAGAGACTTTGTTGGGGCACATATTGTTCTAGTAATACCTGGCTCTCCTTACCATTTTTCGAAGTTACCGATTTGTCTTGGGGGCTCCCTTTCTGTTCTTAGTGCCTAATTCGGTGCCATTGTTGTCCTATATCTTTCTTTCTGATGCAGGTAGCATTGATGTTATCAGTCTGCTTTTCCCTTTTGCCCCTCTCATAGGGTGATGGGGCAGTATTGAATCTTTGAGATTCCCAGGCATTTGCTAGGTACTCATCTCTGGTCTTTGGAGGGCTTTCTTTTTCCTTCCATGGGACAGACAATATGTTTGTGTGTTTGATGGACTGTGTGTGGGAGAGGCCTGTTTCAAACTTCTCTGGTTAGATGGCTCATGGAAACAATTTGTTGGTGTATTTACTACTGGGTCTTCCAACGCTGGCTATCCTCCAAGCACATTCTCCTACAGCTCAGACTACTGCTTTGGGAGTGACAATGGTGGTTGCGCCAATGGCATTGTCATCTTGGCAGTTATGTTGTGACCTATTATGGTTTGGTTGTGTTTTCCTAAAGAAGACCTCTCATATGGGGCTGGGGTTCTCATAACGGCCCTTACTTTCTTTGATATGTCCCACCTGTGTGGATTCATCTGGACTGGTGTAACAAGATGAAATAGAAGGAGAAAGTTTTACCTGTTAATTTTCTTTCCATGAATCCTGCTACACCAGTCCAGGACCCTCCCTGGAAGTTAGGCCTTTTATGCAAAATGTTTTCTTTTGTGCTGATTTCTGGCTTGTGTATGTACTATATATTTATTTCATAAGGTAGATGACCTTTCAGTTTTGTTTTCCTTCATTCTGCCTTGCTGTTTCCTGCTTTTTTTTTTTCTACAGTTTGCACATGCCTTTACCATTCAGCATTTGAGGCTTGTCCTTGTTTTTCCAAAAGTATGATGTTTGGTATTATTCATCGGAATGTTTAGTCTGCTTTCACAGCTTTGTCAAGGGAATACTGATTTCTTCCTGTACTGCACCACCTATAAGTAGCGGCAATAACATCACAGGAGAAAGCTGTGTATTAATCCTCCATCTGCTGGTGGGGGGACATAACGCACTTATATGGACTCATCTGCACTGGTATAGCAGGATTCATGGAAAGGTAAACATTTCTCCTTCTGCAGAAATGCCTAACACAAATACATAACAGTAAAAAATGAAAACTCTCAGCAACTGCTTACTATCAACACAAGCAATAAATGCATAAGCATACCAAAACCAAAATACAACCAAAATATAGCTGGTTGCATCACGTACAGCTGCAGTTTTCTTTTAAAATGAGAAACAAAACACAAAAAAACATACACAGAACTGAAAACATTCATCCCCATTCATAACACCAAACTCCAATGCATTCATCTGATCATTCATCCATCACAAATATACTGCCCATGTGTAAAACAAGCATAAATCTCCAAACATGCACGCACATGTGAGAAAGCAAACAGCAAGGCCCGTGAACAGCCCACACAAAGAAATATTATGCAGTTTTATCAGACGCTGGTCCCCAATCTTCAGAATAACCCAGTGCATTGTTCACACTGCTTTTGAGGTCTGCTTGCATCTATTCAGAAAACACCTTCTACACCACAACATAAGCTTCACTAACTCTGCACTTGGACGTATTCACATCTAAGCGTTGCATCCGCACGATTTCAGACACTTTAGCTTGCTATAAATTAAGAGAAGGTAAGATTTCCTCAGTCCAAACAACCAAGATGAGGTATCGTCTTTAAGGTGTTTTTCCTGGTGGAGCAGGAATGATCTGGGGGAGGAGGCCCGGTGGCCCTTCTTCTAACTTGGTCCCTTTGCTTGGGGGGGGGGGGGGGGTGTGATTTCATAGGCGGTAGTGCTGGCTCCCTCTTTCTCTCCCTTTCAAGCTGAGAATATGGTTCCTTTTCCCCTCCTTTATTCTGGGGTTTGAGACCTGTTCCTTCTTGGGATGAAGAAATCTTTCTCAAGATTAGCTAAGCAGGCAGATCCATAGCTGTAGCCAGGTAATTTGGCACCTATGCCCCTCACGCTATACGCAACATGAACTCAGAGACTTTTAATTATGTTTTTTTTAAAACTTAAAACATGCAGTAACATTTATTTATAATATATGTGTGACCATGATCTCAAGGGCGTGACCCTTATGCCTGTATGTATGTGATCCCGCTTTACCCAACTGATTAGTTATTCATTCACTTTGACATACCATTTGTTATTAAAAAAAAAAAATCTAAAAACCACAAACCACTCCCAACATACTCCAATACAAAAATAATCTTTCTTGTTAAGCAATAGGGGTTGAAAAGGTGTATGTGCCTTTAAACCATGATGTCATGTATTTTTCTCTTCTACTGAATTGTAAGATTTTCCATTATTTTAAACTGATTAAGGCTCTAAGTTTCTTTTACAACAAAACAAACTCTCTCCACTACCAGACATTGTGATGTACCACAAAGCCCTGCTAAAAATACTCAGAGCCTTTGTAGGAAAGTACCACACCATAATAACACTGACACCCAGGACTCACACAACAACCACCCAGCCTATGAAAGGGCCACACTACAAATACTACTACAAGCTCTAGAACGCCAATACACCCCCTACTGGAAAAAAAAAAAAAAGAAAGAACAAGCTATAGACACTAAACGCTAGCAGAATCCCTTACTGCAACCACACAAGCAGATCACAAAATAAGGGACCACAAATTAGAAGTAGAAACATTCAGAAAAAAACTGCATTACTTTCAACTCCTATGAGGAATAAAAAGTTGTCAAAACCTTTGGCACTAGTTCACACTATTTTTTATGTGTGATCACTCATTTGGAGTACGAACGTTCTAGATATTTGGCATGGTTCAAGTGAAGGTGGCTCATTCATTAGCGAAGTGCAGAAAGAAAGTGCCAATGATCAGAAGGGACCTTCCAGCTGCCAGCCCTCCTCCAATACTGCCTCTCCCAACACTGCAGGCAGGCAGCGCTGCAGCATCGCCCACATGAGCTCCAAATTTACAGTCTATGTGCAATTAAAAAAAAAACATTTTAAAGAAGGGGAAACTCTGAAAATTGACCCTGGCATCAAAATTCAGGGTTTGTGCCATCCCTACAAGGCATAAGGGAAAAGTGGAGGAGCTTTCTCTTCCACAAATCCAGAGACACCTAAATGCCCAACTCCTATTTTCTGCTTTCCCTGTCAGATTTGGGCACCTTAAAGCCAAATAGAATAGACAGTGCTGCCATTTATTCCATGGTTGTGAGTGCTCGCCCAATATAGAGCCTCCACACAACCCTATTTTTTTTTATTTTATTTTATATTTATGCAATTTTACAATTATTTCAAGAACAAATCTTGTACAGAAAAAAGAGAATACCTTGTAAACAATACAGATACTGTTTTATACACAATATCATCTGAGTCTTAAAGAAAGAACCATTTTATAGTTTCTCTTCTTGAGATCCACAAAGAGGGGGCGGATCTTTACCAAACCTAAAGGAAAAGATAATACTTAAGAATTTCAAGAAATAACCGGATTACAGCGACTCTAATTACTTATGAGAGACTGGGAGCCTCTTCACGAGGTACTTCATCTGTTGCTACTGGAATCTTACCCACTAAGAATTGAGTTAACTGGGGTGGATCAAAAAAGACATAGGTATTTTGCAAATATTTTACCACACATTTGCATGGAAATTTAAGGAAATATCTTGCCCCAATTAGTAAAACCTGAGGTCTCAAGAGTAAAAATGTTTTCCTCCTCTTCTGTGTCTCACAGGACAGGTCAGGAAAGGCTCTGACCAAAAGACCAAGAAATCTTTCATTCCTATGTTTTATACTCAATCTTAACAGCCTATCCCTGTCTGACTCTGAGGCAAAAGTCACTATCAATGTTGCCGGAACAGCCATTTCTATATCCGATGTATCCAAAAGTGCTGTTATATTGAGAGGTTGATCAATCACAGGTGTCACGATCTCTAAATCACCTCCTTGGTTTACTGCCTCTACTCTAGGCTTCGATAAATAAAATGATTTCAGTATCATTGGACTTTGATCTGCTGAAATTTTCAATATTTCAGACATATATTTATTAAAAACTTCCCTTGAAGATCTCATTGGTAATTGAGGAAAGTTTATATATCTTAAATTTCGACTCTTTGCATAGTTCTCTAAATTTTCTATCTTTTGAACAACAGTCTTATTGTCTCTTATAAGCATTGATTGCATTTGCTGAATCATTTTTATCTCAGTCCGAATAGTAGCAGTTTGTTGTTCTAATTCCACATTTGACTTCTCAAACACTTCCAGTTTCTTTTCATGCCTTCTCAATTGTTCCATTACTGGTGTTAACTGCTGTAATATGTTAGTTCTCATCTCGTTTATGGCTTCCCACAAAGTCTCAAAAGAAAAGACTACAGGTCTTACCATAGAAGGTATTGTGGAGAAAGAAACAGCAGTGACTGAAGTTTCTCCTCCTGAGGCTCCTCTTCCATCACCGCTTTGTTCCAGGTCTTCTATGGGGCTAGATGCCGCCATCGGCGTCACTCCAGACCTCACTGAGAAAATCTCCTGCACACTTCGGTCCGGGGTATCTTCCCCTGGATATGGCGCTTCTCTCCCGGCAGCTGGATTAAGCGGTGGGGTCCTCTCAGCGGGACTCAAAGGTGATATGGAGCCAAGCAGAGAGGGGAGCTCAGATTCCCCTCCCTCGCTCTGCAACGGCTGGTCTCCCACTGTTCTGACGCTGCGTGTGACATGGGCATCCATCGGGCCGGTCGGAGCACTCGTCGAAGGCTCAGCGGGGTAGGGAGTCCTCAGCTTGCGCTTCCTTCCCATAACCAAGGTAAAAGTTTCGCAAGAAAACAAATTATTTTAGGATCTCACGAGGACGCTCTGAACACAGCTACTCATCCGGTGGCCATCTTGGATCCGCCACAACCCTATTTTTTAAATATTTTTAAACAGACCATAAATGGCTGCACTCTGCAGAGGGGGGGAGAGAGGCATCTCTGAATGAGTTCTGATCATGCTCTGGGTGCAGTCTAAGTTGGAAGTTAGAGAGCAAGGTTGGAGTTTATCTTGAGTTACTTTTTGGGCCTACCTGGAGCCTCAGAAACCCTCTGAGACTACTCCGGTGCAAGTCAAAGTATCTACTGCTGTGCTCTCCACCCCATGTACAGAGTAGTTGTTTGGGACTATTTTGGATTTTGACTCTTATTTGGTAGGAGCTTTGCTGAAGGCCTGGGCCTTTCCGAGACTCAGGGACTGGGGAACCCTGAGTTGAAGACATCCAGGTTTAGGGAACACCTGCCCCTGGAGTGGTGGTGACCTGTTGCAGTGTTATCTATTTTGGGGAATAAGGAAATTTATATTTTTCAAGACCTGGGAGGCAGTGATTTACTGACCCTCTTCCTTACCCATCAGTGGACCTGAAGTTCCATGCAGGATCCCTACCACCTGGATCTACATCCAGAGAAGAAACAACTAATTGTGAGTAAATATCAAAAGGAAGGACACCAGCTTGGAGTCTTTGCACACCCTGGGGAGATTGAGACATTAACTCTCTGTGCCAGGACAGATTTTTGTTGCCATCTGGCAGGGGTTTCCATCCACAAAAGAGGCCCTAACCCAGGAGATGGTTGGATTCCCGGCCTTAACAAAGACTCTTGCACAGATAGAGGTCACAGGATTGTAAATAAAGAGAAAGAGAAAAGAAGAGAACTGTGAAGTTGGAAAAATTCATATTTATTTGTGCCACCAAACAAAGCTGTGTACAATTAAATTACTATTTTGGACACTAACTCAGTGGTCCCTGTGTATTCTTTGGCACTCCGCTCACAGTATCCAGCATCCACCTAACCCAGGGAATTCAGCATAGGAAGTCAGCCACCCCGTGCTGGGAGCTGAGAGGATTCCTTTCTACCTCTAGTCAAAGAATCCACACCTTGGGAAGTGATGGAGACAGATGAGCTAGTGTTGCAAGTGCAGCAGGAGCTCGAGGGTGTGAGCCACTTTGCCATGATGTGACCTGCACAACCCAGAGGCTGGCCCTGGTCCACGCTGCTGGCAGGAGAGCATATCTGAGCACAGGCTGGCTGAAACAGGAAATGCTCTAGACTTGGAACAGGAACTAGGATACCAGTTTTGACTTGGAACAGAAACACCTGGATGTCAAACACGCTCCAGTCACCCGTATGACATAGTGAGGGCAAAGGTAGGTCGCCCGTATGACATAGTGAGGGCAAAGGTAGCGCCGGCGCCATTTTGAAGATTGGCAATACGGTCCGCGTGCAGGAGGTCGCTCCCGGACCCCCGCTGGACTTTTGGAAAGTCTTGTGGGGGTCAGGAGGCCCCCCCAAGCTGGCCAAAAGTCCCTGGGGGTCCAGCAGGGGGTCCGGGGGCGATCTCCTGCACGCGTGACGTCGGGAGCCAGGAACCAAAATGGCGCCGGCGCTACCTTTGCCCTGTCACATGATAAGGGCAAAGGGCCACCGGCACCATTTCTCAACGCAGCCGTGGCCAGAGAGAGCGGGAGATCGCGTCGGGACCCCCCCCCCCCCCACTGGACCCCAGGTAATTTAAAACATTTTGGGGGGGTTCGGGAGGGTGGGGGATTTGTTTTAAAGGTTTGGGGTGGGTTTTAGGGTTTTTTTGGTGTGCCGGTTTTCTCGCGCCCTATTTAACGATACAATACAAATGCCCCTGACGATAAATCAGGGGCATTTGTATTGTATCTGCACTCTAACGATTTTGGACGATTTTAAAATTATCTGACGATAATTTTAATCGTTCAAAAACGATTCACATCCCTAGTTCAGAAGATTGTGTGTATGTGAAGCAGAAGCAGTCTCCTTCTCTTCTTCCCTGGCAGCAGCGGCAAGCTACCATTGAGCAGATGGGGTGGTGTCCTTCTGCAATTTCACAGACTAGGAAGCAAGTAATATCCAAAGTGGTGACATGACAAATTGCTGTAATGATTGCTGAGGATGATCAGCCACTGCAGATTGTAGAGAATGGTGGATTTAAGAAGCTGATCCATCTATTGCCCCTGACTACAAAATTCCTTCAAGAACTACATTTACCCGTCAGGTGATTCCTTCCCTGAACAAACAATGTCGTGCTCAAATGCAGAGTGTGATGGCAAGGGCAAAGGGAAGGAGCATACATCTCACCACTGATCTTTGGACTAGTATGAATGCAATGCACACATATTTGTCTCTAACAGCACATTGGTGGCAGCTGGATGAGGCATTAACTGACAGCACAAGAAGCAGTGGCAGTAGCACCAGCAGCTCCAAAAAGCTTTCTCCAGGATACCGGTGGGCTTTACTGCATGCTCAAGTGCTAGACAAGAGACATACTTCTGAAAATATCTTGCATGCAATTCAGGGGATAATGGAAGGATGGAAAGGGCTACTTAGAAGCAGTGATATGGAATGTTTAAATGGATATATTATTACTGACAATGGTGCCAATATGATTAAGGCTCTGGCTGATGGTGGATTCAAGGGCATCCGATGCTTTGTACATACACTGCACCTGGTAGTGAGGGATGCTTTGGGGCAAAGTGGCAAGGAAGTGCAAGGTGGTACTAGTCAAGTCCTGAAGCGGTTGATTGAAAAGTGTCGCAAAATAACTGGGCATTTCAATCGCAGTGTGAAAAGTGGGAAGGAACTCAGAGAGAAACAAATAGCAGTTAGGGCACCATTGCACAACCTTGTTCAAGATGTGCCTACCAGATGGAATTCCACTTATCTTATGTTGGAGAGGTTGTCTGAACAGCAGACACCTCTGCATGATTTGGCAATGGAATCTGAAATTGGATTGGAAAGTCCTCTGGGATGTCAGGACTGGACAAACCTTGCACAGATGGTGCATGTCCTCAAGCCTTTCAAAGAATATACTGATGAACTGAGTGCAGCTACGGCCAGTTTAGGTGATATCATCCCTGTAATATATGATCTGGAACAGGTATTAGAGGAATTTCTGCATCAGCCAGATTTGTCGAAGGAAGTGTTGCAGCTTGTGAAATGCTTAAAAGAGCAAGAACAGAAAAGGTTGAAACCTCTAATGGAAAGGGATAGCTATATGTTAGCTGCTATGTGTGACCCATGTGTGAAAGGCAATTTTGCTCTCAGGTGCAATACTCTTGCATATTGCAAACATAAGTTGATTAAAATGGTTGAAAAGATTTCAACTCCCACTCCATCCTGCTCAACTGCTTCCAATTCCACCAGCTGCTCCCTCTCATGATGACACCCCATCCTCCTCCCAAATTTAATCAAATTGGTGCTATTTCAAAAGCAAGAGCAAGAATTGGCAGAATTGTGACTGGTGGTGCTGCTAACCAGCAGCATTACCTGCAAGACAAGGTTTCAGAAATTCATGTGAAGAATTTTCTCTCTGAGCCAGTTCAGAGCATGGAATCAGATCCCCTGAGATATTGGGCAGAAAAAGCTTCAATGTGGCCTGATCTTACCATAGTAGCACAACACTTTCTTTCCTGCCCTCCCACCAGTGTGCAAAGTGAAAGAGTATTTTCATTGACAGGGAACATTGTGAATCCACACCGTGCACGTTGGAATCCAGACTTAGTAGAGGAATTGGTTTTCATCAAAATGAACCTTCCGCTGCTTGAGAATCCGAACATTCCCTGTGACTGGGAGGAGGAGTGAGTCTCTTGTCTAGGCTGGGGATGCAAGGTCGTTTGGGGACGCAGCAGGATGGAGCGTTCAGCATCATGTGTCCCGTACTGGCTTTTTTGCAGAAGTCAGCCAGTCAGCCCTGCTCCTGCCTCCTGTCCAGGACACTCCACGGTGCCGCTGCTGCCTCTTGTGGTCCCCGGCAGAAGCCAGTCCGGGAGTCACAAGCAAGCCATGGGGTGAGAAGGCCCTGACTTGCTGTGTCCCCGCACCACAGGCTGCCAGCCAGTCAGCCAGTCAGCCCTGTTCCTGCCTCCTGCCTCCTTGCCAGGCTTCTCACTCCCACTGTACATAAAAGAGCAAAGACCGACTAGTGCTGGCTACCCCTCTGTTTGTTTTTTCAACTTTACACTCTGAAGAGAGCATAACTTAGTTTGGATTTTAATCAAATCATCAGCTCCTTTACCTGGCTCTAGGGGTGTGCATTCGTTTTGAACTTAAATGTAAAACGCTACTTTTTTTTTTTTTTTAACTTAAAAAAGTGATGAGGCGAAAACGATCGGATTTCCAACGTATTCAACATAGCTATGTTGAATACGTTGGAAATCGCGATTGTTGATCCAAAATAAAAATTTAAACCCCTCACCTTCCTTAATCCCCCCCAAAGACTTACCACAACTCCCTGGTGGTCCAGCGAGGAGTCAGGACGCCATTTCTGCCATTTCTGAACTCCTTTGCGAGGAGCACGTGACGTCGGCGCCACGTCGGAGTGATGCGGCGTCACGTGATTCCCCGCGGGTTCGCTCCGGGACCCTCATTCGACCCAAAAGGAACTTTTGGCCAGCTTGGGGGGGCATGTGAGTATGTGTGAGAGAGAGAGGATAACCTCCTAATCCTCAACAATATCAGGGTGACTGGAAATCAAGAGCTCCCACAGAAGGGGACAGCAGGGGCTTTTTAAAATCCTTATTAGTTTTAATTATTGGATGTTATTGACACCCCCAAGCTGGCCAAAAGTTCCTTTTGGGTCGAACGAGGGTCCCGGAGTGAACCCGCGGGGAATCACGTGACGCCGTGTCACTCCGACGTGGCGCCGATGTCACGTGATTCCCCGCGGGTTCGCTCCGGGACCCTCGTTCGACCCAAAAGGAACTTTTGGCCAGCTTAGGGGTGTCAGGAGGCCCCCCCAAGCTGGCCAAAAGTTCCTTTTGGGTCGAACGAGGGTCCCGGAGCGAACCCGCGGGGAATCACGTGACGCCACGTCACTTCGACGTGACGCTGACGTCACATGCTCCTTGCAAAGGAGGTCAGAAATGGCGTCCTGACCCCGCTGGACCACCAGGGAGTTTTGGTAAGTCTTGGGGGGGGGGGGGATTAAGGAGGGTGAGGGGTTTAAATTTTTATTTGCACATATGGACATAGACTCAACTTATGGAATTCTCCATATGTCCATATTGACCGCAAATGGGAACCCCTTTCGACTTATGGACTTATGAACATAAACTTTTGCTCTGCACATCCCTACCTGGCTCCCTAACATATATATTAAGGAACATTTTGCAAAATTATTCTGAGCCTCCTCCTTTCTCTCCTGTTCTGTTTTTAAAACAGAAACCCTAACACGCAATATTTGATACAAGATCTAACACACAATGTATACACTGTACACCACGCTCTCTCTTGCCCACAGACAGACACAACACACACAGGCTTCTCACTCCCACGCTCTCTCGCCCACAGACACAACACGCACACAGGCTTCTCACTCCCATGCTCTCTCT
Source organism: Rhinatrema bivittatum (assembly GCF_901001135.1). Lineage (NCBI taxonomy): Eukaryota > Metazoa > Chordata > Amphibia > Gymnophiona > Rhinatrematidae > Rhinatrema > Rhinatrema bivittatum. Next base: position 249,379,537 of record NC_042616.1, on the reverse strand, counting down.
TGCCCACGGACACAACACGCACACAGGCTTCTCACGCCCACACTCTCTCTTGCCCACCTCCTAGGCCAGACCCAGCCGGGTTCCTTCCTCTGCCTCCTTTCCACCAGCATCCACCTCCGAGGCCGGACTCAGCCGGGTTCCTTCCTCTGCCTCCCCCAGCGTTCACCTCCAAGGCCAGACCCAGCTGGGTTCCTTCCACTGCCTCCTTTCCACCAGCGTCCACCTCCGAGGCCGGACCCAGCCAGGTTCCTTCCTCTGCCTTCCCCAGCGTCCACCTCCTTTCCACCAGAGTCTCATAGTCTTTTCCAAAACAAAATAATTGTGTGAATGAATTATGAAAGATTTTTAAGGCCAATGCAATAAAGTGAGTGCAAAGACCTTCAGAAATAATGCAAAAGTAATATTAGAAGAAAAAGAAAAATTGAGCCCCCAGCAGTTGTGTATTTCTGAAGGATTTTTTTTTAAGATTCTGCTTTCTCTTATCCTACTTTAGTATCACACAAACATTACATTTGCTGCTTTAAATGACTGCCTTGGTCATGCTTTGTGCTTGTTGCAATAGATTGAGTGCACTGCAGTGCTGCACACAGTGCACTGCACAATATTGCATTGGCCCGTTTGAAAGATGTGTGAATGGTCAGTAGCCATGGTTGAAGCCTTGACGGCGCTACTGCTCACAAGTATACAACTTGTGCTAATTCAACCAGACTGAATTTTTATTTCTGAATGTGTATGACTGAGTGCCATACTAAATTAAAAAACACTGAAATTTGTTGGATTATATATAATACGATTACGCACATACCTGTTCTCTGTAAGTTTAGTACCTTACTACTTCATTTAGTAATAATAATAATGAAGAATAAGTTTAATAACTTCTTTAAATAATATATAGTACAGTAATAATATAAATACAGAAAGACATCTATGAACGTAATCAAGCACAGGAGAGTTGTCACATTAGAACAATTGAGTCCACTAATATTTCTCAAATGAAATATATTTTATTGAGAGTAAAAAAATATAACTAAAATAAATAATATTTATAAAAATATAATATAACAATAACAAATGAACAATAACCAAACATTAAAATAAAAAAAACCCGTGGGGTTTAGCACCCCCCTCAGGGCTAATTTTGATGCTCATTGCAAAGGTTCATGTGGAGAGGAGGATGGCAACCCGGGAGGAGGATCCTGCTCTGAAGCAGAGGGCACTGGCATCTTCTCCTCATGAGGCATCTCAAGGAGGAGATACCTGTACCCTCAGCTCCTGAATGGCCTCCTCCATGGCTGACAGCCTCCTCTCCACATCCTTGCATTGAGCATCAAAATTACCCCTGAGGCTGTTTACTCCCTGCAGGATCTCCTTCAGCATGCCAAACTGTGCATGCGCAGTGCATGCACAGCTTGGAGGAGATCCTGCAGGGAGTAAAGCAGCAGTGGTGCTGGTGCTGGGCCTGGCTGTGGCTGCCTCAGTTCTTTCTTCTCTGGCAGTGGCTGCCTCTTCTTGCCCTGTAAAGAAATGTAAAAAAATTCAACATAAGATATAGAACAATACATATATGTGAAATAAATAAGCAAATATTGTACGCGCGCCAGCAAGTTTATAATATTAAAATAAAATCAACCCCTTAGTTTACTAAATTACATGGTTTTAGAAAAATGAGTCTATATTCTACAACATCAGAGAGGGAGAGTGGAGAGATATCATTCTAGATAATTAGATAATATTATATAACATAACATACATCTATCCCAGCCCCAATACTGACTGATCACAAACAATAATTTTGTTTTTCAGCCTCAGACAGCTATACTAGACAGTAGACACTACTACTTACTTACTGGCCTTGTGGCCCATAATACAAGCTGTTAAGCCCGTGAAAACAGGCTACATTAAAAAAAAAAAATTTTTTCGGTTCGTTTTTGAACACGGCACTCTTCTACACTTCTTCCTTACTCACCCTCTTTCTTCCACTGCCTCCCTCCCCTCCCCTCTCACTGATACCCCCTTCCCTCACTCTCACCTCCCTCCCCCCCCCCCCCCCCATTCGCATTTGCAGCACGTTGGTCAGGGCTCAATTATCTAATAATATTACCTGGCCCACTGGCTGCGGCTGTTGCTTCCGTCCTCCTCTAGTGGCAGCTGCTGCTGGGCCCAGGAAGCCCAGCCTCGTCCCTGCTGCTGTATTTCTGTAGAAGACAGTTCAAAATTCAGAGAACAACAGTTACAATTTAAAAAACAGGAATGGGATCAGACACAAACATTCATTCACTGTTTTAATAATAAACAAACATTATTAAACACAAATTCCATTACAATTAATTGAATAATATTTGTGTACTTGTGTAGTATTCTGAAAACAACCTACCAGGCAAGGGACGGGACAGGGTACTGCGTATCTCCTCGAGCCACTCACCCTTGTGAAGTCGTAGGTAATGACCTGAGAATTAGAGGGATAAAGGAAAAAGAATAACATTGATTAATTTAATTACAAACAACATGTCCAAGTTTTGCCTTCAACTACTAGGTTAGTTTTTTTATGCAACATAGAAATGTCAGTAATAAAAAATACTATTACTTAGCTATCTTTCAATGTGGCATTCAAAATCCCAAATACCTTCATTTCAAAACAATAAATATAAATATTAATAATAATACCACAGATAACTTTCTTTCTTTTGTAGTCTAATTACTATAGTGTAAGGGCGGTACACTACTACTATTTCAATTCTTCTAAAATATATGTATTTTAAATTAGTAGTACTGTACTTACTACTTATAACTTTATATAACTCACTCTATGCTACTTCTACAAATACATATTCTATTCAATTTTCAAATACAAATGAAAATATACATAATAATTGACCAACATTATTATCTCTCACCTTTCTTCTTGAGATCTTCGATCTCACGAGGGTAAGATGCTCGCCGGCAAAATTCCTCCTGGAGGGACACCCAGGCTGCAGATTCCCTTTGCAGGTTAGGTCTGCAGCCTGAGTGGGTGTAAAGATTGTCCTGATCCAGGAAGATTAGCTGGGCTAGGAGATCCACATCAGCTCGACTAAAGCGGGACTTTCTGGACCTATCAGCTGCCATCTTGGAGGAGGACGGTTGGGCAGAATCTGACTCCTCCTCCCTATCACGATCCATCTACAATGAGAAAATAAAAAAGAAGATGAAGAAAAAGTATGTTCAGACGCTCAGAATGCAAGGGGCTGAAGTGCCTCACCCTTCACATCCGTTCCCCCCCCCCCACACACACCCACACCATTCACTGGCTGGTATATGGGATAGGGGAGGGGGGGTGTGAAGGGCCAAGCAGTCCCTGTCTCTGAAGGACAGCTCTCTTCAGAAAATCAGACCTGAATGCAGGAGCTGTCTCACCCTTCCCATCCCTCCCCCCCCCCACACCATTCACTGGCTGGTATATGGGAGAGGGGGGGGGGGGTGAAGGGCCAAGCAGATAAAATTGGTGAGAAAACTGTGCCCAAGTTTGCAGTTCCTGTGTTAAACTTTTTTTTTTCCACTAGAGTAGCATAAAATAAAATGAAGTTCTTTGTGTATTAAACTAAAGAAACTTTACATAAAATGAATTAAAAAGTACTTGTCTTCATTTAATATTTATTATTTATGCTACTTTAGTGAAACAAAACATTTAATAAAGAAACTTGCAACCTGAGCCTCAAAACATTAATATACTATAGAAAAACTAAACAAAAAAAGCTTGTAATATTATCTTATTAATTTTATTATACTTATTACTTACAATGCTTAAATAAGAATGCCAATAGATTAGATGTTGTGATTTTCTTTACTCTGTGTCTCTTTCTTTACTCTGTCTTGTCTCTGACAAGTCTCTGTTGTGCAATGAAGTAGCAAAATGGCTGCGGGGAACAGCATCAAGCATGCATGGCTTAGTGCGCGCTAAATCGCGGTTAGTGCGCACTAATTCCCATTAGTGCACACTAACCGCGACTTAGCACGCACTACAATAAATCAGTTACATTTATGGTTCTACTTTCCGATTGGCTGTCTTACAAGGTGGAGACAGCCAATGGGGATGCAGAATGATACCTCTAGCTAACGAACACTTCCTCAAATGTTACTTTTAAATTGTTAAGTAACATTTTTGATAGTGCGCACTAACTCACCGTTAGGGCACACTAACCTGTGTTAGTGCGCACTATTCGGAAAAACAATTTTTTTACTAAAAAAAAAAATGCCAATCTGCGGGTACACGAGATTTTCCCACAGTCAGACGAACCCGATAGTGAAAACGATCAGGCACCCGATTCACATCCCTACCCAATGGTGCCAATTTTATAAATCTTCCACAAGTACACAAATCTGTTATACTTTTACATTTCTATTTTATATTTATATTAAACTGTGGGATACAATTCTTACGTCAAGAACAACAATGCGTGGCAGATTTTAAAATCTGCACGCGGGGTACATTTGTGTGCGCTACCTGTCGCGCACAAATGTACACCCGATTTTATAACATGTGCACGCTGCCACGAGCATGTTATAAAATCCGGGGTTGGCATGCACAAGGGGGTGCACACTTGTGCAAATTGCGCATGCCGAGCCCTAGGGGAGCCCCGAAGGCTTTCCCCGTTCCCTCCAAGGCCGCTCCAAAATCAGATCATCCTTGGAGGGAAATTTTCTTCCACTCCCCGCACCTTCCCCTCCCTTCCCCTATCTAACCCACCCCCCAGCCCTACCTAAATCCCCCCCACCTTGTTTCAATTATTTACGCCTGACTCTGGCAGGCGTATCTTGCACGCGCCAGCTGGCTGCCGACGCGCCATCCCCCGGCACAGCCACTGTGTTGGAGGCCTCGGTTCTGCCCCCGGACCGGCGCCATGCCCACAACTCCGCCCCTTCCCACCCCTTTTTCAAAGCCCCGGGACATACGCACGTCCCGGGGCTTGCGCGCGCAGGAGCAGGTTTTCGGGGTTACGCGCGTAACCCTTTGAAAATCTGCCCCTGTATGTTTAAACTCAAATCTTTACAACCTTCTGGACTAAATAGGCTCATTGAATGGGGTCATAAGTTTTTTTGATCCCTGCTTTAGGTGTTATGATTATCAAAATTTGAGTCTATAGCAAATAATATTTTAGTAAATATGTGACGATTGGATTAACTAGCATGCACCAATTTCAGCTATAGAAGTCGTGTTCATTATTCGTTGATATACATCAGAGCGCAGATTGAATACTTAGACCAATCTGAAGATGACTGCTTTATTTTGAAGTATGCTGTTTTGTGATTGGATCAATGAGTATGCACTAAACTCTTTTATGCTTTTGCTCTTCTTTGTAGAAACAACATGGCAATGATCAGAACAGATGCAAGTTGCTGAGCAAGAACTTAGATTAATTTTGCCCTGAAGCAGCGTTTTCATGCACATGGCCATGTTGCGATACCATTGAAGTATGGCCATGTTGCGATACCATTGAAGTTAAATCCTTGTTCTCTGTAAGACAAACATGTTTCAATGTTATATGTAAACCGAAGTGATTAGTAACATTGTTACCAGAACTTCGGTATATAAAAACGTTAAATAAATAAAATAAATAAATAAGTACTTAAAACGTTTTTTGAATATTCCTGTCGGAAAATTATGAACAACATTTTAGATGTCTGTTAGTGTGGGAAAATTCCCAAGCAATTGAAATTTGAAAATGTCTTACATATGTTTTGTTTTGGTTTTTTTCTGAGATGGCAGCTTAACACTGAGCAATTCTGAGAAGTCTTTGACCGCCTTAAGTGCTGTCTGAGGTTTTTTCCCCACTATTTACAATATTGCACTCTGTTATAAGACCTAAATTTGACCTCATTTTCTTTGTTATTTTTTCCAGAAAGTTTTGCAGCTTCGGAAGAAAAACATTAGTATGCTTAGCTTCAGATTAAGTATCAATGATCACGTTTAGATTTGTGTTTAATATAAATAAAAAATTATAACAAATTTGTATACTTTACTTGTGGAAGATTTATAAAGTTGGCACCATCAGGTTCTATATTATATTTTGATCACAGATATGCCACTGGGGATTAGTTAGGATTATTACATTATACATTGTGTATTACATTATGGCTCAGTCCTGGAAAAGTGAATTAAACTATTCAGAGGACTTTATTCAAACTCTTTTACAAGAAAAAAACTGATTTGGATACAAAACTGATACTAGCTTGGATTTGAGCTGGCAGGGTTTGATCCCTATGTATAAGAAACTGATACGAGCTGAATTGCATGGTGCTTCTTGTCCCAATATTGTTGTCAAGAAAGAATACCTAGAAGTCTCAGGGTATAGAAAAAACCCCAATTTTAGAGAGAAGATCAGGAGTTTATTGCATGATGGGACTCTATTTTGAATAAGTGCTCACTTGACCTTATGGTGTTAATCACTGAGATCACGAGAAGAAAAATGCATTTTATTTGTATATTTTCTACAGAAAGTTTTACAGCTTCAGAAGAAAACATTAGTATGCTTGGCTTCGGATTAGGTGTCAGTGATCACATTTAGATATGTGCTTAATATAAATAAAAAATTATAACAAATTTGTATACTTTACTTGTGGAAGATTTATAAAGTTGGCACCATCGGGTTCTATATTATATTTCGAACTGGATTTCCTAGACATAATAGTGACAAAAAAAAACCCCCGAGGTGATAGGAGGCCTTTGAAATTGGTATTTTCATGAGAATAGTGATTATTGAGGCTCAACTGTGCAAGAGAGAAAGGAATGGAGAGTTGATAATTTTACCAAAACTTTACATCCAGTAACCTTAAGTGTGTATTATCAGTTATATCCAAAATTATGGAACAGCTATATCTAAATGTTGTCAAATATGCGTTTAAACATTACTAAACATGTTGAATGCTAACAATCCATTTTATCAGCAAGTTCGTTCCATGTAAGACAACATAGCCCCATAGACTTTTATGAATGAAAAATTGTAATTTCCATAGTCCCAGTTTAATCAGAGGAAATAATCATGATGATGGAACTGTTTTGGAGATTTTTGAAGTTTGACTGGGACAGCAAAGTTTTCAGTTTTATGAATTGGCTGAAGAATGTTATTCTATCTCCTTCATTATTCCAAACCCCTTCTACAAATCACCTGGTTTTAACACGGTGCAGAGCAATGTTGCATTCGCCGCACATTTAAAAAAAACAAAAAAAACATGTTGATAAACACCAGTACTGTCTAATGCATTGGTCAATTTTTAACTTTGACAAAAAAAAAAAAAATCTCTCTTTATGTGTCACAACTAGAAATCCGCCATTATAGCTCCCATGCGATCGGTGACGGATCATGAAGGAGATAGACATTGTTCTACCCACTTTCAGACCCACTCTGGGACCATTAACTCACTACTGTCTTAAAGGCTTTCAACCGAGAATCAATCACGGGTCACCACATTAATGCGGGTTTACGTATGTTTCTCGCATAGGGCCTTTGCACCTTTTAGCACACATATCTGCACGGATATTTGCTTTGCACGGATTTTCTACGCGTATCTCATTTGCACGCCGTCCCCTCATTACATCCCGCAGAGGCGCCTCCTTTTGCCCTGCGCTGTAAAAAAAAAAATATTCGCAGACAACTAGCGCCGATTTTACTGCAGATCTTATTACATCTCCCCCCGCCCCACCACCACCAATGTTCTCAAAGAGAATTATAGATGTTAGACAAATCATACTACCTCTTAAAACTGCTGCTTCGCCACAAGGAGACGTGGGGGAAAGAGGAAAGGGGGGAATAAAGAAGAAGGGGAAACGAGGGGGAGGAAAACCGGAACAGGTAAAGGCAGGTGGACAAGTGGGAAGGAGCAAAAGTAGTGAAAGTGGAAGAGGAGGATGGGGGATTGGCTAAGAGGTGGGACAGAGGAAATGCAGGAAGACCGATGGGGAAGGAGGAAGGGAGATATAGAAAGGGGGAGGCATGAGGCGGGAGAGAGGAGGAAGAAAATGAACATTAAAGAAGAAAAAAACCTTCAGCTCCATGTTGAGTTGAGTTCTGGACTGCAATAGTCTCCCCTTTGTTCTGTCGATTGTAAGTTCAGTTCTAGAAGCTTCAGGATCTTCAGTTTCCCAGTCAGAAGAGCTGCTCACTGATGCTGCCATCCCTTGAAATGACGGGTGACCTTTGGCAGGTTTGCCTTTTTTGTCACCTCCTGGGAGAGGTCATCTGAGGCTAATGGAGAGGGGGAAAGTGATGGAGGAGGAGTAACAAAGTTCAGTTCAGTAGAAATGAATTAAAATAATCTAACTTTAATAAAGAAGAAAGTTGCCCGTGCCTGTTATCAGCAGTATGCAAACTGAGCTCCGCCCCCTCCCTCCTTGTACTCTCCAGCTCTGCGCCTCTCTCTCTCTCTCTCTCTGTTTGGAACTTGAGCTCCACCCCCCTCTCTCTCACAGTACTCGCCAGCTCTGCCCCTCTCTTTCTCAAAATTGTCTAATCCACTCTCTACCAGGGTCCCTGCTCTCCCACAATTGTGCATCCATGGCAAGGGCTGGAAAATTCATCCCCTGCTGTGAAATTGGCCAGTCCTGAGCAAACTGCCACGAGAAACTGGGGGTTCCTCCGAGATCAGAAAAATGGGTGGCAGTGGAATAGCACGTTTACCTTCTCTTACCCATCTGCCTGCCCTTCCCAGACAGTGGACAGTATAATTTTCCTTCCCTGCTGCCCCCACCCCAGTCCCACACATTCACCAGCTTCTATTGGCTGAAAAGGAAGGATGGTAGCCTTGCAGTGCCTCTGGTGCACCCTCCCTCCTCCCCTGCGGGGTCCTGAATGGTGCACTGTGAGCAGCCTTCTGTTTGGCAGATCGTAGCCTGTGAGTGAGGGGTTCTAGGAGACAGTGAACTGGGGATTGCAGGTTGGAGAAGTGAGTAAACGTGTGATGGGGGGATAATGAACCAAGCTGAGTGAGGTGTTCAGGAGGGGGGAGTTAACCAGGATGACTGAGGGGTTAATGGGATAGGAAGCAGGGGGAGTGAGGAGTTTGTAGAGGGGGAGAGAGTCAATGTAAGTGAAGGCATCAGGTTGGGGGGGGGGGGGAGTGAAAGAGGCAGAGTGAAGTGTTCAAAGAATATTCGGAAGGGGATGGGGTGTGATTCTGCTACCACATATCTCAGTTACACACTTCCTACACTTCACAGTAATTCCCCGTCCTTGCACAGGCATTTACTACTAATAATGCAATAAATAATCCCTGAAATATCAATCTCTAGCCTCCTGATCCTCTCTGTGCAGTGTTTCCTTTTCCTCTCTTTTACTATTGAGCTCAGTCTCTCCCTGGCTCATAATTCCATGTCTGCATAGCCCAGGCTCCCTGGTCACATCACAATGAGAACAAACCAGAAATTTGATTTTGCCAGCAGGATCTGAACTATCTGATTAATAGTGGAGAGGTAAGACATTAACAGTTATATATAAATTATTGTATTTTCTTTTTCTTGTTATTCTTTTTAGGGGATGGTGCTGGCCATCCATTGCTCCTACCATGTGACAGGGGCCAACCAATGGCACCAGTAGCCCCTGTGACATAGTAAGGTCAAAGGCTATAGGCGCCATTTTGAATACCAGCATCCGATGGTGTGAGGGCAGTAGATGGCTCCCAGACCCTCCGTTGGACCACCGTGGAGTTTTGGTAAGTCTTTGGGGGGGGGGGGGTCAGGAGGGTGGGGAGTTTGTTTAAATTCGCTCCTTTAGACGGTTGAATAATTCGGTGAAGATTCGTTGTATTCTTGGGGAATCGTGATACGTTTCGCTTCCCCACGAATACAACGAATATGGCCCTATACATTGCGGATTACCAATACGTTGCAAACGAATGCACACCCCTAACATTTCTACAAGATATCAAACAGTACAGCAAATTAGTTGGGGTATTAATCCCCACTTGGTATCATCATTCAAAGCAAAGACCCAACCTCTTGTGTTCCCTTTGTTCCCCCTCCCTCTTTTCCTTTCCCACTCTACCCTAAGTTTTACTTATATGTAGGAATGCAACTGGACAGGTAGATGCAGCAATTCAGATTAGGGGTGCAAGGGCTGGCAGTTTATGGTGCCCAGACTAATCCTTAATGGCTAGCCATCTCCTCTATTACTAGGTCCACATCCCTCCTGGATAGGGTGACCATATAGCTCCATGTGAAGGGGAACAAGCCAATCCAGTCCTGGTTTTACCCCATAGCATTCATAGAAATGTAGTTCTGATTTCTCTATTGAGTTCCATAAGAAAAGCAGAACTATGTCTCATTGCATGCATTGGGGTAAACCAGGAGCTGGTTCAGTTTCCCCCCCCCCCACTTGACAAATAGCAACTTGGTCATGCTACATGCAAAGGAGTAAAACCAGGACCGGATTGGCTTGTCTCCCTTGACATGGAGCTATATGGTCACCCTACTCCTGAAAGGACTGAAGATCCACCTCTGCTCTCCTACTGGGCCCCTGCCCTCTCGGGGGAGAGGAGAAAGGAAGAAATAATCAAAGCATTGCTTCTACTCTGCTGCTGGATCTACCCCTTTCCTGGGGAACCCGGTACTCTGCCATGACACTAATGAAAAGCTTTTACCGCTGGAGAATATAGCACAGCTAAACCCGTAGCTTACCCTTTACATATAGGGGCCTTCGTTTTCAGCTTAAACTTATTGTTACCCATAAATTCCCAGATTATTCCAAAGCTGGCAATCTGTTTAAACCAATATTCACCCTAATTTTAGATTGATTTAAAAGCTGCTCCAGAGTTTCATGGCCTCCAGCCACTACTGGAAGCCAGTGTGGGCCAATGTACATACTGTGTTTCAAGTGCCATCCTCCACCAGTAAAGGCGCTCATCCTCCAGTGCTGTCCATGCCATGTTTCAAGTCTCACCTTCTCACCCCAAAGCAGCCAAAGGACCTGCTGTTTGGTGCCACCAGTGCATTTGAAGCAGGCCCTGTCCTACCAGAAGCCCTTCCTGGCAAGCTCCCTGGCCCTGCACGAAAGCAGAAGTGCGGTGCTGCAGAGCACGGGAGCCTCAGTAAGCTGCTGCTGAAGGAGAGAGGAGAAGCCTGGAGCCACCACCAGTAAGGACCAATGCTGTTGCAGTGTGCAGGAGTGGTGGGGGAAGGGAGATTCTTGGCAGGGTGGGGGGAGAGGGGAATGCTAGGCCGGGGCTGGGGATAGAGATGGGGATGCTGCTGAATAGAAAGGTGGGAGAATCCGCTTAATACGTTTTATGATTCTGGCTTCTGTCCACCAAAATAAACTCTGATATATTTACCTGGAAATATAATGAATATTTTTTTCAACTGATTTTCTGCTGGTTTTGTTTGTTAAAGCAAACCCTGATAAAGTCCAGAGAAAAATAAAGAACATTAAAATACAAAAATGATGGTCCCTATTTACATAGTAATTATAGGTAAGCCAAATTCATGGGTTGATAATTAGCAGTCCCCACAAAACCAAGCACAAACAGGATACTACAAAAACAAAACAAAAAAAACCAAACCTTTTACTAAAAGCCAGTTGCCAAGGGTTTTCAACCACCCCTTACTTATTAGAGTGAGGATCAGCTTGCCTAATAAAAACATTTCTATTTGTCTTGTTCAACTTTTCCCAACATATATTGCAATTTTTTTTCAGCATTCTGAACCTTAGGATTTTGTTACAGTTTTTTTGTATAATGATTTTGGATTGCAATTAATTAGTAAAAAGGTCAGGAATTAGCATTTCCTGCCCAATGCAAATCCCTAGCCTAACAGCTTTGATTTACATCTCCATAGGATTTCACAGCAGGGATTTGATCGCCCATCTTCCCTGGCAGCCCTGAGGGCTCCAGATGTCTGTAGGCCCTGCTTTTTTTTAATGTTACTGTCCAGAATACTCCCTCCCCTCAAACCCAGGTGGCAGGGGTGGGCTGGGCTGGGGAGGTTCACTCCTACATCTCCCCTCAGAAAGAAAAAATACCTAACCCTTAAGTTAGCCTGCAATAAGGAACTACCTTCCCACCAAACTAAAAAGAAATAAAACTTGACAACCTTCCACCATATCCCCATTCAAATCTCAATTTTTCATTCATGTCATTAATCCATAAACTCAATCAACAGGTCCATAAACTGGAGAAACATCTGAAGACCCATGCTGAGAGTTTGGCAAAACGGACGAAGAATCCCGTCTGAAGGAAGAGTTGTAGATCTGCCGTTTCAGCAAAACTGCAGTGATGAAGGAGTAGTTGTGGAACCACAATTCCTGCAAACGTCAAATCAGAAGCCTCAACATTGACTGTCCAGCACCCAACGTGAACCCAGCAAGATCAGTACACAGGGTTGTTGGTGCGTAAATATTCATGGGAGGAGAGGAGAGCAGAATTGCTGGAAGAGCAAGCCATGACTCAAATGAGGCATTCAAGTCGGGGGAAACATCTGCACTGAATTGGTGTCCATGTGGGAGAAGCATCTGTGTCAGAAGGAAGAGCAGGAGTGGAACTGCCAGTTTTGCAAACTATAGTGATGAGCACTGATGATGCAGCCGTCTGCAAAAAGAAGGGAAAAGAAAAATAAAAAGGGTTAGATTTTCAAAGGGTTACGTGCGTAACCCCCGAAAACCTACCCCAAACCCCCCCTGCGCGCGCTGAGTCTATCTTCCATAGGCTGTCGGCGCGCGCAAAGCCCCGGGTCGTGCGAAAGTCCCGGGGCTTTCCTGGGGGGCGTGTCGCGGCCGGCATGTCATCGGGGGTGTTCCAGGGGCATGGCCGCAACCTCCGGATCAGCCCCCGGACCATGGCGCGCTGGCAGCAGGCCCAGCACGTGCAAGTTACGCCTGCCTGAGGCAGGCGTAACTTGTGCAACAAAGGTAGGGGGGGGGGTTAGATAGGGCCGGGGGGGGTGGGTTAGGTAGGGGAAGGTGCGGGGGGGGGGGGGGGGGGGGTGGAAGGAAAGTTCTCTCCGAGGCCGCTCCGATTTCGGAGCGGCCTCGGAGGGAACGGAGGCAGGCTGCCGATTTTGGGCAGCCTTGCACCGCCGACCCCGGATTTTAACAGATACGCACGGCTATGTGCCTATCTATTGAAATCCGACATACTTTTATAAAATCTGCCCCTATGCGCGTAACCCTTTAAAACCCCCCCTGCGCACGCTGAGCCTATTTTTCATAGGCTCAGCGGTGCGTGAAAGCCTCGGGACGAGAGTAAGTCTCGGGGCTTTCCTGGGGGGCGTGTTGGGGCATGTCACGGTGGTGCGTCATCCGGGGGCGTGGCCGCGGCCTCCGGACCAGCCCCTGGACCGGAACCTGGCGCGCGGGCAGCCGCCCCGCAGGAGTAACTTTGTCAACAAAGGGAGGGGGTGGTGTAGATAGGGCTGGGGGGATGGGTAGGGAGGGGAAGTTGGGGGGAGGCCGAAGGTAAGTTCCCTCCAAGGCACATGTGCACCCCCTTGCGCGCGCCGACCCCAGATTTTATAAGATACGTGCGGCTATGAGCGTATCTTATAAAATCCGGCATACATTTGTTTGCGCCTGGTGCACGAACAAAAGTACGCGCGGGCGCACTTTTATAAAATCTGCCCCAAAGTGAGAAATGCAAATCAGAGGCTTAGAGATTGACCATCAGCGCCCACTGTGGAACCAGCAAGCACAATACATAGAAATGCTGGTTCGCAAATACAAGAGGAGAGGAGACCAGCATTGGTGGCAGGGTGAGTGATCGCTCAAACAAGGCATCCATTTGGGAGAAGCATCTGCGGCGGAAGGAAAAGCAGGAGCAGAACCACCATTTCTGGGACATTCCACGTCAAATGAAACAGTTTAGAAAATCATCCATGCTCGACCTCCTTCACACAAAATTTTATTCAATTTGGATGTTCACTAGGCCCTCAAATAAAACTATGCAAAACTTTTCAGCTGGATCTGTATTGGTTCAAGAGCTAGAGGCAGCAGTACTCTTAGAATGCTGTGCTCCGCGCAACACAAAACAGCCACTTTGTCCGGGCACTGCAGCCAAAAAACCCCTGTTAGGGGTCTGAAATTTTGTGGATTATTACAACCTCTGGGGATAAGCTCCTATGCAAAGTTTGTAACCTACTATGAGCTTGCCACCCTTTTTGTGGGCCAGCAAAGTACGTGAAAAAGTTTTACAAAAGAAATTTAAGCCTACTTTGACTTCTCCTTTCTTCTGATGAACTTCAATTCGGGCCATAACTGGATCAGTAGTCATGGCCCATGATGTACATCTAGGATTTTCACTAGGAGACTTTGCAGCCAACTGGAAGCAAAGATGTAGTTACATAAAGACATGATGTCACCTTTTTATGCAAAGTTTCACCATTTTTGGGTGCAAATATCTCTACTATGTAGATTTTAATTTGTTTTTCTTTCTAATATCATTTGAAATAGCACCTTTTTTTGCTACAAAAGTCACCCTGTTTCACCTTGGACCCAGCCTTGCTTTGGTAAGCATTTCAGTCCCAAGGATGAGCATCATTTGCATGTGTGAATGCACTGTGTTAAAAAGAGCCATCTTTGGCACCCAACTGTGAAACATGCAAATGAGCTAGAGCTGTGAAATTTTATAATGCAGCTCAGTTTACTGTGCTTACCACACTCTAGCTTTTGACATATATTTGTTTAGACATATTTTCATAAATTAGTATCAAAGTCAGTGCAAAAGTTTGTATGCTGATTAGTTACTTCGCATTGGTCAGTGGTGGCAGAGCCATGCCAATTCAGCAAAATTGACAACCCCATTGCCTAGGAGCCACTCCAGACAGCCAGACAAGGTACCAGCCACAGGTTTCCCAGTCAGTACATTTTTGACACTGATCACTTGCTGGTTCTCGTTCAAGATCGGCAGGAGTTAAACCACTAACAACTGTAATTTGATTAGCAATGGCCCCTTGTGCGTCACTAATTTTGCACTTTGCATAACTCAAATAATTTTGCCTGTTAACCTGCTGAATCTTTAAAGAGGAAATGCCAAGTGATTTAAAGCTGGCATTGAGGTTTTGAGCCTCATCACTACCAGAATCAAATTGAAGACCTTCCGGTTCTTGCAACTTTGAATTAAGGTCTTGCCTACAATGTGGGCAAAGCTTTTGGCATGGTTTAAAGTCTTTTTTTTGTAAAAGCTTTCAAATGATCAGCTTTCGCAAGGTCGATTGACCACAGACCTTTGAAATTGCTGTTATTCTACTTCTTGAAGGGATTACAGCAGTATTTCTGAAGAAATGCAAATTTGGTCAAAATGAAAGCTTTGTGATAGGAGCAAATACAGGATTCCACAGTCAAACTAAAAAGTCCAGAGTATCTTTTTATTAATTCTTGATCTTCTGCAGATAAATCCTTGATGTATTTCAAGCCACTTCTTCCAAAATAAAAACCTAATGGCTTATGGCATTCAGAACCATCTTAAATTTCAATACTACAGGGACCTAATTCATTGGTAACCTCCATGTGATCAGAATAAATGGTTGCCTAAAGATAAAAAAAAAACCCCCCAACATGAATCAAATCAAGGAAAACTTGCAAGAACACCACAAACAGCAACAACATCTGTTAAACAATAGAAAAAAATCAGCTACTAAGTAGAAAGGAACAGATAGAAATGATGTGTGGAAATCTACAGTTTCATCAAGACACATAAAACATCAGGATGGGCCAGGACTTGTCCATCAAGGCTGTCATTATACCACAAAGAGCACAATGGTATCACAGGCCCAGAGCATGTTACCCAAATCTCTGCCTCAATACACTGCTAACATGACATTACCATAGTTCTTTGTGAAGGTGATAACTTTTGAATGTTCAGGCTTGCATGAAGTAAATAACACAGCACAACAAAATGTCCATTTTGAGGAGTCATTTATAAAAGTATGTCAAAGCAAGATGTATCATAAGCTACAAGTTTGGTAAGCACAATAAACTTCACCATACTGTAAAATTTCACATCTCTAGCTTATTTGCATGTTACACAGCAGGGCACAAAGATGCCTCTTTTTAACCTAGTACACCCATGCATGTAAATGATGCATATCGTTTGGGGCCTTAATTCTGACCAAAGCAAGATTGGGTCCAAAATAAATCAGGGTGACTTTTGTAGAAAAAAAGATGCTCTTTCAAATGACATAAAAAAGAAAAGATTTAAAAATTGCACAGTAGAGATATGTGCACTTGAAAATTGGCAAACTTTTGCATAAAAAAAGTAACATTGTGTCTTTATGTAATTATATCTTTGCTTCCAGTAGCTTGTAAAGCCTCTTAGTGCAAATTTTATATGCATATGCCATGGGCCATGACTACTGGTCCAGTCAGGACCTGAATCAAAGTATAAGTCAGGAGCAATAAGGAGTCAAAGTAGGCCTTATATTCCTTTTGTAAAAATTTTGACATACTTTGCTGGCCCATAATAAGGCAGGCAAGCTCACGTTATGTTCCAAGATTTGCACTGGGACGTGCCACCAGGGATTGTACTAATCTACAAAATTTCAGGTCCCTGAGAGGTGTTGGCAGGCTGCAGCATTTGGACAAAATGGCCATGTTAGATTGAGTGGAGCATAATACTCAGAGGGACCTCCATTCAACTGCCTCTGGCTCACCAACCAATGGAGATCCAGCTGAACAATTTAGTATAGTTTTCTTTGAGACCCTTCGGGCGAAACACGGGGTCCGTGTCGGGGGATCCTGAAGCAGTCATTTACCTGTGCATGATTTGAAAATAGGAGTGGCCTATTTGAACGTTTAAAATAAACATTTTGATGATAAAACAATTGGACCTGTAGCTTCTTTGCACTCCCTGTGGACTGTATAATATCCAATTGTAACCACATACCTGGTCACCAGCATCCTGGACACCAGTGTCATCATTCCAGTTTACCATTGGCAGTTGACAAGTTGGGTTGTGTCACTGCTTCCGTGGGAGGTGGTTCCTGAGGCTGTCATTGTAGTACAGATGGCAGTTGATTACAGTTGTTTTCCTGTTCCCATAGGAGGTAGTTCCTGAGATATTGTATTCTGCTTGTCTGGGACAGCCATTGGCAGTCTGGGATGGCAGCTGACTGTGGAATACTCTTTGATGGTCCAGTGTGGATCTAAAAATATAAGTGGACATACCAAGAGTCCAGCTCTGACACTGGTATCAGATGTACAACATTGGGGGAGGGGGTATGCCCAGATAACGTGACAGACAGCTATGTGCCTGCAACCAGTCACAGAAGATACAGTATCTGAAAGAAAGTAATCGGTGATCTAGCATGGGGTAAGTTCGATTCCAGATGGAATCATTGGTGGTCCATTGTAGGGTCAGGTCCAGATAAAGTCAGGAACAAGAGATTCATTCATGGTTCAGTGTGATGGAAACTTTACTCATGGATATGGACTCTGTCCATGGATCCCAACTCTGGCTCTGCATGGGGGGCTGCTATGTTCCATGGTTTCAGAATTAGATGATGAGCTTGCCTCCTGGGGGAACATGGGCCCAATTACACAGTTAATTATCCTATTAATGGAGACAAGATGGCCACCACCCAGGAAGCATGCTGAAAGTTGCTCTCCGTTTGTCTCCTTTTTTTCCTTGATATTATTGTCTTACTATGCCTCATACAAAAAGGAAGGCAAAGATTAGAGACAATATTGTCTCTTCTTCAATACAGGCAGGTCATCAGCCATGGATTGATAATTTTTTTGCGGCTTCACCACTGACCCCACTGGGAGATGTAGCCACTGAGAAATCCATCTTAGAACAGGAGCTGGCTTCTCTGGCTGAAGGAATATCTTTAAGCCCCAGTGCACCTACTCCACCTTCCTCACCGCTTGCCAGCCTACCTTCACGGCAATCCCCCACCCTTTACAGCTGGAGTTGGGGGAGAGAGAAATGTTGGCAGAAGATCTTGAACAGGATGATTGGGGGTTGGGTGTTTCCAGCGTTATTATAACATTAATGTATTTATACATGTTCATATTTTATGATGGATTAAAATTGTTGAGATATGAATTTGTAAAATTTTGCAAATCATTGTTTGTTCTCTCATTTTCTGGGTGATGTTATTTGTGTATATATGAGAGAAGATTCATATTATCCTTCATTTCTTGTGTACCCAACCTGTAGGGGGTGCCACATGTACATGGGTCTCTGTCACCAGGGCAAGGGAAATGCCCACCTTTCAGGGCTTAGCTAAATGGAGTTTCCAGGTGGGCAGGCTATCTTTGGTGGGCTGGAAGATCCCTTCTATTACTGGTAAAATTGTTAAACCCAGTCTCAGCACAGAGTCTAAAACATCTCTTTTCCCAGGGGGGGTGAAGACTCCAATTTGGTGTCCTCAATTGGTCTCAACCAGTTCTTACTCACAGTTTGTTGATAGATCTTTATCTCATTTCATTTCTCCCTCAGTTGAATCCCTAGTGGGAGGGATCCTCTCAGGTGCATCCAGATGTTAATGTTCCTAGATCTAAGCAGAAAAGGGGTTAAAGCTCTTCCTCCTGGGCAGCCAACAAAAATCTTTTCTTCCCCAGCTTAGATTCAACCACCAGAAGGACACAGCTGCAGGCCACCCCCATATCACTGCTTCCTGAAGAGGTTACAGTGGGGCAGGGCCCCCCCAGAGAGAGGCTTCCCTAAGATCTCTCCCAGAGTAAACACCCTGGAGTCTCATCGCCTTCCTATAAAAAAAAAAAAAAGGAAAATCTCCCCAAAACAACCCAAGACCAATCACCCTGCACCTAAGGAGTGGGATGCAGGAGTGGAGTCCCCAACCCAACCCAAGGACCACAGGCAGGAAGAAGCCCAAGCACGGGGAGGCCAAAAGTCAAACTAAAAGGAAAATCTCCAATCTTCCTCCAAACCTGAAAACTAAACAGCCCCCTCCCCCAAACTCTCAAGAGAGATCTGCTTATAAAACCAACAGAAAGGGGCGGCCACCTCAGGTTCCTCAAACGGAGGGGCTGTAAACCAAATGGCATTTTATTGAGAACAAATGTCCGACTCAGGCCGAGTTTCGCTCAAATCTGAGCTGCTGCAGGGGCTAATATAAAAACAGACATAATAAATATAACCAAATGAACCATCTATAACTGAGTCAACAAATATAAACAAATATAGAGATATATATACACCAAACAGGCATTAATCATTAAAACATAATAAATGATAACAGGAATGATTTAAAGGAAAAGACTCATATACAGAGAACATGTAGTTTACCCATAGCTATACTGTGGTCACATGTTTTGTTTTGTTTTTAACTATACAATGTTGATCCATATAAGGGATAGTTGTTAGTGTCAGCAACCTTAAACTACAATAAAAAATATATATAAATACCTAAAAAAAATTTTAAAAACCCAAGGTAACTATATATATAATATGAATTGCAATGTAAAAATGAAATAAAAATGTGTAAAAATATCAAGATACTAATATTGTCTATTGGTCAAAGACTAAAAGAAATATCTACCTGTAGGAGTCTGTGGTATCTATTAGTAATTGATTCAACTAGCATCAATTCAGTAGTGTGCTGATTCACCTTTGTTACTATTGTTCAACCTTCACTGTCAGGCGAATATGTACTGTAGGCATGTCTCCTTTTCAAAGCCTTTTAAAACGCTGTGTTTGCGTGACAAATCCTGCCTGTAAACAGGGTAGTTTAAAAACAAATAATAACAAGAAGGGGACATTAAGTAAATTGTAGTGAGGGTTAGAAACAATGAATAAAAAATAAAAAATATAAAAAAAATAAAATGATGACACTAAATTTAAAAGGGACATTGCTAAAAAGAGACATTTAAAATTATTTAAAAAATGAACGGAGTGTGCCTAATCTACTTCTATAAAATGTGACAAAAAATAATAAAAGTATAAAAAATACAATACAATGGGACCATATACAAAAAACGTGTTTGATTCTTTACCTGTAGAAATCACATTTCCAGTGCACCTCCATGGTTAACAGACTGGGCTTGCTGAGGCCATTTAAATCTTTATTAGTTCACGCAAAAAGCTGACTATAAGCAGTGTAAGGAGCTATAATTGACTGGGAAATTATACAAAGGGGGGGACATTAGAAGCAGTGGGGCGGATTTTAAGAGCCCTGCTCGCCTAAATCCGCCCAAATCCGGGTGGATTTAGGCGAGCAGTGCCCTACGCGCCGGTGAGCCTATTTTACATAGGCCTACCGGCGCGCGCAGAGCCCCGGGACTCGCATAAGTCCTGGGGTTTTCTGAGGGGGGCGTGTCGGGGGCGTGCCCGAACCACGCGGCGTTTTCGGGGCGTGTCGGGAGTGTTCCGGGGGCAGGCCCAGGGGCGTGGCCGCGCCCTCCGGACCCGCCCCCAGGTCACGTCCCGGCGTGCTAGCAGCCCGCTGGCGCGCGGGGATTTACGTCTCCCTCCGGGAGGCGTAAATCCCCCGACAAAGGTAAGGGGGGGTTTAGACAGGGCCGGGCGGGTGGGTTAGGTAGGGGAAGGGAGGGGAAGGTGAGGGGAGGGCAAAAGAAAGTTCCCTCCGAGGCCGCTCCGATTTCGGAGCGGCCTCGGAAGGAACGGGGGTAGGCTGCGCGGCTCGGCGCGCGCCGGCTATACGGAATTGATAGCCTTGCGCGCGCCGATCCAGGATTTTAGCGGCTACGCGCGTATCTACTAAAATCCCGCATACTTTTGCTTGCGCCTGATGCGCCAGCAAAAGTACGCCAAATCGCGCGGTTTGAAAATCTACCCCAATATGTACATGATAAAAAATATAAAAATATAATGATACTAAATTTTAAACGGGACATTGCTAAAAAGAGGGACATTTAAAGGGAAGTGTATTAAAAATATATAAATGGAGTGTGCCTAATCTATTTCTATAAAATATGACAAAAATAAAAGTATAAAAAATACAATGCAATGGGACCATATACAAAATTAAAACTAGAACAAAAATGTTTAAAACTAGAACAAGGAATGTTAGATTCTTTACTTGTCAAAAACACATTTCCAGCGCGCCTCCGCGGTTACTGCTAACAAACTGGATTTGCCGAGGCCATTTAAATCTTAGTTAGTTCACGCCAAAAGCTGAATTTAACAAGGAGTACACTAAAGGGCAGTTCAAAACAAAATATAAAATAAAATAAAATAAAATGAAAAATACTTGAGGGTGGCATTTAAATTAGGGAAAATATAAAAGCAAGTAACAAATGATACAAAAAAAATACGTAAATATAACAAATGCAATGCAGACTCTTAGATGAATGTTAGAATCTAATGGGTACATTTTAAAAAACAGCGCCCGCGAACAAAACAAAAGTACACCGGATTTTATAAGATATGCGTGTAACCGCGCGTATTTTATAAAATCCGGGGTCGGCGCGCGCAAGGGGGTGCACATTTGTGCAACTTGTGCGTGCCGAGCCCTGCGCACGCTGCCCGTTCCCTCCGAGGCCGCTCCGAAATAAGAGCGGTCTCGGAGGGAACTTTCCTTCCACCCTCCCGCACCTTCCCCCCCTTCCCCTACCTAACCCACCCCTCTGGCCCTATCTAAACCCCCCCCACCTTTATCGCACAAGTTCCGCCTGCTCGAAGCAGGCGTAACTCGCTCACGCCGATGGCCCGCTGCCGCGCCATCACCCGACCCGGGGGCTGGTCCGGAGGCCTCGGTCACACCCCCCGGAACGCCCCCTGGCTGGCACCATGCTGGCACCATGCACCATGCCCCCTGAATGCCCCCCAGAATGCCCCGAACGTCGCGCCGCCCCCTGACACGCCCCCCCCTAGCAAAGCCCCGGGACTTGTGTGTCCCGGGGCTTACACGCACCACCGAGCCTATGCAAAATAGGCTTGGCGAGCACAGGGTTTTTTTTTTTAAGGGTTACGCGCTTAACCCTTTTAAAATCCGGCCCTAAATGAACGTACAGTCAGTGTTATTACCTATTGAAACCACATTTGAAGCGCGCCTCCGCGGTAACTGCTGTCTGATCGGGTATATGCTGCAGTCATGCACGTTTACCGATGCCCTTTAAATCATTATGTTTTTGCGCCAAAACCTGACTATGGGCAATGTAAAAACTATATTTTAAAAATATTTTTAAAAAGGGGGTATACTAAAAATGCCAATCGAGGATGTACATAATGGTCCCATGTGAATCAACAAGGAAGACTATAAATGTTAACGGGTTATTAATGATAAAAATGAAAATAATAATAGAACAGTAAGGTAAAAATGAAAATAGTGGGATAGGGTCAAATAAAAAATTAAAATCACAAAAAAACACAGTAAAATCAATTTCATGGTTAAGACCATTAAGTAAAAGAGTATTAAAATCATATATGAATTTCTGTTCTAATCACAACAGGTTCTTATCAAAGTCTCCACCTCTCCAATTCTTGCTTAACATGGACTGGCAGGACAAACAGCACCCAGTCCTGTCCCCTCAGGCAGGGTTTTCCCTATTGAACTGGAAGCAGGTAAAAGCAAAACTCTCTGCTTCAACGGCAGGGGAGAAAGTCTGATACTTCACTTTCAATGCATATCCAGCATAACTATCTGCTTCAACGGCAGCGGGAATGAAGAAAAGTGGATCTATATACAGACAACAACCAACAAGGACTGAATTACATAGTCTGGGTAAACAAATAAGCATGGGTGTAGCTTGCTTATTGCGGCGCTTACTACCCCTAACTAATTAAGCTAGACATTTCACTTAGATGCAGTTCCAACACTGCTCTCTACATTAATGGTGGGGGTGGAAGGGAAATAGAACAAAAGGTTACTAAGAGCCAAGAGTAACAGATAAGTATGAAAAAAAAAAAAGTGCGAAGCTTGCTGGGCAGACTGGATGGGCTGTTTGGTCTTCTTCTGCCGTCATTTCTATGTTTCTATGTATGTTTCTATGTTAATTTCTTAATGGCACAGAATCTGTAATCTTCAAAAATGTGACCTGCTTCAATACTATGGGCAACTAAAGGTTTTCCTTCTACCTTTCTGTTTACTGCACTCTTGTGCTCAATTATTCTTTTGTTCAGAGGTCTGATGGTCTTACCTACATACATTTTTTTGCACGGACAGATAGCTACATAAGCAACTCCCTCACTTCTACAGTCAGTATAGTAATCCAAAGTGTATTCTTTCTCACACATATCAATTTTAAGACTCTTGGTCTTCATATTAACATTACATTCGCTCCACCGTCCACAAGGTCTGTGGCCGGCTGGTCTGATATCTATATATATATATATCTATATATATCTATCTATATATATCTATCTATATCTATAGTTCATCCATCAGACCATATTCCATCCAACAAACTGAGTCTGATCACAAACACTATAGCCAAACCTTTAGCAGACATCATTAACTGCTCTCTCACCCAAGGACATGTCCCGAACCAACTCAAGTTAGCCATGCTCAAACCGCTCCTCAAAAAACCCAACTTACCTACATCAGACCCAGCTAACTTCAGACCCATAGCAAACCTCCCTATGATAGCCAAAGTTATGGAGAAAGTTGTCAACAAACAACTTACAGAATTTCTTGATGAAAATAATATCCTCACCTCAAACCAATTTGGCTTTCGTAAGACTATGAATACCGAATCGTTACTAACATCTTTATCAGACACTATCATCTTCAACCTTGAAAAGGGCCAACCTTGCCTCCTCGCTCTCCTGGATCTTTCATCAGCGTTTGATACCGTAAACCACACGTACCTCCTGCAACGATTAATAGACATCGGCATTTCAGGAGCAGCTTTTAACTGGTTCAAATCATTTTTGGAGAACAGATCATACAAGGTCAAGATAAATAACAAAGAGTCCCACACCATCGAATCCAAGAGGGGGGTACCGCAAGGATCATCCCTCTCTCCGACTCTTTTCAATATTTATCTGCTCCCACTATGTCAACTACTCACTAACCTTAAGCTAAGACATTACCTATACGCGGATGATATTCAAATCCTCATCCCTATAGAAGACTCCCTACACAAAGCCATATCATACTGGAATAAATGTCTGTCTGCTATCAACAATCTACTCACCAGCCTCAACTTGGTCCTAAACAAAAACAAAACCGAAATCCTCATTATAGCACCGGAAAACTATACCCCCCCTTCACATTCTAACACTAATCAACATCCGGACACCACCAGGCACTTCATCACGCAACAAGTTAAAGACCTGGGAGTCATCATAGACAGCAGACTCAATCTCAACAAATTTGTCAACAACACAACAAAAGAATGTTTCTTTAAACTTCAAACATTAAAGAAACCTAAACCACTCCTCCTATACAGGGACTTCCGCATGGTTTTACAAGCCATCATACTCCCAAAATTAGACTACTGTAACTCTCTCCTCCTAGGCCTACCAGCATGCACCACCAAACCGCTTCAGATGGTCCTGAACGCCTCAGCAAGAATTCTCTCAAATGCCAAGAAAAGAGATCATATCACCCCAATCCTCCACTACCTCCACTGGCTCCCAATTAAATACAGGATCCAATTCAAGTCTCTAGCGATGATACATAAGGCCTTATACAACATCGCGCCTCTCAACTTAACATTTCAAATTCAACTACACACATCCGTAAAACCTACCAGAAGCGCTTATCAGAACAGACTAATCACACAACCGGCGAAATCCGCTCTAAGGAAACGTGCACTGTCGACAGCGGGCCCTTCACTTTGGAACTCGCTCCCTCCAGACCTGCGTCTGGAACCATGCCACACTACATTTAAAAAGAAACTTAAGACTTGGTTATTCAAACTAGCCTTCCCCTAGAACCAAGAACAAGAAAAAAGTCTTTTCACTCCCACAATGATATTTTTCAGATCTTTTTTAATCTTCATTATTCAATTAGAGATTCACATATTCATGCTGTCTACATACAGTCTACATACATATATTCATGTGGACTTACATATCTCCATGTTATTTTTTGATTTATTAACCGCATGTCTATTAATGGTTTAATAGTATTTACTATTTGCCTACTTCTATTAATTTGTTTCAAAGTAAAAACTTGTTTACTTCGTTTGTTTCAATGTTAAAACTTGTTTACTTCTTTTTGCTCAATGTAAAACTTCGTTGTTTAATCCTGTTCTATGTAAACCGCAAAATGTAGCGATTGTTACTGTTCTATGTAAACCGGGGTGATATGTATATTATACAGGAACCTCCGGTATATAAATTATTTAAATAAATAAATAAATTCGCTCCACCATCCACAAGGTCTGTGGCCGGCTGGTCTGATATCTATAGTTCGTTGTACAGGTAAGGATGAAGGTGATAAAATATCTTTCAAATTTCTGTCTCGTTTATTAGCTATCATCACTTGCCTTTCTTTGAATACTGGTAAAGTCTGTAGAATGTGCCAATGTTTTTTCAAAATTTTGCTAATGTCATTAGTCAAACATGTGTAGGTCAATGGGCAGACAATTTTGGTGTTTTTGCTTTTGAAATCAATAGTGTGGATCGGTTGTGGTCAGATGCACGGGCAAAACCACTGCCTATGCAAGTCTCTGGATATCCTCGTTCTATAAATCTCATCTTCATTTCAGCTGATCTGTTTTGGAATGTCTTTTCTTCAGTGCACAGTCTTCTCAGTCTTAAAAATTGTGTTTAAGGTAAATTACGAACACGTGGTCTGCTGTGACAACTGTCATCTTAACAACTTGTTAGTGTCGTAGGTTTTCTGTAGATATCAGTCAAAAACCCTCCTTCAGTATATATAATGGGGTAGATTTTCAAACTATGCGAATAGGCCTACTTTTGCTGGCGCATCAGGCGCAAGCAAAAGTGCGCTGGATTTTAGTAGATACGCGCGGAGCCGCGCATATCCACTAAAATCCTGGATCGGCGCGCGCAAGGCTATCAATTCTGTATAGCCGGCGCGCGCCGAGCCGCGCAGCCTACCCCCGTTCCCTCCGAGGCCGCTCCGAAATCGGAGCGGCCTCGGAGGGAACTTCCTTTTGCCCTCCCCTCACCTTCCCCTCCCTTCCCCTCCCTTCCCCTACCTAACCCACCCACCCGGCCCTGTCTAAGCCCCCCCTTACCTTTGTCGGGGGATTTACGCCTCCCGGAGGGAGGCGTAAATCCCCGCGCGTCAGCGGGCCTCCTGCGCGCCGGGACGCGACCTGGGGGCGGGTCCGGAGGGCGCGGCCACGCCCCCGGGCCGCCCCGGGCCGTAGCCACGCCCCCGGGCCCGCCCCCAGAACGCTCCCAACACGCCCCGAAAACGCCGCACGGTTCGGGCCCGCCCCCGACACGCCCCCTCCGAAAACCCCGGGACTTACCCGAGTCCCGGGGCTCTGCGCGCGCCGGTAGGCCTATGTAAAATAGGCTTATCGGCGTGCAGGGCCCTGCTCGCCTAAATCCGCCCGGTTTTGGGCGGATTTAGGCGAGCAGGGCTCTGAAAATACGCCCCAATAAGTATATCCAAAAATGGGATCTTATTGCGATTATGTGTCATATTAAATTTTAAATTGATATCCAAACTATTAAGCCAATTTCCAAATGATAACAATTGTTGTTATTTTCCTGCCCAAATCATAAACACATCATCTATATATCTTTTCCAAAAAACAACATGTTCTGCAAAATCATGATCAGTCAAATACAATTCTTCAAATTTAGCCATGTATAAATTAGCTATCGAGGGTGCCATGGAGGAGCCTGAATGTAGTATTGTTTATTGAATGCAAAAAACTTATTACGTAAAGCTATAACCACCAAATCTATTATGAACTGTGATGGTATACGTGGATGTATCTTTCTCTTCTTTATTTGTTTTTCTATGATCTTTAAGGCACCCTCTTGTGGAATGTTGGTGTATAATGCCTCAACATTTAGGGGCGGATTTTAAAAGGCCTGCGCGCGCCGGAGCCCCGGGACGCGCGTAAGTCCCGGGGCTTTCGAAAAGGGGAGGGGGCGTGTCCGGGGGCATTCCCGAAATGATGCAGTGTTTCGGGGGCGTGCCCCGGCTTTTTGGGGGCGTTTCGGGGGCGTGGTACCGGCCCGGGGGTGTGGTCGAGGCATCCGGACCAGCCCCCGGGACCGGAGGACGGAGTGGGGCTGCCGGCGACACGCGCAAAGTTAAGGGGGGGTCTAGTTAGGCAGGGGAAGGTGGGGGGAGGGCGGAGAAAAGTTTCCTCCGAGGCCGCTCCGAAATCGGAGCGGCCTCGGAGGGAACATGCAGCTCGCGCACCCCCTTGCGCGCACCGATCCCGGATTTTATAAGCTACGCGCGTATCTTATAAAATCCAGCATACTTTTGTTCGCGCCTGGTGCGAGAACAAAAGTACGCGCTCGCGTATTTTTTAAAAATCTGCCCCTTAATGTGACAAGTATTATGCTGCTGCTTAGATCTGGAAAATCTTGTAGAATTGTGATTATATGCGAGGAGTCTCATACATACAATGGGATGGAAGGGACATTTGGCCTAAGGAAGAGGTCAATGAATTTAGAAAGAGGTTCTAAGAGGGAGCCATTTGCCGATATAATCGGTCTTCCAGGGGGATCAATTAAAGATTTGTGAACCTTAGGTAGGATATAGATTGTAGGCATCACTGGATGTTCAACTGTGAGAAAATTGATTTCTTTTCGTGAGAAACCCAGAGGAGCTAGCTATTGAAAGAAGATTATCAATTTCTTTTTTAACATTAGCTGTCGGATTAGTAGTAGATTTGGTATGGAATTTTTTGTCAGAGAGTTGACGCTCTATTTCTTGGATATATTTGTGTCTATCTAAGACAATTACCACCCCTCCTTTTCTGCTGGCTTAATAATTATATCTTTATCATTGCTTAAGTTCTTAATGGCCTGTTTCTCAGATATAGTGAGATTATTCTTAAATCTGATTTTGTTCTCTTTCTTTTCTATATCCTTAAGTACCAGGGTTTCATAGGTATGAATAATGGGATTGATTGGACCTGAGGGCACTCACTTACTACTAGGTTTTATAATCGAAAGATCCTGAGCATTCTGTGTTGTTTTTGAAAAAATATCTAATATTTTCAACTTCCTTGTAAATTTAAATAGATCAATTTGAGTCCTGAAGATATTGTATGCAGGGGTAGGAACAAATGACATCCCTTAATTCAGAACCGATAATTCCTCATCATTCAATAATCTATTGGAAATGTTGATGACTCTATTCATATTATGGTTGCTAGAATCTAATATGGGAGAAAGAACCCTCTGCCTCTTCCTCTACCTCGACCTCTTCCTCTGCCTCTGTATTGCATGTCCCATTTTTTCTCGTGATTCTCTTTCATTATGGACTCTTTTTTTCCACATCTTTTGCAATTGAAAAACCCGATCGTTCGAATTATCTGAACTTGATTGTTTTGAATTGGTTGTAAACAAGGGTGCGGAGGGATCTAATTGATCATTATTATCTTCAATGTCACTACATACTCATTTTGCCCCACGGTCTCTCTTTGGACTATTATATCGTTCATTATCAAGATGGTTAGTATATGGTTTGGGATGTAACTTATCCATTGCAGGTTGCTGATAATTATTTCTAGGTCTATCGAAGATATACTTGGGACATGTATTGTGATCGCGTCTCCAAGGATATACGTTATTAGTCTTATAATCAGTCTCATCTCTCTTAAATTTCTCATATTTATATGCTTTGAGCTCTTTAGTAAATTTGTCTAAATTCTTTTTATAATCTTCATAAATGAGGTCAAAACATAAATCGTTAGCCTTTAGAAATTCCATATCCTTATCTAGTTCTATCTTGATATTCTCCTCTTTTTTTTTGAGAAGTTTTGATAACCAGTATCATTAAATTGAGAGAGCATTTGTTGAGAATCATGAATGCACTGTCCTCCTTGTACATACTGGGTGGTTTATTGATCCGCAGCCCTCGTGGTATCCTTTTGTGGCAACAATAGTCCAATAAAATAGAGGCATGTAAATTACTTCTTACTAGTCCTTTACTTAAATTGATTGTGTTTTCCCATTTTCTTAGATAATCATCAAATCCTTCATTATCTTTAAAAAAAAGGTTTCGGACGGGAGTAACTCATTCAATTGCCCATCAGTATAGCTGAGAACATCATTCCATTAGAAATCCCAAATCCTTATCTAGCTCTATCTTGATATTCTCCTCTCTTTTTTGAGAAGTTTGATAACCAGTATCATCAGTTATAGATGGTTCATTTGGTTATATTTATTATGTCTGTTTTTATATTAGGCCCTGAAGCAGCTCAGATTTGAGCGAAACTTGGCCTGAGTCGGGCATTTGTTCTCAATAAAGTTCACTTAGGGGCAGATTTTCAAAGGGATATGCACGTAACCCCCGAAAAGCTGCCCCTGCGCCTGCCGAGCCTTTCTTGCATAGGCTCGGCGGCGCGCACAGGCCCCGGGACACGCATATGTCCCGGGGCTTGTAAACAGGGGCGGGGCATGGGCAGTCCGGGGGTGGGGCGGGGCCTGAGCTCCAGGCACAGCGGCCATTTGCCGCTGTGCCCGGGATTGCGGGCCGGCTGTTGGCTGGAGCGCGTAATTTACGCCTGCTGGGAGGCAGGCGTAACTTCTTCAACAAAGGTAAGGGGGGGTTCTAGGTAGGGCTGGGGGGCAGGTTAGGTAGGGGAAGCGAGGGGAAGGTGCAGGGGGGGGGGTGGAAGAAAAGTTCCCTCCGAGGCCACTCCGATTTCAGAGCAGCCTCGGAGAGAACGGAGGCAGGCTGCACGGCTCGGTGTGTGCAAGTTACACAATTGTGCACCCCCTTGAGCGCGCCGACCCTGGATTTAATAACATGCATGCAGCTGCTCGCGCATGTTATAAAATTGGGCATAGATTTGTTGCGCCGGGTTGCGCGAACAAATCTGTGCCAGCGCGCAGGTTTTAAAATCTGCCCCTTGGTGTTTACTGATCCTCTTCGTTTGGTCGCTACTTGCAATATTGGATTGGTTTCCGGTTTGTTTCTTTGGACCTTCCCTCTTACGGAATATGGCTTTCACACCATGGCAGTAGTAATTTAGCACCTTTTATGTTGTTTTTTGCAAACCTATGTCATGCAGATTCATTATGGATAGCCTGAAAACCTGACTTGTTAAACGTGCCTCTAGGAGGGACTTGGGAAATATTGCTCTACACCTTGGGGTTTTAATGCCATTGTGCTGTTTTCAGTTTCCTGCACTGTGTCTTGGAGGTCAGTGCTCATTGGTATGTATTAGCTCAACAATTACTACAGTTATTCAAGTAACAGATGGAACCATATCTGATTTAATGAGCTATTAATAGTTTTATTGTACCGGCCATATGTACTTAACATGTGCATGGCTCAATCTTTATTCTCTTACATTTTTATGAAGGGGTAAATAAACATGTGGACAAAGGTGAACTGGTAGATGTGGTGTATTTGGATTTTCAGAAGGCATTCGACAAAGTCCTTCATGAGAGTCTTTTAATGACATGGGAAAGGAGGCAATATCCCTTTGTGGATTGCAAACTGGTTAAAAGACAGGAAGCAGAGAGTTGGATTAAATGGTCTGTTTTCACAGTGGAAAAAGGTAAACAGTGGAGTGCTTCAGGGATCTGTACTTGGACCAGTGCTTTTTATTTATATTTATAA
The DNA here is from genome assembly GCF_901001135.1 of Rhinatrema bivittatum. NCBI lineage: Eukaryota > Metazoa > Chordata > Amphibia > Gymnophiona > Rhinatrematidae > Rhinatrema > Rhinatrema bivittatum. Next base: position 249,348,972 of record NC_042616.1, on the reverse strand, counting down.
ATGATCTGGAAAGGAATACGACGAGTGAGGTGCTTAAAGTTGCGGATGACACAAAATTATGCAGAGTAGTTAAATCTCAAGCAGATTGTGATAAATTGCAGGAGGACCTTGAAGGCTGGAAGATTGGGCATCAAAATGGCAGATGAAATTTAATGTGGACAAGTGCAAAGTGATGATATAGGGAAAAATAATCCCTGCTGTAGTTACACAATGTTAGGTTCTGTTTTAGGAGTTACTACCCAGGAAAGAGATCTAGGCATCATAGTGGATAACACATTGAAATCATCGGCTCAGTGTGCTGTGGTGGTCAAAAAAAGCAAACAGAATGTTAGGAATTATTAGGAAGAAAATGGCAAATAAAATGGTGGATGTCATAATACCTCTGTATCGCTCCATGGTGAGACCGCACCTTGAATACTGTGTATAATTCTGGTCACCACATCTTAAAAATATATAGTTGCACTGGAGAAAGTACAGAGAAAGGTGACCCAAATGATAAAGGGGATGGAACAGCTCCCCTATGAGGAAAGGCTAAAGAGGTTAGGGCTGTTCAGCTTGGAGAAGAGACAACTGAGGGGAGGAATATGATAGAGGTGTTTAAAATCATGAGAGGTCTAGAATGGGTAAATGTGAATTGGTTATTTACTCTTTCGGATAATACAAGAACTAGGGGGCACTCCATGAAGTTAGCAAGTAACTCATTTAAAACAAATCAAAGAAAATTCTTTTTTACTCCATGCACAATTACGCTCTGGAATTCATTGCCAGAGGATGTGGTTACAGCAGTTAGTATAGCTGGGTTTAAAAAAGGTTTAGATAAGTTCCTAGAGCAGAAGTCCATAAACTGCTATTAATCAATAAGGGTTAGTAGCTTGGGATCTATTTATTTAATGTATGGGTACTGGCCAGGTACTTGTGACTTGGTTGGCCACTGTTGGAAACAGGATACTTGGCTTGATGGCCCTTGGTTTGACCCAGTATGGCATGACTTATGTTCTTATGTTTGACAGAAGCATAAGCTACTGGTAGGACCAACTAGATAGCCATGTCTGTGACTGGGACAGACCCCCCCTTAGGGCTGCAGGTTTGGTCCTCTATCACTACCTTGGGGAGTTTTCTGCCTCTTTTGGAGCTTTGTTCCCTCTTCATGATACTTTGAGCTGTTCAGTCTACATTTGGTGCCACTTTGCCCCTCTCGTACAACCTTGGGTGGTTGATACCTCTATGTTGGTTTCTTTTGTCCCACTTTAGGAGCCTTGGGGTGTTTTGGCCACTCTTGTTGCTGCCTTGGAAAACTCCTGCCACTGCTGGTACTGTTTTGCCCCATTGTGGGACCTTGGACTTTTCATGCCACTTTTCGTGCC